>NC_068396.1:18347953-19621286 GCF_023724105.1 Carassius gibelio
AAGAGGCAGAGCATGAGAGACGTGTCCGCAAACGCAAGGCTAGGTGAGACAACATTAGTGTAGAGATTTAGAAAGACATTTGGCAAATAATTTTACTTATAAAGAATAAATGATGAAAAGTTGGAGAGATAAGCTTATAGACTTGCAATATGCTTTTTTTTAAACTGTGATAATGCCTGCTTATGATATTTATCATGAATGAATCAAGATAGAAATAGATTATCAGCATGAAATGGGATCATTTCTAATAGTGATTAAGTGATTAAATCAGACAAAAGATTGCATTTCTCAGTCTCTAATGCAGAGGTTCTCATATGTTTGGTGACCCTGCTTTTTAAAGTAGCAGAGCAATACATTTTTGTCCTCCCATTTGAATCTGACACATAAGATGTGAGTTTACGTAAGTACATATACTGTATATTGTCAACACTGTAGATTGAAGGTATGGTTCACCCAAAAATGAAAATGAAAATTCTTTCATTAATTACTCACCCTCATGTCATTGCAAGACCTCATCTTCAGAACACAAATTAAGATATTTTGATGAATATCGAGGCGCAGCTGACACAGAACAGCGAACATTGTTTAGGTTCAGTGGATACTCTCTAAAAGAGAGCGACAGAGTGACACAGAGAAGACAAATTGTTGAATAAAGTTGTTATTTTTTATTTCCTTGTGCACAAAAAGTAATCTCGTAGCATCATAAATTTACAGTTGAACGACTGATGTCACAAGGACTATTTTAATGATGTCCTTGCTAGGGCTGTGTATCACCAGCAAAGTCACGATATGATGCGTATTACAATATAGGACTACACTTAACCTCAGTAGAATTTAGTAAAACAGCTGTATATGAAACACTGCATACTTTAAGGCCAGTGCTAACTATAAGCAGTTGACCTCTGCGATATGAAGGGCCTCCATAACTGTACCACAGTACAATATAGGTAATGGCATATGTTTAATGTTTACATTGGGCACCAGGTACAACATTCTGATTGTTTGTATTTAGCTTTTAAGCCCATAAATAATAATTTACTCATTCTAATAAATGTATATTTTAATTTACTCATATTAATATATATAAAAAAATTATCTTTGCGCAAATGAATGCACTCTACTTTACAAAAATAAAGTGAAGAGTTCTAAGCTAATGCACTGTCTTCTGTATCTTATGCACACACACGCTCAGTCACTCACACAGATCACGCTTTGCGTGCAATCAGACATTCGGGAACAAACTTTTTAGCTTTTTATAAACCATAAATAGCTTAATTGCTCAAGAGCTACATTATCTCTCTCAACATGTAGCTGGTAACATTGTTTCCAAAGGAATTAAAGCCACAGCTTCAATGTTAATAGAGAAATGTGGCAAAACAGAGGTAATTTATACATGCACAGCCACTCTCCTCTCGTTCTCTCTCTCTCGTGTAAATAAAAACTTGATGAATTACAATGTTCTGAGAATAGAATATTGAAGTGAGATCGCTAAACTGTAAGCGAACAGGTGTTTTCAGAAAGCAAGCGTGATTATAGTGGAAGGAGAGCGCGTGCACAGGGTTGGCAAAGATAGGTAACACGCTTAACAGATATTTCCGTATTGCTAAATGTTTCGGGGATAACATCTCTTTATATCAGGCAACCCCGATTGTGTTCCTCTGCGGCCAGAGTAAACCTTGTTTAGACTATATTAGACTCTATTCATTATTTTTTAGAAACCTTGCACTTTTCCACTCAATTTTAAACTGTATTCTTGTATCCAAATTAAGCACTGTCCACTGCTGTGCACATGCCACAATTTCGTATTGTAAAATCTCTGTGATAATACATCGTCATAACGATATTTTGAACACAGCACTAGTCCTTGCTACATTTCTGGACCTTGACTGTGGTAGTATGCTTGCTGTCTATGGGAGGGTCCGAGATCTCATTCACCAAAAAAATCTTAATCTGTGTTTCAAAGATGAACGGAGATCTTACTGGTTTGAAATGACATGAGGGTGTGTAATTAATGACAGAATTTTTGGGTGAACTATCCCTTTAAATGTGAACATAATTTCAGTACTACACAAAAAAAATTTGATGTAGGATTTACTTTGCAAACTTTTTAATTCAGAAATAGTAAATTTGATAAATAATTGCATAGAAACACAACTTTTTTTTATACACTGTACTTAGTCTAAGTCTGTATTCCCCAGTTTACAGTGCCTCACACTTTGGGAATCACTGCTCTAGACAACAACAGATTATGAAACTGAACTAGAGAAACTTGAGACTGTGTGACGACACACTTTTCTTTGTCAGGCTGGTGGTGGCAGTCGAGGAGGCATTTACACACATTCGTCGCATGCAAGAGGAGGAAAAGAAAAAGGCACCTGGTGATGTGATGGACCCACGTGAAGCAGCTCAAGCCATCTTCCCTTCCATGGCCAGAGCACTGCAGAAATACCTCCGTACCACCAGACAACAGCACCTCCACAGCATGGAGAGCATACAGCAGCACTTAGCTTTCTGCATCACAAACAACATGACACCCAAGGTAAGGCCACTGACAGTAAGAATCCCAGCCAGGTCTTTTTTTTATCACAAAATAATCCCAGGGTGATCATGAATAATCTTAAAGGGGTTCATTTCACAATAAAGATTGGCAGCATATGGAGATTGGAAGGCAGCCAGACATTTCTGAATCCAATGATAATGTCATATACTGTCGGCTTAGATGCTTTCATCTGATTGATTTTTGAAGGCAGCATTAATGTATCCTTCTCTGCTATTGATATACCACAATCCTGCACATACTTATCTGTGACAGTTGAGCTTAAAAATAAAGACGGTGCCTGAGAATTGTCACCAAACCTATACTGTTTTGTTTAAAAATCATTCAACTATAATGCTGCCTCTAAAATCTAAGGTACCTCCATGTGCAAACACTGCCTGCAAATTCAATGTCTAATAGGGCAGCAAGGGAACAATTCAACTTTCTAAGCTTTTAGATGCAGCTGTAAACATAAACGGGGCTTAAAGTTCTCCAGCACCATGCTGGAGTGTGATGTTTGGCTGCAGGAAAAAGTCATCCTACATTTAAAAACACTTGTTGATATCACGTTCAAGTTCATGAGTTCGCCTACTAATGTATGAGAGGAACACCGCTTTCACTCTCAACCAAACTAACATTACTAACCAGTCAGAAGTTTTGCTCTTATAATAACGAGATGCGCATTAGCTGATAAATGGAAAATAAGCCTGGGTCTCAAGCGTGAAACATTAAAAAAGCTGCAAGGTGCAAAAGGCAAAGATCTAGTGTCATGTTTACATAGAAAAACTATTTAAAAAAAAAAAAAAAAAAAAAAAGCAGTGGAGGTTTGTAAACCGTAATCACGTAATTTCCATAAGAATGATATGATTACCAGAACGATTTTCCGGGATTTTTGAAAAGGTCCTGTTCACACATGACCTCTAAACAGTAATTTACCAGTAAATACTGTATATGTGAGAGGGGCTAAAGTCCTCTGCATATTTGGTGAGTGTGTTATGTTCATCTGGGAAAACTCACTTGAAAGTCCTGGAATTGTATTTTGCAATATCTGTACAAACCCTGTTTAAGTTACAGTTCTTGGATTCTTCATTGTAATTTTTTTTTAACTGAACTGTAGTTTTGTGTAGTAAACTGTCTTTGTATATTTTCTATTTCATATTAATTTCCTAGTATTTAATTTACCTTTATTTCTTTTTAACAAAATTATTTCAGAAATGTCATGTTTTAGATTGTAGGTCATGTACCCTGTGAAGGTCAAAGCTAACCAGCAAAACTTAAAATCAAAAGCACCCTAAATGTTACGTGTTTGCACCATTAAACATAAACTTTCTTGGCATTCCTGTTTCAAATATCCCACCATAATCTGTAGTCTGAGCCTGTCAAGGGCTAATATCAATGGTTACTAGTTAGAATCAAGGAAAATCATTTTCATTTTGTTTGCCAAATAACCCTGTATGTGTGTGCCCCCATAACCCCCAAGCCCCGGAAAAAGTTTCTTCAGGATTTTTTTTTTTTTTTTTTTTTTTGCTTTAACCTACATAGTGTATTTAAATAATATTATGTGAGACCTATGAGAGACACAAAACTGTACAAATGTAAATGTTTGCTCACAGTAGTATGCCATGATTGAGCTGAATCTAGGATGCCGTATGTTTAGATCAAGACAATGTGCCAGGGTTTCAGATCAAGTTTGTGGAACTTTTAAAGCCTGTTCACACCAAGGACGATAACTATAAAGATAACGATAAAAATATAGTTCTAAAAATCGTTCTGAATATTGAAGAATAGCAGAGTCCACGCTACAGCTATAGGGAAAAAGGCACAGAGAAACAATATAGTTGGAATCACTTTCAGATTGATTTTTTCCAGCTGATGAATGATACAAACATTGACACCCAATCAGAACCCATCCTGCTATAACGAGCTCAAGAATTTAAAGCGGCAGATTAGTGTGTGCTTAGAATAAACAGAAAATATTGTCCTCTGGTCTGAACACTAATATCTTCATAGTTATCTTTCTTGGTATGAACAGGGCTTTAGTGGAGTCAAAGATATGATTATCGTATCAGCTTGTCCAAGTTGAGGGAAGAACATATGGAGAAAACGGTGGTGTTTTACTTTAAACTCACATCGACTGTTATTTGACTATAATGCTGAAGTGTGTTTTTGTTTTTCAGGCATTTCTGGAGAGTTATCTGACCACAGGCCCTACACTGCAGTATGGAAAGGACCGCTGGCTTGCCAGGCAGTGGACCCTTATCAGCGAAGCCTCAGTTACCAGTGGTCTGAAAGACGGGACCATTTTTCTGCTAAAATGCATTGACTTTAGCCTAGTAGTCACTACCAAAAAGATACCTTATATTAAGCTTGATGAAGAATTCATTGACCCAAAGTCACACAAATTTGTCCTTCGACTGCAGTCTGAGACTTCAGTTTAGAGTTTTTTTTTTTTTTCTCTTTTTTCAGCAAAAACAGATTTTCTTCTGGGATGTATTTTTATTCCACTTTCAAGTAATATATATGTATATCAAATGTTTAAATATATTTCTTTTTCTTTTATGAATTTGTTTTGTTCATGCTTAAATGTTCATTGGAATTAACACGTTTGCAGTCAAACCAAAAAATCAGATCAGATAAAACTGTTATGGAGATTAAATATAATTTCTGACACTACCTATTAATGCTTGTAAAATACAGAAACAGTAAAGGATGGTGGATAGTGGGTGCAGTCAGATACTTTTTCAGTAGACCACAGAGAGATGGATGGACTCAAATGGGCACATTTTCTCTGCCTTGCTACGCTTTATAAAAACACTCTGGGAATATGATCTGCAGACATTCTGCCAGATCCACAATAGTGCAGTTGGAGCTGAAAAGATGAAACTTTCAGAAACATTGGCCAATTACTTTATCGTTATAGTCGCAGGTTTTCCCATCATAACATTCACAAGCACATCTTCTCAGCCAAATGACCTACCACTACTGTAAATGCACATCAAACATTTCCAAGGCACATTTATAACAGGCTTGTTTGTGCTAATAGGACACGTCTTTGTTTATATAAATATATAACATTACACAATTAAAATTATGCAAGAAGTATGTCATATTTTTGACTCACAGTTTATCACTGACTTTTTAATCTTATAATTGTGATTTAAGTCAAAACTTAAATAATTATGAGATAAAATGTAGTTATTATTAGATTAAAAATAATATGAAGTAAGCCAGAGATTTTACAAAAAGTCAAAATTCAAATAATTATGACGTGAAAAGCTGATATTAAGATGAAAGCTCTTGGTGAGATATAAAATCTGGTGAGATTTTTTTTTTTTTTATGGATGCAAATACAGTTAAGCTTATGATAAGCAGATACTGTCAATTTTTTGAGAAATTAACAGAGATTGTGTACCTATTTTTCTTTGTGGCACAATTCTTCTTCTTTTTTTCTTATGACAGTTAGAAATATGATCACTTAAACCATATGCTTAAATCCCAGATCTCTGGGAATAAAGAACTGCTTGGCCTGTACTCTGCATGTCATGTATTTTAAGAGGTGCACTTTCCAGCAGACTGTAGGGAGTTGTAATTGGACATGGACTCAATTTGAGCTGTTCAGATGAGTTCACACATCTGATCTCTTGTGTCCTGTCCTGTTTCTTGTTCTATGCCTTACAGCAGTGTAGCTATAAAAAACTAACAAACAGCTCATGAGAATTTCATTAAGGTCTATGAAATTAAAGAATGTCCCCGCAGAGAAATAGAATGTTTTGTCTGCCAATGTTGAGATACTGCTGAGAAACAACTGGTCATGATCACTGGTCATTTTACCTTGATTTTAGAATGTTGCTGTCAGCCCTTGTTAAGGACCGCAAAATTGTTCTAAAGCTGATTTTTTTTCAGAGTGGGTAATTTTAAAAGGATTGTTATCACAAGTGTTCAAATATCATGTCATATCTATGCATAACATACAATTTAATTTTCTATTTATTTAGAAAGAATAGACTGCCTGAAATATATATCAGTTAAAAGGATAAGTTATCAACATTTCTCACAACATCTTTTGTGTTCCACTTTACTTTTACTTTTTACTTTATCACTTTACATTTTTCTGTCATTGGAAGAATTAACAATCACATCACCCTTTAGTGTTGGATGTGTTAACATTTTCATTGATCTGTTTTTGCACATAGACTGTCATTTTAGGTTACACTTTACTACACTTTTTACTTTGGGTTTTTATCATGGGTCATTATTATTGTTCACTCGTCCCTCATTTTCTTCTATATTCCAATGTTATCAAATGCTATTTTTTTGCTAAAACTTTTATATTAAGACGTTTTTTAAGACCGTGATATTGTGGACTGAGTTACTTTATATAAACCACTTATAATGTTACTGTGCCTCTGCTTTTACACATTGTGTGTATGTATGTGTTAAGTCATTCACAATTTACAACTCGCATCTCACTTGCTGAAGGGCACTCTTTGTATGCCTGATTTTGTTATAACAAATGCTTCAAAGCTCACATCATACATTTGAATAAAACAGACATTTTCAATAACACTGAAAGTCATCTGGAACCTTTCTTACTGCCAAAATATATTGTTAAGGTTATTGAACTGTAGGCATGGTTTATAACTGTATTTTGATCTTTTGTCCTGAATTAGCTCATATAGGCCAGATTATAAATGTTCATTCCTTTTGATTCCAAATAACGAAAGGGTAAACAAATCAGCAGTGTCGCACTTTTAAGTTTAGAGTGTACATTTAACCCTGTGAGACTCTGTACTGTATGTGCATATACATGCCGTGGCAGTAAATCACTCAAGAAGCCTTTCTGTGATTCTGTACAAAGGTGAAACTGCAGTTTTAAACTTGTCACACTGGATTTTCACCTCAGTTTTGCCAGAGCTCGGCTGCCCTCATAGGTCACATCAGACATGTGGTTGGTCTAGTTCATATGTGCGAGTCATATGGGTATGAGTCATATGGGCGCATCTGGATTATCATTAATCTTGTTGGAAAAAGCATCCATATGAAGGTGAGGGTAACTGAGTCTGAGGGTAAGTGTTCTGCATTCCAGTTTTATCCTTAGTCTAGTGGTGCACAGATGTAGTTTCTACTGAATTAAATTACTTTGCAGCTCCATCTGTAGATGTCCCTCCATACTGCTGAGCTAAAGATGTTAGGTTCTAAAATCATTATCAGAAGGTTAAGAAAACCAAACACATTTACATGCAGTAGCTATCTACACTATAGTATACAATATACATTCACTGGCCACTTTACTAGGTACACCTTGCAAGTATCTTTTGTCTTCAGAACTGCCTTAATTCTTTGTAGAATAGATTCAAGAAGGTGTTGGAAACATTCCTCAGAGATTTTGGTCTATTTTGACATGATAGCATCATGCAGTTGATGCAGATTTGTCGACTGCATGATGCAAATCTCTCGTTCCAGCACGTCCCAAAGCTGCTCTATTTGATTCAGATCTGGTGACTGTGGAGGCCATCGGAGTAAAGTGAACTCACTGTCATGTTCAAGAAACTAGTTTGAGATTATTTGAGCTTTATGACATGGTTCATTTTCCTGTTGGAAGTAGCCATCAGAAGATGGGTACACTGTAGTCATACAGGGATGGACATGGTCAGCAACAATACTCAGGTAGGATGTGGGGTTTAAACACACACCACACCATTACACCATCACCACCAGTCTGAACCACTGAGACAAGGCAGGATGCGGATCCATGCTTTCATGTTCTTTACACCAAATTCTGACCTACTATCTGAATATCGCAGCAGAAATCAAGATTCATCAGACCAGGCAACATTTTTCCAATCTTCTGTTGTCCCATTTTGGTGAGCCTGTCTGAATTGTAGCCTCCATTTCCTGTTCTGAGCTGACAGGAGCGGCACCCGGTGTGGTCTTCTGCTGCTTTAGCCTATCTGCTTCAGGGTTCGATGTGTTGTGCATTAACAGATGGTATTCTGCATACCTTGGTTGCAACGAGTGGTTATTTGAGTTACTGTTGCCTTTGTCATCTCTAACCAGTCTGGCCATTCTCCTCTGACATCAACAAGGCATTTTTTCCACACAACTTCCGCTCACTGGATATTTTCTCTTTTTCGGACCATACTCTGTTAACCCTAGATCAGCATTTTTTGAAATACTTAGACCAGCCCTTCTGGCACCAATAACAATTCCACGTTCAGTCACTTAAATCCCCTTTCTTCCCCATTCTGATGCTCGGTTTGAACTTCAGCAAGTCATCTTCACCACATCTAGATGCCTAAATGTACTGAATTGCTGTCATGTGATTGGCTGATTAGCAATTTGTGTTACCAAGCAATTGGACAGGTGTACCTAATAAAGTGGTTGGTGTGTGTGTGTGCTCTTGTTTTTGTGACATATCAGGACACAACTCTGTATAATGACAAGGGTATGACACCGGTATTATAAGGAGAGGGTGGCTTATGAGGACATAACCCATGTCCCCATTTTTCAAAACGCTTATAAATCATACAGAATGAGTCTTTTTTGAGAAATTAAAAATGCACAAGATTTCCTGTGAGGGTTAAGTTTAGGTGTAGGGTTGGTGAAGGGTGATAGAATATACAGTCTGTACAGTATAAAAACCATTACGCCTATGGGATGTCCCCACTTTTAAAAACAAACAAACGTGTGTGTGTGTGTGTGTGTGAAATTAAAGCATCTTTGCTAAATAAAAGTATTAATTAAAAAAATTATTATTAAATAAAAATAAAAAAACAATAATAATTATTATTATTATACGGTCGCCAAGCTTTTGAATGCTATAGTGTATAATGTTACAAAAGCTTTTTATTTCAGATAAATGCTGATCTTTGGATCTTTCTATTAATCAAAGAATCCTGAAAAAAAAAAAACTCAGTTGTTTTAAATATTAATAATAGTCGTAATAATGGTTTAGTTTACTGTACTTCTTTAAAAACATCTTACTGTTCAGAAATATTTTACTGGTAGTTTAAATAGGGACAGTACATAGACTTCTGGTAATTTTTATACACAGCTACTTATAAATACTATAACCTAATCCAAACAGAAAACTTGTTTTTACAAATTAGGGTATTGCTGGATGCCACCAGAAGGACATATAATCAGATTTACTCAAATTTCAACTAAAGTTTTACTTCTTTCCATATCTTTGTCTGTAATTATGTGTAAGATATATGTACGGATAAATATACATGACATTAACTGTTCTATTTTTCTATGTATGTGTATTATTATTATTTTTTTTACGTTTTTGCTGGAAAGAAACTTAAGATTTAGCTTATTTTTACAAATTTGTCCACCAAACATGAAATACAGGTACATTTAGCAATGTTAATAGAAACAGATTATATAACTGAATAATACATGTTGATACATCTCAAATGTCCTATGAATTTCACAAGTAATACTTTTGAACAACTTATTTTTTGTAGCCATATTACAGTTCCAGATGAATATACAGCACCAGAATTATAATATGTCATTATATGTTTTTAGGTTTTGCTTTATCAAATGTCTCTTGCTGGCAATGCAGACAGTTTTATAATCAAGTCAACTCTGTAATTAATAAACCATCAGTCATTAAAATTAACAGAATCAATACAATCTGCGGCAAGATCATTACAGAACTATGTTGTTGTAGTTTTTGTATATACCACTTAATCATAATCATCATCATCCCCATAATGGTCTTCATCACTACTATCATCATTGATATCATTGTCATCGTCGTCGTCATCATCATCATCATCATCATCATCCTCAGTGTTGACCTTTCCAGAGAGAACGTCCTCTATCCAGTCTTCCAGCTCCTCCGCTGACGGTAAAGCTTCATCATTAGGCATGTTCAACCACACACTGTCAGCCTGGTCAACACACACACACACACACACAAGTAAAAGATGATAAGAATACAGAATATTTAGGCTTTGAACCTTATTTTCTGTGAATGTGTGAGACTTCTGATTCATTAGGTAAATAAATATAAGAGTAAAAAAAGTGCCGTGAACAAACTATTTAACAGTTTGTTTATAATTCATTGTTTGCATTATCAAGCAGCATAATGGACTGTTTTAGAAGCGAATGAGGAATGTCTACTTTTCAAATTAAAATTAGATTTGATTTAACTGACTTAAAAAAAATACATAACCCTTTAAGAAAAAAAAATTATCTTTTAAGATTATTCAAGTAAGTTTTGCAGCTGACCACTGGTCTTATGTTAAAATTCTGGCGGCATATGGTTTGAAAGCATAAAGCTGAAGCATATGGTTTTCAAATATGTGCAGCAATGTTATATTATTTTCTGTATATTATACAGAAATTAATATATTATTATTATTATTATTATTATTATTATTATTATTATTATTATTATTATTATTATTATTATCTGTGTATGTAATATACTGTTATGTAGTTCTGTATATTATTTTATTGTAGACGTAGAATATTTCAGCAGTTGTTCCACCTGTAAAATATGTGATTAGATGGTTTATTGTGTTGTAGATCATGAATATGTTATGTGGATGAAGAGACATTTTCAAATGAAATTGTTACTCACATCAGTCACATTCACCACACCAATCTGGGGTCTGAAAAGGTCCACCTTAAAGGTTTTCTCCCAATATGTAGTTAACTGAAGACAAATTAACCATCACAATATGGACACAAAGTTTAAGTTAAAGCAGTGAAACGCTGTGTAGAAATTGAGGGAATATCGTCTCACCAAAGGAAATTCATCAGGATCAATCCAAACTATGCTGAGATCTGGGTTTTTAGTATTGTCCCTTGCAACCTCCTTTAGAATTTCCAGGAATTCATAACCGTCTATATGAAATGAAAAAGGAATAAGCACAAATGAAATGTTAAATTTTAATCTTTATTTGACCCTCTAAATTTAGCACTCACTATTCTACATTTTTCTATTAAAAAAATAATAATAATAATAAAATAAAAATCTAACAAACTTTCTAATCCTTTTGTATTCTATTTTCTTTTCATTTATTATACAATTATTTAAAAAGACCTCTAACACTAGCTTGCTCTATTGTTTTTCTGTTCTATCTGTTTTCTTTTTATTTATTTAAAAGTCCTTGCTACTGCGTTTAAGCTAACTGAGACTTGTTATAGCACTTTTATATAAATGCTCTTTTGTTGTTTTTGATTGCTTCCATTGTCCTCATTTGTAAGTTGCTTTGGATAAAAGCGTCTGCTAAATGACTAAATGTAAATGCAATTAAGACAATCATTCTGTGATAATAAATCATGTCTTGGTAATGGCAATAAGAAATGTTCAGCTTGTTCTCAGTTATAAAGAATTGAACACCTGGATCCTCCTCCTCAGCAAAGGCCACAATGTGTATTCCGTCCATGTCATCCTCCTGTTGATTGAGCAGAGACAGATCAAGTAAAGAACTACCAGCCATTTAATTGACTGTTAACTTTTAATAGGCCTACAGACACTCCCACAATCCAGTCTTGCTCACCCAAGTCTCAAACATGTCCTCAGCACGAAGCTTCCTCAGAGTAGGCCTGAGTGAAGATCAAACACTGTTTTTAGAATGAAAATTAATATTTTAGATGATCTTTGGCAATGGCAAAGTTCTGAAGATGCCACTGATAACACCTTCTGTGTTGATTAACAAAATCCACTATCTCCTCCTCTGTGTTGGGTTTGCCAGGAATGGTCACAGGCTCGTCCATGAAGGGCTCATAGAAATCGATTTCATTCATTTTTAGTGTCAGCTGTTTAGCCACCTGCAGCAAGAAATAATTACAAATTAAGCCAATACATAATCCTTTTTCCTCAGAGATGGAAGAGACGGAAGTATCCTCTAACTCTTATGATTATAAATACAAATTCTTCTATATCAGAATAGCACATCTCATTGTTTTCATTCTTGTTATTGATAAGGAATGGACTGTACGCACCCCTTTGTCAAAAGTGGCAAAAAACTTCACATATGGTTGGAACCTCTCTGCAGTCACCAGAAAAGCCTTATAATCTGAGAAATAAAAAGAACATAAGAAAAATACAAACACAAATCTAAAAAACTGTAATAACATGGCAAACAGTGGCAGTGCTGAAGCACTACACAGCTACTGCTCTCACAACATAACCAGAGGTCACAGCAATGTCTTCCCAGCTAAAATGGTACTTTTAATAAAAGCTGAAGAACAGTCTTGTAAAGAAATTAAGCCTTTTTTTGTCATTTTCTGTGACTTTTTAGGGAATGGCTCACTGTATTGATCTCCTTGACCAATTAGGCAGCATTTAATAGTCTGTGATGTTATCATAGTCCCTGTTTTTTTCTTCCTCAATGAAATAAATGTACTATATTTTAGATTAATAATTTTTTTTTTATTTAATATTTGGTATTTGGGAGATTTAATTTTACACAATAGTCATCCTTTCATTACCTGTTTGTTAACTTTTTGAGCACATAGACCGGTAACACTTTAGAATAAGGTTCCATTAGTTAATATTAGTTAACTACTTTCGTTAACATGAACTAAGCAAGAACAATCCTTCTACAGCATTTATAAGTCTTAGTTCATGTTAATTTCAACATTTACTAATGCATTATTTAAATCAAAAGTTGTGCTTGTTAACATTAGTTAATGCACTGTGAATTACCATGAACTAACAATGAATAACTGTATTTTCATTAACTAACATTAACGAAGATGAATAAATACAGTAATAAATGTATTATTCATTGTTTGTTCATGTTAATTAATACATTAACTAACATTAACTAATGGAACCTTATTCTAAAGTGTTACCCATAGACCTGAAAATGAAATTTCCCACTTAAACTGTAAATCATGAATGCTTTGGAGCCCAGACTTAATTTTTGTCTCTTTTTCAAGAAGACACTTGGAAGACACTTTTAGTGTCTAAAAGTTGCTTTTGAAAAGATTTTGTTTGGAAATTGTTTTAAAAATATGTGGCCATAATTCCATAGCTGTCAACATTGAACATTGAAAATAAGGGAGATTACCCGGAATCCATCCCCAAAATAAGGGATTTCTTTTTACACGATTCTTTAACCACAAACTAAAAAAAAAAGCACTTATCATTAACAGTCTAAAGGGTTTATAACTACACAATATATATTAAAGAATGACAGACCAATTGATATGTTAAAAGTGATTTATTTATGAACAAGGTAATTTTAATAATAATTTAATATTAATAATAATTTCGTGCTGTGAAACGTTGTTTTTCCAGACAAAGATAAATTTTGCAGTAGGCATAATTTGGACCTACATGGCTGTTTGTCAGGTAGTGGAAGGTAGACTCCCATTTACTCAAATATCGGCATAATGTCCTCGGTTTTGGTTGGTGATTAATTCGTTGATTTTGGCATTCGGCGTACTCTCGAAGTTAACTTCCCGCTACTTTTTCCCTCTCCCTCCCACCCGCTGGCGCCGCTGCAACTGTCTTCTTCTTCGATGGTAGGCTAAGCTACTGTATACTGCCACCTGCTTTACTGGAGGTCTAGCAACCCAAGTGCAAGCCAATTCACAGACACAGATAGTTGCGTGTTCTGAGTTAACACAGAGTGTAAAAATACGGGATATTTTACGGGAAAATACTAAAACGGGAAGACAGCGGGAAAAGAGCTAAAATACGTGAGAAACCCGGAAAAAACGGGAGGGTTGACAGCTATGCATAATTCATGTCAAACACGCACTAATTATTACACATACTGTAATTAGTCCTCGTATCATGTGTACATTTCAAAATTGCTACTTAAGAATGATTGCATTACATTTTCTCTACTTTTTGCTGATTCTCACTAGGTGTAATGGTAGATCAAGTTTTGGTATGAGTTTGACTTTGAGTTGGTTTCCTGTTCTGTTTCCTTTGTTTGCTTTAGTTAACATTGCTGTTTGATTAATTCATCAAACATTTTTTTCTGAATTCTTTCACTCTGTTTGTGTTGTTTATATTTATATAGATATATTTTATAATCTTTGTTCACATTTTGTTGGTTGTTTTTTTTTTCAAGTGTTTTGATATTTGAGAATATTTGATATTTGAGTAACTTTGTTATTTTTGAGTGTTTGAGTAAACTGAGGCAGCTGCAATTAGATCCTGCTCTTTTATACCTGCTTACAACCATGACGTGACAGATAGATGGAACCCTACATACAATATGAATCTAGCAGCTCCATCTCTCCCGGGTAGATTGCTCCCTTGAAGAGTACAAACAGAGATTTTTGGACATTGCTCATCTCTCACTCGTAATGAGAACGACACACTCTGTTTGAGGGGAAGGAATCAGTGCTCAGATAAAGACATGGCTGCCTGGAAATGCTCCTCAAGAGACGTTTGTGGAATATGTGAACTGGGTCCTTCTCCAATGTGGATCCCACTTCACCATCAGCAAGAGAGAAGAAGATCTTTACCCACCCAAAGTCTAGCCCATCCAGCAAATCATTGATCACTCCATGGAAACTGAACCAGAGCCCATCACAGACCCAGAGCCAAAGTTGATGCCCACCACAGACCATGTGCCAGAGCTTATGCCCTCTGTGGAGCCAAAGCCTGCAGACACATCTGTCCCAGAGGAAAAAGCTGGCCTACCAGTCTGACGAGGTGCGAGAGCCAGCAACACTGTGTTTTCCAGTGGGCATGCTCATGGAGCTTGAGAGCATGGAGTGGTGCCACAACCATACCCCCATTGCTGAGGGGCGAGCTGCAGCTGGTCTCCGTGATATTAGATGAGGATTTCTTCCCCAAAACCTCACTTCCCCACTATTTCCGCCCAGCCCTAAGTCTTTTATATCACCCCTGGTTCTGCTCAGGCCTGATTCCAGGGTGCGATCATGAGAACTAAATGACGTCATGCGCTAATTAGCATATTTATGACGTAAATGTGTTCACATATTGCAATTTAATTTAGCCATTTAATTTAATTCTCAATAAAATAGTTTTTATTACTATATTTTAATGTTTCTGTTGTCAGACAATGGAATGAATATTATGATGACTGAAACGCGGTCCATTAAGACTACAGTACATAACCAGCTCTCAAACATTAATCTTCACTAATAAAATCAAATACACATACAATAAAGTCAGTGGTTGTGCTGTGACTGATGTCGGCTATAATTGCTTGTAAAATAGAGTTAGAAGCAACAGAATATCTTTTTTTTTACTGAAAGAGCTGCTCCTCTCTGCGCTCGCTGAACACAGCAGACAGGCTACAGAGAGAGAGGACTTCGCACTCGTGTGGCAGGACCAGAGAGTCTCAGAGACTAAATAATGATTGCCCAAAAAGTCGCTAGATTTGTCGCTAGTCACTTTTTGGGAAAAAGTCGTTAAATCTAGTGACAAAGTCGCCAAGTTGGCAACTCCACTACCGTCTCGCAAGTGTTGATAGGCTATTACTCGTGAGGTGTAACCAATCAGATAGCGCCGTGGGCGGGACAAGTCTGTCTGCAGAGTGGTGTATACAGAGAGGCTGCGCGGCAGCTATATCAGAGTCAGCCAAAGTAGCACATTTTAAAATTAAATTGACTTTAATCAAACCACGGATCCGTGATAAGTTGTGTGATACGTCTCGCCACTAGTGTAGTAGCACTGATTACTTTGAGGGGGGGATAAATGTATCCCCACCGGGGATAAAAATAATTAGGCAGAGGCAGGGATACATTAACCAGAAAGGGGGAAATCCCACGAATCACTGGCGAGAGTGCTTCCAGGTCTCCAGCTCTGTCCCCTGGCTACACCCAGGCCTCCTAGCCCTGGACTCCACTTTGGCCCTCTGACCCTTTGGCTCCCCCTGGGCTCCACAGAGTTCCGTCATTCCACAGATTCCACAAGGCACCCTCGTCCCTCTGAATCTGGCTTGATCAGTTGTTGACCAGTTTCCACCACGGTCTTCAAGTCTTTTGGCTGTGCCTCATCCCTCCATCCCTCTTGTTCTGCCAGGCTCCTCCTTCCGTCCAGCTTCAACTTAGTACTCAATGCGTCCAGCTCTGGCCTGGCCTGCTGAGTCCCCATCAGCCTTGACTCTCAGGGTCTCAGGAGTCTCCCTGGGTCTTTGGCTCATTAGTTAGTATTTGCCTTGGCTTGTCTCCACCTCAGTTGGTCAGGCTCCTGACTACACCATGGTACTGCATCCTAGCGGCTCTGTTGAGGGTCACTTTTGATCCCCTTGACATCTACTCCTTGGCTCATCCTGCCATCATTTATTCCCTGGGTTCTACCCTGATGCTTCTGCCAGCTCCACAATCACTTTATAAGCTCCCTCCTTCCCTCCTTTTTTGGACTTATGTTAAGACGCATTGACACACATTTTAAAAACAGGGTACTGTCACAGTAGATCACATTTTGGTTTGAGTTATTTTTTCACACTTTACTTTTTTCTTTGTTAGATCTTTATCAAGGTCTCCTTCAATAGAAATCATGTTCCGGGGAGGCCTACTTGGATTGGATTGTTATATCAATTGTGTGGTTTGTGTGGAGCCTAAACGTTACTGATTAGAGCATATCTGTATATTGTATATATATAGAGTATATTGGTAAGCAAAAAAGCCACTCACGTTCAGAGTCTTCCCCCTTAAAGTAGCCGATTAGGCGTATGTCTTCATCCATTCGCTCAAAGGCACGTTGTTCCATGGGATTACTGATCAACTCCACTGGGTCCTCAAGCAGCTGAATAATGATGTAGAACAGACACATTATGAAAATTAACTGAAAAGTTAAGCCAGAAACATTATTCATATTAAAAAAAAAATGTATTTAATATTGCTTAATCAGCTTTAATACATTAATTTATAACACCAATCTTCTTTATATAGGATTAATATGTAGAAATGACTCTTTAAAGTAACAATTGCAGTTTACTACTTTTGCAGTTAAAGAGCAATGTTAGCAAGATCCATAATCTTAAAAGCTGTTTAAACAATATATCAAAAAGCACAGCCACAGTATATGCACAAATTTCACTCACATCTAGCAGGAATTCAACCAGTGTATCTGCAGAGAGCTCTCCATCAAACTCAATCACTCTTTCATCCTTAAACACATAGATGCTTCCTTCCTCCTCCAGTCCTAACGGACAAAGATCACATGATTCAGTGAGGATGCTGTGTGTCAAACCTCAACAATGTCAAGACATATGAAGTGTTTTTTACCGAAACTGTAAAGTAAGAAAACTTTATCTAAAAAGCAATGTAATTAGCACAGTGACTCTTACCAAGCTTTTTGGCAACTTTAGCATCTTTATATGAGTCTACCAATCCAAAACCAATATCCTTGTCTTCGAGAACTTGAGCAGCAAGCTGGTGATGCATGGAAGAGACATATCAGTACCTTCATAGTGTGAGAATTATATACACAACTCTTGTCTATAATAGCAATTTAGTCTGGACCAACACTTGTATATCTAAACAGTCATAAACCTGGAAAAGTTTTGTGTAATGTATGGCTGATATCTGCATATAGTCCAATCTATACTTCATTAACTTAAGTTATCTTAAGTAAACCCAGCATAAGTGTTTTTGTCAGCCTCCAAATCAGGTCAGTCTTTACACTAAATTGCACATCAGGTACTCTCTAGACACAGAAAGCAGATGTCTGACACACTCGGGCAGGCAATTGTTACTCTATCAAGCTTTTTTATGGAGCATCTGAAACAATTTTTGATATTCAGGTTTATATATTAAACACAGCTGCTTATCCTGAAAAGCCTCAGATCTAGTATTTTCAAGTATATTTTATAAGTTAATGATTTCCAACTGGGGGTACATATGCATGTTCCACAGATCACTTAGGTTTAAAAATTGGTTTGAAACTGGACACTGTCGATGACAAATGGTTAATGTCCAAAATAGAAAAAGAAAACTCTTTAAAAATGTAAAAATCGTATTTAAGTGAATGTGCCAAGTTGGTATAAATGCAATCCTTGCATCATACTAAATATATTATACAAAAAACTCTCATACCTTTTTAAATACAATTGTAATTTAGTTTCATTTCAAAAAGGTACCTAACATGACCATCCAATAAAAACTCCAATATAAAATATAAAAAAATAAATATTTTTCATAAACCTTGAAAACAAGGTTTTTTTTTTTAAAGGTAAAATATCTTACAACCTAAAACACCAATAAAAAAAGAGTTAAACTACTAAAAATATCTTACAACCTGAACTAACCTTGTCATGTCAGAAGATTTTAAACTACAAGGTATTTTAAGTGACTTTGACTCAAAGTTTATTTAGGGGTCTTCTCTGATATTATTTCATGTTTTAAATATCAGATTAAAATTAAAGCTAAACTGTTAATTTTGTAATTAAAATGAATTTAAAATTAATAATAAAAAAAAAAATCCTGCCAGTTTCCACCTGTTGTGTGTGATACCTCCACCCACCCAAATAAAAGTTCATCATAATACATATGATGCTCTCTGGTATGTTCTAAAAATATTCCATTAAATAAATCTGTCCTTATTCATCCACCAAATTCCTCGGTTGCCTCTTTCTCTCAATAATATCTTACCTCCAGAACCATCTCCCCCATGTGAAACTGCTGCTGGAGCTCCCTATCTGAAGGCAGGGGTTCGTGATACAGCAAACACATCATGTCATACTTCTTTAATGCCTTCTTGTAGTTCCTCTCATTGACATTAAGAACTCTGTCCTTTCCATCGAGACTGGGAAACTCCAGACCCTCCTCTGCTGAAGAGTACAGGAGAAAATCCATGCAGAAAACCAAGACAAGCCAGACAGACAGCATAACAATGATTAAACAGGTGAATGAAAAGAAGAGACTGATGGAAAAAGTCCAGGTAAGATCCTGCAGAACAGTGAGGCTAACCAACAAAATGAGACTCAATGTGTAGTTCTTCAGCACTAAAAAATATCTTATGCTATCTTCCTCCCTCTGCCACCTCAGCTCTCCCCAACAATTACGCAAAGACATGATAGGATAAGATATTTGATAGATGTTCCAATGAGTATTCCCCTGGTGAATTTAGGCCTCTTTTCGTGACCCACTCATTTAAAAGCTAAAAATAAATCATGATTTGAAGAAAAAGAGGACAGACATGAGTGCCATAGGGAGCGACAGTTCAGGTCCTCAACATGTAGATGATAATCATTGTGAAAAAAAAAATGAAAAAAACTACATTTAGGTCATCTGAGACCATGACGAAGAGTCCTATGTACCTACAGTTAGGATACACTTTCAGAAAAAAAAGGTACAAAAGCTGGCACTGGAGCAGTTCCCTTTCAAAATGCACACATGTACCTTATTTACCCTACATAAGTGTTTTAAAAGTACAAATTAGTAACTACAGTGTACATGTTAGTATCTTAATTAATGGTACCTATTTGTAACTTTCGAAAGGTGCCACCCTAGCGACAGCTTTTATAGTGATTTTTATTTATTTATTTATTTCTGATAGTATAATAGGAATACAGGTTAATAGGAAAATGTTGACAGAAGATAAGAAATCTTGAATAATACAATAATTAAACAACAAATGAGGAGGAGATGGCAAAAACGATGGGAGGAAGACAGAACAGGTAGACAGTTTTATAGCATGCAAATAAAAATAAAAGATCAAACCATAATCTCCGGATTTTGGCCCATTTTAGGATGGTAAGATGGAAGAAGCCCCCCTTAAGAACAATGTCCATTTACTGATAAATTGTAACACATTTACATAAGTTTAGCATAGGCTCATTAAGCATGACCAAAAAGACTAACAGTTAACAGTTTAGTTGTAATGGCACAAAAATGTAAAATATGAAAGGGGGCCATCTTGCCCTGCCCCTGGAACAAAAATGACCCACTACCCAGGGCAAAATGCCCCCAGCGGTATCTGACCTTTACAGAAAATTTGATCTAAAGGCCAAATTAATCCTAATAATTTAATTTTCAGGAAATAAATGCCATTAACTTAACTGGTAAAAATTTTGCTTTTTGTCAATTTAATTTGAATAAATTTACTTAAATGGAATGTTTATTTATGACAAATAAAGTTCAGAAGCATTACAGAGAGAAGTATCTGAAAGACAATTACATTAAACATTTAAACCTGAAAACATGTCACAATATAGCAAAATTTACAATGCAGTGAAACTGCACTATACCACTCACCATTGAAGTTTACTGTATTGTTCTTTGGCTGTGGAATTATTAAATTGCCACCATCTAAATAACAATAACCAAGGGCAGCATGATTGCTTTACTAAAATTCCCTAGTTAATCCAAAGTCTAGAGATCCACTAAAATACTTTATTATTTTTACGTCAAAGTGGGGACTTTTAATCTAGTTTCAGACCATACTAGTACATTCATCGACTTCTCCTCAAGTCTCGCTTAATTGATGCAGAAAAATGGAGCTGCCATGGCTGCTCATGCCGGCTTTTATTCTTTTGCTGAATGGAGTTGAATTGTGTCTTTCAGATAATGGTGAGAACTTAGACAAATTTGGTTTGATGCTGACAATTATCTATATTTGTTCGGTCGCGTTTTGATTTGTTAACGTTCACAACTTAATATACTGTAGATTTCTTTACGTTACCTGCGTCTTTAGCATTAGCGGAGTTTAGACCCAGCAAATCAGATATTTTTGCAAGTCTCAAATTCATAAATTCATAGCATTACATGTTTTATGCATTATCAATATATATATATATATATATATATATATATATATATATATATATATATATATATATATATATAATCTTGTTCAGTATTTTTGTCTTGTTTTATAAAATCAAAACATCCTTAAATGAAGATAACGTACATTTACTTGTGATGCGAATTAACGTTATATGAAGTCTTGTTTTCTGAGAACAAAATATGAGTTTATGCTTAAGACATTAATTATATTTTGATGTGGAAATGAAATGTTTTTTCTCTCTTTTTTTCCCTTTAAACACAACCCTTCAAAATCTTGCTACGTCTTACTATTAAAACAGTCAATAATCTGTGTTTAGAAAAAATATTGAACGAACAGATTTTTTTTATGTTTATTTTTTTCCCCCTCTTTCTCTTTCCATCAGCCAAACGCTGGCAGTCATTAATTAGGAAGATCACCGAAGCCACAAATAATTACCAGCCATGCAGTCAGGAGAACTGCAGCTGTCATCTCAGGTCAACTTATAAAGTTTCCCTTGTTCATAGCAGATCTTACCAAAGAATACACATTGCAGATGCGTGCATCTGTGTAATGTAAACTTTCCTCCTTCACTCTTTTAATTGCAGTGTCTTGAAAGATGACCTTAGGCCATTTAAAAATGGCATATCTGAGGAGTTGATGGCAGACACAGTACACAGAGGTGTTGGTACGCACTACCAGATCATCGGGAACAAGTTGTACAGAGAACAAAGCTGCATGTTTCCAGCAAGGTTGGTGTGTGTTATGTTATTAATTAATTTATTTTTTTAAACCATATTGTGTGCGTATGGATGTTGAATATTAGACACTTATCCTTTCTTTGCAGATGCAGTGGTGTCGAGCACTTCATCCTAAAAGTGGTTAACCAATTGCCAGATTTGGAGGTGGTGATTAATGTGCGTGACTATCCACAGGTTCCTGGTTGGGTTCAGCCAGTCTTGCCTGTACTTTCTTTCAGTAAGGTGTGTACAGCCACATCCAGTGTAGCACCACTGAACAGTCTACTAATTTGATTGTATGGTATTGGTATATCTGTAGTATATTGTATATCCTGCTTAATTATATTACGTCAGTTTACATTATTTTGTGCCTCTGCCTTCAGATTACTAACACTGACTGATTCGATAGCTTTCATTTTTATTAATGTCGAAATATATATATGTATGTATCTTTTTTTGTAAAATAATTTACATGACAGGACCATTCATGAATCTTCTATTTTCAACATTCAAAATGTTATTTGTTTGTTAATATACAAAATTAATATTAGTAGGATGAATTGTATTAATGTCTATTAATATTATAGTTATACTTTTGTTCATTGTTTAGACGGCAGACTACCAGGACATCATGTATCCAGCATGGACGTTTTGGGAGGGAGGTCCTGCTGTATGGCCCATTTATCCCACTGGACTGGGCCGATGGGACCTCATGAGGGATGATCTGAAAAAGTGGGTAACAAAGATTTAAGAATGCTTGAGACAGGTGGTTAACTGCATTACATTGATTTCAGGCCATTATATATCTCTAATGTTTAGTTCACACACTTCAGATCAGCTGCTCGATGGCCCTGGAAGAAAAAAAATCCAAAAGGATTCTTTAGAGGCTCTAGGTCAGTTGCTTTTCCAACATATAGTTAAATGCATTGTTGTTTTCTTCATAAGCTGATCGGTTTTGCCAATGTTTGTAGGACCAGTTCAGAAAGGGACCCTCTGATCCTTCTCTCAAGAGAAGCCCCTGAACTTGTGGATGCCGAGTACACCAAGAACCAGGCCTGGAAGTCAGAGAAGGTTTGTTTATCCTTATTTAACATATAAAAGGCATCCTTGATCAGTATGGCACCATTAATTTGCTTAGGCTACCGAACTGGTCCCCCAACTGAGCCTAGTTTCTGGCATCCCTAAATCTTTTATAATTTGATACTATGGCCAACTAACAGAAAAAAGTGCCAAAATAGTGACAGAAAACTGTATTAACTACAAGTTCATAAAAATGTAAATGTGATGCCTGTACTGCCTTTGATGTGGTGTCAATGATGGGGAAAAAATGTTTGCTGGTCAAAAGCTTCATTTGAACTTGATTAAAATGTTAATAATATAATGACACCTATAAAAATATGTAGCAAAACTTATTTTTAGGTCTATACATCTATATGGTAACACTATACAATAAGATTTCATTAAAGGGTTAGTTCACCCAAAAATGAAAATTAAGCCATAAATTACTCTCCCTCAAGTCATCCTAGGTGTATATGACTTTCTTCTTTCAGACGAATCCAGTCAAGAATTATATAAAAAAAATTGTCTTTGATCTTTCAAGCTGTTTAATGACACTCGTGCTTTGTGTGCGCTGCACGCAAAAGAGGCACAGGTTCTTTCCGTTCCTGCAATTTAATAGTTTTAAAGGGGTCATATGATGCGATTTCCATTTTTCCTTTCTCTTTTGAATTTTACAAGCTCTTGGTGCATGAAGAAGATCTGTAAAGTTTTGTGAACCTAGGAGAGGAGGTTATTCTGACTTTCCTACGAACAATCTGGCACTTTGAATCAGCTACTGTCGAAGTATGTTTTTTTATTCGTTTAAGAATTTGCTGTTGAATGTTCAAATGCTGAGTTTTGCGTATTGTGTGTGTGTGTGTGTGTGTGCATCACGTGTGTGTGTGTTTGTGCATGCTTGCGAGTGTGATAGAGAGAGAGAGAGAGATGTGGCTTATGTACTAACACAAACGAGCTTCATCACTGTGTCCGTCACACCACTCTGTTCCCATATCGAGCTTGAACTGATGGTAAAACTAAGGACATTATTAACTGTCTTTACATTTATTTTGAAAGCTGAAGCTCGCAATTATGGGAAAGGGCGTTGCATTTCTGACAAGTGCTTGCTGTGTTTGGCCAATCACCTGCACTGTGTCAGTTGGCCAATCAGATCAGAGTACGCTTGTCGGAAAGAGAGGCGGTTCATGGAGGACCTACAATAATGTACATTGAACATTAAAGAATGTCAGCATATTCTGTTTCACCAAATACAACAAATATGGATCTTTAAAAAAGCATAATTTGACCCCTTTAAATCAAATTAAATGCAAACGCAGGAATTGTTAAGCAGGATCGAAATGCACGCACCTTATCAATATTTGGAAATTTGGTTCTAAAATGGAACCGGTTTTCGATACCCAACCCTAGGAATCAGTTTTATATTATATGTGTTGTATTGCTTGGATTGTAAGGGACATACAAGGACAGGCTTGGGAAACACTATGGTAGAGGTGCTTTAATATTTTCAGCAAACTCAAAATCAGTTTGTTTTATCTTTCTGCTCTAGACATTTCAGAACATCTGACGTATTTTTTTGTTGTTTTTCCTCAGGACACTCTGGGTAGACCCCCAGCCAAAGAAATCCCTCTAGTTGACCACTGTGAATACAAGTAATACCTGTCTTATTTCTGCTTTTTCATGACCTATAGCACTGAACCAGTGAACCAGCTTTAAGATATTTTGTTATAGTTTTTTTTTTTTTGTTCTCTCCATCCACCAGATACCTTTTTAACTTCAGAGGTGTGGCTGCTAGCTTCCGTTTGAAGCATCTTTTCCTGTGTGGATCGCTGGTTTTTCATGTCGGCGAGGACTGGCTTGAGTTCTTCTACCCTCAGCTCAAGCCATGGGTTCACTACATTCCTGTCAAACAGGACTTGTCTGATCTGAGGTAACTTAAACATTTTGCTCTGGCTAGCTGATATCCACACTTTTCTTTAGCGCACATTTTCCCCTGTGTACCCTGTTGTGATCTTATGGTCAAAGTGTTTTACATTCTGTGCTTTTAATTATGTTAGCCGTTGGAGGTGAAGTTTGTTGTTTTTGCAGAATACACCTATAAATACTTCACTAAATTGTAACATTTGTCTTTGTTTTACATGCACATGTAAGGTATTATCTCCATTCACACTTTTGCAAAGTTTTATCTGTGGGCCTAGTAACAATGACAGAGGGTTCAAATCTAAGTTTGTGCTCATAATAATTTGAATTTCACAAAAGTATGTTACGTTTGTATTTCTATATCAAATGTCATGACCATGAGCAATCAAAGGGACAATTTCAGCTTTACATATTTGTCACAAGGGGGAAAAAAATGTTAACAATTAGTCAGTACATTGTAAATGAAATCTGTGTAACATCTTCAGCTGAAATATTCTCAGTTTACTCCCCTTCATACTGTTCCAGACCTGTTAAAGTAATTCTCATCAAACAAATGAGATGTGTTCATAGAAATGTTAATGAAAACAGCAGCAGAGAACAGCTGATGTTCGAAAAACTAAACTGTTTTTCTTTCTGTTGTTAGAGAACTGCTTCAATTTGTGAAAGAAAATGATGCTGTAGCAGAAGAAATTGCTGTGAGGTAACATATTACTCATTCTTTTAATGAGTTCATCCTTTTTTCTTGTATATACAGCTTATAGAGATTCATAAAAAAAAAAAAGAGAGAGCGACATTGCTGTCATGGTTCACTCACCCTCATGTCATTCCAAACATGTATGACTTTTTTTGGAAATATATCTGAAATATCTGGAATATATATATAAACAGATATTTAATGTTTGTGTTTTTCTTGTTCATATAATGGAAGTCATTGGTAAACCAAACAGTTTGGTTACCAGTATTGTTTAGACTATCTTCTTTTTTTTCTGCAGAAGAAAAAAGGTGCCTATAGTTTTTGAAATAGATAGAGTATGAGAAAATAATCATTGAATTTCATTTTTGGCTAAACTGTCCCTTTAAGACATTGTCTGTGCTAATACTAATATTCATGGTTCTGTTCTTCTTTAGGGGCCAGAACTTTATTCTGAATCATCTCGGCATGGAGGATGTGTCTTGTTACTGGGAGAGGCTCCTCACTGACTTCAGCAAGCTGCTCAAATACAAACCCAAGAGAAAATCGAATTACAATGAGATCATCCACAGAGCTAGCAGATCCGAACTCTGACCTGAGGAAATCATAATGGGGGAAACCTCATTTTTGTCTGCCTTCATTCTTGCTCTTCATCTTTACAAGCTGACAAGGGCGTTTAAAGGCAGCTCTGTGTGGTTAATCCAGTGAATCCTGCCAAATGTCTGTAAGACTCTATATTGCTTCAAAGGTTAAGACTCAAGGAATGTTTTAAAATCAGTTCATTTAAAATATAGTGATCTGCCTTAATTAAAAAAGACCTGTCCAGACCCTCATCCTCTGGATGTCAGAAATATTACACCGCTAAAATATGCTCTGTGTCTTCATAGCATTCATCACTCTCAATACAAATTCTTAAGGTCATAAGAAGTCAGTTTGAAGTGTGGCGTTAAATTTAATGCTGGTGTAGAAAAATGCAAAAATAACTTATTGTGAAACAACATAACAGACAATGACCTGACAAAAATGTTTCCTTAAAATTGTATGGCTTCGTCATTCGTCTTAGTGGAGTTGTTACTATTATACTATATTTTCTTTCCTTTTGAAGTTATGTAGACATTTTCCATTGTAGATTTATGGGTTATTTCAGTAGAATAGTTAGGGCTAGTTATTTAAAGTGTCAAAATGGAAGCCAATTTAAATAAATCCTGTCTTCTAGGCCGTAAGACCATATTCAGTACTTTTGTTACATGAATTAATGTCAGTAGATTACTTTGATCAAGTGTAGAATGAATTTTTGTGGTAAAAAATGTCTCTGGATCCAAATGATTAGTGATTTTAAATGAACTCGTACCATTTTTAACGTCTTCTATGTCACTACCAATGGAACCATACCAGCAAACCTCAGTAAAACAGTGTTAGTAGTAAAATATTGAAGACTTTCATTTTGATTCCACACTTAAGTGCCATATTTGAATGTAACCATAGCTGAATTGATACTGAGATGTTGAATATGTTCTAGTTTTCCAATAGATAATTCTCACTGTTTTTGGTGTCATTTTTATGACTTCAAACTAGTCAGTTGTTTCAATAAAAGTAATCATGAACAATAAAAGCTGTGTTTTTATATATATATATATATATTATTGTTATTATTCTTTTAAGTTTTGACTGCTTTGTTAAGCAAGATAAACAAGACATTGATTTAATAACTAGTCGGGTCCTCCACCACTAGATGGCGTAACCTGGCCTTTTGTGTAAGGAAGTGAACATGTTGACATTGTAATGGTCGCTGAAGGAGCATTGAAAGAAAGCAGGTGAGAAATGTGGGATTTTATGAGAACTAGTCCATATTGATTTTTACTACGCTTTGCTCCTGTATATGTACTGTAATTTACAGTCAAAGTCTAAGTTACTCCTTTTTAGCATTTTGCAAATTACCCTAAATTGTTAAGCGATGTCATTTGTCCACACTGCAAAATAAACACAGTACGTAAGACTAGAATACTGTTAGTGCTTGAGAAAGTAGAATATCATTTTTAGCTTCGATAAACATGCTTCTCTGCTCTTGTTTTGAATATGTTGAATTCTACTTCGTGTTTGACTATTTTTCCTCCAAAGCAGCATTCATATTACGTTACCTTAGGTTTAAATATGATTTGATATTGTGGGGTGTCTTCCATTGTAAAACTGGGTTCTTATTTTGCAGTTCTTATGAGAAAATTGGAGAATCGTGAGATAAAAGCCCTAATTAATAAAAAATGTTTTAATTAAATTAAACATGCAATATTTATTTTAAAACATTTTTATGCTAAGTATCCTTCAAATGCATTACCATATTTACTGACATATCACTTAAGACATACTGATGTAAAATTATAATTAAACATTATTTGAACTTTTCTTTATTGCAAAATGCACATTATTTAATGTCTTAAGGCACCTTCCATCATTTGCCTAAAATTAGTTTTAATAAAACTGTTAATAAGGTCTTTAAATGCAAGATATGTAAAGTGTACCTGGAATATATAGTACTTGCAGTAGTTCCACTTTAGCACAATCAGATACTTAAATTCAAGATATGGGGTAAAATTCCCATTTGAGATTTGTCTCATATTTACATCACATAGGCTAGTTAAGAAATATCTCACAAGCACTAGGCCAAGTTAATATTATGTTATTTTAGACACAATGTTGTCTCAGTTTTGCCAACCAGAATATAAAGATAAAGCAGAACTGTTCATCTCCAGGCAACCCACAGCAGCATTTCATTTCTTAATCCACGTTTTGAACAACTTGGGTGAATCATTTGGCACGTTGAACTATTGGCCATAGATACTTTAATTAAATTAGATACTTTAATTAAATTAGATAATTTCATTAAATAATTCATTTCATATTTTCTTTGTAACAATAATAAAATTAAGAAAATAAAGTATTAAAGTTATAGTTCACCCATCCAAAAATGACAATTCTGTCATCAGAATTGGACCATTTTATCAAACAAAATTTTTCTTGTTGAAACTACTTTTTGTAATGTCTGTTTGATGCTTTACACAACGTGACTTTAAACGATCTTTTGGAAGTAATTTCTCCAAATTTGATGTGCAATTAATTTGATCACCACATCATGTAATTAATTAAATAAAAAAATGTAATTGCTTACCAGCCCTAATTTAAATTTTCCATTTACTCACAATCCATCTATGAATTTTGTGGATAGTTATTTTATTTGATAGTTAATAGCCAGCATGTCTTCTCCTTTGATTAAATTTATTGATTAAATAAAAACCTGACATAAGAGGACACAGATACGATAATAACTTTTATAATACTAATAAGCCAACATCAGTGTTTTTCTTTTTTTTTTTTGCTCAGTTATTTCAGGGTTTTGATCTCTCAACTGAGAGAACACACCCTGTTTATTATATTATAATTAATATTTGATATTGCATTTAAACTTCGACTATAGCATAGATATGTTGCATATTAATTGTACTATTTATTAACCTTAAAGCATATGTTTGTGTATTTTCTGTTACTCCATAATGATGTTCTATATGAGGGCATTTGTAGTGTACAGTAGGTATAGGTCCAAAAACATGACCTCAAGCCCAGGGGCCCCGTCCCCCAAAGTCCTCCCCTTAAGCACATACATATGTAATTGTATTTATAGTATGCTTAGCACAAAATCAATGTATTTTTTTGTATATTTTTAGCAATAGCCAAAAAACAAAAACATTGTATGGGTAAAAGTTATAGATTTTTCTCTTATGCCAAAAATCATTAGGATATTAAGTAAAGATCATATTCCATGAAGATGTGTTGTAAAATTTCCTTCCTTAAATATATCAAAACTTATTTTTTGATTAGTAATTTGCATCGCTAAGAATTCATTTGGACAACTTTAAAGGTCATTTTTTCAGTATTTAGATTTTTTTTGCACCCTCAGATTCAAATTTTCAATGGAAAGCTTATTTATTCATCTTTCAGATGGTGTATAAATCTTAATTTCGAAAAAAAAATGGACACTTAAGACATATATATATATACCTTTTTATAAAATACAAAAAAGTACAATTATGAGATATAAACTCAGAATTCTGAATAAAAGGGCAGAATTATTAGATAAAAGTAATTTTAAGATGTAAATTTGTAATTGCAAGGCTAAGAGTCTAAATTCTTTGTTTATTTAAGTTATTTTTTTTCTCAGAATTAAGAGAAATCGGCTCAAGCCTGAATTGTGATGTAAAAGGTGCTAATTACTTTTATTTTGGCAATTACAGGCTTCTATAAATTATTCCTCTGTGGTGCAGAAACTCTTTTTGACAGCTGTGTTGCTTCAGGTGTTAAATGCAGCCTGTCTGTATGATTCTGCCGTCTAACCATAGGGCATGGATGTCAGTGTGGATGAACATGCATAAACACACTCCTTTACCTCTGGCCTTGTGTTTCTGTGATTGAACAGCTTGTTGATGCGTACTGCAGGCCAGCAGAATTCATCACCCACATGTGGGGGGACAGATGTACATGGACTTGAGGGCTCACATCTGAGTCTTCTGGGGTCCAGTCCTAGTGTCCATGCATCTGATAGTACCTCCACACAGACCTTACCACAGCACCTAGGTAAACCAGAGTTCCCTGACACAGGATGGGATCGTATCAAAAATATTTTCTACAGGAGGTAGGTATCAGTGATGTTTCTGCAATACATAACACACTGTTGGGTTCTCTGCCCTTGTAATCAGACTTTAAATGTGTAGTTCTTTGCCTTTCACTGGCCTTGTTTGATACACGTGATATGAGGTTTAATTGACAATTGAATAAGCAAAGCCATATTTGTAACACACATTATCAGAGATACTGTTATGGAACATTTGTGGGCATGGTGCATTTGCCTCTCTTTGACTCTGTTCTGCTTTCCACTCAGCGAGGGTCAGATGTACTCAGAGGAGTTAAGGAATATAGTAAAGAGTGGGATTGCTGCAGCTGTGGTTGGGATGGTCTATGGAGGCCTGCCAGGAGCAAGGCATGCCCGTGAGAGGTTCATCCAGCTCAGCCAGGCTGAAATTTACCAAAACAGAGTGGATGCAGTGGTAAGACAAAAACATTCATTCATTGATATGCCAAATGTAACATTCACATTGATATCTGCTTTCATTGTCCATTAATGCATCAGCATACTTGAGTACTGTAAAATATGTTTTTCGATGCTTGTTTTTATATTTTGTACAGCTGAGAAATGCACATTATTATTTTATGGGGCTGAAAGGTGCATACAGTGATGTTTTGTGTATATATGTATCTCTCCAGCGCTCAGCCCATAATGCAGCTATTCGTGGGTTTGTGCGCTTTGGCTGGAGGTGGAGCTGGAGGGTAGCAGCTTTTGTGACCATGTTTAAGTAAGTGTAGATATGTTTAGGTTTAATTTGTGAAACATTAAATTACATGTTTAAATGAACTTGTCGGACAAAGATATTGTTCACTTAAAAATTAACATATGAAGTAAATATTCTCCCCCTCAGCCAGTTCAAGATGTAGATGAGATTGTTTCTTTATCAGAACAGATTTGGAGATATTTAGCATTATCATAAGCTTGCCAATCAATCCTCTGCAATGAATGGGTGGCATTAGAATGAGAGTCCAAACAACTGATTAAAAACACTACAGCAATCCAGATGACTCCAGTCCATCAATTAATGTCTTGTGTGTAAAGCTGAATGTTTGTATGAAACAAATCCATCATGAAGACTTTTTAACTTCAAGCCATCACTTATGTCTAAAATACAACCCCAACAATTCATTACATTACTTCCTCCAGTGGAAAAAGTCCATCTCCTGTTGTCCTCTCACATCAAAATCCACCCATATAAAGTCAAACCAAAGATTATTCTGAATTTCAGACACCAGGTATAATTTTTTACTTGTGGATGCAAGACACTATAGTTCATTTATGTAAGTGAGGATAGCAATATAAAGTAAACTGAAAAAGTAAACATATTATACCCCAAAATTCTTCATACAGTGGACTACTAGTAAAATTGATTGAAAATTTGGAACCAGAAATTGGATTTGACACATATATGTTATATGTTTTTAACAGCTATTTGTTCTCTGAATGCACCAGTTTACTGCAGTGGATCCATTAATGAGCAGGTGATCTAATGCTAAATTTCCTTTAAAGAAACAAACTCATCTACATCATGGATGGCCTGAGAGTGTGGACATTCTTAGCAGATGTTCATTTTTGGGTGAACTTATTCTATAATTTTACAATTCATGTAGGCCTATTGTTTCACAGACTGTGATGACGCATTTTAACACTCAACAGCATCGCAAATCATGCAAAGTTAAAAAAATATTTTGATAATTATAATAATTATGTAAATTTAAAACTTTATACTTATACCTTTGCATAAAAAAGGTAACGCTGATATGAGGGTGTTTTCTAATATAGTGTTTATGGAATTGGCGGATGTTTTTCTTTTTCTTTCTCCATTCTGACTGCCGTTGTCAGTCTCTCTCTATTTTTTTTCCTCTTTTTGAAATTTGTGAAAACATTAATGATTTAACCAATGGTTTTATTTTGGAGAAGGCTGCAAATGGTGGTAGGACTGTTTGGGGAAACCTATTTGAAAACAGTCCGTTTCATCTATTTATTTTTTTAGGCACTGCCGGTTAGTTCAAATTAAAAACTACACCTTTCTAACGAGCAGCATTATTTTAACAGCACATTTGAGTTTTAGAAATGCATACAGGATGTTTTTCAAAACAGTATAATAGGTTTAGAACTACTATACTAGGATTGTTGCCGCAGGAAAACGAATAGCTTGTCAAGTTTCCGCAATTATGAAAGATACTTTATGCTGTTCATATCTTTTTTCTATTTTTTTTTTTTAACCAGCACTGTAAGTACTGGACTGACAGTGTACAGAGACAAAAATGCTCTGAGCCATTTTGCTGTTGCAGGTGGTAAGTTCACAAACTCCTTATTTTCTGGGTCTGTGGGTGATGGTACTTTAGTAGGCCTGTCTGTGCCTCAATATAAGGGAGTTAAAAAGCATGTTTGCTGAACATACTAAGATGACAGGATAGAATGACAGTTTTTGCATGTGTTTGTGTTCAGCTCTTACAGGAGGAGTGTTCCGGCTGAATCTGGGACTTAGAGGGCTACTGGCTGGCACGGCCATAGGAGCTGTACTGGGGTGAGTAGAACAGAGAGAGAGGGAGATTATGTGTGTGTGTGTGTGTGTGCACGCGTCTGTGTGTGCGTGTGTGTGCACGCGCGTGTGTGTGTGTGCGTGTGTGTGTGCGTGTGTGTGTGCGTTTGTGCGTGCGTGCGTGTGTGCTCGCGTGTATCTCAGCGCTGTTGCTCTCCCTGGAGAGATGTGTCTACCCTGGAGCAACACTGCACTCTTTGCCCCCTCACACTACCATCTCCCTCCCTCTCTGAGGGCGTTCTGTCAGTCAGCTGTGGCCTCCCCTGCAACCCTCTGTCTTACATCTGCATCCCCCAGCCAAAACAACTCCCTTCCCCCCTTTTGCTCCTCCAGTCTTCCTCTTTCCATTCTTCATTTCTCATTACCAGAGGTACCCATATGCTAAACAGAAGTCTTTGATCTGAAGAGCTATCAGCTGTGCAGTGCTCTTTTTCACTTATATTTTTCAGTGTTCCTTTTTATATTTCTTCTTGTTTTAGGTTAATTACTACTTGCTCACTTTTCCCCTCATTAGCAGAGATGCTCAAGTTAGAAGAGCCTCACACAGCTGTTTAACACACACCTGGAGCACACAGTGTGCCGGCAGACAGACCTTAATGCCTCAGTCAGGTGCAACAAAGTGAAAAAAGGCTATGCATAGTACATTATGCTCTACAAAGTCTGAAGACTGTTGCACGCTAACATGCTCACTGTTATTGGACTTGGAAATGGGTCAGTGAAAGATCATTTCGTTAGTGTTACTGTTGTTAACGAAAACTGAAACTAAAAAATATAAACAAATTGATGACATGCTTCTATAAATACACTTTAATTATTCCAAAACTACTACTGGCTGCACATTCATTTTAGTTTGGCTAGTTTTTGAGGTTTGTCAATTTATTAATGAACACAACACATACAATATACCAAAACTACTACTGCTGCTGTATAAACAGTATGTTTATGTCTGCTTTAAGTGAACGCACAAATACTAAGTGGAATTTTTTACTAAAAAGTACAAGTATCTGGCTAAAAATAGAAAATAAGTCAAAATGCCCATTTTTGGTGAATATCCTTTTAAGTACATTCTTAATAATAAGTATTATATTAATGTGAACAGTTGGAAGAAAATATGTGATCCATGCATTTGGTCTGACAGCAGATTATTATATCTGCTGCTGTCATGAGTCATTAATGTTAATTCAGGAACAAATGAAAAAGAGAAAGTCACTGGTTAAATTTGCTCTACACTGAATAACTTACCTAGCCTGCCTTAATAAGGATGAATTATATATTAAGGATTAAGTATATTTAATGTATACATGATCATATTATGTACCTTGAATACTGTTAGACCTACGTGATAAACTTAAAGCGCTGTGTACTTAACGTGAACATTTCTATATATTTGTATACATTTGTGTGTGTGTGTGTGTGTGTGTGTGTGTGTGTGTATATATAGTGGTAATGCTTGGGATTTGTTTTATTTGTTCTTATTTTATTACTGACTGTGTACTTTTTTTTTTTTATTCAACTTGTTTCATGGTGGGGCCAAGTCAAAATTAAGTGAGTTTTTGCTTAGAACAAGCAAAATAATCTGCCAATGAGATGAGCAAAATAATCTTTTTTTCTGTTTGAAATAAGTCTATTTTGCTTACCCCATTGGCAGATTATGTTGCTTGTTGTTCTAAATATCAGCATGACTGTGATAACCTACACACCTTGTGTTTATATCAGCAGCACTTTCGCTTATGTGATATTGCTTAATTGTGACTCTTTGTGATGTTAACGTGATGTTTTAACAGGCTGCCGGCTGGAGTTGTAATCATTGGTCTGCAGAAGCTGGGAGGTGAGACCATGCATGACAAAAGACAACGGGAAAGACAAGAGCTACATGAGCTCAGAGTCGCTGAATGGTTAGTAACACCAGAGAAAGAGAATCTTTTCGTTCTTGGACAGAATCGATAAACTAGTCACTTTAAGCCGAAAAATTGAGCTGATGTCTCCATTACAGGAATGCTCGTCTCAAGCTTACAGATGATCTCATTGGGGAAATGAATTGTGAGAAACATCAGGACACTGATAATGACCTTCAACGAATAGAGGAGCTCCTCAATCAACCTAGGAATGAAAAAGGTGCAAAGAGCCCTGACAGCCAGTAACATCAGAGACTGGAAAATTCATTAACCAAAACTCCTGGCCAAACATTCAGACTATGGTCTTTCTAGGATGTTCTACTAAATTTCTTGTACCTGCTCCCAGTATATGTGTCAGTCACCATCATTATCAATGCAATGCTTCCCTTCAAATGCAAATGTTATTTACTGCACCTATGTGTATTACCCTATTTATTTTAAAACCTGCAGATACTTGAAGCTGTTGCAGTTGGGTAAAGTATTTGGATTAGACACATATACAAGTAACAGATGTTTTCTGTGTTGTAATTGTAATTGATGGGTTTCATCCAAGTAAAACATCAGTACCAAATAAAGTCAGCAGAAAAGGAAAGTTCATTTTACAGAATAATGTATTTTAAAGATAATTTGTAAAATCCAAATAAGTTTACTAAACAATACTTTCCGTACTTGTTCAATGAACCATTAATGCTTGTTCTACCTCTGAGAAAAAAAACTAGAAAGATGGCCAGAGTCCCTGCTCACCTGTGTGAACTTTCCATAGGAGGCATGAGGACATAAAATGTAGCCAATAAAAGGGCTACAAAGTGACATGAAGAACAGATATTTCACATTTTTCATTAAACATATTTATATATTTGCTAGAAATAAAAGCTGTTTTTTTTTTTTTTTTGGCTGAATTTATAAACAGCTGAAATTATGATTACTTTTTTTGCTGAGCTGTTAACTCATGAAGTAAGGAATATTATATGTAGCATTCCAACATTTTTTAAAGAGAAATAACAGTATGCTACAACCAGGGGTTATGGAGGTTTTATGAAGATAAAAAAGATCCTTCTAAGACCAAGTATAGAAAATATAAGGGATAAATTCAAAAAGAACACAATATGAAAACATGTTTTCTAAATGTAATTAGAAAATATTAACTTCCTACAGATCTTCATTACTTTTTAATAGCTTAAGACTTGAATTGCTCTGCTCTCAAACAATATGAAATATGTTAATATCACACTTCAAAAAATAAGTTTAATCAAGATACATGTAAACACGTCTTCTTTATGAGATATTAATATTATATATTATATTAATTAGAGGAGCTTAGAAGTAAGTTTGTGATTAACAAGAACATATATCTGCAAATAGTGTCATAAAAATCAAATTCAATCAATGGGAAAGCAAATTTTAATTCCCCATGGAAAAAATATTAGTTCTTGTTTTAAGCATAAACTCAGTTTTGTTTCTCAACATGAATTCATATCTTTATTTCGTATCTCTTTATTATGCAGTAAATGTATCTTGATTCAAGGACCTTTGTATATTTGTATTGGAAAGCAAAATCACTAGGCAAGATTTTTTGCAATGCATCTTTTTGCTCTGAGTTCTGCTTCTTCTGCTTTAAGATCCTAAAGCTTTAATTTGTAGAAGCAAATTAACTCTCTTTAAGCCCCGCAAAAGTATAAATAATAATAAAAACCTGTATAACCACTCACTGATTTTTTTGTGATTGTTATCGTGAAGAGGATAGTTATATGTCAAAATTACTCTTTGACAATACAGCATATTGAGCAGGGATGATGCCTTGAGCTTGTCAGCTGCTGGGTTAGATCCTCTGTAAACAAGATGTGACAACAGCTGGGTCTCTCTCAGATGTACAGTAATGCCTAAAACAGTCTGGAATTCATGACAGATTTAAAGGGCCAAGAGACATTAATAGACAGCCTACTGTTCCTCATTTCCAGATAAGGTAGTTAACATTTGGCAAACAGCAGGCAAGAAAGAATTAACCCAGTATTAAAATGGCTGTGAATAATGTATACATGTTAAAAAGACAGATTTATGTGATGTGAAATACATATTTAGTTTACTACCAAATTTGATACACCAGGACATTTTTCATTACTGGCTAAAGAAAAGAATGTTTGATTTGATTAAGCTGTGTAGTGCAGTTACACATTCACGTGGATATTAGATGGATTTATGCAGCCATTTGATTGACTGGAAAAGTTGGATGCTTGTGAAATATGCTACTCATGTTACCCATTACTCCAGTCAAACTGAATCATTTCAGTGAGAATATACCCAGCAGCATTATTTGTAATTGTAATAAAAAGTCACATTGACTGCACAGACATAACTGCTCTATGTGCGTCTAGCACTGGAATTACTGTGGAAGTCCAATAGCAACACCATGAGTACAAATTGTGAATTGCATCTTTTGCACAAAACCCTAGGCAGAAAAAGTTATAATAATAACTCCTTACATTTATATAGCACTTTTCTAAGCGCTCAAATTGCTTAACATGAAAGGAAGTATCTCCTCATCCACCACCAGTGTGCGGCGTCTAACTAGATAATGCAACAGCAGCCATAGTGCACCCACCACACACCACACACCAGCTTATTGGTGGAAAGCAGGCCGAGGTCACACCTCTACTCTTTTCGAAAGACATCCTGGGATTTTTAATGACCACAAACAGTCAAGACCTTGGTTTAACATCTCATCCGTAGGACGGTGCTTTTTGATGGTATACACGTGCTGGTCATATAATTAGAATATCATCAAAAAGTTGATTTATTTCACAAATTCCATTCAAAAAGTGGAACTTGTATATTATATTAATTCTTTACACACAGACTGATATATTTCAGTAGAATAGTACTTAAGACCAATACAAAGAAAGGAATTTTAGAAGTCTTGGCCAACTGAAAAGTGTGAACATGAAAAATATGAGCATGTACAGCACTCAATACTTAGTTGGGGATCCTTTTGCCTGAATTACTGAAGCAATGAGGCGTGGCATGGAGTCGATCAGTCTGTGGCACTGCTCAGGTGTTATGAGAGCCCAGGTTGCTCTGATAGTGGCCTTCAGCTCTTCTGCATTGTTGGGTCTGGCATATCGAATCTTCCTCTTCCCAATAGCCCGTAGATTTTCTATGGGGTAAAGGTCAGGCGAGTTTGCTGGCCAATTAAGAACAGGGATACCATGGTCCTTAAAACAGGTACTGGTAGCTTTGGCACTGTGTGCAGTTGCCAAGTCCTGATGGAAAATGAAATCTGCATCTCCATAAAGTTGGTCAGCAGCAGGAAGCATGAAGTGCTCTAAAACTTCCTGGCATATAGCTGTGTTGACCTTGGACCTCAGAGACTCTGATTGTGTAGCCTACAGAACTAAACTGAGAGACCATTTAAAGGCCTTTGCAGGTGTTTTTAGTTAATTAGCTGATTAGAGTGTGGCACCAGGTGTCTTCAATATTGAACCTTTTTCACAATTTTCTAATTTTCTGAGATAGTGAATTTGGGATTTTCCCTAGTTGTCAGATATAATAATCAAAATTAAAAGAAATAAACATTTGAAATATATCAGTCTGTGTGTAATGAATGCATATAATATACAAGTTTCACTTTTTGAATGGAATTAGTGAAATCAACTTTTTGATGATATTCTAATTATATGACCAGCACCAGTAGTGCCCCCATCACTACACTGGGGTGCTAGGACCCACACTGACTGCAGGGTGAGCACCCCCTACTGGACTCACTAACACCTCTTACAAACAGCAACCTAGTTTTCCCAGGAGGTCTCCCATCCAGGTACTGACCAGGCTCAACCCTGCTTAGCTTCAGTGGGCAACCAGTCTTGGGCTACAGGGTGACATGACTGCTGTGAAATGACATGCTAATGACATTTTTTTTTTTTCATTCTCATTTGAGGGAATTAAATACTGTACCCAGTATTTACACATCCCTAACTCAGTACACTACTTCAAGTGTATTCTTCCTCTTGTCAGTTCAGGTCACTTTATGTTCTTTAGGTCTTTATGTTCCTTCACAGTGAGGCAAAAAGTGACTATCCAAAACCTTCACCATTTCAGTTCCTCTCTGGTCGAATGATCTGCCAACCTCCACCCAACTAGGACACCTAGTAGACACCTTTATTTATATAGCACTTTATACAGTACAGATTGTGTCAAAGCAGCTTTACAGTGGATCAGATCCACCATCTGGTCTGGATCAAGTAGGGCTCGCTGCAACCTGCGGTGGACATCCAACCCCGCCCACATCCAAGCGTGACGTCAGACACCCCGCCCACATCCAGGTGACTGCAGTAACCAATGACATCTGATCTGTATATGGACTGGCAGTCCTGCATCTGAGTGGCTACAGTGACCTTGGACTAAAAATAGATGCCATTCTTCTTCTTACGATGTAACAAGTGCATGGGTGTTATGACAAGTGTTCCTGATTCTGGTTGACCTTAATGTGGCATAACTCATTTCTTCCACAAACACATTTTGTAAGTCGTTTTGGATAAAAACATCTGCTAAACACAAAAAATGTAAATGTATTTGTATGAATTATTGAAAATGAAGCATGCCCTGGTAGCAGCAAAAGGTTGGCGTTTTTCAGAAATAAAGCTCATACCTGCTCTGATCTACAGTCACAATAAGCTCTTAAAGGGGTCATATGATGCTTTTATAAAGATCATTATTTTGTGTATTTGGTGTAACAGAATGTGTTGACATGCTTTAATGTTCAAAAAACACATTAATTTTCAAATACTGTACATTACTGTAGGTCCTCCATGCACCGCTTCTCTCAAACTAGTCGTTTTCTACGAAGTCCCTCTTTCCGACATGCGCAGTCTGCTCTGATTAGCCAACTCACCCAGTGCATTGTGATTGGCTGATCACTGCAAGCACTCGTCGGAAATGTAACACCCCTTTCCATAATCGTGAGCTTTGTCTTTCAAAATGTAAAAACAGTTAATAATGTCCTTAGTTTTACCACCAGATCAGGCCCAAAAGAGGAACAGAGTTGCATGACAGACACAGTGATGAAGCTAGTTTGTGTTAGTACATAAGCCACGGACGGTTAAGACAGCTGACTCCACTGTGATGTCCCTCTCTACTTCTCACTTGCTCACACACACATGAACAAGCATGCCACACACACACGCGATGCACAAAACTCTGCATTTGAACATTTAATAGAAAATACTTAAACTAATATTTAATATATATATGTACACCAGTCTCTGTGTCCCTGGGTGTCCACGAGTGAGCTCACTTCCCCATAGGCACTTCACCATAGCCACTATAATTCCTCTAGTCTGGTCCTGTCTTTCCCTGTTGTTTGTATAGAGTTCTTACCCTTAGTGTTACCAGTGTTCTCGTCTCCCGAGTCTTACCCTTGCCTTCTCGTCCTCCGAGTTCCCGTTCCTTTCCTTCCGGTTCCCTCTTTTGTTTTGTTTGTCTCCTTGGACTGTTGATTTGGATTACCCTCATTTGTTAAATAAATTACCTGCAATTGGATCTCTCCCTCTCCTTGTGTTTCTCTGGTGCACGTTCGTTACAGAAGGACTCCATCCTAGAGATCCAGCGGTATGTCTGCTCCAATTTCCTCCCCAGCCATCAAAAGGGAGAGGAATGGCTTTGAGGGTACTTGCCAGGTTGTGTTCCGTGGAACCAGGGGAGGTCGCTCTGGAGTGAGTAGTCGAGAGGAGGTCCGGCAGCGATCTCCACTGCGGCCTCCCGTTGACCCCGGGGTTCGGATGGGAGCCGCAGTTTCCCCATTGTGGACAGAGAGGGGAGAGGAGGCGCAAATCGGCGGAGCCAGCGCCGCTGTGCAAGATGGCCGCCAGTCCAGCGCCACAGCACAAGATGGCTGCCAACCCAGCGCCAAGAGGCAAGATGGACGCCAGCACAGCGCCACAGCACAAAGTGGCCACCAGTCCAGCGCCACACTGCAAGATGGCCGCCAGCTCAGCGCCAATGCTCAAGATGGCCGCAGAGACGATTTTGAATTATTTCTCCATTCTGTCAAAAATCCTAGAGATTCCCAAAACTGTTCACGTCACGTTGGCTGAGCCAGCACCACAGTATAGGATTGCCACCAACCCAGCGCCGCTGTGCAACAGGGCTTAGAATGCGGAGAACTCTGCCTTTGTTCAGAAACACTCCTCTAGCCCCAGCTGGCCTGCTTTAGCCCAAGGTTTTCGTCGGGCCAAAAAACCCTGGTTGTTGGCCCAGAGGAAGCCCTGACGAGGCACGATCAAGCCCCAGAGGTGACCGTGGAAACGCAACTTGCCCTGGCACGCACTAGCACGCACTAGCACGCCCGGTTTAAGCTCAACAGTGGAAACGCGGCTACTCACTACTCGCCAATTTTAGCACCGCGGCTTGTTGAACCATTGGCATATCGCGAGAGTGATTCAAAAGCACAAGGAGTCGTCTGCTCTCTAAGCTCTTGTGGTTTTTTGATTTCACACACCGGTCGGTCTGATAGTGATGATCCGCTTCATGTCGAACAAGCCCAATGATTCAATGAACCATTCATAAAGAACCATTTAATTCACTCTTGAATGAATCAGCAATTTGAACAAATTAAATTAATGAATAAATGACCTTATCATTCAGACATTACCACCACCTACTGGCAGTTTTAGTTTATTATTTAGAGTATAATTTAATTAAAGAAACAATTTCATATTTTCATAGTAATAATAATAAAATAAAATAAAAAATATTAAAGTTACAACCAACCAAAAATGACAATTCTGTCATCATTTACTCACATTGTCCAAAAGAGTAGGCTATATGTTATAAATTTTATCAAACAAAATATTTCTTTCTGAACCTACTTTTTGTAATCTCTGTTTAATGCTTTACACAACAATACATTTAAATTATCTGTTGGGAGTAATTTCTCAAAATGTGAAAAATTTGAAAAAAAATTTAATCACTACATCATGTAATTATTTTGATTTATATATATATATAATGCAGAGTCAGAGGTTTTGAAGGCAAACATTAATGCCTTGATTAATTGCAAAGGTTTGATAGAACCGGCTGGAAGACCTGCCAAGAGAACATTGCAATTGTCCAACCTGGACAGAACAAGAGCTTGAACAAGAGTTGTAAAACTTATATCACATTACATAATTTATTGCATCTGTACAAGTTTTATTGCAAATTTTTATTACATTCCTCTATAATGAAAAGTTTAAACTCCAAAGTTAAGATTCCAGCGTGTGACACCTTTAGTTAAATAGTTTGTACCATATTGCTGTTTATAGGAAAATCCTCCTACTGCAATGGGGCGTGTGTTTACGTCATCGCGTGCCGCTGCGCGTACTCGTAGACGTCAAAGCGGGAGTAAGGGCGGGCTCGGAGCGCATAGCAGTGAGGCCAGCCAGCGTCCAGTCTTAAATTTCTGGCTGCTTGTGGTCCTCCACTTATTCAATGAACGGCACAATGGCTGCATCGTCGAACAGAATCATGCTGGGCCCCCTCGTAGCCGCTATCGACCAAGGCACGAGTTCCACGCGCTTTCTGGTAAGTCCCATCTTGAAGGCTGTCATCGTGCTGTGGTGGAGCTCAAGTGGCTCGCATACAGATTGGAGAGTCCTCTCCGTGCCCTTGCCAACATGTGCGGGTAAATATGTCGGAGCCGGTTCAGATGGACTTGGGTCATGCCAGTTTACCCACGTGGATTGCGTGTAGTTTCTGAATCCGCTCGTTAGCTCAATCCCAGTCCTTCTAATTGGTTTTCTGTTTGCTTGATGCTAAAGAATCTGCACTGAGAATCTGCTCAGAATCTGTGAAATTCATCTTGCAAATAATTTTTGTTTTAACCAGTTACAACAGTCTTTGGATTTGAGCAGCATTACAAAGTTCAAATGTTTGCTTAAAACACACTTTAATCCCCACAATAATGGCAGTTGTAATCATGGTGTTTTGTGTGAACATCCGTGAACTTTTTTTTAACGAGTTGCTCCAAAAAGTCTGTGAGAGACTGTCTGGGGTCTAACGTTAGCTGTTTTTTATTCTATTCGTGTCTTGTGCTTATTTCTGCTGGTCTTAAAAGTTTTAATTCACCATTTCACAAATTAAACAAGAATGAAATACTAAGCAATGTGATCATAATGTACAGAAAAGTTATTTCTATATTCCAGTATTTGGCTTTAGAGATATTCAAGCCTTAAGAATTTCTTTTAATTTTTTTTAAGGATTTAAAAAGTAGTGGCGATCTGTTGGAAACTCATTGTGTTCCTAGAAAGTCTTAAATTTACCTGCAGAAACCTTGCTTGTGGTGCTCTGTAAGAAAGGTCACTGTAGGCTATTGTGGGCTGTGTGTGTTAGATCTGACAAGGTTGTGGCAGGAAAAGTGGACAATTCAATATAATTTCTTTGTGTGTCCAGTAGGAAGAGGTTTGTGTTTAAAGAGTGTGTGCTTGTAATTCTTGGGCCTGACAAATAAACATTCCTCATATTGTTCAAATGTTGTGGCCAGAATCGTTACTCAACAGAAAAGCTCAAAATGAGGTCTTTGCAAATAATTTCTGGAAATTTCAGTTTTCAACATCAGTGACAAATCACTGCAATACCATGCTGAATTGCAGCAGGTTTTTTTTTTTTTTTACCTTTGACTTGTGTCTTCTAATATTGAATGTTGAATTTGGACAGATTGGAGTCAAAATGAACTCTCATATGGTCAAATACCAAAAACATATATTTTTTAATAACTTAAATTCTTTGTTCTTTTAATTGTAGGTTTTCAATGCAAAAACAGCAGAGCTTCTCAGTCACCATCAGGTTGAGATTAAACAGAGCTTTCCTAAAGAGGGGTGAGTATTGTGTCCTTTGTGTTGACACACTGGTTCAATGGGGCAATGGATTATGCAATATAGTAGAAGTACAATTTGTGATTCAAATCATAAGTTCACTATTGGTTCATACTGCTATTCTGGATGAGCTGAATAGGATTTTTTCCATTCACATTGATGGCAAAGATGTCAGCTGTGTTATGCACAGTGTGCTATATTTAAGAATCATGCAAATTTCATATGGCTGGCTGGAAGTGAGAACCAGGGTTATTTTTGTATCACTGAGGTCCTGTTATATTTTTTAATTTCATATTTTCTGTTTTATTTTAATTAGAGTTGTAGTCATGTAATGTGTGTTTGTCACATTTCTTAGTGTTTTTTTTTTTAATGTTTATATACTTTTTTTATTTTGAAGTACATTAGTTAAACTAAAAAAAAAGAGAAATATTGTATAATATAAAGTTTTTTGGTATTTCTTTATGTATTTTTAAGTTAACTATAGTAACCTGTTACATATGATATATTGTCTTCCCTCAGCTGGGTTGAGGAGGATCCAAAAGAGATTCTTCAGTCTGTGTATGAGTGCATGGACCGAACCTGTGAGAAACTGACCCAGCTCAACATTGACATCTCGAACATTAAAGGTAACGAGACAACTTATTTCTCCACTCGCCTGCTATTACGTGCTCATGATTGTTTATTTTTATTTCTTCATGTTTTAATCGGTCTGCAGCTATTGGTGTGACCAATCAGAGGGAAACCACCCTTGTTTGGGACAAGGAAACAGGAGAACCACTTTATAATGCTATAGGTAAATATTATTACCTTCATATTATATATGCCCAGGGGTGGACTGGCCATCTGGAGCACTGGGAATTTTCCCAGTGGGCAGTTGGACAATGGGGAAAATTTTAATTATAGGAATTTTTTTTTATTCTTCATCGGCCCACTTGAGTTTCTCAGACTCCGATAGCAGTGTAACAGTGCTCGGCAATGACAAAATGATTGAAATGGCCAATCAAATCATAGGAGGTGGGATTGAAATTGTTCACATAAGCTGAGCAGGAATTCTGTCACAGCGCTGTTTAACACTTGAAGAATGTTTAGCTGCTTACATCTTCTCAATGTATTTGTTAATTTTCACACAATGTAATTCTTCATTGTGTGTAATGAGCAATGAAATGGAATCCTAGTGAATGTGAAATATGTGTTTGCATGTAGTGAATGTTACTTTGCTTTTGTGGTAGCCTTTTGGTGACTTCACTTGTCTAAGAAAATGATTAATTAAACTCAAAGTAGGAGAGTTCTCATCTTTAGACTTGACTTTCACTCAAGTGTGTCGTTGTTTGGACCGTCATATATTAACATAAAAATATTGTTTGTTTGCAATTAGTTTGCATGCATTATTTTATTGGAAATAAGTGTTCTTTAACTGTTTACAGCCTTAGTGTTCTCTCTTGGACGAGACAAATTCAAGTGTCATCTTTGGGTAAAGTCCAGGGTTCATGAACTGCAGCCATTTGATTTTGGGTTTGTCCTTTTCAGTTCTGTGCTTAAAAGCAAGCATCCAGTTAAAGGGTTAATTAGCCTAAAAATGATAACTATGCCATCATTTACCCACCCTTAAATAATTTCAAACCCACTTGGCCCAGTTTTTTCATAAAATATAAAAATAATTTTTACACAGTAAAACACAATAATCCTGTTCCACAGGAGATAGTGAGTAGGGACTTTTTAAAGCTCTAACAAAAAACAAATTACCACAAGAAAAGCACTGTAAAAGCCATCCACATGACTTCTGCACTATATTCATATAATCTTTAAGGCGTAATTCAATTTTAGCGACCCTGTATAAAAAAGAGCAGAGCAAACATTTGTCATGTACATCAGAAAAGAATAGATGAATTACAATTTAAATTAGTATGTCAGTCATTCATGGTAATTAGCATAAAAAGGTGTTTTTATTTCAATTAAAACATTTTAGTAAGTTATGTCAAACACATAATGAGCTGGAGTGTCATGGTGTTGTGGGCCACTCTATGCCATAATGGATGGATTGATGGGCAACTTTTAGTCCAAGTCCACCCCTGCATATGACCATTGTTTAGTATATAAGTAATGATATCTAATGCTTTGCAATCCATAATTAAATAACCAAATAATTTCTGATTTGTTTGGATGTTTAGTTTGGCTTGATCTGCGGACCCAGTCAACAGTAGAAAGGCTCATCAACAAAACTCCAGGCAGAAACAAAAACCATCTCAAGGTGAGAGTGCCATTGTCTCCTTGTAAATAAGACTGACATGATCTTGAACAGTTATATCCACAATCAATTATGTTAAACAGGTTTCAGTATGTCAGATAGGAAGTCTTCAGGAAATGAAAATTGAAGTTTTGACTGAAGTTTGGCTATTTTAATCTTGTCCCACCCTAATTTTTTTATTTAAACAGAAATATATTCAAACATAGAGGAAGCATTGCACTTATCAGTCCACTTCGAACTGCACTTTGGTTATTTTTTATTTCTGTTCCTGTACACAAAGTTTGAAAAACTGAAAATATATAAATATTTGTACTTCTCTTGCTTCATACAGCACAAGACTGGCTTACCCATCAGCACGTACTTCAGCGCAGTGAAGTTACGCTGGCTGATGGATAATGTTGAAAAAGTCCACGAAGCTGTGCTCTCTCACAGGGCCATGTTTGGAACAGTGGACTCCTGGCTTATCTGGGTAAGAGCAGTTCCATTGAGGTTTCTCTTCTGCATCTCTATAGTGTTTGTGTATATGTTTTTGAAGTTTAATGGTAAAAGAAGAAATAAGTGCACGATTAAGGAGCATTCCAAGGTTTTAGACTGCTGAATGATTACACTTATCCTTGTAGAATATAGATACTCAAAAATAAACTCAAGCACTTGGTCTTGGATTGAATTCAGATGCTGTAATGGTTTACAACCACATTTCTGAATACATTTTGCATGTATTATAAATCAAGCATACCTGATTCAGGTCATCAGCTCAGAGGAGATTCTAAGACCTGAAATGGATGTTTTAAAATGAGGAGACTCCAGGAATGTTATTGGGAACCACTGCTCTATTCAGTATGAAGTGATCATGATGTAAATATTTTGTCTAATCTGTGATATCCACTAACTTTCAGTGCCTGACGGGGGGGAAGAAGGGAGGTGTTCATTGCACAGATGTAACCAATGCCAGCCGGACAATGCTCTTCAATATTCACACAATGGACTGGGATCCAGAGCTCTGCAAGTAAGTACAAATTTGTATACATAGTTTTATATAAATGTTTAAGCTTATTTGCATATGTAAATGTCAAAAAGAATGTTGGATACTCCACCCAAAATATAAAAATTTTATCATAATTTAGTCAGCCTCATTCCATCCTAGACTTTTTTTCTTCTATGTGACTCAAGTTTACGAATCACTGTCTTCTCAAGCAAACCTATAGGTTTTTGCTTCTGACCAGCTGTCCCTCCAAGGTTTGCTTGACATAAATGTTAGCATGTTTGTGAAACATAATGTCCAATTATGTTGTGAAATAAAACTGAAAAGTAATGGCATTTCTCACATCAGCTTAAAACATGTTCTTCTGAACCTGTGTATGACAGCTGGCTGGAAGCAATGGTTAGAAAAGTTTGAAATATGACACACCATTTGAGTCAGATTTTTGTTCATGAACTTGGGTCATATGGATTACCATCATGTTTGTTGAATGTGGTTTTTGAAGCGTAAACTTTGAGGGTTCATTCACTTGTTTGAGTTCATCTGAATAATTCATACATTTGGAACGACATGATTTTTTGATTCATTTTGGATTTGGAGTGTGCCTTTAAGATTGGAATACACTTACATAAGTTTTTAAATCTACACTGCACATTACACGCTTGACAATTTGTGAATGGTTAGAGAAAAACTAACCATCATACACTGAATGACAGACTATCACACACTACCAGATTTTCAAAAAGTTATTTCAAACACAACAAACCCGCTCAGAAAGATGGCCATCATACACTGTGTGGTTTTATTTATTGTCCTCCTCTTTATAAAATCTGTCAGTTATGCCTAAAATATCAGAGCAATAATCTGGGCAAAAGATGTGTAGTGTATTCCAGACTTTACTGTTTTTTAAAAAAATGTATTCATAACATATATTTCTTACATATTTAACAGATATTTTGATATACCAATGGAAATCCTGCCAAAAGTGAGAAGTTCTTCAGAGATTTATGGTTTAATGGTAAGTGTTTGACTCCAAAGAGATAATTTCTTTCTGTACTTCTGTTACATAATGCATTGATAGGATTCTGTTGTGAAAAATTGATGAGAGAAATGCTCTTTGCTCCAGAGCAGTGTCTGTCAAACAGTAACTGTTTATTCTTTAACTGTACATACACAATCCACAACTCCAATGACATCTTTACATCCAAAGTTGAATTTTGCTGTGGAGCAGTCATTTAACCCTTTGGAGATTTTAGTGTGTCTTTATCATGATTATATTTTGTGTCCTGTGATCTCTGTGGGCTGACTGATAGAAAATCAGCTCTAATCTGGTGAGTATCTCTAGCTGTCATGTCTGGCCAAACTTTGCTGTCATGTCATCACAGAAGTTGGTGCATTTCCAATATGTAGCAAAAACTTTTTTTATTGTAAGTGAATTTGCTTATATTCCAGAGTTAAGGTCTTATTGGAAATGTACCGGATGGTGATCTTGTCATTGTCGCCCAATGCACTGCCTGTCCTTTCCAACAGCTCTTGGATTTTAGGAACTTTTTCATGTAGTTTTCTGGTTATGGTCCTTTTCTTTGTTCCCTTTTTCTTTATTCATTCACTATGGCTGAACCCACACCATATTTGAGTTGCAGTGATGGAAATCAAGCATATTTTCACAGTTTTTAACATGCTTAGTCAATGATTCTTCTTTTTTGAGTATGTTTAGAGCAGATACTTGCAGCATACAGCGGCAGATGATTTGCCAAAGATGTTCATGTCCGCTACAGTATTAGAATTTATAAGTATTAATCTCTCGAGTGTTAGAGTTCTGTTTTAGAGCAGGGGGCTGTATAATGCATGTTAATTATTACATTTATTTGTATATTAGTAAATTCTTCCCTTAATGATTTACTTTTTACAGTGTTTTTTTTTTTCTTGCAGAAATCTGGCCCTTTAACTGGTGTCCCCATATCAGGGGTAAGATTATTAGATAATTTTTTGAGAAAGATTACATTCTTTCTCTCTTGCTTCCCAAGTTGTGTGTGTGTAAATATAATTATTTTGAGTCTGACAATTAAAATCATAATGCATATAAAATACAGAAAGTGACTTTACATCCATTTACAGTGTCTTGGTGACCAGTCTGCTGCGCTGGTGGGACAGATGTGTTTCAAGGATGGACAAGCTAAAAATACGTATGATTTTGTTTTGTCAGTCTTTCTTTATCTCAGTTCTTCATAGCCTAATTTGTCAACATGCAAAAATGCGCACTTGGACTAAATAAAAATGTTGTGATTTTGTACATTTGATCACAATGTGTAACCTATTTAATTTTTTTTTTTTTTTCAGTTATGGTACTGGTTGTTTCCTGCTTAAAAATGTAGGAACAAAGGTATTCAACATACTTAAAGGCTCAAAAATACATTTTACTTTTTTTTTTTAATCTACATTGTATTTAAACAATTTGTTTTTTTATATATCTTAAAGCCTGTAATGTCGGACCATGGACTCCTGACCACGATCGCATATAAACTAGGGCGTGACAAGCCAGCCTGCTATGCACTAGAGGTAATGTTGACATAGTTGATTACATTTATTATGTTCCTGGCAGATTATTTCTTACCAAAGCAATGCAAAGGTTTTGTTTCTGTGGCAGCTATGTAATTCTACTCTCAAAAACATAGAAGCCTATTCATTTTTGATAATTACTTTGTGATTTAGAGTAGCCAATACTTCACTCTTGCTCAGCTGGAGTTTTTCTTCTCTAGGGTTCAGTTGCCATTGCAGGAGCAGTTGTGCGTTGGCTGATGGATAATCTCGGAATTATCCAAACCTCTACAGAACTAGGTGTGTTTGTGTAAAGGTTATATTTTTACCCTAATTCAAGAGTATTTAACCCAGTTTTGAAATATTTCATTTTAAACATTTCACTTTCCACCCCAGAGAAACTAGCTGCTGACGTTGGCACGTCATATGGCTGTTATTTTGTCCCTGCATTCTCTGGATTATATGCGCCATACTGGGAACCCAGTGCTAGAGGGTTAGTGACCGATACATCCATTTGAAAAATAATTTTCTGTTGATGTAAGCAATGTAAAACTCTATAAAGTCTAAGGAGAATGAGCTTTACATTAGAGAAAGGCGTTAAAGCAAAAAAAAAAAAAAAAAAAAAAAAAAATCATAAATAATAATCCTGTTGTGAATTTCATTGTGAATTTATTATTTGAAGTGCAGTTGTTAATACAGGTGAAATGTACAACATTGAACCTTTTCTTTTTTGGCTTTCAACAGAATCATCTGTGGTCTAACACAGTTCACCAATAGGAGTCATTTGGCTTTCGCAGCACTTGAAGCTGTCTGCTTCCAGACACGAGAGGTAGCCTAAGTTCGTGAATTTGCATCTGCCTGATTATATGTTCTTATTACGTCGCTCTCTAAAATAATTGATCTTAAATATTGACTGTTGAAGGAATTTTGTGTTCTATTTAAACTAATTAATAGTTTCAACTCCAGTCTTTTTCATATTAATTTGTTTTAAAAAAGGTGTGTAATAAGCAGGATAATATATATATTTAGCTGTCCAGTTAATTTTTTGATCAACCTGTTGAGGTTATTTTGCAGGGTCAGTTTGCTGTTTATTATCCCTTACTTATTTTTACAGCCTTAAGGATAGAGATGACTTTTTTTACAGTATGAACTTTGAGGATGCTAAAGGATGCTCAAATTTGTTTCAGATTCTGGATGCAATGAACCAGGATAGCGGTATTCATCTGTCCCAGCTCCAGGTTGATGGAGGCATGACGTCCAACCGGTTACTGATGCAGCTGCAGGCAGACATACTGTGTATCCCAGTGGGTAAGATACACATTTTCATCTTGTAAGTCTTTATATAAGGATATATGTAAACACTGGTGTAAATTAAACATTTAGTGGTATTTGCATATGGGTGGATATGTGATATAGTTTGTATGTATTTACAGTAAAGCCATCCATGCCTGAGACCACAGCTCTTGGTGCTGCCATGGCAGCAGGAGCAGCTGAGGGGGTCAGTGTCTGGAGCCTAAACCCAGAAGATCTCACAGAGGTTACTTCAGAAAGATTTGAACCTCAGATCAACCCAGAGGGTAATGGAATCTAAAATGCACCACACACCAATTCATAACTGATGAAAATTGCATGAACCATATGTGTAAAGGGCGTTTTACACTGAACATGATGCAAAAACGTTTTGGATTTGTTATTTTTGAGGACTGGAAATGGATACAATGTAAATTTGAACGACGCAAACCAGCACATATCGAGCAAAAACGAATGGCACTGTTTTGGAACTATTTAGATTGCATGTGGTGGAGAGTGACGTCACTGTTTGTAAAATTTTTATTTTTGTTATATAAAAGAAGCGGTCCTAGTTAAAGGGTTCCTTTTAAAAGCACAAACTGGCACAAATCTAGCACAAACGAATGACACCTGTTTTGTGTGATTTAGACGAACTGGGGTGGAGAGTGACGTCACAGCCTCCAAAAATATTTTGGATGTATCTATGGAAGGAAAATAGATAGAGTGTTTGTTTTAATGGCACAAATCGAGCACAAACGATCTACGCTGGTTTGGAGCAATTTGGCCAACATGGGGGGGAGAGTGACGTGTTTAAAAAGAATGTTTAATATCTCAAACACCAAACCATCACAAACGTTTGTTTCTTTGGCACAAATCAGCACAAACGTAGCACAAACAAATTGCATAATTTTGGTGATTATTTCTTTTTATGGGGTGCCAACTTCACGGAGGTTACCCTAGAACGTAATCAATGTAATCGGCGTTGTTTGTTTATTAGATACTGTATCACTCGCATGCTGAACGTAAACAATGCTGATGTTTTGTGCTCACCAAGGTTTGGATGGCATAATTCACAGCATTTATTTTAATCCGGAATAACCTACTAAGTGTGAACACACTCTAAATAAAGGTCCAGATGAAAATTTATTTATTTATTTATTTTTTTTTATTTTTTTTTCTCTTGCAGAGAGTGAACTGCGATATGCTCGCTGGAAGAAAGCTGTTCAGAGGGCTATGAACTGGGAAACCACAGAACCAGTCAACAATGGAAATGGTGTGTTTATTTACATTTTTATTTTATTTAACTCCATTAACCAATCAGTCAACTAATCAGAAATGCCTTATTCAAATAATAAAAAAATATTGATATTCTAATTAGTAAAATTAGTTTAGTAATTGGTCAATTTTTTTTTTTTTTTTTTTTTCTGGAAGATCTGAACCTCTTTCCTCATGTTTGTTCCATATCCAAAAAAACGAACAAAAAACAAAACATAAAGCATTTCAACCAGGCCCACAAAAGTAGTCAAAGACTAAGGTCGGTTTGTAGTAATCAATAACCAGAGCTATTGACCCAGAATGTCCAAAGTCAGGGGGAATGGATGTTTTGCAAGTGTTGTGTGTTTTTTTTCTTTTTTTTTTTTTTTTAGGGAGGTACAAAGTCCTGTTTCTATTTATTTATTAGCTGGTTTGAAGTAAATTAAATCTCCAGGAGCAGAAATTTTATTTTATTTGGTTTGACAAAATCAGTATTTACTTAATTGTTCCACTTGTTTTCTCTCTTCACTGTCTTGCGTGACATGGACCTGTGTTCTGGACAACCAACAGAGGAGACTAGTATCTTCAGTAGTGTTCCCTTGGGCTTTTACATTCTCGGTAGCATGTTTATGTTAATTGGAGCAAAGTACATTGCAGGTCAGTGTGAGAGCGAGTGAATGAGAGATGGCGAAAGAGCCCAATGCATGTTTTGTATGTGTGTCCTTTAAGTTCACTGGCCTGAGAGAAAGTGGTGAACATGAGTGTATAACGACCACTCATTCGTTTTCTTGTAGTAGTGTGAATGAATGGCATAGAATAGCATTTCATCTGAGTCTATAAGGAGGAAATTATGGAACAGGTCCCGTTCATGTGTTCACAAAAATCCACAGTTCACAATTTTTGATCAATTGGAGAGTGCTGTGTTAATGATGGCTTTAAACATACGGCTTGGTTTGGTGAAAATAATGGGGAAAAAAGGTACCTGTTCTAAGAATCTCCCTCTCTGCCCCAAACTTTGCTTTTCCTGTCACTTCTATTCCGTGTCGATTTTCCCTTCTTCACAGTCTCCTCTTCTGTTCTCTTCCAGTGTCACGCTATCTCAAACATTTGTGTGCATGCTGAAAACGTCTCTGTTTGAGCAAACATGTAGTTTTAGCTGTTTTAACTTTCCATTTTTTTTTCTCTCTCACTAAAGCAGGGCAGAAGTAGACTTGAACCTTACTGCACTTCAGAAGATGGAAAATGAAGTCATTAGGTCCATGGCTTACCCCTTCAAAATCAAGATGTGCTGTAGTGGCCTTGGCAAAAGACATTCCAACTGAAAGTGTTGTTAATGGTTTCTGCAGAAATGGTACCATAAAATGATAAATTAAGACCTTTCTGGTCATGTAGCAGGAAGTTTTATTGACCATATCTGGTATGATGAAGTCATTATTTTTCATGTCTTCCTGTAGTTTCCCCACGCTCTTCTCTAGAAGCAGCAGCTTTAACACTGAAGCTGCTGTGGCTTGGTGTTTCTGGTATTTTTCATGTACAGTACATTCTAATGGAATTGTCAATGATAGTAAGCAACTCTTGGCTGTGCAAAACAGTCATCATTGAGTTTGATATTTTTATATATATATTTAAAGGCACTAACCATCACAGACATCAGCAGATGTGTGTCTATGTACAGTGGTTTTAGTTTGAAGTTTGAAAGAGTGAGACATACTATTAGTTCAATTGAGTTACTTCTCAAATCTATTCAGGAGAGCATTAGTGCACTTTATAATGTATTATGCTGTTATGTGTAACAGCAAGGGAACTGTACAATCTAATGTACATAATGTTGAGATGTTTTTTTTTTTTCTCCTCTTTTACAATTTCATATGCCTGTTGAAAATTTTATTGACAAAAATACTGTGCGTGGAAATCAAGTCAACCTGTCCAAAACACTGTGGCCCTGATGATAGAAGTTGCACTTCTGTATAACTTCTGCCTTCTATATGAGAGACCATTAAACAGGAGGCTTTTTGAGCATTATGGAGTCAACATCTGAACAATTACTGACGGGGACTGCGTAACTATATTTGAACAAACATATTTTAAGAATTGTAGAGCACTGTTTTGTCTTATATTTGGTCAAGTCACTGTAATTTAATCTCTGAAAATTGTGCATGTAAATTACATTACTGTGCAGCTCAAGAAAGTGATGTTATAATATAAAATTAATTTGACCTAAGGATTTACTTTCAGTTCCAGCAATTAGTTTCCGTTTAAATATCTAACTTGAACTTGAAAGGAAATAGTTTGCACCTGATTTTTCTATCATATTTGATGTCTGTGTAATGAAATATAACAAGTTCCATGACAATTAAGAATTTATGAACTGATGTAAACATAAACGGATGAGTTTATTATTATTATTTGCTAAATTGAATTAATATAGTTGCCAATTTTGTGGTTTTCTTTTAATGCAAAAGTTTGTTTTTTAAAAAGCCAATTAGTATTGTGACGAGCACTTGTATAATGTACTCTGAATGGTACTTCCTTGATTTGTCTTTGATTTGTGTCAATGAATACTTGAAATGCAAAATAACTTGATTAACATAAAGTAGCCAGTATTAAACTTCAGTAATTAGTTTTCTTTATTGCATGTGGCGCTGGTTGCTGAATGTGTCATGCTTAAACAAGTTTTATCTGGGTTGTAAATGTTAGCGAGTGATGCTGTGATGTTCATTACCTCATCATTTGCATGTAATTTCTTTCCCCAGGATTTCAAGTAAATTTTCATCACTGAATTTTCTGTTTCTTCACTTTTAGTGTACTTCACTGCTTCTGGGGATTAAAAGAAAAATATGTTTAGTCTGTCAACATGCCAGACATTATATATTGTCCAGTTAAATTCAAGAAACAATTATGTTTCCTTAAAGATAAGATGGACAAAGTTGGACTTAGTGCAGGATGGTTTCTTTTCTCCATCTCTGAGATCTCATTATAGTCTTTGATTACCGGTACATTTCAAAGTATTATCTCAATTTACTCTTGTTATTTCCCTCAAAACACCATGATACATTACTTAAAATTGACAACATATACAAATATAGCTACAAGCAGCAATTATGGGGCCAAGCACTCCAGCGGCAAATTTAGGAGCTAAGCATGGCATGAAGGACCACACCAAATGTAACAATGAGCAATTAAACCAATTTTAGGATGATTGTAATTGAAATGGCTGAAAAATCATAAATACAACCACTAGTAATAAGATTAAATGGCCTATCACTTTTTACCAACAGGTGGCGCTGTAATCAAATCATTTTGGTGTGTTCTGTGTGAGATGACAATAACAAACAAAAAGTTTAGTATCAATATGCTAAAGCATTGCAGAGATACAGCCTGAAGTGTCATTTTGCCATGATGCCTCAAATTCATCGCGGTGGTATGGGTAAACGATTTTGTGTATCGATACAAAATCCATAACATTTTGTCAGCACAGTCTAAAGATCATATGAATCAGTTTTGGTGAAAATCGGACTAATGGTTGATGAGTTCGAAAAAGTAGAAATTTCGGCTTACTCTGGCATATTTGCTATCTATGCTGTCTGCATAAGCCAGGGAATATTGCAAAAGGCTAATGCATTAAAAATTATTAGCATTTTTATATGTGGAATTAATCATAGTTAATGAATGGTGTATTACTCTTGACCAATAGGTGGCACTGTTTCCATTTTATGTGGCATGGTCAGTGTGAGGTGACGATGACACATACAAAGTTTGGTGCAAATATGTCAAAGCTTTGCAGAGATACAGCCTCAAATGCATTTTGGCACCCTTCCAGCAAATTTGTTGATGCGCTAAATGAAAACCGTTTCATATATCAACACGAAATCTAAAAATCCTTTTGGCCAATGGGGTCTGAAGATGATCTGTGTCAAATTTTGTGAAAATCGGACTAAAGGTCTTGGAGGAGTTCGAAAAAGTAGATTTTCAACATTAATCAAAATGGCAGACAGGGAGTTCAGATTTCCTACAAAAAAATTGGTATGCCTATTGTCGGCACAACCCAAGGAATATTTTCAGATCAGTTTCATTACAATAGCCTAATGCAATCAAAAGTTATTAGCATTTTTGTAAATTTCATAATTGAAGGTTAATGAATGGTTTATTACTCTTTGACAATAGGTGGCGCTGTTACCAAATTTATGTGGCATGGTCAGTGTTAGGTGACAATGACACATACAAAGTTTGGTGCAAATATGTCAAAGCTTTGCAGAGATACAGCCTCAAATGCATTTTGGCCAGGGGGGCAGGGTTTCATCTTTTTTGAAGCACCCCTGGGCGCCGCCATTGGCTAGCGGACCCCCGCCTGCTGTTAGCATTCCATTGACTCCACTTTGACAGCGAATAACTTTACATCTGAGGCGTTTAAAGGCTCCATTTTTCCATTAATTATTTCTAAAGAAACACGAAAATTTCTAAAAGGCTCCATTACCTTGTATCTTACGTTATGTTTCCATAGAAGCAGTTTTTGTAAAAAAAAAAAAAATAGGCTAACGATTGCGTCATAACCAGCAACTCTCTGTCGCACAGTAGAGAAATTACCATATGGACAGGAGGAGAAGCTCGCAGGCAAACTTTTACTGTCTATGAGGCTATCGGGGGGACGTGGAGGCATGAAGTCCAGGGAGATAATTAATCAGAATACTTGTTCACGCTCGCCTTCTCTGCAAGATTCGGTGGGTGATTCAGATTTCTCTTGGCACAGTGATTAGAAGATGTACAGGTTGCTCACGTGACATTTACATCATCAAGCTCAGTTCGAGTCTGCGCAGTACGCCTGACCCCCAGGAAGTGCTTGCTTCTAATTGACTTCATTTGTCCCTGTTGAATCCAATGGGGTCGCTGTGTCCATTTCTTTTACTGTCTATGATTTTGGCACCTTTCCAGAAATAAAAATGGCTGACACAGGGAAATTGGATATCATTCGAATCAACATGACTGACTGAATCTAAAGATACCAGTTTTCTGATTTTTGGCCAAACCATTCAGAAGTTATAAGCCAAAAGATGCATTTTTCATATCTCCTGACCACTATGTGGCGCGTCATCGAAACACTGCAGGTAGTCTCAGGTCATGCTTGTTATAACACACCAAGTTTGGTCTCAATCTGCCAAACCGTTGCCGAGATATAGCCTCACATGCATTTTTGCATGATTTTCATCAAATTTGTTCACGTGTCATTCGAGAACGGTTGGATGAATCAATTTGAATTCCATAACTTTTTGCCAGCTTTGTCTAAAGATGATCTGAGCCAATTTTCATGAAAATCGGACTAACCGTCTAGGAAGAGTTCGAAAAGTTAGGTTTTTAAAAAATTTAAAATAGCAAAAGAACTAAACCTTGCAATTTTTGGATTTTGGGGTTGATTCGACTTGGCTTAAGCCAAGAATTCAGAGGAAAAAAGAAATTTCATTTTCTGGCTTATGGTTCAAAAGTTATTAGCATAAAAATATTGAAACTTTGGACAAGTGGTGGCGCTTGAGAGTTGGAGTTAGAGACTTCAAATTTGCTATAGTTAATGCTGGGACTGTCAAACCATTACAACTGTCAAGGGGAGCATCACCTGAGACAGCATATACAAGAAGACTTCCATAACTGCCACTTCCACTTCTCGCTTGATGCATCAGCAAGAAGGGATACCCAAGTGACTTGGAAGCTCCTCAGGGTAACCTGGCCAGACATCCCAGAAATTCCTTGCAGTGCCGTGCCAGGCCTGATGATCAAGAAGGATCCCACAGAAACCTATGATCTGGCCGCCTGATACCGGAAGCATGAAACTGGAATCAGGGCTATCATACCAGCTGGACACAATGCCGACAAGTGTTTAGTAAACACTGTGATTGAGCACTGCAAAGAAACTCACACACATAACCACCAGCAATTTAATACATGTATATATAGAATGGATCATACTCACCCAGCCTGGTTCCCGTGCTGGAGCCCCACTCAAGAGGAGACCGTTATGCAGGAAGTTCCCACCTAACCTCGGTCAGGTTGAGAGCTGGTGGTTATAGAGGAATTAGGAAGGGGAAGTTGTAAAAAACCCCAAAGGGAGCGAGCAGATACTCCGTCTCAATGGAGGTATTGAATAATTCGGAAGGCGAGACCGGAGCAGATACCTCATCCTGGAACCGTTTCTGCGCATCACCTCGATATTGCATATTCGTATGCTGGAATCGTTGGATGCGTAAGAAAAACTGCCTTTCCCAGGAAGAAATGGAAGGCTCACCTGACATGGAGGGCTATGGCCAGAAACGACCTCGCGTTACCTTCTTAACATGTTTCCAAGGCAAGTCCAACCTTGCCGCGGAGTGTTCCATAACCTCAACAGTTCCAGGGAAGCAGATGTCTGCCCCTCTTTCCTCGAAAAGAGAGACAACCTAGAGTGGAGACTTTTATTTTATTTTTTAAACGCTCACAAATGCACGCAAATTGCCCCCACAAGGACATTGCGTGCATGCTCTTATCACAAACAACAAATGTTATGATTGTCTCATCGGGTTGAAAACAACGATGACATGGATTTACACATCCTTTAAACGGTTTGCTAGTGCCTGCTTTACAAGGTTTTTTATGTTTTATATATATGTTTTTTTAAATTAAGCCGAAGTGCAGTATAAATGAAAGGAAATTACACATAGGGAGAAATTTTCCATAAGATCCTTTACATGTTCTCACTGCGACACAACGTGCAGCGTATATTCAGCTCCCGCGAGAGCTAAACACGCTTCTCTGGCGAGAAACATGCAACCCTAGAGAGACTTAGGTCTCTGCAGAGCAAAAGTGGGCGTTTATCACCATGTGGGTGTTTTTGAAACTGCTGGGTGTTTCTGAATCATGCAATCTAAATGATCCCCCTTACCCAACCCCACCCCTAAACCTAACGTCACTATTACATCAACTTATCAGGTATCATGGTGTAAAAACACCTTGATCTTGTAACTCCCATTATTTTCCTGCAGAGACCTATACTTGACCCTAGACGCTGTACGCTTCAAGCAAAACAGTCAATGAAGACGAAGAAGAGGACGACGTGTTCTCCTGGTTCTTATTTATAGTTGCACTGGTAGTGGCATCAGAGGCTGTCGCTGGCCAACTTGTGGGTGTTTTTTATGCTTCAGAAATGGGTCACGACGAGGTGTTCTCCATAGCGCCCCTTAGAGGACACATTTCAAAGTTCCCTTGAAAGGGAACGTATTAGTTTGCTCTCACAGTATCTACAGCAGTCGTTTGTTATTTTAAGTTATATACATACAGTACATGTTGTAATTGTGAGTGAATTCATGACCTTCACTGAGGGAGAGTTGTATAAGGGCCATTTTGATGCAAGCTTATGTGAAGAATTTTTATTCCTGTCCTAGCGGTCACGCTGACGAAGAATTTACTTACTTTCGCTTTGAGATGCCTTAGTAGAGTTTTCTTGACGGGTAAGTAATCTCTATTAATGGAATTGCTAGGTTTAGATGTTCTGTTTTTCCTAAATTTTGACACAAGTGTTTGTTTTAAAGGAGAACATAAGGGAAAGCTGCTGATCGATGTGGGCAATGGACCATCTATCCACAGCTTCCTGAGTGCATGCAAACATTATGACGAGATTGTGCTGACTGATTTAGCAAATAAAGAGAAATTGAAAAGTGGCTGAAAAAACAAGAGGGGAGTTTAGATTGTAAACCTGTGTTACAGTATGTTTGTAAAATGGAGGGGAAAAGGTAATTTTATTGTTTATTGGGTGTTTATTAAAGCAGACTATGGTAGTCTATTTCTGCCACTTAAAGACAATAATTAAGTTTTAAAAGGGTAACGTGATTGTGCGTTTTTACGTCTCCCATCAGAATTCTAAATTTTCATCTTGCCTTTTCTTCCTCCCTTCTGAATTCTGAGTTTACTGCATTACTCACATTTACATATTACAGTTTACATATTACAACTTACATTTTCTCTGCTTATTGTATTATATAAAGTATGTATAATTCATTGTTTATATTTATATAAAAGTTTCTTAGAATTCCGAAGTCTTAATTACGTTTTTTTTTTTTTGTGGCAGAAATGGGCTTTACATACTATGGCCTTGTTGACTTTAGAAAAACACTGTCAGGTTTAATTGCTTCAATAGCATTGTGTAACAAAGGAAAATTGCCCTTTTTCAGAACAGTGTCATTTCCATTGTACATCAAGTTATATAACATTCCTCTGGTAGAATTAAATGAGGTCGGTGCAATTAAGTTACATTACATTCTAAACATTAAATTAAAATTCAAGCTCCCGGTAAAACTGTAAAGTTGATGAAACACCCATTTATAAATATGACAGAGCATTCTTTTTAATACACTGTTCATAAACATTTCTTGTATTTTGTTCTAAATTATTTATCTTTTAATTAATCTTTGAATTATGGCAGCCCGTCTGATTTGAAGGCTACACTGAAGCAATGAGTCAAGAAAATTTTCAAATGTGATGTCCAGTTGGAGAATCCATTTTATCCATAAACGATGGAACCAGCTGACTGTGTCATTACATCTCTGTCTGGAAGCAGCATGTTAAGACATTTAAACATACTCTCATGCTTTACATGGGCTGACCATACCTGGTGGACTCTTGGTCATGATAGTTGTTCTGGGTGAGAGCTTCTACAAGGTGGATGAACAGCTCTTTTCTTGTCTTGTACTGAATCAGGATAATATTGAAGAAGTACTCAGTGGTTTAGGCCTCTCAATCCAGGAGTTTAAAGGGATAGTTCACCCAAAAATCTGAATTATGTCATTAATAACTCACCCTCATGTCGTTCCAAACCAGTAAGACCTCCATTTATCTTCGGAACACAGTTTAAGATATTTTAGATTTAGTCCGAGAGCTCTCAGTCCCTCGATTGAAACTGTCGGTCTACCATCCATGTCCAGAAAGGTAAGAAAAACATCATCAAAGTAGTCCATGTTACATCAGAGGGTCAGTTAGAATTTTTTGAAGCATCGAAAATACATTTTGGTCCAAAATAATAGCAAAAATTTATTCAGCATTGTCTTCTCTTCCGTGTCTGTTGTGAGAGAGTTCAAAACAAAGCAGTTTGTGATATCCGGTTTGCGAACAAATCATTCGATGTACCCGGATCTTTTTGAAACAGTTCACCAAATCGAACTGAATCATTTTAAACGCTTTGCGTCTCCAATACGCATTAACTTTTTTATGTGTAGACGGATGTAAATAATAGATTCGTTGTGGAGTGTAGAGAGCTTCATTGATTATATATGGAACTTTGTGAGATCACATTGAACTGGAGTGACAGCTTTTAAAGATGATTAAGGGAGTTTGCAAATGTGATATTAAATTAAAACATCAGTTCAATAAACAATAAGTTAATATTAAGTGACCTACCTTATATGACTTAAACAATATGAATATTGGGAGAATTTACCCCAATCAACTCTTCTTGTGCAGAACACTAATGTAAAATGACCCACTGATAGAGACTCAGTAATCCTCAGAAATGTGAGATGGTTATGGAAATGATTGATGTTTTCAGCATCTTCAAATTTTAAGCATACATTATGGAAACAAAACTGTGCATTTAATTCTATTCAAATATTATGGTCAGCCATATAGACACGACAGTTGCTGCCGAATGACACATATGTCATAAGAGATATCCTTTTGAGAGACAGTTCAATGACAGCAAGCATGTAAAGAAGCTGTTGGAAAACAATCCAAAGAGACAAACTCCATGAACAGTTTCTGTATTAAAATCAACATTTTCTCTAGAATAAGAAAAAAAATCAGCTTTCTGTATAGGTTTTTTCCCACCACAATTAAAAACAAATAAAATAAAATAAAAATATAAGTAAATTGCAACTTTTCACAAGTTTGTCTTTCATCCCTTGCAATTGTAAATTAACATCTGCAAGACTGCAAGTCTGCATTGTGAGATGTAAATTTAGAATTGCAAGTAAAACATCAGAATTTTTACAAATAAAATCTGCAATTACCTTTTTTTATTACTTTGCAGAAACAAGCTTCCACATCTTTCATCATACAAGAATAAAAAAGTAGAAACAACATGTTTATTAACAGTTGAACACATGAACAGTCTTACAGAGCTAAACAGGACATTAAACATTTCTCTTTTCCTGTGAAATGAGGCATTTAAACTACCTTCAGGAGAGAAAACTTTACTTTAAAACTTTTTTTTAGGTGCCATTTTTGCAAAACCCTATAAACAATGATATGATAATGTGATGTAGCAGCTTATTCCGTCTCTATGCATATTATTTGTGCAAAATTCCCAATTTCAATGCAATTGAAGGAGAGCAAACATAAGAACACAATAGTTTAAAACCAGGCCTGGATTAACACAGTGTAGTGCCCTAGTGACAACATTAAAAGTGGCATGTAGGTAAATTTACAGACATTTACAGAGGCGGCATGGATGTTTTAAATTCATAACAAAGTCGTGAGATTACATTTTTAAATATAAAATTTTAAATACAGAACTATTGTAATGATTTAAATAACTGAAATAACACTTTTTTTCAGCAAGTCACTGATTTAATCACTGAATCATTCATTCAACTGATTTGTTTGAAAGGCTGATTCATTCATTAACGAAGCAAGTCTTTATGAATGTGGAATTTAAATCATTGACTCACTAGATTCATTTAAAAATGCATTCATTCATAAACAAAACACTGCTTGAAGAAGCGCAGTGGCTCATACTGTTTGAAACTATTTTCATTGAAAATCAGGTTATATTGTCACAAGGTAGGTCACTAAATATTAACGTATTGTTTATTTTATCTGTTGTATTAATTTAATATCACATTTGTAAACTCCCTTAATAATCTTTAAAAGCTGTCACTCCAGTTCATTGTGATCTCACATAGTTCCATTTATAATCAGTGAAGCTCTTTACATTGCACAACAAATCTCTTATTTAGACCCATCTACACTGGTTTTGTTATAACAAGAGGATTTGAGTTTGCATAACTCAGCAACGAACAAAACTCCAGTTTTTTGAACAGTGAGTGGATTCAATCACACAAGTGACTGAAATGGTCATATTGTAGAGCCCTGGCTGTGTGCCATGATATTTTCTCTCTCTCTCTTTTTTAAATTTACGTTTCGCGCAACCGCTAAACCAATGCTGCCTATCCATTGTGAATTTAATAAATTATTGGGTCATTATCTTAATAACTTGGTGCCCCCCTATTTGCTGGTGCCACAGGGCACTCACCCAATCCCCCCATATGGATAATCCGCCCTGCTTAAAACCATTGTGACTCATTGTGAAAAGAGCTATGCTGCTTACCGGTTCTTGAGCTTTTGTCCATGTAGGGTGAGTAGACACTGAGCCCAGCTGAGGTAGAACTGCAGGTGGGTGGACTTTTCCAATGTTGAGGCCACAAAGTTCAGAAGTTTATTCACATACACATCCGGCAGTGAGCTACATACCACTGTAACTGAAATGTCATACAATAATATGAAAAGATTGACAACAAAATGATTTTGAATATGATGAATATATCTGAGAATTTTAAGAGGGAACATACTTTGGTCATAAGGAACTGCTTCCAGAACCTCTCTTATGAGTGGCATTTCAGTAGCCGAAAAGACAGCATAATGGCTGATGCCTACTCTTTTTTCTTCACCTGCTGCCGTATGCTTGCCGGCGTGACATCCATGTCTAGATCATAGGGGTCAAACACCAGTGAGGCGTCAAGAGAATAGATCAGCAACCCTTCAGTGGAAGCTGCCGCCCAGCTGCACCCTGAATGGAGAAGTAGTTCAATGCATCATCATTCCATTCCACATTCAATAAAAATGTTAGGAAGTTTGGAAAAACATGATTTTCAATAGTTCATTATACTGAAATCTCTTTATCAGTGTGTTGTGCTGTGAAGATCAAAACTCTACCGGTAGGTGAAAAGCAGAGAGAGCTAACACGGATCTCTGGTTTAAACTGTCTGGAGCTCATATCACCTGACAGAAGAGGAGAAACAGTATTATATATTATATATAGTATTATACTGCAGTTTATATTATATATGCAACAATAAATTCAAAGCACTTAAACTGCTCAGCTACACTGATTGGCAGGTTTACTAATCAGTGAGTTGTGGACTCGCCTCTCTTGACTCCAGAAAGACTGAGCTCCACTCCGTCTCCATCCCCTGTGCCTTCATCCACTAAAGAGAGACTACCAAACTCTGTCATCTTACGTCTGTCGAGGAACTCCTGAAAAAAAGAACATTGCAGATGTAGTCCAGTGATCATGTGGCATTTCTCATGCCTGACAAATCACTAAAGCATCAACGGGTGGGTCAAAGAGGCTATGATGAAGTAGCAGGTGTTGATTTGTGTTAACTCTATTTTGCAATAAAAACTCAAAGTAGAAAATAAGTCATTGGGAGCTTGGTTTCAGTAAAAGCAGTTTTTGGACTTATGAGGATATTTCGAGTTCTGAAACATAGGGTATACTTCTAGATTTTTTTAGCCTCTTTCATAAGTCACTAGATCAGTTCACAACCTGTTAATAAGAACATTATTAGAACACAATTTGTTATTAAGAAATCCTTTTATCAATATCAAAATGGGAAGTTTTGTTTCATAGACATTTTAATGTCTCTATATGCAGTGAATACAAACAAATATGCTAAACAAGTGTGTGTACCTCCATAACATCCAGAGAGAGATTACAGGAGAACTCAAACTTCTTCATAAGAACATGTTCCTTAATGTTATGAATGCACAAACTTTGACTGCCCATAGTATTGATTCACCATCTGCTGAGTAGCACAATGATGTGAAAGGACCTACAAATCAATTACAGGAAATAACTGATTAATGAGGTTTCTCACACATCTAGGTTCAGCAGGGTAAATTAGGTTAATTGGCAGTTTTTTTTTACTAAATAACCGATACAAGTTTATGTACTGTACATTATCCCTTACTACACGGCTACTTGCCACATAAGCTAATAATCAGGCACAAACATTTGACCACCTAAATATAAATAAGGACATATAATGCACAAAATTAAGCATTTTAAAAACTTTTTAAAAATCTGTTTATTATCATAAATCTATTACAGTGTATAAAATCATTCTAGCAACAATATTTACTTCAATACTGGCATTGTATATATATACATACTTCAACAATATTACTACATGTCTAATATTAAAGCTAAAGTACTATCAAAAGTTTTTCACTTCTGGAAAAATGCTGTAAAATGTGGAAGCTGTCAAAAATGGTCATAAATAGATTTTCTTTATCAGTTAACTTATATTAACAAAATTAAATCAAGATTTGCTGTGACCATCCTTTTCGTTTAAAGCAGCTTTTTGCCTTCTGTGCACTTGCACATTGTTTTTCAGGTTGCTTTGCATCTTGGAGACATTGCCATTGCATTGTTTTTTTTTTTTTTTTTTTTCAGTAAATATTAGGGATGCACGATATTGGATTTTGGCCGATATTCGATATGCCGATATTTTCAAAATAATTTTGGCCGATGCCGATACCGATATCGATATATATACAAATATATACTGATATATTTAAACTTTAATTTTACTGAAGAGAAATCCATGTATCTCTTCTGTACTGATTCTACCATAAATTTATTATTTTACAAATGTAGACAGACATTCACATCTGAAAAACAGGTCAATTATTTCACTTGGAGAATATCGGTTTGGCTCATCGGCAGAAATATTCATATCGATACCGATATTGTGCCGATATTATCGTGCATCCCTAGTAAATATATTTATAAAGGTGCTGTTGACATGAAATTTTCATCAGATGTCGGTAGCAATCCAAGAAATACATACACACAAGGAAAACAAAACAAGTAAGTTCTGTGTAATAAAATGGAATGACGGGAAAAAAAGTATTGAACACATGAAGAAAGGGAGGAGCAAAAAGGCAGGGAAAGCCAAGACAACAGCTGAAATCTGTCAGTAATTAAGCACATTTCTAATATGGTGGGTTAAAGGGCCATCAATTGGAGTAAATAAATAAAACAGGACAGAACCAAAAATAGATATTACTGAATTTATTGCAAATGTAATATAATAATGCATTTTTGTTACATAGAAATCCACTTGACAGTAAAGCATTGATTTTGAGCTAGAATTGCAGGAAATTTACTACTCATCATTTCTGTGATCATTTTCTCACCCTTCTGTGGAAAACAAAAGAAGATATTTTGTATTTTACCAAACCATGTTGGTTACCCCTGAGTTCTACTGTATGGACAACAAATGTCAAATAATCTTTTATGTTCTACAGAAGAAAGAAATTTATACAGGTTTGGAATGACAATTGATATTGTATTTCATTATCATTGATAATGATATTGAGTAAATTATTATTCTTTTTTTTTGGGGGGTGGGGGGAGGTCTCCCTTTAAGAACATTATTATTTGTAAATAGTAAACACCAACTTTATATAAAGATAGTGTGATATTTATTTATATTATATATTTATGTTATATTTATATATTATATATACATATATTTTTATGTAATATATATTTTTTTACTGATATTTATTTTTAATCAGGATCTTACTGAATCAACATTTTACTTCAGCTAAAAATTCTTTAGAACTAAACTAAATAAGTATTAGTAAAATGGTGGTCACAAGAAGTAAAACCATGGTTATATATAGTATAGTATAAAAAAAAAAAACTACAAAAACTTAATTTGAATATTCCCCAGTATGTAATAACAGTATAATTTACAATAAATCAATTTCTACCAAAACACAGGCTCTGTGTACCACGTTAATATCTGCATTATGGTGCTGAATGACAAGCCTACTGGTGTTTTCCAATATACCTCTTCATGCATTTTCCATTGTTATTGCAACACTACAGAACCTTAATTGTTCTCATATCACACGATTGTATAGATCAAGTGACTGATCAAGCTTTTTATCACTTATAAATCGTGTCAGAAGCGCAGTGCAGGTGATTGATCCCACTCTGCTTTATGCGCTGCTGGTGGATGGATCGGGTGGGATGCAAACCGCTTCACACGTTTGGAGTAATTTAAAAACAGCGCCTTAATTTAAGGAGGTTACCCTCACTTTGGCGATCGGCCAACTGCTCCACCGGCTCACCAGGAATGTCCTGGTGCCTCCGGTGGCCAGAACATCCCTTGGTGGTAGGCGATCACAGGCCCCCAGACCTCTGTGCCCTATGCCCTCTATCACCCTTCACCCCACTAGTGAAACCCCTGGTTTTTGTATGATATAAATATGAGACAAAAACACATAAGGGGCATTTTTACACCAACATTTTGAATTTCAGGGCATAACTGCATTTGTGGTGTTGTTGCCCTGCATAATATTTGTCAATAGTCAACTGTATGTAATGTAAGATGAAGAATAGGTCTGGGGTGGGGCCAGTGTGTTAACTGCATTAAAATATTTTAATCGTGTTATTTTTTCATAACTAATTAATCAAGTTATTGCATTAAACTGACAGCCCTAATATGTGTGTGTGTGTGTGTGTGTGTGTGTGTGTATATATATATATATATATATATATATATACATATGTGTGTGTGTGTGTGTGTGTGTGTGTGTTTGTGTATATATATATATATATATATATATATGTGTGTATATTTATATATATATATATATATATGAGGTGTTAACAGTTCACAAATTTCACAGATTGGTTTGATATAACACAGCGGTGTCATGGTTTGGTACATTTTCGATACAGCAAAAACAAAGAAATGCCTGAGAAATTTCCTTGACTTTTATTTTAATTTTTTTATATATTAAAACTAACATTATAAAACATGATTTAAAAAATATGTTAGACTATGGAAGGCCTTTTGACCTTTACCATTTATCGAAGATGGTTCCATCCTGTTTGCTGATTTTCAGTGTTGTTTAAGTTTTGTTTAAGTTATATGTTATTTTATTTTAGGCCTATAGCATGGTGTTTTTGTATTCATTTGGTTAATAAATTAAACATTATATGTTTATTGTGAGTTTGTCATACTGTTTTTTTGTTGTCCATTCAATCAATTAACGCCCAATTGAAGCTAATTCGAGAAAAAATGGGCACAGGCATTTACAAGCTAATTAAAAGCAAATAAAAAACTATAACAAACTAACTCACTGTCACAACCTGGTGTACATTATATTTCACACACTTTAAGTGGTTTATTATCCAAATGTAATAGGATTAGTCCGACGGATCATTTGGTTTGTATTGCGTACCAAACCGAAAGCCTCATACCGAACGGTTCAATATGAATACATGTATCATTACACCCCTAATATATATATATATATATATATATATATATATATATATATATATATATATATATATATATAATGTATTTATTTATAATTTGTGTTATTTGTAGCAATCTGTGACTTACTTTCCCTCGGCTGACTGTTTAGCAGTAATCTTTTCTGTTTCTTTACGGCCCATCTGCAGGTCATAGTCTGTCCTCCAGTCTGAGGGTTCCAGAATGTGATCTCACCATCCAGAGAGGCAACTGCCAATTCCTGACCATCAGGACGATATGTTACAGCGAGTCCTGAATAAAGACAGGTGCCAGGCATCTTTAAATAACACATCCTTTTCTATCCAAACCACCTGCTCTGTTTCGCTCTAAACATTTACATAAACGGTCACTTTGTGAACTTGCCATCAGAGGTAAGCCGCAAGGTCTCTTTGGTCTGCCAGCTGTCCAGCATGTCCCATAGCCGGACTGTTTTGTCCCATGACACACTGGCAAGCACAGACTGGACTGGACTGAAGCACAAGTTCCCAGTGGGCACCTTGATGTCAATTTGACGTCAAATATTAGACAAGATTTGATCAAGATGCTGCAAAACATAATTTCAAAGTCAGATTATACATTATAAAGTCCTTCCAGTGGTTAATTGGTGAAAATATTAGGTTCATCCCATACTGAAATTGATTATGTAAGTATATGGGCCAACATGTTTGACATTGAGTTGACATCAAATCAACATCGTGTTATAGGCGTTCAGTTGATGTCATATTGACATCACATTGATATCAACCCAGCGGGCAATTGATATCAAATAGACATCAAATTGACATCAAACATAGTCATCAAGTAATTTTTTTTTTTCTTCAAAATGCATCCATTCGGCATGTCATATGTTGTTTGATTTTTGCATGACGTGTAACTTCTGGGACTTCTGTGGTTAAAAACATATAAACAACAACAACAAAAAACTATTTATAAAATGTAGGCATAAATTACTGACAATGAAAGAGGTGAATATATTATATTTTACCAAAAATATACTGATTTGCTTAATTACAAATAAAAAAAATTATGCAGCATTTTTGCTGTAACCACACATTAAGTAAGTGTTGGTGCAGTGGATAAGACACATGCCTTTGGTGTGAGAGACCCGGGTTCGAATCCACTGTGACACACCAATGTGTCCCTGAGCAAGACACTTAACCCCTAGATGCTCCAGAGGCGTGTGACCTCTGACATATATATAGCAATTGTAAGTCGCTTTGGATAAAAGTGTCAGCTAAATGAAATTGTAATAACAAGTGTATAAGGTATTACAACTATATGTTCATTTAAGTAAAATGTACAAAATACTGATATAAACCAGTGGATTTAATAAAACACGTCTTGCATTTAATACTGTTTTGTCATTATTCTTGTGGTCTAGAATAGGACATCAATGTGTTAAAAATGTTTTTAAAAAATGCAAATCAAATGAATGTCAAAACTTGACGGCAATTTAATGTCAAGTTTTGACATCGATTTGATTTGCATTTTTGACCAGTTCTTTGATGACTATGTTTGACGTCAATTTGATGTCTATTTGACATCAATTGCCCACTGGGTTGCTTACAGGACCCTCATGACCACTGAGCATTTGCTCCAGCAGTAAAAAGTTACAAAGAACCCAATTATATATCAAATGATGTTTGCACAGATATTATTATTCTTGGCTGAAATGGAAAATGATGGACCCACAGGGACAAAAGGCAAATCTTAAGCCCAACTTTAAGTTCCATTTTTAGTATTCAACCATTTACAACAATCCATACCTTTTATTGACAAATTGATATATATATATATATATATATATATATATATATATATATATATATATATATATATATATATATATATATGAAGAGTTCAGATGCAAAAACCTCTAAATGCCATCTGAAATTTTCATCTAAAATTAGGATTTTTATCAAGCGCCTATGCTTAGGTTGAGTCATTTTACTTTAATGGCAATGTGCAGGTCCTTTTCCAGGCTATTAAAGTGAAATAAGTGAACATAAATATAGGAGCCTGAAAAAATTCCTAATTTTAGATGAAAATTTCAGATGGCATTTAGAGGCTTTTGCATCTGAACTCTTCATATATATATATATATATATATATATATATATATATATATATATATATATATATATATATATATATATATATAAAATAATGATATTACACACTGCACTTATCACATGATCAGAAACAAGCACACTGATTCAGTGGTATCTGACCTCTAGCAGTCATCCAGTCTGCATGGACCACAGGAAGATCTCAAAAGAGTCTTGAGAACCTGCACACACCAACTCCCCACTACGGTCCACTGCCAGAGAGGAGAACTGAGCTGGCTGTGGAGATGTCAAGGATAGGGAAGTTCCGGTACCTGAGAAAACAGAATGAGAACAGAGAGTGAGAATAAAGAGGAAACAGAGTATTCAGCAATGCAGAATGTGCACACTAGGAAACATTCTGAAAGCAGAGGAATGCACACGCATGCGTCATGGTACTGTTGTGAACACGTGTCAAGACTCACACAAAAATTAAAAAATTGTTGAATAAAGTCATTTTTTTTTTCTTTGCACACTTTCTCGTAGCTTCATAAAATTACGGTTGAACTACACTGATGTCACATGGATTATTACTAAGTCCTATAATGTCCTTACTACGTTTCTGGCCCTGGCCCTTGGTAGTTCCAATGCTGTCTATGCAGGGTCAGAAAGCTCTTGGATTTCATCAAAAATATCTTTATTTGTATTCCAAAGATGAGAATTCACTAACTTCACAGAGGAAACCAAAGCATGATGTATTGTGCAACAGTGAATGCATAGTTGGAAATGGACATCAGCTGATACCTGTGTAGGCCAGATCCTCGAACAGTGCCATCTAGTGAGGCGCTGACCACCACAAAGCCACTGGAGGTGAAGACAACATTGGTAACACTGCTGAAGTGTTCAGTGAATGTCACAAAACAGAGGCCACTGTTGGTATTCCACACTTTAACCTGAAAAGCAACAGTTTAACTGTATCTCTCTTATTTATCCCTCGACAAAAACCTAGTGGTAGAAGACTTACTTTCCCATCATCTCCTCCAGTAACAAGATACTGACCATCAGGTGAATAAGCCAAAGAGTTCATGTTGTTGAAGTGTCCCTGCTGTTTGAACACATAGGACTCACTCTGCCATTCCCAGACCTGCTGGCCCAGACCTTTAACACGGGACACAAACAAGGCATTACAGTAAAGGACAGCACACCGTTGTGCTCTGATGAACAAACTTATTGAGAGCAATACCTGAACAACCAAAGCCAATCCAGTCACCAGTTGAATTCATAGCAATGGTAGAAATCCTCTGATCTGAAATACTAGATGTGATATTATGCTACATTACAATTCAATAATGATTAGTCACAAAAACCTGTGACTAAGGCTGAAGATACATTAAAATACGCAATACTCTGTTTGTTATAGGGCTTGGCAAAATTGTAGCAAACATAATTTCTTAAAACTCCCAAGATCTTTCAATCTATATAAAAAATATTTGTATTGAACTGTCCTGGTGAGCTGCACACAATAGAATACACTGTGAACAGTGCAGTCTGGTTCACAAAAAATATCTCTTGACTCCCCAGCCCTGCTGGAGATTTTTGAAAAATACACTATAATACACTGGAAATATATGACAAACCTGAGTGAGTGAATGAGGTCAAATTCTGGCAGCTCATGCAGGTGGAATGCTCCAGATGGAAATCCTGTCACAAGGATGTGTGTTTTCTTGTGGAAAGCTGCAGCTGTCAAGTTGTTGAAATCACCCGTCTTGTTAAAATAGTGTCTGCAATAAAAGACAGCTTTAAAATGTTATTACAATACAGAGACATGAAAACATTTGCCATGTTTCATAACAAAAAACACCGTTATGTCCTCCCCTATAATTTCCTCAACATCATCATCATCTTTGTTTTCTTCCCTTTCTTCTCTCTTTTATTTCTCTTTCTCCTCCATTTTCTTTTTCTGAGTATTTTGGGGCCATTCCGTAAACCCTCGAGCTCAGTGTCACTTTCCCATACACACAAAGTGCCCTCTTGGCTCATCTGTGAAAACAAATGAAACAGCTTATATGTAATGTGGCATATGTAAGCACAGGTCATTACAGCAATGCAAAAACAAACTTTAAAATCACCCCTGTGCTTCTCAAAGAAACAGCCAACTATGATGTCCTTATGGCCACCAAGTGAGTAATAGATTAGATTCGCCCATCTTTCTCCTCCAAAGAACCAGGTATTCATGTCCTTACTACCAACAGCAAAGCACCTAGTTATTAGCAAAGGAGAGTGAGAGTTTAATCTGTGGTAAAATTGAATTATTCCCACAAGCAATCACCATGACTGCAGTCAATGAATTAACATCTTGTGAAGCGAAAAGTTATGTTTTTAAGAAACAGATCCACCAAGACATTTTAACTTTAAACCACTGTTTCCAATAAGAAATCTTCTATTCATAATATTACTTTTTCCAGTGAAAAAGGCATCTCATCTGAATCAGGAAAGAAGTATACACAGATCAAGCAGTGTTGACAAGTCAAAACAGATCTAAACAAATATGTGAGTGGATTTTGATATGAGACGACAACAGTGGATGGACTGTTTCACTAATGAATGTTATTACAATTAAGGCCTGAAGCAATGATTTGAAGTGACGTGAATTATTGTGATGATTTTATTAGCTCTTTGGACTCCCATTCACTGCAAAGGATCCACTGGTGAGCAAATGATATAATGCTAAATTTCTCCAAATACGGAATGAAAAAACAAACTCATCTACATCTTGGATGCCCTGATGGTGAATACTTTCATGCATAAAATCATATTATAAAGATAATAAGTGCTGTGTGTAATAATTAACTTTCCATCGGGGAGAAGGACACACCGTTCACAGGACTGTGGAAGTGATGATGGTGAAGTACTGAACAAGTGACCAAGCTGACCAGTACAGAGGCTCCATCTGAAACATATTACTCAAACAGTGTTAAACAACAAAACTCTCTCAGCAAAAAGCTAACCAACAACCTGTTAAACCCAATTTAAACAGTGAGGTTTAACACTACAATTTTAAAATGCTTATGTTCTCATTCATTACATAGTTTTTTCCATTACAGATTATATAATTTGCATAACACATTGCATTGAAAGCGTAGTTGAAATGTTAGTATTAAATTCAAAATATTTATTTTCCATCAAGTAGCACTTGAGTAGCATTTCACAGCTGCAGGTTTGTGAAAAAACTGAGGATACATGCTGTCCAGCAAGTTCCAAAGTTTAAAGTCAAGTCACCTTAATTTATATATGCTGTATACAATTACAGATCGTTTCAAAGCAGCAGCTTCACACAGAACATTTCATATTACAGTTTCCGCACATTTTCTGTTAGTAAATTTGTGACACTTGCCATCTAAAATTATTCATACAGAAGGTCAGATTGCCTTGCTTCCAGTGAAGCACGCTTTGCTGTTTTATGATGACACTATTTCCTTCCGTAGAGTTGCTTTATAGTTGTTTAACTTGTTAATGGAGATGATGATTTTATAATTGTACTGTCTTGATTAATGCTTAATTTGCTATAAACAGATGTACAGTACTGTAACCTAAGTACAAACATGTAACCCTGTGATTAATGCTATATGGAAAATATATTGTGTAACTTCACTAACATTAAGAAAACTGCTTACTTGCATGAAATGTATGTAGTGACTGATTTAGAGTAGAAACACTTATGTATTAGAAATAGTTTTTATGATAAATGGACAATATACAGTAGTAGTTAAGGTGTATTTCGCAGATGGTTAAGATGAAAAAGAAGAGGAAAAGGGCTAAAGCAATGCGACGTAAACAGGAGTTGGCAGCACTCCAGCGTTTGACATCTGTGTATAAAAGACTGAGAGAGAGACTCGACAGACGGATACTGAATAGTGCAGTATCCCTCGATGCCTGATACCAGCTGATTATACCTTGATTTTGTAACTTTACTATTGTACTTTGATATAACTTCTTTAATAAAACTTGTATTTTATTATTGACAAGTTATTGTCTACAAGAGTAGTAATTTAAGAGCCGTAAGCAAGAACTGACCACAGGGAAGTCTGCTGAGCAAGTTGTAAGTATTTTTGGAATGCTTATAGTTTTGTCCAGAGTCGACTTTCCTAACCTTAATTGTGCTAGAACCTGTAGGTAAGCAATTTAGAAACAAAGGTTATTGGAAGTTCAATGCCCATCTTTTACAAAATGAAGAATTTTGTAGTAAAATTAAGGAATTGATTAGAAACATAGAGATAAATGATTGTTTTGACTGTAATGTAAGCAATGGGAATTTTTAAAATTTAAAATTAGAGAAAATATAGAAAATATATAAAGAAAAAAAAAACTAATTCGTGAAATAAGTTTGTGCTGTATTAATCCTGTGTTAAATAATGAGAAAAAAAATAGGCTGATGGAGCTGCAAAATAAATTTGATCATCTTTATCTGGAGAGGGCACAAGGGGCCTTTGTAAGGTCACGTGCCAGGTGGATTGAGGATGGAGAAAATAACTCTTCATATTTTAGTAATTTGGGAAAAAATAGGCAACAAAGAAACTCCATTTAATGATCCAAAATGAAGAATGCAAAGATTTAAGAAGAAATTGAAAAAGAAGTGTTTCTGTTTTATTCTAATTTATATTTTTCTGATTTTTCTTCAGATGACTCAGATCTCTTTTTTGCTCAAATTCGAAACAATATTCCACACATTGATAACTCTTTTAAAAGGTTATGTGATTTGGATCTTAAAGTTGAAGAATTCGATTCAGTTGTTATGAAAATGCCTTTAAATAAATCTCCAGGGACTGATGGGCTCACCAATAATTATTTTTAAATTTTTTGGAAGGATTTAAGGATTTTATTATTTAATGCCCTAGCAGAAGCTATTGAAAAGAAAGAGTGTCATGATCCTGCCTTCATGTCCTGACTTTTCTCTAGTCTTGAGGCAGGATCATGACAGACCCGTGTTTTGTGTACAAGCACATGGCCTTGTCTTTGGGCCATGTGCTTGTGTTGTCTCGTTTCCTTTCCCCGCCCCCCTTGTTATCCTAGTCTTGTCGTGATTGCCTTATCTGTACCACCTGTTGTGTCTTAATTAGTTCCCCTATTTAGATGCCCTAGTGTGCTCTGTCTTTTGTCTGTTCATTGTTCCACATATGTGTTTCTACTTGTCAGCCTTGTGAGAGAGTGTATCCTTGTCACCCCTTTGAGAAGTCTTTGTATATCCGTGAGTGTTTATTTGTACTTAGTGTTCTTGTGTTTTGAGTCTTTGTTTATCTTGTTAACTCAGTCCTGTTCAGTTATTTTGTATCCACCCTAGTCAGTGTTTTCCCCCTCGTGGGTTTTGTTTTCCCCTTTATGTGTTTAATAAACCCTTCGTGTTGTGATTCCTGTCTGCATTTGAGTTCCTCCTTGCCAAACCCTGACAGAATGAACCGACAAAACCAGAACTCCGCAGACAGGATGTCTACAATCCCAATTCGAGTTCCGCCAGCAATGCTGGATGTCTCCCCCCCCCCCCCCCCACCCCCCCACCGACAAGAAGAGGGTCGCCCTCCCATACTCGTCTGAGAGCAGATGGATTCTTAACAATTATGCCTGGCTGTGGGAGAGTTTCTCCCAGGAGGAGCCGCAGAGGTCCCCACCATCTACCCAACTGCCAGTGATCCCAGAGGGTCGTCTCCTGGCCGTCACAACACTGGGGGAACAGGCAGATCCCTCCCCGAATCCTGAGGTGCCTCCCACACCCATCAATCTCCCCAAGAAGCGAGGGAGACGGTTCTCGTGGGAGTCTGCTTCAGAGGCCTCAGCGACGGAGTCAGCCCTGCCAGAGACCGAACTCCCCCAGCCCGTCTCAGACCCAGCGGCGACCTCTGCACCGCGGCCATGGAGGAAGAGGAGGAAGAAGGGGTCTTCCGGTCCTGCGACTCTGTCTCCTCCTGCAGCGGAGAGCGTTGGCGTGCCCGAGCCAGCAGCGGAGAGCCTTGACCCTGAACCGGCGACTAAGAGAACTGTTCCCAAGTCCGCAGTCGTGAGGGTGGAGGAGAGAGCCGCGGCCGACTCTGCAGCAGAAGCATTACTTCAGTCTGTCTCATCTCGTAAGGAGATGCCTGTTATAATTGCTGCCAAGACTCTGTCTAATTATTTGTCCCGTCTTGTCCAGATCCTTGAAGCCCCCACCAGTCCTGTCTTGTCCTCAGAGATCCCGAGCCAGCCGCAGTTAGCGCAGTTCCTGACCCAGTTTCTGTCTCCACTGATGTTGTCGAGTGTCCCGTTGATGTCTACCCGTGTCCTGTGACTTCTCCTATCATGTCCTCTGTCAGTTGTCCAGAGACCACTCCCCTACCCTCACCACCCAGACCTGCCCGGACCCCTCGTCGTCAGCCTTCGTCCCGTCCTTCTAGGACTCCTGCCCCACCCACCCTGGTCTGTCCCTCATGAGCTTTGTTGTCCCAACTCCTCCCCTTCCCTTTTTTTTTTTGATTTGCCACCCTAACCCTGTCGCAGTTTATTCATGTTTGCCTTTGTTGTTGTTTGTCATGTCTTGTTGGTTTTTGTCTCTGTCCCAGTCAGTCTTGTCCCGCGTTTGTTCCCTTGGGGAGCGTCTGGAAGCCGCTCCTTAAGGGAGGGGTTCTGTCATGATCCTGCCTTCATGTCCTGACTTTTCTCTAGTCTTGAGGCAGGATCATGACAGACCCGTGTTTTGTGTACAAGCACATGGCCTTGTCTTTGGGCCATGTGCTTGTGTTGTCTCGTTCCCTTTCCCCGCCCCCCTTGTTATCCTAGTCTTGTCGTGATTGCCTTTAGTTCCCCTATTTAGATGCCCTAGTGTGCTCTGTCTTTTGTCGGTTCATTGTTCCACATATGTTTCTACTTGTCAGCCACGTGAGAGAGTTTATCCTTGTAACCCCCTTTAAGAAGTCTTTGTGTAACCGTGAGTGTTTATTTGTAGTTAGTGTTCAGAGTCTTTGTTTATCGTGTCTTGCAAAGTAATTTAGTGTCTACCCTAGTTTTCCCCCTCGTGGGTTTTGTTTTCCCCTTTTTGTGATTTAATAAATCCTGTGTTTGGTACTTCCTGTCAGCATTTGAGTTCCTCACAACCCCTCTACATAACACAGAGTTGATAGAAAGTATGAAGCAAGGATTAATTAAACTTATTCTTAAAGCTGGCAAAGATAAAAGAGTTTACATAGATAATTTGAGGCCTATTACATTACTCAGTACGGATTATAAGATTTTTTTTTTTTTCTGGGGCTATTGCTGCTAGACTGAAAAGTATTTCTACCATAATTAGTGAGACACAGTCAGGATTTTTAGAAGGAAGGTCAATTCATAATGTTTGGTTTTAGACTTACTTGACTATAGTGAGGTGGTTCAGGGAAGTGGATTTCTTTTTTTTTTAGATTTCTTTAAAGCATTTGATGCGGTAGAGAATCCATTTATTTTGAAAACTTTGAAGCACTTTGGTTTTGGAAGAAGGTTTATAAATTTAATTGAAATGTTATATAATATTAATGGTTCGGTAGCTCTAAGACTTATTACTTGCACACGATTCCCTATTAAAAGGGGAATTCGTCAAGGTTGTAGTAGTTCCCCATTATTGTTTATAATAGTAGCAGAGTTGTTATCGATATTGATTAAAAATAATGGTATTGAAGGGTTATCAAGCATATTACTGATGCTTGCCTACAAGACGACCACTGGCACGGCACCAACAACCTAAACTCACTGGTTAAATCTTATGTGCCCTCCAGAAGTTTGCGCTCTGCAAGTGAAAGGACGCCTTGTGGTGCCATCCCAAAGAAGTTCAAAAGTTGCTGGAATGACCTCTCAATCTCGAGTCTTTACTCATTTTCAAGAAACCTCTAAAGACTCAACTTTTTCGCCAGCACTTAACCAACTAATACAGGTCCTTCTAAAAAAATTAGCATATTGTGATAAAAGTTCATTATTTTCCATAATGTAATGAAAAAAAATTTACTTTCATATATTTTAGATTCATTGCAGACCAACTGAAATATTTCCGGTCTTTTATTGTTTTAATACTGATGATTTTGGCATACAGCTCATGAAAACCCAAAATTCCTATCTCAAAAAAATTTGCATATTTAATCCAACCAATAAAAGAAAAGTGTTTTTAATACAAATAAAGTTAACCTTCAAATAATTATGTTCAGTTATGCACTCAATACTTGGTCGGGAATCCTTTTGCAGAAATGACTGCTTCAATGCGGCGTGCCATGGAGGCAATCAGCCTGTGGCACTGCTGAGGTGTTATGGAAGCCCAGGATGCTTCGATAGCGGCCTTAAGCTCATCCAGAGTGTTGGGTCTTGCGTCTCTCAACTTTCTCCTCCCAATATCCCACAGATTCTCTGTGGGATTCAGGTCAGGAGAGTTGGCAGGCCAATTGAGCACAGTAATACCATGGTCAGTAAACCATTTACCAGTGGTTTTGGCATTGTGAGCAGGTGCCAAGTCGTGCTGAAAAACAAAATCTTCATCTCCATAAAGCTTTTCAGCAGATGGAAGCATGAAGTGCTCCAAAATCTCCTGATAGCTAGCTGCATTGACCCTGCCCTTGATAAAACACAGTGGACCAACACCAGCAGCTGACATGGCACCCCAGACCATCACTGACTGTGGGTACTTGACACTTGAATTCAGGCATTTTGGCATTTCCTTCTCCCCAGTCTTCCTCCAGACTCTGTCACCTTGATTTCCGAATGACATGCAAAATTTGCTATCATCCAAAAAAAGTACTTTGGACTGAGCAACAGTCCAGTGCTGCTTCTCTGTAGCCCATTTCCTGCACACGCCTGTGCACGGTGGCTCTGGATGTTTCTACTTCATACTCAGTCCACTGCTTCCGCAGGTCCCCCAAGGTCTGGAATCGGTCCGTCTCCACAATCTTCCTCAGGGTCCGGTCACCTCTTCTCGTTGTGCAGCGTTTGTTGCCACACTTTTTCCTTTCCACAGACTTCCCACTGAGGTGCCTTGATACAGCACTCTGGGAACAGCCTATTTGTTCAGAAATTTCTTTCTGTGTCTTACCCTCTCGCTTGAGGGTGTCAATGATGGCCTTCTGGACAGCAGTCAGGTCGGCAGTCTTACCCAATATTGCAGTTTTGAGTAATGAACCTGGCTGGGAGTTTTTAAAAGCCTAAGGAATCTTTTGCAGGTGTTTAGAGTTAATTAGTTGATTCAGATGATTAGGTTAATAGCTCGTTTAGAGAACCTTTTCATGATATGCTAATTTTTTGAGATAGGAATTTTGGTTTTTCATGAGTTGTATGCCAAAATCATCTGTATTAAAACAATAAAAGACGTGAATTTCAGTTGGTGTACAATGAATCTAAAATATATGAAAGTTGAATTTTTATCATTACATTATGGAAATAATTAACTTTTATCACAATATGCTAATTTTTTTAGAAGGACCTGTATATATATTATAAAGAACACTTATTTCCAATAAAATAATGCATGTGAACTAATTGCAAACAAACAATATTTTTATGTTAATACATGACAGTCCAAACAATGACACACTTGAGTGAAAGTCAAGTCTAAAGATGAGAACTCTCCTACTTTGAGTTTAATGAATCGTTTTCTTAGACAAGTGAAGTCCCCAAAAGGCTACCACATAAGACAAGTAACATTCACAACATGCAAACACATATTTCACATTCACTATCCAGTTCATTGCTCATTACACACAATGAGGAATTACATTGTGTGAAAATTAACAAATACATTGAGAAGATGTAAGCATTCTTCAAGTGTTAAACAGCGATGTGACAGAATTCCTGCTCAGCTTATATGAACAATTCCAATCCCACCTCCTATGATTTGATTGGCCATGTCATTGCCGAGCACTGTTACACTGCTATCGGAGTCTGAGAAAGCTAAATAAATTAATAATTTTAACTCAAGTGGGCCGATGAAGAATACATACATTTACTATAATTAAAATTTTCCACATTGTCCAACTGCCCACCCGGAAAACTCCCAGTGCTCCAGATGGCCAGTCCACCCCTGGGCATATATAATATGAAGGTAATAATATTTACCTATAGCATTATAAAGTGGTTCTCCTGTTTCCTTGTCCCAAACAAGGGTGGTTTCCCTCTGATTGGTCACACCAATAGCTGCAGACCGATTAAAACATGAAGAAAGAAAAATAAACAACCATGAGCATGTAATAGCAGGCGAGTGAAGAAATAAGTTGTCTTGTTACCTTTAATGTTTGAGATGTCAATGTTGAGCTGGGTCAGTTTCTCACAGGTTCGGTCCATGCACTCATACACAGACTGAAGAATCTCTTTTGGATCCTCCTCAGCCCAGCTGAGGGAAGACAATATTTTATTTTTAACAGGTTACTATAGTTAACTTAAAGATACATAAAGAAATACCTAAAAAAAATGTTATATTATACAATATTTCTCTTTTTGTTTAACTAATGTACTTCAAAATAAAAAAGTATATAAACATTAAAAAAATCTGCTGATAGCTAGCTGCATTGACCCTGCCCTTGATAAAACACAGTGGACCAACACCAGCAGCTGACATGGCACCCCAGACAATCACTTTCATCAGCAAGTGCTGCTTTATTGGAAATTATTGTTCAAGCATAATTTTACGACTCATAACACTCCAGGTTGTAATAATTGAAATAAAATTAGGTAGAAAATCAATTTTTTTTTTTTTTTTTTGATGTTTGTTTGTTGTTATAAGTTTGGTTATGCTCAACCAAGTTTGAATAACTGTGGATATTTTTTGAAAATATGTTCATGTACCTTGTTTGGTTGTAATGTTGTTGCAATAAAGGCAAAACAAAAATTTGATAAAAAAATTTCCAGTTAATTTGAACTGGAACGCACATGGGTCCAAAAATACTTCCGGGTCAATACCAAATTAAAAGCACCCAGCACCGGCACATAAAAGTCTCCCAAAGGTTATTGCGAAATATAAAACATTGTGACAATAAGTAGATAAAAACGGCGGAGAAAAAGAGACTTAATGTTAACATTGAATATATAATTTATTTCACTCTTAATATGATTTAATTTATCATTTGTAGATGCTAAGCAACTAACGTTACCTTTTTATTTATTAAAAGCACGTATACACAAACTCTAGCTGTTATGTTGCTTTCTGCTAAATAAATAAACAAAAACAAGTATGTGCATGAAATTATAAGGTTCCATATGGAACCTCATATGAAATGAAACGTTACAGTCATGTCCACCAGATGGTGTCTTGGCACAATGCTAAAATCGTTCCAACGTAAAACTCAAAAAAGAAACAATAATAATAAAAGATGAATTGATCTCGTTGTCATGAAGCATATTACTTCTGTCTTTTGGTTTGTGAGTGTCTCTGATTAAAACGAATAATTTTGATTATCTTAAATTCCTCTAACCTGAACATTGTTCTGTCTTCCAAGAGAACAGAGAAGTGACGTCAGCGTTTGATTAGCATATCTCCCTCTATATATTTCATGCTTGCGCATTGGCGCGACACAGTACTGCAACGTTATTCAGCTAAAGACTCCAAACTCTAATACGTCTACAAAGGTATGTGTTTAAGAGCTACACATATGAAATAATGCTATTGGTACCGTGTTAACGATTGGTAATAATGCAAACCATTATATCTTTATTCTAATTGAACGTGAAATCTGTTCTTTTCAAAATAATTGTGGAAAACAAAGCATATGTCTTTGTATTTGATAACGCAGTGTATTCAAACATCTATAGAATGATACAAACAGTAAGAACGAATATGCAAATGTTGCTTTAAAGTCGATACCTTCAGGGGATCAAGGCAGTTAACCTAGTTTTCTTTGTTAAGCCTCTTTGTGGTGCAAATGCATTAATAAGGATGTGACTCATTATGGCATTTGGCACATTTGGTGCCTTGTATCAAAAGCACAGTTCGCTAATGCGTTATAACGTGTGATTGGTGAAGAGGGCGTTGAATGAAACGGCAGCATCGAGTGCTGTGGGTGATAAAGCAGTACAGGGCGGTGGTTTTCCTGAATGCAATCACATTTTGCTAAAGGCGGTCCGAATGCTTTGCCTGACCAAGAGCAAAAGTATGTAGGATTTTTTAACATTAGGAAGAAAAAAAAAAAAAAAAAAAAAAACTGAATCCCTGTAGCATTTAATCATTCATATTGTGACATATGCGTGAGAACTGCTATTGTTATGTAAATATTCATTTTTTGCTGCCTCAGACGCCATTCAGAAAGGGTGCGGTTTTGTTCAGTTCAGTCTGCCAGTGTCCGGAACATCAGCGGGTTGTGATGCAAATCTCCTCAAAATTAACAATAGATCTCTAGAGCTTCATTGCCTCTGGCGTTTTTAGAGAAGCTACCCTCGCTTTGTCTTAAAGATTTTGCAGTCCAGAAAGAGTGAAAACGAAGTGTCATTTCTATTCTCTTTTGTTCCTTGAACAGACAACCAATCATGTCTGACAAGCCAAACCTTGAGGAGGTCACCAGCTTTGACAAAAGCAAGCTGAAGAAGACTGAGACGCAGGAGAAAAACCCACTGCCATCTAAAGAAAGTAAGAATTACAGCACAAAACTGTACTTTTTCTGGATGGTATTATATAACTACAGTAAACTGCAACATCTGTGGCCTTAGGTCATAATTTGTAATTTTCTCTACTAGAATGCTATCAAAAGACATTTACACTGAATTCTACTCTTTTTTTGTCCGCAGCCATTGAACAGGAGAAGCAGGCGTCCTCGTGAAGACACAAGTTGCCATCATGCACTGTGCACACTCCCTTCCCTGCATTGCCTTCTTTTCAGTCACTTCTTTTAGCAGTATAACTTTGTAACCAAAATGTCAAAAAAGAAAATATGAAACAGAAAAAAATAAAAATAAATCTAAAGCTGCATCACTGTCAGATGGGATGAGCCGACCCTTCTAGCAACACCTAGATGCATCTGGACCACCTCCCTTGTCCAGTCCAGCGAAGAGAAGAACAAAATGCTCTAATTCCAGGAGCATGTTGCATGGATTCATCTGGTGCCCACGGTGGGCTTTTTTGCATTGGTTGCCATAGGATAAGGGGGCGTGGCCTAGTGGATATCCCCAAATTTTCATCATCCGATTGAGGTGTGGCTTTGTGTCGACAAGTGACCAGCTTGCAGAGTTATGCCATCATATTTTTATTTCAAATTTTAGGATTCACTGCACAATCTTTGGTTTCTATGTCAGTAATGATTAACACCTTCTTGTTAGTGCTGCTTCAGTGAAATGCTTTTTTTTTATTGGCAAGAAAGAGGAAGAGAAAAAAAAGCAAATTCAGTCTAGATGTGAAAACACTTCTAAGGACCAGGTGTGGTATTTTAATTGATTGTGCCCTTTTTTATTGATGTGGTTTCGGGGTGGCTTTGTGTCGCACCCTGTCTTGGTTGTCTTGTTGTATGGCGGTTATCACCTTTCAAAATGTAAATTCAATGTGATCGCTTTCAGCTGTAGATCAGATTTTTTTTTGTTGGGTTTTGTAAAAGGAATAAGCCTCAGCAACCATGTTATAATGTTATAAACCATTTATCAATAATGGAAAATTGACACTGTTGTAATAAAAAACTTTGTTATCAGGATTTTCTTGTGTTCAATCTTAATTTGTTGTCATTTGCACTTATGCAAGATCTAACAACAATTCATTCAACTCAGGATGCTAACATTGTGTAAATATTTCACTGACCATGCAATTGGCTTGAAGTCATGATCTATTTCTGAAGCTGTCTCTTGCACCATGGATTAGTGTCTCCTCTAAACCCTAATTACATTAGCATGGTGACACAGATTCCATATATCAATAGGTACAAAGCAAATCTCAGGTTTAAAAAAAATGTTAGAAAAAAAGTGCATATAGTACAGTAGATCTGTCAGATAAAAAATGAAACCATTTTATCTCTGTATCTCCACCATTAACATTCATTACTATAGTTACTCTCCAAACTCTGTCTTCATGGACAGCCTAAGTATGCATGTAATTAAAGAGGACAGTCGGCTCAGTGTTTCCTCTCAATGTGAAATTAAAATGGCCATGATTCTCTGGTGATTTTTCTCTACAGTAGAACTTTGATGGGCACATTGATCAAACAGGATTTTTGCATGTGTCCTTGTAAGTGGATTGGTGTTAAGTCATTTACACTTAATACTGTATTAATCTCCCGGGAAAGGCACTGATTGGAAGATATGGGCTAAAAGATTCTGTGTTTGTGTCATGAGAGTGACATCACAGGCAAATAAATTCATAAAGATCTTCTGCATCTTGACCCATCCCCCCACCACCCACACCACTCAATCCATTGTATTAATTCCCTCTAAGATCTTAATCAAAAATTCTGGTAAATACAAGAAATGCCAAAGGCTGATTATAAAGTGCAAATTTAGACATGCCACATAATCTGTTTGTAATTTATAGTGTAACAGTTGGATTATTTTAGTATAAGTGGCATTCATTTTCACCATATATTGGAACTGATGTTGAACTTATAAACTTTTAAAGACAGACCTACTATGAAGTTCGTCTCAGAGGTTGTTAATTAATGGTATATGCATTAGTTAAAGCCATCAATCTGCATGGTTTGAACACTTAAGTGGCCATCCACTCCCAAGAAGTGAAGTGAACGTGACGTGGCCAAGTATCGTGACCCATACTTGAAATAGTGCTCCAAGTGCATTTGCTCTGCATTTATCCCATCCAAAGTACACACATACACACAGCCGTGAACACACACACCCAGAGCAGTGGGCCGTCATTTTTCTGCTGCAGCACCAAGAGAGCAGTTGGGGGTTCAGTGCCTTGCTCAAAGGTACCTCAATCATAGTATTGAATGTGAAGAGAGCACTGTACATTCGCTCTCCCCACCTACAACATCTGCTGGTGTGAGACTCAAACCCGCAACCTTTGGGTTACAAGTCCAACTCTCTAAACATTAGGCCACAACCCAAGAAGTGGTGTAACATGTCATGTGTGATGTAATATATCATAATAAGAATTACATAATATAGTCTGGGAATTATAACCAAAATAGCATATTCTCTGAGTAGGTACTTGAATGAGTTGTGACCATTAAAAAGTATGTGAATGTGTGTAGTATGAATGTGATCCGGACATACTACATTGGTAATGTTGTCATTGACATATCACCTACCAGCATCAGTTGTGTCGCACATATTTACAGATTCTCTCGCGTGTTGTAAAAAGTTCAGTTCATCAGATGCACTTCAGAATCTTACTGGTAATTTTTGGCAGTTGTTTAATGAATAATGTGAATTCGGACATACATTCGGACATACTACTCTTTTCACATACAGGTTTTTTTTTTTCTTTTTTTTTCTTTTTTTTTGCCTATATACAGTAGGAAAGCATGTATGCAACCTCAGTCACCTTTCAAACTACTATATAATCTATCTATCTATCTATCTATCTATCTATCTATCTATCTATCTATCTATCTATATATATATATATATATGTGTGTGTGTGTGTGTGTGTGTGTGTGTGTGTGTGTGTATAAGCATCTTTAAATTAATCATTACATATATATATATATATATATATATATATATATATATATATATATATATATATATATATATATATATATATATATATATATATGATTATGACACTGGCAATGTAGTTCCATATTAAAGTCATTAAGGTCACAGTCTTGTATCTTTGTCTTTACGTCTGTTTTGATTCAAAGTTCAAAGTTTATTATGTTGTGATTCTCCTCATAGCTGCTTGGTTTGGTTCATGGCTTAAAAGTCCTAATGAAGACTTTTTTTTTAAATCCCCATGGGAAAAAATGAATGGGAATAACACTTCTGGAGCTGAAATTTTGCAGTGGAGAAGTAGGCTGTTTTCTGTGAATTTGCAAGACCTCTGATTTATTTGCAGCATAGGTAAATAACTAAAAGAATAATAGTACTGTAAACAGTAAAATGTTATTTTTTTCTATTTGTGCTATTAACCAGTGTTCTTGATTTTGATGATTCAATTAAAATAATATAAGTAATACCAGTATGCCGTAATAAATGGCATAAAGCACTGTTTTTGTGTAGCACATGTCTACTAACTCTCATTAGAATGTTAGTAGAGTATTTGAAGAAAAGTTAAGTTGACATGTACTTGCAAAGTTACTTATATTGAGTAGAATGCCATCACAATAAAGAGCTAGCAGATTTCAAGCAGACAGTCTACTAATAGGCTACTCTAAGAAGAGTTAGTAGATATGCACACAATACTGTCATGTGCACACAAACTGACAGTCACCACTTATAAGCTACTACTAAATATTGTAGAAACGTAATTTTCTGTAAAGTTGTTTTGTAATGATTTGTATCGTAAAAAGAAAAAAAAAAGTATTGTATACAAATAAACTTGAATTGAATTGAATCAACAGCATGTTCAAAAGGGACCATAAAAATAAAGTGTTACCAAAAAGTGTGATTACACAAGCACCTTCCAAGAAAGTATGACTGCTAACCTAAACTGCATATGTATCCATATCATTAATTGAGACCTAAAGTCCTTTCACGTGGAACGCAGTATCAAGCCTACTCTTTCCTAACAGTCTGCCTTAATGTTACATCTGTTGAGGCACCATCTCATAGCTGCTACACTGTGTGACCTCAGCAGGAAGCTGCAGCCTGTCTGGCCCACTGAAGCCAATGGGAGGCCATTTAGCTTTTCACAAGCCGTTGCACATACAATTGTGGTTCAGTGATCTTTCATGTCTCATTGCTTTGCTCAGAAAGACAAATTAAGTTGAGCCTTTGGGATGCTGGATGACTTAATGAAGAAAAATGGAGAGGGACCTCCAAGGGGATTATTTTAATAAATTATCTTCACATTATTTTAAATGTGCAGAATTTTAAATAGGCAAATTAAGAGTTGCATGGTAGTTAAATCTTATTAATTAGAATAAGCTAAAATAGATAAGTGGTTAAGTTGGCTCCATAATGTGTCTTCAACAGCCATTATGAGACTAGTAATATATCCAATCACTATTGTGTTCCATCTGTTGATCACAGTTGTTTCCAATATTAGCCTAGGTAAACAGAGACCTGCACTTCTGTTGCCACAGTAACAAGACTTACATGAGAAAGTATCAGTATTGTTATTAAAATAGATTTGCTTTGAGTCTATATGTTTGGTGTCACTTCGCCTTTTCTTTGTGGGAATTCAAAGAAATGTAATCATCAGATATTAAATATAATAGTCTCCCAGCCATATTATTCTATTAAACTGCCTGATTCATGTGCTGGACTATTGTGGTATATTGTGAGAGTCTTAACAATGGTTACAATTTTAGTATTGCAGCAAGACACCAATACAGATTGTGGTAGTTGGAGACATTATTAAATATTTCATATTTGAGCAACATTCATCATTCATGTCCGAATGGATTTCTCATCATCTGATCTAGAAACACTATAGTAAACTGCCATGTTCTTTTACACAAATCAAACAATAAATAATATGGCATTTGCACTGCTGTGTTGCGTAACCTCACTCAATATCATTCCTGTGGTTTCTTTTGTTCTGCCTCCCCTTTGAGCAAGAGCTTAAAAAACAGCCTAAAATATGTGCAATAACGACCACAACCACAGCTAAGATGCTTTGCTCAATAATTGACTAGTTAGTGTATTAGTGTGCTACATATGTTTTTATGTGTAACAGAGAAAATCTTGAAAAGAAATGACCAGTAACTTTCCCATAAAACTTATGGACTTTGCCTTCAAAACTAAAGCAAATATAGCTCAATGCGTAATTTAAAATACAGCTACAATCAATACAGAAAATCCACTCATACTAATACAGTACACTGGGCCACGTATTTACACACTATTCTTAAAGTGTATATAGAAATATATATAGTGATAAAAAATTACATATATACATTGTAATCCACTGGTAGATAAAGGAGCATAGTTTGTTGGGGATATACCCCCCCGGCAATAACCGAAACTAGAACGTAGACCTCCACCCCCCACCACCACCAACATTTATACCATGGTTAATGGAAACCTCGAATTAGACTATTAATTAATTACTGACCTTCAGTTCTTTTATAAGCGTTAACTTTATGTACGAACCGAGCGGTGCAGCACAATATGACTGAAGCGTAGTTCATGTGTGGCGCACAAATCGCTGTATAGGCTACTCTATGTGCTTTCAATGGCATGCTCGAGAAATCAAGTCAAGTCACCTTTAGTGCTTTTAACAATACAGACTGTGTCAAAACACTTTATTAAATAATATTAAATAGGAAAATATTGTGTCAATAATTAAAAAAAAAATGACAATAGCAAACACAAATTTTATGTACTGGATCCAGGTGACTGCAGTGAACATCTAATCTGGATACAGAATGGATCTGGTGGCTACGGGGACCTCAGAATAAGAAAGAAACAGACTAATATTAGCGTAAATGCCATTCTTCTAAAGATGTACCAAGTACATTGCGTGTTATTGGAAGTGTTCCCAGTTCTGGTTGTCCTAATTAATGCAGCCTAAAAATCCTTTAACAGATTTGAATATTAGAAATGTGTAATCTAGATTTAAACTGACAGAGTGTGTCTGCCTCCCAAACAATTTTAGGTAGGTTATTCCAGAGTGTTGGAGCTAAATAGGAAAATGATCTGCCGCCTGCAATTGATTTTGAAATTCTACATAGGTATTGTCAAATTGTCAGAGTGTTGACAGAACCAGGCAAATATGGGCATACTGGTTCTAGTAAGAACTCTAGCTGCTGCATTTTGGAGCAGCTGGAGATTGTTAAGCATGCAAAAAATATATATAAATAAATAAAAAACAATAAAATCATTAAAATAATCTAAACTTGAGGACATGAATGCATGAATTAACGTTTCTGCCTTTGATATTGAGAGCATTTGTCATAATTTAGATTATATTGTATTTTTGAGAAAATGCAGTTTAAAAATGCTAGAAATGTGGATTTCAAAGGAAAGATTACTATAAAATAACACACCTAGGTTCCTAACTGATGACAAAGAACTGACAGAGCATCCATCGAGTCTTAGACAGTGTTCTAGGTTATTACATGTGGAGGTTTTAGGTCTGATAATTAACACGTCTGTTTATTTTTCTTCAGAATTTAGCTGTGAGAAACTACTAGTCATCCAGTTTTTTATATTGACAATTCATTACATTCGTTTTTCACATTGGTACATTTCACCAGGCTGCAAAGTTATATAGAGCGTGTCCACAGCATAACAGTGAAGGCTAACACCATGTTTCCTGAAGATATCTCCCAAGGGTAACATGTAAAGCATAAAAAGTAACAGCCTTAGTACTGAGCCTTGAGGTACTACATTCTGCACTTGTGATCGATATGATACCTCTTCATTCACTGCTGCGAAATTATGTTGGTCAGATAAGTATGTTTTGAACCATGATAATGCACTTCCACTAATGCCAACCAAGTTGTCTAGTCTATTCAAAAGAATGTTTTGGTCAATAGTGTTGAACGCAGTGCTCAGATCCAGTAGCACTAATAGAGAGAGAGATACAAACAAGATCAGATGATAAGAGCAGGTCATTTGTAACTCTAATGAGAGCAGTCTCAGTACTATGATATAGTCTAAATCCTGACTGGAAATTCTCACAGATGTAATTTTTCTATAAGAAGGAATATAATTGTGAGTATACTACCTTTTCTTGGACAGAGATTTGAGATTGGTCTGTAATTTACTAGTTCTTTGGGGTCAAGTTGTGTTTTTTTAATGAGATGCTTAATAATAACAAGTTTGAAGGTTTTGGGGACATATCCTAATGCCAATGATGAATTAATAATAGTCAAAAGAGGATCTCACTACTGGAAACACCTCTTTTAGGAGCTTAGATGGAATAGGGTCTAGCATGCATGTTGTTAATTTAGATTATTTAACAAGTTAATACAATTCTTTCTATCATATTGTAGAGAATTAATGGAATTGTTCCTCAGGGGCTCTATAGTGCACTAATGTGTAATTATGTTTGTTTTCTTCTAAAAGAGATTAAAATGAATTAGATTTAGCAGTTTTTAATGCTTTTCTGTAGGATAGGGCTTTCCCACCAAGCAATATGAAATACCTCTAGTTTTGTTTTCCTCCAGCTGCGCTCTATTTTCCGGGCTGCTCTCTTTAGGGTGTGAGTGTATTATACCACTGTGTTAGACTATTTTCCTTATTAATCTTAGGAAGATTACTTACAAATGAGTATTTTGTTATAGAAGTGATGGTTATACAATTCTTAATAACGGCGATTAGAATCTACAGTTTTAGCTATATGAAGTTTGCACAAGACTAGATAATGATCTGATATATTATCACTTGGCTGCATAATTTAAACACTATCAACATCAATTCCATGTGACAGTATAAAATCTAGAGTATGATTTTGACAAAGAGTAGGTCCTGACGTGTTGTCTAACCAGTAGAGTTCAAAATCTCTACGAATGCTGATCCCAATGCATCCTTTTCATTATCAACATGGATATTAAAATATCCAACAATTAAAAATTTATCTGCAGCCAGCACTAACTCGGATAGAAAATCTGCAAGTTCTTTAATACATTCTGTATGGTACTCTGGTGGCCTGTATACAGTATCCAGTACAAATATCACAGGGGATTTGTATAACACTTGTTTCTCTGGATAATGTGATATAAGACACCATTATTTCATACGAGTTATACCTGAAGCCTAACCTCTGAGAAATACTAAAAATATTGTTATAAATTGTAACAACACCTCCCCCTTTACCTTTTGGACTTGGCTCATGTTTGTAAAAGTAATCTTCGGATGTAGACTTATTTAAAATAATGTAATCATGTTTTTTTAGCCAGGTTTCTGTCAAACAGAGCACATCTAGGTAATGATCAGTGATCATATTATTTACAAAAAGTGCTTTCATAGAAAGGGACCTGATATTCAATAAAACAAGCTTTATAATTTTTTTTTTGTCCGTATTGTTTTTTATTTGTTGAACATCAACATTAAATAGTTACTTACTCTTAAATTGGTTTGGTTTTTTTTTTTTTTTTTTTGTTTTTTTTTTTTTTTAGAAGAAGAATGTTTGACTTCCCATGGCATGTTGAATTAGAACATTCTGTCAAACTATAGCCCGTAAGTAAACTAAATAATATCAAATGCATTACATGTATATATACCCTATGTAAACAAGTAATTGTTAACTATGATGTTTCTTTATTGCACCAACTTTGCATAGAGGATAGCACAAAAGACCATTTCACAAAAATAAATGTATAAGCAAACAAACAAATAAGTAAACTGTATGAATGAGCAAGATTAGGGACTCTACTAAAACAGTTCATCCCTTAACCCTCCCCCCCAGACATATCACAAATATTTCCTTACATTATAGATGTTTTGGTATATTGTTATGGAGCCTTTCAAAAAATGAAACACAATTTTCTACATGTGTATTATAGATCTTATTGTGAACAATTTGTGAGTATGTCTGATTTAAATATATATATATATTTTTTACATTTATTTTGACCACATAGTGAGTATTTAAATCCAAACATCATAATCAGATCTTCTAGTAAAATGTCAGTCTTCTTTCTCGTGACCTGTGTAGCACTTCTCCATGTCCAATCTCAATATCCAATCAACAACAACCAATGAATATAAAACCAAGTCCCACCATCTTTTTCAATAATCCATTATACTTATGTATCCATTATATATGGATAAAAAGATCTGATGTTTCTTCCATTTCAGAACAATATTAAACTTGCAAGGGTTTGGAATTATGCATGTCCTTGTGTTGACATATTAGCCAGTCATTGTTAACATACTGACATCATTTTTCTGTGTGTTTTAATACCATGTGCCAGCCAAGCAGCTGACGTTTCCAAAAATGAGAAATGCACAGAGAGCTTTGAGGTATTATACTGTTGTGATATGTGAGGATGTAAGATCAATGCTGATAAAGTACATCACACACTGTTTTCTTTCTTAATTTCTGCAAGCCAAACATAAATCAGTGCAGCGGCTGAGGAATGGACACTAATGTAGTGAACTGATGCGTGTCAGGAGCACTAATCAATAATATTGCTTTGACAGACTCAAAGCCAGTCCTGTGGTGAGAGACTCACCCATTATGTCATAAAACTACAGGCCAAAAGTGTATGTCTGCTTCTTTCAGTCCCACACCATTATAAGCTGCTTCATCACTGCATCTCCTCAAGATTACCAGTAAAAGCACTTGTTAGTTCTAAGAAGTCCATGAGTCAGCAGCTGTAATCACATTTACTTGAACAACTACAATTCTGCTCTGTAGTGCAATGCATGTGAGAGAGACTGTGCATATTGGATACAGTTCATTGCTGATCACTGAGACAACTGTCTCCTTCCTCATAGTGACATGACAACACAAACATGCACTGTTCTTAATTTTTAAACTGTCACTTCCTTCTGCACTGAAAAAAAGTGGCAACCTAAAAATGATGTTAAATGTAATATTATTCAATATTGCTGAATCAAACATGCATTAATTTATATCACCAAACCTATTTTATATGGATTAAATGATGTGAAAAATATATTTTTAAAGTAACAATTGCAGGTTACCACTTTTTGCAGTGTGTGTTTTCATAAGATGTATTAAGGAGAGTGTATACAACTTTCATTTTGCCAGAGATTATTTGTTGTAACTTTGATGAGTGTTTCAATTTCATTCAGTGATGAACTGAACTGAAATAACACTGATCTGAATTTATTTAAATAACTTCTTAAAAGATAGATGAGACTATGGCTATATACATGAAACATGATAATAAACGTATTATTATGGATTCTCTTATATTTGTCTTCCAAAATATTGTTGTATTTGAGTGTACCAAAATATCCAAAGCACATTTGTAGGGACCTCTTTAAAGTGGAAGCCAAAATATAATGTATGTTAATTACATTGAAAAACTGTGTCTAGGAAGAGAGACAGCAGCTTAATTAACCACAGGCCCTTTAATGATGGTGCATGCCAGTCTCATGTCGAGAAGACTTTAATTAGCACAAGGCATTCTGCAACATTTAGGATCCACCTTATATGTTGCTGACCCTAGATCAGCATTAACTCTGTTAATGAGTCAAGTTCTTAACTCCTCATTTATGCCCATGCCTCTCAACTAGACAGATATAAATTATCTGGTTTTAATTGGGGTTCTTGTATCTCTAGCCAGTGATTCCCCTAAGAGATTTGTCATTTGCTCCATATTTACTCATGACAAAAACCACTTGTTTGTCTGGATGTCAACACCTAGAAGGTAGAAATTATAGTTTGCTAGCTCACTGTACTCTGTATAAAGTTCAGACTGCGTAAATACATTAATGCTTGGTTATACATAAATAATCTTATGGCGCAAGGACACTGCTAGTAAATTAATAATTAATTACAAAGACATGGCAAGTAAAACACTGGATTAAACATGAAACATGAAAAAAAAATTTTTTCACTTTTAGCTCATATCTTATCATTGGACTAAACATAATATATGATTTATGATATGATATATGGACTAAACGTGATATATGATTGTAGATAAGCTTTACAAAGAACAGCTATATTACCTGTAGTTTGTAAAATTATTTTAATGGTGACTGAATAGATTTTGCAAGGAGTAATTACAGACCCCCCCCCCCCAAAAAAAAAAAAATAAGAAAAGAAATAATGTCGGTATAATGTCTATTACTAAAATCTAACAACTAGCAATTCAAGCACTTTAACTTAAATTTCTTCCTGTTTTAACTGCACTAGTTCCCACTGTTCATTGTTTAAAATACAAAAGTGAACTGAAATAATACCTCATTTATCACATGAGCCAGCTTTAATTATTATCTGTGTATTTCATAATAAAATTACTTTTAGACATTGGAAGTGTCTTTATAAATGCAGCGTACTGATACAGGGACAAGAGAGGCAGTACTGGAGAAGACAATGGTGAGTTTATTGTACCATTTATTTAACAGCAGGACAACGTCAATGTAGGTGAATAGAAACTTCAAAGGTTGAAAAAATAGACTGAATGTTAACAGAGTTCTTATATTTGCAGGGTGACAATGATGCACACACACAAACACACAAGTTTACATGTTTTACAAGGGCTTCCCATAGACAAACTGTATTTTCTTTCCCCTAACCCCAACCTCAACCAATCACAGAAATCTTTTGTTCATTTTTAGATAAAAAAATAATAATTCTACATGAATTATTAGCTGTTTTCCTCATAGGAAATAAATAAAAAATTAAAAATACTGTCCTGTAGGCTACATAAGGAATACCAAGTAGATACACACTCACACTGGGGAGCAGATGAGACAAGGAACACTGAGAGGAGCACCAGGAGATAACTTGGATCATTCAAGTTGACATTAGAATGAGAAGGTGATAACTAAGAGATCACTGATGGAACCACATATAAATATCACAAGGTATGTGAGCCAATATCTCTAGTTGAGGCCAGACAAAGACTGATTTGCTGCCTCGCTGCCCTATCAAACAATGACGCACATGGTAACATGTGTATCTGATTTCGGACAGGCTTCTAAAGGCAGCGTAAAGGTTTAATAATCCACAACAAAATAGAATGAGATTATGAGATGGTTAAACCCTCCTGACTTTCTCCCAGGTGCGACGGTAGCGCTGGATGAAAACCAGGGTGGATGGGACTGCTGCATCGGGTTCCTGTGATGGGATTAGAGACGTGTTATAACCAACAGCACACTCAGAGGGAGACATACCTGACGCGGCCACAGGAAGGGTGTTATGAGCGTTTTCCTGGTTGGCCCACTCACACTGCCCATCTGGTCTGGGGATGGAAACCTGAAGACAGACTCACCGAGGCCCCAATCTGTGATAAGTCTGTGGCACTGTGGAGGTGGTATGGAAGCCCAGATTTCTTTGACAGTTGCCTCCAGCTCATCTGCATTCTTGGACCCCTATCTGAAACCACATCTAGTTCCGGCGGAGGGCAGTTTGGGCAGGGGAATGAAATGAACTGCTCCTTGGTAGAGGTTAAGGCCATGAGCGGTGCAGCGATCTGACCAAAATTCCTGATGTGTCACCGGTAGAAGTTGGCAAAACCCAGGAAACGCTACAGAGCCTTACGTGAATCAGGGACCAGCCACTGGGCAACTACTTCTATCTTAGCATGATCAGGTTTAATCCCTCTCGTAGAAATGATGTGGCCAAGGAACGTAACAGAATTTGCACTTCTCCGCCTTGACAAACAACTGGTTTTCTAACAACCGCTGGAGAACCTGTCTGACGTGCTGGGTGTGTAATTGGAGAGAGGGGGAGAAAATCAAGATATCATCCAAATACACAAAGACAAATTGATTAATCATGCCACCCAACATGCTGTTGACGAGTCCCTGGAAAATGGCCGGAGCACTGGTAAGGCCAAATGGAAGAACCAAATACTCGTAGTGTCCCTAAGGGGTGTTAAATGCCATTTTCCACTCATCCCCCTCCTGAATACGCTCCCTGCAACAATTCAAAAGCAGAAGACATTAAAGGTAGGAGGTACCTGTTCTTTATAGTAATGTCATTCAAACCTCGGTAATCAATACAGGGACGCAGGGAGCTGTCCTTCTTCTGAATGGAGAAAAATCCCGCACCAGCAGGAGAGGAGGAATGGCGGATGAGCCCAGCCTAAAGTGACTCACGTATATACTTGATTAGCCCAGAGACCCAACAAGGGGCTCTTTTGCTTTAATTACTGCCTCAATTCGGTGTGGCATGGAGGTGATCAGTTTGTGGCACTGCAGAAGTGGTATGGAAGCCCAGATTTCTTTGACAGTGGCCTTCAACTCATCTGCATTGTTTGGTCTCTTGTTTCTCATTTTCCTCTCGACAATACCCCATAGATGCTCAATGTGGTTCAGGTCTGGTGAAGGTGAAGCTCAATGTGTTTCACTTGCTGGCCAGTCAAGCACACCAACACCATGGTCATTTAAACATCTTTTGGTGCTTTTGGCAGTGTGGGCAGGTGCCAAATCCTGCTTGAAAATAGATCAGCATCTACAAAAATCTGGTCAGCAGAAGGAAGCATGAAGTGCTCCAAATTTTCTTGGTAAACGGGTGCAGTGACTTTGGTTTCCAAAAAACGCAATGGACCAACACCAACAAATGACATTGCATCCCAAATAATCACAGACTGTGGAAACTTAACACTGGACTACAAGCAAGTTGGGCAATAAGCTTCTGCATCCTTCCTTTCAGGCTCTAGGACCAAGGTTTCCAAATGAAATACAAAACTTGCTCTCATTTGTAAAGAAGACTTTGGACCACTGGGCAACAGTCCAGTTCTTTTCCTCTTAGCCCATGTAGTCTTCCCCATGATTGTGCAGCCTATCCAAACTGAGACCATTTTGAAGGAAACCTTTGCAGGTGTTTTGAGTTGATTATTTGATTGCCATGTCACTGTATTCTAATTTGTTGAGATAGTGAATTGGTGGGTTTTTGTTAAATGTGAGCCAAGTCATCACAATTAAAAGAACCAAACACTTAAACTACTTCAGTCGGTGTGCGTTGAATTTATTTAATAACCGGGAATTACAATTTGAGTTGAGCTTACTGGTGGAGAGGAGACAGAGTGATGAAGCCAATCAGCAGATATGGGGATTGTTAGGAGTCCATGATGGTCAGAGGTCAATGGGTGAATTTAGCCAGGATGCCGAGGTTACACCTCTACTCTTTTCGAAAGACATCCTGGGATTTTTACTGAACACAGAGAGTCAGGACCTTGGTTTTAATGTCTCATCCGAAGGACGGTGCTTTTTGACAGTAGTGTCCCCATCACTAAACTGGGGCGCTAGGACCCACACAGACCACAGGGTGAGCAACCCCCGGCTGGCCTCATTAGCACCTCTTCCAGCAGCAACCTAGTTTTCTCAGGAGGTCTCCCATCCAGGTACTGATCAGTCTCAGCCCTGCTTAGCTTCAGTGGGAAACTGGTCTTGGGCTCCAGGGTGATATGGCTTTAAACTTACTTATATAAATTCACTTTTTCACGAAATTCTAATTTATTGAGAAGCACCTGTATATGCTGCCTTCAAATTTGATGAGATGAGAATGGAAGTGAAGCTAACTTTGGATTTGGACATGCCTGAATGCATCCTCAAAAGGCAGCATGTTCAGACGCAGTCTGTGAATGACTGTGCTTTATAGCAAGGTGATTGGAGTGCAGATGAAAGACAAGGTAATGGCAGAGGGACAGCAGGTGGGAATCATGAGGGTGCAGGGTAATGTAGTTCATGAAAAGAGTGACAGCATGATACTTCAACACTCATGGTAGTTTTTTTATTTGTTTCTTTATTTTATTTAAGGTTGGTTCACTATGTTACAAAATGTATATAATGAGTGGGTACATTATGAATCCATCTTCCAAAACATATATTTGTCTTATTCTGAATCACTATGGTATACCTATTATATATACAAGTGATACTTATTTTGCAAACATATGTTTTTATTTCTCAGCCTTTTTTTATGTTTCTATACATAAGCCATGCAGTGGAATGTAGCCTTGCTGGATACAATGATTATCTATTTTGTCAAGGTTTACATGAAGGTTCATGTTTGCAACCAGGCACAACATACCGTAACATCCTTATGTTTTAAGTGATAAAATAAAAAGTAGCCTACAACAAATTACTCGCCTTTAAAGTTTTTAATGCATTTAGTAATGGGCCTTGTCATAATAATTTTTTTAAACTTTCATACTTTTTTATACATTTTGGGAGAGGGAGGAAATGCATAATACAAACCAAAAGGCTCACATCATATTCAAAGTCTTTACTTCCAGTGCAGACATGTATTGGGGCACAAACTAATGACTTCAGGCCCATATGTGTCTATGACAGAAAGCTTGGCTTATATGCAAAGCTTATTTAAACTTTATTAATCTCAGCACCTTGTGTTGTTTATTTTTTAATGTCTGGCACCAGGACAGGAAGAGGAACTGTTCCAAAGCTCTCTTATTGCAATCATTACTTCATAATGAGCTGACCCCCAACAGAGACAGCTATGGCGGAGGACTGCATGTAAAATTTGCCCCTGTTAAAAAAATTGGGGTACTTGTAGCTTTCCAGATTGAATTTAAATGGAGTTTTGACTATTAACTTTTAGTGAGGTTAAAAATCACATAAGTAAGTAAAAACATTAATATTTAGTGGCAATTGTCTACGTTAACTGATCAAGTAAAAAATGCACTACAAGTATGCTAGAAAGCACACAGAAATTTGACAAACGTGTACAGACAGAGACACTTTAAACACAGATAAACACAACTGTGTTTACATGTCCGGGCATGCAGGGTATTTGAACACACAGCTGGTATTTTCTATAAGGAAGGGTGAATCCTTTCATTCACACACCTAAATGACAGTCATGGTGACAGCCAAAGCATCAATAATCACAGAGCTGTATGTTACACCACAGTAGCACATACTCTAGCACTTGCCCCATCTGAACTGGAACAAGGAGGAGCTACAGAAATACTTTTATATTAGGCCTATGTATGATTTAAATCTTTTTTTCAATGTTTAACTTAGACCTACAGCAGTGCTTACTTGATTAGGTATTTAAATTAATTCAAATACAATTTACTGCTGTGATTTCCTTTGAGTGGCCAGTTTTATTATTTTATTATCACTGACAAACACCCAAAACAAACGTATCCAAAACGTTTTTTGTTGTTGTTGTTGTTCCAGTTTTAACCCTTTTTAAACCTTTGATTTTTACTATTATTATTATTTTTTTTATCTAAGTGTAAAGAACATTTAAAAAATCTAAAATACATTCTCCACTATAAAGAACCTTTGTGCAATGGAAAGAGTAATTGATTTTAAAGGTTCCTCATGCACTCAAAAAAATGGTAACCTAAAATTTGTAACATCTAAATTAGATTTAATATCGCTGTATCATCCAAAATACAAGAGCTATTTTACATGGATTAAATCATGTAGAAATATATCTTTAAAGTAAAGGACCTAGCACACTGAGTCAGAAATATTCGTGTTTTATTTTTCTTCATATTCGTCATCCTTTCCTATCAAAATGCTTGCTATGGATGCAAAAACTCAGGAAATCGAACCTGGTCCAAATTCTTTTATTGAAGAATGAAAGTTTCAGATGCAGTGTTTAAACATGATTAAAACAACATGAGGTCATATTCATTTTTCAATGTACGAAAATTTTGGACAAGAATTTCGGACTCAGTATGCAAAGACCTTAACAATTGCAGGCTTCCACTTTTTGCAATGTGTCAATGCCAATAGAGAACCATTAGTTTCAAGAGTATACAATACAGGTGCTTCTCAACAAATTTGAATGTCGTGAAAAAGTTAATTTATTTCAGTAATTCAACTCAAATTGTGAAACTCGGGTATTAAATAAATTCAATGCACACAGACTGAAGTAGTTTAAGTCTGGTTCTTTTAATTGTAATGACTTTGTGACTCACATTTAACACAAACACACCAATTCATAAAAACCTCAACAAATTTGAATATGGTGACATGCCAATCAACTAATCAACTCAAAACACCTGCAAAGGTTTCCTGAGCCTTCAAAATGGTTTCTCAGTTTGGCTCACTAGGCTACACAGTCATGGAGAAGACTGTTGATCTGACAGTTGTCCAGAAGACAATCATTGACACCCTTCACAAGGAGGATAAGCCACAAACATTGATTGCCACAGAAGCGCTGTTCACAGAGTGCTGTATCCAAGCAGCCTTATGAGGATTGTCAAGCAAAATTGATTCAAGAATTTGAGTGAACTTCACAAGGAATGGACTGAGGCTGGAGTCAAGGCATCAAGAGCCACCACACACAGATGTGTCAAGGAATTTAGATACATTTTTCGTATTGCTCTTGTTAAGCCACTCCTGAGGCGTCCTACATGGGCTAAGGAGAAGAAGAACTGGACTGTTGCCCAGTGGTCCAAAGTCTTCTTTTCAGATGAGAGCAAGTTTTGTATTTCATTTGGAAACCAAGGTCATACATGTGGAGGAAGGATGGAGAAGCTCATAGCCCAAGTTGCCAAGTTGTTAAGTTTCCACAGTCTGTGATGATTCGGTGTGCAATAACATCTGCTGGAGTTGGTCCATTGTGTTTTTTGGAAACCAAAGTCACTGCACCCGTTCACCAAGAAATTTTGGAGCACTTCATGCTTCCTTTTGCTAGCCAGCTTTTTGAAGATGCCGATTTCATTTTCCAGCAGGATTTGGCTCCTGTCCACACTGCCAAAAGCACCAAAAGTTGTTTAAATGACCATGGTGTTGGTGTGTTTGACTGGCCAGCAAACTCATCAGACCTAAACCCCATTGACAATCTATGGGGTATTGTCAAGAGGAAAATGAGAAACAAGAGACCAAACAATGCAGATGAGCTGAAGGCCACTGTCAAAGAAACCTGGGCTTCCATACCACCTCAGCAGTGCCACAAACTCATCACCACCATGTCATGCCGAATTGAGGCAGTAATTAAAGCAAAAGGAACCCCTACCAAGTATTGAGTAAATGTACTGTAAATTAACACACTTTCCTGAAGGCCAACCATTCACTAAATATGTTTTATTTATTTATTATTTTTTTTTTTTTTGAGATTGTGATTTGGTGGGTTTTTGTTAAGTGTGAGCCTAAATAATCAGAAATGAAAAGAAACAAAGACTTAAACTACTGCAGTCTGTGTGCGCTGAATTAATTTAACACATGGGTTTCACAATTTAAATGGAATTACTAAAATAAATTAACTTTTTCATGACATTGTCACATATGGTTGTCTTGTGTGCTATAAAATGCACTGTTTCATTCTTTTTTTAAACTTTACTATTTAAATTCAGCATATTCTACTTCCTCTGTATTACCGTAACTGTTAATAAAACTCACTTTGATCATTTGGAGTTGTGTTACTGTAGTGACTGACTGTGTGTGTGTGTGTGTGTGTGAGTGTTGGGCTTTATTATCTTCTCAAAGGATGCTCTGTTAGAAGAGGATAAAGAGGAACAGAAAGTTTAGACGGCTCTTATGCAGAATAGTGCCTTTGATAGATTTTCTGTGTTTTCCTGCTGTGGTCTCTTGTCTCACTGCCTTAGCTTCAAGGCGGCTGGTTTGGATGCTGTAGCCATGGCAGCTGATAGAAGAATTACAAGTTTGACTTCAACTCTGATGTTTAAAGATTTATTTATTTTGCAGATTTATTAAGCAGACTCATTTTTGCAAAATCATGACTGATTAGCTACATAAAGCACAAATCTGACAACAGTTTGTCCTATTTCATCAACATCACATGTGCCATCTTTTTTTTTTTTTAACAGAAGCCCATGCAGGTTCAGTTTTAAAACTAAAACATCTCCAGTCCTGTTTTCATTAAACATAAGGTTAGTCACATACTCTTCTATTGCCTTTGATTTCAAGGTGAACCGCAACAAGTGAAAGTCACCATGATCAATATTTTCAGAAGTGCCAATCACTAAGTTCTGGGTCAAATACATGACATCAATAAACTCTGCATATGGAAAAATAAAATAATAAGGTTACAAATAAATCTAATATGCTCAAACTTGTAGATAATCAAATTCAATAAAACAGAAATAAACCTGAATTATAGCAATTGCTAGACTATCAAAAATAGTAAAAAAAATTCTATCAGCAGTTCTAGATCATTTGAAGTTAAGGCCTAGTAATTGAGTTTAGTTACTGTTACATATCTATCTATCTATCTATAATATTTTTAAGCAGTTAATGTAAATTACTGAATCAACCAAAATACATTAATGCATGCCGACAAAATTCATTTCTGTGTGTTTTATCGTGTAAGAATACATTTTGGTTCACAGAAGAAAGGCAAAAGGTTTTTGTCAGCTGTATGGATAACAACTTAGTTTCAGTCCAGCTAAACTCGTCTGCCCTTTCAAAATGAAAGTACATCCATTCCTTACTTCTCCTTCACTGTCTAATTTTGTAAAACAAGATGAAACCTGCCCACTGTTACATTCTAAAAACTGTTGTGATTGGCAGGGGTGAAACTTTCCCGAAAGTAAGAGCCTTTATGTGTTGGATATCACCCTCAAAGCAGCTCCCTTCAGTAGACCTGGCTCTTATAGTTGCCTTTAAAGCAGGAAGTGTGCTTGGAGTGAATTGATTGCAGTTCCTGTTTTGCTGAGCATTCTTTGGCAGCTGAACAGTCTACTGTTCTTATTTTTTCCCCTCCCTGCTAAGTTGTATATCAAAGGTGAGGTAGAGATGAAAGAGGTTTGTGTAACTGTTTCAGCCATAAAATTGTGTGGAACGGTTAGGTTTTAATTAAGACATGTTCAATATGCTACCACATGTTTTGTGGAGTTGGCCATATTTTCTGTATATTTTCACACTCATGCACACACAAGTAGCATTTGTAAAACTGCATTTTTCCATCTCAAAAATATATCTAAATTAAGGCCTATGCTCTCAATGTCAAATGCAGAAATGTTAATACATCCGGATATGGGCTCAGGGTTAGATTATTGTAATGCTTTATTGGGTGGTTGTTCTGCACGCTTAATAAACAAACTACAGCTAGTCCAAAATGCAGAAGCAAGAGTTCTTACTAGAACCAGGAAGTATGACCATATTAGCCCAGTCCTGTCAACACTGCACTGGCTCCCTATCAAACATCATATAGATTTTAAAATATTGCTTATTACTTATAAAGCCTTGAATGGTTTAGCACCTCAGTATTTGAATGAGCTCCTTTTACATTATAATCCTCTACGTCTGCTATGTTCTCAAAACTCAGGCAATTTGATAATACCTAGAATATCAAAATCATCTGCGGGCGGCAGATCCTTTTCTTATTTGCATCCTAAACTCTGGAATAACCTACCTAACATTGTTCGGGAGGCAGACACACTCTTGCAGTTTAAATCTAGATTAAAGACCCATCTCTTTAACCTGGCTTACACATAACATACTAATATGTTTCTAATATCCAAATCCGTTAAAGGATTTTTATGCTGCATTAATTAGGTAAACCGGAACCAGGAACCCTTCCCATAACACCCGATGTACTTTCTACATCATTAGAAGAATGGCATCTACACTAATATTAGTCTGTTTCTCTCTTATTCCGAGGTCACCGTAGCCACCAGATCCAGTCTGTATCCAGATCAGAGGGTCACTGCAGTCACCCAGATCCAGTACGTATCCAGACCAGATGGTGGATCAGCACCTAGAAAGGACCTCTACAGCCCTGAAAGACAGTGGAGACCAGGACAACTAGAGCCCCAGATACAGATCCCCTGTAAAGAGCTTGTCTCAGACGACCACCAGGACAAGACCTGGAATTGATTTCAGCCTGGAATTGAACTGCTGGTTTCGTCTGGTCAGAGGAGAACTGGCCCCCCAACTGATAATGGTTTCTCCCAAAGGTTTTTTTCTCCATTCTGTCACCGATGGAGTTTCGGTTCCTTGCCGCCGTCGCCTCTGGCTGGCTTAGTTGGGGTCACTTCATCTACAGCGATATCATTGACTTGATTTGCAAATAAATGCACAGACACTATTTAAACTGAAAAGAGTTAAAGGCAGTTTATCATTGAATTCAGTGATGTCATCACTGAATACAATGATAAACTGCCTTTAACTGTCATTTTGCATTATTGACACACTGTTTTCTCAATGAATGTTGGTCAGTTGCTTTGACGCAATGTATTTTGTTTAAAGTGCTATATAAATAAAGATGACTTGACTTGACAACTCTGTATACTGTAGCTATCTTTGTGAGGACATACATTGACACAATGCAATCTCTAGCTCCTTACCTTAAACCTACCCATCAGCCTAAGTGTCTCACCTGAACCTTTACCCATCTATATCCTGACCACTAAAACCAAGATTTGACCCTCAAACAAGCCAGCCTTTAAAGGGCTCTCAGAAAGTGAAGACTGGCCAAAATGTCCTCACTTTACAAGATTGTCCTCACTCCAATAGTCTAAAACTGAAACCAGCCCTCACAAAGATAGCTGTAAAAGTGCACACACACGTTTGTTTCTGCGAATTTTGTTTTTTTTTAGCCCCATCCCAACCCTAATCCTAAACCTTCCCCTTACAAAAAACCTGTTTACATTGTTACACTTACAGACAAACATAATTTAATATTTTTTATATTTCTTTCCTTCGTAGGGAATGCAGGCCGGCCCCCAAAATTGTCAAATAAATTAAGGTTTTACTATCCTTGTGGGGGCACTTGTTTATGTTCCCACAGTGTAACATAAACAAGTGCACACACATACACTCACATATACAGGTGCATCTCAATAAATTTGAATGTCATGGAAAAGTTAATTTATATCAGTAATTCAACTCAAATTGTGAAACTCTGGTATTAAATAAATTCAATGCACACAGACTGAAGTAGTCTTTGGTTCTTTTAACTGTGATGATTTTGGCTCACATTTCACAAAAACCCACATTCACTATCTCAACAAATTAGAATATGGTGACATGAGCCTTCAAAATGGTGTCAGTTTGGTTCACTAAGCTACACAATCATGGGGAAGACTGCTGATCTGAAAGTTGTTCAGAAGACAGTCAAAGACACCCTTCACAAGGAGGGTAAGCCACAAATATTAATTGCCAAAGATGCTGACTGTTCACAGAGTGCTGTATCCAAGCATTTTAACAGAAAAAGATGCACAACCAACCGAGACAACCACAGCCTTATGAGGATTGTCAAGCAAAATCGATTTAGGAATTTGAGTGAACTTCACAAGGAATGGACTGAGGCTTGGGTCAAGGCATCAAGAGCCACCACACACAGACATGTCAAGGGATTTGCTAAACCACAGACAACATCAGAGGTGTCTTACCTGGGCTAAGAAGAAGAACTGAATTGTTGCCCAGTGGTCCAAAGTCTTCTTTTCAGATGAGAGCAAATTTTGTATTTCATTTGGAATCCAAGTTCCTAGAGTCTGGAGGAAGGGTGGAGTAGCAAATAGCCCAAGTTGCTTGAAGTCCCGTGTTAAGTTTCACAGTCTGTGATGATTTGGAGTGCAATGTCATCTGCTGGTGTTGGTCCATTGTGTTTTTTGAAAACCAAAGTCAATGCACACGTTTACCAAGAAATTTTGAATCACTTCCTGCTTCCTTCGACTGACCAGTTTTTTGAAGTTGCTAATTTCATTTTTCATCAGGATTTGGCACCTGCCCACTCTGCCAAAATCACCAAAAGTTAGTTAATTGAACATGGTGTTGGTGTGCCTGACTGGCCAGCAAACTCACCAGATCTTGTCAAGAGGAAAATGAGACAAAAGAGACAAAAACTTGCAGATGAGCTGAAGGACACTTTCAAAGAAACCTGGGCTTCCATTCCACCTCAGCAGTGCCACAAACTGATCACCTCCATGCCTGGCCAAATCACTAAAAATGTTTTTTTTTTTTGTTTTTTTTTTTTGTTCTTATGAAGTATTTTAATTTGTTGAGAATTGGTGGTTTTTTGTTAAATGTGAGTCAAAATCATCACAATTAAAAGAACCAAAGACTTAATCTACTTCACTGAATTTATTTAATACACAAGTTTCCTTTCAAACGTTCACTCTCCTTATGTGTATGGGAAAAACTCCTTTTTCCATTCTGCTGAAGCCTGAAGCCAGAAGGGGCCGGTCTAACCGATATATAAGTTGGCCCGTAGCGCCATTCATTAGATCAGTTCTCCTTCAGCGATGAGGATCATCTCTTCGCTGACTCAACTGCAAAGAAGAAGCAGTAGAAGAAGCTCCAGCTTTGCTCATTGCCGTAAAAGAAACCGAGACAGTGATGTGATGTGATCGCTTCAGGCATCTGGCATTAGGAACATAAGAGCAAATATCTAGAGCAAATTTCAGGAGCTCTAGCACATTGAAGATAGACACAGTGAGTGCGCCGCCTGCCTCGGCCACACCCATGCAGAGACCGTGCTTACTAATGGCTTTATGCTCTTTCTGTGAGAGCATGAGCCTCTCTCATCGATGCTCACGGGTCTCCTTGTTTCATCAAGGCGGTCCCCCCTGCTAGGCCCTCCCATCCTTCTCCTCTCCTAAGAAGAAACAGCGGGACAGCACCCGCATGCCCCGCCCTCCCCACATCCTCTTACACTAGTGTGCTTCAAAAATGAGGACCAGCACCCCTCTTCAGCTGAGAGTGGACTGGTCTCATTTGGCATGTCCGAGGAGGACATTATCATCAATGATGTCACCGCCGAAGAGTCAGTGTCCTTTCCAGTGTCAGAAACGGAGGAGTGGGGCTATTCCGGCGAGGAGCCCGAAGCAACCCCTTCCCCTCAGGTCCTGAAGCCAGATGCTGAGCTGATCCGCATCCTTTCAAAGGCTGTGGAAGATCTGGGCCTTGAGTGGTTGGCTCTGGATAAGCCTGCCCGTGGCTTACTGGATGAGTGGATCCTGCCAGAGACCAGCCAGCGATCCTCTTGCCAGTGCCCATCCCCATTCTTGCCAGCTGTCCACGGCAAGCTCACCAATAAGTGGTGCGCCCCCTATTCGGCATGGGTAAACCCCTCGACTGCAGCAGCTCTAACTACTGTTGACAGTGCTGTCAAAAAAGAGTAAACCAGACTACCCCTCTTGAGGAAATGATTGCTGCACATTCGTGCCCACCATCCGCCTCGGCTTAAAGGGCCATGCAGCGCGTCCATCTAAGACTGGACAGGCAGGCTTGGCACTGCATATGATGGCGATCCTTCAAGTGTTTTAAATCAAACTTCTTGGTGGCAGGGACGAGACTGTCCAAGAACACCAGGAGGCCTTCAAGGAGCTGCCCACAGCAACAAATCTGGCTATGCGCAGTCAGCTAAGTCACAGTGCAGGTCTATCGGCAAGACCATGACCAGTCTGGTAGTGCTGGAGCGCCACCTCTGCTAATACTGACAGAGATCACAGACGCTGAGAAAATGGCCTTCCTTGACTCACCAGTCTTGCCGAAAGGGCTATTCGGCTCTGATGTATACGGATTCACTGAATGGTTTTCAGATGCTGCCAGAAGAACCCCGCTGCTCAGCCTGCAAAGCCAGCGCAGCCTCAGTGGAAGACGGAACCTTGGCTGAAACAGCAACCCCAGCCGGTGAAACACTTCCCCTTCAGGAGACTAAATCTTCCTCAGACAGTGCCATGTCGGGACTTATCCATGGTCCTGAGGGCCCTGAAAAGGACCCCGGTTTTAGACGCTCTGTTCGGTTGACTTGCGGCCCTTATCACTTAAGACGACCCTTCTCCTTGCTTTGGCATTGGTTAAGCAAGTGGGTGACTTGCAAACGCTGTTAGTTAGCGCTTCATGTCTTGAGTTTGGGCTTAATGACTTTAAGGTAATTTTGAAACCAAGACATGGCCATGTTCCTAAAGTGCTCTCTATTCCTTTTAGAGCGCAAGTAATAACCCTATTGGCGCTCCCCACTGCAGACGGCAAGCAGGGACCAAACACACTCTACCCTGTTTGGGCTCTGAGGGTCTAAATGGAATGTTCTAAACGGTGCAGGAGTCCTCCAGAAGGGTCTACCGACTACAAAGCAAAGACTGTCTCACTGGATTGTTGATGCTATAGCTTTGGCTTATGCATCTGAAGGATTGGAATGCCCTATTGGTGTGAGAGCCCACTCTACAGGGGGAATGGCTTCCTCATTGTCTTGGTTCAGCGGCATACCTATTAGTGACATCTGTGTAGCTGCCGGTTGGTCGTCACTGTCCACTTTTGCCAGATTCTACATCTTCGATGGCACCGCACTGCAGGCACAGATTCTATCTGTCTAACCTCCCTTGTGGGAAGTAGTTTCTCAAGCACTCAGCTAAGCTTGGGACAAGATAATGTCCAGGTCCCTTAAGGCCCTTATTAGTGCTCTAACACTGGGCTCACAGAGCAGCATGTGATCATTGCTCATAGTGTTGAGAGATTGGATTCGGTCCCATAAACATAACGAGAGTGAACGATAGAAAGGGAACGCTTTCAGTTACATGACGTAACCTTGGTTCCCTGAGATAAAGGAACGAGTCTTATGTCATTTGTCACACTACAAGCTGCGTGAAACGATGACTGTCCCTTCAGTCGAATGATCTGATGAATGGCGCTATGGACCGACTTATATAGCAGTCAGCCGCACTCCTTCTGGCGGGTCAGAGCACCATTGGTTTGTGCAGCTTCACAATTGTGAACAAATCAGTCTTCAGCAGATTGGAAAAAGGAGTTTGTCCCACACACATAACACTCAGTCCCTTATCTTAGGGAACCAAGGTTACGTCAAGTAACCAGAAGCGTTTCATAATTTGAGTTGAATTACTGAAATAAATTAACTTTTCCAATTAATCATTTAATTGGGATAAATGCAGAGCACTAATTCCAAGTATGGGCCACCATACTTTGCCACATGTTACATCACTATCACTATATATAAATATATATATATTAGTGGTGGGCCATTATCGGCGTTAATGTGCTGCATCAGCAAATTTTTATCAGCTGGGTCTATACTACTTGAGCTTTGATGACTTTCACCTTGATATTTTAGTGCGGATGTATACCTAGCCGAATTTGTAGGGGGCGAGAATGAGTCTTTAGACCTGTGTGTATGCTTACTGTGACGCTCGCCTGTTTCACACATGATACGTCTGAAGGACGCGCTTGCAATCTGCTACTGAGTACGTGAAAGATCGCTGCACTGCTGCAGACGCAACACTCCTGGAACACACTGACGGACCGCTACCACGTGAACGCTGGAATCCATTAACATGGGTGCATAAAAAAAAAAAGAAATGCATACTCACTGCAGACGGATTATGTGTGAAACAGGCGTAAGGTTGTTTGCACCTTGTGCCATGTGGAATTTGTTTACAGCTTTCTCAAGATGTTTGTGATGCATTTTGGAAACAGGAGTTGAGCCCCTGGTCTAATGCACCACCTGTCTTGAGAAACCCGTTCCAAAAGACTTAACGTTACTTTTAGTCATTATTGTATTTGGGCAGCACAAATTCTTAATGCCTTCGGCAGAATTCAAATTAGTGGTGGGCATAGATTATTTTATATATATATATATATATATATATATATATATATATATATGTATATATATATATACTCAAATTGTGCCAGAAAAGTTAAATGTACATATAAGAAACAGCTGAAGGACCTATTTGCAACTTAGGTCAATTGGCAACATGATTGGGTATAAAAACAGCCTCTCAGAGTGGAAGTGTTTCTCAGAAGTCAAGATGGGCAGAGGATCACCAATTACCCCAATGCTGTGGCAAAAATAGTGGAGCAATATCAGAAAGGAGTTTCTCAGAGAAAAATTGCAAAGAGTTTGAAGTTATCATCATCTGCAGTGCATAATGTCATCCAAAGAGAATCTGGAACAATCTCTGTGTGTAAGGGTCAAGGCCGGAAAACTGGATGCAAAATTACAACATCATGGCTGTGTAGAAGAAGGATCCGGGTACTGAAATGGCCAGCCTGCAGTCCAGATCTTTCACCCATAGAAACATCTGGCACATCATAAAGATGAAGATGTGACAAAGAAGACCTGAGACAGTTGAACAACTAGAAGCCTGTATTAGACAAGAATGGGACAACATTCCTATTCCTAAACTTGAGCAACTTGTCTCCTCAGTCCCCAGACGCTTGCAGACTGTTATAAAAAGAAGAGGGGAATCCACACAGAGGTAAACATGGCCTTGTCCTAACTTTTTTGAGATGTGATGATGCCATGAAATTTAAAATAAACTTTTTTTCCCCTTAAAATGATCCATTTTCTCAGTTTAAACATTTGATATGTCATCTATGTTATATTCTGAATAAAATATTGAAATTTGAAACTTCCACATTGCATTATGTTTTTATTCACGATTTGTACAGTGTCCCAACTTTTTTGGAATCATGTTTGAATATATATATATATATATATATATATATAAATATGTGTATGTGTGTGTGTGTGTGTGTGTGTGTGTGTGTGTGTGTGTTACACTTTATTTTGATAGTCCACTTTAGGCATAACTAAACTATAAGTAACTTTGCAACTACATGTCAACTAATTCTCATTACTTTACAACAACATGGCCATGAAAACTCTCCTAACTTAGAGTAGAATGTTAGGTCAGGTATAGGGTTAGTTATTCTCAGCCTCAGACGTCATAACCACAGACTGTTGGCTAAACATCAGATGCATGTGGGACACAAAAGTGAAAACACTTCAGCAGTGTCGGAATTCCGGGAGACGTGTGTTTCGGGTTCTTTAACGATCCGCCCGAACTGTGATTGGTTGTCGTTCATATCGATCAAACGGCCTCATGAGCGGGCCTAGCTCAATGAAAGTGGCCATAGATTCCAGACCTTCAGCCGTCAGTCTGAAAGGTCTGGCTATGCGAGACTAAGGGTTAGTAGAATAAGTTGAATTTTTGTACTTGCAAAGTTTCTAATAAATTAGTATGTTGTAAGTTGTGGACCCATGACACACTGACATATTTTGCAGCTGGCTTATGAATGGAATCTAATGGAAAATTCAACAACATGTAGCAGCTGCTTACCCACTGAGAAAACTGGATTTCGGACAAACATTTCTGGGGTGATGAGGACACGGCTCTGCCTTGTGCCCCCTTTTGTCCATTGTTCATTTCCCACAAAGCAGAGCCCCTTAACATGTGTCTTTCTGAATGGATGATGCAAAATCAAAAAAGTACACACTCTATTGCTTTTAGTTTGGCTGGCTGTTGGCCCAGTTCTTTGCCTATCCCTGTCTTCTGTCTCTGTACATTTGGCAGAAAACTCTGGCTCTGGCATCTAAAGTCTGCAGCTTGCCCATTCTACTTGCTAGCTCAGTCTATTATGCTTTCATCAAGTAAAAGATGGCTGATATACAGATTTGTGCCTAAACACCAGGGCCTAAAAGCCATCTTAAATTGACAGCTTACCTAAAAATGAAAATGTGCTGATATGTACTCACCCTTAGGCCATTCAATATGTAGATGAGTTTATTTTTTCATGGGAACAGATTTGGATAAATCTAGCATACCTTCAATTGTTACTTTAAAAAGTGTCATGGATTATGGATTTGTATTTTAGCCAGAAGCAATTGTTTAAGGTTAAACGCAAGTTAAACAAAGGATGGAATGGTTTCTTGCAAACATGCAGCTTTTCACTTCATTAACTGATGGACAGGAGTTCAGACATTAACTGATGGACTAGAATTGTGTGGATTACTTGTGGATTATTTTATTGTTGTTGCACTCTCATTCTGATTGCACCCATTCACTGCAGAGGATCCATTGGTGAAGGGATGTAACAAAATTTCTCCAAATCTTTTCCAAAATTAAATAGAAAAATAAATATGTACATCTGGGATGGTCAGAGGTTGAGGATATTTTCAACAAATATAAATTTTTAGGTGAACTACTCTTTTAATTGATTTAACAGGAATGTGACATTACATTTTAGTTTTCATTTTAAAAATAATTTACTGTATGCAATATACTGACCAAAATCGATTTTATAGATTTAAAAAATGAAACTACTTTTATTAGGTTTGACCTGTAACGTTTTAATAAAACACAACTGCTTTGACAAAGTTTTAAGTCTGTTTTGAATCATATATAGGGATTGCTTATTATGTAAAATAAATAACAAAACAACAGACAGTTACTCTTCTGGCAAGTATTTTTTGAGACAGATCAAATGGACAGAATGCAGAGAGTTGCTCATACAGAAACTCTGACATGAAATACCAATGGATTATGAGAGAATGATAGAAAGGGTGATGGAGGGAGATGGTGGACCCACTCCAAAATTTCTACAGCCGTCCTTTCTTCCCCGCAGCATGCGTCAAATATAAGGCTCTTTTCTGGAGGCCAGAGCATCTACACAGTTTCAAAACAAATCTTCATAACATCTGGCTACACCATGTGTCAACTTGGTATCTCATTTACATCCTTACATGACTCATGCTTTATCTTAATTTGCGAAGTATCAAAATAATATTTATAGTGCCTGTAATTCAGGTCAAGCTGAAATCAGGTCAAAAGGTTACACCCATACAATGTTCAAAGATCAAAAATCCTCTGATTGACAGTTGGTGAGAAGTTTTATAGTTTTGTTTGTTTGTCTGATCGTGTGTGAATCTTTTATTTTGTTAGTGCACTAAAATGACTTGGTGTCCTGACATTTTATCCTACCTATCAGAGTTTCCTAACAGTGTTTACTGCACATGCGTGCATAAATATTGCGTCTTTTTTCGCATGCTAAACAACAATATTTTATATATCTGTATTACTTTAAGGGTAGGTTTTGGCTTAGGATAAGTTTAGACTTTAATAGAACCCAATCTAATAAGCTCTAGGTTTAACTGTGAATATAACTCATAATTACTGTATTTGCATTACTGTAAGGGTAGGTTTAGGGTTGTGGTAGGTGTAGATGATAATAAACAATAATTTTATTGGCAGCATTTTTTATTGTCGAATTGTACTACAGACTGTTTTAATGGGAGGTAGTGAAATCTGACAGAGCAGCACAAATTGACAGAACACAGGATAGACTGCTGAGTGTAGGGTCAAATTCCCATAACTCACTTAATATAACTGTTAAAATATTTCCTCTGCCTTGTTTCTATGAGACTATTTGTAAACTCATTCTAAAAAATACCCTTATTTGAAACTAATTTTGTGGTATTAGAAAATATTAGAAAGGTCCCAAAACAGCTTAACATATATTTAGTACATAGCAAGTCCTTAAGTGTCCTGTTAAGGGGCATAATTATGATAAGGGATATCATCCAGTGCATACATTTTCCTTTCTGAGATTTGAATTTCTGACTATAAATCTTACTTCATATCCCATATGTCTAACTACATTTTAAAGTTATTATGAAAACACTGCATAAATAACATTGCAGCTAAAGCATTCTTTAGAAATGTTGGTAGGATAGCATCTTGCAGTTGATGGAGATTTGTGGGATGCACATCCAGGGCACGAAGCTCCCATTCCACAACATCCCAAAGATGATCTATTGGGTTGAGATCTGGTGACTGTGGGGGCCATTTTAGTACAGTGTCCCCCCCAGTCACCAGATCTCAACCCAATGAAACATTTTAGTACAGTGAACTCATTGTCATGTTCAATAAACCAATTTGAAATGATTCGAGCTTTGTGACATGGTGCATTATCCTGCTGGAAGTAGCCATCAGAGGATGGGAACATGATGGTCATAAAGGGATGGACATTTTAAGAAACAATGCTCAGGTAGGCCGTGGCATTTAAACGATGCCCAATTGGCACTTAGGGGCCTAAAGTGTGTCAAGAAAACATCCCCCACACCATTACACCATCACCAGCAGCCTGCACAGTGGTAACAAGGCTTGACGGATCCATGTTCTCATTATGTTTAAGCCAAACAGTCTTCAACTGTCTAATTTTGGTGAGCTCATGGAAATTGTAGCCTCTTTTTCCTATTTGTAGTGGAGATGAGTGGTACCCGGTGGGGTCTTCTGCTGTTGTAGCCCATCCACCTCAAGGATGTGCGTGTTGTGGCTTCACAAATGCTTTGCTGCATACCTTGGTTGTAACCAGTGGTTATTTCAGTCAAAATCACGCATACTGGATGTTTTTCCCTTTTCAAACCATTCTTTGTAAACCCTAGAAATGGTTGTGCGTGAAAATCCCATTAACTGAGCAGATTGTGAAATACTTAGACCGGCCCATCTAGCACCAACAACCATGCCACGTTAAAAATGGCTTAAATAACCTTTATTTCCCATTCTGACATTCAGTTTGGAGTTCAGGACATTCTCTTGACCAGGACCACACCCCTAAATGCATTGAAGCAACTGCCATGTGATTGGCTGATTAGATAATTGCATTAATGAGAAATTGAACAGGTGTTCCTAATAATCCTTTAGGTGAGTGTATAAATTAGTGGTGGGCTGTTATTGGCGTTAACGTGCTGCGTTAACGGGAGACTCTTATCGGGGGATAAAAAAAATATCGCCGTTAATCTATTCTCAAAGTTGGGTTGGGAGCTGGGTCTATACTACTTGAGCTATGATGACTTTCACCTTGATATTTTAGCGCGGATGTATACCTAGCCGAATCTGTAGGGGGCAAGAATGAGTCTTTAAGTCTGTGTATAGGCCTGTGAAATTACCACAAATGTGACGTGCTAACATGGATACAGCTAAGATGCTGCTGGGTTTGCTTCAGGGAAATTTAATTTTTTTTAAAGAAGTTTCCCAATGGAAACCTCGACAAGACACACACCTGTTCCACACATACGGTGACACACCGGCTGCATGGCGTGAGAGAGTGTTTCTGTTTCGTATCAGTTGCGTGGTGGCTGCCTCGCGTTTTCTGTGTCTTTACGCACCAGAACCGTGCTTGACGCGGCGCTGGCGCCATCAAATTCTGACGCGGCGCTGCCTTCGTCAGAATTCAATTGAGCCATTTTAATCTAGATTAATTCCAAGATTACAGTGAGATTAATCTAGATTAAAAAATTAATCTATGCCCACCACTAGTTCGGGAAACTCCTTCAGGACTGTTGGAAGACCATTTCAGGTGACTACCTCTTGAAGCTCATCAAGAGAATACCAAGAGTGTGCAAAGCAGTAATCAAAGCAAAAGGTGGCTACTTTGAAGAACCTAGAATATGACATATTTTCAGTTGTTTCACACTTTTTTAATGTATATAATTCCATATATAATTCCACATGTGTTAATTCATAGTTTTGATGCCTTCAGTGTGAATCTACAATTGTCATAGTCATGAAAATAAAGAAAACTCTTTGAATGAGAAGGTGTGTCCAAACTTTTGGTCTGTACTATATATATATATACCTTCTAGGAGCTTGAACTAAACATTCATATAAGACTTTATTACTGCTGAAGTTAATTTAAGTTTGCTTTGTGTCCATGTGTAGAGAAGGTAATAGCAAATAATTGGCTTTTATAGCTTATAAGTATTTTAAAGATTATATGGCTATACACTGTAATGTTGATGAACATCATAATTTTACTCAGAACCGCATCTTCATAGATTCATTAACACACACAGGAAGTACTGCTGATAGGCTTTACTGCCTTCTTGCTTCCTCCTGTTTTGATCCTGTCATCACACACAGTGAGAATGCAGAAGTGTGTGTGTGTTGGCGTAATAGTGCTGTGCTGAAACAGGCAGAGGCAGAGTCTCCAGGCCCATCATTCCTGTTCTACAGATCTTGACTAAGGTCGACATGATTTGGTTATGCAATAATCTCAACAGATCCAAAAACCTTGCAGGCCCAGCACACACACACACGCGCGCGCGCACATGCATGCATGCATGCACGCACGAATGTACACATACACACACACACACACACATTCCAAATACTCAAGCTATTACAAAACATATCAAACCACTTTTAAACCTATTCTGAGAGATAACAGAATATATTGTTATATACCCAGAGGGGCAACTTGCATTTGATGGTTTTGCAAGAAAGAAGAAAGCAAAAATTGTGACACCTGACACACTTATCACTTTTTGGTTATGTCCAGTGTATTTTTAATGATTGGCTGTCCATGTGTCTTAAACATATATACATATAAACATGTAACTAGTCAAGTCAAGTCAAGTCTGCTTTATTGTCAATTCTTCCACATGTACAGTACATACATACAGATAATTGAAATTGCATTACTCTCAGACCCTTGTTGCATACAGATAACACTAACAGTAGAACATTAAATACAGATATAAAGTATAACTATACAAATATACAAATAGGTCATGTAAAAAGATATGTAAAGCAGCAGAAAGCAGATTGCAAGCCTGTGAAGTAAATAAACAGTGCAGATACAATAACTGTATTGCAAAGAGCTTATTCAGACTGATTAAAGTGTCAAAAATCTCAGAGAGCAGTTCTTTATTTAAACTGACAGAAAAGGTAGTTGAATGTTAAATGCTGAATGAGGTAGTGAGCAGACCATGCTGCACAAAGTGACTGTTGCAGGTTCCAGTGTATTAGTGGGAGCAGGGCGGAGAGGGGCGAAGGGGTCTGAGGTTCAGAGTTCAGTGGTGCATGGGGAAAAAGAGGGGATGGGAGGCAAGGTCGGGAGGGAGTTCAGCTTCCTGACAGCCTGATGAATGAAGCTGTCCTTCAGTCTGCTGGTCCTGGCCTGGAGACTCCGCAGTCTCCTCCCTGATGGCAGCAGACTGTGTGATGGGTGTGTGGGATCACCTGCGATGCAGAGGGCTTGAGACGGTTTCTGTAAATGTCCTGGAGGGAGGGGAGAGAGACACCAACGATCTTCTCAGCTGATCTCACTACGCATTGAAGGGTCTTCTGGCAGGACGCGTTGCAGCCCATACCACACATTAATGCAGCTAGTCAGGATGCTCTCGATTGTGCCTCTGTAGATGGTGCACATGATAGGGGCCGGGACTCTGACTCTTCTCAGTTTGCGGAGGAAGTAGATATGCTGCTGTGCTTTCTTGGCCAGTACTGCGGTGTTGTTGGTCCAGGAAAGGTCCTCTGTAATGTGCACACCCAGGAACTTGGTGCTGCTCAATCTCTCAACAGTCGCACCGTTGATGGTCAGAGGAGCATGCTGAGTGTGCACTCTCCTGAAGTCATCAAAAATCTCCTTCATCTTCTCCACATTCAGAGAGAGATTGTTGTCACTACACCACCCGGCCAGGCGGCTCACCTCGCTTGTGTAGTTTTTCTCATCTCTGTTGCTAATGAGACCCACCACAGTCATGTCATCTGCAAACTTAATAAAGGTTAGATTTGTGTGATGGTATGCAGTCGTGGGTCAGCAGAGTGAAGAGAAGGGGGATCAGCACACATCCTTGGTGGCCCCAGTGTTCAGTGTGATGGTGCTGGATGTGTTGCTGCCAACCCATACTGCCTGAGGTCTTCCAGTCAGAAAGTCCAACAGAGAGTTGCACAGCGAAGTGTTGAGCCCCATTTGGACCAGTTTGTGAATGAGCTTTTGAGGGATGATTGAGTTGAATGCTGAACTGAAGTCTATGAATAGCATTCTGATGTATGAGTTTTTTTTTTTTGTCCAAACGTGTGAGTGCTGAGTGTAGGGTAGTGTCGATGGCATCATCATCGGTCGAGCAGCTGGACCAATATGCAAACTGGAAGGGGTCCAGGGGGGGGGGGCAGACTTGATGTGGTGCATGACTAGCCATTTGAAGCACTTCATGAGAATAGGGGTAAGTGCAACTGGACGGTAGTCATTGAAGCAGGATGGAGGCGGCCTTTTTGGGATGGAGGTAGCTTTGAAGCATGTGGCAACAACAGCCTGACTAAGCAAAATGTTGAAAATGTCTCTCAGTACATGCCAAGGAATGTTGTCAGGACCCAGAGCTTTGCATGCATTAATCCTGCTGAAGGATCTCCTAACATTGTCTGGGGCATGTCAGCATGACAGCTGACTGAGCTGAAAAGCGCAGTCTGGAACACTGTTGATGAGTCATGTTTGCGTGAACACAAAAACACAACAGTCTCTTGCAGTCCTCTGAGTTAAGCGTAGTAGTCGGATGTAATCCAGTTTATTGTCCAAAAAGCATACATTAGCCAGTACGATAGTGGGGATAGCTGGCTTGTGTGGGTTAGCTGTTAGCCTAGACCTGATACCTCCGTGCTTACCAATCTTCTGCTTCCTCTCACAATGCTTGTGGCACCTCCTCTGTTGGCGAGATGCAGCAGTGGGGATCAGTGATGGTGAAGGCCTCCAGAGCATACTGAGTCTGCATTTGGTAATTTATTATGCAGTAATATGATTTATGAACCTTAGATTAAACTTCTTGTTGAAGCAGGATGAAAATTCACACAGAAATTCCCCTAGAGTTCTGAGAAGTGCAAGAAAAAACAACCCTGATGGAAAGATAGTTTTCTCATGTACAGGCTTGAGGATCCAGTTTTATGTGGAAGCTTTGGAAATATTGTAGGTGCATCTGTCGTTAAAGAGCACTAGAATCTTTATGGTCACAGTAAAAGAAATTACCAGCCAAATTCCAAAATAACTGTAAAAACCTCTGTACAAACTCAAAAGAAAACTGCATAATGAAAGGCAGCATTAATAATGCACTCTAAAAGTGGTCATTCTGTGTGAATTGCTTAAGATTTCAATTAGAAACAAAAGAAAGTTTTTATTTTCTAGTTCTTTAAATACCTATGAAATCACCCTGAAGAACATATAATGAAGCATCAAGTACATTTGGCAGAACATTTATTTTTAAGATCATGGTCATGCAGCATATAAATCTCTGTCTCTTCTGATTGTTGTAAATGGAAGAAAACAAGACGTGGTCTCCTGGCAAAAGTGCAGTGGTAACATTTACACTTTTTACTCATGCACAGGTCAGTCTTCCTTCTGTGGTTTAATCTGCAAAACATTATGTAACAATGCAACAAGATATTTTGGTGCAAAGTGTTTATCACTTGCTTTGAAAATATACATTATAGGTTAGAACAAGGAGTAAATTGCAGTGTGTGATAATGTTCCATTCATAGACTAACAAAAACCCTTTTAATGGCCCACACACTGACGCTCAGGAATCTACACCCACAAAAACTACACACAAATATGCTCAAACTTGTCCATCGTAATCTCCCACTTTGTTTTGCCATGCAAAAAATGCCAGAAATGCTGAGAGCTGTAATGGCCATAGTACTGTACTGCAAAGAAGACCATCAGAAGGTCAGAACTGATGACATGCTCAGGCATTAAACAGTATTAGGTCTGTTTAGCCTGGCTCATGAGTGGATTAATATTAATGCCTGAAACCAATGCATAGTCTGGGCATAGCAAGATGAAGATTTGAGATTTTGCTTTCAGTTTTTTCAGTGATATTGTCACTGAATGCACTGCAAGTCACTTAAAAGACTAACTGCATGCAAAACATTATATGTATGTATCATATATTGAAATATTCCTTATTGTACTAAAATGGGGATTTTTTTTTTAAATGAAATAATTTTATTTTCCTTACATTGCGCTTTAATTATTTAATAGATGTATTGATTTATTTTTGTATTGTGTTCCTGCACCATTCAAATGTGAATAAATAAGAAATTTAGCTTTTTCTTTTATAGACATTAACTGAAGAATGCAATGTAGAATGTAAATATACAGTATATGATTCCTCAGTATCTTCAAATGAATTTTAATACTCAATGAATTGAGGTCTATAAGAATGATGTGTTTTAAAACACTAAGAAGATGATTTTGTTCACCCAAAATTAACATTCCAAAAGTTAAAAGATCACACTGAGCTGAACACACATACACCCACTGTCCCTTAAAAATCGCTGCTGACCTGACAAGCTGTTACCACGACTAGTAAACAGAGCTTTAAGCCCTAGAGCACATGCCAGAGAAAAAGAGCAGATGATAGAGAGAGAGAAAAACTACCTGATGAATGAGTTAGTACACACTAAATCATCTGCACTCTTTATACAAAATATCTATCTACAACCATTTGGCATATACACATAGTGATGTCAAATCAACCAATCACATGTTCAGTTCCCTCTTACGTTGTTTAGTGAGGAAATGTTTTTGTTACTTATGCTGGAACCTTAAACACATTCTTAGAGGAACAACTGATTTCCCCTAAAATACTCAAAATTCCTTGAACACCATCAGTTTGGCCAAAGATATGCTGTAAGCAGGCTTGAAAGCTGAACCAACAGCTTTTTCAAAAAGTTTAATTCCAAAACTGAGCAGCAGCCAGATGTGAGGTTAGAGCCAGTGCTGTCTATAATTACAAACATTCCTCAAGTCCCACATATTAGAGAAAGATATTCCATTGACATCAACTCTATTACCTTCTCTCTTGTTCTAACCCATGATGCTGTGTGAGTGGAGTCTTACAATCCTCTGTGCAGTTATGTCACAAAACTGAATCTCCAGAATAGTGTTATGCATATTTATAGAGATTATGATCCAGTAATCTCTTCATTACAGCAAAATGCCAACTAGAACTAGGTTGTTATTTCCAAACAAATCTAAAATGATTTAGACTCAAACACTGGGGTCTGTGAACAATCTTTCAGTCAGGAACCACTTTGGCAAGTTTACTTGAGTTTATTGAACACAATTTATCTTTGGCGGCATGGTTCCTTATGGGGGTTCTTGCTCCCAGAATAATTGAACATACAAGAGCTTTAACATTAACCCCCTGGAACCATGAATTAAGAAATACATAACAATTAAGACTTTTAATAAGTCTTTAAAGCAAACAGTGATAATCGTATAGATGTGGCAGTGGGACGTCTATCCTGTAGCCTGGTTATGAAGATGGGTGTCTCTCAACAGTGAGGTCCATACCAGCTAAGATTTTGGAAGCCTTAGTGATCTGAAACAAAGAAGACGACAGCCAAAAGGTGCACAGTAATGTGCTCATGCTTATAATGGGGAGGGATGGAGGGTTGTGAGCCGTTGAGCATACTTACCGAGCAGTAGTGCCACGTATATATATGTCCCGTGTCTAATAGGAGAGAGGTGGTGATTGGAGCGATTTGACAGCTGACCGCATCAGCTGTTCACAGCCTTGCCTCCATGACTGAACTAACGGCGCACTCGATTTATGTCCTGTAGCCCATTCTGTACCCATATGCATGTCTTTTCAAATGGAAATAAGTTGTTCAGTGTCCAAAGCCTTACGATTTTCCATCCCTTTCTACTTTTACCTGCTGCTGTTCAGAAAAGAAAACTTTACAATAGGGTTCAATTCATTAGCATTGAGTATCATCAACTTACAATGAAAAAGCATTTATAAATGAACGTGCTAATTTATAAGTATACTATTGTTTAAAATACACTTACAAGTTATAATAAACCTTTATTTATTAATTCCTTTAAAGTACTATTCATTAGAACAAGTTGAACCTTATTGTAAAGCAAAACCACTGAAAACTGGTCACTTGTTCACTAAAATTAATTCAAGTTAAGCAAATGCTTAAAGTTAGCTGGCATCGCAGTTTTGCCTTAGATAGTACTTGTGTGTACAGTGTCACTTTCTGAAAACTGTAGTAAAACATTCTCCTAAAACATGCAAAATTCAACAGTTACAATGATAATTTTGGAAATAAATGGGAAAATGTATTTTATTTACTTAAAGGGACACTAAGTAGGAATTACTCCCATCTAGTGGTGAAATTGTATTTTGCATTCAAACTAATTTTGCTCTCCAGCGCCTCGCTTTTTCAAATGCGCGTTGCATCTACGGTAGGCGATATGTACCAAAAAGCTTTGACAGGATGTCTTCTAATAGCACTTCGTCGAGTTTTCCTTCAGGTGAACAGGTGTGTTACTTCAAACAAACTGCAACATGACCATAAACAAACGAATGTTACAGTATGAATTACTGACTGTGGAAAACATGAAATATTGTAATTAGTAGTTATGTCTTCTTTATTCGTTATATTTTCTGAATAATGTGCATTGTTAGATATAAAAAAAATATTGTAATATAGATTGTAACACTGACTTACCTGTCGAGAAGAAAACTGGCCACTTCAGCGTCTCTTTTGAAATCTTTATCCAGCATTAGTTCTTTCCACCTAGAAAAAGCTTCCCCGACATTAACTCTTGTTTTCTGTAATCTACGGTCACGTTTCCTTTTACGTTCTATTTTTGACTGTTTTGGCGACGATGTTTTCTTCTCCTGTGGCGCGGCATATGTATGGTCCATAATAAGAATGCAATCCAGACTTTTAAACTTGCCGGTGCAGTTTCAAGCGCCTCTCACTGCTCTGCACCTGCGTTTCTGGCTCTGACCGAAAACGCGTTGTGGAAACGCGTTGGCTTAGTACTTTTTGTCCCTCTCTGCTATTATAGTTTTGCAAGATGGCGGAACTACATGGAAGCCTCCGTCGACCTACCCGTCCCATGTATATAAAGATAATAAATTCTTCATTTACGAGGATTAGTTTAAACATTGGCATAGGTATTTGTACACCATTGAGGGCATATTTATGAATAAAAATATTGATTTTAGATAATAAAATACCTAAAAAGTTACTTATTGTCCCTTTAAGCAATTCTCTTTTAACTGTAAACATGTAAATAGTGTTTTTTTAAATATTATTTATTCATGTCTTAAATGTTCTGTGTGCAGTGACTGCTGATTCATTTTTGACAATATACATATATATTCATTTGTGTACAGTGACTTTAAGATACTTAATGCATTAATTAATTAATGTGAACAAATCGAACCTTAACATGAAGTGTTACTGTCCAAATCTTTACACGGCTACCAAAATTAATGCATGTTAAAGCAAATGTTTAAAGTTAGCTGGCACCCCAACTCTGTCCAGTCCAGGTATGTTTCTGTCCATCTGTATTTGTGATTTTTAAGGAGAAAGAGAGAGGGGTGTGAACAAGTAAGAAAACTGACTGAAGAGAGCAGATGTCTATAAATGTCTTGGCAAAAATGCAAAGCTCCTTTTGGCACCGTCCTGGAAAACACAAAACTCAAAGTATGCAACAGATGGGCTATACACACAGAACACACATTTAAGACATTCAGCTTCTCAGCGTTCTTTCAGCATTATTGTGGCTCTTAAACAATGCTGCTGGGGGCCCTGCACTCCCTCAATGGTGCTACGTGAAAGTAGGAGAGTTAAAAATGGAGGTCTGTGGGAGGTCCGCTTTGCATGCTTATAACCTGCATGTTCACAAAAAGTGACCTTAGATTAGTGATGTCTTTTCCTCATTGCTAGATCAGGGCTTTATAAGGATGTGAGAAACTGCTGAAATTCCCCTATGCAGTCTTATCAAATGCACTCAACCAGTCTGCTGATAACAGATCCCTATTGGAATTTTTCTACATGACAACTGGACATCAGACACAAGTGTGCATTTGTGTGTGTGTGTGTGTGTGTGTGTGTGTTTGCATTTTTGAGCAGCTCAAGAAAAAGAATGTTCTTTGATTTGGTTGTGATTACAAAGTGATATCACAATCAAATCTAAGTCATGGCCCTGAAAAACCACTAATACACAACAAGATCTGTTGTGTGGTCATTAGTTTGGAAGAGGACATTTTTCACAGAACACATCATCTCACTGACCCCCTCCAAAACCACTGAATGTGTTTTAAGTAATGAGGCTTTCAGATGCAGATGTCAGCACTCCTCATTTTCATCAATTCTCTTACTGCTTTCTTTAACCTAAAAGCAACACTACAATGTCTCTCAAACAAAACCTCAGTGAATATTTGAAGAACTGGAGTAAAGAAGTATGGTATAACAATGCTAATACTAGCGCATTCAAATCAGTATTATGTCATTTTAAAGAAAACAAAATAAAAACTATACTTTATATCTTTAATCAAAACTGTGACTTCACAGTGACAAAAACTGTTATCATTTAGTTACACTGGTTCCTGCAATGATTCTCTTTGATTTAAGGCAGACCAGAGACATATTATTGCCACAGGCCACAGCCTATGAATAATACTAAGTTACTGTATGTGGACATGAAAACAGTGTTAGTACTGTAACATTGCGAGCTAAAGCAACAGAAGAGGAAGAAAGACACAGTACCAAAAGAGTTCTTCTTCTACTGAGTCAAGTTCCCTTCAGTCACAAGGTTTGCTGAGAGTTGAGCACTTCTGCAATCATCTCTTGGAAAAGGGAAGTGCAAGATTTTATGTGTACCTTTGGTTAAACTGTTTGAGCACTGATATGAGTTTAAAGAAGAGGAGCCTCTGTTTGACCACCATTTAAATGAGCTGTTGAAATGAATGCACAAGTCATGTTTAACAAGATTAATATCTTGTTTCACACCATGTTTTGGTTTCATATAGCAAGTCTTTGTGCACATGGATAAAAACATGACTACAAATCTAGGTTTATTTAATCAAATCTAATATTTTGTTTTGCTTTCTTAGAAACATTTTTAAACTAAGGCTTCTTTTAGGCTTTTTAACCTCTTTATGTCTTCTAATCACCATTTTATCTTTGCTTTTTACCTTCATACATTCAAACAGGCACAGTAGAGGTCATGGTTGGTATTCTCATGATTAACATAAAAACCGTCTGTGGAATTTGGCCACATATTTCCTCATATTCCCAAATATGGTGAACATCTCACTACATCAGCTGAAATATAAACCTGACTTAAGGAGTTTTATATATATTATATATTATTTAAAAGAAAATGTAGAGTTACAGTCATTTTGAATTTTCTTCAGTATGTTTGTGTAATGTTTGATCAAAACTCCTAGAAAAACATAATCTCTCCCTCTTTCTATTAGTTTCTTTCTCACTTTTTTTCCCCTTCCATCCCTCAACCCCATTAACTGAAATATTATGTAAGAAATACAGGAAGGTCAACCAACAGGGAATCCGTTACTATGAAGGTGGAAAAAAACTTTTTTTATGTTTTGAGAAAAAATAAATTTTTACCAGTCATTACTCCAGCATTCAGTGTCACATGATCCTCCAGAAATCATTCTAATGTGATGATTTGCTGCTTGCTTTGAACTTTTGACTTCTAGTGTATAAACAGTTGTGGTACATTTTTTTACATACACTCTTGCAGTATCTGCAAAATGTTAATTATTTTATCAAAAATTGATCATACAAAATGCATATAATTTTTTATTTAGTTGGCTACTGACCTGAATAAGATATTTAAAATATATTTATATATAGTCCACAAGAGAAAATAGTTGAATTTCTATAAATGACCACGTTCAAAGGTTTCCACGTGCACGCTTGATTCCTAAATCTATGTTGTTAGCTTGATGATCCACTGCTGTTTTTTTTTTTTTTTTTTGAGGTAGTTGCTCACAAGTCCCTTGTTTGTCCTGAACAGTTAAGCCGCCCGCTGTTCTTTAGAAACATTCTTTTGAACCTTTTGTAATAGCCCTTCAGTTGTCCTGGAAAGATGGATCTGAAAATTATGCAGTCATTATTGAAAAGGGTTCAAAGATGCTGGAAAACCAAAGCATTTTGTAAGTAATTTTTGACAGTGGGCAATTTAACTGTACTGGACAAACAAGGAACTCACGAACACCTATCACAAAACAAAACATCCTGGTTACAACACAGTATTAAAAATCAATACGATAAAGGTCAGTCATATAGAAAAATCTGAAAAATCAAAAACAAAACTGTCACTCTCCCTCTCATTGACCTAGTCTCTCTCACACTCATAATATTTTTTTCCTCTCACTCATGGCTGCTCTCTCTCTCTTGCTCTCTCCATTTCTCCCTATTTCACTCTTTCACTCTCAGAGCAGAGTAACTTATTCTGCCATGTCTAATAACTCACTGATTAGACTAGATAAAGACGAGGGAGGGGAAAAGGAGACATGCAGACTGTTGTGAAATTTTGAGTAGGCGGCGAGACACAGCCACGTTTTGAGAACAAAGTGTTTTACAGAACATAAGATTTGCCACTTGTTGTTTTTTGCCTTGTATTGAGTCAGAACCACCAACAGTTTGTTTTTACAGATTAATATTACATAGTTATAATGAAATTCTGAAACATTCTGAATAACTACAGAATCTTAAAGAGACAAATTCAGACAAAAAAATAAATAAAAAGAAAATAAAAAAAAAAGCTCAAACACAACCTCCTTTCTAAACATTGCTCAATGTTTTATTACCAGTGTAATTAACCCAGTTCTAGAGAAATTCCTGTTTTGTAATTATTTGTTAGTGGAACTAGAAGACTGTTTTGGGTGGATGTGTTTATGTGTGAGTGTGTAGTAATTTTATTATTGTATATGCTGAGGACTGTTTGTAGTAAGTCTGCACAGATTAAATGTTGATATGACAATGTATGTGTACCTAATGCACATGAACAATGATTATTTTACTTTATATAAATAACTTCATAAATAAATAAAGCACCTACACAATGTGTAATAAAGATTTTAGATGGAAGAACGCTATATATATATATATATATATATATATATATATATATATATATATATATATATATATATATATATATATATATATACTTTTAAAAGAGAAATCATGGATAACATGCTAAATAATGACAACAGAAGTGGGATTTTTATCAAATATTTATTTGCGCAAAGTTTCAGGATTGCTCAATTCCCTATCATCTTAAACCTAAACAAACAGGGTTAGTCAAAACAAACGGGGTTATTCCTTGGTGTGGGAATAGACTGATTGTTCACGTGGAAGCAAGTGTTTATGTTTTTGGCAGATGTTTTGTTTTTTCTGCAGAATAAACAGTACTGATACAATCATAGAGAATACTTTGGGACCTTTATAGAGGGAGACACTGACATTATAAACCATACAACTCCAGATCTTAAGCTAACAGTAGCCAACAGCAATATTCATTCTCATTAACTGGGCCCAAAGCCTGAGCAACGTGTTGAGTAACTTTCAGCAATTTCTCTCTCTCTCTCTTTCATTCACTAAAGGTCACACTCACAGCAGCAGGGCTTCAGCCCTCCCCCTCCTCCTGTCTCACTTAATATCTGCCTGCGAGAGTCTATCCCCATTTCATTCTTTCTGCCTGTAGAAGCCTGTCTCACTGAAAAGTAAAAACCTCATCATTGTCCGCCTGGCCAAGTCTTGCTCTCATTTAAAGGGATAGTTCACTCAAAAATAAAAATGCAGTCATAATTTACTCACCCTCACATCATTCCGATCATGTTTTACTTTTTTAAGGTATTCTTTTTACAGTGTAATAACACAAATAAGCACTGAGTATCATTAATTAACAACATCTAATTAGGGTTTGGTTTAAGTTTACTTGCTTGTAATTACGCTATTACTACAATAAAATGGAATGCATAGTCGATATAAGAAATTGGATGACGAGTAATTTCTTACTGCTAAATTCTGAAAATTCTGTGTTAATTATAGGTCCTAAAAACTCTGCATGTAATAACCTAGAACACTGTCTAAGACTTGATGGCTGCTTTGTCAATTATTCATCATCAGTTAGGAACCTAGGTGTGCTATTTGATCGCAATCTTTCCTTAGAAAGCCATGTTTCTAGCATTTGTAAAACTGCATTTTTCCATCTCAAAAATATATCTAAATTACGGCCTATGCTCTCAATGTCAAATGCAGAAATGTTAATCCATGCATTTATTACCTCAATAATTTAAATTATTAAATTATTGTAATGCTTTATTGGGTGGTTGTTCTGCACGCTTGGTAAACAAACTACAGCTAGTCCAAAATGCAGCAGCAAGAGTTCTTACTAGAACCAGGAAGTATGACCATATTAGCCCGGTCCTGTCCACACTGCACTGGCTCCCTATCAAACATCGTATAGATTTTAAAATATTGCTTATTACTTATAAAGCCCTGAATGGTTTAGCATCTCAGTATTTGAATGAGCTCCTTTTACATTATAATCCTCTACGTCCGCTAAGTTCTCAAAACTCAGGCAATTTTTTTATAATACCTAGAATATCAAAATCAACTGCGGGCGGCAGATCGTTTTCCTATTTGGCGCCTAAACTCTGGAATAACCTACCTAACATTGTTCCGGAGGCAGACACACTCTTGCAGTTTAAATCTAGATTGAAGACCCATTTCTTTAACCTGGCTTACACATTACATACTAATATGCTTTTAATATCCAAATCCGTTCAAGGATTTTTAGGCTGCATTACTTTCTACATCATTAGAAGAATGGCATCTACGCTAATATTAGTCTGTTTTTCTCTTATTCCGAGGTCACCATAGCCACCAGATGCAGTCTGTATGCAGATCAGAGGGTCACTGCTACCCGGATCCAGTACGTATCAAGACCAGATGGTGGATCAGCACCTAGAAAGGACATCTACAGCCCTAAAAGACAGCGGAGACTAGGACAACTAGAGCCCCAGATACAGATCCCCTGTAAAGACCTTGTCTCAGATGACCATCAGGACAAGACCACAGGAAACAGATGATTCTTCTGCACAATCTGACTTTGCTGCAGCCTGGAATTGAACTGCTGGTTTCGTCTGGTCAGAGGAGAACTGGCCCCCCAACTGAGCCGCATGGTTTTTCCCAAGGTTTTTTTCTCCATTCTGTCACCGATGAAGTTTCTGTTCCTTGTCGCAGCGACATCATTGACTTGATTGCAAATAAATTGCATTTAACTGTCATTTTGCATTATTGACAATTCAATTAAACTCAATTCAAGTTTATTAGCGCTTTTTACAATACAAAATCGTTACAAAGCAACTTTACAGAAAGTTATGTTTCTACAATATTTAGTAGTAGCTTATAAGTGGTGACTGTCAGTTTGTGCACGTTTGACAGGATTTTTTGAAAAATTAATACAAGACGTAGTCAGCCAGACGATGAACATTATTAATATTATTAATTAATAATTATTATATGATGCAGTCACACTTGTAGCAATATTTGTTAGTTCTGTTTGTTGATTCAGGGTTAGAATCATCTGAGGTCCTCTGATGGTATCATCTCTTCTCAGGTGTTCTGGATCCAGACTGGAGCTTATGTAAATCCCGTGGCAAAACATGGAAACAAAATACAGACATCATTAGCATAGCTGCTGATCCAACAAAGTAAAATTAGTTTAACCCAAGCTAATGAATAAGAATGCACATTTGATCAGATGCAACTACACTCACAATTTACGAGATACATTGCTTGGATACAATGCTTGGCAAAAGAGATGCATTTTTAATCTTGATTTAAACAGAGAGAGTGTGTCTGAACCCCGAACATTATCAGGAAGGCTATTCCAGAGTTTGTGAGCCAAATGTGAGAAAGCTCTACCTCCTTTAGTGGACTTTGCTATCCTAGGAACTACCAAAAGTCCAAAAAGCATTAGGGAGCGTGATGGATTGTAATGTGGTAGAAGGCTAGTTAGGTACGCAGGAGCTAAACCATTTAGGGGCTTATAGGTAAGTAATGATAAGTTGTAACTGATACAGAACTTAATAGGTAGCCAGTGCAGAGACTGTAAAATTGGGGTAATATGATCATATTTTCTTGACCTCGTAAGGACTCTAGCTGCTGCATTTTGGACTATCTGTAGCTTGTTTATTGAAGAAGTAGGACAACCACCTAGAAGTGCATTACAATAGTCCAGTTTAGAGGTCATAAATGCATTAACTAGCTTTTCTGCATGAGAAACAGAAAACATGTTTCATAGCTTGGCAATGTTTCTAAGATGGAAGACAAATTGCTGTCTAATATAACACCCAGATTTCTGACTGTAGAGGAAGTAACAGTACATCCGTCTAGCTGCAGATTATAATCTACATGATTCTGTGTAGTGTTTTTTGGTTCAATAATTAATATCTCTGTCTTATCCGAATTTAATTGGAGAATTATTTGTCATTCAATCTTTTACATTTTTAACACACTCTGTTAGCTTAGATAATTGAGAAGTTTCATCTGGTCTCGTTGAGATATACACCTGAGTATCATCAGCATAACAGTGCACAAAAGCTAATTCAGTATCTTCTAATAATATTACCAAGGGGCAACATGTATATTGAAAATAGAAGGGGACCTAGGATGGATCCTTGTGGCACTCCATATTTTACTGATGATAAATGAGATGACACCCCATTTAAGTAAACAAAATGGTAGCAATCGGGCAGGTAGGATCTAAACCCTCTTAGAGCCTGCCCTTGAATACCTGTATAGTTTTGTTATCGATCTATGAGTATGTCATGATCTATGGTGTCGAACGCAGCACTAAGATCAAGTAAGACTAGAAATGAGATGCAGCCTTGATCATTACTTACCTATAAGGCCCTAAATGGTTTAGCTCCTGCGTACCTAACTAGCCTTCTACCACGCTATAGCCCATCACGCACCCTAAGGTCACAAAACGCTGGACTTTTGGTAGTTCCTAGGATAGCAAAGTCCACTAAAGGGTTCAAGTTCAAGTCTGCTTTATTGTCAATTTCCACATGTACAGTACATACATACAGAGAATCGAAATTGCGTTACTCTCAGACCCTGGTGCTTACAGATAACATTAACATTAAAGCCTAAAAAATAACTAGATCAAATATAAAATGTAGATACAACTATACAATAAGGGAATGATAAAAAAAAGACATATAATAAAATCAAAAATAAAGGTAAAAATAAAGTTAAATAAAGCAGCGCAAGGAAAATGACAGAAAAATCACTTATTAAAAATATCTTAAGTCTGATTAAAGTGACAAGTGACAAGTGACCAAGAGCAGTTATTTAACTGACTGATGAGGTAGTGGAATGACGTCAGTTTCATGCCGAATGAGGTAGTGAGCGGTGAGTCAGCAGACCAATGCTGCACAAGTGACTAGTGCATGCCATCATATAATTAGTCGGGGGGGGGGTTCATAGTTCATAGTTCAGATTAGATAGTTCAGGTAGAGCTTTCTCACATTTGGCTCCCAAACTCTGGAATAGCCTTCCTGATAATGTTCGGGGTTCAGACACACTCTCTCTGTTTAAATCTAGATTAAAAACACATCTCTTTCACCAAGCATACGAATAATGTGTCTTTTAAATTGTGAGTGTAGTTGCATCTGATCAAATGTGCATTTTTATTCATTAGCTTGGGTTAAACTAATTTTACTTTGTTGGATCAGCAGCTATGCTGATGATGTCTCTATTTTGTTTCTATGTTAGGATTTACACAAGCTCCAGTCTGGATCCAGAACACCTGAGAAGAGATGATGCTGACCCTCAGAGGACGCCAGATGATGCTAACCCTGAATCAACAAACAGAACTAACAATTATTGCTACATGTGTGACTGCATCATATATTAATATTAATTAATTTAATTAATATTAATTAATAATATTGATAGTTCATCGTCTAGCTGACTACGTCTTGTATTATTATTATTTTTTTTTTTTTTATAAAATCCTGTCAAACGTGCACAAACTACTAGCTACTACTAAATATTGTAGAAACATAATTTTCTGTAAAGTTGCTTTGTAACGATTTGTATTGTTAAAGCGCTATACAAATAAACTTGAATTGAATTAAATTGAATTGAATTGAATTGAATATTTATCTCTTTATTATATTTGGAAAAAAGGCTGTGGATTGTCAGAGATGACATTGCGATTTATTGGTTAAAGTGTGTAGGCCTATTCCTGTTCTCATGCTTATTACCATCATCATCAGCAACAATGGATTTACCCTTGTCTTAATCTGGGACAAAATCTAGGGCTAACCACAGGGTAAACTAGTTAGACTGTCTTATCTGATTTAATAAGGTTAAAGTCCACAGCATTTTCCCACCACATAGATGTGTAAGCACACTCTTACGGTCAATTGGAAACCCAGTAATCTTTCGACGAAGCCATACAAAACACATAATCTGTGCAGTCGAAAAAACACTAATTGAAGGTTTTATGGCATCACATTTAGAATGATGATAACAGAACAATTTAGAGTATGTTATAGAATGGATGGTGTTTACAATACAGTGGAGTTAACACACTGATAATGTAAGAATCCAAGTAGTACAAACAGCCAGTGCACAATATGCTATAACAGAATAAATAACAAACAGCAGTGTTCTTACATTTCTCATAATACTTGTAGCTAATGCGTTTAAATATAATCCTGAAATGTATATGGAAGACCCAGAGCTGCCTGGAACCAGGAGGAAATGAAAGTAGTGTTAAAATAATCTACAGGAAATAAATGCTGTGCCACGCTGTGCACTGCTATCTGAACAGGCTGCAGACTGTTATTCAAGGGGAAAGGTCATGAAGTTCCATAACTGTTTTTATTGAAGTCAACAATATTATTTAATATTGTCGAATCAATGTAAACTTTATTTATAACACTAAAATTATTTTATATGTATTAAATGATGTGGAAGTAATAATTGCAAGTTACCACATTGTGCAGTGCAGCTGTATGGCAATATGCCCTTCTGCAAGTGCAGGCATGTTGATGCATGCTACTCTTTGTAATGGAATGTGCAACATCTTTGTTGACGTCTGAGTAGAATTTAGTTTGTAGACATCTGGTCGTAGATCAGTGCCCATAAACCATCCCCTGCCTTGAATACCACATGAGAGCAAGCAGGAAATGACAGTATTTGTTTTATTTCCTCTAGGGTCTGAACACAAAACCATGCATAAAAACTAAGGTTGGATCCCCCTCTTGTGGTAGCCTCTTTGAACTAAATAAAAGTACAAAGCTCTGTAAATTTCCATACTCTCTCAAAACTGAGAATAAGCAACGTTACCAAAATTTGACTTTTTTAAGTAACCCCAGGTGAAAAGAAGAAGAAGAAACAAAACTGCATAGGTAGAACTGGAATACATGGGAGTTGGTGCAGCTCCACCCAAAAGTCTAAACAGATAAGAACATTGAGTGGGAAGTAACAAAGAAAACAAGTTTGAAAGACTTAAAATCCTTTTTAACGAGTTGTACTCTCAGATTACGCCTGTTGTCACGAAGAACAAAAATGGGCCTATGAACCAAAAGACCTTTTTGTTCTATTATGTTAGAGCAGTGCTCTCATCCATTCCGGATATAACAACCCAAGCCCCCCATGTGTGTGTGTGTGTGTGTGTGTGTGTGTCTATATATATATATATATATATATATATATATATATATATATATATATATATATATGTATGTATATATATATATATATGTATATATATATATGTATGTATATATATATGTATGTATATATATATGTATGTATATATATATATATATATATATATATATATATATATATATATATACATACACACATATGTGTATGTATGTATGTATGTATGCATGTATGTATAAAATATTATATTATTAACCATATATTTATGTGTGTGTGTGTGTGTGTGTGTGTGTGCGTGTGTATGTGTGTGTGTGTGTGTTGTTGTTGTTGATCTTTTTCATTTGCAAATTTCCAAAAAGGGAAGAAAAAATTAATAATAACAACAACAAGATATATTTATTTAGTTAGTATAAAAAAGTCAATATTACTTTAATCTGAGACAAATCCATAAAACGCTGAACAGTTAACAGAAGTGTTTAGGCTATTTTAATGACTTTTGTTTTTAATAACAATGTACATTACGCAAATAATATTATATATATAAATTTGAATTTAAATGAAAATTCAAAAAACGTAGACATTTTAATAACGTTAATAGTTAATGTTAAAATTAATGCCATGAAAGCACGTTTTCGCATTCGCTGAAAGCTTTTCATGCCTGCCTTTTAAAAAAGACGTATTAATGCAACTGCGCCCTCTATAGGACAGAGGTGCTACGTGTAAATATCCCAGACAGCACACATACGTTGTGCCGATGTCGAGCCGACCTACAAAATTCCATCGGGACGATATCGCTCAGGGAGCGTTTGCTAATAGGCAAGATGTCTCGGCGACGTCGGCCTCTGATCGGAAATGCTGTCCGGCCGATGCTGGGACGATACATCCCGTCCGCTCTGCGTGGACGCGGTTCACCGGCGTTTTGCTCATAGTTACGGATCACCCGCGGCTACCGCCGCTGGTTTATAATAAAACAATACACACCACTCTCAAGAACAGACGCAACTTTATTAATATTTTCATTTATTTCATATTACATGTACAAATACATTAACATTTACCAGATGCTTTGATCAAAAGTGGATAATTCGGGATTATTTGTAGTCTTTTGAACATTAACCATGATTTTACCACAGCTTTTGCAGTAAAACCATAGAAAAAACAAAATCAACCATAGTTTTACTACAATCACCATGATTTTACTACAGCTTTTGCATTAAAACCATAGTAAAAACAAAAATAACAATTCCTACAGTACTTGCTGGTTAAATGTTGTATGAGTATAGCACTTTTTTCACAATACTTATTTCAAAGTAGGTTTACAGGAAATGCATGTTTCAAGGTTACAGTTTAAAAAGCCAGAGATGACTGAGACTCACTGGGAGGACCATCTAGTTCATAATAAAAAGTCATGTGTTCAGTGCTGTCCAGCAGCGCAGGCTAACTTTATGCCAAGAACTTTTTAAAAAGAGTTACATAAACACAAAATAAAACCAGGCAAACAATAATTAAGCAATTAAAATGTTTTAAATTGCATGATAAAAATTCAAAAATATTTTCTGATAAAATCTTACTAAACAAGTCTCTAGTTTTGTATTCAGTTAACATTATCTTTCAACATTTTTAAAGGGTAAGTAAAAAAAAATTCAATCCATTTTGTATTGTTATATTGTTGGTAACATTTGTAAAAGAACAATGTTTATTTTTTCTCCAAGATACCGTTTATTTGCCAGCAAAACTGATGCAAAACAGCATGTTTTCATTTAGATGCTGCATTGTGTCATTTCGTCAAAACTCGTCATTTCATTTTGGATCATCCTGCAGAGTGATGCTTACAAATAAAAGGGGACATGTAGGTCCAGATAACTCAGAGAGTAAATATTGTTCATTTACAGATATAAGAGACGTTACAATAAAGCAGGTTGAAAATCATAAAATTTACCCTTATAGGCAAAATAAGGATAATATTTGTTTTGTGTGTCAAATGTATTATGTGTTCATGTACAGTTGTAGTCTTTGTGAGCGTTGGTGTCATCTGAAGTCTTCACAAGTGAGTCTGGATTCAGTCTGGAGCTGGTGTAATCTCTAGAAACCTTGGGATGGCGATCCAGAGATAGAAACAGGAAATAAAAAGAAAAGAAAGTTTAGCATAGCTGCTGCTGTTCATATTATTTGAGACAAAATATTATTTAATCACATATAACTGGAGTGCATGGTTATTATTAGATGTGTTGTGTGAATACTAAACTATGTATTTTAATCTAATTTAAACTAAAAAAAAAGTGTGTCTGAGCCCCAAATATTATTAGAAAGGCTATTTCAAAGTAAAATACCAATAGGTTTTGCTTCCTTTAGTGGACTTTGATAAATTCTTGGTATTAGAATTTAGTGACCTCACTACAGGCCATGCACCATAGATGCTGCTGCCTCAATTTGAGCTTATTTTGCTCTATATATCTGATTTAATCACAAGTAGGTTTAATAAACGCACATCCACTTCCAATTCACCAATCAATAAACAAAAATCGACACACTGCCACTAATGCTCTCAAAAATCAGTTTATTGATGAAGTTTTTCATGTGATCCCTGTAAATGTAATATTTGTGGAACAGGCATCTCTTTAGAATGGAATACACATTTCAGTAGGTGGAACATCATATTTGTAATTTATACTACCGTTAAAAGTTTGGGGTCAGTACGATCTTTGAGAAAAGTCTCTTCTGCTCCACAAGGCTGCCTTTATTTGATCAAAAGCAAGTAAAAAAAACTGTAATATTGTGAAATATTACAATTTAACACAACAGTTTTCTATGTGAATATATTGTGAAATGTAATTTATTTCTGTGATCTAAGCTAATTTTTATTACTCCAGTCTGCAGTGTCACATGATCCTTCAGAAATCATTCTGATTTGCTGCTCAATAAACATTTTCAAATTATTATCACTGTCTTATCATTTATCAAAAGTTAAAATAGACATTTCTGTTTCAAACACTGTACTGTTTTAAAACTTTATTCATCAAAGAATCCTGAAAAAGTGAAGGAACACAGCTGTTTTCAACACTGATAATAGTCAGAAATGTTTCTTCAGAAGCAAATCAGAATATAAGAATGATTTCTGAAGATCATGTGACACTGAAAACTGGAGTAATGATGCTGAAAATACAGCTTTACCATCACAGGAATAAATGACTTCTCTAAATATATTCAAATAGAAAACTATTATTTTAAATTGTAGTGAATTGTATTCATTTCATTAATTAAACTGTGGTTGCCATAAAATACTTTCAAAAACACAAAAAAAACCATACCTTCCCAAACTTATGAAACAGTTGTGAATGTTCAAGATTGTACTTACTAGTCCTGCAGTTTATAGCATCTTGGAGATGTTGTCTGACAGCAGCGGTGGGCCGTCAGGGTGAGCAGGGCTCTGCTGGCCCTATAAAAAACAAAATTGTGTGAAAAATGCTTTTACAGACTATTTAGTTATCATTTACATTTGTGTAATGTTCACAAATTGCTTGTGATTAGTTTAGTTGAGGTTGACCTGGAATATCCTACATTAAAAAGTCTATGGCCATCTATAATATAGATCAGTGGTTGTTCCGCACACACCTCCATGGTAAACTGTGCGTTAGCATCTGTTTGGGCTGAATTATGTCTTATTCCTCTCATCGCGAAGCAAACAGTAAAATAAAAAACTTGAATAGTCTCGCTGCGTTTTCTTCTGTGTGGGTGTATTTAAGCCGCGCGCTTTAGTTTGAATCTGAATAGTGCGTTCAGCGCGGGGGCGTGGTCACATTAGATATAACGAAGGGAGTTGTGAAAAACAGACATCGCGTTGTTTTCATATGGATTACTTGATCACAGAATATCTGTTAGCAGCACTTGTTTAGTTTTAAAGTAGACATGTCAAGCTATCTATAGATATCTCTCTCATGTCTCTTCGTTGAGTATTCACGGAGTTACACTTCATTTTAATGACGTGTTTGTACATGACGATCAGCGCAGACAGGCTGCAGACAGCACACATACTGATAAGACGCTTGGGAGAAAACAGACACATAACTTCATAATCATACTTCGCGTTGTGATTCGGAGATACTCGTTCTAAATAAACCATCTTTTATGGCCAAACGCTTTGATGGGCAGGTCAGAGTAGTTTTGTTTCTCCCAAGACGGTAGGCGAAGATTATTATGCAAAGTGTTCTAGTGACGTACATAGAGATGGGCAAAATATTTGAAATCTATAACGACTCGTTTCAGCGATTCAGAGTCGACTCCTTACTTTAGAAGCCAATAACTTTATAAATCGTGTACTTTTTGGTTTAATTATTTGCACATTGTTTACACAGATGGACAGCTACATCATAAACTGTAATACAGGTAATTTTTGATTTCCCATCTGTGTGGCTCTTTAAACACATATGCCACATAGTTCATTCCTGAAGCAAACTTATGTCCGTTTGGTGATTAAATAAACAGTTTTAGACCGCTGCTTGAATTGAATGTGATGCATCCGGTGTGTGTGATAACTGTGACTTCTCAAAGACGCTGCGCATGATTAGATAATCATGCACTGTTCTAAAATAGCAGCAAATAAAATGTGACGTGCCCGGTGTGTAGGGTTGGGTATCGTTTGAATTTTATCGATTCCAATTCCGATTCTGCTTATCGATTCCTAGTTTCGATTCCAATAAGATAAAAAATCCAATATAAAAAAATTAAGTCAAACATTTAGATGTCAAACATGTTTCTGTCTTTTTACAAAGCATTCTGTTGCAGCTGAATAACACGAGCAAAAATCAGCAGCTTACAAAACACTGCAAGAGGAATTTTGCCTGTGCTTAAAAAAAAAAAAATACCATTGCAAAAACAATTAATTCATAAAAATATTAAAGTGTTAATGACAAGTAACCAGTCAGTAGTAAGATATGAACAAACAAATCAATTAGCAATATCATAAATACAACTAAACAAAAGTTCAGGTACAGAAACTGTAATTAAAAGTTTAAAAACACTGCATAGTTTTCTTTTAATAAATAAAATAAAGATTCATCAATTGAAGTTATTAAATATATTCAGTCGAGATCAGTGAATGATTTTCTTTTGTTCTTTGATTAACATTAATGACAGACAGCGCGTTTATTAGGCTGTTGTCTCTTTAAACAAAAATACTGTACGTGTGTGTTTTCTTTCTCATCTGTTCACATTCATGTAAGACAAAAACGTTTGTGTTTATGATGATACACTGATGTAGTTTTCTGTATATTGGTCGACAAAATATGAAAAAAGTCAGTTTCGGATCGGAACAACCTTTTCTACAGTTGAAACACATGGAATGGTTCGAAAACGGACACAAACCCGGGAACCCACAGCGCGACCACAGACCGCTGCTCTCGTTCAGTATCCATTTCGTTCAGTATTCATTTTAAAAACTATTGGTTTATAAATCGGTATCGGCCAGTGTGGTCCAAACTAGCTATCAGTATTGGTAAAATCCACTATCAGTCGATCTCTAGTTGATAATACTGTGGTGCTGTGTGGATGTCCAGAAAAAAAAAAAAAAAAAAAAAAACAAGACCAAATCAATACCGGTGGCTCCTGGTGATACATTGAGGTCTAATGAAGCTAAATGATCGGTATGTAGGAGAAAATGAACACTACTTACAACAGTATTACCTTTAATCCATAGCCTGGGCAACCAGCTGTCAGCACGTTCACAACTGTCTATAGAACGTGACTTCTCTGTCGCATGACAACAGATGCACGCGCGAGATACTGGAGCTGATGACGCTGTTTGCCGGCGCAGCATCGTGATGTCTATCAGCCATCGCCGATGGACGATGGCATCGTTAGTCAGGCCAACCCTAACCAGGATGACATAATTAAACAATTGTACACAACTGTTGTACACAGTTTTTATATTTTATTAGCTAAACAAATGCACAGCTTCCACCAAGAAAAAAATAGTTCAAGCAAGAGTACAGCACCAACTGCTATTACCCGGATGAGCCTGTGTTATTACATTTTACAGGTTGTTATCCAGGGATAACATGCATCGGAATGTCGCAACTGACCAATCAGAATCAAGTACCCACAGAGCCATGTAATAAAAGTAATTAGCTAATGGTAAACTAATCATTTACAAAACATGACTATGTGTTCATAGATGATTAATAAGTGATGTTAATATTTTTATCTATGTTATGTAGATAAAGTTATAAATAACTTACAAAGCTTTCTGCACCCACAATCTAAAGTGTAAACTACTCATCAGTTGTAAATGTAAACTTTCCGGTTACAGGTTGGTTGATTTTGTGTGTGTGTGTGTATATACATTATATATATATATATATATATATATATATATATATATATATATATATATATATATATATATATATATATATATAATATATATATATATATATATATATATATATATATATATATATATATATCTATGCATACACAACTGGAAACCACAAAGTTTGTAAAACATTTACAACTGATGAGTAGTTTACACTTTAGATTGGGGGGTGCAGAAAGCTTTGTAAATGATTTATACTGTTTATTGAGATAATAGTACAATGTTGACATTTCAATGATTTATAAGTGATTCGTAATATATTAACTAGTAACTATTAACAATTAAGGATCTGTTTGATTTTTTTCGTAATGTTTCGTGATTAGTTAATCATAATCTCATTACTTGTAAATGACTTTTAAAATTAATTTACAAAAAGTACACAAATTATAAGTATATCACTTATTAAGGGCTTATGAATGTTTTGTAAATGATTAGTTCATCATTAACTAATCACTTAAAAGTGACTTACAACTGAACTTTATTATAAAGTGTTACCAAAAAGTCACCCACACCTTGGAAGACCTGAGGGAAAGTAAATTAACAGCAAATTTTCATTTTGGGGTGAACTATCCCTTTAACCCACACTAATCTAGCCTACTGCTGAAGTTGTTGATCAGCCCCGTCATTGTTGTTGAGAGCCTGTGTGGGGCATAATAAGTGCATTACACATACGGCTACGTTAGCTGTAACAGAGATGTGTAAGATGTGTACAGGTATCTTACAGTTGTTTACTGAAGGCCCTGACTGAAACCCCACGGTACTCACTGTCTGACAGGAGGTTCACTCAGACTCTGATCGTCATCACTGAAGAGTCCAGGAACAAAACAAGCTGACACAGAGACAACAATATTTACTCTGCAGTTCCAGGTTCATTAGAAGGAAACAAGATAGAGTAGAGGTGAAATGGAGATAAAAGACAGAATAATATATAACAATTATAATAACATATGTAATATACATATTCTACTACTAATAATATAATCTTAAAATAACACAATCTATATTTTTAGTTTTAGGTTGAGTGTGACTTACGTTATGATGTCAGGGACTTCTTAAAATTGGTGAAATATATTAGGAAAAAAGGCATATTAATGTATTTCATGCGCTTCTTCAGGTCACCTGTATTTCTAAGTCAGAATCTCCCTTCAGAAATGTTGAAATCTTGGAGATTCACTTCTGTTCTGTAGAGTTTCTTTCTGTCCTCCTGAAATCACAGAACAATTTGTATTAATATCTGTTTATCATGAAATATCAAAACTCACGTGAACTTGATTTCAGCCGATTACACTCTCACTGTAAGTGACGTCATCGATTCAGTAAATCAGCCTTTTCCAATAACATACTGACAAATCACCAGCAAAACATTCACAGAGCCATCAAAATATCTCATACACACACGAAGATTTGATTAAAGTTTCATCAACAAGAGCTAAATCTATAGAGTTAGCCCACCTGAAAACTGCTAAAATGCTAACGGACTTTTCGGAAGACACTAAACCGTTTCTATAAAATAAATTTAATTGAAACATGTCAATAACAAGCAAGAAACGTGTCAGGAACATTTGTATGTAATATTTGTGTGGTTTTAGCGACTAAACTTACCTAAAACAGTGTAAACCGCAGCGAGAGACGGAGATTACTGTTTGCCAGTAACGGTTTTTGTGTTGACGCCCCGTTTCCATGGCAACTCTGCTCCCCGCTCGCGCAGGACTCACCGCACACACAGCATTCACACAAACAAACATCTAGAGTTAAAACATTACATTTATAAAGTACAGTCTCATTCAATAATCATTCAATAATTAATTTAAAAATCATTTTGTAGTTCAGAAGCAACAGCAACAATAGCTCACCATATTTCACCGGATTATTTCTGGAAGCCTGTAAAAGAGTGAAAAACACAGTGAAAAAGCAGTCAGGACTTCTCTTTAATTATCCTCTTTTACATTTTCCCTCCGAGAAACTTCTGAAAACGCATTAAGGCGTTAACATTAATGTTAAAAAAAATCGCTACCGTGACCGTTGGCTCAAGTTAACGGTAACATTATTTGAAAATGAGCCAGACTCTTCAGCTGCCCGTAGACTGTATAAAACACCGTGTGCCTTACTAGTACCTTTTCAGTGTCACAGAATTAACAAAGTAGTATTTTTTGTCTAATTGAGCTGAAGTGAAATCATAACGTTACCTGAGAGCCACAGATGACGCTGGGATTATCCTCTTCTCTCTCTCTGGGTGGCTAAAAGAGATGAATAACTGGGCACGCGCACACAGAGAAGCGCGGCATCGGCCCGCGGTCGTGAACCAACTCAGGGCCGACGATTGATGAGCTGGAGAACAGAGCACTGACCAAATTATATCGGCCTCCGCCAGGCCGATGTTTTATAGATGTTTTAGGTATAGAGGCCGACGTTTCGATATTGGGCCGACGTCGGCCAGACGTACATGTGCTGTCTGGGATGTTTTTTTTAAAACAAACATGGCGGAAGGATTACGAGTTGGCTCTTTCAAAAAAAGGTTGTACTGTTGAATGGTTTAGCAAGGAATGACGGAATGGTTTAGCAAGTAATGTAAAGTGTGTTAGTCTGCAGTTTATAAATAATTTACTTTATTCATATTTTGCAGCTGTTTTTTCTTCTTCTTATAAACGCATCTCTGCAAGTCGGCTTAACGCCGCTGCAGCCAACAAAAATATATTTTTCTCGGACATTTTGTTTTAATGTAGAAGAGGTCATGAATACTATAGATATAATTTGTTATGCTACACAAATAGAGAAGCTGCAAAGTGATGGCGGCTATGAAGATATTATAACACTATTGACAGACCTGAACAACGCATGTGTCACAGTAGAGCAGTTACAGACTACCGACATTGTTAAGGTCCTTTATAAACTACTTAAGTTCTGTCCAGTTGTAAGTGCTAGAACAATGGCAAAGGGCTTGCTTTCAAAATGGAAGACGTTGTACAAGTTGTCATCTTTGCTGAAAAGTAATAACAAAAACATGTGCGAGGATAAGGAACTAGACACACTTGATGCTGATGTGTCCCACTTAAATGAAAAGGGCAATAAGAATTAAGCATTTACATGCAACACAAAACAACATGATATAACGAAGGATGTAAACCAGGACAACTGCGATGCATGCTTAAATAAGCTGTCTCCTGAAAAGCCTTGTCCAGTAAAAGATGCTGCAGAATCTGTTCAGATACATTGTGAGGAAGAGAGCTTCACTCTTGGTGCAGCAACACATAGTCAATCTGATACAGAGAAAGATTATCAAACCTCAGTTCCTCCTAACACCAGTCGGGCCAGTGCTTCTTCTGACTCCATGGCATTGAGATCCAAATGTGTCCATCTGATTCTCCAGGCTCTTAGTTTAAATCAGCAAATACACTCAGATGTTATGGACAAACACAAAGTCCTTGCTGAGGATATTGAAACACACGTTCATGCTCTTCACGGACGAAACCAGATTAAGTACAAGTCCTGTATCAGGAGCAAGGTGGCCAACCTAAAAAACCCAAAGAACCCTCACCTGCGCCAGGGCCTTATATCAGGACACCTGACTCCAGATGCATTCGCCCGGATGTCAGTGGAGGAAATGGCAGGGGAGGAACTTCGACAGCTCAGGGAAGGTTACACATCTGTGGGCATCAGTGAGCATCAGTTACCAGAGGCAGTGGAAGGGACACCCACCAATAAAGTTCGCTGCAGGCGCTGTAAGAATTTGGACTGCAGGGTGACACAGATCTCACGAGGGACGCTCTTCTTGCCATCCTGGGTACGGAGTGGCGGTGCAGATGATGATTCAATGACTTTCATGACTTGTGCTAATTGTGGAGAGCAGTGGTACCACAGCAGCTGGGTTTGCCTTTGAGCAAGTGTGTATGTATTTATAACTGTAATAAAGATGAATAGTAGTATTTTTAAGTACTAACTGACCATTTTTGCACAGTTAAACCAAACAAAGATTTTTTATTCAGAATAAGTTTCTTGTGGCCTTCAGTTTGGTGCAGTGAACCCTCACAACGCATTTCACCCAATGCATTGTGAGGGTTCACGGCACCAAACTGAAGACCACAAGAAAGTTGTTGACCCAGAGCAGATACATACTTGCATAAATACAAATTTTTAAAATGCATGGTTTTCAAGTACAGGAACCACAAGTTGCAAATGCACAAGGTTTATCACATAACTTAAATTATTTTAAATATATATAACCATTAAATATGTTATACTTTTGCTTTCAGGTTAATTTTTACTCTGGTGTAAATTGAGGCATTAATGTAATGTTATGTTATGTTAATCTATGAGATAGATTTTCAAAAATACTTTTAGAAGTCTATTTAGTCTCCTACAAACACACTTTTGGGACTGAATTATTGTTGATTAAATTAAATATGCACACCTATTAACCATCGTATTAAAAAGTATAACCTATTAAGGTTTTTAGAAATCTTAAAGTCTATGATGTTGTCTTGTTATGAAATGAATATGTGGGTTTCATAAATGTATACAATTTACTTTTAAGTAGTTGTGAGTTGCATTAAGTTAAAAGCAATTTAAATCATTTAATCCATTGGTTTTGACTGAGTTTACTGGTAATTCAGATTATATGCCCTTACAAATTTCATATAATAATATATTCACATTATGAAAAAAAAAATGTGCATGAAAATATAGCGCAATAATATATTTATAAAAACTTTGTCACTTTCACCAACTTTATACATTTGTTAATTTCTCTATACTAATAAAGGTTACTGTGACTTGTACTGCAATAATAATAATTACTGTAAGGTAAATTCTAAATCTACTGTACTTCCTCTTTAATCTCTTTCAGAGTTCATGAGCTTGATCTTTGCTACTCTATTTGTGGTTTAGGTCACAGTAAATGAATGTATGAGAACCAGTAAAGTTACTTTCAAATCACCCAAAAAAAGGGAAGCACAACCCATGCAAGTATGAGCCAAATGTAATCTTGTGTCTAGGCTCAGCAAACGTGACAGAAAGTGTGCTACATGTAGAGAGCATGTGACCTGGTAATCTGGCCAAGATAGGGTCCAAAAGCTGATTTCTTTGGATGCCTCAGTCCAAGGAATGTATTGTATGCACTCAGATCTCACTCAACATTGTGGAGCATGAAAATAGAAGAGAATATATTTAAATTACAATTAACCTTTCAGTCATTGATTTCTGTATCAAGTTGACCTCAGTTCTGAAACTAACTTCATTCATTTCAGTGTTGTTTTATTAACTGATTTCATGTTTCATGTCTTATAAATGAGTACTGGGTCATATGAGCTTCAGTAGCTCAATAGTATAGCTTTGGCCAGCCCAGGGCGCCATGTCCTGGAGGCGCTCCTTTACTGTCTATGGAGGCGCTCCACACACTGGAGATGCTGTTGTACGGAATGGCGGTGCTCGCACAGCGCTTCAACACTCACTGCTGAATTCTCAACTTTAATGCATTTTTCTTACACTAACGGTATGTTCCATAACAGTTATGTTTTAAATGTACATTAAACAATGTGTAGAACTTGCTAGGACCTTTAAAGCAATGATGGTGCTGGTAAAAGCCTCTCAGATCTGCTGGTTTGATCATGCGATTGAATGGAATTCAGACACTTTTTTTTCTACTAAGCTGAATTGATGCCTTGCCACAAAGTTTTTACTTTGCGATTACTTTTTACGATTTGCTTTATGTCGAGAAAACAGCCGCAATGTAACAGTTCTTCAGCTCGTTATTGATTAACGTTGCAATCGGGCTTGAGTTCAACCTACGTCGTATTCCAAGATGTTTTCTGCTATAAAAGCATGGAAGCGCGCGTCTGGTTGTTAAATGTTCGCTATAAAATAGCAGCCCAGCCTTACATTTCGTCTAGCTTTACACTGTAAATCTGTTATCTTTTAGCCTACAGTTTTTTCAACATGTTTAGACTCGTTCGCTGTCTGTCTCACGTTATTTGAATAAATAAAGTGGGGATGTAATAAGTCAAATTTGATTATAGTGATTCCTTACATTGTGAGTTATATTATTTTCTTATACTAAGTTATGAGGAAGACAGGACAATCCAAGAAGATATGTCTCACATGATCAGCACTTCCGGGGCTCTGATGAATGGACTCCTGTCATGGGACATTTTTTTAAATAGAAATATTACTATTTCTGTGAAGAACAATGTCTGGGGACAAAACTGTGTTCTAAAGATACCATTAACACTCACCTGAGCCAGCTGACTTTATGTCACACTGGAATTAAAAGGTATTTAGGCTAGTGGGTCACTCTGAAAATTACCATGAGGCATTTTCTAGAACCATGACAGGTTACCTCACCTTCCACAAAAGTCCTACTTAAGTGGTCAAATGATGTTGCTAAAAGAACATTATTTTTTTTATTTGGTGTAATGAAATGTATTTATGCGATTTAAGATTCTAAATACATTATTTCAAACATACTGTACACTATTGTTTCTCCTGCACTGCCTTTCTGAAATGCATAGTTTTTTTACAAAGCTCATCGGTCCGAAAAGTGAGGTGTACTCTGACTGGCCAGCTATCCAGTGCATTGTGATTGGCTGAATGCCTCAAGCTTTTGATGGAAATGTTACGCCCCTCACCGTACTGTGATCCATGTCTAGGTCTAGATTGAGGAACTATGTGACTCTGCTTCGTCCACGGTGAAAGCTGATCCGGAGATCCACGGCTCGAAGTTGATGTATTTCCTCAGCGACCAGCACGGATCAGCTCTAGGCATGACAAACTTTCAAAATGAAACACACAGTGTCTCCACGACATGGCGCCAGCAGCAACAGCGAGAATAAAAGGTACGCCTTCTTTCTTTGCGTGAACATCTGGGTGACATTATGCAAATTTTCCCACATCGTGACATAGACATGTGGGGGTGTGTTTAAACGAGCCGTTGAAAAGTCTTAACTTTTATAAAGCATATCGCTTTGGATTTGAGACTTCAGTCTTTGTAGCTTTACTATTACTATCTTCTTTATGTTCCAAGAGCTTGTAACACTCCAAAGAGAAAGGAAAAACAAAAATTGCATCATATGACCACCTTTGTATTGTAGGCCTACATTTAGTTCACTTCAAAGTGAGAAGACTGGCCTTTCAAAACTTGATAATTCTGATTTTGATTTCAGGTCTATGGGTGATGTAACCTATGAAAGTTCTTGATCATGACCACCAAGTCGTCTTTGTTAAAGGTGATTCTGCTGGGGGATGGTGGAGTGGGAAAGTCCTCCCTCATGAACCGTTATGTCTCCAACAAGTTTGATTCACATCTGTTCCACACAATCGGTGTAGAGTTCTTAAACAAAGAGCTGGAGGTGGATGGTCACATGGTCACTCTACAGATCTGGGACACAGCAGGCCAGGAGAGGTTCAGAAGTCTCCGAACACCCTTTTACAGAGGCTCCGACTGCTGTCTGCTTACGTTTAGTGTGGATGATAATCAAAGTTTCTTAAACCTCAACAACTGGAAGAAAGAGTTTGCATACTATGCAGATGTGAGGGACCCAGAGAAATTTTCATTTGTTGTTCTAGGGAACAAAGTAGATGTGACGGAGCGTCAGGTGTCAATGGAAGAAGCTCAAAGGTGGTGTCAAGAGAATGGTGGATATCCATACTTTGAAACAAGCGCAAAGGATGCCACTAATGTCTCAGCTGCATTTGAGGAAGCAGTTAGACGTGTGCTGTCATCTGAAGATCGCACCCAACACCTTCTGCCCACAGACACTGTTGACCTGCACAGAAAGCCACGGACGAACGGCTCATGCTGTTGAAATACTCCTTACGTGTTAGCAAAAAATGCAAAAATGCTCCATTCCAGAAAAACCTAATTTCATAATTTTTGTCATTGCAGTTTTAGCTTTAGCAGCACTCACACTAGTTCTAATACTGTTTACAAGTTGAGAAATAAACATCAGATGTTACACTCATTAACAGTAGAACATATACAAGTGTTTTTTGTGTTCAAGTTGTGTTTCTTTAAGTGCCTTTAGCACAGGTTTGTTTGTCTTATTTAACAATATTGCATGATAAGACATTTTGGAATGTCTGTGAGCCATAAAGTGCGATTTTATAGCATTTTTGTAAATATATATTTTTGTTTTAATTACCATTTTAATTTCAGTGGGCTTTGGGTCTCTCTTAATTTATCAGAGCTAACATTTTTATTTATTTAAATATGTTAGATTATAAAAGTTGAGTACTGAAATGATACCATCCATTTTATTTCAGATGATTTCTGTGTCGCAAATGATTCTCATAATAATCCTGCATGCTAATCTAAGTTTGCTACATTTGTGTGTATTCATAAATATTTAATTGAAATAATGCTGAATTAAAATAATTTGATAATTGATTATGTTCCTCATTATGTTTCTATTTGTTAACCTCAATTCTTATTATATTGGTGCAATGAAAAGATAAAGGAATCTTTCACCCAAAAATGAAATTTTGCTAAAGTTATGTAGATGAGATCACTTGCTCAACAATGGATCCATGCAGTGACTGGATGTGTGTCTCCTTAGTCAAACAAACCTGATTAAACTCATCAGCTCATCAGTAGAGACTCCCAAGACCTGAAATAGGTATGTCAGATAAAGGACACATTAAAATCTGCAGTGTTGGGAACTTCTAGAACGTGGTTTAGAACCATAGCTCTGTCTATCCATAATATTGTTTTTTCCACTTCAAGGGTTAATTGATGGACTGGAGTTGTGTGGATTACTTTTGGATCATTGTGATACTTTTATCACCCATTCACTGCAGAGAAACCACCGGTGAGCAAGTGATGCTAAATATCATAAAATATGTTCCCATGAAGAAACAAACTCATCTACAAATGGGATGAACTGAAGGTGATTACATTTAACCAAATGTTATTTTTTGGGCGAACTATTGACAGTCAATGTCTTTAATCATAAAACAAAACGTTGGCGTCATGTACTAATTCCTACACCAGGTGGCGCAGCTACAACAAAAATGCACAAGCTGCAGAAGGATTTAAAGTTAAAATTATGTTAACTTGCAATGCATTGAACCTATAAGTCAGTTTGGCCAAGATATAAAGATTAATGCAAGTCTTGCTTTAAAAGAAGAAAAAACAAAAGAGCTCATATAGATCATAGAAAATATTTTACTAGAGAAGGTTACAAAAATCACTATCCAGGATTCATAAAACATCTGACTTCAAATAAAATCGACTATGAAACACCTAAGACTACAGTTTCCAATAACATACAGGGGTTTGTTTTTCGGAGAAAGATGGGACACTGTCAATTGTAGTTCATTAGAACAATGGACTACACATCACTTATAGTACTGCAAAACAAAGTGAAATATCTCTCCTTCATGCAATAATCAGGGAACAATAGAACACCCAGGCACACATCTTCTTTTTCAAAAACAGGGTAAATAGATCAACATCTTACACATCCCTTTAAGATCCCTTTAACATAATTTAACATACAGCAAGAAATGGCATATAATTGGTATTAAACAACTGTATATGTGGACAATACTAACATGCTTATATTTACAGGGACATTACAGAGAATAATCATTTTAGTTAAAAGTCAGATCAATAAAAAGAGTCATATTGTAAAAGTAGTAATAGAAAGAGATGGAGAGAGAGACCAATTAGGAAAAAAATACACTGCAAAAACAAGGCTGTATTATTTGACTGTAAATTCAAACCATTTTCAGAGTTTCACGTCCACAAAGCAATAACTCAAACAGAGGAGTCACAATCATCTCATTAAACTCATAGTAAACACCAATCTTGCCATAAGAACAAATTCTAGAAGACTGAAACATATCTAGATTTATCAATAAAACTGAAGAAAAGTATGTAACCTGTATAGCTGATGAGGGCAGTTTAGGTTAGACATTATTAGTAAATAATTTAGCATTAGTTCATTTAATATTTTTTATTATATATATATATATATATATATATATATATATATATAAAAACCTTTTTTAGCCTGTCAGATTTAAATCAGTCAGACACAGTTGTCAGAATATAATTTTGAAGGTTGACTGTTTGATAATGATACTCAAGATTGACAGCTTTAAGGAAGCATCCTTTATTTGAATTTTTTTTATTTAATTTTTTTCTAATTTATGTGCATGTGTGCGTGTGTGTGTGTGTGTTAATACGCCAGCTTTCTATTACGAGATTAGTGCAATTTGTCAAGAACCAGTATTGTTCCCCACCCCCTCCAAAAATAAAGTAAGAAAGAGAGTTGGAAAAAGGTGAATTCAGAAATCTAAGATAGAGATCTGAGAGATAGAAGCCATAGAGATCAGAGAAAAATTCTAAATAAACAGACATTTTCAATACACAACCTGGGACCCATAATAAAAATAAAATAAAAAAACAACAACATTCATTCACTTTCACACAATTATATATATATATTTATATATGTATAAAACGCCAAAAAAAAGGAAGTTCCTGCAAAATGTCTGTGAGGAGTTAGTGCAGACAGTCTATCATTTAAGCAGCGCTTCACCAAGACAATGCATCATAAAACCAAACATAACCCAGTTATAACCATGACTCTACACTGTACGTACACTTTCTAGCAATTCAAAAATACTTGCAAATGACAGTACGATACTAGAATACATACACTTTTATACCATTGGTCTTTTGCACCATGAAGATGAGAAAAACACATCCTATCACCATAAACTGCATGATTCCACTCATCATTTGTTACAGATGTTTAATATCTTGCCTGACATGTTTCATCATGATTATAACTAACTTATACCACTGTTATGATGTATAGTCAGGATAGCGCAGTGCTTAGCAGTGTTAGTTTGTGTATAGTGTTTCATCTGAGGGTGGCAGGTTTGTGTGTGTGTGTGTGTGTGTGTGTGTGTGTTGGTGTGGTCTAGAACAGGTTAGAAAGAGGTTGGGTAGATAAGAGTTGGGAGAACTGTTTATGAGTAGGAGTTTAGACCCTCCTTTGAGCGTGACTGCACATCCTGCAGCTCTTGATCATCTCTGGTTTTGATGTCCTGGTAGGCATGAGTCTGCTGACACAGTCCCTTGAGATAGGCCCAGTTTGCTGCCAGGATCATCAGGTAGTGGATCTGTGGACGGTAGAGAAGGGGAGGAGACAGACAAAATAGAAAGAGTGACAGAAAGAGTGAAAGAAAGAGGAAGAAACAGGTGGAGGGAAGGATTAGTCATGAGTGGGTTAGTTAGCAAAAGCCAGCTATAACGAGTTAAGACAGTATTAATTAGTTGCTCTAAGAATCAATTAAGTTGCTAAATCTCAGTGAATTATTATAGCTGCATCAAACAGAAATGAATATTAGTTGATCGGAATACACTGAAAAAATGGAGCAACTTTATATAATTTGTTTATATTAAATTATATTTATTATATATAATATTATGCATTAATATTATACATCTTTTACTTTACATTTTCAGACATAATCCTAAAAATGTCGGCATAATATAATATGTATTTAATTGTGTGTGTTTTAAAAAATATTTAAGATAATCAGTATGTGTCCTATTTATAAACACCCTGGTATCATGCAGAGTTATTATAGTTAACTAACACTAAAATCATATATATATCTATATATATCTTTCTGATTACAAAATTACAAAAATGGCCTTTAAATAAATTACATGGTCATTTTTGTTTTTTTCAGTGGATATGGCATCACATGAAATCGGGTTATTTCATAAGTACGCAGTTAGCAAATAAAATATGATATAAGAATCTCTTATATCCAAAGAAATGTAAAAAAAAAAAAAAAAAAAAAACACTAAATAAAGTGAAGTGAAGATCTCCACAATAATTGTTTATTTCTGATTATTTCTGAAAACAGGAACTATACTGCTTTGAGAATACAAAACGCAAAAACTGTATGCTGTCTGAATGCAATATTATACATAGTATTTGACTAGGTTTAGATTAATCTAAAAACAAAGGCACTGAAAAATAATAGCATTTTTAGAGTTAAAAGTACAGTCACACCCTTCACAGGTACATGCAGCATAAAATAAATGTTTATGACCATAAACACAACATTCTTAATACCTATCACAACACCAATAACTATGCCTTTCTCATCTACTGTACTCCACTTGCCTTTTCTGGCTGGCTTCTGGACTACGGGTGCCTCAGGGTGGATATGACACAATGGAGAGACATTCTCACTACTAAAGTCATTTTTCTCTTAAACTGTAAATAAGCTATTCTGGATTGATAGGTGCTATACTTTATATGAACTGGTACCTAGGTAAAAATGTATGTAAAACATTAAGTGAATATGATGTATTGTCCTTCTTTTTTCAAGAGATCACACCTTCTCAATTAGTAGAGAAACACAAAGATACAAATGAATTGAACATTAGACACTACCATTAATATGCACTACACTGTCTATACATTAAGGCCCATGCTATGAACTAACAGTTCTCAATTTATTTCTCTCCTTTGCCTTTTTCCTGACCTCTTTTACTCACCAGGTCCTCCCTCTTCCTGTCTTTCTGTCTCTATCTCTGAGAGCAACGTTCACAGACTTGGCAGTTGCCTTTACACAAAAACTCAAAACTTAGTGGTGTGACTGTTGTCGTAGCTCTTAAACTTCAACACTGCAAAGTTATAGGTTGTGGCCATCACATAGATGAGCTGAATGGAAAAGAGACAAACCAGGGGGTGAGACAAAACAGTTTTAGATGCACAATAGCAACTTTACAATATAAGTTGCACCACATCCATCGCAAACTGAAAGAACGGTTGTTCAATCTGTCCCTATAAAGATTCTAAACTGATGACAGAATTTAGGATTATAGTACTATATTGTACCAATTTCTCTTCAAAGAGCAATTCCTTCCAGAGCAATTTTAGATAGTTCAAAGTTAATTATTCTAGATACAGTCATGTGAAAAAGTACACCCTATTGAATTCCATGATTTTCTGTATCAGGACAGAATAAAAAATTGTCTGGTCCTTGACAGGTCTTAAAATTTGGAATTTAAAACAATATATGTTATTTTTTAATGAACAAAAATTAAGCCACAATGGAAAAATCAAAGTTAGGACAAAGTTAGGCCCAGGTCCTGTGGTTATAAACCAAGCCCAAAATCATCATCCTCCACCAACATGTGTATCTTTTGGAATGAGGTGTTGATATGCTCTTTAGGTTTTCACCAAATGTGGCATTGTGTATTATGGTCAAACATCTCCACCTTGGTCTCATCTGTGATGCCATGCTTTTTTTTAGATAGAAGAGGCTTTTTTTCTGGCAAGCCTTCCAAACATGCCATACTTGTCCCATATTTTTCTAATTGTACTGTTATGAACTTTATTATTTTGCATGTTTGCTGAGGCCCATAGAGTCTGCGGAAAAAAAGTTCTTGGGTTGTCTGCCATTTCTCTGAGTGTTATACAGTCTGATCATGGGGTGACTTTCCTGAGACGTCCTCTCCTGGGAGGATTGGTGTGTGTTTGAATGTCTTCCACTTGTGAATAATCTTCCTCACAGTAGAATGTTGGACTTTAAATTGTTTGAAATGGCAGTAACAATTGCTTCTTTAAGATTAATGCTGATGTCCTAACTCCTTGGCACTGTGTTAACTGACACCTGAATGCTCCAGACCAGCAAAATGCCAAAATTTCAGCTTTTATAGAGGTTCACACACTTGTTGATGACTGATGACCAGTTAATCAAAGGGATTTGTTTAGCAGTGCCTGATTGCTACTTACCCCTTTAATTCCTGTTTTAAGTCCTAAATATGTCACAAAAGTTTCTTTTCCATTTTGGCTTTATTTTATGTTAAATTAATAATGGCACGATGCAATATGTCATGCATTGTTGTTCATCTGAAGTTTTATTTTCCAAATTGTAAGACTTGTCAATGACTAGATATTTTTTTTTTTATATTCTTTTATGTAAAACCATGTAATTCAAGAGGGTGTCCTAACTTTTTCACATGACTGTATGACTGTATTGTTAAGAAAACAAGTATGAAATGAGCAAGTGAACAAATAAACATTATGAAAACTTACCAGTGCGATCACAGTGGCTCCAGCTCCAGCACAGGCAACAATATAAAGATGGTAGGACAAATAGAACTGTAATGGAAAGAGTTTAGGAAATCCATTAAACACAACTAACTAGCTACAGACCTTGACTCACAAAAAAATGTAATATTCCTCATTCAAAATAAAATTTACCTATTAAATTTTTCCTTTAAAAAGTATATTTTTAAAGGATAAACAAGTCTTGTCAAATTAATAAAAGTCAACATTTCTTAAAAAGGTACAAAAAAGTATTTTTTACCCTACAAAGCCTACTCTATCATATTTGATACATACAGGACTCTGAATAATCAACATGAACAAAATTTGCTGTCAAACCTGTTGCACACAATCTACTACATCACTTATGTAATCTGATTGATAATTAACTGTAAAAACATTCAAAACTGGTTCACAGTTGTTGTTGTCGTTGTTGTTGTTGTTTTTTTGTCTGCATGTGTTTTCTGATTTTCATAAGGTAAACCTAAGAACTTTGATTATTGTTAGTAACATTTCAATCCCAACCGCCCTACCCACCCCACCCAAATATTCTTAGTGTCTCAAAAAAAAACAATCTGTACTGCATACAAGCTTTTTAGATTTTGTCTAAAGTTTCAAAAAACTTTTCCATCAAAAAAGAAGAAAAGAAAAGAAAACTCCACTATTATTTAATGTTTTAGGCTTTAAACATAAACATGTAAATAATAAAAGAAAAGATCTTGCTGTCAATATATATGTAGTGATCTTCATGGAAAAATTAGTTAACTTTACCTCACTAGTATTGCAGATAGCACTTAGCGTGGAGCCACAGGCTTTACCAGGAATAGCGTTCCATGGGATGATTCCTAAAAATGGTTATATGAATCACATACATTAATTTAAAATGTCATAAAAGACTATATGTATATATGTATATATGTATGTATATATGTATGTATATATATATATATATATATATATATATATATATATATATATATATACACACACACACACACACACAAATGCATCTATATCTATCTATCTATCTATCTATCTATCTATCTATCTATATCTATATATATATATATATATATATATATATATATATATATATATATATTGAATGGAGAAGGAAATGTATGATTGTATTTTTTAAAAAGGAAGTGTACACTAACAGATTTATCTCAACAGCTGCATTCCAGTAGAATAACTCACTCCTTCCATTGTAAAGTGATGTTAATATTGCAGCTAAATACAACCAAGTATTATGCAATGGTTCACGGTTGAGGACAGTCAAGGTTTTTACCATACTGTCGCACATCGACACAGATGTTGTCCACAGAGGTGAGATTGGCAATAGGGGACTTCATGGCTCCACAAGCAGTCCACATGTTATAAAACAGGAAAACGGGCACCGCAGAGAAGCCAAAGATGCCCAGCCAACCCAAGCCCAGAATGTAGGTGAGGAACACAAACTAAAAAAAAAAGAGAGAGAAGGCTGTTAGCCTCTCATGCTCAAATATCCATTCAATATCAACTTCTAATATTATGGTGACTAGAATAATCTCATAGTTTTTAAAATCCTGCACTTTATACTGTATGAATGTGTCCCAGAATCATGACCTATTTACCGCCAGATCACCTTGGATGTGTTGCCACGTGATTATCACACTCACTCATGTGAACATACACACATATTTTCCAGATTAATGCATGACACATGCATATATGACCTAAAGGCTTTAAAGATTGATGCTACTGGACATCTGCAGTGATTAAAGCAACTGGGGTATATAGCACTGTCCGTGCCAGATCTGTCCTGAAGGGTTGACCTATGTATGTACAGTAGCTGTGTATGTCTGTGAATATGCCAAATCTAGCACTGAAGGTGTGGTTGGCTTATTTTTTCTAGGCTCGATTGTGTTTATTGGTGTGCAGTCTAATGTGGTAATGCTTTGTTTAAAAAATAGTTTTTTTCACATAATTTTAATTTATTCTGTCATTTCTCTTATAAATGCTCTGTTGATTTCCTAGTTTTATGAAGCCCCTCCTTCAGAAGTATGCAATGGGATCAGATTGGTTAGCTGGCCCATTGTGTTGTGATTTGCTAAAATGCCTAGTGGACGTTCATGCCCCTTACCTCAGTAGCATATGCTCCAGTGTTGTAATGTAAACAATGGCGTCATCAATATTGCTTATCAATTTGAGCCCATATGAAAAAAAAAGTTCCTCTTCGGGAACTCGAGCTGCGTCGAGCGCTTTTGGGGAACGCCTTTGGCAAGAACAACTCTGAATATCGTGTGCAATCAGTTCAATGGAAGAACGTGACGTCACGGACGGGGTAACATAGCGACCAGGAAGCTATAAAGTCTTATTTACTGTTGTCTGTCCAGTATCAGTAGACTAAAATGCCAAAGTCTAAAGCAAAGACGAGAGACGTGAAGGGCGAATCCAAATCGCGCTATAAACTGTGTGTTCCTCCATTCGTGGGGTTCGCAGGTGGATCTGGCGGAGGGAATGGAGACGGGCCAGTCCTTATCTCTTTCCTCATCTGCTAGATCCGGCGCCCAAACCCTGGGATCGGAAGCACGCTCGTCGGTTTCTTCCCCCCAGGGCGAGGGGTCGACACTCCTTCATCCGATGAGGTGGATGTGGAGACAGTTGGTAGGGATTCGCCACCCCTTTCGCCCCAGTATGAGGAGCTGCTGGAGGTGGTAACTCGCGCTGTCTAGAAGTTAAACATAGAATGGCCCCCAGAGAAAAAACATGAACCGCTGAGAAGTAAATTAGATGAGCGGTATCTGAGGCCCAGACAGCCACCTCCAGCACGGAGCCTTCCCTTTTTTCCCGACCTCCATGAAGAAATGGCGAGGTCGTGGAAACACCCCTATTCAACCCGTCTCTTCGGCCCCGATTCTCAATATTATGGAAATGTTACGGGTCTCGATGAGCGAGGGTACAGAGCGATACCCCGGGTCGAACAGACGCTTGCGAGCTATCTGTCACCCGGTTCGGCGTCGTCTCTGAAGGCTCCGGCCTTGCCCACAAAACCGCTAAGGACTACATCAGCATTAATGGGCAAGGGGTATGTGGCAGCAGGTCAGGCGGGGGCGTGCCTTCACACTATGGCCGTCCTCCAAGCATATCAGGCCGACCTGCTGAGAGATATAGACGAGGGAGAGGGGATCAAGTCCGACGATATTGCAGAACTTAGACGGACCGCTGATCTCTCCCTCCGCGCCACCAAAGAGACCGCTCGCGCGATTGGGCGGTCTATGGCAGCCTTAGTGGCCGCGGAGAGGCATTTATGGCTGAACCTGTCCCAAATAAAAGATTGTGACAGGTTCTGCCTCCTGGACGCCCCGCTCCAAGCCTCGGGCCTGTTGGGCGACACAGTCAATACTGTCGTCGACAGGTTCCAGGAGGCACGCAAGCAGGTGGCGGTGTTCCAGAGTTTCCTCCCTCGTCGCTCTTGTGGGTTATCTGGACGGGAGATACTCACACCACTAGCGGGCTCCTCATACCGTGAGGCTCAAAAACAGAGCGTCGCCACTCGTGCTCCCCCATGCCGGGACTGAGGGTCTAAGCTCTAAGTCGGGGGCTTCTAGATTAAAATCTGATCTTCGCACTGTTATCGAAGCTAGGAAGTCCTCGACGAAGAGGTCCTGACGCCAGAATCCCAGTGACCTCGAGGATAACCCCTACTGGGGTAGAGCGGTGTCCACCTCATTATACAGTGCCCGTCTCACCCCGGTGCCCTCTGGAGGCCGGTCTGCCAAACCCTGCCTGTGTTTCAGGGCGCAGCGTTCTCCCGCGAGTGTTACTCCCAGTTATTCGGGGGCCTCTTACACCAGAGATCAGTCTCGAGAGACTGATTCCGTTAGTACATTATCTAGCAGCGTGGAAACTACTGCCAAATGTATCTCAATGGGTCCTGCAAACAGTAGAAAGAGGCTATTGTATTCAGTTCGGCCGTCCACCGCCGAGATTCAACGGGGTTACACCGACAGTTGTCGGCCCCAGCAGGCTCTGGTTATGGAACAAGAAGTGAATACCCTATTAAGGAAGGAGGACATCGCAGTGGTTTTTACAGCCGGTATTTCATAGTTCCAAAGAAGGATAGGGGGTTGCGTCCGATCTTAGACTTACGTCAATTAAACCTCTCAGTAATGTCACTGAAGTTCAAAATGCTCACTGTCAAACGGGTTGTAGCCCAAATCAGATCCGAGGACTGGTTTGTCACAATAGATCTCAAAGATGCATACTTCCACATATCCATCTTTCCACAACACAGGAAGTTTCTGAGGTTCGCTTTCGGGGGCAAAGCTTATCAATATCGAGTACTTCCCTTCGGCCTTGCACCCTCACCCCGCACATTCACGAAATGTGTAGATGTGGCTCTGGTACCCCTCCGTATGCAGGGCATCCGCATTCTAAATTATATCGACGATTGGGAGCTCTTGGTCGCCGTGTAATGCTAGCGACAGACGCGTCCCTCACCGGTTGGGGTGCGGTCATGAGTGGCCACCCTGCCCGCGGCCTGTGGAGTGGTCGCCATCTGACATGGCACATCAATTGTCTAGAAATGCTAGCAGTATATCGAGCATTTAAATATTTCCTCCCAGACCTGAGAGGCTGTCATGTGTTAGTGCGCACCGACAACACAGCGGTAGTCTCTTATATCAATCACCAGGGGGGTCTGCATTCACGCCCCTTAATACAAGCTGGTATACCAGACCCTCCTGTGGTCCCAGGGCAAACTCATCTCATTAAGAGCAGTATATATTCCTGGGAGATTGAATGTGGGAGCAGACATGCTGTCGAGACAGGGGCCGAGGCCCGGGGAGTGGATGCTTCACCCCAAGGTGGTGAAGCAGATATGGCAGATTTTTGGCAAAGCTCAGGTGGACCTCTTAGCGACTCGAGAGACATCGCAATGTCCCCTCTGGTTCTCTCTAGTTCACCCAGCTCCACTGGGACTAGATGCCATGGCACAGACTTGGCCGAGGCTTCGTCTGTATGCCTTTCCCCCCATCGCTCTGCTCCCGGAGTTCTGGCGAGAGTACGCCGGGACGGGGTCAGTCTGTTGTTAGTAGCCCCGTTCTGGCTGGGCCGAGTATGGTTCGCAGATCTGATCTCTCTCCTCGACGGCTCTCCATGGGAGATTCCGATCAGGACAGATCTACTCTCTCAGGCGCAGGGCAAAATAATTCACCCTCACCCGGAGTTGTGGAAGCTGTGGGTGTGGCCCCTGAGGGGGCACAACTGTTAGCAGCTGGTCTCTCAACCGAGGTTGTTGAGACCCTACTCCAATCCAGAGCTCCCTCTACGAGGAAACTGTACGCCCTGAAGTGGAAACTCTTCACTTCATGGTGCAGAGATCGCCACCTTGACCCTGTTAACTGCCCAGTTGGTACAGTTCTGGAGTTTTTACAAGCTAGGCTCTCTGCGGGGTTAACCCACTCCACCTTAAAGATGTACATGGCGGCCATAGCTGCTTACCACGTCCCTTTCAATGATCAGTCACTGGGTAGACACCCCCTAGTTACACGTTTCCTCCGAGGTGCACTGAGGCTGAGACCTCCAGTACGGTCCCATATCCCCCCGTGGGACTTGGTTGTGGTGTTAGAGGCTCCCTGCAAAGCTCCATTCGAAACAATTCAAGACATCTCAGACAGCCATCTGACACTTAAGACTGCCCTATTACTGGCTATTACTTCTCTAAAGAGAGTTGGAGATCTTCAGGCCCTCTCGGTGGCCCCTAACTATCTAGACTTTGCCCCTGGTATGGCCAAAGCATTCTTATACCCTCGAGCGGGTTATGTTCCTAAAGTTCCCTGACCAAAATCTGACCAATTGCTTGTTTGCTACGGTCCTCCTAAAAAGGGTTCCCCTGCCTCTAAGCAGACCCTTAGTCGTTGGATAGTCAAGGCTATCAACGTCTCCTATGAGTCATCTGGTCTTCCCCTTCCTTTGGGAGCCAAGGCTCACTATACTCGGAGTATGGCTGCCTCTAAGGACTTTCTAGCAGGTGTGTCCCTCTTGGACATCTGCAACGCTGCGGGGTGGTCCACGCCCTCTACATTCACCAGATTTTACAATGTCGATATGCGAGCCACTCCTGGCTCTTCTGTCCTCTCGCCTTAGCTGTGCTCTTCGGATACACACTAGGCAGGGGTTTGGTAGTCTGGCAGTGTTGGCACATCGTTCCCCAAAAACGCTCGATGCAGCTCGAGTTCCCGAGAACGAGATGCTGCGTCGCAGAGCCATACTCCCAGCACCCCTGTCGGCCCTGCCAGCTGCGTGGCACGTGCCTTTATAGCTTCCTGGTCGCTACGTCACCCCGTCCGTGACGTCATGCTCTTCCATTGAACTGATTGCACACGATATTCAGAGTTGTTCTTGCCAAAGGCATTCCCCAAAAGCGCTTGACGCAGCGTCTCGTTCCCTCGAGGAACTAGGGTTACATACGTAACCTAGGGAAGTTTTTGGTGTTTTACTGCCTCTAGCTGGAAACTTTAATTGAAATGTATGTGTCGGTAAATTTTTTGAGTTTTGCAGAAACATAGGTAGAAGAATGTTTTTCCATTGAGACTGGGTTTTTATTTGTATGTCCATGCTTGTATGTGTGCACTGGCCTCACCATGGCACTGATGCAGCGTCCACACACAGTGGTCTTGAATTCGCTGTGCATCTCTTTGACAGCACTGGTGGTGTAAAAGCCTTCAGCCAACAGGATGATGCCATACAGGAAGAAGAAACAGGCGATTCCATAGATGATGTACTGCAAAATCTGAACCCTGTATAACAAAGAAAAAATTTAACTGTAATGAATGTGAACACTTGAAAAGATATCAGTTAAGATGAAATGATACCAAAGTACAGTCATAGCTTAATTAAGATCACATTTTTTCAGAGTTGGTATCATCTGTTCAAAGGACATTGTTCTAGATTGTGATTGATTTTACTTTTATGTGGGGGATGCAGATGTACTCTTGGCAGATTTGATTAGGGCCACTGATAGTAAAGATGTACACAGGAAGAGGTCACTGAGGTCATTACTCAGCATGTAGTCACCCTTGAACATGTCATAGACATGAGTGCAAACAGGTAAAAAAAAAAAGATAACTTCAAAATGAGCTTTTTTGCCTTCCAAAATAAAATAAACAAACATCACTGGGAAGTTAGTATTTATGGTATATGGTGCTTTTTTTAGCTGTCTATATGAACACACTTACACATCAGTGAGGGTAGCATGGTCGGAGGTGACACGTGAAAAGTGGTTTTCCACCATGGTCACAGTGCCCGTAAGTGCCACATGCCCACAGCCGCAGAACAGAGCAACACCCGAAAAGCACAAGATGGTAGCCACCAAAGATGCATAAGGGACACCGCCCAGACACTTGATGCAACACTCGAAGCAGCCTGTAGGGGGAGAAAGAGATACTTCATGTTTGTCAAAATTCACTACAGCAACTTTGATATTTTTTTTAATGCTGTGCTTATTAATCCCAACATTTAGAATATTGTATTTAAACACTGAACATGTTGAGTGTAAGACATATCATTCTTTAGGGTTATTAAGGTCACATAAACTACTTCAGACAGATAATGTTTTATCACTTTATCAACTTTGCCTTTGATGTTTCGAGAGGAGAGGTTGAGTATTTGGTGTCTTGACACCTCACTGTAACACAATAATGTCAGATGAAATCAGCTGGCCATCCATGACAAGCCATCACACTCATGTCATTTGACGTGGTGAGACTAAAGCCAATAACAATACATTTCTCTTTTTTGAATGTTCAATGATCAGGTTCACTTTTAACAATCTTTTTGTTACGGAGGACTGTTTCTTGATCCTGGGAATGCTGTACACAACAGCTGTTTCTATAAAGTGAGGAAATTCCGAATTTGCAAGGACAGTGTGGCACTTCAGACTCACAGCCTGTAAGTACGTTTTGATATTTAAAGAATTTGCCACTGACAATTCAAATGCAAGTTTTGAGCAGTTTTGAGCAGTGTAGAGTAGCACTTGTTGTTCGTTGTTTCTCTGATCACAAGAGGGTGTGTGTTCACAGTGTGTGTGTGTGTGTTCACTGCTCTGTGTGTGCACTTCGGATGGGTTAAATGCAGAGCACAAATTCTGAGTATGGGTCACCATACTTGGCTGAATGTCACGTCACTTTCACTTTCATTAGTTCCCCACTTGATGCAACAAATGCCTTGTTTGTAATGGGTTTTATTGGTTTTGTCTCGTCGTGCCGGGAGGGGCTGTTGCCATCACAGTATGGTGAGGGGTGTAACATTGCCATCACACCTTTGAGGTATTCATCCAATCACAATGCAAGGATGGCTGGCCAATCAGAGCACACCTCGCTTTTCAGAATGATGAGCTTTGTAAAAAATTACGTATTTCAGAAAGGCGGATCTGTCATTCAGTTGCCAACAGTTCTCCCTCAACAAAAAATGCATGATCATGCGAAGAACACACAAGGCTATGTTCAGAATATACAGTTGTAGCAGAAATGACTTGAACCAGACAAATTAAAGAGTCGATCAGGGCTGTGGCTGAAACACGAGATTAATTCCTCAGTAAGGCAACAGGAAGTCATAAAACATTCTGTGCCACAAGTCCCAAGCAAGATAACCTACCAACCAACCAACGCTTTCACAGAACAGCTTTCAACATTAACACCACTAGAACAATTATTAACAATTTCAATTCGGAGAAGAGATGTCAAATTTGTTGTTTGTAATTGATAAGCAACGCCGGACATCACGTGTAAACCCATGAGAGTACTACACAAGAGCCTTTGACTTCCCCCCCACCTAGTAGAACAGACTGAAATTCCTAAGGGGGAGGGGGCTTTGAACCTCTGGTCTCCACAGAAATCTTTGTCAAGAGAATGGCAAAGATTGGCGAAGAAAAGTCTTTTCTACATATATATTAGGGCTGCACGATGTGTTGTTTAAGCATTGATATCGCGATGTACGAATCCACGATAGTCACATCGCAGGATGTGCGATGTAGGCTGTTGTAGTTGATCCGTTATTCATTAACTGTATGGGCCAGAAAGCGCGCACGAGAGAGAGAGAGAGAGCGCAAGCGAGCGGCCGGTGACACACTAGATGCGTGGCGCAAGCATCTCAGCTGCGTGGCGTGTCCGTTTTTAATTCGGCTCCCATGTGAACAGGTTAGAGCTTGAAGACTGTCTGCGTGAGACGCGCGGAAAATGCTTGCATGCTAGAAATAGAACCGACGCCTATTTTTCACGCGACACGCAAGCATGCTGGAAGCGTTTCCAGACAAAATAGAATAGGAAAATATGTTTATATGTCATTTTGTACACAGATACATATTAATTCATGACACTTAGATGTTTGAAAGTCTATAGGTTGACATATATTCAGATATAAATGTAATTTAAAAAATAATAATATATAAAATAATAATTATTGATTTTCAAATATTGCACCTGTCACCTGCCTGAGAGAAAGAGTGAGCCCTGGCCGCAAGCTCAATGTCTTCAAACAACATTGTCAACAACGTCTTGCTCGCTCTCCCTCGCGCATATTAATCAATTGACACGATGGTGTCGATGTTTAAATCATTTAAAATGAGAATTTAAGTGTGCTCACCCCATTTTTGTTTGTAAAAAAAAATATTCATATCGCAATATTTACTATCGCAAAAAAATAAAATATCGCAATGTAAATTTTTCCCAATATCGTGCAGCCCTAATATATATGGACCAAAATGAACTCAAAAAGACTTATAAATGAATATCAGTCCATCGCTTCACTCCATATTCATTTATGTGTAACCCACACATTTGACTTTCATGTTATAATCACTTATTGTGTATGTCTTTTAATAACTATGGGATAGCTTAAGGATACATATTCATGTCTAGTGTCTATGTAATCGAATCTGCTTGATTGAAATAGTCCTAACAATCAGTTATTTGTCAAATGTATCATATTCTTGTTATAGGAATCATGTCCAAAATTAGACCCTGCAAGAGCGGAAAAATTCGGACCACATGCTTGGTAAGATTTATGATACACCCGAGCCAAGACAATATCTGATTGGTCAAGACAACATTTGAGGTGTGGCCAACAGGCCAGTTTAAATACTTAGGACACCCTAAAATCTTGCTTTTAGTCTCTAGCTTTTAGTCTTTAGCTATGCTTCTGCTATTAGTCATGTCTGCTTTTAGTTTTAGCTCTGCTTTTGCTATCAGTCAAGCCTGCTTTTAGATTTTAGCTTTGCTTCTTAGCTTTAGCTTTTAGCCATGCTGTTTGTCATCACAGTTCTTTGAGCGCGGTTCCAGCGTGCTTCAGCCTGCACGCCTGCTGCTACTTAGCCACGATGAGAAGAAACACAACCTAGTCTCGTCAAACTTTACTTCTTTTCTTTTCCGTTTGAGAGTTTCGTGTTCTGAGTTAAGTTTTGTAACGTCGAGTCTCTGACGTCTGACCTCGACTGCCCGTTCAACTTCAACCAGCACACAACTCCATCTTGAGCCAACGCCCAACCAGGGCTTCCCAAGATGTCACTTCAGCGGCTACTGAACTTCCAGCCAATCAGCGACATCAGAAACCAAGGCAATGTACCCTCAGACATTTGTACTGGTGTATCTAATATAATTTTAACCCCATTGAGGAACTCAGTGCGAGTGTTAATTAAGTTATTGATGGTTGTTCATGTCTATGCAATTTCACGTATTTCTGTAAACTTGGGATTCCATATTTCCATTCTCTTAAACTCATCTTTCCCTAACTTTCGAACTTCCTGCAACTTGTGTGAATGTGTGAGTGCATGCGTTTATGTGTTACATTAGTTTATATGTCTTAGAATTATCTAATAAAGCCTTATTCATATTGAAGAGAGAAGAATCTTGTATTTTGTGCTTACAAGTTAATGTCTTAAACTGCCAATCTTGTTACTGTGCTAATTGATAGTGTTTTCACTATACTTTGGATATTAATATCCAGCGCAGATTTGATGTTAAACGGCTCGTTCAGTGAATCGCAGGGCGTCTCAGTGATCAGCCGTGAAACAGTGATTCTGTTCAAATTCCCTTTAAAATCTTAAATGATTCCCTTTAAGCTAAATTGACCTGTTTCCCTTACAAAGTTTATTAGACATATACACAGTTCATTTTTCTTATTATGCATATTGACGTTATTATGTTATGCATATTCATCACTGAACAAAGATTTTCCAAATTGAACTCTCCCAAGGCCTGGAAAGCAGTTATATATTAATAACAGCTCATATCATAAGTTATCTAGGTCAAAGAGGAAGTGCTGTGAAGAGATGGAGTTACAGAGTACAGAGATCAATAGAAGAGGATCAACCAGGGCCCACAACAGTAACCTGGACTGGGGTCAGCACGGGGCCCTGGCAATGTCTGTCTTTTATATTTATGGATGGATGTACCTATAAATGACATTAATGTTCAAAAATGTATACATGTCCAAAAATACATCACATACAAAAACATACATATTTGTGTGGGATATTGTTCTGATTTCTAATAGCTTTCATAAACCTTTTACTGCTCTACCCCAATAATCTTATATAGGTACCTCAATACTACTTATGACTACTTATAACTCTTAACACTGTCTACCTTTATTGTATCTGTTACTGCCACTTATTTGTATGTAATGCTCTGTCCATGTCTGTTCTGCCTATGGTCACTGAGGTCACTCAAATCAAAATATAGTTCTGTTCTCACTTATGCACTTCTCTTTTCAAATGTGAACATCCTAATTTTATTCTTTGTCCATGCCTTCTGAAGAGTGAGAAATATTCTGTATGCATGCTGTAACGTCACTGCTGATTCATTTTGTTCTCTGCATATTAATCTTCTTCCAAAGACATTAAACAACACCAACTCCCCCACATGCATGAATAATGCATTATAGATAGACTGCAACTTATGATCTTAAGACATCTATGGTACACAGAAAAAGTGTGTTGAGTGTCTGCCTGAGGAACTACATTTTATTACCCATAAAAAAGCACTGTGGCAGTGCAGTGGCAGTTAAATTATTTATTTGTCTAGAATTATTTACAATACGTATAATACTATACCAGATTAATACACAAGATGTAAAAAAATGTTTTGCAAGTGTACTATGTGTTTACAGCTCTTGTGCTGAATCTTTATGCATATTTTTAGAGCATAATAGGCCTCTTATGTAATCAGAGCAAGATGAATGTTTGCATAAGAGAACAAACTGCATGTAAGAAAACAGAAAAAAAGTTTTATACTTTGCTTCACCTTACTGTTATTGCTTTCAAACTGTACATATTTTGGAGTTAGGAGGGTTTTGACTGAATAAGGGTCTTTAGAAAGTCATGCTAATAGAAGAGTACACCATAAGGGTCATTTCTGACATCAGTGGGCCCTCTGACCCTCCTATCACACACTCACATTAGTGATGCTAATTCATTTTTACAGTGAGCAGAAGTTCTCTGAATATGCAAAAGCATCTGTTCCGCACTGTCACAATTATACCTCTTACAACAGCTGCTGCTCACTTCATAATAGACCATTTAAAGAGGTAAAATGGTTTCTCAACATGAAGAGCATGATTACAGCCGTTATCTGAAAGCAATTTGAAATTGTATTTAATGTGTGCTGTGAATAGTTAGATCAGGAGAGGTTGTAAAAGAAGATATGGCTACAGCAGGTAAGCTTGGAAATGAAACATGGCAGGTTAAGACAGGGAAAAATGTATTGAGGTTTTTCTTCCCCAGTTTTATTCTTATAATGATGCCACTCATTTCATGTGTGTGTTCACTTAATTTACAGCTGATTTTGTAATAAAGAAAAAAATAAATTGTATAGATTGAACTTTGTGTAATGTAAAGTAAATTTATTTTATAAATTAAAACTATTTAATTGTAATTCCTAATAATTATACATGATGTGACATAAGGCATAACATTCATCACTATTATAAAATTTAAAATATTGAACTACACTTCAATTTTGCTTTTGATTAAGTTTTGCAATGTAATCTCTGAAAATGCATAAATTGTCTATCACTTTCTTTAATAGTATTAGGTTGTCGGTCACATTTCTACTCTTTAAAGGAATAGTTCAATAATGAATATTTTGTCAAAAGGTAGATAATCAAAAAATGTTAAAAGTACAAAAACTACTTTTTCAAAATGAACAGAATTTTAGTATACAGACAAAAATAAATGGCACCGTTTCCTGAGAATGGGCTGTGTTACACATCAACCAGATATCTGAACACGTGATATTCTTCAACCAGCCACATTTATTATTATTTTCAATGCTCATGCAAACTCATTTCCATGAGTGAACTGCTTAATTCAGCCAGTAGTGTTAGTCATAGGTCAGGCAAACCTGAAGAACAGAGACAATAGAGCATTAGGAGATACATGCTGCTTGTGACACAGAGTGCTTATATAATGCTTGTTAAAAATAGCTTCAAACACACACATACACACACACAAAGAGGAAAAAAGAAGAGCATAAAATTGCACACTCTTGCGTGTGCCACTGGTGTTTCCATGGCAACCCTGTGCAATTGGTCTCCTTAACACCTCATAATTGCAGCCGTGTGAAAATCTTTGGGATTTGGGAATTTTTTTTCATAAAATAACATGAGAAATGACTGAAGCATCATGTTGCTATTTGCTATTTTAACTGCCAAAATTTCCCCTTTATCACTCCAAAATAGTTTATATTATCCTATATTTTCCTTTTTTTAAAAGATGAAATAATCAGAATACATTTCTGAATCACTGACCATTCTCAAATGTAATTTATTTGTAACCTTTTTAAGTTTTTAGAGTGTACACCCTAAAATATTATTTCTATAAAATTGATGTAAAAAGGTAAGCTAATATTCTTAAATTGCCCTCCAGTTTTATAAAAATGTATGTACATTGACCATTTTATTCCTCAGTAAAGTATTGTAACACTTTAGTTTAGTGACCACTATTAAGCATGCACATCACTAACATATTTAACAGTTAGTTAATACTGAGCACTGGTCTGTCCTAAAACTAAAGTTTGATCACACACACACACACACACACACAATTACTCTGTAGTGATTTGTACATTGTCATCAAATGTACCTCAACTAAAACCAGGCAGCCCTGCAGAAAGAAGTTAGTCTGAAAATCGGAAATGAGTTTTTCAGGGAGCTCTGAAAGAGGAGATGAAGCTCTGACAGAAGCAGCTGTGTGTCCCTGTTGCGTAATAAATCTATCTCATTAATGTTAGTGGGCTAATGAGGTTAAACCAGAGGTGCTGTGATGCTGCCTAACACTGTAGATACATGCTGGGTTACAGTGAAGCTTAGTGGTGCTGACAAAACTGAGTACAATTATGAAAAGTTAGAGCATATTTTGACTTCAGAATTTATTAGGATAAAAAGTGCTCTACCTCAGAGCTTCCTGGTGCCTGTTTAGGACCTCCAATGGCATCTGTGACAGTGCCTTAACCTTTCTCCATTTATCAACAGTGTTTAAGAGCTTTAATGGGCCATAGACAGGCAAAACAGGGCAGCTCTCTTTGCAGCCATAAAGGAAATCAATGAGCTATTCATTAGTGTTGAATTTAGAATGCAAAGATTACACGGGTCATCTGTCTCCGTCTCTACACTCAACTGTCTCCCTCATTTTACAACTGCAAATAGAACTCATAAAGTTTAGCACAATATATATATATATATTTTTTTTTTTTACAATATTTTTAGTTTCACTACTTCAACATGTCCACTGTACCATAAGAGGATTTGAGGTACCTTCATTAAATTATATTAATCAATAATATTTATTTTCCTAAAGACATAAACATTCATATAATGCAAAAATATTATTTATAATACAGACTTATCATACCTAATCAAAACATTTTCTTTAGACATAATCCAAAATGTTACTTAATGTAGGTCAATATAATGAATTTGTGCCTTTTTACAACTTAATTTCACCATAAACAATTAAATAGCTATAAGACTATTTAAGACTAATTATAAAACTTTTTTTTCAATGTTTAATTTAGTTTACTTACTTTAGGCTAAATAAAGAGATCTATAGATGATCTTAATGTTTATTGTTATATAAAAAAACTATATTTCTATGATATTTCTATGATTTAACCCATATAGAGTGGCATATAAAGCCAAACAGTATAAAGTCCAATAAAATTAACATAGATGAATGTATTTAGGTTGATTCTGTGATATTAAATCACATTTCTGACCTAAATAAGACCAGTTAATTTAAACTGGATGTTATAATTTTTTTTTTTTCAGTCAAGCCAAAGTACTATTGAAAAAATAAAAATAAATCTATAGTGGTGTTATTTGCTTTTAGAAAAACTGAAAAAAAAAAAAAAAGTTCAAGTTCAAAATCTTGTAAAACACAGGGACATCAGCCTCTTGGGACTAACAAGAAAACCAGTAAAGACACCGATTGATCTGAGGCTCTAACAGTTAACAGTTCCTGGTCCAGAATGAATGAAGGTCAGTTTTAATCTCTGCTTCACATCTAACACTAAATGACCTAAAAGTGAGCACCAATGTTCATTTAGCATTTGGTATTGCTGCATTTGGTAAGTCGGGTCAGATTATGTGATGTCAGTGAATCAGTGTGTTTTGATGGAGAGCGAGAAAGGCAGGCAGGAGTTTTATGAGTTGAACAGACCTAGATGGGTAATGGTTTGGAATTGCTTTCGTCCACCCCCACCTCAGCGGCCACTGCCAGATGCAGCTGCTATAACTGTGATTTGAAATATGAATTTATACATGTAGCTAGAAGGCAGCAACAGCTGTTAAAACTGAGGATGGCTCTACATGATGGTCCAATAATAAATCAATAAATTATTACAAAACAAAAAAAATATATATTTTTTAAGCACACAAACACATGAAATACTACATTAGGGAAAATAACCCTTTTATATTTTGAATGCTTTTTCCAAAATGCAAATGAGATTTGCAATAAAAGAAAAGGCCATCTGCCCTGCAAAACATGTTTATGTAGTTGCAGACTTTCTAAAGGGCTTCTGAATGGTTTTTGCTCCTCTGAGAGATGTTCTGCAGTGACAAGCAATCAGAGTGTTCCCCTCACGAGCTCTTTTCACAACAGTACAGTAGATCCTCTGCCAGAGAGTTTAGCGAGGTTTTCTCAAATGAAACAGAGAGTGAGAGAAACAGAGAGATGGAAGACAGGAAAGAAAGAATGAACGCTGATTTTTTTGGCCCGGGGGCTGGTGAAAAGTGGTTGCCATGGCAGCGTTCTGCCCACGACCCAGTTGAGTGCACCCACATCTGACTGTCTCCGCAATGCCACGGTTTCTACATGCTTCCCACTCATACACTAGCCCAGGGGAGAGTGTGTGCGTGTGGAAGTGTAAACCTGACCTGAACTGTGATCACTTAAAGGACAGAGATATTGGTATTGCAAGCTTTGGTCTATTATCAATCTTTACATTTATTGGGATAGTTCATTCAAAAATCATTGTTGTTCCAAACCTGATTTTCTTACATCGGCAAACATTCAATGTTTTAACTGTTTTGTCTGATCATCTTTGTTTCAAAATTGAATTTTGCAACATTGACACTGTTATTGAATGCAATCGAAGCAACGCTGAAAAATGATGCTTCTGTCATCTGTAGTTGAACTTGACCCAGTTATTGAACTGAACTCAATAAATACTGAGCTGAATAGTGACACTATTGTCTTCTGTGGTGCTGGTTTACAAAATAATTTGAATTGTCTCATTTGATGAAGTTTACATCATTGATTCTGCTTATTACTGTGAAGCTGCTTTTGAACAATCTTTATTGTATACTGTGCTATAGAAATAAATGTGATTTGTCAAAAGCTGCAACCCCACCGACTTTCATTTTACAAAAAAATGGTAGCATCTCAATTAACTGGTTTTAAGTCAAATATATGATTTAGTAGTGTAGTGTAGGGTAGGGTAACTTAAATACATTAATTTATATAAAACTACTTTATATGGGTTAAATTATGAAGAGATATCTCTAGTAATCATTGCAGGTCACCACTTTTTTGCGGTTTATGTAAAGTTTAGTGTAGTTTTGTGTTACACAGAAGAAAAAAAAAGCATACAAAAGCATAAAAAATCGAAATCATTGGAATGACATGAGGGAGAGGACAAAATTTTCTCTGTATGGCAGTCCTCACCAGGGTCATCCCCTCCCACTTCGTCTCCTCTTCTGCTAAATGTGGAATATATAAAAAGATTATATTTGCATTCATTAACCTACAAAGTCACACAGGTAGAGTCAATGCTTTGAACTGTTTTAAAGAGTGCTTTCCAAGATTCAATTGCACTTCAAACAGCACTAAAATCGTCCAACTGTAAATTTTATATTTAAGCTTTTGTGGGTAAGCCTTGACCTTCCAATCTTATTAATTAACAACAGATTGTGTGAAAAAAATAGAACAAGAATCCAAACATCTTTATTTAAGGACTGGTGAATATTTAAATGGTCGTGTGCATATTTCTGCTACAGGCCATTCCTTTTTTGGAGTGACATATTCATTTGTAGGCCAGTTTTCTGTGCATTCTGACAAGAATTCTCTCTCAAGCGAGAGAAACACTGACACAGTGTCAGTTTTGGTAGAGACACAGCCGATCTGCTCAAGCTGTTGGACCCCTGCCATCTCTCTCTGCCCTTATGGCTCATTATACATTTCTCTTTAATGTTTGCCACTGGCAAAATGTCCCATATTCGCCTGTGCAAAGACTATATACTACACGCCTGTATATTCACTCACATCATTAAAGAGCTTTAGACTGAATTATGCTTTATCTATCTTACCAAGCACCAAAGACATTATCAATTTATGGCTTGAATAACATTGAGTGTAACAACTTTTTGCAGTGTACTGTAGTTTAAAAAGTTGCATTTACGAGTTTTGAGCACATGAATGTCCAAAAAAGTGTTATTTAGGATATTTAAGATGATACCCATGTTGTGATGAAGGATAAAGAATGATTTAAAAAGTAATTGTAACTTTCTGTGCTGTAATTCAGTAATATGTTCAGCTATGTTCTAAAGAGCATCAACGACAGATGCAAACAAACAGAAACAGACATGTTCACTGGGTTTTTTAGGATCAGTGTGTTACCCTGTTGGTGTCTGTTATATTTTCGCCGATTGAACAATTTGAATCTGTGTATTTCGGGTGTTGGAGAAGTTATGTACTACAAACTGGTGACCATCTGCGTTGGTCTGCGTCTGTTAGTGTGGTGTTAAATGGCCTGTGGACAACAAATGCTGTCTTGCAAAGACTGTACATGATGCCAGTTTTAGATTGACATGCAAAATTGTCAGATATTATCCTTATATTGTAATCATTATGATCACAAGCTGTCATCATTGCTGTTAAAATGTTTTAAACTGCAAATGTTACTTTTAAAGAAATTAATACATGATTTAACTTGTACAATTTAGTTTTGTTGTAGTTTTATTTTACAAATATAATACTATAATCTACTTCATGGACTGTTTATGGACTATTGGTTAAGTGTCTTTTATCTAATTTGATAATATTTTGATATTATATTTATGTAATTTCACCTGCTTTGTTTTCTTTCAAGCCTTCATACAACTTTCTTCCTTTTTTCATTAGCCACGTTTTCACTGTCGGGCCAAAAGCGGGCGTGCTAGTGCATGCCAGGGCGTGCCAGGGCCAGCCAAGTTTCCACTGTCACATCCGGGGCTTGATCATGCCTCGTTAGTGCTTCCTTGGCCTCAACGCCCCGGGTTGTTTGGCCTAAAGAAAACCTTGTGCTAAAGTGGGCCAGTTGGGACTAGGGGAGTGGTTCTGAACAAAGGCGGAGTTTCTCAGCATCTGGAAAGCATCAGTGCCACGGATCATTTCATAAAGCTAACAGCTAAAACAACAGCATTAAAAACTTTTTAAAATAAGTTGAGCTCAAAACTCACTTTCAGTCAGCAGGGAGTGCTTGAAATAACTTGATCTGATGTGGATCACTAGGCTATACAAGGCCGAAATATTTATAAGCGATGCAAAAAACTATGCACGCTAGGCATTAACGTTATCATAGTAAACATGGTAAATGCGACCACTTGAAGAAATCAGTTTTCAGATTCTTAATCGCTATCACAATCATGTATTTATTTTGTTATAAATATCGTCTTGAGAGTTTAGCTCAGTGTAGCCAATGTCATAAAAATATAATAATGGTTTTTGTTTGGGAGATTTTATAAAAATATAGTGTAGAAACTTTTAAAAATGTGATATATAGGCTACTGTACTTACAAATAAACGGAAACAGAATCGACTGAATAAGCAGGCTATGTTCATAACGCTTCAATCCTGATAAATTAATTCATTATGATCAATGTATAGCTTATTATAGTAAAACATTGATTCTTCTGGATTTAAATATTTAACAAAGCATGCAAACAAACGGATGATTTTATCGTGTTTGTTTTGTGATCGTGCTAGTTTCAGTGACTTATTTCTTATTTGTTTTCTGATAACTTCTCTTTGTTGGTGAAATGATGGTGTTGCATGACGTTGTTCCTGAGAGTTGTGTAAAGGGCGGTTTTTAGTGAAGCGCAGCAGAGCTTCTGGCCTGATGCTGTAAACACAGCGCAATTTTGGCTTCAATGTTACAGGTCCAGGCTATTTGCCCCGTCCCGCACCTTTAAAGCACTGGCTTGCACTGGCCCGACAGTGGAAAAGTGGGAATTGTGAGTTTTCGAAACTTTGGAAATCAATTTATGTTACAAATGTAATTATGTTAAATCAGACATCTGAAATACACTTTCTGTAAAGCTACATGCTTTGAAACAGTATGTAGTGTGACAAATGCTATTCAAATAAATAGTTCAAGCTGCAAATATTTTTTGTCTCTTTGTTGCCATCTCAGTTTGAAAATCTGCAATTGCAGCTCTTTGCGGAATTATCTTCTTTATGTGGGTTGTGCATCAACGTGGATGAATCTAAAGCTTATATGTATATGTATGGCTGGCCGTCAGTCACCACACTGGTGTGGCTATTCACTGTACTTCACAATCACAGATTATAACCTACATCTAGGTTTATATGTCCCAAATAAGAATTTTCACCGTTTAATGTAAATGTTACAAGTAAGTAACAAGTCTGACACATTTATTCTGACCAATTGCATTACAATAAATTGCGCTAGCAATGGTGATTTAATCTAAAGATCGGCTAGCTCATATCAAATATAACTGTGCAAATAGGTCTGTGACGATCTCTGTGACAACCGCGTCACTGCCGATTGCTACCGAGGTTGTCTACTGCCACTGGCAATAGTGCACGTGACATCACGCACTCTATAACAAGCATACTGTAATACAAATTTTATTAAGACTATAAGTCTGTGGTAGCCTAATTCATAAAATACCTCAAACGCTATATACACAGCGTTTCCATTAGATTGGCAGGTTTGAACACAGGAACATACAGTTTATTCTGCATTCAGTGATTATTTTTTTTGTTGGGCAATCTTGGGCGACCTTGTTGTGAATCCAAATAATACATTGCCAATCTGAAGCCATCTATATTCATGTCACCAATCCACTTTTGTACAAGTGTCTTCAAGTTCCCATGATCACAAACGTCTTTTTCCAAGCTGGCCAAATACAAACGAGACAGTGATAAATGGAAGATGTTAACAAGAAATGTGGTAATGATTCCTATTTTAATTAGAGGGCATGCAGACAAGGAGTTTCTATGTCTCTGTCTGTCTACACCGAACACGAGTCTTTGTACACAGGTTATTTGAACTTTGTGTCAATACCTCATAAACAGGGCAAGGCAGTTTACTTTCTGGGATTTGTCATGTTGTTTCCCGCCACATCCAGTGTAGCATTACTGATTATAATGAGTTCTATAGTATTTTGTCATGTCGTGTAGCAACACGCCATTCACTTCCAGTTATTATAAAATTATAGGCCTATGTTAGGGGTGGAATGATACATGTATTCGTACCAAACCATCAAGCTATTGGCATCTCGGTTTGGTGCACGAGACCTTATAAAGAATACAGGGAATTCACCCCCATCCAGAAGGGTGTGCCCTCAGCAATTCAACGTTGTTTGATAAATGGCTGCCAGCAGAAAGAAAAGCGAATGCCATGTGTTGTGAAAATGAAAACAGCCCACTAAAGAGTGACCCCCCAACCGTGGTACATACCAGACTGACATCTGTGTACCCTTCCACCCCTAATGTGTGTGTGTATATATATGTATATACACACACATATATATATATATATATATATGAATAACATTTTAAAAAATCTTGAAAACTTTCATATATTGTAGATTCATTACATAAATCATTTCTTTTTCTTTCTTTCTTTCTTTTTTTTTTTTTGATGATGATCAGAACTTACATCTCATGAAAGTCAAAAATCCAGTATCTCAAAATGTAAGAATATTTACATTTGAGTTTCATTAAATGACTATCCCTACAGTATTAATTCCTATAAATAAGGCTCAATAGTGTATAAGCAGTGCCACAGGCTGATCGCTTCCATACCATACCCGACCAAGTATTGAGAACTTTAGCACTGGCTGGTTTTATGTTACATAATATGTTGTTTTGCCTACATCCAACTTTCAACATCCAACATGCGTGACATGTCATAATAACAAATGCATTTGGAAGTAGGAGCTTCCCATGCACACAGCATTGAGTAACCAATGAAAATTCAGAAATCTTATGCAACACAGTATGGGGAATAGGTGAATTTGCATGGCTCCTGTCAAAAAAGCCATATATCTCATATATCTCACACTTACCAACTTATTTTGTGGGATGCAGTTTAAATTAAGTTTTTTTGTGGCTGATCAGAAATCAGTTAAATATCTTCTGACATTTAAGCAGTGTTTTTGTAAGTAGAAGCATGTCATTGATCAGGGTGGAGGAGGTGAGGTCTGACTGTTGTGAGAGCTTGCTGAGAGACAGACACTGTTTAATGTGAATAAATGGCCGTAATTACTGGACAGCTTTTAAAGTTGTCCCTCCTCTCAGCGCCAACACTGTGTTGATCGATGCTCGATCCCATGGGTTTTAGACCCAGTTCTGCATGCGTTTTTGTGTTTATGTATGGTAGCTGACTGTCCATTCACATTCATCAAGGATGCCTTCACCTCACCCCTGCCTTTCTAACATACTCAAATGCACATTTATAAACATTTACACAAAAACCTAAAATACATAGGCCTAGACAACACATGTACTGTATACACTATTCTGTCCTTTACCTCAGACAAAATTAAAGACAAATACTCAATCTGAGCCTTACTACACTGAGAGTATTATTTAAAATATCTGAATCTATCTCCAATTTATACCACAAAAATCAGTTTGCGGTTAAATCTTGTAGAACTATCTCTTTAAAGTAACAACTGCAGGTTACCAAGCAACATTTAGAATAAATATATAACAGCTTGTCTATTTCAGAGCAACATTAACTCATGCTTACAACTGTTTACAATATGTTTGGAACAGAGACTTTGTACTGGTATAATACTGATATGTTTCACTATCAAAACCTGCTGAGGGTGAGAAACAAAATGTACTGTTCAGTAATATTTAATTTTACAGTTCAAGTTACACATGCTACTATAATTATTTAAAATACTAATAACAAGAACTGTGTAATTACAAGCAGCTCCAAGTGAAGTGAAGTGAAGTGACATTCAGCCAAGTATGGTGACCCATACTCAGAATTTGTGCTCTGCATTTAACCCATCCGAAATGCACACACACAGAGCAGTGAACACACACACACACACTGTGAGCACACACCCGGAGCAGTGGGCAGCCATTTATGCTGCGGCGCCCGGGGAGCAGTTGGGGGTTCGATGCCTTGCTCAAGGGCACCTAAGTCTTGGTATTGAAGGTTCAAAAACAATGGCACACAAATTTAAATTGTACGTAGTCTGTTAAAATCACCCTATTATTAAGTATGTAAATACATGGCAACCTCAACTGTGACCTACTATTCCTGTGATGAAATGTCCTTGGAAATTACTTGAATTTACTTTATAATATATGTGCTGCTTAATTAAAATGCTTTAAAAAATATAATGCTTTAGTAAAATGTTTATTTGGCACATTTTTCATTGGCAAAAATTGAGTGTACTGTCATAACTGGATGTAAGCATTATATATATATATATATATATATATATATATATATATATATATATATATATATATATATATATATATATATATATATATATATATATATTAACAGTTCTTTTCTTGTTGCATGACGGATGGTTTGTAAATGTCCCTTTAATTAATCAGTCAATAAATAAAGAAGAAAATTAATCTTCCCACCTTCACCAGGCTGAAAGACGGAACAGGTGGAACTCACACTGAAACACAGCAGGGATCATATCATGAGGAATAAAACTGTCCTTGATCTTTTAAGATAAAAGAAAGCACTAAGAAAACATGATGTACTATCAAACATACTGGAATAACTCAAACTTCCAGAGTCAAAAAAGAGCATTTATTTTAACTAATCTGCAAAACATTGCTCATTCTGAATTTTATCAACTTTTTACTTCAGCACTTCAGCACAGATCATTTTTACATACTGATGCCTAATGGGTGTTAAGGGACAGTTCACTTAAAGGGGTAATGTGATGTTGCTAAAAAGAACATTATTTGGTGTAATTAAATGTGTTTAAGCAGTTTAATTAAGATTCAAAAAACACATTATGTGTTGTGTCAGGCCAAACAAAGTATTTTCGCTTTCGCAACGAAACAGTCAGCCTCTACACAACATGGTGGGGGCGGTGGCAACAACAATAAAGTTATGCCTTCTTTCTTTGCATGAACATTTAGGCGCCGTTATGCAAATCTTCCCACTTCTTGACATAGACATGAAGAGGCTTATTTGAACGAGCCGTTTTAGGGGGGCGTAGTCGAGTCCTAACTTTTATAAGGAATATCTCTTTGAGTTTGAGACTTTAGTCTTTGCAACTTTAGGGATCTTATCTATTCACAAACAGCTTGTAACACTCCAAAGAGAAAGGAAAACTAGAAATCGCATCATATGACCCCTTTACAAATTGAAATGCAGGAAATGCATCAGATAGTATGCGAGTACCCAATTTCTGTGCTTTCTCCCTCTTCCAGCCACCTCTTTAGATAACATATCAACACCAAACTTATTTCTTTTTCACATCTTTTTACATTCACATTATAAGTGCTTACACGCCATATTGGAATTCCTGTAATTACAACTTGTGAACTGAGAGTTTTCTAAGAGCTACGACTTGTGACAAGCTGTACCACCTGACCATTGCAGGCTCTGTTTAGGCATTGACAGTATTGACATAGAAAAGCACAATTCCGAGTCCAAGGAACAGCTCAGAGTAGAAAACCACATGCTGTCATCTCGAAATTATGGTAATTACGATATGGCGTGAACATAGCATATTACACGGCTCTGTGGAATACTTTATTCTGAGTGGTCAGTCGCGACATTCCAAGGTATTTTGTCCCTCGATAACAACCAGTAAAAGAGCTGATAACAAAGGCTCATCCAGGTAACTGAAGCCGGCGCTATACTCTTGCTAGGAACTGTTTTCTCTTGGTGAAAGCTTTGCATTTGTTTAGCTAATAAAATATTAAACCTTGATTCAAAATTGTGTTCAACTATTTAATTGTATAATCCTGCTATCACAGACTCGCTCTCTCATTTCATACAAAGGCAGTTGCTGCCATTTTTCTATATCTGTTTTGTATGCGGTGATGGATTATAAGATAACTAACAAACTGTTAACTGGTACTTATGTGGCAAGTAGCCATGTAACAGGTGCTTCCGCTTCACGTGGGGGACCTGATCACCCTGTCGAGAGTTATTCTGCGATACCAACCAGCTGGATGTACATTATTATTCCATACATAAAGCAGGATAGGCATATTAGCAGCCGACGCGAAGTAGAAATAATAGCACTGTTGTTTTATAATTGATCATTCAATTTCTGTGCCTGAATACTACTGTTATAGGCTACCTACTTGAATAACTTGAAGCACTGCTTATTTCATGTTTATCCTTGTTCTGTTGTATTTAATTTTTGTAATTTGTAATTTGTGTATTATTGGTGTAGTTTTGTTCTTATTTCATTCCCAAGTGTTTTCTCTTTGATGTTTAACGTTTCTATTGGTTAGTCTAGAAGTTTTTGCTGTGATATCATAATTTGAACTGAGAATTGTGAAATTTCACTTTTATCTAAAAAAGGGGGTTCATAAAACTACTTCAGATATGTGTTCAAGCTGAACACTTCCTTAAATTGTGTGTGTAAAGACATTTTGTCAAAACTGATTAAAATCAAATCCGCAGTATTGATCAAAATAGGTTTTTTTTGTCCTTATCGCACAGCCCTATTTGATACTATTATTCATAAGCATCAAAGGAACTAAATATACTTGAAAAAAGTAGTGACCAAATGTTACTGTAATTACAGATTTTTTTATATATAGTTTAACCCATGTAAAGTCAATTAAAGACCAGATACTCTAATTAGGACAGGTTAGGGTTAGGGTTTTATTTAATAAATGTATTTAGGCTGGTTAAGTGATGTTTGTGCTTATTGATTTTTGGCTTAAAACCTGTTAATTCAGATGTTACCATTTTCAGGTTACAATTTATTTCAGTGTATAAGAAAAAAAAGATAATCATCATACTGTCTACTGGCTGATATAGCATCTGCTGCTCAGTATCTTTCTGAAGGATCCTAATAGGAAAGAGTAGCTGAATATTATTTTTAACAGATTAAAAATTCCCTTATCATTTCAAAACAATCTTTACAGTTCGTCACACATTTTGGTGTTGTTTTGTCATCCTGTCTTAAAAAAAATAGAAAATGACTAATTTTAGCACAAATACATTGCTAACAATTTAATAAAAATAATAAAAATTACATATAAAAACCATACGTGAAAGTCTTCATTATATGTAGAATAATAAATCTTTATTTCACAGAACAAAATGATAATCAAAAAATAATAACATGTAAATTTACTAGAAATATTTATTTAAAGACACAACTGCAGGTTATCACTGTTTGCAGTCGGTCATTGTAGCTAAATCTGGACAAAAGCTTAATGCATAAATTATAAATAAGGCATTGCTATGAATACATATGGTTCCTCTCTGGTAGAGAGATGATAAAAAAGAGATCAGAGAACAGCAGATTGCGCACCAGTGGGCTGAATGGAGAGGATCCATATACAGAAGGATGAATGGCATCATGCAGGAACAGGACATGGTGTGCCAACCTGCCTGTTATTCCTGTTCATACCTATACACACCACAAATTTACACAAGCACAGGCCAATATTCATACACAGGTACAAGTAAACATGAATGCACAAGCACACTTATGGAAGCACTCGCCCACACTCTCTTACACATACAAGATTGGCTAAACAGCCATGTGAGTTTGCGGTGGCAGATGGAGGCTGTCAGCATGCCCTGAGTGAGTTGTTCCAAATGAAAGGCACATGAGGTTGTCTTTCCTCTCTGTGATTACTCTCACATGCTCACAGTACTTGGCAGTCTTGAGAAAAGGCTAGGCTGTGCATATCAGCATTTGGGACTGAGAAACGTATTAGGTGTTGGTCACAAATACATTCAACAACACAGGAGCATCAAGCCCCTTTCTATAACTCTGAATGCCGCATGCAACCACTTAGGTTAAATCCGGGTGCTAACCCACATCAGTTCTGGATGGTGTGTTTTCAAAGTCTGACAGCATGTAGAATACATAATGGTATAAGCTCAGGTCAGAGACAGAGGCTGATTCTGAATCTGAATCTGACCCCAGACAAAACGTACCACGTACAAGATTATGATTATCACACTATGACATGACAGGCAAACTTACAGTATTATTCTGTACACACACGAACACTGAAAAAAAAAATAGTTTAAAAGGTGTCATCTCATTCAAAATTCACTTCTACATGTTGTTTGAACTGAAATGTGTGTTGGCACTTGTGTACACAACCACACTATAATGACAAAAATCCACCAAGTGTTTTTTTTTTTTTTTTAATCTTGATAAATTATAACCCCTTTCTCAAATAAAAAATTCTCAGATTCTTGGATGTGTGACATCACACAGACCCAGGCCCCTCCCACAACTGTACTGACTGACAGACTGAGCAGGAGAGTGTAATAGAAATGGTAAGCATGGTACTGTAGTTACATGATTAACAGGAAGGGAGTGTTAATCAGGGCAGGTGCAGGAGGATAGTGTGATGATTTAACGTTACATAAATTAATGAATATTATAATACGATAACATAATCGTTGTCGCTATTATAAAGTCTGTCAGATTTTTACCTACTACACTAGCAACTCAGTCAGCTAAAGTCAAATAACACAGCATAAGCTATTTTGCATTGTTTTTGTAGCTAGGTTAGCAGAGTTAACTTATTAAATTGCAACTTCGACTGACTATTTTAATGTTAACTCTTTAAAACCCATATAGGACATACGGCCTATATGGCATTTTGAAAGCTGTATATTCAACAAAGTAGATATTTTCTCATGTTTCTAATGAATTTCCAATATCATTTATATGCAATATTAATGGCGAGTGAGTAATTTGAATATCATATATATTATTAGGATGTTTTATGTGAGTAATTTGGTAGTATAGTTTGTTTTTCTTTTTTTATGGGAAGTATCTCAACAATGAGAGCTAAATGTTGTTTGGTGTCATATTAAAGAGGGGTTTGTGCTCTTTAAAACAAAGTAGCCTATACTTGCAATTGTAAACTAGTTTTTCTGCTGTCTGGTTCATTGAAAAAAAATTCTTTTTAGAATTAGCAGTATTCTACATCCACATTCTATTGTGTTCTAAAGGATTAACTAGCTTTTATAACATGGAAAACATTGTCCATCTAGAAATCCTGCTCTTCAAGAATACAGGACTATATAACCAAAATGGATCCTTACTAAGTGTACTTTTAATAACTCTTCCAAATAATTGTAATCATCTCTCTCTCTTTGTCCTTATGTATAGTCAAGCCAGGTTGAGTTAGCAGTGGAGAAGGGCACCTTTGATCACCAGGGAGTCACTCAAGAGAGAATGAGTACACTGGTCCACTTGCACTGGTACATTGGTCTATGGCACTTAGTTCTCAGCTTTGTAGGGGTTTTTGGGAATGGAACGGTAGATATGAAAATATACAGGGACCACAAGGATGGTGTACTGGTTGGTTATGTCGGACCGATTGTGATGGGCTGGTCTGAGCAAAAATGCCAGAGCCCTTTTTTTGTCCCAGTCCAGCCCTGAACATTACTATGTGGACAAACTCCTCAGGCCGTACTCAATCAAAAAGACATGATGCTGAGACAGAATGAATCTCTCAATGACCCTGATTTTACAATTGCACAACAGTATTTGAATGTACTAGTTGCTTCAGGTGTGTTTGATTAGGGTTGGAGCTAAACTTTGCAGGACAGTCGATCGCCAGGAACAGGGTTGGGCACTCCTGATTTAGAGTTTTATTTGACCTTTTTGGCCTTTGCAGTTGGACTGCAGTATTTTTGCAGTATCCAAGTGCAGAGAAGAGAAGAGGAGAGCAGTCAAAACCTATTACTTAACATCACTGAATTGCCCTAAATACCTTAATTTATACCAGTAATCAAAACAGAAATAGCTCTTTAAAGTAACTAATGCATGTTACCACTTTTTATTACAGTGCAGAAGAGATATATTAAAAACACTGACAATAAAATACAAAAAAATCTATACTGTAAATATTCTTAAATGTCATTTATTTTCATGATGAAAATGTATTTGCTGCTTGATTTACACAATTACTTGCCATTTGTATTTATTAGTAGATTAGCAGATCCTTTTATCCACAGTGAATTACAGTGCATTCAGGCTATACATTTTTACTTTATTTTTACCAGTATGTGCATTCCCTGGAAATTAAACCCATGACCTTTTCCACTGCTAACACAATGATCTACCACTGAGCCACAGGAACACTGTAAACGCAATAAATAAATAAAAATAAATCTGTAGCAGTTAGAGTAAAATACTGGCAGCTGTGGTTGCCAGAACTTTAACATTTGCAACATTTTTGGTTTTACAGTCTAACTTTAATATATATATATATATATATATATATATATATATATTTCAGTAGCTGACATGTTAATTAACTAACCTACTGAACTTCACATATCTGTTTTGTACCTTAGCAGGTGGTGATGAGAAAGTCACATGATGGATTAAAGCTCATCATTGAACATCAAATGTAAAGTGTCTGAGTGACCTGTCCTGAGTGACCTGTCAACAATCTGACATTGTTTCGACGCCAGAGAAGGGGCAGACAAGAATGGCTCCCGAGAGATTCTTCAATTCTTTCATCTTTACTACAGAGAAGTTACTGTATCTAAGCTGTGCAAGATTAGATGTATCCTGACATGGTCCAACCATGGTTTTCATTTGTAGTTTCTGAACATCCACAAGTGTACCTTAACATCAACAGTGGCAATATTGGAAAAAGCTGAAAGCAGAACACAAAAAGTGTTTTCCATAATTGTACAGAAGACAAAAAAATAAACCGTTATTTCCTGTGAGCAAATTCTTTACTGGTACCTATCCTACATATTTCCTGGTTGCAAAATCAGATGTAAAAGATACAATGAATCTTACAGAGATCATTTTCTTTTTCATTTTTATCTTTCCCACCTTTAGTACTGCTACATATCCCTGCCCTTTCATGTCCCAAGAATGATGTAATCCTTTTCATGTGGAAAGTGCAGGAGTTATGTAAAAAGAGAAGCGTGTGCATGCCGCCTCTTCTGCCCTCTTTCCTTTCTGTGCATGTGAGTGAAAAAAAAAGAGTGACAAGGAGAGAATGACTCTATACTCTATCAATTCTCCCATCATTGGCGTGGGATGCATAAACAAGTACCCCATCAAGCTATTAATCAAGAGCAATTGTATGGCACATCAGAAAGATTAGAAAGTACAATGAGTTGGTAAAATGGTAACTAACACTCAGAAAGATTTGAAGAGCCATGAACAAGGTGTACAAAAGAACAACTGATGGGGAGAAAAACGGTAACAAAGCAAATGATGCACAAAACACTTCTTTTTTTTAATCTGGTCTCTGAACAATTATTTTTTAACCATGCAGTATGTTGTGCAGTTTCTGAATTATCTAACAATCATGAAATATGTAACAGTATGTTCTACTGTCTTATTTATTTTGCAGAAATGTCTGAAAATGTAGAAACTGTTGCACAGTGCAATACCAAGTATTTCTGTGTTCTCTTCTAATCATGCTGGTGGAAATTGTTCAGTGTTTAACATAGAAGAGAGGATAAAAACACAGTGGAAAGAAAAAAGTCATATGGAATTATCCGCCTGCCCTGAATGTTGTGATAATCATGATTTTATGAACGGTGAATATTAACAATGATGGGTTACATCTCCAATGGTTCAAGGCAGACAGTAGTTGTATGATGAAGAAAATGCACCAGTGGGCAGATTGAAGAAGAATTCTCCTTGTTGCATTGATGCTTGTGGACTTTTGTTGCACAATATCACAGCTCCATAACTCGGTCAACATAAAAATATTATACAAATGGTGCAGAAATGAGGCTTGCCAACACTTGTTTATCTGGTCTCTGAACAATTTTTGTAACCATTCAGTCTATTTAGCTATTCTGAATTATCCAGCAAAAATAAAATGTGTATCAGCATGTTCTACTTTATTTCACAGGTCTTATTTATTTCACAGAATTTTCTGAATTTGTCAGAACTGTTGCAGAGTGCAACTTTAATGCCAGGTATTTTCTTTAGTTATAAATTATGAAACAAACTAATTTTAAGGCATTAAAGTCATAAAAAAATTGAGGCATAAAAAAATTGAACTGACTTCACCTCCATACACATTTCGGAGTAAAATGGCTTTCTGAAAAGGGAAAAAAAAGTAGGGACTTGATTTTATCCACTGGTTTTTAACTGGACTGTGAAAAGAGGGATGTTGCGTATCAGAATAGAGGCAAATTTGAATGTGATTGGTTCAACTGCAGTGAGGCTTTGCATATGCCAGCAGGGAGGAGTCCATATACCTGTATATGCATACTGTAGATGAATTATTCACAATAAAGCCAGTAACATGCATTAAGAAAGTTAATCAATTCAAGTCCATTTTGATTTCACATCAGCTCCAAAATCAATCAGCCTATCCAGGTTTTCTGTACCCTATTACTGAACAAAGCATCAGAGCACCTTTTTCAATGTAACTGTTGACTTATTAAAGATGAACATCACAGCTGAGAAAATGAGTTTTGAAAAAACTGGCTGCCTACCTAGAAACATGAAAAACACCCATAATGCATTTTGATTATGGCACCGCCGTTCTGCTATTCTGTCTGTGGGTGAGAATACAAAAATGCTTACTGCTGCTCATTTACATACACTAGCAACAATTTAACAATAAAAAGCTAGTTGAAAACTGTCAAACTTATCCTTTAATGAACAAATAATGTGCCTCCAAATTTCAAAGATTGACCATAGACAAAGAATCTACAGCAAGTTGACCTGACAGAGACCAACAGTTCTTACATCAAATTTTCATAAAGACTAGCCTACTTATCTCTGCATATTTTATTTGTGACACATATGGTACCATTAGGTCTTACTCTTTCCATAATGTATTAATCTAATCATGCTAGGGGCAATATTGTTCCAAGTTTAAAGGGGTCAGAAGATGCGATTTCAAGTTTTCCTTTCTCTTTGGAGTGTTACCAACTGTTTGTGAAAAGATAAGATCCCTAAAGTTGCAAAAAATAAATTTTCAAACCCTTCCAAATCCTAAAACACCTCGTTTTAAAACACCTCCACGTCTGCGTCACTGCGTGGGAAGATTTGCATAATGTTTTCCAAATGTTCACACAAAGAAAGAAGGCATAACTTTGATTCACGCTGTAGTATTGTTGCTGTAGCTTTACTGTGAAGACGCTGTGTGTTTCATTGTGAAAGCAAAAATACTTGGTTTGGCCTTCCAAAGAGGACACGACTAGGGCATAAACTTTTCCGTCACATGCTTGAGGTATTCAGCCAATTAAAATGGTCTGGATAGCTGGCAAATCAGAGCACACCTCACTTTTCAGACCGATGAAAAAGGTGGGGCACAGAGGAGAAACGATCATGTACAGTATGTGGAAAATAATGTGTTTTTTTTTTTTTTACCTTAAACCATATTTAACACACAATTTCATTACACCAAATACACATTAACATGGAACCGAGGATAAGAACACAGTGGAAAGAATAGAGCCCTATGCAGTTGTTTGCTAGAATATTATAAATGAGCTGTGAATATTAACAAAGATGGGCTACAATTCTAATGGTTCACAGCATACAGTAGTTTTATGATGAAGCAAAGACACCAGTGAGTGGAGTGAGGCATCCTCTTGGTTGCTTAGATGCTTGTGTAAAACTTGGACTTTGGATTGCACAGTTATCAAATTAATACCTCAGTTAACACAAATGCATTACACAAATAGTCCAGAAGTATGAATAAGAAGTCAGGTGGGGAGGGTCAAGGGGGAGTCATTGAGCGCTGCTTATGTCATCATGGTGGGTTTTATTATTACAGAAAAACCTTGTTCGGACAATCCTGAACCATAATCATTACTGAACTCAAATCACGAATAGGCTAACCTGTATTTTACAGACACAAGCGCGCGATTTACGTAGAGTGCCCTGATGGCGCCTTGAGGACGTTTTCTTCAGGTGCTTTACATATTCAAAGCATGCATTCGGTTTCCATATCTGATACGTATATTGTGCGAACGCAGTAAAAATAATTAAATGATTTTAGTCAAAAAATAAATAAAATAAATGTTTACATTGCGCGACGATGAACAGCAAAGGCATTAATCAAATTTACATTTCAAATCTATCACAACCAGAGGAATTCTTCCATTAGTTTGAACAGAGAACACTGCAGGAATGTAAACAACACCTTCAATACAATGCGACACTTCCATCTCATCACCATCAACAATACTATCAACACCAAGACGATAATGTATTGTCAAGCCGATGTATATATAGCCTAATTGATGCATCAGAGAAAAGAAAGTTTTTATCCTTTTTTTTTTTCAAGTCAGGTAACTGGAGCTGCGCTTATTCAAATCATCACTGTCAGAGATGCAAACGATTCTTCAAAGACGCAGAGGCGTGATTTGACATAACCAGCGCTCCAAATGTAGCATACAAATGCGTATTCTCTGATCGAATAAACGACATAAAATAATTAGTAATGTCAAGTGAATGACACGAGGAGGACCCTCGATCAATAAAATATTCGATTGGTTCGCTATGAACGGCGCGCAAAAGCGAAGCCTTCGTAAATAGGTTAAGCCGCTCTATATACATCTAGCACGAGCAGAATAAATCCGAGTCGAAACACAAAACAAAACGGATACACAATTACAAACCTTTGCTTTCTTCCCTTTCATCCTGATTCTCCTCAGCCGTCGCTTCTGGTTTCATCCCATCCATTTGGAAAAGAGTAGGTTGGATACACTTCCCTTTTGCCTGGTCTCTCTTTCTCCAATATATAGGAGTATATTTTACAGCCCACTTCAAATTTGTTTTGTCAGAACGGATTTCTGGCAGATAATTGATTCATAAACGATACGAGCTCAGCCGAGTATCTCGCGTAAAAGAAGACTACAAGCAGATACGCGGAGGCGAGAGAATCCGTGAGAGGCGAGGAAAAACAGCCACTCCACTGCCAGTCAGGTTGACATAAACAGATAGCCCCAGCTGTAAACAGTCACACATGCTCTCTCTCTCCGTCCCCCTCCCAACCCGAATTGATGGGAGGACAGAAAGAATATATTGTACTTATTAGGATTGGGGTTACAGAGATATGAATTAAAAGTGATGTGTGCTAAATGAAAACTTAAAGACACAAAGATACTTCACCTTTTATTTTATTCTAAACATCAACACTTAAATGGTGGGTGCCCCCGTTTTTTTAATAATAATAAAACAATGGTCAAACAGAGAAATACCATCTGTCTGGAATCCTCTTAAACAGTATTAATTCTCAAGCACATGACCTTCTGCTGCATTCAGCTAAACAAAAGACTTACATACTGGTAAAGTACAACTGTCACACTAAATACCATCTCTATCATTACCATTTAAGGACCTTAAAAACCCAGAGGGTATATATGAGGTCTTATTTCAACAGTCCCCTTGTTAAAAAGCAGATACTTTGTCGCATTAAATCCTGATCCTGAAATAGATGGCACCCTATATTTTCTCGATATTAAGCATTTAGTTTGCTTTACTGATAAAACACTTATGTAAGTAGACCTAATTGTATTATACAAGGAAATGACCCATACATTTTCTCGATAGTGTTGTATGTATCACCTAAGACTTTACACCATTTTGTGTTTGGTAAAACTTTAATCTTCATTCATTTAATCACAATGAATGTGCACAGTATACTTGTACAAGACTTATACTAATAACATGGATGTGATTAATAGCATAGCTGTAAAGTAAACTTAGTGTAATTTCTAAATGTCTGGATTTTAGCATTAATTTGTTTATCTCTTATTGTTTCTCACAAATGCCTGCATGCTCTTGGCCAAACTACTTTTCAGTTAATACCTACAGCAAATATGACAACAAAACCAGAACCCAGGAAAAATAGGATGCATGGTCACCCTATAGTACACGGTAAAGAGTGATGGACCTGCATTTGTTACCCTACAGATATTGCTACCTTTAACCCAAAACATTTAGTTTTGTTGGTATAATGCATTTAGTTTGCTTTACTGATAAAACACTTATGTAAGTAGACCTAATTGTATTATACAAGGAAATGACCCATACATTTTCTCGATAGTGTTGTATGTATCACCTAAGACTTTACACCATTTTGTGTTTGGTAAAACTTTAATCTTCAGTTTATCAAAATTATTTTTTATTATACACTAATGTGTAAAAACAATAGGCTTTTGTCACACAAAAAATGGCAACATCTAATTAAGTGGTTCTATTTAAGTCAAAAATATTATTTAATATTGCTGATTTATACCAACAAAACTACTTGATATGGGTTATATGATGTACAAATACATATTTAAAGTAACACTTGCAGCAGTGCATAAAAATACAAAAGTGTACTGAGAAAGGCGTAAAGAGATCTCATTAAAACACCTTCCTTCCTCAGGCATCAAAAACACAGCAGGTAAAGGAATGTAAGTGGTAGTGGTTGTGCTGTAAACAACCTCAAACATCTGGTTGTAATTTATAGTTCTTACCTCCTTTAAAGTATCACATTTTACAAGCAATTTAGGATGAAATATACAGTTTGTGTCAACAAATTTGAGCCTATATCTTTTACTTCCTGGAAGGGTGCTTGAACTGAAACAACCTTGGTGGAAAAGAAGAGATTAGAAGATCTTTATCTTCACTTCTCACTAAAATTACAGTATATATTGTAATGGACTGAGGTGTTATAAGAACAAATCAGGAGGAGGACTTTTGTGTATTTACACTTGAAAGATATATGGCCTAACATTAATTAGTTCCAAAGACAATTTTCAGATAGGCACCAAATGAAATCTCAGAGGTGCATATTTTCTTTTTTATTTCTCAAGTCTCATTTAAGACTATTTGACAGGGGAGGGGGCAAGACTATATAGGAATATAGGACAATAATCTCTAAATTAGTAGGTCACCGCCACAGATTAAGTGTTTGTCTGGTAGATGAGAAATTGTGTCTTGCACAGTTTATCTTCTCATCATCAAAAAAAACAACAACAAAAAAAAACATATACAACACTTAGTAAAAACTCGCAAAGTTATCAAGCTATTATCAGAGAACTGGGTTATTATTCTTTATTTAATAGGTGTAACCACCACAACACACTTTGGCCTAACTGGTCCCCAACCTTTTTTAATAAGCACAAAATCATAAGATACTGGCCAAGGTGTCAAATTTGCAAACCTTGTTAAATTTTGTAGAAATTTGTTTACACTTTCATGAAAGAACAAATTTGTTCATTGTCGAAAAAGCCAGACTAAATCAGTTATGTTTTAGTGTGTGAAACACAAACACACACACACACATACACACTTTTCCAGGGGGTGAAAACTTTTTTTATAGGAATTGTAGTCCTGCCAAGTTTTTACTGCAAAGCCTTGGAGCTTTTTAAGCCTTGAATTTTTTTAGAGAGATACTCTCTCTTTTTCAGGTCAATGTAAAATGCAGGCTCTTGGTCAAAAAGAAAAGTATGTTTTATCTATTTGTCTATGAAAGTTGAATTGTTCTCTATACACCCTCAGAGTAGGCTACAACAGCCCACTCTCCCTCAAAATAACAACATAATCCCTCATGGCTGTGTAGTTTAATTATTCTGTTCGCTATTTATTAACAGGGACAATAGCTACATTTGAGGTCTCTACAGAAGCTCAGAGTAAGAGCCATTTAGCTGACAATAGAGAAATAATGGATGAACGTTGGCTGCAATTTGTGTTGCAGATATTCATAATGCCAACAAACTGTCAACCACTGAAAGCCTTCAATAAACATGGTTTATGACTGATTTGAGTTTTAGACGATGTTAATTATTCATAACAGCAGAACCAGCTGTGGGTAAAAGACAAGAAATAATGTGATTGTACATCAGAAAAAAATTTTTGGGAAATATCGATGTTCATGCAGTGTTTAAATTACCACAAAGGAAAAAGTAGAAAAATTAATAAATAAATAAATAAATAATAATAAATTAAAGATTAGTAAAATTTAAAAGAAATAGTACAGACAAAAAAGAAACCAAAAGATAACATTAAATTACATCGTACACATTAAATTCTTAATCTGATTTGTTTTGGGTTTTTTTATTTGTTTGTTTTAGCACATGGTCTGAGTAAAGAAATGTTATGTATTCCTGTTGAACAAAGCAATATTTCCTTTTATATATGTACTTCTTACCCATAATAAAATTTTATTACAATTGGTGGAGATGTCTTTCAAGCTTTGTCAAATAAGCAGCCCACTGTGTACGGGACAAACTATGGAAAATTTTTACAATTTTAACTTATTAAAAAAACCAATGGCCTATTCACATTCAAAGCATATTTTCACTGGAACAATGGCATAACTCCAGTGCACCCTCCAGATGGTCTGCATTTCAAGTATCAGAAGTACAGTATGCAAGAGAAGAAAGTTCAAGATGCTAATTTCATTAATAACTCCAATTAAGAACCCAAAAAACATAATCTCTAGCTTCACATTCATCTTATGTCCCGGATTGTAAAACCGTCGTCCCTGTTAATCACTATGTGGGTGGAGTTTTGACGGCGACGGAAGGGTCGACTGCTCCTTCTCTTTCTCCTGATAAGCCTTCGATCAGTCAGAAACCACACCTCATACTCGTCAGCACTGATCGTTTCATGTGTGTGTCTCCGTTAAATGTTCATCAGCCACAGCTGTCACTCATCATCCGGTCCCTATTTATTGCCCTGTCTTTCATCTTGTGTTTGTCAGATCATTGTTTGATGTTCCCTGTTGTATGCCTGGTTCCTCGTTCCTGTTTATCGCCTCGTTGGATTCTCACACCTCTGGAAACCCCATCCTCTCCACTTAACAACCAGATTGCTCATCTCGGTTCCTGCATCACGCTCTACTGCTGCCTCATCTCACCACTACTTCCTGGACACCTGTGACATCATCTCTCTCCATCTAGTTGTTCCTGCTGATTACCACTGTTCTCTTGTGCAACTCCTCATTAAAACTATCATTTACTTGCAATTGCTTCCTCACCCTCCTTACCATTACACTTTAATGCTGTTTCCAGACAACTCAGTGTTTCATGTGGGTTAGCAAAACACTTACCCACATGAAACATGTTAGTGCATCTGGTTATTTCATTTTGCCAGACCACTAATATAAATAATGGATGTTCATCCCTGTTCTGAACGAGTCAGTCTTTTGTTCGTTATCTGGCTTGGCTCAATGTTCATCTTCAGTTCTCTCTTCACAGCAGTTCAGTCAGTGAGTGTACTGTTTGAGTAAATTAATTAGTCCGGGATAATGGTTTGTTTTAACTCAGAGGGAGTGTCAGCCACATTAAAAAAAGTTAACAGCTTAAGTAATTTGCGGATTAATGCTTAATGGAGACGCGAAACGTTTTAAACGATTTGGTGAGCTGGTTCAAAAAGATCCGGTAACATCGAATAATTCGTTCATGAACCGGATATCACAAACTGCTATGTTTTGAACTCTCTCACAACAGGCACGGATGAGAAGACAATGCTGAATAAAGTCGTAGTTTTTGCTATTTTTGGACCAAAATGTATTTTTGATGCTTCAAAAAATTCTAATTGACCCTCTGTGATGTCACATGGACTACTTAGATGATGTTTTTATTACCTTTCATGGACAGTATACTGTGCACACAGTTTCAATGGAGGGAGCACTCTGACTAAATAAAAAATATCTTAAACTGTGTTCTGAAGATAAACGGAGGTCTTACTGGTTTGGAATGACATGAGGGTGAATTATTAATAACATAATTCTGATTATTGTGTGAACTAACCCTTTACAGGGGTCATATGATGCGATTTCAAGTTTTCCTTTCTCTTTGGAGTGTTACAAGCTGTTCCTGAATAAATAATATCCCCTAAAATTGCAAAGACTAAAGTGTCAAACCCAAAGAGATATTATTTATAAAAGTTAGGACTCATCCACACCCTCCTCAAATGCTTAATTTAAACATGCCCCCACATGTCTATGTCACGATGTGGAAAGATTTGCATAACGCACCCCAAAATGTTCACTCAAAGAAAGGTGGTGTAACTTTATTGTTGCTGCCATTTTGTGGAAATGCTGTGTGTTTCATTGCGAAAGCAAAAATACTTTGTTTTGCCTTCCAAAAGAGGACACGACTAGAAATCAGTGGTTAAGTTGTATTTACAACACTATTCATATTCAGATGTGTGCAACGCATTTTATAGAGGACTGTTTCCTGATGCTGGAATAGGATACTACAATGACGGCTGTTTTGACTCACAGCCTGTGGGTATGTTGTCATTTTTAAAGGATTTGCCACTGATGATTTAAACGTGAGTTTTGAGCAGTTAGGAGTAGCGCTTGAAGTTTGTCGTTTCTCCGATCACAAATGGAGAGATAGTTTTATGTTTATGTGGTGCAATGCAATGCAGTGTGTAAAAAGACAGTATAAGTCATTATAATCCATAATTATGTCCCCACTGTATGCAACAAATTTCTAGTTTATAATGGGTTTTAATATTTTTGTCTTCTTGCACCAGTGTTCTGACCAGGACACAACATCACAATATGGTAAGGGGTGTAACATTTCCATTACACGCTTGGGGCATTCTGCAAACCCAACGCACCGAATAGCTGGCCAATCAGAGCACACCTCGATTTTTAGACCGATCAGCTTTGTACAAATCTACGTGTTTTAGAAAAGGCAGGGCATAGAGGAGAATAATGTGTTTTTTGAACCTTAAACCACATAACACATTTCATTATACCAAATACACAAATATTTTTAGCAACATCATATGACCCCTTTAAGACAAAATTCACTTCCATATGATATGTGGCGCTGTTCGACAATCGCAACTTTAAAAGGCCTACTAACCAGCTCTCTGATGAGAGAGGTAAAAGAAATACAATGTCATGTGGCCTAAATAGCACAACATACATAATGAACATATGAACATATGGAATGAACTCAATCTGGAATGTCTCAGTCTGCATATTTTTTTTCAAACTCAGAAGAGATCCAAAAAAGAGATCCACCAAAAATTTTGGATTTTCAAAGTGTGAATACTAGTATTCCGAATCAGAAAGACCTATATTATTGCCAAGTGTGTTCACACGCACAAGCAATTTTTATTAGTGTTAGGAGCTTCTGCTACAGAAAATACAAACAAAGTGCAGACATACATAAAATAATAGAAAAGAAAGGAAATTATAAATAACAATAGCAATAAAAATTTACAGAAAAAGGAAAAATGTCCCTAGACTAAACTGTGGATGTGCATATGTGCTATTTACAGATTATAATGAGTTATTTACAATGTGCAGTGCTGAGTGTGTACTGAGTACTGAGTACTATATATATATATATATATATATATATATATATATATATATATATATATATATATATATATATATATATAAAATGGAAATCTATTTGGAAATCCAGACATGTGGTTGGTCTAGTCTAGATGATTTGAGACAGAACAACCAGTTGGACACATCTCTCCAGTAATGAGCCCATTACTGTTTTTTTTTATGTTCCCTGACTAAAGAGTTAATGTGGAAATGGTTATAGCACACTGAAAGGTTTCCTTTTGAAGTCCTGTAAAAAAAAAAGAAAAAGGATTTAAAGTTAACAGACAGAGCCAAGTCCTGTTCCACTTCAGTGAGACCAGAGTGATGCCTTAGATGTAAAAGTTTAGGAAGAGAGAGATGCAAGTTAAGGGTGAAGTGTTTCATTTGTTAAAATACTGTCTCGTAGTTTATTATACAGAACAACTTTAAGTAATCCATAGGTAGGTTTTCTCCAAAACATTGCTCTACAGTATGTGTTTGAGCAGCCCGACGTACAGTAGCAACACTGGCTTAACCAACATACTCTATTTACTATAAAATCATCATCAAAGAATCAATATACATTTAAACAGAACAACAAAAGAAAGACAAAAGCTCATGTGCTCCTGTAATTTGTACCGCTAACTGCCCCTGACTAACCCAAGATCTTTATGCAATCCACTTGGCCGATTTAAATAAATAATTTAGTCATGTGGCACAGAATAGGCTACTGCTGTTTAATACCAACGTAACTCATGACAGTGTCTCTATAGCAACATGTTAGCACTGCTGAAAGACAAAAGTAGGAACGTGCGAGAGGTTTTAATCATTCAAAACTGCTATGAACCAACACTCTGGTATATACAAACCTGATTCCAAAAAAGTTTGGACACTGTACAAACTTGTGAGCAAAAAAGGAATGGAATAATTTAAATTTAAATCTCATGAACTTATATTTTATACACAATAGAATATAGATAACATATCAAATGTTGAAAGTGAAAAAATTTGAAATGTCATGCCAAATTTTGGCTCATTTTGGATTTCATGAGAGCTACACATTCCAAAAAAGTATAAGAGGCCAGAAAAGTTAAATGTACATATAAGGAACAGCTGGAGGACCAATTTCCACTTAATTTGCAACTTATTAGGTCAATTGGCAACATGGTTGGGTATAAAAAGAGCCTCTAAGAGTGGCAGTGTCCCTCAGAAGTCAAGATGGGCAGAGGATCACCCATTCCCCCAATGCTGCGGCAAAAAATTGTGGAACAATATCAGAAAGAGGTTTCTCAGTGAAAATTTGCAAAGTGTTTGAAGTAATCATCATCTGCAGTGCTTAATATCATCTAAAGATTCAGAGAATCTGGAACAATCTCTGTGCGTAAGGGTCAAGGCTGGAAAATCATACTGGATGCCCGTGATCTTCGGGCCCTTAGACGGCACTGCATCACATACAGGAATGATAATGTAATGGAAATCACAACATGGACTAAGGAATACTTCCAGAAAACATTGTGCAATTCAACATGCAATTCGCCGTTGCCGGCTAAAACTCTATAAGTCAAAAAAGAAGCCATATCTAAACATGATCCAGAAGCGCAGGTGTTTTCTCTGGGCCAAGGCTCATTTAAAATGGACTGTGGCAAAGTGGAAAACTGTTCTGTGGTCAGATGAATCAAAATTTGAAGTTCGTTTTGGAAAACTGAGGCGCCATGTCATCCGTACTAAAGAGGACAAGGACAACACAAGTTGTTATCAGTGCTCAGTTCAGAATCCTGCATCTCTGATGGTATGGGGTTGCATGAGTGTGTGTGGCATGGGCAGCTTACACATCTGGAAAGGCACCATCAATGCTGATAGGTATATCCAAGTTCTAGAACAACATGTGCTCCCAACCAGACGTCGCCTCTTTCGGGGAGACTTGCATTTTCCAACATGACAATGCCAGACCACAATACTGCATCAATTACATCATGGCTGTGTAGAAGAAGGATATGAGTACAGAAATGGCCAGCCTGCAGTCCAGATCTTTGACCTATAGAAAATATTTGGCTCATCATAAAGAGGAAGATGTGACAAAGAAGACCTAAGACAGTTGAGCTACCAGAAGCCTGTATTCGACAAGAATGGGACAACATCCCTATTCCTAAACTTGAGCATCTTGTCTCCTCAGTCCCCAGACATTTGCAGACTGTTATAAAAAGAAGAGGGGATGCTACAAACTGGTAAAAATGTCCCAACTTTTTTGTGATGTATTGATGCCATGAAATTTAAAATCAACTTATTTTTCCCTTAAAATTATACATTTTCTCAGTTCAAACATTTGATATGTCATCTACTGTATGTTGTATTCTGAATAAAATATTGAAATGTGAAACTTCCACATCATTGCATTCTGTTTTTATTTACAATTTGCACAGTGCCCCAACTTTTTTGGAATCAGGTTTGTACATACAGTATTCCATATACAGTATCTGGTTTAATCTTATTTATTTCTCATAACATCTTCAGTAGTTTTAACTTTTTTAGATTGCAGCTACATTTTAAAATGGTATTGTAACTCATAATGGTATAGATAACTCATCAACATTCATATTCAGAAATGTTAGTATTGAAATTGTACTGTTGTTCTGTAAAATAAAATATTAAGATAGCAATGATGATATTAATAATAACAAAACTTCATTAATACATTTATTATAACATTCACACATAGTGTTCAAATTGGGATCTAAAATATTTTCTAATGTTTTAAAACAATTTTCTTCTGCTCAGCAAGGCTGCATTTATTTGTACAGTAAAAAATTTACCTGATTTAAGAAGGGGGTCTCAAAAATGGCTAAAAAAATTACTTATTTTACTGATCAATTTTAAGTTAAATTGTGCTTTGTTGGTATAATTTCTTCTAAAATGTAAAAAAAAAAAAATGTTCAGTGTTAAGTTAATATTAAATATTTTTAAATTGTTGTAACACATATGTAGGTCAGCGATTCATCGGTTAAATTCAGGCATATAACATGAAACCTTTTTACACTAAATGCCTGGCCTGGTGCCAGCCTGGCTGGACTTAAATTATTTACGATACCCGTGCGAGCCTCAAAGGAGACATGAAACCCCCCACATTCCCGAACACACACACCAACTTTTCTTAATAATAAAGTCCTTAATAATATGTATCTGGAATAGCTTTGTGTTGCATAAAATGGTTAATCCTTGTTATGCGAGGATTATAATTTTACTATCTTATAAATTGGAAAGGTTCCTCCTCATTTTAATGTTCTCAAATAGAACCATGGGTTGTAACCCCACTCCTTTGCAGGTCATAAAACTTTATGACCCCACTGGGAAACAGGACAGGAAGAAGCCAAGTCACTGGCATCTTTTCTCAATGTATCCTAAACTATTACTTTTTCAGTGTGGTCTCAATGTATTAAGTATTGTTTTTTTGGTGCATTTAGATGTTTCCCATATAAATTGAGACTATCTGCAATTTATTAGCGTGTGTTAATCTTTGTGTGTAAATGTGTGTAATTCTGTATTTGAATGTAACTTAGTGTTTCTATCAGTTATATATGTACTGTTTGGTGTTTTTGGAATTGTCATGTTGTGACCCAACTATCCACCTGTATAAAAGGTGTGTAAAAATGTATTAATCTTGAATTACGAACTTGCTAGAATATCACTGCTGAGATCTGACAAACCTAAGTTATTAGGGTGGGTGTTTCCACAGAGACAAAGGAACTTTTTCCCGCTTCAGATCGCGGACGTTCATTGGTTGTTCACGCGGACAGAGGCGTGAACCATCTCAAGCCATAAGAGCTGACCGAACAAGGTCCGCCCGCTCTTCGTTCTCTTACTCCCTTCCCTCCTGCTTAGACCCTGGTTGCTTCCGCTCGTCCCTCCGAGCGGCCTCGGGCCGCTCTAACATCGCCGTCCCTCTCAGCCGGGAGGCTGAGAGGCTGAGAGGACAGCCATTCTCATGGCTCCTTCGGAAGCTTTCGTTTTCGTTGTTTTCTTTTCTTTTCTTTACTAAGTTTATTCGCCTCTCCACACGAGGAAGACGAATTCTGAAACACTGCCTTGTTAAAACTTTCAAATACCGCGCGATCCCACAGCAGCCCGGAAGATGAACGAACACCCCTTGCCACAAAGGACCACGCTGCTCCATGCTCACGCCAAGCTCCAGCGCAGCTCACACGCGTGTCGCCGGTCTCACGCCACACACACTGGACACTTGCAAGTATCGTTTTCTATGGAGATTTAAATGCTGCTTTAAAGTTGGTCTATGATTTGATTCGTGTTGGCTTCTAAGGGTTACTGTCTGTGACTTTCATACCTGATCTCTCTCTCTTTCTCTCTCTCTCTTTCTCTCCCTTATTTGGATTCCGTTATGTCTTGTACAAAGTTTACTGTCTGTATTGTCTTAAGCGTATTTACTCTGTGTGATTTGTAGTTTGATGTATTATTAGTTCAATTATTAAAAACCAATATATTCATGATTGCCTCCGAACCGCTCACATTACGAGTCAATGAAGTGTGATCTTTAGCTACAAGCTTTAAATTTAGAAACTAAATTTATCATAATGATAGGGTAATGTTTTCATGGCCAGAGAATATTTTTCCTTAAATTATAAGAAGTGATAACTTTATTGAAAATTGATAAGTTAATCTTACGGCCATTTGCTGGACAAACCACAGTTTGATTTGCAGTAATTTACAGTAAGAGATATCACAATAATTGATATGAAGAATGGAATATTGACATATTAATGAGTAAATTACAGTGCCCTGTAATGAGTTATTGATGATTGCAATTCAGCTATATTTCATAATCAATAAAATTTAGTTTAACTGTAATATGAGATAATCATATTCCTGATTAATTATTCAAATTCCCTATATATCATTTGAGTTCATTATTATGTACAACCCAGTGCAGCTACATTATTGGTGGAGAATGCGGGCATTTCAAACGTCGTTTTGTGAGCAATCAATCTGTGTATATGGTTTTTAATAATTTCTGCAGGTGCACTATGAAATTATGTACTTGTGAGATAAGTCGCAAGACGCGAACTCTATAGGACCGGTATACGGTGTATTTAAACTGACCAGTGTAACCTTTTAAATGTTTGGTTGACTGTACTTTATTTTAATAATGAACAGACTGTGATGTAAGTTTGAAATTAGAATGCACTTTAGATGTTCTGTGTCATTTATACCAAACACAAATGTTGCTGGTTGCTAGTGTGTTTGCAGCACTACTGTTATTTATTTTTTATATATTTATTTTTTTATATTTTTCAGTTTAATTGTTTTTTATTTCTAAAATTGTATTTATTTAAATGTATATGTTCCAACAAACTTGAAAAATTCTACTTGATAAATGTAAATGCTCTAAAACTTTTATGTAAATGATTGACACACACACACACACACATATATATATAGATAGCACATAGACAGCAATGTTGGAGAATCAGCTCTGACAAGTGCACAGAGATTAGATCATAGTGAAACTGGCCGTAATTCCGCTATCTAAACACCAGAGGGAACTCGTGGTTTAGAAGTTTCAAGTTACGCCCTGCCTTCTGATTCCAGCTTGCATGAGTGCAAGTCCGCCATCCCGTGGCCGTTTCAGATAATGCGCTCTGATAGCTAATTTCTAATCCCCTGTGATGTATTGAATTAGCTGTCTAAATTCTGAACAATTATTTGCATTTACAGCTTTGCTCGTGCGAATATCATTACAGGGAAACACAAGAATTTTCCCTTTACATTTACTTTGAATTTGGTTCAAACATGATTTGAATTAAAAAGTAATTGTTTAATAGTTAAAATCTAGATGTTCAGGTCAACCACTGATTGACCCACTTAGAAGATAAGCCATCTAGTGGCAGTCAGTTAACAGCTTGCAGCTCTCTGATCTCCCTTTTCCATTCTGTTTTGAATTGCATGTCCACTTTTACCCTTTTTGATTAATTTCACCCTGTTTAATTAATTTCATAATTATTAATGATATCTTACAGCTATCATTGGTTATTATATGATATTATTCAGATTTTCCTTTTAATTCTTACATGCTTATTTTAAATTTTGATTTAAACCAGTTTTGAATTTTTAATTTGAATTAAGTTTTCTGCTCACCAGGTTAAGCACAGAGAGGCAGTACTTCCCCCCCCCCCCCCCCTTGTGGTGGAAACCAGCTACTTCTTCTCTCGTGTTTCATTCCTATCTTTTATTTTGATTTTTATTATTTTTCTTCTCTCTTTTGGTTTAGGTTATTTTGATGATTACCATTATTATCATAATTCCTTTTCTTTGTTTTATCATTATTAGGTAAAGCTGTTACCTCTAATTTCTACATATATATTTACTCAATTGATGTTAAACAAACCAAACCTTAATTAACTTTAAGGGCCCTATTTTAACGATCTGAAACGCAAGTGTCCAAGCGCGAAGCGCAAGTAACTTTGTGGGCGGGTCTCGGCGCTGTTGCTATTTTCCCGGCGGGATAAATGGCTCTTGCGCCCGGCGCAAATCTAAAATGGGTTGGTCTGAAGTAGCTTCATTATTCATAGGTGTGGTTTGGGCGTAACGTGAAATAAACCAATCGGAGCGTCATCCAACATTCCCTTTAAAAGCAGGTGCGCAAGTTCCATTATGGATTGCTATTATTATGGCGTATTTACCAGGCGCACGCCAGGAGCGGTTCACAGCCGAGGAGACTGATGTTCTTGTAAGAGCAGTGAAAGACAGAGAAGTTGTGTTGTATGGGGATGGGAGAAACCCACCCAAAATAGCGTCGGTTAAACAGGCGTGGGAGGAGATAGCCACAATTGTTTCATCGATTTTTTTTTTCCTGGTTCTTGACGGACAAACAAATTTGTCAGATGTCCTTATATACATATATGTCTTGCCACTATCGGGCAAACAGGTCTGATCCTTAATTACTACAATTAGCCTGAATAATTTGTAAGCAAGATTTCACAATGATTTCCGTCATCTCATGTGTTAATATTTTTTTAGTGTAACAATTTATGATTTGCAAAAATAACTGTTGCATCTGTGTAGATTACATGAGCAAAGTGTATGCGCGTTGTGCACGCTATACATTATGGTCAAGCTTGCGCCCTTAAAATAGCATAATGAACAACGCGCAACGCGCCACTGACTTTAGACTAGGTTTTTTCTGGTCAGTGGCGCAATTGTTTAATGGAACAGCAAAATAGCACCAGGGATTGTTTGCGCCGGAACACGCCTCCTTTTTTGCGCTGAACCGCCCAGGGAGCGCAAGTTCATTCACTAGTTTAGCGACGTGCTTCTGTGGAGGGAAAAGCGCGCTTTGCGCGGGTGCAAAATAGGAATGACACATGCGTCGGTGTACAAAGTCAATTGCGCTGGGTGCAAGATAGGGCCCTAGGTTTCCTTTATTCATCCTTTGTGTATTTGATTGTAGAACTCCCTTGGTGATTGGAGAGCCATCTCAGGTTTCCAGTGAGCAGGTTTCTCAGGTTTCCTGGATTGGAGAAACGCACACCACAAAGTTTTTCCAGGCCCGCAACTCCAACCCTTTCAGCCAAGAACCCAGAGCTGAAAAAGGGGGTGTAAGCTCACGACTCAAGAAATCACCAGCCAGCTTACAAGAACACCTGTCAACAACAGAGGGAAGAGAACCCTTCCAGAGAACGCATGCCACAAAACCCTGCACGGCTCACAGAGAACTTGACAAGCTAGCCAGAAGCATCCCTACGTTCAAGCCAGATCCTGCAGGAGGACATGGCGTTCATGCTTATTTACAAGACATTGGCTTTCACTTGCAAACTGTCACCAACGTGACAGATGTGAACACATTGTACCTGTTGAAAATCACGTCCAGCCGTGATTTGCATTGTTTTCTGGATCGTCAACCAGAGACTGTCAAAGCAGACTTTATTAAAGAGACTTTATTAGTGAGACTTTACATACAGACTTTATTAAAGAGTTTGGTGATTTTACATCCGAGTTAGTTCTGGCTGCAGATAAAGTCTTAATAGTTGGTGATTTTAATATCCATGTCGATAATGAAAAAGATGTATTGGGATCAGCATTTATAGACATTCTGAACTCTATTGGTGTTAGACAACACGTTTCAGGACCTACTCATTGTCGAAATCATACTCTAGATTTAATACTGTCACATGGAATTGATGTTGATAGTGTTGAAATTATTCAGCCAAGTGATGATATCTCAGATCATTATTTAGTTCTGTGTAAACTTCATATAGCCAAAATTGTAAATTCTACTTCTTGTTACAAGTATCGAAGAACCATCACTTCTACCACAAAAGACTGCTTTTTAAGTTATCTTCCTGATGTATCCGAATTCCTTAGCATATCCAAAACCTCAGAACAACTTGATGATGTAACAGAAACTATGGACTCTCTCTTTTCTAGCACTTTAAATACAGTTGCTCCTTTACGCTTAAGAAAGGTTAAGGAAAACAGTTTGACACCATGGTATAATGAGCATCTAAACTTACAACATGTATGTTAGACCCTATACCATCTAAGCTCTTAAAAGAGGTGCTTCCAGAAGTCATAGGTCCTCTTCTGACTATTATTAATTCCTCATTGTCATTAGGATATGTCCCCAAAACCTTCAAACTGGCTGTTATTAAGCCTCTCATAAAAAAGCCACAACTTGACCCCAGAGAACTAGTTAATTATAGACCAATCTCGAATCTCCCTTTTCTGTCCAAGATACTAGAAAAGGTGGTATCCTCACAATTATATTCCTTCTTAGAGAAAAATGGTATATGTGAGGATTTCCAGTCAGGATTTAGACCGTATCATAGTACTGAAACTGCTCTCCTTAGAGTTACAAATGATCTGCTCTTATCATCTGATCGTGGGTGTATCTCTCTATTAGTTTTATTGGATCTTAGTGCTGCGTTTGACACAATTGACCACAACATTCTTTTGCATAGACTTGAACACTTTGTTGGCATCAGTGGAAGTGCATTAGCATGGTTTAAATCGTACTTATATGACCGCCATCAGTTCGTAGCAGTGAATGAAGATGTATCATATTGATCACAAGTGCAGTATGGAGTACCTCAAGGCTCAGTTCTAGGGCCGCTACTCTTCACGCTTTATATGTTACCCTTGGGAGATATCATCAGGAAACATGGTGTTAGCTTTCACTGTTATGCTGATGATACGCAGCTCTATATTTCCTCGCAGCCCGGTGAAACACACCAATTTGAAAAACTAATGGAATGCATAGTCGATATAAAAAATTGGATGACGAGTAATTTCTTACTGCTAAATTCAGAAAAAACAGAGGTGTTAATCATAGGGCCTAAAAACTCTACTTGTAATAACCTAGAACACTGTCTAAGACTTGATGGTTGCTCTGTCAATTCTTCGTCATCAGTTAGGAACCTAGGTGTGCTACTTGATCGCAATCTTTCCTTAGAAAGCCACGTTTCTAGCATTTGTAAAACTGCATTTTTCCATCTCAAAAATATATCTAAATTACGGCCTATGCTCTCAATGTCAAATGCAGAAATGTTAATCCATGGATTTATGACTTCAAGGTTAGACTACTGTAATGCTTTATTGGGTGGTTGTTCTGCACGCTTGGTAAACAAACTACAGCTAGTCCAAAATGCAGCAGCAAGAGTTCTTACTAGAACCAGGAAGTATGACCATATTAGCCCGGTCCTGTCCACACTGCACTGGCTCCCTATCAAACATCGTATAGATTTTAAAATATTGCTTATTACTTATAAAGCCCTGAATGGTTTAGCACCTCAGTATTTGAATGAGCTCCTTTTACATTATACTCCTCTACGTCCGCTACGTTCTCAAAACTCAGGCAATTTGATAATACCTAGAATATCAAAATCAACTGCGGGCGGCAGATCCTTTTCCTATTTGGCGCCTAAACTCTGGAATAACCTACCTAACATTGTTCGGGAGGCAGACACACTCTTGCAGTTTAAATCTAGATTAAAGACCCATCTCTTTAACCTGGCATACACATAACATACTAATATGCTTTTAATATCCAAATCCGTTAAAGGATTTTTAGGCTGCATTAATTAGGTAAACTGTAACCGGAACACTTCACATAACACCGTACTTTCTACATCATTAGAAGAATGGCATCTACGCTAATATTTGTCTGTTTCTCTCTTGTTCCGAGGTCACCGTGGCCACCAGATCCAGTCTGTGTCCAAATCAGAGGGTCACTGCAGTCACCCGGATCCAGTACGTATCCAGACCAGATGGTGGATCAGCACCTAGAAAGGACCTCTACTGCCCTGAAAGACAGCGGAGACCAGGACAACTAGAGCCCCAGATACAGATCCCCTGTAAAGACCTTGTCTCAGAGGAGCACCAGGACAAGACCACAGGAAACAGATGATTCTTCTGCACAATCTGACTTTGCTGCAGCCTGGAATTGAACTACTGGTTTCGTCTGGTCAGAGGAGAACTGGCCCCCAACTGAGCCTGGTTTCTCCCAAGGTTTTTTTCTCCATTCTGTCACCGATGGAGTTTCAGTTCCTTGCCGCTGTCGCCTCTGGCTTGCTTAGTTGGGGTCACTTCATCTACAGCGATATCGTTGACTTGATTGCAAATTAAAACAGACACTATTTCAACTGAACAGAGATGACATCAATGAATTCAATGATGAACTGCCTTTAACTATCATTTTGCATTATTGAGACACTGTTTTCCAAATGAATGTTGTTCAGTGCTTTGGCGCAATGTATTTTGTTTAAAGCACTATATAAATAAAGGTGATTGATTGATTGATTGAAAGCGTACTACCCGCAACTGCTACAAACTTTGATTCTTGAATTCTCTGATCCAGACTTAGACCATGGGCTCCTTATTGCTATGGACCTCAAACAGGGCCGACTTGAAAACCCACAGACTTTCTATAGTCAGCTACAAAAAGCCTACTTCGGAGCATGCAACGAACCAGGTATGGAACAGGATGTCAACTTAAAAACTCCGTTCCTTCGAAACCTACATGCCAGTTGGAGTTTTCATCTCAGAGTCCCAGCGTGTCCGCGTAACATGACTACACAAGAGTTACGGAACTTAGCCCACAAAACTTGCACCAAGCAAAAGACTATTTGTGAAAAGACTGTGAAAAACCCCAAAGTCTCTGTCTCTGAGCACTGCTTGGAGTTAACCCTAGATGGCGCCCTACAACACCACAGTCACAGACATTTTTACAGAGAGTCAATACCGTTCCAAGCGAGCAGAGGGAAACACAATCGTGGTGGTGCTCGTCCAATGCACCAGAGCGAGCGATTCTGGGACCGGCCAACCAAAAAGAGCTGATCCCCACCGTCCAGGACACAAAGCCCCGATAGCCGGCAGTGGAACCACTCTCGACATGACACTGGTAAGCTCAATCCTGAGCCCATGTCAGAAAAACACAGTGCAGCCACGTCTGAGACAGCAGAGATCCTGAGGGTGCTGAAAGAGCTTCTTTACATGAAAACTCGCAAGAAAGACAAGGAAGATGAGCCAAGCACCCAGAACACTGCCCGTCATCCACAGACCACAGAGCTAACTGTCACAGCACAAGGTGACAGCATCACCCAAGCTCCACAGCTGAAAGCTGCACACCCTGAACAAGACAGCACAGGTCCTCACACCAGGTACCCCAAACACAAGGTACCAGAAAATGCTGTTTTGACTACCTGCCTTCACAGCGAGCTACACAAGACTGGTGCTCACCACCCATCGATTGTCACACCTGCCCTGATGCCAACATTCCTGGGCAGCCTTGTCAAAAAGGGGGTGGGCTGAAAAGGAGTCAGCATTGGAAGACCTGATCGACACAGGATTAAACCTGACGGTGATCTCATCTCACCTTTTCAAAAGACTCCAATTTGAAGCTAAGAGACAAGATCGAACTCTTACCCCTCAAACTTGTAAACTGGATGTACAGGCGTACAGACAGAATGACATCCGGTTTGAACAGGTTGTTTCCATTCACCTGACAATCGGTCTGATGAGTCTAGTACATCCTATGTATGCCTCACCAATGAACACTCATACATTTCTCATCGGCGAAGACCTGCTAGACCACTTTGAACCTTTTCTGAACTTCAAACAGCTAAAAGACTTTGCTCAAAGTGCGAGAACCTCTTTCCCTCCAGCCACACAGTTTGCCAGAGCCAGACTGCCAGGTCACAGAGGTCACGGGAACTCCCACGGAGCCAGACTGCCAGGTCACAGAGGTCACGGGAACTCCCACGGAGCCAGACGGTCAGGTCACAGAGGTCACGGGAACCCCAGTAGCCAGCCATAAGTACAACACCCTAACAACAAGCTCAAGTTCAAGCCTCTGTACCTTAGTCAACAAACAGGGTACGGTGGTACCAGCTTACACCAAAGGGGTCGCTGTTCGGCTCAACCTGCAATGTGGTCAAACCTTAAACCACAATCTGGGTTTCTTCCAATCCTCACCTGAATGTGTGGAACTCGGACTCACACTTGAAGGCACACCCCTCACTGAAATGTCATCTTGTATAGTCTACATCCTGTGCAACAACTGCACGGCAACAAACATCAACATTCCCAAGGCCTACCGGCTGGGATGTCTAGTGGGCCATTACTGTAATGACTTTGAACTAGTACTACCTGTCATTGAGCCCATCTCACCTGCACTGATACCCGAAGGGAGTACAAACAACACATTGTTCACTGCACCCTTCAAATTTGTCGCCATCAAATCTGTCATGTCTGTGAGCAAAGACCAGGTGTGCAGAATGGATCTGACAGATGACCAACACCTCGCAGTATACACAGTCTCCCACCAGAACGTCAGTGAGACTGATGAAGCTGCTATACCTCTCAATACCTAACTGACATCAACACTTGGCAACCGTCAGTTCACCTTCAACAGGTGTCTGTTTGACTATGCCAACTCACCAGCTGAATTCATCATCTGTTTGAACAAAGCCTGTACAGACTCTAACTATGCTAGACTCAGTGTTGTGTGCCATATTCCATGCTGTAAACAGAATGGTTTCAAAACTGCAACCAACAAGCATGTCAAACACCAACACCTGTTCCAGCAATGTGATAACATCACAAAAACAAACAATGTGACAGTGTAGTGGAAGAAGGTAAAAGGACACTCGAAGCTACCAAGTCGAGACAAGGACTTAAAAGATCAAACTGACACCCTTGCCAAAACTGGCACACTAAACAACATTCTGTGGTCACTCCCAACCCACCCACCCACATTCAAGGTTGAAGTGATTACACACAGCATAAGAACTTTAGTAGCTAAACTGCCTCAGAATCGCTTACGCTGGCTCCGTTGTCTACACAGACCAACATAGCGGACATGCGGGCTTCTGAAACCTCCATAATGACTTTGCTTTACCCCCTCTCAGACCCCTCCATCCACCCTGGCAACCAGTCTACAGTCACTGACAACCAGCGCCCCAGACCACTGCATGATACACAAAACATGCTGCGTGCACAGAACAATATTGTGGGTTGTGCACCGTCTGACATCACAATGCCAGGGCTTGTAATGCCACGGAGCAAAAGGGGGATAATGCCAATATATTTCCATGACGCAGCATGTGCTGCACCACGCAGCACCAGAGCCACTGACAAAACACTGAAGCAAGCTTGTTTCTTTCTTCCCTTTCTCTCTCTCTCTCCCTATTATCTGTACCAGGATGCTGCTGTGGTTTGCCGTGCCGTGCTGTCAGCCAAAGAGAGGACAGCTGCCACCGAGAGAACCGCTGAGACTCCTGACCACCGATGACAGGGCACACTACCCCAGCACTGTAACCGAATACTGCTGTACAGGGATCCGATGGAGAGAGGACTCCCTCACTCACACTGAGACCGATGTCAAACACATGTTCAGCCAATATGAGAAAGTGACTGTTACACAAATGGAGTTAAGTGGACACCACGACCACTCCAAACAGTTCCCGGGAGCTTTGCTCAGAGCCGCTGCTGCCGCCAGAATGTTTAACATCGTTATGTCCAGTGTCAATGCAGCGAACCAGACCGTAAACTCCTTGAAACCACTGTTTACTGTCTTCTAGAAGGACTTTACCCAGACTCAGCTGTTTACAGCGTTAACAACAGCCATGGTGTGGGAGGTTAGCTCCTCCAATGACAGCCTAACCACGAGTAAAACACCACAATACATGATACCCTTAAGCCTTGTGTTAACTGTGCTGGCTTACGCCATCACCATGCCAGCTGACCTGCTACAAATACACCTGGCAAACTCTCTGGATAGTGCCATCCTACTGCACGTCAACCCAAAACAGAGAGAAGTGAATGTGCTCCTGAACCAACCCATCAGCGAGTCAAGCCAAGACTACAGACATAAAGACATTGTCAGTGTCAGGATGTGGAAAAGCAACACTCACACCAAGACAAACATTCCAGATGTGGTGGCCTACCACGACAGTGACACACAGCTGTACCTAGCCCCAAACATGCACATGTGTACTTTGACCAAAGACATTCATTATCTCTGCCTTAGCAAACCCTTCCTCAGACACAATGCTGAAGGAATCTGCGAGTTGCAACCTTGGGTCAGCGATACGCGCTGCCCTGCCGAAGCCAAGCCTCGTACACAAGTCACAGAAACGCAAGCAGAGATTGTGGGTGACAGATGGCTTGTCAACACTCCTGTGCGCTCAGCTACACTGACCTATGACCAGCATGACACTACCACCCGTGTCAACCTGCTTGACCAAGCACTGAAAGGTACCACCCAACACATTGACATTACTCCCGTCGACACAGCCCTCCAAGCACGGTCTCGACAGCCCGTTCTGAACCCGTCATCTGCGGTCCGAGCCTGGACTGCTGCTGACACTGCACGGTGCATCTCCACTGTCATTGGTCCCGCCCTGACCCTTGGCGTGACCTTCATTCTATACAGGAGACTCAACAAGACGCAAACTTCTACAGCCAAACTCACGACATCCGTGGCTGGAGGTCTCCGATGGAATCCCCGGACAGGGGGTGCCAAGTCAAAGACAACACCGAACCTCATCAGGCTGAATCCTCAGCTCCAGGAACCACCTGCCATCTTGAACCACCTGCCATCATGATCCGCCTGCTACATGACCATCACGATTCACCTGTCATCTGCCCATCCTGATGATTGCTGTCCGATGATGTCCACACAGGGACTTCATCTATGACGAAAAGGGGGAGGTGTAACGCGTATGCAGGTCATCGATTCATCGGTTAAATTCAGGCATATAACATGAAACCTTTTTACACTAAATGCCTGGCCTGGCGCCAGCCTGGCTGGACTTAAATTATTTACGATACCCGTGCGAGCCTCAAAGGAGACACGAAACCCCCCACATTCCTGAACACACACACACCAACTTTTCTTAATAATAAAGTCCTTAATAATATGTATCTGGAATAGGTTTGTGTTGCATAAAATGGTTAATCCTTGTTATGCGAGGATTATAATTTTACTATTTTATAGATTGGAAATGTTTCTCCTCATTTTAATGTTCTCAAATAGAACCATGGGTTGTAACCCCACTCCTTTGCAGCTCATAAAACTTTATGACCCCACTGGGAAACAGGACAGGAAGAAGCCAAGTCACTGGCATCTTTTCTCAATGTATCCTAAACTATTACTTTTTCAATGTGGTCTCAATGTATTAAGTATTGTTTTTTTGGTGCATTTAGATGTTTCCCATATAAATTGGGACTATCTGCAATTTATTAGCGTGTGTTAATCTTTAAATGTGTGTAATTCTGCATTTGAATGTAACTTCGTGTTTCTATCAGTTATATATGTACTGTTTGGTGTTTTTGGAATTGTCATGTTGTGACCCAACTATCCACCAGTATAAAAGGTGTGTAAAAATTTATTAATCTTGAATTACGAACTTGCTAGAATATCACTGCTGAGATCTGACAAGCCTAAGTTATTAGGGTGGGTGTTTCCACATAGACAAAGGAACTCTTTACCGCTTCAGATCGCGGACGTTCATTGGTTGTTCACGCGAACAGAGGCGTGAACCATTTCAAGCCATAAGAGCTGACCGAACAAGGTCCGCCCGCTCTTCGTTCTCTTACTCCCTTCCCTCCTGCTTCAACCCTGGTTGCTTCCGCTCGTCCCTCTGAGCGGCCTCGGGCCGCTCTAACATCGCCGTCCCTCTCAGCCGGGAGGCTGAGAGGCTGAGAGGAAAGCCATTCTCATAGCTCTTTTGGAAGCTTTAGTTTTAGTTGTTTTCTTTTCTTTTCTTTACTAAGTTTATTTGCCTCTCCACACGAGGAAGACGAATTCTGAAACACTGCCTTGTTAAACCTTTCAAATACCGCGCGATCTCGCAGCAGCCCGGAAGATGAATGAACACCCCTTGCCACAAAGGACCACGCTGCTCCATGCTCACGCCAAGCTCCAGCGCAGCTCACACGCGCGTTGCCGGTCTCACGCCACACACACACTGGACACTTGCAAGTATCGTTTTCTATGGAGATTTAAATGCTGCTTTAAAGTTGGTCTATGATTTGATTCGTGTTGGCTTCTAAGGGTTACTGTCTGTGATTTTTATACCTGAGCTCATTCTGTGATCTCTGTCTCTTTCTCCCTCTCTCTCTCTCTCTCTTTCTCTCCCTTATTTGGATTCCGTTATGTCTTGTACAAAGTTTACTGTCTGTATAATCGTACGCGTATTTACTCTGTGTGATTTGTAGTTTGATGTATTATTAGTTCAATTATTAAAAACCAATATATTCATGATTGCCTCCGAACCGCTCACATTACGAGTCAATGAAGTGTGATCTTTAGCTACAAGCTTTAAATTTAGAAACTAAATTTATCATAATGATAGGATAATGATTTCATGGCCAGAGAATATTTTTCCTTGAATTATAAGAAGTGATAACTTTGTTGAAAATTGATAAGTTAATCTTACGGCTGTTTGCTGGACAAACCAATGTTTGATTTGCAGTAATTTACAGTAAGAGATATCACAATAATTGATATGAAGAATGGAATATTGACATATTAATGAGTAAATTACAGTGCCCTGTAATGAGTTAATGATGAATGCAATTGAGCTATTTTTCATAATCAATAAAATTTAGTTTAACTGTCATATGAGATATATATTAATCATATTCCTGATTAATTATTCAAATTCCCTATATATCATTTGAGTTCATTATTATGTACAACCCAGTGCGGCTACATTGTTGTTTTGTAATTGATTTATTATTTGAAAAGCAAGACAAAACAGTAAAAAGCACATTTTGGTTATATATGCAATGGTGAAAATACTTTTGCTGGTGCCTTGCGGCAAGCTTCATGTGTGCACTTAAGCACGGAATAGGCTATAATATGCGTAAATGCCTATTAAACGATTGTTTAGTAGGTTATTATATTAATCAACTTAATATAAACTTGCAGCTACATGCCTAAAAAATGTTTTAGCCGGGCGCAGGCCTACTTTGCACAAGGAACTGATCCATTTTTTAAATAAAATGCTATGACATTACAAAATGTGCGACTGCAAATCACGTCCCAGTTTCTGTCTCCCGTTGATTGTGTTAATTTGATTCCGGTGTGTCTAGTTATTCCCCATTTGTCCTGTGTTTAAAAGCCCTAATCCTTTCAGTCATTGTTTGTCAGTTCTGAACGTCTTTTCCTGTCTTGTGTTTTGAATGTTACCCTTGTGAGTAGGGATGGGTATCGTTTAGGTTTTAACGGTATTACTACTCTTACAGACACTGCTTAACGATCTGGTACTTTAACGGTATTCTTATCGGTACTTTGTGTTGTGTTACTTTGTGTTGTGTAAGGCAGTCGAAAACTTTGCATTTCTCTGTCTGCACATAATGCACTTTTGAAAGATGCTTTGACAGATTGCTTGTGTTTCCATCCTTACATGCAAATATTTTGTTGCACTTATGACAACTAGCGTTGTCTGCATCAACTCTAGTGAAGTATAACCACACTTTGGAATGTTTTGCTGTCTCCGCCATCGTCTCTCATTGTATTAAGCAGGAGTTTTCGTACTGTAAGGGGCCGTTCACATATCGCGTCTAAAAACGCGTGGAAAACGCTAGGCACGCTGCTTTCTGATTCCCTCCCCCCCAAAGCCTTCCGGCACTTGCGCTCCTGAGGAGTCTGACGTTGCTAAGCAACCATGACCTGCTCTCTCCATGAGGATGCGGAAATTTCAGCAATGGATAAATGGATTTGCAGCACTAAAAACTGCTTGCAGTAGCACTGCTACTAAATTAATGTAAAAATCCACATAGAGCTATCAGCTGTTCCGACTGCGTCGCTTCCATTATCAGCGCGCATACCGCGCTCCTACATTTGAAATAACAAACTTGAGTGCGTAAAAGACGCGATATGTGAATGGCCCCTTATGCGTGTGTGTGCGCTGCGCTCGTTCTTGTTGTGTGTGTGTGACTGACAGACAGCCTCCGCGGCGCGCATGAGAGATCTCGCAGATCTCACCGACAAACGTCTTAATATGATAGCACATTAGAAATGTTTGGTGAGATAAAATGTGCAAGATAACATTATTTAGCAAAAAAACATAGTACATTAATTTTTTCCCCTTCAGTACTGAAAGCAGAACTGATACAGTCAGATCTTACTGATACTACGGTCTTTCATAATTTAGCCCCGGGGCCATTTTAATACCGGGTTTCGGTACCCATCCCTACTTGTGAGAGGATTATTAAAGACTGAGATATTCAAGAGCTCCTCTTGTCTTGGACTTTCTAAGTAAACTGTGTCAGAAGAACGGACCTAAATACAGTTTATTACATGTTTACCCTCCGTTTTGTTTTTGTTTTCTCTCAGTGTTTTTTCTTTCCATTGTATCCCGATGGATCCCCTTCTTCGTCCCAAGAACCTACTCCTCCTGCTGGGGCAGGGGAGCCAATCTCTTGGGGACCACACAAGACTGTTCATGCCGTAGCTCACACCTCATACCTGGATGAAGTGCTCTGTGCTTTCTACGATGCGAGCCTAAATATTGCATGCAGACCGCTGTCGTCTGAGCAAGGTCCTCAAGAGGATTTCAACGCCTTTGTTTAGTGGACTTTGGCAAGAAACAGATCACCACTCACCATCTGCCCCATGGATGATGAGCCACTCTTGACCCAAAGCCCAGCCCACCATCTCCCTGCAGTATGGATCATCAGCCTGAGCCTACCAATGATGGAGAGCCATTTCTCACCGCGAGCCAGAACAAGGCCAAACGACTAAGTGACGAAAGTGAAAAGTGAAAGTGATGTGACATTCAGCCAAGTATGGTGACCCATACTCAGAATTCGTGCTCTGCATTTAACCCATCCGACGTGCACACACACAGAGAAGTGAACACAAACACCCACTGTGAACACACACCCAGAGTGGGCAGCCATTTATGCTGCGGCGCCCGGGGAGCAGTTGGGGGTTCGGTGCCTTGCTCAAGGGCACCTAAGTCTTTTGGTGGAGAGAACACTGTACATGCACTCCCCCCACCCACAATTCCTGCCGGCCCGAGACTCGAACTCGAAGCAAAGGATCGCCCCGGAACTTGAGACCAGCCCGTCAGACCAGTGTGAGAGTCGGAAGCACTGCCCACCACGAGGGAGCAAGCCATGGACGGTGTGAGCGCGGAGTGGAGATCTGCCTCCTACACTGCTGCTGAGGGTGAGCTGATTATACAGCTGGGACTGTTGGGCCATGAGGTGGATCTAAGGGACTGGGAGTCTGATGTGGAAATCAAACTGCCCCCTCTCCTCTCTCCATCATCTCAGCTGGTCCCATCCAGCCCTCCTTCATCCTTGGTTCCCTCGTCCAGCCCTGATGGGGGCTTCCGATCCTCCAGTAGTGCCCACTCATCAAAAGTACCCTTCAGTGCCTGCTCCCAGAAAGTGCCCTACAGAGCTTGCCCCTAGAAAGTGCCTTCTAGTGCCCGCTCTTCAAAAATAACCACCCTCCCACCAGCTCCAGCCTCCTACTGGCTCTGTTGGGCTCATTTCTCCCACCAGCTTTACCTTGGTCCTCAGTAGCTCCAGCTCCACTGCGGATCTCCAGATCTCACCAGACTTGCCAGAGCCCTCGACTCCACCCTGGCCCCCAGATCCTTTGTATCTAACTAGATCATTGGCTCTCCATCTCGGTCTCCTCCTCCACCTGCTCCGCCACCGATGGTCGGCCCCCTGGAGTCGCTGGCCATCCATCCTCCATGGCTCCTCCCACTGTCTGCTCCACTTTGGGCAGCTGTTATGGCTGTGGCCTGGGTCCTGCTGTGCTCCTTCTGCTCTGGGTCCCTACTGTCTCCTCAATGGCTCCTCCCTCCTTCGTTGCCCACTTGGTCTCTGTCTGCCGGCCTCCTCCTGTATATAGATCCTCCTCCAGAGACTCCTCCCAAGCCCTGACCCATTCCCCTACCTATGTTATTTGTACGGTGCAAGGATGCACCTTTTAGGAGAGGGTGTTATTTCGGGGTTATGGACCTGTCTGTGTATGTTTTTGCTCCCTGTGACCCAGTTTCTGTCTCCCGTTGATTGTGTTAATTGATTCTGTCTAGTTCTTCTGCAATTATACTGTTTAAAAGCACTAGTCCTTTCAGTCACTGTCTGCCATTTCTGAATTTCTTTTCCTGTGTTCCTGTGTCTCCTATGTTGCCCTTGTACAGTAAGTGGATTATTAAAGACTGAGATATTTGAGAACTCCTAAGTAAAAGCCGTCCTAAGTAAATTGTGACACTATGGGGGTGCTTTGGTCTTTCTTGGGGGTGCTTCAGCACCTGCTAGCCCCTCCCTAGCATTGCCCATTATGACCATTGCCCATTATAAATTCATTGTTACATCTAACAACAGAACACCTCAATCTCTTAGGAGCCATTCTTGTCTACCCCTGCTCCAGCATCGAAAACAATGGCGGACTGATGACAGTTCACTCAGGGTGGGTCTAAGGTAAAAACACCCAGTGTCAATCAAAAATTGTGGGAGCAATTATCATTTTTGGGTAACTGTCCCTTTACCTTAATGATATGATACCAATAGAATTATTCAGATCACAAAACAGACAATGAATAAACAATGACTGTTGCTAAAAAAAGTGATGAAAACTAAATATAGGCCTATCTCCAGCAAAGTTGGTATTAATCTTTGATGCTGACAGTGCTGGAATGATAATTACAAATCACACACAATTACACATACACCACAAAACTAAACAAAGGACTTGATATAATGTACTTTAAACAAGCCAAATCTCCTGCTCAGCACAGTGAGATCGGTTCATCAAAGAATGATCTGTATTTATTATCTTGTCTAAATCTCATTCACCATCTCGTTCACCATAAGTTATCACTTCAGCTAAAATAGGCCAAGAAATAAAGGTAAAATATCTTTCTCACACCCTCTAAATGATCATTGTTGTAAGGTTTAAATCCCTTTTTGCAAACCCATAATCCTTTTGGCCCAGATTCTCAAGGGTGGGGTCTTAGGATGACATCACACAGCAGTGGGCAAGCTGTTCATACCCAAAGCAAAACCATTTAAAAATACCCAGAAGCAATAAAAAAAGCAATAAATAAATAAAATAAAATAAAAACGTTGCTTTCAAATATAAATAGAAATGGTTAATCTGTTGCCTGTGCTTGCAATAGAAGTGTATGCCAGTTAGAGCCCTGCACGGGACTGTTTTATTAAACCCGCCCCCGCCCGCTCCCGCTGAATGTATGACCCACAACCTATGTGTTCCACTCCCTCCCGCACCCTTTCTCAGAGCTTGTGAAAAATGTACACAAATAGGTACTCAGGCTAAATATTTGTTCAAGTTAACATCCAGAATTACAGATTTTAAACATGATTGCATTTAAATACAAACCTGATTCCAAAAAAGTTGGGACACTGTACAAATTGTGAATAAAAACAGAATGCGATGATGTGGAAGTTTCAAACCATTGTGTGGCATCCCCTCTTCTTTTTATTACAGTCTGCAAACATCTGGGGACTGAGGAGACAAGTTGCTCAAGTTTAGGAATAGGGATGTTGTCCCATTCTTGTCTAATACAGGCTTCTGGTTGCTCAACTGTCTTAGGTCTTTTTTGTTGCATCTTCCTCTTTATGATGCACCAAATGTTTTCTATGGGTGAAAGATCTGGACTGCAGGCTAGCCATTTCAGGATTACCCGGATCCTTCTTCTACGCAGATGTGATGTTGTAATTGATGCAGTATGTGGTCTGGCATTGTCATGTTGGAAAATGCAAGATCTTCCCTGAAAGAGACGACGTCTGGATGGGACCATATGTTGTTCTAGAACTTGGATATACCTTTCAGCATTGATGGTGCCTTTCCAGATGTGTAAGCTGCCCATGCCACATGCACTCTGCAACACAATACCATCAGAGATGCAGGCTTCTGAACTGAGCGCTGATAACAACTTGCGTTGTCCTTGTCCTCTTTAGTCCAGATAACATGGCGTCCCAGTTTTCCAAAAATAACTTTTTAATTTTAATTTGTCTGACTACAGAACCGTTTTCCACTTTGCCACAGTCCATTTTAAATGAGCCTTGGCCCAGAGAAAACGCCTGCACTTCTGGACCATGTTTAGATATGGCTTCTTTTTTGACCTATAGAGTTTTAGCCGGCAACTGCAAATGGCACAGAGGATTGTGTTCACCGACAGTGTTTTCTGGAAGTATTCCTTAGTCCATGTTGTGATTTCCATTACAGTAGCATTCCTGTATGTGATGCAGTACCGTCTAAGGGACCAAAGATCATGGGCATCCAGTATGGTTTTCCAGCCTTGACCCTTACGCACAGAGATTGTTCTAGATTCTCTGAATCTTTGGATGAATTTATGCACTATAGATGATTTTTCTCTGAGAAACTCCTTTCTGATATTGTTCCACTATTTTTCACCGCAGCATTGGGGAAATTGGCGAACCTCTGCCCATCTTGACTTCTGAGAGACACTGCCTCTCTGAAAGGCTGTTTTTATACCCAATCATACGTACAATTGACCTAATAAGTTGCAAATTGGTCCTCCAGCTGTTCCTTATATGTACATTTAACTTTTCCGGCCTCTTAATGCTACCTGTTCCAACTTTTTTGGAATGTGTAGCTCTCATGAAATCCAAAATGAGCCAATATTTGGCATGACATTTCAAAATGTCTCTTATCTATATTCTATTGTGTATAAAATATAAGTTTATGAGATCTGCAAATTATTCCATTCCTTTTTACTCACAGTTTGTACAGTGTCCCAACTTTTTTGGAATCTTGTTTGTAATATGAAGTAACCGATGTTAAACCAAAGCACCACACATGACAAAAACATTTTTTAATTAGCGTTATAAAACATTAACCGTTAAAATAAAATGCAACTAGTGTCACCTCAGTTTTTAAATGCTGGCTAGGCCTACATACCCAAGATTTTTATGCGTTGCATTGCATAGCGCCCCTAGACATAAAACCATGTCTGCATTTGTGATTGGAGAACAACAGTGCAGTTAAAAAAAGTTTAGTGCAAAAAAATCACTTATTAAAAATATCTTAAGTCTGATTAAAGTGACAAGTGACCAAGAGCAGTTATTTAACTGACTGATGAGGTAGTGGAATGACGTCAGTTCTATGCCGAATGAGGTAGTGAGCGGTGAGTGAGCAGACCAATGCTGCACAAGTGACTAGTGCATGCCATCATATAATTAGTGGGGGGGGGGGTTCATAGTTCAGTGGTGCCTGGGGAAGAAGAGGGGAGGGGGGGCAGGTTCGGGAGGGAGTTCAGCTTCCTGACAGCCTGGTGGATGAAGCTGTCCTTCAGTCTGCTGGTCCTGGCCTGGAGACTCCGCAGTCTCCTCCCTGATGGTAGCAGGCTGAAAAAGCTGTGTGATGGGTGAGTGGGATCACCTGTGATGCAGAGGGCTTTGCGGGTGAGACGTGTTCCATAAATGTCCTGGAGGGAGGGGAGAGAGACACCAATGATCTTCTCAGCTGCTCTCACTATGCGTTGCAGAGTCTTTCGGCAGGACGCGTTGCAGGCTCCATACCACACAGTGATGCAGCTCGTCAGGATGCTCTCGATGGTGCCTCTGTAGAAGGTGTACATGATGGGGGGGTGGGGCTCTGGCTCTTTTCAGTTTGCGGAGGAAGTAGAGACACTGTTGTGATTTCTTGGCCAGTGCTGCGGTGTTTTCAGTCCAGGAGAGGTCCTCTGTGATGTGCACACCCAGGAACTTGGTGCTGCTCACTCTCTCCACAGTGGCACCGTTGATGGTCAGAGGAACGTGCTGAGTGTGTGCTCTCCTGAAGTCTACAACAATCTCCTTCGTCTTCTCCACGTTCAGAGAGAGATTGTTGTCACTGCACCACCCAGCCAGGTGGCTCACCTCACTCCTGTAGTTTGTCTCATTTTTGTTGCTAATGAGACCCACCACAGTCGTGTCATCTGCAAACTTAATAAAGAGGTTGGAGCTGTGTGATGGTGTGCAGTCATGGGTTTAGCAGAGTGAAGAGGAGGGGGCTCAGCACATATCCTTGGGGGGCCCCAGTGTTCAGTGTGATGGTGCTGGATGTGTTGCTGCCGACCCGTACTGCCTGAGGTCTTCCAGTCAGAAAGTCCAACAGCCAGTTACACAGCGAAGTGTTGAGCCCCAGCTGACTCAGCTTGTAGATGAGCTGTTGAGGGATGATTGTGTTGAATGCTGAACTGAAGTCTATGAACAGCATTCTGACATATGAGTCCTTTTTGTCCAGATGGGTGAGTGCTGAGTGGACGGCAGTAGAGATGGCATCATCAGTCGAACTGGTTGGACAGATATGCAAACTGGAAGGGGTCCAGGGATGGGGGGAGGGCAGACTTGATGTGGTGCATGACTAGCCGTTCAAAGCACTTCATGAGGATGGGGGTAAGTGCAACAGGACGGTAGTCATTGAAGCAGGATGGAGATGGCTTCTTCGGGACTGGGATGATGGTGGTAGTTTTAAAGCATGTGGGAACAACAGCCTGACTCAGTGAGATGTTAAAAATGTCTGTGAAGACATCAGTGAGTTCTCCTGCACAGACTTTCAGTACATGCCCAGGGATATTGTCAGGACCCGGAGCTTTGCAGGCATTGATCCTACTGGAGGATCTCCTCATGCTGTCTGGGGTCAGCGTCATCACCTGGTCGCTGGGAGGAGGTGGAGTCTTCTGTGCAGTGGTGCTGTTTTGTTGCTCAAAGCGAACGAAGAAGGTGTTCAGCTCGTTCAGCAGAGAGATGTTGTTGTCACAGGTCCGTGGTGGGGGCTTGTAGTCCGTAATGGTCTGTATCTCCTGCCACAGGTTCCTAGTGTCTCTGCTGTCACTGAATTGGTGAGCTATCCTCCTGGAGTGCTGTCTCTTAGCCTCTCTGATGCCACGGGACAGGTTGGCCCTAGCTGTTCTCAGGCCCACCTCATCTCCAGCTCTGAAGGCAGCATTCCGTGTCTTCAGGAGTCTGTAGACCTCCCCAGTCATCCATGGCTTCTGGTTGGCCCGGACAGTGATGGTTTTTGTGACCGTTACATCATCAATACACTTTTTGATGTAGGCAGTAACAGACTCTGAGTACTCCTGGAGGTCAGTGGTGTTATTGCATGTGGCAGCCTGATTAAACATGTCCCAGTCAGTTGTGTTGAAGCAGTCCTGAAGAATCTCTGATTATCCTTCTTGCCACACTTTAATCTGTTTGTAAACTGGTTTGGCGACTTTAATGAGCGGTCTGTATGCAGGCATTAGCATAACAGTGATGTGGTCTGAGGCTCCGAGGTGGGGGAGGGGGAGGGCTTTGTAAGCTCCTCTCTGTGTGGTGTAAACAAAGTCCAAAATGTTATTACCTCGTGTTGGAAAGTTGATGTGCTGGTGTATTTTTGGAAACACACTCTTAAGGTCAGCATGGTTGAAATCCCCAGCTATGATGAGAAAAGCATCGGGGTGTGCTGTCTGCTGCTCACTGATGTGCTGGTACAGTTCATTAAGTGCGTCGTTCCTGTTGCTGATGATGTTGAAAGGGGGAATGTACACTGAAATGAGCAGTATAGCAGTATATTCCCTCGGCAGATAGGACGGCCAGCACTTAATAATCATAAACTCCACCAGGGGTGAGCAGTGTTTGCTGATCACAACAGTATCGCGGCACCACGCGTCATTGATGTAAACACATAGCCCGCCACCGCGGGTTTTTCCTCCCGCGACGAGAGCTCTGTCCGCTCAATAGCACGTCAGCTGGTCGAGCTGAATAGCGCCGTCTGGAACGCTTTTGCTGAGCCATGTTTCCGTGAACACAAAAACACAACAGTCTCTTACAGTCCTCTGAGTTGAGTGTAGTAAACGAATGTAGTCCAGTTTATTGTACAACGAGCGTACGTTAGCCAGTACGATGGTGGGGATAGATGGCTTGTGTGGGTTAGCAGTTAGCCTAGCCCAGATACCTCCGCACTTACCCCTCTTCTGCTTCCTCTCATGCCGCTTGTGGCGCCTCCGCTGCGGTCGAGATGCAGTAGTGGGGGTCGATGATGGTGAAGGCCTCCGTAGCAGATCGAGATCCCGCAGCTGTTCCGCGTGCGCGGAGTTTAACTGTAAAAATGCGGTTCTGCCGCCATTTTGTTATTCAGAAAGACAAACAACAAGCGCTAATCTACACTGCTTAAAACTCATCAGTGGCAAATCCTTTAAATATGTAAACATACTTACAGAATGTGATTCAGAACAGCCAGATTGGAGTCTACTCCCAGGATCAGGAAAGAATCCTACATAAATTGCGCTGCACACATCTGAATATTTGGGTTGAACTGCTCTGGAGCTGTGTTGTAAATACAACTTATCCACTGATTTCTAGTTGTGTCATCTTTTGGAAGGCCAAACAAAGTATTTTCACTTTTGCAACGAAACACACAGCATCTTCAAAAGATGGTGGTGGTGGTGGCAGCAACAATAAAGTCATGCCTTCTTTCTTTGCGTGAACATTTGGGAGGCATTATGCAAATCATCGAGTCTTAACTTTTATAAAGAATATCTCTTTGGGTTTGAGACTTTAGTCTTTGCAACTTGAGTGACCTTACCTATTCACGAACAGCTTGTAACACTCCAAAGAGAAAAGAAAACCTGAAATCTCATCATATGAACCCTTTAAATATTTAAATGTTATGGGTTGAAAATGCAGTTTTCTTCAAGCAAGAGTAAAGGTTTCTCTAAATGTATTAATGAAAATATTAAAGTATGATGCTGGAGCACATGCCTCAGTGTTCAAAAGTAATTACGGGATTTAGATAATAGTTTTGTTGTAAGCGAGAGTTGCCAATTCTCAAAAAGGATATGATCCGTTGTCTTAAGTGAAAAATAGTCAGTGGTTATAGTATCTATGTGAGTTTAATAGTTTCCTAATTGAATCAGTAGTGATTTAAATAACAATGTTAAGAAGAGTATGGCTTTAAGTTCAATTATACTGTCTCAGATTTCAGGCAGAACTATTATATCTTTAATGCCATTCCTTATTGTGGTTGAAAAATAGTCTGGTGCAATTACTAGTTGATGATTGCCCATGTATTATTTAATGTCTTTTAAATTTGGTCAAATTTCTATAATCTTTATAAAACAATGCCTGCCTGATGATTACTTCTGATTTGAATGCTTCAATACATCAATAAAAGTTGTCAATATTATTATTAAAAGCATGGTTTATTAAATAAAAGGCATTTCTCACCAGTGTAGGCATAAGTATGCATGGTCCATGCCAGGATGCACATTTTAATGGCAAGTTTACTTTTTATTCCACTGTGTGAGAGCATTTTTCAATGTCATTTTTATACACCAGGCCCCAAGAGTTCTTTTATGTAAGTTTAAACTACCTGAATCTACCGGATAAAGATTAGACCAGACAAAATTCTCATATTAGTGAAAAAGGGCATGTCCAGTTAATAAAATCACGTATTCCCCTTAATAACTTGAAATGTCATTGGATAAGTGATTCAAATTTTTATTTAAAATTATGTTTATAATTGAAGACTGTGATGTTATCTACACTACAGTAACCTTTTCTATTATGCTGCACATAATGGGACTTTGCCATGGCTCGAAGGCACAGATCTCTAGTTATGGCAGAAGTAGCGCTTTGCATAATGGACACAGAGGTGTTTCAGACTGGATATACAAAATCTCATTCATACAGAATGCAGCCATGAGTTCTGCCGTGATGGCATGGAACAGGTTGTGAGGTCTGAGGTAGAATTATGTGAGTAGGATTTTAGCTTACAGGGATGCTGTTGCTTGGAAACAAATGCTGCCAAGTATAGCTAAATGAACAGTGACAATACTCTCACTGACTACACTTGGTACAAGTTCAAATGCTCTGAAACTAAACAGTTCTAAAAGCAAAATCTTGTTCAACAAGAAGGAAGTGACAGTATTGACATTCACACAAGCGGATGATAATGTTCAGTTTATTATAAGTGTGTGCTGCATTTTTCTTGTATGCTACTTTAAATGCTTGAGCTCTTTATAGCTCTGCCAATGTTTATATTGTTGATCAACTGGAAATATTTGTTCTGGAAGTGATTCCAACAGTATTGCTGTGGTGTGGACATCCCTATTCTCATTTAAGAATATTAAAACTTTCTATTTACAAATGTAGTTATCTTCCCAGGTGTGAGTAATAGTTTGAATAATAAAAACTCTGATGTTGTTTACAGACTAAAACTTTGGACAGTTGTATATAGTACAAGAAAGGTTGTTTCTTTGTTTATTCCATTTATTGCAGCCTAAAAGCACAAACAAATTCCTCACTTAATTTAAACCATTCACTTTTTGGTAAAAAAAGAGAAGAGTCTAAGTATTCCCTCTAGAGTTTAAAAAGAATATTTGGTTTTGTATATGAACATAGTATTATGATATAAATGTTCAGAAGAATTATTTAAGTTTTAGACCAATCACAGATTCCTGTGTCAGAATGAAGTGGCCTTCTGAAGAAAAGGTCTAAATTTGCTATGAAAACAATCTGGCTTATAGGAAACCTTGTTTTAGCGAACACCAACAATGCCATTTAAACTGTTAAGTCTGAATTCACTTTTAAAGAGAATCCCAGGACATAACCCAGTTTAGTCAAAATACACATTTAAAAACCTGGCCCACAAGGGCCTTGAGAATAAATCTGTTTGCTTAAGATTGTAACTGAATCTCTTCCTGAATTGGTCAACAAACTGAAGACAACAATCATCATGAGTAGAAAAATCATGAGCAGAACAGCAGATTCTATGAAACATGGTTCTGCCATCCACGGTAGTGCAATTCTGTTAGCAAATCTCCTGAGTGAAGTTTAGTGCCATGAACATTCAAAAATCTTCTATCATAAAACAATATGTCCTGTGGAAAGCAGAGTATTTATTAAAACCACTTATTTAAATGCAAAATGCCTCTATTATCCAGTCATTGTCAAGTGTCACTTAATATAAAATGATTATTAACATCTAAAGTAGATGTTAGAGGGAAGCTTCCATAGTTTTTTGCTGAACAGGAAAAAGGAGAGAGGGGGAGAGAGAGAGAGAGAGGGGGGGTGTTCTGACTCATACAATAAGCACTTTCTTTAGTCCTGGTCCTCTAAAGGATGACATTCTTCCATCAAGGAATATAAAACTAACATTACTCTCTTGAGGGGAATTCACAGAACAGAGATGTGCCACTTAAGCGGCAGTCTTGGTAGATGCAGACAGCTGGCAAAGAATGTGCTTTATCACTAACCATTCCAAGGACACAGCTGGGACAAATGAAAGAACAAATTATTTCCCATGAATAAGCTCTATTTTGCATGCTGGATAAGTACAGGTTAAACAAGCACAGATTCATAGCAAAGCTCATGGCACTCCAACTGACTGATGCATGCAAATATACAGAAAGCAGAATTTAAAAAGACTTAAATGAGAATTTTTTTTTTTTATGATTCTCTTTGTCTATTTATTATTGCCTACATATATTAAAACAAAATAAATAATAAAAAACACCTAAATAATAAGGCTATTTATTGGAAAAATACAAAAATACTAGTCTACTAAAACTAAACTGTAAACCTTCAGGTGTGTCTCAATAAATTAGAATGTTGTGTGTTGTGGAAAAGTTCACTTATTTCAGTAATTCAATTTAAATTGTGAAACTCCAGTCTTTGGTTCTTTTAATTGTGATGATTTTGGCTCACATTTAACTAAAACCCACCAATTCACTATCTCAACAAATTAGAATATGGTGACATGACAATCAGCTAATCAACTCAAAACAAATGCAAAGGTTTCCTGAGCCTTCAAAATGGTTTCTCAGTTTGGTTCACTAGGCTAAACAATCATGGGGAAGACTGCTGATCTGAAAGTTGTCCAGAAGACAATCATTGACACCCTTCACAAGGAGGATAAGCCACAAACATTCATTCCCAAAGATGCTGGCTGTTCACAGAGTGCTGTATCCAAGCATGTAACCGTAAGTTGAGTTGAAGGAAAAAGTGGATGAAAAAGATGCACAACCAACCGAAAGAACCACAGCCTTATGAGGATTGTCAAGCAAAATTGATTCAAGAATTTGAGTGAACATCACAAGGAATGGACTGAGGCTGGGGTCAAGGCACCAAGAGCCACCACACACAGATGTGTCAAGGAATTCACTGAACCACAGACAATGTCAGAGGCATCTTTTACCTGGGCTAAGGAGAAGAAAAACTGGACTGTTGCCCAGTGGTCCAAAGTCCTCTTTTCAGATGATAGCAAATTTTGTATTTCATTTGGAAAGCAAGGAGTCTGGAGGAAGGGTGGTGTAGTTACAGCCCAAGTTGCTTGAAGTCCAGTGTTAAGTTTCCACAGTCTGTGATGATCTGGAGTGCAATGTCATCTGCTGGTGTTGGTCCATTGTGTTTTTTGAAACCCAAAGTCACTGCACCTGTTTACCAAGAAATCCTGGAGCACTTCATGCTTCCTTCTGCTGACCAGCTTTTTGAAGATGCTGGTTTCATTTTCCAGCAGGATTTGGTACATATTCACACTGCCAAAAGCACCAAACGTTAGTTAAATATCCATGGTGTTGGTGTGCTTGACCTGCCAGCAAACTCACCAGACCTGAACCCCATTGAGAATCTATGGGTTACTGTCAAGAGGAAAATGAGAAACAAGAGACCAAAAAATGCAGATGAGCTGAAGACCACTGTCAAAGAAACCTGGGCTTCCATACCACCTCAGCATTTTTTTTTTTTATTGGTCTTATGAAGTATTCTAATGTGTTGAGATAGAGAATTGGTAGGTTTTTGTTAAATGTGAGCCAAAATCATCACAATTAAAATAACCAAAGACTTAAACTACTTCAGTCTGTGTGCATTGAATTTATTTAATACAAAAATTTCACAATTTTAGTTGAATTACTACAATTAACTTTTCCACGACATTCTAATTTATTGAGATGCACCTGTATATATCTTATAGCCTATACAACGGGCTTAAAAATAGTCTTAACTGTTTAAGGTCCGTTTTTAAGTCTGCAAAAGTAGCTTTTAAACACTTTTAATACGCATTAAACAAATGAAGAATATGTCATTTTTTAAACGCAAAAACTGTCAAACTGCATTTTATCAAATGTTTCAAATTATTAGCAGAAAGAGTATGACGAAAACGAACTGCTTGCAGCTCCAAACTAAAACGCGCAGAAGTGAAATAAACGTTGAGTAAACTCTTATGAAAGAAACTATGGCGTAACGCGACATTGAGGATGAACTGACCACCATGCACTCACCCATGTTGCGTTCTCTGTGTTCGAGGGGAGTCAGTTAAAGTTCGGCTGCTGCTTTGGGTGGAAAGAGTTTCGCTCAACTGAACAAATGTGTCTCTCCGACTCGGGACCATCGCTGCGGTGACGTCACTGTTTGGGGTCCCCAGACGGGGCCACTCTTTCCTCCTTAAAGCGCAATGATGGTAGAGAGCGGAGCTTTTATAGTAGGCTACGGCTACCAAGAGGTCATTAGAAACAAATAAGCGATAAATCAAGGACGATAAAACAGTGTCATTCTCACTCATGGTAATGGAAAATTTTGTTGTTTATTCATTACCAAAGAAAATAAACATTATATAGGTTAGACAACAAAACGACAATTATTTGGTATTTCATGTAGTCATAAATTTGTGGAGAGCCCAAAGAGTACAACTGAATATAAATTGCCTGATGCTCAGAGAAAACTACCATGGCAACCAGAAGACAGGCTGGGAACTCTATTCAGTTTTGGCCATTTGGCATTATTCCAGCATGGCCTCACTAAGTGGGCAAACAGAGAAGCTCCACATTTCTCAGATCCTGAAGCCTGTGGAGCAAATGTCGACAATGTTGCAACGCTACATTTGGGGGTCTCATATTTTAATGGCTTATCTGGAGTGGCACAGTTTGCCATTGGCTAATTAAGAAAAAGACTAGGTGACAGAAGACAGCACCATAGTTCTTAATGATTAGCATTACATAAAGTACATTTAATGGAAGTTTATCTTGACAAAGTAAGCTTAACCGCTGTACATTTTAATTCAAGGAATAGTTAACACAAAAATGAAATTTTGCCAAAAAAATAACACAACCACAGGTCATCCAAGATATAATAGTTTGTTTCTTCATGGGAACAGATTTGGAGAAATTTAGCATTACATTACTCGCTCTCCAATAGATCGTCTGCAGTGAACAGGAGCCCAAACAGCTGATAAAAACAACACAATAATCCACGTCTTGTGAAGTGAGTTTGTGATAAAAAAAAAATCCTTCATCAAGGCATTCAGACATAAAAATACAGTCCTCTATCCATAATATTGGTTCTTCCAGTGAATTTTTTATTTTGAGATGAACTATTCTTTCAAATGTTTTAATCAATTTTGGAAGTAACTGCTTTTTGTTTGTTTGTAGACACACACACACACACACACACACACACACACAAAACAGAGACTCTGCTTTCAAAATCTATACACCAGTAAAACAGTGATCTTTCTAAATGTATCTCCAGAGAGGGAAGTTAAAGACATGAATATATGAGCAAAATTATATTTTTTTTCCTTAATGAAAAACTTAAATCAGATAAGATTATCATCTCTAAAGCATAAGCACTATATCAACTGCCACACCCACACACATTTCAATGCAATACATTTATTAAGCAATCAAACCACATTAATTAAACAATGACTTCTTTTGAATTAAAAAAAACTGAGAAACTTCAATGTAAAAACTGCACCAGAGAATAACCCAGCAAACACCGTCTCATGTGAGATGCAAAAAGAAGAGACAGGCTAAACACATCAACCAAAGACTGTGGGGGAGGCAATGACCTAGTTAGGCAGAAATGACTACATGAAAAGAACGACACATCTAAGCATCGCTTCCATCATTTAAATGATATGAGAAACTTTAAAAAGATAGAACTGTGTGGATGCCATTACATACAGATATCAGATATTGCAAAAGAAAACAAGTGTAAATTGGAAATTGTAGAACTCAAACTCAAAATTTTAAAGTTTATACTGATCATATTGAACTGAGAATTTAGTAAAAGTACTCTCTAAATGCTTTATCTGTCTATAAGGATATAAGTGTTTGTTCTATATATGCTAAAGGTCCTCACAGATGCAGATTTGATGCATCACTTCAGTACTGTCAGCACTGTTGAACCAGGCATACTAATGATAGGGTCTAATCGTCCTACAGATTTAGTGGTATAACAGGCCAGTACTTGGGCTGTTTTTTGTCACAGTTGCGGTCAAAGGTGAGCTGCATGGCTGCTTCCATCCCCTGAATCTTTGCTGCATCTTTACCATACAGCTTCTTCATCTCTGCAGTCCTCCTTTCTCCTGGACGCTCTGAAGGAGGCAGGCTGCTGCGCCAGGAAACTCTGTGCATGTCTTGGTCAGCTAGAACATACGAGTCCTGCTGCTCTGCCTCCATCTGCTGTTGTTTCTCTACATAGAGGAGAAATCAGTAATGTCGTGACTAGAAACATCACTTAAGCCCTTTGAGATCATTTTAAGATGAAAACACAAGCTCAAGCTTGGTATTTTGGTGTTTGAGCACCTTGATGAGAAAAACATTACATTTTCCTGACATTAGTTAATGCTACCATCATGACAACTCAAATAATACGTTGTAACTCAAATATGCATAGGTCAAATAACACATTACACATTTTCATGTCTTCTATACTAATGGATGATCACGGTTTTCACTTACAGATGTGTGTTTTATATAGGACATCAAGTGCAACCAAACAACTCTAAACACTACAATAAACAGTTTGGTTTCTAAATGTTTATGTTTTTATGCCAATAATTGCTGCTGGCACAAACTATGCTTATTTGTAAGAAAAACATTATTTAATGTAGTTTAGTTTGCCTGTTGTTTATTATTTTCGAAGAAATAATGCCATTGCATATTTTGGAATCAGTCCATCTCAATTAGTCCAAAATTTTTAAAAGAGAGATGCAAAATTGAGAGCACATGGAACCATCATAAATCTTTCCACCCCATGGTCAAATTATAATTTGAATAATATATATATATATATATATATATATATATATATATATATATATATATATATATATATATAAAACTTTATAATAAATTATTTTCTATTAATGCAGTACAGGTAATGACAACTGTATGTTGTCTCCCAATGGTTTACATTATGCACAAATTAGCATTATTCGATTAACTAATCAGGTGTTTTTGATTATGTTTGGAGCTGGAATCCAAAGGAAACCTCTCCTGCCTCATTCTTATCAGAAACTGAGAAACAAAATAATTGCAACCCCGTAAATAATGATAGAGGAATTAACATACAGTTTCATGTTATAAAAGAAAATATAATTCTATATGCAGAGTCTTGTAATCCCAGGAAAGTGCCCAGACACATAACTGTACATTTGAATGCTGACAAATAAACACTTTATTTCTTGTCTTCTGAACTGTTGACAGCAAACACCCGCTTACCCCCATTGAAAGGCTTGGAAGAGCAAAGAAAATTTTTAATGTAACTTCGACTGGATTATTCTGAAAGCGGAAAGTCAAATACACCTAAGATGCTTCGACAGGGAGTAGAAGATTTTCACAATTTCAAATTTTCATTCTTGGGTAAACTTAAGCCTTTAAGAACCCCTGCTCTAAATTATGCTTTATTAATATCATTATTATTATTATTATTATTATTATTATTTAAGATAGCCTTGTCCTTGCCATCGGTGATCATGTCAGAAAATATTCCTGTACCATTTGAGAATCACTGTTCTACACTGTTGTCAACCAAGCCAGTACTTTAAATGTGAGATCTCATACTACCAGGGCAGTATTCAACCACAAATGAATAATCCCAAAATGATTGCAGTGAATTATTAGAAGGCACCTCTCTTTTAAGCAGGCTTAGTCTATAAAACAGATGGTCAGTGTGAAGAGACTGCATGACTGCAGTGGGGACATTCAGGGATAATGAGTTTGGCACAGCACCATTGTTCCTTTCAAGCTCTCATCCAACATTCCCCCACGTAAAATAATTATCTAAGCAAATTAAATTGGTGAAAATAAGATTTTTGGTTGTCTGTGCCATCAGTATGCATTTTTCCTGATATTTCTAGTTCCTGGTTCTCACTTAATATCTGTTTTTGTTTTAAGTTTTCTATTGTGTAACATCTATTTTTTTTCGCTTGTTTTGATCGGATTATTTATTATGTTTCTGCTGTCCTCTGTTTAGGCTTACATCCTATTCATTAGTTGTTTCCCTTTTCCTTTGTAAAAGGACCATGATGAGGCCCTGAAAGGTGACATATAAACCTTTTTGAGTTATTATTATGATAAGTAGCTCAAAAGAGAGGACCCATACAATCACCATGTTCCAGAATTAAACAAAACCAAAATACTGTTCCCGGAACAGAAAAACTAAAAGTATCTCTATAATATTAACAATAATATAAACTATATGGTGGTCTACAACTATATAAGTGCTCATAGCTTAAAGGTCAGTTTTTATAAAATATTCCACATATGTTACACTTACTGAGTTCCTGCTTGTGACGCTCTGTCTGGGCAAAGTATTGTCGCAGCTCTTCTGAGATGTCCATGTTACTGACGTCACACTCGATCTGGCTCTCATCCGAACTCTCCTCCTCCAGTTCACTGTCTGAATCAGTGGCCTCATTCTCCCTTTCTTCTTCTCTACCTGTCGTTCTGTCTTTGTGAGTGTTCCTCCAGCTCTCGTCTGCATGCCAATCTGAGTATCGCTGGATGGCAGAGGGGTACATGGCATACAGTGTCTGGAAGTAGCCAGCCTCCAAAGCTTTTCTGTATGCCCGCTTATGCCTCTGGTGCCAGCTCATGGCCTGCTGGTAGTGCTGCCAGTATCGGGCGTAAACCGGATGCGAGTACCACACCTCTCCATCACCTTTACTGGCCTGGAACACAACAAACGTTTCTGATGTTGACTAATCTGTAAAAAGTGCTTAAAATGATCACTCTGTCTCACATAGCTTTAATTGGCTGTATAGTCATCTATCAATTACACAGAAGTGCAAGACTTACCATTATGAAGAGACGACTAGTTAATGGAATCTATTTTTGTACCTGTTAGAAAGAAATATAATATAGCTACAGCTTTATTTCAGTCACCAGTAAACATTTATGTATGTAAAAGCAGTGGACAATGAAGGCGAATAATTTTGCCATAGTAAAAATAAGAGAAGTTATCTTGTAACTTCGGGAGTGCTCTTTAATCAAAACAAATGTACTATCAAGAATCCAATAAGTAAACGTATTTGACATTAAACTTAAACTAGCAATGTTTAGTAGCACTTCTTACCACTCATGCCTTCCTCAGCCACGAGAGTACGTATGTTGTCAGAGATGTTTCAAGAAGGAGATGGCAATCTGTCGTTCAATGGCTTGACCACATGCTCCTTATAAGCCAATCATTTAAGGTCTATGGCTATGACGTTGTCGGAGTTTTACGACAGCTGAAGTAAACAGAAAACGATTCGTTTGTACACGGGTTGTTTCTTTTACTGTCTATGGTTGTACCTTTGACGTCTTTGTGAAATTTTGTTTATTCCCCATAGACAGTGTATATATTTATTTTAGACTTTGTTAACAAGTGTTTTTATATTTCCATGTGGTTATGTTGTTCATGCATTTATTTTTCAATAAAAATCTTTGCCAGATTGTAAGTAAATGACTAGTCTAGCAGTCTAGCACCTGTTGGATCTCGTCGTGTTAAGCATTGTTTAGCAATATTGAAATCTCCGTGTGCAAAGCGGTGGCTCTGGTAACATGTAATCACACGTCCAGTAGGTGTTAAAATAAAAATTATATTGGTAATCTAACGACTGCTACAGATGAGAGCCTACTAAGAAACGTTGAACAATATTTGTTCTCTCCTGCGACGAAAGCATGGGTGCGCCCTCGTGATGACAAGCGTGTGACGTAGTTCTCAGATTCGCGCATCCGAGTAGTTGTTGTGAGAAGGGTCTGGCTGCAGACCATGGGCGAGTGGAGCTCCACTCTCAAACCGGAAATACGTCACCTCCACTTGAAAACATCAAGATGGCGTCGCCAGGAGTACTTCAAACTTAAACTCAGGTAATTTTATCTCAGCATCGCTAAAATGGTGAACTGACGCTGTTGTAACGTGCAGTGTAAGAAAAACGCACAGGGCTTACGTGAAATTACTAACAAAATAATTAATAAACACTATGGATTTATAGATTTATATTACGAGCAATGTTGATGTCTGGCCACTGATCATATATACACCACATAGTAATTTATAGATCAATGTGTCTGTCCAATGTGTTTTTTTATTAAGTTATCAAGTTCAATTACAAACCTTTACACCAGATTTCAACAACTGAACACATATAATTAATGTTGATACAGACAAATATAAAGAAAAAAGATGAAAAAAATAACAAATAACAATAATCACACCATAAGATAAAACAGAATAAATAACGGAAAGAAAAAGAAAGATGTCTTAGGGTCTTATTCTAACAACAAAAACTAGTTCAAAGCATACAAGAGTTTCTGTGCGTTCCTGTCAATCCTGTAATGAAGAGACTTTGCAAATATCTTTAGTTCATTCTTCCATCCGCTGAAGTGAGGTTTAACCTTTAAAAACGTACTTATCTTACTTATCTACTTATCTATGAATCTAGTATTTGCACAAAGTAATTAAGTTATTTATCAAAAAGTCTAGGATCTTTTCCTTCAACAGTACTCCAACCTTAACTGAGATCACAGTCAAAGGGTGTATTGATATCTGTTTGAAATGAAGCCAGTTTTGAAATTCCAGCCAAAAAGTCTGTACAGATTCACATTTCAAAAACATATGATCAACAGTTTCAATATCTTTCTCACAGAACCCGCATGAATTGTTCTCCCAATTAAATCTTTCTTGTAGGAATTGATTGGATAAATGTCCTTTCGAATTTTAAATGTTACTTCTTTGGCTTTAGGAAGAACTGGATAAGTAAAATAAAGCTTCCTTATTTTCTTTGCCTCTTCTTCAATAAATTCTTGAAGAACATACTTTCTTTTCAGTTGACTGGGGAAGTACAGTTTGGATAATACATTTCTGATAAACTTATTTGTTAATTGTTTGCTCTTTAAATTTTTACCTTTAGTACATGATGGATAGCATAGATGTAACTTAGTTTTTGGTGGCTTGTGGTAAAATAACGTAGTGAATAATGATAGGACACGATCGTTTTGTATGTGTATTCCTTTAGCATTTGTTGTATAATTTAAAAAAGGTCATATGAGGTGGTTGTTTTCATATTTAATTTTTCATTCACTTCCAGGGATAGGATTGGCATAGAAGATGCAGCACTCTTTACATTTTAAATGTATGTTGCCACCTTAGAAGTCAAGGTCTTTTTACATGTGACATTAACATATTTATTTTTTCTATTTTGTTGTTCTGTTATTCTATTGTTTTACTTTTTTTGTTTCGGATCAAATGTATATCAAGTGTTATCCATCCTTGATAACACCTCCACAAATAGAGACTGAAACTTCCGAGCACCATCACCTTGTCTGCTTTGGGACTGTCATAGGTGAATGATGCAGTACTATTCTATGTTGAATTTACCTAACGTCAGCACACAGACAAAGTATTGTTCCAGTTTTGCTGTGCTCATGTCTTCTTTGTGTCCCCAGCCCAGCAATCAGATGCATCAGAACAACAAAGCACAACTGTGGTGGACCAGGCACCTTCAGCAACAAGTAAATTGCTTTAACATTAATGATAATTAAATGTCAGTATTGTAATTAAACTTGACCCATCTGACGTAATTGTTCATGCCAGAGATTTAACAACACTGTCAGTCAGGAGCATATTTAACAGGAGGCACACTTCAACTGGCTTGATGGTGACTTTAGTAAGTGTGGTCAACCCTCTTGTTTTTGTGGCTATAACAATTAGACTAAGTAATCTCACTCTCTTCCATTTCCTTAACATTAAACTTTTTTTTTGTTGTTGATACTGAACAGGTGCAGTGAAGATATTTAAAGAGACACTATCTAAAGTACAGAAAGCCTTACATCATCTCTAGGTGCAGTCGCCTACAGTGCAGCCAGCTTCACAAAGACTGTGGGGCTGGTCACCAGGAAAATGGCCAACAAGGAGTGCTTTTGGGGTTTTACTCCTCAGATGACCACCCTGGCTACTGTAGCTGGGATTGTTTCACAGACAATGGAGGTCTTGAAGAGTAAAGTGTGCGTGCATGTGAACACATTGTGTTATTAAAGTAACAATTATGGTCACTTGCAGTTCATGTGTTTTCAATGTAGTGTAAGATGTGTTAATTATTATTATTACTCAAAAACCATTAAAACTTCTAAATTGTGGAAGTTATTCTTCATTATTTTACTGTGGTTATTTTGTATATGTTGTTATTTTGATTAAAATACAAAATTCAACACACAAATTCAACACATATTCTGGTTGAGGTATTATTTTAATAATTTATTTCATATTTCATTTATTTTTCACTGCTAAATATTAAAAACATAAGGTTAAGTTTCTAAAATGTATGGAATGTTACATTGGCAGTTGTACACTGGTAAAACAAATATGAACAAATTGATGTCTGTAGTGCAAATTGCTGGGTGGGGGGGAATGCTGTCTTGTCATAAAACGTACAAGATTATTATATATATATATATATATATATATATATATATATATATATATATATATATATATATATTTATTTATTTCTACTAGGTAAAAGTAACAAAGATAAAAGTACAGAACATATTAACATTACGTACAAAGAGGTGACATAACTGGCAAAGCACCCTTTATACGTGTATATAACAAGTAATACAAAACGAAAGTTTGGTGGTAGTGACATATTTTCCCTCTTAAATGGAGCTCCACTCTACGTAAAGTGTTACCCGGACCAACATGGCGGCCGCGTCATTAGTGGAGGCGACGTAATTCTACGGAAAGTGTGGCCCGGTCCAACATGGCGGCGGCGTCGCTAGTGGAGGTGACGTATTTCCGCTCTTGAGTGGAGCTCCACTCGCCCATATGTCTGCAGCCAGACCCTCTTGGTTGTTGTTGGACCGTTCAAGATGGCGGAGTATCTTGCGTCCATTTTTGGTACAGAAAAAGACAAGTAAGCTACATTAACATATTTAGTTTGAACGGTGCAATATTAACTGATTTGTACGCTAACATACCTGTTTGTCTGCTGAGCCTTTCCATTCGAACGCAAAACTATATTTTTGTGTTAGATGTGAAGCTTCCGCATTGCTCATGCTGCAGGTTACAACGGTGAAAGCACACTCCTGCCAGTTTTAATAAACATGTTAAATATATCCAATCTACTGACACCATGAAGTTAAAAGAAGCATCGATTTCTCCGGTTTTTCAGTAGTTGGGATTAAAATACTGTGTCTTTGACCGTTTAAACAGTTAAAATGAACACTATGATTTTGTCACACTGATGTCAATTTCAATAACGTTATTTTGTCTTAGTATTCATATCTTGGAACAGTCTCCGTTCTGTTTGTTATTTCTAGGGTCAACTGCTCCTTTTATTTCAAAATTGGAGCTTGTCGTCATGGAGATCGGTGTTCTAGATTGCACAATAAACCAACTTTCAGTCAGGTATGTTTACATCTCAAACTTAAACCTATATGTTTTCATTTCCATCTCATTAAAATTGGTATATTGATGTTTAAAGTGAAACCTACTTCATATGTTTGCTATGTAAAATTTTAGACTGAAAGAAATATTTAATTGTGTGAGTGTATATATATATATATATAAATATATATATATATATATATATATATATATATATATATATATATATATATATATATATATATATATATATATATATATATATATAAATAAACTTTCAAACAAACGCAAAATGATTTGCAAATACAAAACTCTGTTTGAGAGAAAATGTGAGCTATGGGTAAATATGTATTCTGTGTTACAGCTGTGATACTCATTTGCCTTTTTATGAGGAAACTTGTTTCGATTTTCTCACAAATGCATGCAGGCAGATTTTCTCACAAAATACAATTGACCGTATGCACAGATAGCTCTTTATAACTTCCAGATAAAGATAAGACGGCTTGAAATCTTCCGGTGAAGCTCATTTTATATGTGAGATATATATATATATATATATATATAAAATTTTATATGCAGAGTCTTGTAATCCGAGGAAAGTGCACACATAACTACATTTGAATGCTGACAAATAAACACTATCATAACTTTTTACCTTACCTTCATAGCAATGGACACATTTTTAAAGTCTTGTAAAATTTTAAAGTCTTTAATAATTTCTTAACTCTGTGCAGTAAAATTTCACTTTATTAAAGTGGCGAAAAAATAAAATGAAAATGAAATGAGGTTATGACCACGAGATGGCAGTAGAGGATCACTCATTGGCTGCAGCATTGAGAAGGGTCTGGCTGCAGACTTGCACTTTCACCCAGACTTGCATTCTCAGACTTGCACTCTCAGACACTTGTGCTTCCGCTAGCGACGTCATTATTATTATTTCTTCTATTTATTGATAACTTTTTGTTTGAATCTTTCAACATTTTACAACAGTAGCCAGGTGGTGAAGACAAGAAAAAAGAAACTAAATTACAAAGTCACTTGCAATCGCTACTTGCATTCTCAGACTTGCACTCTCATACACCTGTGCTTCTGCTGGCGACGTCACTTGCAGTCTTTATTTATTTATTTATTTATTGTTCTGTTTATTTCTAAGTTTTTGTTTGAATCTCTCAACATTTTACAACAGTAGCCAGGTGGTTAAGACAAGACTAAATTACAATGTCACTTACAATCGCTACTTGCACTCTCCGCTACCTGTGACGTCACTTGCAATCGACACAAATCGTGCTTGTTGCCAATGGAGACAAGAAGCTGTGGTGGTGATTAAATGATTAAAACTAAATTAGTAGGCCTACTACTATAAACAAAGTCTTTCGTTAAGCGTTTTCCTCCTATAGAAAAAAACAAACACTTAATATGGCATAATGTATTAGGACACGTTAAGTTCAATTAAAAGACCAAATTCGATATATAGTTAGTATTTAATGTACAACAAGGCAAGCAGATGGCTATGAACACAATGCAAACGCTTAATGTGGCCTAATAACAGACTAAGATGATAAAGACAGTTCAGTAGGCATAGCCTATATGTCTTGTTGTTGACTCAAAGTATATACAGACCAGCAAATATGAACGTGCATTATGAAATGCATTAAGTGATTTTAAAAGGATCAGCTCTGTACAGGCAAGCAGACGAGTACCGAACGCAGTGCGTTAAATTGTACATTAAACGTCTTCCTCCTATAGAAAATAATTATGAATAAAACTCATAATGTAGCTTAATGGACAAAGACAGTGATATAAACGAGCTGTAGACAGTTTATTCTATATGGAAAAATGTTTAACGTGAAACTTTGCGCGTTGCATTTATTCACCACCACAGCTTCTTGACTCCATTGGTAACAAGCACGATTTGTGTCCATTGCACGTGTCGCAGGTAGCAGAGGGTGAAAGTATCGATTGCAAGTGACATTGCAATTTAGTTAATTTTTTTCTTGTCTTCCCACCTGGCTACTGTTATAAAATTTTGGGAAAAATTCAAACAAAATGTAAAAAAAAAAAGAAAATCAATAAAATAAAAAATAAAGACTGCAAGTGACGTCACCAGCGGAAGTGCAAGTGTCTGAGAGTGCAAGTTTGAGAATGCAAGTCAAAAAGTGCAAGTGCAAGTCTGCAGCCAGACCCTCTTGGCAGCATTTGAACCACACTTTTTTTTTCACGTCTTATGATTTATAATACAATACATTTTCTAACAAATTTTGTACTTTATCGGACTAAAGTATAAATTATAGCAAGTGCAGGAAGTCACAAAGTCACTTGTCATTTAAAATAAATAAATAAATAAGACCAGATAACAGCCTATAATGTTGAATTACACCTATATAGTTAAATACAGATTAAATAAGCTGGTATAACTGAATCACTTAATGCACATCTCTGTTTTGACATCGGCTCATCAGATGATTAATTCCGTTGCCATTGTCTATAATAGCAATGACTTGCGGCATGATTTAACCACGTTTGTCATCCCTGAAACGGTATATGTGGACATTTGGTCCTCTTAGACAAATTTTTTCCAAATTGTAAATAGATTATGTAGAAAAACTGAGCAAAGGATGCTCCCTTAATGGCACAGTACAGTTGACTGGAAATAACGGAGCTGGCTTGTGTAAAACCAGGAAGTAATCTTGCATATGGTCAATTGAGTAACTTTCTTTTCCAAAAATAGCAAATGGCACTGTCAGTCATTTTACGCTAGTCTCCCGAGACTCGAAACACCTTCTCAGGGAATACAGCAGACAACATGAGTGTGGAACGGGTGACTATCTGTCTTACTATATCTATAATTAACCGTATAGATGTTTTAACAAAGTGACCCTACTACAGTGTCAGTGAAAATCACAATAAGTGCTGTAAAACATGATTGATTGATTCCAAAATCAGTAGTGACATGGCTAAACATTTAACTAAGCAGTCTTTCCATATAAAAACTGATCCATTCTCCATACCTCTTATCCTCTGCTGCCTCGCCGCATATAGAATATATAGGCTACATATGTTGATACAATTGATCAACATTCAAAACAATGCAGGAGTATAAGAATATATTGTCAACATAGCGTCAACTGTGTACCAAAAATTGTGAGCGATTTTGATTTTATTTTTATGTTAGGTCAAGTAAGATTTATTGTCATTCTGCTATTTATGTTGAGACAAAGCCTACAGTTGGTAGAACTGTTGTAGGCTACCTCTGCAGTAAACGTTTAAACAAGTATAAAACTTCACATAGACAACCTACTGAAAGAAGTTGGCAAATCGAATTATACAAGTAGGCTACTATAATCAAACTAGTTTAAGATCAGGTGAGCTTTATTGTGATTCAGTTATATAATATTAGTATATATGTACTAAAATATAATATAAACATTACAAAATAAATACAGTGGTGTTTGTAGTAAAGCTGTCGTTATAGAAATGGTCACATGCAAAATAAACCATGGTTACCACATTTTTACTAAAGTAAAACCAACTTGAATTTTCCAAATATTAATTTCTAATCATTAAATTGTTAAAATCATTCTGAAATACTGGTAAGGCACTGTTTATTAAAATGCTGAACTAGTATTATATCAGCATGAAGCCATGAACATGATCCTTCTCCCTAATTCACAGGACAAGAGTGACACCAGAAGAGAAATGTTTGAGACACAATTATTTTAGACACAAATTTTTACAAAGTGTTACAACATTGAAAAAGTTTCCTTGTTTTATTAATAATAAATAATGAGCTCTTGGGTGATATTACTATATATTATACTAAATTAAACTGTCTATTTGGTACACAGTATAGTCGCTACCAATAATACATTTGCATTTTAGTATTACAATATATTGTATTTTATTATTGTTTATATTGTTTATAGTGTAAAATATATTTCGGGTCTTGGGAGACTAGCGTAAATTGACCAACCTGACCTTTGCATTTTCTCTCAAATAGAGTTTAATATTTGCAAAGCAGGTTGTGTTTATTTACCAAACACTGGCTTTGTTTGATGAATATTGGCACAAAATTTGCTCCATAATATTGTCATATCTTGCCACACTTTTATTGTAAAAGTGAAAAGTTTTGTTTTTTTTAACATCAGAACTCAGAGTAGGCTTGTATTTGCATATTCACTTTACATGTATGTGTTATTCTTTAAGTTTGATATAATGCTGCACTTTAATGGAAGTTTTGTCAAATAACAAATTTTATTTTGCCTTTCAGTTACTTAATACATTCATGACATTTAGAGTAAAGAGTTATTTGTAGTTCATCCATAGCTTCAGTGTTTAGGACTATTTGGTCTTGAAGCACCTGATATCTGGGGCCTTTAACAGTGTTATTCACCATAGTACGTTACATAGCTATTACGATTGTCAATTGTTTTTTTTCCATTGCACATATTTTTGAGCTTAATAATACAGCATGTAGTTTAGATTTAAAATATGTATATACAAATAATATTATATTTATATATAATCAGCTTTATAAACTACCTTCACAACTTTCACTTACACTGATATACAGTAGCATGTTTTCTTTCTTTGGAAAGCTCTTTTCTTAAACCACATGTTCCAAGGCATGTGATTGGCTGTTTGTTACTGATGTCACACTTTCATGTGCACATTCTCCATGAACTCAGGAACAAACCCTGAGCTGACAGAGACAGTTGAAGATCAGCATCATGTTACCAACAAAGCCCGAGTGTACATTGTTCGGTTTTGTTAACTCAAAACTAATTCTGCAACCCAGAGTTTGTTCAACTACCATTGTGGTACATGCCCCAGATCTAAGAGTGTTTGGTAATCCATTACTTTCTAAGATGTGCTTATTAAAGTGAAATAGTCAGCTTTATATTATTATTTTTTAATATCTTTTTTTGGTGAATAGTGGTCCCTCTGGTTTTCAGTCTTTTGGATGCACAAAGACAACTTTCTCCGCATAATTTGCAGCTCTTTTTTTGTGTTACCAGTTATTATTAAACCTATTTTGATTTCTCCCTTTGCAGACCATCTTGATTCAAAACATCTACCGTAACCCCCAAAACAGTGCACAGACAGCCGACGCGTCTCGCTGTAAGTCCCACTTTTCCTTCAGATAATGCTAGCTCGTGGGGTAAGCAAGGAATCCCATTTCTGTCCCAGATAAATTTAGATAAAAGTTAATGTAGAGACATCCTCAGAGCTGAAACACTGGACCCCTACTGGACTACACTAAATTACACACATCAAGTAAAAAAGTGACTGGAAACTTGTTCTTTCTAATAAACAGTAGAAGTGTTCTGGATTTGTTATTATAATGTGAGATTGTCCAGGCAATTTTTTGATGCCCCTTTTCCAAGGACATGATTCCTGAACCGTTTTATACTTGCTTGTACATTCTCAAGCAATTTTGAACCATTCTATTAAAGAAAAGTAGTTCTGATCTGGAACCAGGGCCTCATTTAGAAAGATGTGCGCAGAATGATCCTAATTGTGAATGTACAGCAATTTCTGAAATGCATCAACAAACAATTTATACAATGTCTATAGCACAAAAATAATTCCTTAAAACATCCTACATTATTAATTACACTTCATCTTAAAATTAATTCAGTTCTTTATGGTTTAGAAGTAGGATCAAATGCGATCGAACCTGTGTTTTATAAATGAGGCCCCAAGAACCAATTGCATCAGAATGGTTTGTAGTTAGGTCAAATTTCCTGAACATCATCAAGTTTGGCTACCTACTTCATCCAGGCTCGCTGTAAGGAGCAGTTTCTAATTTCTTGCAATAAGTAATCTTAAAAATTACTGATAGGAGAAGCATTCAGAATTGATCTGCATAGGCCATGTGTTATCTACTTGCTATATATTCTTCTACTGAGATACAAGGGAATTGGAGAGCTTGCAAAAGAAAGTAAAGAAATGCAGGAATGCTTGTTTCTTTTTCAGACACTTAACCTGTTACGTCACCATATAATATATGGGTATAATAGGGTTTGTGTGGATTCTTGCCTAAAAAATATCATTTTATTATTATTGTTGTTTAATTTTAAGGTAGGTATGAGTGCAGACTCCAGTGCTGCACACCTTTATTTCCATCCAGTGAAGGACTACTTTGACAAAAGCAGATATCATGCTTTTGGTTTGGATATGATAACATTTGTTTCAAATATTTAATGATCTGCATAAGCGTTATTAGAGCCCTTGTTTCAAGAATATATGTTAACTAAGCTGTGCATATTTACATGATTGTTTACAGAAGATACTTTTCTGCTTCATCAAAGCCTTAAGACCTTTACGTACTAGTTCTCTTGTCATCTTGGATGGATCTCTGACATCTCCTGCTGACCCCCACTCTACCCAGTTCACTTGTTTTCATGAATTGCCTAGTTTGTAATGTTGATATCTCATGTGGTCTGTAGACCTGGATGCTAAACAGTCTTAGTTTCTTTTACAAAGATGCACATTTTGTATTTCAGACCATTGTCCTCATGAACATATACCGTAACACTCAAAACTCTGCCCAGTCTGCTGATGGTTTACGCTGTAAGTTGCCCCCCACTTGCTTTGCAGGAGTCTGCGAGCATTGAACGTTTCTTTACGACTGGCAAATATCAAGAGCATCCATAACAATGTTAAATGATTGATCCCATAGTTTTTTGTTTTTTTTAAATGCAACTCTGCAGTGATTGAACCATGGCCTTATGTTTATAGGTATAATGAAGGTCTAGTTAATTCAGTATTTAGATTTTGCTTTATCCCAAATTATGCATTAGTCTTAAAAATATTTGTTAGGATATTTTTATGGGTAATATATAACAATGATGCCTATAATATAACCTATAATGACTTGTAAAGTTGTTTTCTCAGGGCAACAGATTTGTCTTTGACCCATATCATGATTAGTTACAGTCTAATCAATACTAAGGCTTACGTGCGTGTCTGCCAGATTGGCCTGAAATAATTTCATTTCTGAATTCTTAGTTTAAACATATGATCTGTTGATCATCAGACTTCATATTTAAATATATCCTGTTGGTTTGTTTAAACGCTATCCAGTAGATTTATAATGATTCAGTTAATCTAAAACTATGCTATGGGGGCTATACTGTATATCAAAATATTGTACTCTAATACACCTTTCTGTGCTCTAATTATATATATTTTAAATTGTTGCTAGGTGCTGTTAGTGATGTGGAAATGCAGGAACATTATGATGGGTTTTTTGAGGTGAGTTCTCATTAAGGATGAGTTTTGTTATGTTTGATTTTTTTTCCTGCTTCATGAGGCCTGTGGAACTGATTCAGAAATGATTTGGTATCCAAAGGGTCAGAATTCGGGGTCTGAGTTTGTGTCTTTCTGTACTTTTTACCATGCTAAATGCCTCAAATGTTCACATCCAACATCTACTTAAAGTGATGTTCCTAGAAGAACAAAGCTAATATTTACATATAGATGAAACCATTAAAAGCCGTGCTGGTGGGGTGAGGGAGAAATCCTGGCAGCCCAAGGTTTTTAGTTGTGGAGGCCTGAATGTTGCATAGACATTTACAGTAGCTCTTCCTCATTTCATTTCTTCAAAACATTTTCACATAAAGCATTTCTTTAGTATATATTTTGTAATTATATTACATTGCATAATGCTTAATTAGAATTCAGCAGTTAAATTAATGTGATGGTTTACCCAAAGGTAAAAAAGAGTGAAATGTAATGTAAGAGTAAAACGTAAAATAAATAATAATAATAATAATAATTCTTTCATCATTTACTCACTCACTCACTCACTCACATGTTGTTCCAAACCTGTATAACTGTCTTTTTATTTCTTTCCTTTAACACAGATGATGCTTTGAATGTTAGGGTCCAAACAACATTGGACCACATTGGCTTTCACTGTATGGACAAAAAAAGTCTTACAGGTTTGAAACAACATGAGGGTCAGTAAATAATGCCACTAATACATACATATATACTATTCCTTGAAATAGTTACTTCTACATTTTGCAATGCTGATTTATTACGTTTTCAACAGGAGGTCTTTACGGAGATGGAGGAGAAGTATGGAGATGTCGAGGAGATGAATGTGTGCGATAACCTTGGTGATCATTTGGTTGGAAATGTTTATGTGAAGGTACTTTAAAATTTGAGGTTTTTTTTATTTTATTTTTTTATGTTTTGTGACATTTGATTGATTGAACCAGACAGGTTTATGAAATTAACCGTATTTCAAACAGTGTAGCTATAACAACCTGCAGTAGAACACTATGCTTGGAAATATGTAACCGTTTACTTTGTTTTTATTGTCTGAACAGTTTCGGAGGGAAGAGGATGCTGAGAAGGCTGTATTGGACTTAAATAATCGCTGGTTTAATGCCCAACCAATACATGCAGAGCTCTCACCAGTAACAGACTTCAGAGAAGCCTGCTGTAGGCAGTATGAAATGGGGTCAGTGTCTCACAATTCACTATTTGTTTTTTAAACGGGACTGGGGTTATCTTAATATAGTTTATATTACAGTAATACATGAAGAGTTTGGTTCCAAAATGCAAAAAAACATTAAAAAAGAGTTTCTGCCAAAATCAGTATTGTATCTGTTCAGTATTGAAAAGTACATTTTTAATTTTATGCAAAATGCGATATTCAGAGTTATTAGGTCATGTTTTCTCCCTTTTTATCCAATATGTGACAAACGGCAGTCTCCCTTTTTGCAGAATTCTATATATCCTCTCAACCAATCACAGCGCACCATTCCACGCATTCTAGACAGTAGTGTTGTCAAAATACCCAGTACTGTGATACAAAGTCGGTACTAAAAGATTTAAATGTCACAGTACAAGGTTTCTTTAAGTACTGGTGGTATTGAGTACCCGGTCAACTGCGAAGCAGGAAACGCGTACGGAATCTCAAAATCCAGTCATGAAAATGAAACCTACACTTTAATATGGACAGTCACAGAATTTGTCAAAGTTAGCGTAAATTAATCAAATCAAATCTCCATATGGACCAGTATCTGTAAATGTTAAGCCACAAAAGTTGGTTGAAATATGAATCCTGCATGTTCTGCCCGTCTCTGTGTGAATGAAAGAATGGCAAAGACGTGCGGGTTTGTTTACTACATAGACTGAAACGCTTGACGCTTGCAGTAATTTCAGAATCTGCCGTCTCAATGAGGACATAAATACATAAACAACATCACCAGAACTGTTTCATTTGAGTAAAACAAGTGTCAATTTAAAGGGTATTCACGTCAACCCGTCAAAATAAAAGTTCATTTTTACATAAAGGCATTGTGCTAGAAACATTACTATTATTTAGTAGAATGTATGTGATACTGCTACTACTGTTGAAAACATTTATAAAACTTTACTTTTTTTTAAAGAAATAAATCACACAATATTTCTTCCATGTTTAAATTTTAATAGCAAATCCCCTTTATTTACCAAAAAATAAAATGTTTACATTTCATTAATTAAAAGACAAGTTAAATTTGGGTGAAACTTTTTTACTGTTTTTCATAATTATATTACTTGTAGAAACACTTTAAACACAATTGTAAGTAAGTATAAAAAATGGTACTGGTTTTATTTTTAGTGAAGTTATTTATTTTATTTTTATTTAGCATATTTTGTGTTTTGCTTTGGTACCGAAATTGGTACCGAGAACCATGGATTATCACTGGTATTTGTACCGAATACTGAAATTGTGTGGTACCGTGACAACACTACTTAGACATTAATGGCGGTGTTTTGAATACACCCGGCGTCCTAGTTTTCCTCATCTACTTTGTACTTTGTGATCAACAAACAAGGGCGTCACAATAAATCGCATGTAATTGTCATGCACATCTCTTCAGTTAAGCCAGTTTTGTGATTAATAGTACCGTTAAATCTCCATCAAATGGTTTCAGATTAAAATGATTCTTATGCATTTAATACACAGAGCCGTGGATCACTGTCAGCGTTAATGCTATATTGTGCTCATTAGATGAATCGGATTCAATTATGAATGTGATATTGATTGGTTTGTCAGTGTTAGTGTTTTTGTTAATGCCATTTATGCTTTTTTTAATAAAGCACATAGTACTAGTCAACTAAATTAATGTAACATGGGAAAGATTAATCAATTTATAGCATTAACAAAATGACCCGTTTAATTAATTTTGGAAGTGATGACTGATTAATTTATTTTTAGTCCAGTGCCTGTATATAAGATTACCAAATTTTCCGGAATATAAGTCGCACTTTTTTTAAAAGTTTGTCTGGTCCTGCGACTTATAGTCAGGTGCGACTTATCAAAATTTGTTTGACATGAACCAAGAGAAATTAATCAAGTAAAAACATTACCGCTAGAGGGCGCTCTATGCTGCTCATTGCTCCTGCAGTCTACCCCTAATAAACAGAGCGCCCTCTAGCGTCTGTAGACGGTAATGTTTTCTATTGGTTCTAAATAAATGCGACTTATAGTCCAGTGCGACTTATATATGTTTTTTTCCTCATCATGATGTATTTTTGGACTGATGCGACTTATACTCAGGTGCGACTTATAGTTCGAAAAATACGGTTATACTGATTAATACTAAAGTTCATAGGCTATCATATGGGGATCAACTTACTATGTTGTGTATTTTCAGCAAATATCTTTCATATTGATTAAATGGATTTATTGCATTTTTGGGAAAAAATTAAAATATTTTATAATAATTCTTTGAGAATCAAAACATTTACTCAAATGAATCAAAATGGATTTATTTCATTTTGGTACCAATATATATATATATATATATATATATATATATATATATATATATATATATATATATATATATATATACAAACCTGATTCCAAAAAAGTTGGGGCACTGTACAAATTGTGAGTAAAAAATGAGTGGAATAATTTACAAATCTCATAAACCTCTATTTTATTCTCAATAGAATATAGATAACATATCAAATGTTGAAAATGAGACATTTTTAAATGTTTTCAAATATTGGTTCATTTTGGATTTCATGAGAGCTACCCATTCCAAAAAAGTTGGGATAGGTAGCAATAAGAGGCCGGAAAAGTTAAATGTACATATAAGGAACTGGAGGACCAATTTGCTAATTATTAGGTCAGTTGGCAACATTTGCATCAATTACAACATCATGTCTGCATAGAAGAAGGATCCGGGTAATGAAATGGCCAGCCTGCTGATCTTTCACCCATAGAAAACATTTGACACATCATAAAGATGAAGATGTGACAAAGAAGACCTAAGACAGTTGAGCAACCAGAAGCCTGTATTAGACAAGAATGGGACAACATTCATATTCCTAAACTTGAGCAACTTGTCTCCGCAGTCCCCAGACGTTTGCAGACTGTTATAAAAAGAAGAGGGGATGCCACACAGTGGTAAACATGACCTTGTCCCTACTTTTTTTTAGATGTGTTGATGCCATGGAATTTAAAGTGATATATTTTCTCAGTTTAACCATTTGATATGTCATTTATGTTGTATTGAAATTTGAAACTTCCACATAATTGCATTCTGTCTTTATTCACAATTTGTTCAGTGCCCCAACTTTTTTGGAATCGGGTTTGTGTATATATACATATCTCAGTGACACCACTTTTTCCATCTTACCATCTCGTCCTACCACAGGGAGTGCACTAGAGGCGGTTTCTGTAATTTCATGCACTTGAAACCCATTTCTCGAGAGCTGAGGAGAGAGCTTTATGGACGTCGTAGAAAAAGGTACCAAAAACCATCTTCATCAAAGGCCAGTCTTGTGCCTTTCTTTTAAGTTGCCATTTTTGTTTTTGTAACGGAAATTATCTTTCCTTTAGACATCGTTCTCGGTCAAGATCTCATGAAAGACGCTCTGGTGACCGCAGTCGTGGAGGTCGTGAACGTGAGCGGAGAAGATCAAGAGATCGTGAACGGTCTGGAAGATTTTGAGCCATGACACCGTTTTGCTTCCTTTTTGTTGCTTAGTGTCATCAACCAATGACCAGCATTTGTGTGAGACATCAGATGCCATCTTTACTTGCTTGAAACCTTTTAGTTTGTCACTTTATTGACCTTTTTTTAAGTGTACGTTTGAAAGATTTTTGTTTCTCAATAAAAATGCATTTTTATTAATTGTCTGTGTCACATGTATGGGGTTTTTAAAATCTTAGTCATGATGAATCAGACCTGGAGGCTTTCAGCGAGTGTTGTAGGGGTGTGTCACTGCATTTCTATTAATTGGTTATGTATTGCTCATACAACACACTGGTATCAGTTTGGAAGCAGATCAAATTTATATCACTACAAAAAGATCAGGAATTATTTATGCCTTCGTAGTATGAGTAGGGATATTTTTATAAGAGGCAATCTTGCAGTGGTACAGTTAAAGATGGTACTTAAAATACTACTGTACTGGAAAACAGTTTTTATCATTGTATTCTCTCAAAAATCATTAAATCGGATTATTTCCAGTGCATACACCTTATTTATCTATTGTCAACGTGGCTAGTAAGCATGACATTTGAATAAAAGTAAGAAAGAAACCTCTTTGTAAAAGAAATTAGCCATAAAAGAGATCTTACATTTGAGCTATTTTGAGTTGTAGGCCAAATGTTTCACACGTTTTTACAACAACAAAAAAAAGTTGGACATTTCCCAACTTCTGATAGGAGGGCGAACGACAGCCGCCCTCGTTCCAGCCAATCGGGTTGTGCGCCAACACATGGCCATTTCCCAAATAAGTGATGAACCCCGTTCATATAAATGACGTGACGCAGGTACTTCTGAATGCACAACTGTTAAAGTGGACGGTCGGCGCTTATCAGCAAGGTAAATGTATTTTATAATCGTTGAAAACGAAATGACTTTAATGGACGTTACAGTATGCTATCAGCAATATATTTGAGACAAATCTATCTATTATTTGAAAACATTTTGCTGATTTGCATATATGTTTATTTGCAAAATTACACTTTTTTTTTTAAATCCTCAAATGTTTTTATATGCATATCCTATATATATATATATATATATATATATATCCTGGAAAATAAATAAAACTAAATGTAATTTCCATCAAAACCAATGGAATTAACTGCATTCATTTAAATCGATTTTTTTATATTTATATTATTTATTTTATAAAAAAAAAAACAGAGAGAGATTGTGATGATTAACTGACATAATCACATTTAAAAAGTCTAAAAGAGCACGAGGTTTGTGATTTGCAGCTACATGGATGATTGCCTCGTGCTCGTATGTTATTTAAAGAATGTTTTCGATATTTAAAGAATTGTTATGTAAGCCCTATAAGTGTTTTGCGGGAAAACGATATGCAGGAAACTCTGCCTGAATGGGCTGTGAATTAAAGTTTTTTGTTGTTGTCGTTAGTTTTTTGTTAAAATAGTTTTTTAGAGCACATGGATCCACTTTAAACTTCCCCATACTTCTTGCGTCCTAGACTGGGTTGCCAGGGGTTTGGCAAAGTGTATCTAATAATTTGATTTTGCAGTCACGTAAATATTGTATTCATAACCGCATCAAAGTTATATTTCCATTTAAACATAGTATAAAGTTTACTTGTTAGACTGGCAGACGAGTGAAGACGTTTACATTTGTGCACTGTCAAAAGTCGGAGTACTGGTGATCTGGCAACCCCGCTCCTAAAGAGTCACCAGCCATAGACTGTATAAAAACAGGTCACCACCCATGCAGTAGAATCTGGTTGGTTGGCTGGTTTAATTTGCTTTTAGGTAATCTTTTGATATTGGTCTAAAACTGATCAAATACACAGGAACTGAAAATTACTGCCATTTTCTTTTTATTTCTGGATACACAAAGAGCATCTGAGATTGCATTGTATTGTGGTCATTTCACATTAAAGCAGTCAAGCACTCTTATGTTGTTGAGGCTCATAGTTTTAACAGATGCTGTGATTTATGCTTGGCTTCTTAGGTTATCTAAAAATTGTACTCATACTCCGGAATTAACCTGATGGCTTCCTATGTCTTTGTGGTGATGTTGAAGGAGATAAGAGTGCTGCAGAACAAGCATTTTGAACAAGCATTTTTAGCACTTTGGCTTCCATTGTCCTGTTTTCTTTTCTTTCTTTTTTTTTACTTTAAATGCCTGTAATGAGGTCTGTGTTTAATAAAAGTTCTAAATATTTACACATATTCTACAACATTACATAAATGCATTCTTGTTATATTTATTCAGGGAAAATGTTTTTGAATAAAGACTGAAAGAGCTGATGAACTTAATGGTAGTGACGTTGAAGTCATGTGACTATAGCCTACGTTTAGATTTTTTCTTGTATTTAGTTTTCAAAATAGTTGTGTTCATTTGTGAAGATGATCTTGATGAAATGTATAAGAATCATAAACCATTGTTAGTCACAGAGCTTATTTTCTACAATAATCCAAAAGCCAGTGTAAAATGTAGCTTTTGGGTTGCCCTAAAAGTACAGTATTGTTCAAAATAATAGCAGTACAAATGTGACTAACCAGAATAATCAAGGTTTTTAGTATATTTTTTTATTGCTACGTGGCAAACAAGTTACCAGTAGGTTCAGTAGATTGTCAGAAAACAAACAAGACCCAGCATTCATGATATGCACGCTCTTAAGGCTGTGCAATTGGGCAATTAGTTGAAAGGGGTGTGTTCAAAAAAATAGCAGTGTCTACCTTTGACTGTACAAACTCAAAACTATTTTGTACAAACATTTTTTTTTTCTGGGATTTAGCAATCCTGTGAATCACTAAACTAATATTTAGTTGTATGACCACAGTTTTTTAAAACTGCTTGACATCTGTGTGGCATGGAGTCAACCAACTTGTGGCACCTCTCAGCTGTTATTCCACTCCATGATTCTTTAACAACATTCCACAATTCATTCACATTTCTTGGTTTTGCTTCAGAAACAGCATTTTTGATATCACCCCACAAGTTCTCAATTGGATTAAGGTCTGGAGATTGGGCTGGCCACTCCATAACATTAATTTTGTTGGTTTGGAACCAAGACTTTGCCCGTTTACTAGTGTGTTTTGGGTCATTGTCTTGTTGAAACAACCATTTCAAGGGCATGTCCTCTTCAGCATAGGGCAACATGACCTCTTCAAGTATTTTAACATATGCAAACTGATCCATGATCCCTGGTATGCGATAAATAGGCCCAACACCATAGTAGGAGAAACATGCCCATATCATGATGCTTGCACCTCCATGCTTCACTGTCTTCACTGTGTACTGTGGCTTGAATTCAGAGTTTGGGGGTCGTCTCACAAACTGCCTGTGGCCCTTGGACCCAAAAAGAACAATTTTACTCTCATCAGTCCACAAAATGTTCCTCCATTTCTCTTTAGGCCAGTTGATGTGTTCTTTGGCAAATTGTAACCTCTTCTGCACATGCCTTTTTTTTAACAGAGGGACTTTGCGGGGGATTCTTGAAAATAGATTAGCTTCACACAGACGTCTTCTAACTGTCACAGTACTTACAGGTAACTCCAGACTGTCTTTGATCATCCTGGAGGTGATCATTGGCTGAGCCTTTGCCATTCTGGTTATTCTTCTATCCATTTTGATGGTTGTCTTCCGTTTTCTTCCACGTCTCTCTGGTTTTGCTCTCCATTTTAAGGCACTGGAGATCATTTTAGCTGAACAGCCTATCATTTTTTGCACCTCTTTATAGGTTTTCCCCTCTCTAATCAACTTTTTAATCAAAGTACGCTGTTCTTCTGAACAATGTCTTGAACGACCCATTTTCCTCAGCTTTCAAATGCATGTTCAACAAGTGTTGGCTTCATCCTTAAATAGGGGCCACCTGATTCACACCTGTTTCTTCACAAAATTGATGACCTCAGTGATTGAATGCCACACTGCTATTTTTTTGAACACACCCCTTTCAACTAATTCAACTAATTGCCCAATTGCACAGCCTTAAGAGCGTGCATATCATGAATGCTGGGTCTCATTTGTTTTCTGAGAATCTATTGAACCTACTGGTAACTTGTTTGCCACGTAGCAATAAAAAAATATACGAAAAACCTTGATTATTCTGGTTAGTCACATTGTACTGCTATTATTTTGAACAATACTGTACATCTTCATTGCAGCAATCTATTGTTGTCTTGTTAATTCTGTGGATTTTACACTTTATCATTATGGGCCTTGATCGGTTAGTCATAGTTGCTTTTGGAATGAGTATAAAGACAGCAGCCTGGAAGTATTCCAGCTTCATAGTCTGTGGACATCTGACTAAATGGGTGATGTTATATCCTATAATGTGAGCCCTGAATTGGTTATATTTCATGTCTTTTTGTGCCGGAATGGAAAAAAATTTGTCAATATACACATCTATACAATTATACATGAAAAAAGTCAGTTATGTTTCAAATAAAAATATAACCCGTTGAGAAAGAAATTGGGTGTGTAGCTCTATAATAATTTTGAATTTATGCATTATGTTTTAAAGTGACCGCAGTGGAATTTACCATCTGCTGTCTGCCTTAAATGTTAATACAAAAAAAAAAAAAAAACAATTCAGTGTTTTAAATTGAATTATTCAGTTTCTGTATCTGATTTTGAACAACCACTACAAGCCATTGCTTGTAATTTAAAAGCTTTTTTGTTCCTGACTCCAAAGAAAACATTGAACTTGTATCTAGAATTGTGGTGTTATAATAAGCTTAGGCTATTATAAAACAGAATATCATGGATGAAATAATTTTTTTTTATTTTTATTTTTTTTGTGGTAGGGCCAGCTTTAGAATGTGCAAAACACACTTGTGATTTGGCTCTTTTGACACAGGCTGTCTATTCAGGCATTCTCAAGCCAACATCAAAGTCTTTTACAAATGCAGCCATCTACAATCTAAAATGTGTTGTGAACAAATTCTCACACTTTACAGAGGACTATCAAGGAATCATGCCTTCAGTTCCATCCAACAAGGAGAGCGACAGTCCTGCCTGCCCTTTTGCTGGCAAGAAGACCACTGGTGTTGAGAAGTTGGTTTCAGATAATGTAGAAAGACCCCTGCAGCTGAATAGAGAAACTGGGGCCACTGACCCAAAATGGATTCGCCCTGACCTGCCAAGCAGATGTACCTGGAAACCAGGAATGTCTCTTGAAAATTCCCCTCACAAACACTTCCCCAGGTGATAATGCTTAACGATCTCTCACTTTGTAATTCTGAACTAAAATCACAAGATATTTTAAATCAAGAGAAAACATGCTCAGAGAGCTGAGCCTACCAAAAAAGCATTTCTGTGTCTTTCTCTGAAATATTTCCTTATCCGCAAGATAAACATGTTTCACAATCATTGATTAGCAGTAATGGACTTTGCTGTATTCAATCAACAATATATTGTTACGGAAAAAAGATATTGAAGATATACTGACTTTCACATGACTTTCATTATTTTCAAGTGATGTGTAGAATTGTATCATTATTTTAAACATAGTAGGGTTTATTTATTTATTTATTTATTTATTTGTACTATTTTGATTAGTGACAGTCTGATCCTTTATATCCACACAGGTTCTAGACTGTAAAGTCACCATGAAATAAAAATAGACAATTCTTATTTTTATGAGAATATGAATATTAGTTAAGATTTTGTTTTTGGAATATTGCAGTGTTACTTATGAATTATTTATACTGTATGTGCGTATCTTTATTTTAAAAAATCACGTGCCCTTGTAATCTTTAAACAAAATAACTTCCCTTACGTCTCTTCTCTGATAATGTTTTCACTGTTGTGAGGATGGACAAAAGGTGTCACTCTCATGACTACGCAGCAATAACAACAACCATCATCAAATGATCCAATAAATTCCTAGTATATTAATTTTAATTAACACTGTCACAAAATTACTATTGTAGCTACAGTATATAACTATAATTGTAACTATAGCTTTTTGTCCCCAAAATATCCTTTTATAATTGTTTATTTTTTTCTTCCTTTAACCATTGCAGGACAAAAGCTGAGAAGATTTTGCCCAACATCCTCGACAGGATTGGAGACACACCACTGGTCCGCATAAACAAGATCTCTAAGACTTTTGGACTAAAGTGTGAACTTTGTAAGTGATTCATTCATATTTCTACTTTTGAACAATTCTAAATCAGTAAACTTAAAAAGTCAGTATAATTTTACCACAGAAAGTACATTACAGATATACATATATACATACAGAAAAAAATATATATTTGAAAGACAATTTTTTTTAAGATAAACCAAGTATTGACCTTGAGTCCTTTAATGTTACACTTTATATAAATCTATGAAATAGGTGAAAGGCATTTATTTAAATTGCCTCAAGTTATATAACAGCCAGTTTTGTTTGTATGTGTGTCTGCAGTGGCCAAGTGTGAGTTCTTTAACGCTGGTGGTAGTGTGAAGGACCGTATCAGTCTGCGTATGGTGGAGGACGCAGAAAGGGAAGGCATCCTCAAACCTGGAGACACCATTATAGAGCCCACCTCTGGAAATACAGGTAATAATCACACAGGACTTGACTTGATGATCACTCTGATTTTGTTGAGACTTTGTCTTACCTGTTTTCTACATTCTGATTCATTGTTCGTTGTTACAGTGTGTGTGTTCTTCTCAAAATCTTTAACACTAGTTCACATACTTCATGTGTTTAAAATCCAGTTCTTAAATATGGTTAGAAAAGTGCACTGTAGTGGTCATTTTTACAGTGGAGGAAAGCAAATATCAAGTGGGTAAAATTTTGGTCTAAAGGGTTAAGTTATGTGCACTCTATGCAGGTATTGGTCTTGCATTGGCAGCAGCTGTGAAGGGTTATCGCTGCATAATTGTTATGCCTGAGAAAATGAGCATGGAAAAGGTAAGATTCATTCCAGTTAGATCAAATAGGATTTGTTAACCCTTGAAGAAGGTTAAACAAGAGTCTCTTCGTAGGTTGATGTCTTGAGAGCTTTGGGTGCTGAGATTGTCCGAACTCCCACCAGTGCAAGGTTTGACTCCCCTGAGTCCCATGTGGGTGTGGCTTGGCGCTTGAAGAATGAGGTTCCTAACTCGCACATCCTGGACCAGTACCGCAATCCCAGCAACCCCCTGGCTCATTATGACACCACTGCTGAGGAGATTCTGGAGCAGTGTGATGGTAGTAATTGTGTTGTTTCCCTCACTTTCTCTCTGTCTTTGTTCTACTATCTTTTTCTGCTTTTTATCATCAAAGCATATAGCTTCCTTTCGCTTCAGCTTGAAGGCTTTTTGTTGTCAGTAACATTAAATAAATAGTTGACCCAAAAATTAAAATTAGCTAAAAAATGCACTTACCCTCAGACCATCTAAGATAGAGTTTTTCTTCATGGGAACAGATTGGGAGAAATTTAGCATTACATCACATGCTCACCAGATCCTCTGCAGTGAATGGGTGCCGTCAGAATGAGAGTTCAAACATCTGATTAAAACAATACAACAATACACATCACTCCAGTCCATAAAGTAAAGTCTTGTGAAGTGAAAAAGAATACAAATTTATCAAGGCATTTTAACTTTAAACCATTGCTTCCATAAAAAGTCCATAATCCATAATAAAAGACCTCAAAATCCACCCACATATATTTTTAAAACAGTTTTGAACTATTTTCACTTGAAACAGTGCTTGATCTGTGCTCTCCTGATTTGCTTGAGACTAATATTTCACTGGAGAAAGCCATATTATGGTTAGAGGACTCTGTCTTTGAAAAAGCAATGTTAAAAATGTATTTTAATGATGGTTTGGTTAATACTTTCCCAGCAAACAAGCCTGTACTGGCCCTTTATTATTATAGTCATGCCCACAAATATTGGCACCCTTGGCAAATATGATCAAATAAGGCTGTGAAAATTAATCTGCATTGTTAATCCTTTTGATGTTTTATTTGAAAAATTCACAAAAATGTATCCTTTCATTGGATAATAAGAATTTAAAATGGGGGGGAAATATCATTATGAAATACATGTTTTTCTCTAATACACATTGGCAAATTAAGGACACCCTTTTATTGAATTATTTTTTTAAACCTCCATTTGCCAGTTTAACAGCTCAAAACTGTCTCCTATAATGCCTGATGAGGTTAGAGAACACCTGACAAGAGATCAGAGACCATTGCTTCATCCAGAATCACTCCAGACCCTTCAGATTCCCAGCTTGTCCTCTTCAGTTCACTCCTCTCATTTTTTGTAGGGTTCAGGTCAGAGGACTGGAATGGCTATAGCAGAAGCTTGGTTTTGAGCTCAGTGACCCATTTCGGTGTTGTTTTTGAGGTTTGTGTTTGGATTATTGTACGGTTGTATGATCCAAAAATGACCCATTATAAGATTTCTAACAGAGTCAGTCACTTACTGATTTTTTATTTGTTGGTATTTAATAGAATCCATGATGCCATGTATCTAAACAAGATGTCCAGGACCTCCAGCAGAAATATAGGCCCACAACATCAAAAATACAGCTGTATTTTTCATTGTACACATGGGGTACTTTTTATCCGTTTTCACCAAACCCATCTTGAGTGTTTACTGCTAAAAAGCTAATATTTAGTTTCATCTGATCAAAGAAGCCAGTCCCATTTGAAGTTCCAGTCTGATAACTGAATATGCTTTAGTTTGTTTTTGGATGAGCTAGGATCATTTTTCTTGAAACCCTCCCAAACAACATGTTGATGTAGGTTCTGTTTGACAATTTTTTGAAAGGTTTTCTGAACCAGAAACTCAACTATTTTCTGCAATTCTCCAGCTGTGATCCTTGGAGAGTCTTTAGCCACTCAAACCGACCTCCTCACCATGCATTAGGACGATATAGACACACGTCCTCTTCCAGGCAGTTTTCTAACATTTTCTGTTGATTGGAAATTATTAATTATTGTCCTGATGGTGGAAACGGGAATTGTCACTGCTCTAGCTCTTTTCTTAAAGCCACTTCACCAATTTGTGAAGCTCAATCATCTTTTGCTGCACATCAGAAATATATTCTTTGGTTTTTCTGATTGTGATCGATGATTAAGGGCATTTGGGCTTTGTTTTCCCTCCACTTTATATTTCTGTGAAACAGGAAGCAATGGCTGGATAATTTCATGTTTATAATCATGCTGGAGTGCTCAAAATTGTGAATATGAATGGGAATCTACTTCAGAGATATTTTACTCATAAGAATTTCTAGGGGTGCCAATAATTGTGTCCAACGAGTATTTGAGAAAAACATTAATTTCATAATGATATTTCCCCTCCGTTTTAAATTCTTATTATCCAATGAAAGGATATATTTGTGAATTTTTCAAATAAAACATCAAAAGGATTAACAATGCAGATTAAGTTTCACAGCCTTATTTGATCATATTTGCCAAGGGTGCCAATATTTGTGGGCATGACTGTATATTAAATTACAACAAGGGTACCCAACCCTGGTCCTGGAGATCTACCTTCCTGCAGACTTCACTTCTAGTCTTGATCAGGGTTGGAGCTAAACTCTGCAGGAAGATTAGAGCTCCAGGAACAGGGTTGGGCACCCTGGTCTAGCTTGTCAAAATGTACAGTATTCAAAGGGATTGCAAATCAATGGATTTATTCTATTAAATAGAAAACATTCAATTCAGGTTAATACAGCTATATATAACAATATATGTAAATACAAAAAAGTACAAACCAAAAAAAAAAAAAAAAAATCAAACAAAGTGATGTAAAATTGTAGGATTTTGTCATGTGTAAGTTGATGTGTGCGAAAGTCTTATCTGTAGTACATCAAAGTCCAAACACTGTGCAAATTAAAAATCCAACCTCTTGTAATGAAAACATGCCACAGCCCTCAAACACCAGACTCTTCCTAACCAGAAGTCAAAAATAGTCCAGACTGTGGTCTCACGTCAAGAATAACTTTTAATCCGTATTCAAACTTGACTATGATGTGATAACCTCATCAATAAAGAGTCCTTCTAAAATGCGTACAAATACACTCTTAAGGAACACTTGACTTTTTTTTTGAAAATAGGCTCATTTTACAATTCCCCTAGAGTTAAACAGTTGAGTTTAAAGGTTTTCGGATCCATTCAGCCGATCTTCAATACTGGTGTTAGCACTTTTAGCTTAGCTTAGCATAGATCATTACATCTGAATAGATTGTTAGCATTTTGCTCAAAAATCACCAGAGTTTTGATATTTTTTTTCTATTAAAAACTTGACTCTTCCATGGTGAACTCATATACTAAGGCAGACGGAAAATGAAATTTGCGATTTGCTGGGTCGATATTGCTGAGAACTATACTCTCATTACGGCATAATAATGAAGTATCTTTCCTGCTGTACCTACAGTTAAGCTAAAAGTGCTACGTTCGGAATCAAAGATCGGCTGAATGGATTTGAAAATGGTTAAACTCAACTGTTTAACTCTAGGGGAGTTAGAAAAAAGTGTTTAAATGGGAAAAAACAACAATGCACATTTCCCAATGTTTTCAGCAGGTGATCCATGCTGGCTACTGGTTTTCAGTCACGTGACTAATTCAAAGACCTGGCGGGCAAAACATCCATATAAGTGCAGCACAAGACTGTACATTTTCTATCTGTTCCAATCCAAAATTATTAAGATTACATATCAAAAGAATAAAACAAAGATATGTAAATAAAATGCAATTTTTGGCAATTAGCAATCCATATAAAGCACCTGTCACAATATTTATATCACTAAAAACTGCGGTAAATTCTTAAAGTGCCTTTAAAACATTGATATAAAAATTTGAATTTAGAACACAACTTATTGATGATGTATGCTTTATGCAGGCAAGCAATTGAGCCTGTAATATGAACGCAGTGCACTAAATGACCCTGGACCACAAAACCAGTCTTAAGTCGCTGGGGTATATTTGCAGCAATAGCCAAAAAAACATTGAATGAGTTCAAAATTATAATTTTTTCTTTTATGCAAAAAATCATTAAGATATTAAGTGAAGATCATGTTCCATGAAGATATTTTGTAAATTTCCTAATGTAAATACATCAAAACCTAGTTTTTGATTAGTAATATGCATTGCTAAGAACTTAATTTGGACAACTTAAGTACACTGAAATCAGTACAGAAGCTGTGTTTGGAATGGCATACTACCACATAACTCCTACTATATTGCAGTATGCTGCATGTATACTGTAAATAGTAAGAGAATGTTCTGTATGCATGGAATGCCCTGATTACCTGCTACATTTGCTGAAATTTGATGTATGCATCTGAAGACTGCATGGGATACTGTTTCCCAGAACACAATGTGCTCTGCGTTATGTTTGCAATCTGCAAAGGCATGAGTAAAATGGAGGCAGGGAATGGTAATATGGAGCCAAAAGAGTTTCAATAAAGATAAATGCACACACTACATTCACATATGCACACAAAGGATTCATACATGCACACACATAATTCATAAATACACACACAGGATACACAAATGCGCACAAAATTCACAAATGCACACACAAAATTTTAAAAGTACAGAAGATTCGACAACAACATTAAACAACATTTACAAATGCACTCAAGATTCACAAATGCACAGGACAAGATTCAGAAATGTATTTCTGATGCACACACACATTGATCTTGATTTACAAACTGCTTGCGGTCTGTGAACTACACTGCATTTGCGTGTGAATTTTGAGACTCCCCTGACTTGGCTTGACACACAAATGCCTTTTTTTAAACAGGGAATGATCAGCAACCAATCAGATATCTCCCTTGTTTTAGCCAATCACAAGAATGCACCCCATGTGGGGGGTTGTTTACTTTAAGCCAATCAGCGAACGACTCACTTTTCTTAGCGAACAACTCCCTTTCCTCACGCAGCGAACGACTCACTTTCCTCAGCGAACGATTCACTTTCCTCGCGCAGCAAACGACTCACTTTCCTCAGCGAACGATTCACTTTTCTCGCGCAGCGAACGACTCACTTTCCTCAGCGAACGACTCATTTACCTCACGCAGCAGGAGACTCACTTTCCTTTCGCAGCAAAAGATTCACTTTCCTCACGAGTCACGCAGCGAACGACTCACTTTCCTAAGCGAACGATTAACTTTCCTCATGCAGCCGGCGACTCACTTTGCACAGCCGGACACCCACTTTGCGCAGCAGGAGACTCACTTTCCGCAGCCGGGGAGTCACTTTCCTCTCACAGCGAACGACTCACTTTCCTCATAGAACGTTTCACTTTCCTCACGAGTCACGCAGCGAACGACTCACTTTACTCACGCAGCCGGCGACTCACTTTGCGCAGCCAGAGAGTCACTTTCCTTTCGCAGCGGACCACTGACTCTCTCTTCATGTAGGGACCGAATATTATTATTAAAGTGACTTCTATATTGCATCCAAAAGAATATTTAGATATATTTAAATATTCAAAAAGGTGTACAATTTTTTTTTTTTTTTTTTTACTTTCATTAAAATATTTCAATAAAATGAAATAATTGCCTATTGCAAATTTATGAATCCATGGTTAACTTTTTTTCTGCAGTCACTGGGCTATATGTATTGAGACATTTATAAATTAATATTTTGTAAAAAAAAAAATAAAAAAAATAAACCTGAATTGTAATCTAAACATCTGTATTGTCATACAATTTCATAAATAAGTAGGCTATAATATGTCGCACCACAGTCATATTTGCTGTGTGAACGCGTTCATGTGATTGGCTTATAAGTAAACAATCCAAGTGGAGTGCGTTCTTGTGATTGGCTAAAAGAAGGGAGATATCTGATCATCCCTGATCATTCCCTGTTTAAAAAAAGGCATTTGTGTGTCGAGACAAGTCAAGGGAGTCTCAAAATTCACACACAAATGCAGTGACGTTCACAGACCGCAAGCAGTTTGTAAATCAAGATCAATGTGTGTGTGCATCAGAAATACATTTCTGAATCTTGTCCTGTGCATTTGTGAATCTTGAGTGCATTTGTAAATGTTGTTTGCATTTCTGAATTGTGAGTGTATTTCTGAATTTTGTGTGCATTTCTGAATTTTGTATGCATTTGTGAATCTTCTGTGCTTTTTAAATTTTGTGTGTGCATTTGTACATATTGTGCGCATTTGTGTATCCTGTGTGTGTATTTATGCATTGTGTGTGCATGTATGAATCCTGTGTGTGCATATGTCTATGTAGTATGTGCATTTATCTTTATTGAGACTCTTTTGGCTCCATATGGTAATTCTAAAACACTTTTATACATACAGCACATGTTACTGTAAACTACAAACTATCACTGTTTATCTAAAAACAATATTGCAAGCAGGACATAAATTGTGCTTTAATCTCAACAGCAAATGACGTCACCTTTTTCTCTTATACAGTGCTTTATACAGTACAGTTTATTTCAAAGATATTGATTAATAAAATATTGAAGTAATATAATATATAAATAACGTTATTTGTTTGTAGAGACTATTTACATTAATTCCACCCCCAATGCCTGGCTACGATAAACAGCACTGCAAAATATGCCCATTTATCTCTAATATCAGTAGCACAGGGGATAAAAGATGTGTAATGAAAGAATTTGACATGAGCAAAACTACTCCTTTTCCCAACAAATATCAGATCAGAAAGGCATTTATTTTCAATAAAAATAAAGGAAATATTTGAAAATTGGAAATAAAACGTCTCATTATTAATACAGTGTTATTAGGTGGTTAACACTATAGGTGTAGGGAGGTTTTTTTCCAAGAATGATAATTTATACACACTAAGTTATGGCATACTGTTTTATAATGTACAACAGTAATGAAATATAGATATATATCACCTAACTACTATTTACACTATTATTATTAGTTCTGTTCAATCCGTAAAGTCTGTTAATTGTGAAATGAGTTCAATTGGGCAATATAGCATTGTTAACTAGTATGAATCCTTAATTAACAAGCCTTTGTAAAAAGAATGGTTCGTTCATTTATTTGTGAGGTAACAACCTCAGCAGCTGTGCTGAATTAATGTTTTGTCATGTGACCACACTTTAGCACACTACTCTGAAACATTTGTTGTTCATTGTATACTGTTATACACACTATTTAAAAAAAATAGTAGGTAGTATACACTGTGTACTTGGCAGTATGCAGTAAGAAAGTATGCCATTTCAAACATTGCAACTGTCTTACTATATTACTACTAAATGCAATCCTCCTAAAAATAGCTGGTGGTCATTTGAGGAAAACCTTGTTTTGCCCTCCAACTCTCTCTATCACATGGCTTTACTTAAGGAAACCTAAAACACTCTAGCATCCCTAGTGGTAAGGAAGAAAAACTAAATTGTATAAACTGTTAATGGCACAAATATGGTTCGTTAGATCCCCTCCTGCAGAGTCTAGCTCGAACTTTGATCAACCTCACCCACCTGTGATTTTCTAAGACATGCTTAGGTGTGTTTGATTAAGGATAGAACTAAACTCTGCAGGAAAGTGGATCTCTTGATCCAGATTTAAGATCCCTGGCATAAAAAACAGGGCCCATATTCATAAATATTCTAAGAATCCTCTCAGAACACTCTTCATTTAGCTTCAAAACTTTTACGTAGGAGTCTTAGCCTAAAAGCGAATCGGGACTGATCTGAGAGCAACTCTGAGTAAGGAAAAGTCAAAAACTTTCATCTTAGTGAGGAGGCGGGGTTGACCCCGTTGCTATGTATGACACAATCTTTTGAAGACTGTGATTGGTTGGTTGTCCAAGAAGGAAAAAAGAGTGATTTTTAAGTATAGGGTCTATTCTAATTCTCACTTTGAATTTACATGCGTAATTTATCCTATTTGACCGTTCTCTCTCTCTCTCTCACACACACACACACACACGCACACACACACACGCATACACACACACACACACATGTCTGGTCAGCTATCCTTGTGGGGACTCTCCATAGGTGTAATGGTTTTTATACTGTACAGACCGTATTTTCTATCGCCCTACACCAACCCTACCCCTAAACCTAACCCTCACAGGAAACTTTCTGCATTTTTAGATTTTCAAGAAACTTCATTCTGTGTAATTTATTAGCTTGTTTACCCGTGGGGACCTCAATTTAGGTACCCACCGTGACACGAGTCCCCATGAGTCTGTGTGTATTCAGGATTAAGTCCCCACCAGAATAGAAAAACAAGTACACACACATTATATGTGAGTATATAAATCCTTTTTTTTTTAATTTACCATGCTTTTAATTTCCTATAAGGTATTTGATTGGCTTAGAATGATAAATTTTTTTTCCACTCTTTCCAATGACAGTGATTGCTGTATCCTATTTAAGTGGTGGTTTGAATGTTGGTTTTAATGTATCAAACATGGAATCAAAACCAAGAAGGGCAAGAAAGCCAAACTGGACAGAGGAACAGTGTTTACTGTTAGCCCAGTTAGTGGATGAACACAAGGCCATTCTTAAAGGAAAATTCGGGCAGGGTGTCACAGCAAGGGACAAGAAGCAGACATGGGAGCGTATAGCACAAACTATTAACGGTTCATTCTCCCTGCTTGTGCGCATCTATAAGCCTGCTATATTCATAAATGCAGTTTTCTGAGCCTGCAAGGTGGGAATGTCCAGTGGAAACGAAATGAACTGCGACACAATAAGATGTTCTGAAAGTGCTGTAATTGTTTGTGTGATCACTCTGCTTACAGAAGGTTGTGACAGACCCAAATCATCACTATTGCATTGTTGCATTTTCCCAGTTGCCAAAAATCGTAATGTAGTGATTACTTTAATTTCTGGTGCTATGGCATTTCTGAGCTGTGTCGGATATGTTAGCACGTCTCTAATAAGATCAGTCACAAACATGATCCCTGCACGATCTAGTCTATAGCGTTTTATTAACTCAATGTCATCCATTGTCTGCAACACATTTCTTCTGCCTCTTCGTCTTTTCGCCATTTTCTCCTCTGCTAAAGAAACTCTTAAGCCTCTTAAAAGTCCTCATCTGTGCTCCTAACAAGTTCGACCTTAAGACCTCTTTTAAGGGTTAAGGTGCTTTCTGAATTACTTTTTTCTTTACTAGGATTTTTTCTTTAATTTTAAGAGTAAACGTCCACATTTCAAAGAATTTTCTTAGAATTTTGTCTCTAGGAGCTACTTTTTGCATTAAGATTCTTTACAAATACGGGCCCAGGTTCTGAAAAGGTCTCTTTTGGTTTAAACCATTTCAATTCAATTGAATGGCTAAACAATGGCCAGTGAATGTTGTTTGCATTCTCCTAGTTGTATTGCAGGGCTGCCTAAACAAAACCTGTGGACAGTCCGCTAGTGTGGCCTGCTCACAGAGAGCCCGCTGTGGCCCTCGTCTGGGCAAGACCGTGCTGGGCCTGTTTAGGTTTGGTGTGGGCTGGCCCTAGTCCACTGTGCCCACAATAAGCCAGCATGGGCCCTGCAAGGACATATCTGCAGGGTTATAATAAATGAATAATCATTAACAAACATTATATAATGTCTGACAGATCAGTTATATAATATCCAATCATTATATAATGTTTAACAGATTAGTTAATATATATTCATTAAGCTATAAGTATGGTATCATTTCACAGTGATTAACAAATCCTTAATCCATATAAAATTAAAATGGAAATAAACTTTCAATTCGTATATGATCACACACAAATACAATACAAATGATTTAAGTTATGCAGTACACTAATAAACAGCTTATTTATTAATGAGCATTTGAATGCTTACAGGTGCCTTTAAACTGGTTGTTTAAACTGATTAAATTGTTAACCAATGCACTTTTTTTACATTTACAAATGTTGAATTTTTTTTTTACTCATTCACGCATTTATTGGTGAGCAAGTAATCCTAAATTTCTCCAAACCTGTTCCCATGAAGAACTCAACTCAACTCATTTACTCATCTTGGATGGCCTGAGGGTGAAAAGATTTTTAGTAATTTTTTTATTTTGGGGTGAGCTATTCTTTTGACTGTCATCTCACCACAGGTAAAGTGGATATGCTGGTGGCAGGAGCCGGCACAGGTGGCACTATTACTGGCGTTGCTCGCAAACTGAAGGAAAAATGCCCAAATATTAAGGTAGATACTGATTGTCCCTGAGATCTGATGCACAGCAGTTTTTTAAAATTTGCCTTTTGGTTTTGTAACAGAGTACCACTTCAAATATCAGCCAGAAAAATAATAACTGGAAGATTAACCACATAATGTCAAATTGAGAGATAATCATATAAATTGCAGTTGTATAAGGCACTCAAAAATTAAGTAATCAGGCATCACTAAATATAAGTCTAGACTCATCTGAAGTGTGTCTGTGTTTTGTTAGATTGTTGCGGTGGACCCAGAGGGCTCGATCCTCGCTGAGCCTGATGTGCTGAACCGGACGGATAAAACCCAGTATGAGGTGGAGGGCATCGGATATGACTTTATACCCACCGTCCTGGATAGATCTGTGAGTGAGATTGGAATATAAGTCTAATCACTAATGTGAGGTTTTTCAGCAAAGTTTAATCATGTTGATCATTTCGAGGATTGTGATAATGTAGGCTAAAAAAGGTTAAAATATATTTTTCTATTCTAAAATAAATGTAATGTATACTTTTTAGGGTGTTTTTTTTTTTTTTTTTTTTTTTTTTTGACGTTGTTTGCAGTAAAAGTGCTAAGGTCAAATATTATACTCGCCTCTCATATTCATCTGAATAATTTGTCCTCTGAAAGGAAGAGTCCTGCTTTATGATACCTGGCACGTGTTTGTTGCAATAGTCTACTCACTGGTATTGCTATTCTGCTCTTTACCAGAAGATGACAGTAGAAGTATAGTTTCGGCTAACAGTTTTCTACTGTTGAGAGAGAACAGATAGTTCATGTACAAATCACACACATTGTGTTTTTATTTCAGTTGGTTGACAAATGGTACAAATCCAACGATGAGGAATCATTTGCCATTGCCCGAATGCTTATAAGAGATGAAGGGCTCTTGTGTGGTAAGCACATTATCCTTTCTTAACATGCACCCTAGTGTCACACATTTTACAGCATCTTAAATTGGGGCTTAATGTCAATGAAAAGTAATGTCATGGTTGTAGTAGATTTGTGTTTGTTTATGTTCTCTGTTGTCAGGTGGGAGCTCAGGCACTGCCATGGCAGCTGCAGTAAAGTTTGCTAAAGAGCTGAAGGAGGGACAGCGCTGTGTTGTGATTCTGCCAGACTCCATTCGCAACTACATGTAAGGAAAATCAGATTTATGCACAAGAATTGGCTGCAAGCTTATTCAGCTTCAGTTTTTCCAAATTTGTACAAAATAATAATTGAATATATTCCTTAAATGCACTGTAAGCTGCTTTAGTTGAAAGCATCTGCCAAATTTATAAAAATTAAATATATTTTCACCCTTGACTGGCTTTTTTCCACAAAGACAACTAGCTTCACAAAAGCTTGGCTCAGTCTGAAGCAATGTCTGTTAATCATCATTTTGTGTTTAAAATTGTCTCTAAAGGTCCAAGTTCTTGAGTGATAAGTGGATGTTCCAGAAGGGCTTTCTGAGGGTGGAAGACATCATGGTGAATAAACCCTGGTGAGCAGATGATCATTTAGTCACTTAAGATTTTATGTCTATACGTGAGACTGAGGCTATTTGTTGAATTTTATTGGTAATTTATTTATTTGGCATTTATTAGGATACATTTATTTTTAGAAGTAAATTTCTATGTAGGTATATAACTAAAGATGACATAATAAAAGGACATGTTATCACACTGTACACTCTTAAAAATAAAAGTTTGATATTGGCATTGATGGTTTTATGAAGAACCTTTAACATCCAGACACTTTTAAAAATAAAGGTGCTGGTTTTTCACAGCAATGCCATAGACTATTTTTTTTTTGGTTTCACAAAGAACCATTCAGTCAAATCCTTTCTTAGCTTTTTATAATCTGAAGAACCATCTTTCGCCACAAAGAACCTTTTGTGAAACAGAAAGATTCTTCACATTAAAGGTATTTAGACAAAAACAGTTCTTCTATGACACCGTGAAGCACATTTATTTTTTAAGAGTGTAGACTCTTTCCATTGCACAAAACAATCTTTATAGTGGAAAGGATCTTTGATTATTAAAATATTCTTTTTTAACTGATCTCTAAAGGGTTCTAATATATATTTTATTTTTTATTTCAACACTGTGAAAAAAGTTGTCACAATGCAACCTGTAATTTCATAAGTTATCCAGCTAAATTTAAAAGTAAACAGTAAAACAATTAAAACCGCAAAACAATTCATGTAACAGCACAAAATTTAAGATATTATTTGTTATATAGTTGACCCATTTCTGTGGTCCTATTTATTTATTGTAATGTAGGCCTTTATTTTTTATTATAATGTTTTAATTTGGAGAAAAAAAATAATCTGTTCTGAAAAATAATTTCAATGAAAAGTTATTTTTTAACTAGGTGTTGAAACAACTCTATAGAAAACACTGTATAGAAAATGTATTTGCATATTTTCACAAATACTGTGAATATGACATTCTCGGTGTGAAAGCTAGCCCTATTTTCCTGAATTATATACTCAATTTATGAACAGTAATACAATGTTTAGGTATTCAGAAACTGGTCATCTTGTTTTTCGGTCCTGTGTTTATTATTATTATTTTTTCTCCCTTCAATTAATTTCTTGCAGGTGGTGGAATCTGAAACTACAGAATCTAAACCTTTGTGCTCCACTAACTGTGCTGCCCACAGTCACATGCCAAAAAACCATCAAAATCTTGAAAGAAAAGTGCTTTGACCAGGCACCTGTTGTAGATGAAGCTGGGTGAGCAAGACATGCAACAAAATAACATTTTAATCAATATTAAAATGGTGACAACCTCACTGTTATTGTCATCAGTACTTATTGTATTAAAGCTATATTGTCATTATAACTGAAGATGATTAAAAGTGTGGATTGGAATGCAGTTGTGTTTGGTTTGCTCTCGGCAGGCTGATTCTGGGAATGGTGACCCTGGGAAACATGCTTGCCTCTGTGCTTGCAGGAAAGGTCAAGCCCTCTGACCCTGTCAGCAAAGTGCTCTATAAACAGTTCAAGCAGGTGAGTGCGATTCTTTTAGAAAGGATAGTTTGAGCTCGCTCACTCTGTTTGACATTACTTCATCCATTTTTTTGTGCCTGTTTTAGATTCGTCTGACTGACAATCTGGGAAAGCTGTCTCGGATCTTGGAAACAGATCATTTTGCCCTGGTGGTCCATGAGCAGATACAGTGTGAGTGCTTATTCTGACATATTGAGTTAGTTATAAAGTCCTTTTGCAAAAATGTGCTTTTGATTGTTTTACAAAAATAAATTAGCTATGTTTGCAAGGTAAATTCAGATGTAGGAAAACTAAAGTAAAAAAAAGGGTAATATCATATGTCCATTTAGAATGGTTTAGCGTGGAGTAGCATTGGCATCTATAATTCAGTTTATATATTCATAGTTAATGTGAAAAATGTGGTGGTTGTGAAGGTGACTGGGTTATAATGATGAAAATAATATTTGCATAAACATACAATAACCCATCTGGATGAATCCAAAGAAATAAAAGTTTAGATTTCAAGAACTTGTATGTTGATATGAATTCCTGCGGTTTTGTGTCTTGTTTATTACCTTGTTTTCCCCCAGTGTACGTATTTATAGCCCTAAGTTTTCAGTTATAGTTTTCTGGTCTCATTGTGATATTGGTTAGCTTTAGCTGTCCCTGTACTCCAATGAACACAAGTCTATAGTGAGGCGTTACTTATTCAAATGAAAGCAATACTCATTTCTCAATTTCTTAATCACTAATTTAGAAAAATGAATCAAAATCTGATTTATTATGAAAATCTTGAATTATATTCAAATAAGGCAACTGGTCATATATTATTTCATACATTTTGAGAACCGCATGCTCACACTAAGAACAGCTTACTCTGATCTCTTCAGGTCTGCATGAAATAAAAAATTCTTAATGTGAATGATTAATCCATATCTTTGTTTCATTTAAAAAAAATAAAAATGTAATCTTTTAGCAAAATGGCATCTTCCATTGAGAATGACAGATTTTGTTTCATTGTGTCTTTTAATTATATGAAAGCGCTATTGTCAGGTTCTTGGTAAGGGAGGAACTCAGGTGCAGACAGGGATTCTCAAACAAAGGGTTTATTACAAAAAGGGGAAAACAAAACCCACGAGGGGGAAAACAACGGCTAGGCCAGAAACAAAACAACTTAACCGGGCAGGATTGATAAGACAAACAAACTCTTGACACTAACTACAAACACTCACGGTAATACAAGGACTTCAGAGGGTACAGCACAATCTCACACACGATCACATAAGTAGAACACATCTGAGAAACACAATGAACCGACGCAGGACAGAGCACACTAGGAGATCTAAATAGGGGGAACAATTAAGACACGACAGGTGTTACAGATGGGACAATCACGACACGACTAGGATAACAAGGGGGGCAGGGCAAGGGAACGAGACAACACAAGCACATGGCCCAAAGACAAGGCCATGCGCTTGTACACAAAACACGGGTCTGTCATGATCCTGCCTCAAGACTAGGAAAAATCAAGGACACGAGGGCAGAATCATGACAGAACCCCTCCCTTAAGGAGCGGCTTCCAGACGCTCCTCAAGGGAACATCAAACACGGGACACGACTGACATGACAGACTGGGACACAGACACAAACCAACAGGACATGACAAATAACAACAAAGGCAAGCATGAGTACACAACGGCAGGGTTGGGGTGACAAATCAAAAAAAACAAACAGGGAAGGGGAGGGGGCGGGACCACAAAGTTCATGGGGGACAGACCAGGGCGGGTGGGTGGGGTAGGAATCCTAGGAGGACAGGACGAAGGCTGACGACGGGGGGTACGGGCAGGTCTGGGTGGTGAGGGGCGGGGAGGGTTCTCGGGATAACTGACAGGAGCAGACACAGGACGCGGGGCAACACTTACGGGACGCGGGGCAACATCAACAGGACGAGGGGCAACTACATCTACAGGACGAGGGGCGACTACATCTACAGGACGAGGGGCGACTACATCTACAGGGCACGGGGAGACAACATCTACAGGGCACGGGGAGACAACATCTACAGGGCACGGGGCCACATCAACAGGACACGGGGCCACATCAACAGGACACGGGGCCACATCAACAGGACACGGGGCCACATCAACAGGACACGGGGAGACAACGGCTGGACACTTAGGACTTCTGGGGACAGGGTCAGGGGACAAAACAGGACTGACGGGGACTTCTAAAATTTGGACAAGACGGGACAAATAATCAGAAAAAGCTTTAGCAGCTAGGATAATAGGCAGCTCCTTATGGGATGAGACCGACTGTACAAGAGTCTTTGCTGCAGAGTCGGCCGCGGCTCTCTCCTCCGCTCTCACGACTGCAGCTCTCTTCTTTGCCGGCTCGGGCACGCTCACTGTTGCTGGCTCGGGCACGCCCACCGCTGCTGGCTCGGGCACGCCCACCGCTGCTGGCTCGGGCACGCCAGCTCTCTCCGCTGCTGGCACGGGCACGCCAGCGCTCACCGCTGCTGGCACGGGCACGCCAGCTCTCTCCGCTGCTGGCACGGGCACGCCAGCGCTCACCGCTGCTGGCTCAGGCACGCTCACCGCTGCTGACTCGGGAGGAGACAGGGTCACAGGACCGGCAGGCCCCTTCTTCTTCCTCTTCCTCCTCGGGCGCGGTGCAGAGGCTACAGCTGGGTCAGAGGCGGGTTGGGGGAGTTTGGTCTCGGACAGGGCAGACTCGGACGCCGAAGACTCTAAAGCCGACTCCCATGAAAACCGTCTCCCTCGTTTCATGGGGAGACTGCTGGCTGAGGAGGGCACCTCAGGACTCTGGGAGGGGCTTGCCTGACCCACCAGGGTTGCCACGGCCAGGACACGACCCTCCGGGATCGCCGGCAGCTGGGTAGGTGGGGACCTCTGGGGCTCCTCCTCTCGCCCGCTCACTCCGGAACGACCTCCCCTGGTCCCCCGGAACACCACAAGGCGAGAGCCCTCAAAACAATCTCGCTGGCTGGCTGATGCCATCCAGCATTGCCTCCTGTCTGCTGAGTTCCTTGGTGGTCGGTTCATTCTGTCAGGTTCTTGGTAAGGGAGGAACTCAGGTGCAGACAGGGATTCTCAAACAAAGGGTTTATTACAAAAAGGGGAAAACAAAACCCACGAGGGGGAAAACAACGGCTAGGCCAGAAACAAAACAACTTAACCGGGCAGGATTGATAAGACAAACAAACTCTTGACACTAACTACAAACACTCACGGTAATACAAGGACTTCAGAGGGTACAGCACAATCTCACACACAATCACATAAGTAGAACACATCTGAGAAACACAATGAACCGACGCAGGACAGAGCACACTAGGAGATCTAAATAGGGGGAACAATTAAGACACGACAGGTGTTACAGATGGGACAATCACGACACGACTAGGATAACAAGGGGGGCGGGGCAAGGGAACGAGACAACACAAGCACATGGCCCAAAGACAAGGCCATGCGCTTGTACACAAAACACGGGTCTGTCATGATCCTGCCTCAAGACTAGGAAAAATCAAGGACACGAGGGCAGAATCATGACAGCTATGGCGTGTGTCCAAGCCACTGATTATATTTTATACACAAAATGAATACAAGCTAGATCTAGATTCGTAGGATCATTTATGTGTTTTCATATTGCCCAGCCATAAACAGGAACCTAATACAGTTTTCCTAAACTACTTTTCCCTTTATATTTTTTTTCTTACAATTTGCCTTTTTTTATTATTATCTGTAATATTCATTATGCTTCTTCCATATTACAAATGACTGGTGCAACAAGTTTTCAGAAATGTTGTTGTTGTTGTTGTTGTTTATTTTTTATTTTATTTTTTTCTGAAGCTTAGTATTGGTATATGCTTTCACAAAAATATGTTTTGACCTGTGTTTCCGCTATACTGCTTACTTTTTGATTCCTCCTAAAGTGACCCCTTTTAAGGAGTTTAATTACTTTTTAGTCAATACATCTTTTTTTTCTTTAACACAGGATTGTGAATGCAGCCAGAATCTTTGTATCTATGAGGCCTTTTCCTCCTGCTCCCATACACATTCCTAGCGCTGAGAGCATGATAAAATGTTTGCCTGTACTACTGCTGGGTTTTTTTTTTTTCAGATCTGACAGATGGATCTTCCACTCAAAAGCAAATGGTGTTTGGAGTGGTGACTGCCATCGATCTCCTCAACTTTGTGACAGCTCGAGAGAAAAGAGAGAGAACTATGTCGGAATCAGCAGATGAATACTGAAGGCACTAGAGCACTTCTTGTCCTAATCTTGAATGTGATGCACAACAAAGAATCATAATGTTAGAGCAATAGATATCATCATAGTTATTACACCTAAATTTTGGCCAGGGTTGGGTGGCATTACTTCTTAATGTTATATTTCTTGCTTATCTGTTTTATAGCCAATAATGATGTACTGTAAACATATACAGATGTTGTTAACAAATTTTAACAAATTATGTTTAAGGGCAAAACAGGCTCTAAAATTATATTTTTACAAATAATTTACATCACTGGATATAAATACTAGTAACTGGCCATGGATAGCCAAGATTTTACATTGTGTTATTCCAAAACTATTTGTTTTAGTCAATGTTACAATGATTGTGGTTTGATTTCTTGCATATTTTTGACAAACAGTACTGACAAAAAAGTCAGTGTGTATTCTATGCTAAAGCTAAATCTGTCACAAAAAAAAAGAAAAAGAGGTTGTATTTGGTATTTTCATGGTTGTTTAATAATGTGAGAAATATTTGACAATTTGTCTCAGTAAATATATTTCTAAAGGTCAGCAGCAACCCAAGTAATCCATACATACAAAGAAAATAAAACAAATAAGTTCAGAAATTAAGTAATGTGTAATAAAATGGAATGACAGGGAAAAATATTGAACACATGAAGAAAGGGAGATGCAAATAGGTATAAAATGACAAGACACCAGCTGAAATCTATCAGTAATTAGAAAGCAATCCTGCCCATAGTCAGTGGAAATTAATATTATCTGGTTTCATCCCAAAACCTACAGTACCAGGATGATGAAGATGAAACAAGGGCGTACATTTAAGTGAGACAAAGGATCCAAAACACAACCAAGGATATTCAATTGGTTTCCGAAAAAGAAAATCACTTGACTTGAATCCAATAAAAAATAAGAGCTAAAGATCAGAGTTCATAGAAGAGGCACAGAACCTTCTAGATTTTAATAGAATGTGGAAGATTTGGCCAAAATGACACCTTAGCAAAGCATGCAACATTTTCTCCATACAGGAGGTGTCTTGAAGCTGTCATTACCAACAAAGGCTTTTGTACAAAGTATTAAATACAGTGGTTACAGTGGTTCAATACTTTCCCCTTGTCATTCCATTTTATTACACATAACTTAATTTCTGAAATTATTTGTATTGTTTTATTTGTATGTGTGGATTACTTAGACTGTTACCGAAATCTGGTGAAAATGTCATGTCAAAAGCACCTTTAGAAATATATTTACTGGGAAAAATTGTGACATGTTCAATACTTATTTTACCTGCTGTATGTCACCACATGTAATTCTGCAGGAACATATTGTAGGCTATTTAATTCCAATACAACTGCCTGGAAGTTTAAAGTGTATTGCTTAAAGACCTTGATTAGCTGGTTCAGGTGTGTTTTCATTGGGGAAACAACTTAACTTTGCTTGAAAGAGTCCCTAAAATAACAGGTTATGTCATTAACATTTATAACCTTTAATTTTAATCATTTTTGTCTCTTTTATCAGTTAGGGCAAAGTTAATCATTGTTTTGATGCAGAATCAACCCCAGTGAAGGCAAGTGTTAATCCAAATTTTTCAGGGTAAAGTACATTTTGGTGTAATACTTCATAGAAATTTAGTTTACCAGGATGATTGTTGAATGCTGTTTCTAAATTTGCTTTCATTACTGTAGCCTTCATATTGTATAAAAAAGTTGGTACAGTGTATATTACAAAGAATAAAGACTTTATATAAAATATAATTTCTTACCTTATGCTCTTTTAATAGTTATTTTATGTTGCAGTCCACTGAGAAAAAGCTTCCATCAAAAGCTGCTGACTGAGCTGAAATCTGGCCAAAGATTAAACCACCCATCCGGTGGCCTGGTCACCCATACTCACTCCACTGGCTCGGCTGAGGTCTGTTTGCCAAGACTGTTGAGTCTGTGGTATGGAAAAAGAGCCTTGCTGGTGGTTTAGAGTTAAGCCTCACCAGCGTGCCAGGTGAAGCCCCCAGGATTACCCTAATGCTGCCGCACAGACCAGAGGGGAAGTCATTATGTCTGTCATCTGAGTTATGGCTTCAGAGCTACATTGGTCCGACTAATACAGGAGTTAAATACTCCACACATAAAATCTTTGCTAAGCCAGCTCACTGTACATGTGTATGTGTGTCAGTGCACTTACTGTATGAAATTAAAAAATTACTGTGGGAAAAATCTACCAAAAACATATTTAGGCTAGAACATTCATACTAATAATAATTATGTCATAATTTGTTGGTTTGATTTATTTCTCTTTTCTGTTCAGTTTCATTCTGATAATAATTCTAGAATAATTCACCCAACAATTCTGTAATTTACTTACACCATGGTAATCTAAATTTAACTGATTGTATTTCTTCTGCATAACACAAAGGGAGAGGTTTTGAATTTGAAGAATTGTTTAGCCTCTTTTATCCATACAGCAAAAGTCAAAGAGGTCCTAACATTTTAAGCTTCAAAAAGAACAAAGTCTTCTGAACCTATATAAATACTTTCTATGGTTAATTAGTCTTAGATTAAATTACTGATCAGCTGATAGAACCCAAATCAAATATGGCAATATGTCAATGTAGTAATGATATGTGTCGCTAGTTTTTTAACACAAATAGTTTTATACCTATCTATAACTGTCAAAGCTTAATAAATACATTTTGCTCTTTTATTTTGCCAGAGATAGTTTGTGCAATATTTATCTTGTTTTTTTTTTGCCCATGATTCTGAATGTTTTCCCTTAGACAAACTACTGTATCGTATTTGATATGACAAATTCCTTAGGCCTCTAAATTATGAACATGATCAAAACTTTCTTAAAAAACTTTCTTTCTGTTGTCTTATTAAATTACAAAACTATACAGGTATTCAAGGGCAAGCTTTAATATGTATATAATATAATTTAATCTGTAAAAGGTTTAGATCCTTCCTTTCAGTCGCAATCAATTTGTCTATTTAAACTGGGAATCATTAAATAAATTCAGTAAAGTATGACATACCACAAGGATCTGTCCTAGGCCCTCTGCTATTTTCAATATACATAGTGCCCCTTTGGAAATATTATTAGAAAATATGGGATTAGTTACTCAACTATATATTTCAACCAGACCAGATAAAATTTCTAAATTATTTAAGCTAACAGAGTGTGTTGAAAATAATTGAATGAATGACCAATAATTTTCTTCTATTAAATTTGGATGAGATATTACTTATTGGACCAAAAACATTACACAGACAGATGTACTGTTACTTCCTCTACGGTCAAATATTAGGTGTAATATTAGACAGCAACTTGTCTTTTGAAAATCATATTTCCCATGTTACAAAAACAGCATTCTTCCATCTTAGAAACATTGCCAAGTTACGGAACATGTTATCTGTTTCTGATGCAAAAAAGCTAGTTCATGCTTTCATGACCTTCAGACCGAACTATTGTAATGCAACTGCTAGGTGTTTGTCCTGCATCTTCAATAAACAAGCTACAGGTAGTCCAAAATGCAGCTGCTAGTGTCTTTACCAGGTCAAGAAAATATGATCATATTACCTCAATTTAACATTCTCTGAACTAGCTACCTATTAATTTCTGTATCAGTTACAAAATATTATTACTTACTTTTAAGGACTTAAATGGTTTAGCTTCTGCATGCCTAACTACTCTTCTATCACGCTTCAATTCATTACCCCCCTAAGGTCACAAAACTCTGGACTCTTGGTAGTTCCTAGGATAGCAAAGTCCACTAAAGGAGGTAGAGCTTTTTCACATTTGGCTCCCAAACTCTGGAATAGCCATCCCAATAATGCTTGTGGTTCAGACACACACATATTGTATCTCATAGCCTTGTACTTCATTTACATTTGATCAAATGCACATTTTCTTTCCTTTGCTTGGGTTGAAACTTGAACACATAATTTAATGCTTAGTTGGAACAGAAACTATGCAAATCTTTCTCAAAATCTTCTCTGTTTCTGTAGCAGGATTGGCATCCATATAATGTAGAAACTATAATTTTCTGTAAAGCTGCTTTGCAATGATTTGCATTGTGAAAAGCACTTTACAAATAAACTTGAATTGATCTTAATTTTTAGTTCATATTTTTTAGCAAGCAGAAGGCCTTTTAGTATCAACATACATACATACATCTTCAGGTCAAGGTTTTTTTGCTGTGAAATCTTTACTGATTTTAACAAGGTTAACATAGGAATAATACTATGTTATACTATGCAGAAATCATCTGAGGATTGTTCCCCCCCAAAAATATGATTTAATAACCATGCTGTGCATTGTAAAAAACAATGTTTTATACTTTAAATAATTGTGTAAAACAACACAAATGGGGAAAAATGCATTTTAAGTTAAGAAACATTTTGAGTCTCCGCCTCCTTTGCATCACAGTGCTTTGGTCCGAATGCCTGCTTTCCTCTTTTACATCAGCTACACACACACACACACAAGTCCAGTGAGAGAGAACAAAGCCAATAGTTATGGAACTCCAGTAAGTAAGGCTGTCAAGACTTTATTCACTTAAACATCGGATGAAGTGATTCTTTTCTCATTAATACAGTGATGCCAATATATTTTTCGATGAATCCGCTATATGTTAGCAATTATAACGTTACCTGCTTAAGGGGAAAGGCTAGGCCCTATGGACTCTTTTTACATTTACATTTACATTACATTTAATCATTTAGCAGACGCTTTAATCCAAAGCGACTTACAAATGAGAACAATAGAAGCAGTCAGGTCAACAAGAGAACAACAACAGTATACAAGTGCCATGACAATTTTTTTTTTTTCTTCTTTTTTTTTTTATGAAAAGACAAGAAAAGGAAAAGTGCTAGTATTAGTTGGTTAAGTGCTGTCGAAAAAGATGAGTCTTTAGATGTTTCTTGAAAATGAGTAAAGACTCAGCTGTACGAATTGAGATTGGGAGGTCATTCCACCAGCTGGGCACAGTCCAGGAAAAGGACCGTGAGAGTGATTTTGAACTTCTTTGGGATGGCACCACAAGGCGTCGTTCACTTGCAGAGCGCAAACTTCTGGAGGGCACATAAGATTTAACCAGTGGCAGTGAGTTTAGGTATGTTGGTGCCGTGCCAGTGGTCGTCTTGTAGGCAAGCATCGGTACCTTGAATTTGATGTGAGCGGCTACTGGTAGCCAGTGTAACCTGATGAGGAGAGGAGTAACGTGTGCTTTTTTTTTGGCTAATTGAAGACAACCCATTTCTGGGTTTCTCAGCAGTGGAAGTCGTCATAGTTGGTTTAACTTGAAGAGAAGTGAATAACAGAGTACCACAAATATATTTGATCGCATTCCCATTTGATGACTTTCAATAAGGAAAAACTGAAATATCTTTAAATACAGAAATTATTAATTGGCTATTTTTTGTCTTTTGGAAGCTGCATTTAAAATCCTCTTGGCTCAAAAATCTGAGGGGGCACGTATCCCCTCACCAAATTTTGTTAACTTGTTAATTTCTCAATAATCATTTTATTGTGTTCCATTGTATGTTTAAAAAATGAAACTAAACATTTAAATATCATCTTAAAAAGACATGATTAGGAGACATGAGTGACAATTTACAGATTTATCATTTGCATTATAAGCTACCAGAATTTCATCTCACTTTTTGGCCATGTAAAGTATGTACATTGGAATTAAAAAAAAAATTAATGTATGGGAACGCATGGGAATTTCACTCATATGGTACATTCACTAGACTAATCTCTCTCTCTTTTTGTGGTCCATGATTTGTATTATATAGTAACATGCTGAAATTTTAGGCTAAGCTTTCATAGAATTTTGCAAACTTTTAGAAACCTTTAGGAACTTTTTAGTAAAGCTTCGGTTTTTAGGAGAAAATATGCTGTACCTGTACTTATAAAGTAGTCAGAACAAAAAAAAAACTTCTGGTCAAACAAATGGCCATAACACACCATTAGTAATGCTCTGCAGCCACCCCACTTCATTTGTATGGACCGGTTTGTTTTGGCAGTCACTTATTTTCCGGTGATAACTGGCCAGCCAGGAACTACCGGGGGCCATTCAGGGCTAGACTGTCATTCTCAGGTCAGTGTGTACCCCACCGATTCTGCTGACAGCACTGTTCCCACCATGAGATAATGCCATTCCAGAGAGATCCACTTGTAAGCCTCTCTTTCTGCAGCACAGGTATATAACCAGCAGCTTGCCTTCACTGGAAACGGCGCACATCGTTGGGATCTTTGTCTACTGTACCAGATTCTATCAGCCTCCTCATATCATTTCTTGAAAAATTTCATCGACATCAGGTGCAAATAGTCACAATCAGGCTGAAATTTGCCAGTCTACAATTAGCTCATCCAAGCTGCGAATTCCCAAGCCTGACATTATGGATATTTCCATTCAACACCCCTGGTTTAGGCGCACCCTGGGCTACCCCACCCGCCTCTTCGACCAGCTGTTTGGAGAAGGCCTGTTCGACTATGACCTCTTTCCCTTTGCTGCCTCATCTGTCAGCCCTTACTATCGACACTCACTCTTCCGCAGCTTTCTGGACTCCTCCAACTCAGGCATCTCTGAGGTAATGGACTGCTTCACTGTGAATTGATAAGTTTGAGGTTAAGAATCTTAAGATGCCATTGTTGTTGCTGAAGACCAATACAGGGTGTTGATAATCACTGAGTCAATGCATTAAGTCATCTTTGTGACAAACAACATTATTAGTATCACCTCAAAATGAGTTTTATTGTGAGTGGGGAAACATTTAAAGCAGCAAGATTTCCTGAAAATTAATTTCTATTGAGTTATTTCTTACAGACTACAGGAATTAAATTGCAAATAAGAACTCTTTAAAAAGAGCAAACTGAAAATAATGCATAGCTGTGATGGAACATAAAACAGAAGTAGGCTAAATTGGAGAAAAGAACAAAACTGGTGAATGCAGCACTGTATAAAAGAGAAGATAAAAAGTAGGAAATTTATAGTGTCCATGGAGAAAATTACCAGTACCTTTTCTGTTAAGTTTACGGAAAGGATTTAAATTACTTAATATTCATTTAAAATTTTGGCATGTGAAATAATGGCAAGATTTTCTTTCATATTACCTGAAGATAAATGCATCCGTCATTGCACAACAGTGTCACTCCAAATGAAAGCACAAGTGAACCATGTCATGAAGTGAACCATCAACATGATTAATCTCCACCTAGATGCTGAATACAGTTAGCTGAATTAACTGTTTTTCATGAATTTATGGCATTAGTTTTCTCTTAAAAAACTGAAATCCTTATGCATTCTTATCTGGAAACAACACCACATTGATGTTAATCCACTGTACTTGATCTTTTTTTGCAGGTGAGGTCTGACAGAGACAAATTCACAGTGTACCTGGATGTGAAACACTTCTCTCCTGATGAGCTCAGTGTGAAGGTGACAGAGGACTATGTGGAGATCCAGGGCAAACATGGAGAAAGACAGGTGAGGTCATGGCTCATTCGGACATGACAGGGAATGTGTCCGATAAGAATGTGTGCAAGAGAAACTTACAATGAAATTGAATTAACCATCCAAATGTTCTCATCAGTTGCTGTGCCGATTTTTCTGTTAATGGAAGGAAGCTGGTATTTGAACAGGAAAGTTGTGAATCATTAATTAATCTGACTCTCGTTTGTGAATAATGCTTTATTTACAGTGATTTAGCTTGTTTTGCATCACAGTGTTCAGTTTACAGTGAACTATGAAACAGTACAGCAGTATAAGTGTAAGTGCCTGTGTGTCTGTGTTTGTGTTCTAAAGGATTATATAGTGCATAAAAATGCAGTAGCCTATGATAAATTCTAAAGATTGTGGGAAAATATAATTATATAATTAGGCTTTTATTCAGTCATTTCCTTTAACACAATGTGACAAATCATCACAACAAAGAATAAGATCTTGAACTTTCACAGAAAGGCATTTAGAAATGACTCTGTTCAGACAGACTCTTGCCAGGGAGGCAGTGTCTCCTCAATAAATTGGATGAGAAAATAATCGATATTACAAAAATGAAACAATGCAAATATTACTTAGAAGTATGACATTAAAAGTATAAAAGTCACTTGTTTTTATAAAGTAACACTGTCCAACAACAATACCCACAGGTTTGATTCTGCCTTTTAACTTTTTTTTTCTCAATTTTCTAATTTCATATCACATTGGGTAGGTGTAGAGAGGTCTTATATCGTCGGTGAGATCCATTTACTAATTTGAATTAAAATTACAATTTACACTCAATACGTTACTATTGCTTATTGTTTTATAATGTACAATACTAAGGTGCAGATAATTGCCACTGTTTAATGAGTAGTAAATCATGCTATTTTAACATAGTGTAAATATAATCTATAGTTATTTGAACTTAGTTTACTGTAAGTATTAAATGAAAAATAAGGTTAATAAAGTACAAACACACTTTTTATGTAATGCTTATTTGATGCAGAAACATTAAGTGTAACAGGGACATGAATGTATATATATATATATATATATATATATATATATATATATATATATATATATATATATATATATATATATATATATATATATATATATATATATATATATATATATATATATATATATATATGTATATATATATATATGTATATATATATATATATATGTATATATATATATATATATATATATATATATATATATATATATATATATATGTATATATATATATATATATATATATATATATATATAATGTATTTTTTTTCATGTCCCTGTTACAGGAATGTTGCATGTTACATGCTGTTAATTACCACAGATAAGAATTTTGACATTTTGTCCATTATTATATAGAAACAAATATATATATTGTATAAAAGAAACTGCCTCCTCGTTTTAAAACACCACCAGGCGCCACTGGACAGATTGCATATATTTGTTATGCATTACCAGTTGTTAAGCAACCATAACAAATAAATTAAACTTTTGAAAATAAATTAATGAATAATTGAAAAATCTTTTTGGTTTATTTGAGTTTTCATAAGATAATTTCTAGTTCAGCTATTCAACTTTACATCACTCTCTTTTTCTCCCAGTTGTGTTTTCTCTTCAGTTCCTTTTCTATTTTTATCCCCATCCTCCCATCCCCAGTCACTATTTCAGTACTTCACGTTTATTCATGTTTCAGTAGCACAGATGAGGAAAAGTGAGCAGATCTCTCAATTTGTGTTAGAATTATGTCACTTTTGCGTCACAGTCTGCCACCCCATTTAAAGTCCTAAACGCCAGTAAATGGCTTGTGGGTAATCTTGGGCTTTACTGGTAGAGTGTTTTAAAATACCTTGACCCTAAAACTGTTCTTCTGTCAACAGCATTCACGAGAGACTATGACTATGTTTGGGCAGTGCTTAAAAATCCAGATCAAGATCAAACTAATCTAAATCTAATCTAAAAGTCAAATGTACAATTCATATTTGTGAGAATATCATAATAAAATAGTAAATAGATTTGCAGTAAGATTCAGATTGATTTTGTGGAAAATTCGTAAGAACTGATAAAGGCTTTCTTCAGAGCTAAACTGAGCTTCCAACACTTGAAAGATTACTTTTCTATTCAATACTTTATTATTCTTTTCATTCCTACATTCATTTAATCTATTTTAGCTTATTTAAACAGCCTTTTAAATAGTACCTATACCTATTTCAGTTCTTCGTCTTACAATAATTAGTCCCCTAGAAGTAAATCTAACCTAAATCTAAATGTCATATACTGAAAACAATAAAATAAAAAAATAAAAAATAGAAAGTAAACTAAACATAACTAAATGTATCTAAAATAAATTGATCGCAATCACTTAACATTAAAAGCTTTTTAATAAATTCAATGAATAATTTTTTTTCACTGACATATTCAGATTTTCCAGACTGATTTAGTATAAAATACTAATAAATGAAAAAGGATTTCTTCAGAAATAAACAGTTTGCTGAGTCACTGTTACCTAAATTTTACCAACATCATGAAAATCGGTTTCTACATCTTGATGGATTACTTTTACATTAATTATATATAAATATAATTGATATTAATTAAACATAAATTTTATATAGCCTACATTTATAAATCCTCAAAAATGGTACTTTGAAGTGGATCTATGCTAAAATAGGGCTTTTACTTTTGTTCTTATTCTTACGGTAATTCACATTTTACACATTTATTCTTCATTGCAATAATTTGGCCTATTTGAATCTTTCCTGGAAATATTTCAAAACCTTACCACCCTGAATAGAGTTTTCCAACAACAGAACAGGCACATCTTCATGGCAACTATGAGCGAGGAGTGTTTGCTTGGGTCATCTCCGGTAATGAAGAAATATCTCTACTGTCTGTACATGATGGGTTTATGAATATGTGTGTAGCCTTATTTATCTATTTTTGTTGTTTGGCTCCTCAGGATGATCACGGCTACATCTCCCGTGAGTTCCGCCGCCGTTACCGTCTGCCTTCTAATGTGGACCAGTCTGCTATCACCTGCACACTGTCTGCTGATGGCCTGCTTACTCTTTGTGGACCCAAGGCTGGTGGCATAGAGTCTGGCCGTGGAGATCGCACCATCCCTGTTACCCGGGAGGACAAGACCAACTCAGGCTCCTCCTCCTAGACGGGTCACTCCCCACAGCTAGGTGGCAGTATGGAGGTGTGAGTGGGGCTCACAAGGGCTATTATTTCAGAGGGCTTCTAAAGGTGGATTTAAGCAAATCCTCTATTTGTTTATCATTAAACAAGCCCTTCTTCCCACTTCCACTTCAAAGGGTGTCAGTGTATATCTGACCGTAATACCTTCTTTCATTAGACTACACTAGCTAATAATCTCCATAATCCACTATGATTGTTTTCATTTTACATGACACACAGGAAATGGATCAGGATGATTGGCTGGGGGTCTTCTTTCTTAATCAAGCCTCTGCATTCCTCTCTAGTTAGAGGATAAATCGCAAACAGTCACTGCTCTGATTTTTGACCATCCTCGTGATATAGGTGATCATTGTTACATAACAGGGTAAATCCATTATTGTATAGGATCAGTTGGAGAACTAAATGCTTCAGAAATGGTTGGAGAGCTTGGTTAAAACTTGATCTGTTTGAAGATTTCTGATCCTGGGGGAGATTTCATCACCTGTAAGACCTTGGCCTTCTCCCTTGCTTGTGTCATGACCTCTTTTCTAGATTTCTCTTGTCATTGACTCTTGCCTGTCTTGTAGGTTTAGCCCTGTACTACTCATTACTGACTCCTCAGGGGTCTACTAAAAAGTAATGAAAAATAAATAAAGTTGTATCATTAACCATTAAGAAAATCTTGTTTGTTGTATTTTTGCTATGTAATGCAAGTAACAACATACATCATACACAGAAAAAAATGGTAACCTAAAAATGGTAACATATCGCTACATAGCCTAAATACATTATTTATACCAGCAAAACTAATTTATTAGTTAAATCGTGTACAAATCTCTCTTAAAAGTAACTTTTTTGCAGGGTATAATTAAGCCACATAGATTATAGTGATTACAATAACAGGGTAATAACTAGATATTAATAATGAACCTACCCCTAAACCTAAACTTAACACATGTTGTTACCTTATTATATATACCTAAATTAACACAATAGTCTAAGCATGAATTAGTATTCCACTATTTTTAATTTAAAATTATATTTATTTATAACTGGAAATGAAATCTTAGCAGGAATAACAACTTAAGTTATCTTCCATTATTAATGATACAAATAATGTTACTATTCAATTGTGATACAAAAACAACATCTGCATGAGTCGTAGTAAATGGTTTAATTGATGTATAATAATAATATATTTATATACAACACTTGATGGAGAATATCTAGGCCTAAATAACTACAATCATGACAAAAAAGACCAAGCAATATGATGTCTCTATAAAACTATTAAATTCTATTCAAACACACATCTAGCTAAATCAGATCTAGAGACTATTCATTTATCAGTCAGTTTCAGTCACTCACCCTTAAACTCTCAAGCACTACTAAGTGCACACTAGACAAATACTAAACTGTGTATTGTTAACAATGGATCAAATCATTGTCACTTAGCTGAGGGTAAGACAGTACCAATGTGAAGCCCAGCCTGAGGCAGAGACTGATATTGTGGACTGATCTGCAGTCCAGTTTCAAGAAGCTGTGCGGCTGATGCCACAATAGAGGAAGAACAGGAGAGAGAAGATAGAGAGTCATGTGGAGGGAGCTGAGGCTTCTGGGAGCAGGATGAGTGTCTGATGGGAATCCTCTCATGGTGCGGTGGACTAGAGAAGCTCTGTGATTCAAGACCTGTGCCATTCCTCATGTGATCAGGGGAATGAGCAGGCTGCAATGAGAGAAAGTGCAGCTGCCTTTGATGGCATGAGAAGGGAACCAACCTATCAAAAAAAAAAAAAAATAATAATAATAATCACAATCATAGGATATAGTTTATATTTATTAAAATCAGTCTGAACTTTTTGAAATTAAATAGGTAACAGCGGGCATTAATGTTAAACATCAGTACATAAACCTACTGACCTTGATGTATATAACTTTATTGTTTTCATTTAATTCATTTATTCAATTTATTAAAAATGAATTTAAATGTTGTGAGTATATACCCGGAGCTCCTGGAAACCAGAACAAGTTCCTTGTGTGTTTGTGCACACTTGGCACATAAAGCAAATTTTGATTCTGATTCTTTTACAAAGGTGTGTTTGAATGAAGAAACGTCTCGTTCCCTGATGGAGGGAATGGAGACGTTATGTCGACCGACAAATGGGGTCTCACTTGGGAGGCCAATCATCTCTGAATTTAAGAGAAAACGCCAATGAAAATTGGCTAGTGGATTAACATACCTGAGCCACTCCCCGTGCAGACGGGTATAAATAGGGCGACAGATGCATCCACTCATTAGGTTTTACACTGAGGAGCCGAGAACGTGTCCCGGCAACAGCGAATGGTTCAAGGTTGTGGCATGGGGACATAACGTCTCCGTTCCCTCCATCAGGGAACGAGGATTACGTACGTAACCGAGACGTTCCCTATCTGTCGGTCACTACGAGTTGTCGACCGACAAATGGGGTTCTATGGAAAATGCCACAACCTGAACCTCGTCACAACCCTGTGGCGCTGCAATTGTTGACAAGCCCTGGCGTGCCACAAAAGCTATGCTTAAGGTCGTAACCTTCCCAAAGCCCCAGCGCAAATTCACTGACCTTGGTACCGAAGGGGCCAAAGGGTGAGTACATCGCTGCTGGAAAAGGCCATGCTGCTGTTCCGCCCACATAAAGTTAATGGAAGGGATTTCAACCTTCAGAGAAAGACTGCTTCAAATCGTCCCTATTTGTTCTTTCAGCTGGCAAGACAATGGGGAAGCGAGCCTTAGGAAAAGGTCGCTACGGAGCCCACATTCTACCCGTAGGGAGGTGACATGTGGGTAACCGATATGGACTGACCCGGGGGGCAGTACTACATATGGTGCCAAGCCCCTGAGAGAGGAGGTCTCTCCTCAGGGGGATGTGCCAGGGAGGGGCTGTCACGAGGAGCATGAGTTCCGAAAACCAGGTCCGGGTGGGCCAGTAAGGCGCAACCAACAGGACCTGTTCCTCGTCCTCCCTGACTTTGCACAGTGTCTCTGCGAGCAGGCTCACTGGGGGAAACGCATACTTGCCAGAGGCCAGCTGTGTGCCAGTGCATCTGTGCCCAGGGGGGCCTGGGACAGGGAATAGTACAGCTGGCAGTGGGAGGACTCGTGGGAAGCAAACAGGTCTACCTGGGCTTCCCCGAATCGACTCCAGATCAGCTGGACCGTCTGGGGATGGAGTTGCCATTCCCCGGGGAAAGTGAGCTGTCATGAGAGCACGTTGGCTGTATGATTGAGCTCCCCCGGGATGTGGACAGCGCGCAGCGACTTGAGCCACGTCTGACTCCAGAGGAGGAGATTGCGGGCCAGTTGAGACATGCGACATGATCGTAGACTGCCCTGTCGGTTGATGTACGAAACAGCCGCAGTGTTGTCCGTGCGGACCAACACGTGCTTGTCCAGCAACAGCGGACGAAACCGTCGCAAAGCTAGATGCACTGCCAGCAACTCCAGACAGTTGATGTGTACCACGGCACCATGCGCCATGTGAATGTGATGGGACACTTGTTCTAAGGGCACGCCGACCCGTAGAAAGGCAAGGTCTGACCAGGGGCTGAATAGGCGGCGACACATCGGTGTGATGGTGACACGATGTGTACCACGGCGCCATGCCCATCTCGGGACTCGGGAGTGCAACCAGTGCTGAAGTGGCCTCATATGAAGCAACCCGAGTGGCGTGACTGCGGCTGCGGATGCCATATGCCCAAGGAGCCTCTGAAAGTGTTTCAGTGGTACCACTGTCCTGCCTCTGAAGGAACTCAGGCAGTTCAGCACTGACTGGGCACGCTCGCTGGTGAGACGTGCCGTCATACTCACCGAGTCTAACTCCATACCGAGATAAGAGATTCTCTGCACAGGGGAGAGCTTGCTCTTCTCCCGGTTGACCTGAAGCCCCAACTGACTGAGGTGCCGGAGCACGAAGTCCCTGTGATCGCACAACTCTTCTCGGGACCGGGCCATAATGAGCCAGTCGTCGAGATAGTTGAGGATCCTGATGCCCACTTCCCAGAGTGGGGCAAGAGCGCCCTCCGCGACCTTCGTGAAGACACGGGGGGACAGGGAGAGCCCAAAGGGGAGGACCTTGTACTGCCACGCCTGACCCTCGAAGGCAAACCGCAGAAACGGTCTGTGACGAGGGAGGATCGAGACATACGCGAGACCAGGACGGGTGGCGACAGAGGGGTCTGCTGCACTCCCCTTGAGGAGTGAGAGACGCGATCGTAGCGCTGTCATGTTCATACGCCCACAATAGACGCATGAATCATCCACGGGCACAGCCTCGGCGTGTTGGACGCCCAGACACTGCAGACAATGCTCGTGACCGTCAACCGAAGACAGGAAACAACCGTATCCAGAGGGACACGGACGAAACGGCATCTTGAAAAAGACGCGAATCGTCCGTGATTTGCTCTGTTAGAAAACAGTCTCTTTTAGCCGAAGCGCCCAGGGGAATCGCCGTTTCACAGGGACACCGCTGTACCGCACCGTCACACCGACAGCTTCAAACAAAACAAAGATGAATGGCTTTGTAGTGACTACTCTCATCAGCTACTCGGCTCTGAAGCAAAAATTTAATGAGTGGATGCACCTGTCACCCTATTTATACCCATCGGCACGGGGAGTGGCTCAGGTATGTTAATCCACTAGCCAATTTTCATTGCCGTTTTCTCTTAAATTCAGAGATGATTGGCCTCCCAAGTGAGACCCCATTTGTCGGTCGACATAACTCGTAGTGACCAACAGATAGGGAACTGATGTTTCTTTCCGGCTGTAGATCTGCCGAATATAAAATATTGCCTTTATCCTTTACTCTGCTTGCTTCTTGTACTCTTGCTCATAACTGGAGTCCCTAATCATGCTGATCACAGCAACATGCTGTTGAAAGTGTGTTATGTTTATGATTTTATTATTCATGGCCAAGAAAGTAACATTCTATTATAGGCACTCTTTATAAACATTTACTAGACAAGTGCTGGCGGGACATCTAATACTGATTCTGTAGGAATCCTTCCAAGCAGTTACTTGAACCCAAAATGTTTTTGAGCGTAAATAATGAATACATAGTTCCCTTTTGGGCTAATTTGCTATACATATTATTACAGAGTGCACTTAAATTTGTTAAGAAACAATCATAATAGTGTCTCTATTTAAGTACACTTAAATTGCCGTTTATTTAATTAATAGTTAATTATTTATAAGTTAAAAAAAGTACTTCTGATATATGTAAAACACTACAAGTACACAGAAAATACAATTATATGCACTTTTTAATTTCTTATTCACAAGGGTAAATCGTTATTCACTGGATTTTTACCTTTCATTTCTGAAAGAATTCTTCAAGACACCATTGTGGTGTGCCACTGGGCAGCATGGGGGGTTTGTCAAAACCATCGATGTACTAATGCTTTGTGGGTTGCTGTCTAGGATGCACGTGCATACCACAGACCCTTTAAATTCATTCCAACTCAACTGGCCCTTAATATAATCATTCTTCCTCAAATGAGTTGGGAAAGCCTTCACCCCTGAAAAAAAGAGGCAACATTGTTTAATCAACTAGAACTGTTACAGTGATAGAATTTGTGCTGTAAGCTGTTCCCCTGACCTTGTGTAAGTGAGGTATCTGAGGATCTCCTTCCCTCCTGAAAGCTGGGCAGAGGAAGATAACTCTGGTGCCCAAGGGTGGATGAACAAAAGACAGAATTCCCTAGTGAATACGGATGTAATCCCTGAGTCGTGCGGCCACTGGTGTCAGTGCTAATCTCTAATGGGTTGGAGATGTTGGTGAAAGAACTAGTAGAAGCACAAGGAGAGGACTGGAGGCAGCAGTCTGGGGTGGAGCCATCAACATGATCTATGACAATACCTGAAGCAAGATAAAGATAATATTGGAAACATATTTGACCCAAAAATTTACATTTTGATTAAATTTACTCACCCCCACATCCAAGATGTACTGCATATGAGTTTGATTTGTCATGGAAACTGCATATTACATGGAACATGGAAATTTAGTATTACAACACTTGTGGATGCTCTTTTGTGAATGGGTGCCGTCAGAATGAGCTGATAAAAACATCACAACACTTCACAAGTAATACACACAGTCCAGTCCATCAATCAACAATAAAATTCATGTTTGTAAGAAACAAATCCATCATTAAGATGCTTTTAGCCTCAAACCACTGATTCTGGCTCAAATACGAGTCCATAATCCATGAGAACACTTCTTCCAGTGAAAGTCCATCACCTGTTGTCCTCTAACATCAAAATGCAACAGCATATTTGTTTAGAACTGTTTTGGCCTCTTTTGTCTTGTAAATGGTCTTTGATCTGTGCATTTATTTCCTCCTGATTCAGATTAGATGTATTTTTCACTGGAGAAAGCAATATTATGAATATAGGACTTGTATTTTAGCCGGTGGCAATAGTTTAAAGTTAAAAAGTCTTAATTATGAATTTGTTTCTTACAAACACACAGCTTCTCACTTCACAAGTCATTAATTGATAGATTATTGTGATGTTTTAATCAGCTGTTTGGATTCTCATTCTGACAACCATTCCTGGTGTTGTAATGGTAAATTTCTACAATCTGCATCACTTTAATATCAATGAAATGTATGGGAAAATAAATACAATAATTAACCTCAATAATAATATTAATCAATTAATATTTAATCAATTAATACTTAATAATAATCAAAAATAATAATTATCATATTTAATAATTAATGCAATAATTAATAATAAAATCAAACATTCCAAAAAGAAAAGTTAAATTAGCCTTCATATATGACAAAAGTGAAGCTGACAATACGTTATAATTAATGGAATCTGGAGTGAAGAGTAATCTAAAGCACAGGTCTCGAACTCAAAATACCTCAGGGCCACTATGCATGTGGTGTACTCTATCACAGCCAGCTATAAATATTAGAATAAGAGTTTTTATAACTTTGAATTTGAACTTTAAAGTTTCTGGCACAGTTAAACTGTTATGTACAGAGCTTTACAGAGTTGAGTGACTCATCTCACCCTCATATCTAGCACATTACTCTGTTTGCATTAGTCAGGAAATGAGGGTTGAGATTGTATTGTGTGGAAACTGCAGTTATTAAAGGAAGGCAGAAGTCCAATCGAGTGACTACAACCATTGTAATCTGGTTTATATGTCAATTTATTGGAAATTGTTATTATTTATGATTATTACGTTTAACTCTTTAAACCTTTCAAATCCATTTTAATAAAAAAGAAATGGTATATATTTTATATTATTTTTTTTTCATCTATATGCACTGGAAAAATTTTAAAATCTAAATTAACTGGTTCTGAACTACTGTTCAAAACTTTTTTGCAGTCTTTCATTTAGTTTTTTACCCAGTTGTTTTGGGCTGTAAGAATGGTGGTGTTGTGGGCGTTAAATTAATTTTGACAGCTGTTTTAATTATTATTGTAAATTGTATTGCTTGTATTGTTAGCATACACTACTGTTCAAAACTTTGGAGTCAGTAATATTGTTTAGGAATTAATCATTTTAATCAGCAATAAAGATAAAAAATGGTAACCTAAAAACTGTAAAATTTTAATTAACCAGTTTTAAGTAAAAAACCCCAGTAATCACTGAACCTAAATAAGGTGCTTCTCAATTAATAGATTGTCATGAAAAAGTTCATTTATTTCAGTACTTCAAATTATGAAACTCGTGTATTAAATAAATTCAATTCACACAGACTGAAGTAGTTTAAGTCTTGAAATAAATGTAATTTCCTGTAACCTTACTTGGCAAGCAGGAAAACTTCTGGGATGCAGAGGCATCTGGGGAAGTGTGTCTCTGTGATTTTCTGGACTCCACAGAAAGACTGTCCAGGGCTTGATCCTCTTTCTCCTCCTTTTTCAAATGCCCCACCTGTGTCTCGAGCTGACAGGTAGCAGAAATGGAGCATGTGTATTCTAGTGTGCTGAGATCCTCCTCCAGAGGCAGCACCATCCCCTGAGGAGAGTGACATGGTTCTTTCAGACACTCACTTCCCAGATTGCTTTGCTGCAGTGCTTGATGCTTTGTCACTTTTTCTAACAGCAGGCAGTAGATAGCAGAAAAGTGGTTGAAGCTGCTGTTCTGAAGAGACTGAATAAAGATGCATGTTTTTAGTCATTTGAAAAAGCATGAAGACACACTTAATCACCAGCTCCTTCCCTGCATTGATAAATGTAAACACCTAAATGAACAGGTTTTGTCAAAAATTTGACTTCTTATTTAACTTCATGGTACCATTTTTTGCAATGTGCTATATGCCAAAAAAAATAGTTCCAAGCTTTTGAGCCAGAAACTTTTTGGAATTAGAAGTTTTAATGAGCATTAAACAGATTTTTTTTTCTAAAATTCCTCAGATTGTTATCAGCATTTAGACATTTAGTCAAATCTGTCATCATTTATTCACTATAATGTCTTTCTGAACCGGTTTGACATTCCTCTGTGGAACATAAAAGATATTTGGGGAAGTGTTTTTTATTTATAGAATGGAAGTATTTTATTCATATGATGGAAGTCAATGGTCATATTTGGTTTTCAAAATTTCATCAAAATATCTTCCCTTATGAAACAAAAATATATTGCAGTATATTGGAAAATATCATGTAATATATTAGGCATATATTCTTATATATATTTATTTTTTCCAATATATTGCAATATATTGAAAGTGGCAATCATTTGTATATTTTGCAATATATTATATAATATATGTATCATCAATATATTATTAAATGTATTCAAATATATAAAATATTAGAAAATAAAAAGGGAAAATAATATATTACAATATATCACAATATATTTTAAGAAATATATTGGTAAATATATTTTCCTTTCGTAAGGGTTATCTGTTGTTCCACAGATGAACACACAGTCATACAGGTTTGGTTCAACTTTAGGGTGATTAATTGATGACAGAATGTTCATTATTGACTGAACTTCCCACACAGAGCTTGATTCAGAGAGGCTCCTCACCTCTATGGTCCTCTTCCTGTCAATGCCCACTGTCTCCATAATACTCAGAACTGCTTCATTGTAAGTTTCCTGAGCCTCAAGGCAGGAAGAGGAAGAAATGGACTGACATATAGCCGAATGATCAGCCTGCATCCAGCGATGCTGCTTGATTTGTGCCACACTGAATCTCTTGGCAGGGTCAACAGCCAACATTCTCCGTATAAGGCTTTCACAGTCTGTGGAACGAGGTAATGGCAAGGGTTAAATAAGACAACACTTCAGCACACTACATCATGTGATAAGTGTCAGCTAAAGGAATAGTTCACTCAAAAATGAACAGTCTGTCATCATTTACTCATTACTTATGTTGATCCGAACATGTATGAGTTTCTTTCTCTGTTGACTTCCATTTTTTGTGGAAAAAATACCTTTGTGTTCAACAGAAGAAAGAAACTCATACAGGTTTGGAACAACAAAAGGGTGAGTAAATGATGACAGAATTTTCTTCTTTTTTTTTTTTTTTTTTGGTTGAATTACCTCTTTAAGTCAAATGAAGTCAACTTTATTTATATAGTGCTTTATATAATACAGATTGTTTCAAAGTAGTTTTACAGGGAAAAACAGGAACATTTTATTTAAACAGAGATGCTGTAAAGCAGCTTTGAAAAAAGAAATCAAGTGTCATTGTTAAGATGAGGTTAGCTTAGTGCTGATTCAGTTCAGTTCAATGACTGTGTAAAGATCATCAACTATGAAATGAGATCAAATCAGCTGTTGGCACCAACTAAATGTGCCAGAATGGCAAGATTTTAAATTAATAAAAAACATAAAAAATGAATACACAGTTATTATAGATACATGAATTTATACCTACATAATTTTTTATGGTTAAATCAAGTAGAAATAGCTTTGACCTTGCACTTTAAAGTGCTATTTCTACTTGATTTAACTCATAAAAATAGCTTTCTTTGTATAAAGTAATGTATTTAGTTCGATTAAGTGATACTAAATAATATTTCTACTTAAAACTAGTTAATTTAGACATTACTATTATTATGTAACTATTTTTTTTTTTTTTTGGTTTCACAAGCACCACTGTACATATAGGAGGAACATACCTTGTGACATAAAGAATGGCACTCTGAAGCGTCCTTCAGTGACTCTTCTTCTTAAGGCAGGGAGAGAAGTGCCATCAAAAGGTAGTGTGCCACAAACCAATACATACAGCAGTACTCCCAGACTCTAAGAGGCAGTCGGTAGACATTCACATTTCAGACACTTCCTTAATACCAAAAAGGAAATTTAATTTATTTTTATTAGACTAATATTTAAAGTTCAGAGAGTATACTCAAGCTGAAGATCTTACCCAGATATCCAAGGATGGTCCCTCATACTCCTTCCCCTCAAAGACCTCTGGGGCGGCATAAGGAGGACTCCCACACCAGGTGGATAAAGATTTACCAGGAATATAGAAGTTCCCAAAACCAAAGTCTGAAGAAAAATGAAGAGAAACTGTGTATTCAATTAAAAATTAAATTAAATTAAATTTGCATCGAGAGGAGCCAGCTGAGGTGGCTCGGGCATCTATTTCGGATGCCTCCTGGACGCCTTCCCAGGGAGGTGTTCCAGGCACGTCTCACCGGGAGGAGGCCCAGGGGAAGACCTAGGAAACGCTGGAGGGACTATGTCTCCCGGCTGGCCTGGGAACGCCTCGGGGTCCCCCCGGAAGAGCTGGAAGAAGTGGCTAGGGAGAGGGAAGTCTGGGCGTCTCTGCTTAGACTGTTGCCCCCGCGACCCGGCCCCAGATAAGCGGAAGATGATCGATGGATGGATGGATTAAATTAAATATATGCATTTAGCAGACGCTTTAATCCAAAGCGACTAATAGTGCATTCAGGCTATACATTTTTACCAATCATGTGTTCCCAGGGAATTGAACCCCACAACCTTGCAATGCTCTACCAATTGAGCTACAATTACAATACTGTATTAATAACACTGTATTACAAGCCATAAGGTATTATTAACAATGGGCACTTTTGGCAAAAAAATCATTTTTAACAGCACTTTTCTAATTTGTTTAATAACAATGTTGACAAAAAATGGAGGATAAATTTACAGGATAAATCTACCACTTTGGTCATATTTGATTATTATTACAATAATATCAATTATTATTACAATTAACAATACGATTTACTTTACTAAAATAATCGTTTAATTAAAAAATTGATGCATTAAAAAAAAAGCACATGATCTTTCTTACCTGCCAGTTTTATACGCATGTTACTGTCCAGGAGTAAATTTTCTGCTTTCAGGTCTCGGTGTACAATGTGATGTTTGTGACAATATTCTACAGCATCAACGATTTGCCAGAACTTAGAACGAGCTTCTGCCTCACTTAGAAGACCAACTGAAGTAAGATAATCTTTGAAAAAGAAAGATAAGATCAAATAAAATTAGCTAAAATACAGATTTTTAGGATAAAAGATTCTCTTTAGGCTTACCAAACATCTCTCCATTCTTGGCATACTCCGTCACAATATACAGCATGTCTTTGGTCTCCATAACCTACATTTCCAAAATGTAAAAACAAGAATTCTTCAGACTGGTATTAAGAAGTCATTCTTCATAAAGAATCTAAATTTTGTGACAACTTTTTGTCTTGGCAGAATAACTTGTGGACATGCTTTACACAAAGGAGCTGTTTATCGAGAGAACACAAAGGAGCTGTTTATCGAGAGAACACAAGTTGGAATCCCATCTCCTTTATAATGTCTGCTCTTTCCTGTAATCTCCATTAAAAAGTCAAAATGCCCATAAAAGTTACATATGAAACTCCAAATGTATGCATCTAAATGAATTTGTAACTCAAATTGAGAAAGCAGTTGTATTGTGACCTTTCCATTGTGAGGTCATTATTTTCCCTCTTCCACATACTCCTGAGAGACCAGTGTAGGGAGGAAGCAGCAACCATGGGAAAGTCATGGTGCATTAGGATAATGTCAGCTCTTTGTAAACTGGCTTACTGCTGGCTTAAACTAGCTAAGTGAGGTGAAAGGTCAAAGGTAAATACAGATAAACCATCAGTTTATTAAGAGAATCAGTGAAAATACAAGACATCTTAAACTCTAATTTTAAATGAACATGGATCAATAAAAGTGTTATTAACCAAGGTCTATCAACACTTTGTGTGCCTTAATATATTATACATGGATAGCAATAAATCATAATGACTGAACAACACAAGCCCACACACACCTGGTAGAGCTTGATTATGTGTGGATGCTTCAAAAGCTTCATGATCTGAACCTCTCGTTTAATCTTCTTCAGGTCAGATTCATCCAGTCGAGTTTTATCAATGATTTTTATGGCAACCTGTTAAAGAACAACCAGAGAATAGGTTTGTTTATTAAAAGGAAGAAGTTAAATTACTTAAATATGCCTATGTGTAATAAAAATTATAATAAATAATTTAACATGAAATAAATGAACAGTAACTACTATTACATGTAGCCTAGAGCTATAGGCATATTTGTTCTAATGATTAGCCGCGTTTCCACTGTCGGGCCAAAAGCAGGCATGCTAGTGCGTGCCAGGGCCAGTCGCGTTTCCACTGTCACTTCCTCGTCGGTGCTTTTTCGTAGCCAACGGGCCGGGTTTTTTTTGGTCCAATGAAAACCTTGGGCCAAACCAGGCCAGCTGGGGCTAGAGGAGTGGTTCTGAACAAAGGTGGAGTTTTTCCGAGTCAGGAGAGCATCAGTGCTACGGATCATTTCATAAAGCTAACAGCTATGACAACAGCATTAAAAACTTTTTAAAATAAGTTGAGTTAAAATCTCACTTTCAGTCAGCAGGGAGTGTTTGAAATAACTTGATCTGATGTGGATCACAGGGCTATACAAGGCAGAAATATTTATATATACATAGTAAACATGGTAAATACGACCGCTTGAAGAAATCAGACACCGGCTTCTTATTCTCTCTCACAATCCTGTATTTATTAAGTAACATATTTTATCTGTCATAAATCTTGTCTTGAGAGTTTAGCTCCAAGTAGCCTATGTTATAGAATGTTTTTTGTTCAGGAGCTTTTCTAAAAAATATACTACAAATAAACAGAAACAGTCTCGACTGAATGAGCAGGCTATGTTCATAACACTTTATTTCTGTGTGACTACTTTCCAATCCTGATAAATTAATTCATTTTGTTCAATGTATCACTTATTATAGTAAAACACTGATGCTGTTGGATTTAAATATTTAACAAAGTAAGCAAATAATAATCTCTGCTTTTATCGTGTTCGTTTTGTGATCTCGCTAGTTCCAGTGACTTATTTCTTATTCGTTTTCTGATAACTTCTCTTTGTTGGTGAAATGACGGGGTTGCATGAAGTTGTTCCTGAGAGTCGTGTAAAGGGCGGGAAATGCAGCGCTATTTTGGTGTTGGTGCTACAGGTCCGAGACTATCAGCCCCGCCCGTTTAGGCTCGCACTGGCCCGACAGTGGAAAAGCAGGTACATTGCAGAGGAAAAGACTTTATAAAGAGTATCAAAAACCACAACATACCTCCGTTTTGGTGACTTTATGTCTAGCTAGTTTGACTACAGCAAAGTTTCCTTTGCCTAATGTCTTGATGATCTCGTAGAAACCTACTTGCAGTGGTCTGCTGGAGTGGTTCACCACTTTTTCCTCTGACAAAATCACCATTGTGACAAAGTAGGCCTAAACAACAAGATCACATAAGCTGTACACTGACACTTCAGTTAATATTTATTAAATATTTTATATTTAAAATAATATATTAGTGTATAATTCACACATTAAACTATACTGAAATAAAAAGTGCTTCAATATGAAATAAAAGTATCATTTACAAAGGTTACACTGTTAAAAAATTGTAAAACTAAAATTGGTAGCCTATGCTATCTAGGCTGAATGAACCAGTTCTAAGTAAAATATGATATAATATCGCTTAATCAACAAAAATGTAGGCTATTAATATACACTGTTAACCCTTGCTGTATTTTCTAGGGTAAATAACTGTAAAATAGCCAGTGTTTTGCTGTATCTTCTGGGAACAATATCTTACTGTAATATGAGGTGCATCTTTAAGAATTTATGCAGCTCAAATAATAAATTACAGTAAATTACTCTATGTACCCATTACAGGTACCAACTGTAACATTAATCAGTAAATGACTGTCCTCCGACACTACTCGAGTGCATTACGTCACATTATATTGTGAAGTGTACACATATTCAGGCATGCATTAACACACACATACACACGCACTGACTGCCTTATCCTAAAAGTGAAGGTGTTGCCTCTTTAAGGCAGCCTGGTGGTCAAGTCATTTGTTTACTTTTCAGCCTGCATCGTTAGTCAACCAGTTCAAAACGTTTTCACGTTTTTAAGCCTTAAAATGGAACCTTAAACAAGGAGTAAGTAAACTGTTCAAATATAAGTGTGGTTTCTAGAATACTTTATGTGAAGTTAAATTATTTTGTCGTTATTTGTTCTTGGACTTCCTTTGTTTCCAGAATGCTATATGGTTAGCTGAGTTTTGAGCCTCTCCTCAAAACTTTGAGTGACATCCCTTGGTGTTGCAAAATATTGAATTGATCAAAAATGTACCAACTCAGATTGTTTATTTATTTAGTAATTTTTTATTTATTAATTTAATTGGTTAGTCAACATTTTGCACATATAAAAAGACACCAACATAGAGTAAATTTTCAATATGCCTGTGGAATGCAGAAGTTCCCTTGTACATTTAAGAAATTCTCCTCGTTTAGGTCTCATATGCACAGAAATCACAGGCAGTCATAAAAACAAGATAACGTTATGCATAGGCATCCACAGGCGAACCTCCACTGTCAGGTCCTAGGGTGTGCATTTGTGGCTTGTAATTTTTCAGAGCTGTGCTTCCACTTGCAAATTCATATGAGATGGTAGAAAAGTTTGCTCACTCCCTTTAATGCACTAATTTTATTTAAATAATTAAATAAAACTATTAAAATAAACCCTTTTAAAGGGAACATTGCTACGTTTTTGCTGAGTAATCTTTTTATTTAAAAAAAAAAAATTATGTTGTTTTCAAGGAAACTTCAATAGAGACTGAACAAACCCTACCAGCCACACCAAGGCTCATCATGGTAAGCATAAAATATATAGTAAACAACCTATATGTTCTTTGCAGTTTTAAGGGTGACTTTTAATTTTTCAGGAGATAAACCTCTAACCTCATCTAAGTGGATGGTCAGCATTGAGGGGAAAGTGAAACATTGCATTGAAGAGAAGCTGGATTATGCTGCAGTACTCTCTGTGCTTTTTGGTTGCTTTTATTTTTTTTTATATTGGGTACCAGGAGTCAGCCAGTGCCACACTTGAGCTTATTCAAAGGTTAGTGTTAAAAATTGTTATGTCCAATCATGGTTTTAATTAAGGAATGTCTTTTTTGCCAATATGTATTTGTTGTTGTACTTGGTTCTCATAATACAGGTATTTATTTTTTAATTTTTTAATTTTTTATTTTTTGCAACAAAACTGGGTCTACAGTTAAAAGAAAGGTTCAAAATGTGAATCCACATGACCATACATTTTTGCAGAGCCATAGTGAGTTTAAATAGAAAACATCTGATTAAGTAAGCATAAGAAATATTTCTTAAGACTTTCATTATAAAGACATAAACTGGTAATTAAATTTTTGTTGAATTATTACAGGTTTGGAACAACATGTGGGTCAATGGTGACTGAGTATTATATTTTGTCACTACATATTTTGTGTGTGTGTGTAATAATGTAAAGGAAGAAAACATTATTTCTATTTGGCTATAATTTTTTTGTAAATATTGATTTCATTAATTTGCTTTTATTGAAAATATGCTTGATTAATTAAGTTACTAACATACACTGGCGTTGTTGTTTATTTATTTTACTTTTGTTATTATATTGTTAAGGAAATAAGACTACTTGTATTTTGTTTATAATTTTTACTGATGTAGTAAGATGTTATTTAGCCAATTCTATAGATAATGTGGTTGCTTTTGTGTGTGTGTTTTTTTTTTTTTCATTTTAGTATATGTTCTGATTTGTTAAATTTTGCGATATATTTTCATGTTATGTATTTGTTTTTCCCAAATGAATAAAATATATTTGTATGAACATTTTATATGCATTCTCTTTTAAAGAAAAAAAATAAATAAAAATATTGTCATTCTGGTGTTACACAAATATTATATACAGTAAATTTATATGCAGTATTATACTGAGTGGTTTCGAGTAATTATAGTAAATAACTGCCAACACTCCTGCCAGTTATTCACTGTAATTCTTTATTTACAGTATATAACTGGCAACACTGTTGCCAGTTAGTCACTGTTAAAGATTCATTACAGCAACTAGCTGGCAACAGTGTTGCCAGTATTCTACTGTAAAAAAAACCCGGTAAGGTCTAACAGCGTATGGGTTAAATCATGTAGAAAAATCTCTTTGAAGTAGCAACTTCAGATTATAACCTTTGAACCGCTCTGGCAAGGTTCTCTTCAATGCTCCGCTCTCATTCATCTCTCTTTCCGAGGAAAAAAGAAAAAAAAGGGCAGCCATCTGCTTCCCGCGGTTCAGTTCCTGCCGCTGCTGAGGTACGGAGTAGAATGAGCACATGGGGATCACAGGTGGATCTTCCTTACGTGAGGAACTTTCCCTTTTGCGCTCGTGGACGGCGGATGAGAAAGAGCCTGGTGAGGATGATGTTATATCTTTAACACTTTCCGATACTGAGGTTAGTGCTCTGCTGGGTTCTACCCAGAAAGAGCAGGAGATGTTTGAGGATGGCAAAGAATCTGAGGCAGAGCCTTCTCAATCCTTCTGCCCAGCGTATGTAGAGCTATTGGAGGTTATGGATCGCGTCACGGCAAAGTGGGACTTGCCATGGAAGTGCAAGGTAACCCCGCGAGGTCACCTCGACTAGCGTTATCTTTCTGACCATAGCCCTCCAGCTCAGATGAGCCTTCAATTTCTGCCTGATCTCCATACAGAGATCGAAAAGGCATGGAAGAGACCATTTTCTTTTTGCATCCATCAGTTTCAACATAAGAGTTATGCTGACATCAAGGCAAAGCGGCTATGAAAGGATGCCCCCCTGTAGAAAAAGCTTTCTTTCTGTGGAGGAGACATCCTCTCTTAATCTCCCTCCTTGACATCTAAACCCCTTCAGGATACATCTTGCTTAAATGGCAAGGCATACGCAGCAGCAGGTCAGGCTGTGGCTTCATTACACATGATGGCGGTGCTTCAAGCATATAAGGCTGATCTGCTAAAAGACCTGGATAAAGGCGAGGGCCTTTCTCCTGATCAGGTAGCCGAGCTGCGCCACAGCGCAGATCTCTCTCTCTGTGCTACCAAGCAGGTGCCTTCGCCATGGGTCTATGGCGGCCATGGTGGTAGCGGAGAGACATCTGTGGATGAACCTGGCAGACATAAGGATGAAAAAAAAGGCTTTCTTTTCGATGCTCAGGTTTTGCCTTTCAAACTTTTCAGTACCTCCATTGAGATGGTAATCGAGAAGATCAGGGAGATGAAGGCACGCTCAGCTGCTTTCAGATCCTTCAGTCCACAAAGGTCCAGGTCTGAGGCCGAACAACATAGGGGTTCACAGCACAGAAGGCTAGTGTCACAACTCACGCTCCTCCCCCACCTGCGGGTAGAGGTAAGAGGAATCGTGGGTCATGGGGAGGTAGACAAGACCTAAGGTCTTGTCTACTGGATCACCACTTTGATCCAGATGAGGCATCAGTGTTCTCGTCAGAATCAGAGAGATACTTAAGCCGCGTTTCCACCGCAGGAACTTTACCCAGGAACTAGGGACTTGGTCCGGTACTTGGTGTGTTTCCACCGCAGGAACCAGGAACTAAATAAAAGTTCCGGGTAAAAAAATGCGCCCCAGAAAGTCCCTGCTGGCGAGGTGGTACTTTTTTAAAGTTCAGGAACTTTCGGGGGCGGGACTTTGGCGCTAAACATCCTGATTGGTTGAGTTGACGCAGCATTGGTTGAGTTCAACCACCATTTATTCGGATCAACATTTTCAAAATATTACTGTTATTGTGTCATGAAATGTAATTTTAAAAGTATTTCAGGCGAGAATGTAGTTGTTTAAAACTCAAATCTGTTGTTTATTTATAAAGACAGCGCCTATTTAAAAATGTGTTTCGCCGATCTCTGAGACGGTGAGCTCCACACGATCAGCGAGAGCTCAGTGATCATCTATCCGCCCAGAGGCAGCCTCACCTTGGATAGACCTTCTGATATGTGCCGCTGGCTCTGATGTGTCTTTAGTGGTTAAACATAACATATAATTCAGCTGCGGGGTAAATCTAACAGGTTTTCTTTGGTCTGTATTCAATTTATCTATATGTTAAAATGAAAATAAAAAAGGCAAGTCTATATAATATTTCGTTTCATTGTAATGGCTGTATATAACGTTACACTTATCCCTGAACTAAGTACATTTCTGCAGCTGTTATTATGTTTAAATGAAAACGAAAGGAGGCAGTGGTATTTTATATCCTATTTCGTTTTATTGTAAATGTACTGAGGGGAAAATTGCAGTAGCCAAAGCGATCTGAGTTCACGCAGCATTGGTTGAGTTCAACCACCATTTATTTGGATCATTTTCAAATATTACTGTTATTGTGTCATGAAATGTAATTTTAAAAGTATTTCAGGCGAGAATGTAGTTGTTTAAAACTCAAATCTATGGTTTATTTATAAAGACCGTGCCTATTTAAAAAATGTGTTTCGCCGATCTCTGCGATGGTGAGCTCCACTCGATCAGCGAGAGCTCAGTCCTCATGTATCCGCCGAGATGCAGCCTCAAATCGGCTAGACCTTCTGATATGTGCCGCTGGCTCTGATGTGTCTTTAGTGGTTAAACATAACATATAATTCAGCTGCGGGGTAAATCTAACAGGTTTTCTTTGGTCTGTATTCAATTTATCTATATGTTAAAATGAAAATAAAAAAGGCAAATTTATATAATATTTCGTTTCATTGTAATGGCTGCATATACACATATCCCTGAACTAAGTACATTTCTGCAGCTGTTATTATGCTTAAATGAAAACCAAAGGAGGCAGTGGTATTTTATATCCTATTTCGTTTTATTGTAAATAGGAAAATTGTAGTAGCCAAGACGAGCTGACTGAAGTTATCAAGTACGCTGCTGTTTATAGATTTACCGGACTTGCGTCGTCGCGGACATCACACTCCCGAGTCGAATGCACAAAGTCTGAACTAACTACCGAGGATGCACGTCCAAAATCAGCGTACTTTAAAAAAACAAACAAATCAGCAGTACTTTGTATTGAGAAACGCGCGCAGACCTACGTCACCAGTCTATTTGCCTAATCTTCCCGGTACTTTACACCGCGGTGGAAACGCAGAAAGCAACAGGTCTGGGGGGAAAAAAGTTCCTGGGAAAAAAAGTTCCTGGTAAAAATGTTCCGGGTAATTTCGGTGGAAACGCGGCATTAGTATCTACTCGTTCTCTTTGGGGGTTTTTACATCTGCCCTTATCCTCACCTTCCTAATTCCCCTGTAACCACCAGCTCTCCACCTGACCAAGGTAAGGTGATAACTTCTTGCATAACAGTCTCCTATGCTGGACCTATGATGTTTTGGTTGGTTCTATGTTCATAGTTACCAACTTACTGATGGTCCGGACTAAAGGGAATCGCCCCTTGAGCGGGGCTCCAGCACAGGAACCAGGGTGGGTCAGTATGATCCATTCTGTATATACTTGTATAGGTATCAAATTGCTGGTGGTTGTGTGTGTACTAATCTTCTTGGAGTTTCTTTGCAGTGCTCACTAAACACTCATCTGCATTATGTCCAGCCGGTATGATAGCCCTGATTCTGGCTTCATGTTTTGGGTATCAGGCGGCCAGATCACAGGTTTCTGCGGGAGCCTTCTTGATCATCAGGCCTGGCACGGCACTGCAAGGAATTTCATGAATGTCTGGCCAGGTCGCTGCTGATGAATCAAGCGAGAAGTGGAGGAGGCAGTTACAGAAGTCTTCTTGTATATGCTGCCTCAGGTGATGCTCCCCGCGCCAGATGTTTGTGCGGTTCGGCACCTCTGCGATGCTTAGTAACTTTTAAGTACACACACTAAGCTCTGTGTACTTTCTGAAAACCACATGGTGGTGAGTGTAGACTCTGAACACTTTCCACACTTTCTAATATCCACGAAAGTGGTAACTTGAGTTGGTAAAAGCCCCATTCATCTTGGGCACCACTCCATCTAATCTAAACAGGGTGTTGCTTCTAGGGATCTGTTGAGACAGCTCCTTCCGCAAGCTTATGCAAGAGCAAGTGGTAGCCCCTGTGTGACAGGCAAGACTTAGTATACAATGCTAGAATCTTTGCAATATCCCTTTAAAGGAATCTTTCTTGATTCCAAGCCTTCAGCTCTACCCAGGGCTGAGGCCTTAACGAGTAAGTTGGATATGTAGCCTAGGCTTTTGGCCATAAGGAGTAATGTCATGGAGAGCCGTCTAATGTCCCAGGGTCAACTCCCGAGGAAATCGTAGATTTGGTACTTAGTGTTCACCATGATTCTGGCCTGCACTCCCCTCAGCATGGCAGCATGCATACTGTTCCACATAGCGACCCCTAGAGGACACAGTTCTAAGTTCCATTGAAATGGAACGTCTCAGGTTATGAATGTAACCATGGTTCCCTGAGTAGGTAACGAGACACTCCATCCTCTAGCTCCCTGCCATGCTTTGGATGCAAGCTTCAGACGAAGAAGTGAACGACATGTTCTCCCGGCGCCTTTTTATCCATAGTCAAGTCGGTACATCAGGGGCTGTCGCCAGCCAACTCGTAAGTGTATTTTCAATGTATGCTTCAGACATGGGTCAAGATGAGGTGTTCCCCATAGCGACCCCTAGAGGACGCAGTGTCTCATTCCCTACATTCGTAACCTGAGTCGCTTTTACCATGGGCAAACCGTGCAGCCGGCCTGGGTGGCATTTTTTCATGATACATGGGGGGGGGGGGCACAAGCAGTTGTAAAAATAAAAAATAATCCTCTGTGCCACTGCCGCGAAGCAGTTTTCTATTATATATAATTTCACTGTGTAGTGAATTGGCAAATTAGCACCTCTGCTTGCTGAGGACGTGCAGTGTTTGAGGCGCCGGGCTGGACAAAATTAATGCGAATGCCGAGAGAGAGAACCATAGTTCGTGAGAGAGACCGAGTATGTCTGAAAGAGAGACCGAAAATGTGCTCGAAAGAGAGCGACAGAGCACAAGAAAGACAGAGTGCGTCCGAAAGAGAGCTGAGTGAGAAGGGGAGAGGGGAGTGGGGCTCGGCGCAGGGGACAGTTCACCTCTGTGTCTCTCCCAATCCAAATTTTTTTTCCAAATAACGAACATTTCATTCATAATATTATGAATACAGGCCTATAGTTCCTGCACATTTTTGTTTTTCTGAATTGTGTGAAATGGCTAATAAAAATAGTACAGTGTGAATTGGTTTAGTCTTGACTTCTGGTCATGAGTGACACCGTTGGGAGAATGGGAAATCTGCTGATTGTCCAGTGCCAAATAAACACACAGATGGACAGGAAAATGTCAAAGCCATCAGGTGCCAAATTTAGAGAAAAAAAAGAAAAGAAAACATAACCCTAACCTTAAAAAATAAAAATAACCCTAACCCTAACAAGAAAGAAAAGAAGAAGAGAAACGAGCAAAAGATAAAAGTATGCAACTATGTTCTCTCTTTATGATTATTATGGTATCCATGACCATGTCATGAATGGATACCGCTCAGTAGGTACTGATATGCTGGACAGTAAAGTACTTAGCCTGGCGGTTGACTATGTTTGCGTGGTCCGTTATGTCAAATATAAAATGCATGCTTAATGAAAGGTGTTTTTCCCTCTATTTGGAAAGAAGGTAAAATTATTCCCTTACCTAAAGATGGCAGACTAGCACTTAATGGGAAGAACAGCAGACCTATTACTATTCTCTCAGTTCTTATTAAGCTGATGGAGAGAATAGTTCACTCACAAGTAAAGGAATATTTTGAATCTAATGGTTTGAACACAGATTTCCAACATGCTTATAGACAAAACCACTCAACTTATTCTGCCCTTACATTAATGACAGATGACTGGCTCAAGGAAAGGGATAATTTAAAGATGACTGGTGCTGTATTGCTTGATTTTAGTGCGGCATTTGATGTCATAGATCACAATCTACTCATTGGTAAACTAGAATGCTATGGATTTAGCCCAACTGCTATAGATTTTATGAAGAGTTATCTCACATGTAGGACGCAGCGGGTTTATTACACTGGCAGCTGGTCTCACTCTAAGGTCTTGGACTGTGGGGTTCCGCAAGGGAGCTGCCTGGGACCACTTTTATACGCCATCTTCACAAATGATTTACCATCTGTTTTGTGTAAAGCAACTGTACAAATGTATGCTGATGATTCCACCTTGTATTATGCTGCAAAAACTGTCAGTGAACTGGATTATGTTTTATCAGCTGAGTTAAATATGGTTTCTGATTTAAACAACTTATATAAAACAGAATAAGTTGGTGCTGAATATCTAAAAAACCAAATCAATTATTTTTGGATCGAGTCATTAATTGTCATTAATTCCAAAGATGAGTTTGAACTTGTCTGGGGAACCTATAGAACAGGTAGATGAAGTAAAATTACTGGGCACAATAGTGGATATTCAGCTGTCATGGGTAGAACATATTGATACCATAGTGAAGAAGATGGGTAGTGGTATCTCTATGATGAGGAAATGTCTTTCTTATGTCCCCACACACATTGTGGAGCAGGTGGCTAAATCTTTAATTTTATGTCATTTGGATTATTGTGCCCCTGTATGGTCATCAAAAATATCTAAAGGTCAACTAAAGAAATTACAAACGACCCAAAACAGAGCTGCTAGGTTAGAATTACATTGTCCCATCAGAACAAATACTATTAGTATGCACTGACAGCTCTCATGGTTAACGGTGGAGAATAAGCTGGTTTTTAATTAAGTTTTTTAGAAACATTGTCTATTCTTCTGAAACAGTTTTTTTTATATAACCAAATTGTTAGGTGTGATCAGGTACATTCTCATGTGACTAGGTCTGTGGATGATGACCTGATGATATTACCACGCCCAAAATCAAAATGCTTTAAAGAGAACTGTTATTTATTGTGGCATCAATCATTGGAATAATTGCCCATTGAATATACGTAAAATGAATAATAATAATAATAATAATAATAATTTTTATTTATATAGCGCCTTTCCAGAGCTCAAGGACACGTTACAATAAACAAACAACAATAAATGCAATTGACAAAGAGAGCAGACAGAACAACAATAGGCAAATGAGAGTGCAAGTACAGTAAGTGAGAATTGTGTAGATGGGGCAGCAACCAGCAGAGAGAGAGGAAAAAAAATAAAGTAAAAAATAAAAAACACACTAAGACCGATACATTCAGAAAATAGGTGGGTTTTGAGCATGGATTTTAATTCAGAGATAGTGTTAACAAAACGGAGTGATGGGGGGAGAGAGTTCCACATTTTGGGCGCAACAACACTGAATGATCTGCCCCCCATTGAAGCAAGGCGATGCCGAGGGACAACGAGAAGGCTGGAATCAGCGGATCGTAAAGAGCGAGTTGGGGTGTAAGGGAGAAGCAGGTTACAGAGGTAGGGGGGAGCAAGGCCATGCAGAGACTTAAAAGCGAGAAGGAGAATTTTGAATTTAATACGGTAAGCCACAGGAAGCCATTGAAGATCATGCAGAATTGGGGAAATGTGTGCAGAACGCTTGGTGTGGGTGAGTAGTTTTGCAGAGTTTTGAATGTATTGTAATTTGGAAATGGAGCTAGCTGATAGGCCGATGAAAAGTGCATTGCAGTAATCAAGACTTGAGGTGACAAATGCATGGATGGCAAAGACTCTTTTAGGTACCATCTGAGAATGCACTATTTAAAATTGTGAGTAAGGAAAGGACATATTTATTTTATGAATGTAATACTGTAATCATTTATTTAGACTAATTTATGATGATGTGTATTGATGTATATAATGTAGTGCTATATTGTTTTTATATTAACATTATGTGATTTATTTTTGTTGTGGATCCCAGGAAGACTAGCTCGTTCACTTTGGTGACAGCTAATGGGGATCCATTTTACAATAAACAATAAACAATGAAGGGCTAATGTTAATTGGTGCGTAACTCTTTAAGTTTGTTATCCTTTTTGCTATGATGCTTGCTATGCTTATACAACAATAATTCGGTTTTAACTCAACAAACACAAGATCTAATTTCACCATAATATTGTGCTTTGTAACAAAATCGTTAAAAGTTCGGTTATTATTTATTTTCATCAGTTGGTTTAAAGTTAGGCCCTGTAATTATCCAAAGGGATTTTCAAATCTGTGTAATTATAATTTAAATCGGACTACTTTTCAAATTGTATTTCATAAACCAACATCTCAGACGTTATTTCAAAAAGTTATGGGTTTTCAAATAAAAAAAAATACTTTCTTTTGCAGAACATGTAAAAGATTATAAAAATGTTTACCCAAATAACCAAAAAGTTATTGGTGATTGATTTTTTATTTATTTAACAATTTCATGTCATTTTATTTTTAAAACAAGTCCTAGTGTCCACTACAGAGGACATAGCATAACATATGAATAAAATATCATTTAAAAAAAAAAAAAAATTCTATTTGTTTATGCTCTAAACAATGTGATGACTTGAAAAAAAAAAACCTAAATTCAAATTTTTTCAAGTGTGTTTTACAAAGTTACGATCAAACGTTAATCTGTCAAGTTATAATTTTCTCAAAACGTCAGCACAAAAATTGTATTCATGGAACAACTTAAACGTTTTAGTTTCAGAGCATTCCAAATGTTCATCTTCCTTTTAATATTCGTAGCATATAGCCAAACCAAATAGTTAAATAAGTAAATAAATAAATAATCATAGCTTCAAAGAAAAAACGTTCTGGTTGTAATTACCTTTTGAATCGCCGAACTTAATCCATGTTTATAAAGTCTCTTCGTATGTTGAACATTTTCAGGAATCCTTAAATTAAGCTAAAAAAAATCCTGTTTAAGAAGTCAATATCCAAATAATTGTCTTGTTCCTCTCATGAGCAGTCATCTCGCACTGGACTGTCATCATTTCTCCAGCAACCAATCCACGTTTCATCAAGCAGCATTTTCCCCTATGTTAACTCAACGAAGTTGATGAGATCGTCTCCGCCTCCTGCCAACATACCATAACAAATTATTCTTACTTTTTTAACGTCACTTTTGCGTCAGAGAGCAACGAAAGAAACGAAATTTCATGTTGCCCAGCAACTTCACACATAACACGTGTATACGCAGAACCACAAGTTCCCAGACATTTAGCTACTGATGGGTGTTAACCCAATAACCAGCGATTAACGGTATAACAGTAGTGCCCTGCCTTGGGGAGCGTTTACAAAGATCTTCTTTAGTACATTATAGCACTATAATGCAGAGTGCAGAGCGCTGTAGGCATCATGACGCAAATGTAGGCGGCAGCAGAGTTAAATCTGATTCTCTCAGTGAAGTATAGAGCAGATTAGAGAAAAGGGAAATGATTCTGTCCAAGCATGCGCTGAATCATTCAAACTTTTATTCAGTTCATCTTGCTGGCTTACTAAGCTTGGGTGGGTGTCCCCCACCCGGTCAATGAATCAGTCAGATTGTGTTTCTGGACACCAGTTTACAGTTTAAGAACTCCCTCTTGGACACCCTATTTTCCCTCTCTCATTATCACTTGTCATCTATCCATACATCCCTCTGTTCTACTTATAATCCATTAATAATGCTAAATGCAAGTATGTATGTGTACACAAGTCAGCACATACAGGCTAGTGACTTTAAGTATCTGGGGCAGTGTTTGAAGTAAAGAGATATGGTTTGAAGTGTTTGGTAGAAATGTTCTTTGTTTAATTGACTCAATTGTTCAATTGAAGTTCATAATGTGTACACATTATTAACAGCATTAATTTTTGAATAACGTTTTTAAAAAGGTTAAAAAATCAATTTACAGTGTAACTTTGAACGCTGACATTTTTTTTACATTAAAATTTTTTAAACATTTAAATGTCTTTAGACTCTTCTGTGAAGAGACAGATAAATCAAGGTGAAATGCAAATATTTAATATCTATCTTTTATATTTACTTATATAATAATGTATTGATGGTTTTTAGGATGGTCATACATGTACATGACATATAGATCCAAAAATATATTACACAAATACCTCTGTGAGCTACACATATATTAAATTGTTCCCATTTCTATAGGTTTCATATATTTTTTACTTTAGCCCTATATCATATATGCATGTTTAATATGCACATAAATTACATTTGAGTACGAGTATTTTTGATGCAACATAGCATCTGATGTCTGTAATTAATTATAAACAGCGATGCATTAAAACCTTTCTAATTTGCTAAACTCTGTGGGAAAGTGGATCTCCCGTTCCAGATTTGAGGATCACTGCACTAAAGCATAGTCTATTGATAACTGTACAAATATATATTTTATATTTTACGGAAAAGACTGCTAATGGACTTCCACTTGACTTAAATTGACTGCAGTCAATATCGAACACAAGAGATGCTGGTGGTTATGGTCATCTTTTTATCCTTTAAACATATCCCTATTTCTTCAGCATTTCTTGAATGATGTGAACACCTTTGCTTAAAAAGTGTATTTTAAGAAATCGAGACATCCTGTACATGCATTCACAGAGAGAATGTACAATTTGAAACAAAAACAATTATTGCATGTCTCTGAAATGGACAAATGAACATATTACAAATTGGTGTCAAACACTTTTACAGAACAGAACTTCTTGAATGACAAATCATCAGAATAAAAACAAAACAAAACAAAAAAACACTTAACACCTTTAATTGTTGAACTTGAACAGATCTTTGCACAGTAATATAGATATACATATAAAGAAAAAAAAAGTATAAAAGAAATGGAGAAAGACCACAATCAAAGCAATCGATGAAAATGAAATCAATCAAACATTAAGAACATTCCATTTGTCAAAGTTTAGAAATAAAACAATCAACTAAAAGCTAATTTAACTGCATTTAACTTTAGATACAATAGACTCCATCATGTCTAACATTATTGCTGCTGACTCCGAAAGGGCCACACTTTAGTTTTTCTGTGACTTATATGCTGATTGCTGTGTTGTGTCCTAACAATGATCCTTAGTAAGGCTTCTTGTAAAGGGATGATTTATCATCCCAATGTTTAAGTTTAGAATTCCACGTAGGCTGGACTACAGAGAGAGTTGATGTTGTGGGTGTGTTAGAAAGGGCAGCACACATATCGATCTGATGCTAATTTCATTCAGAGCATAAAGTGATATAAAGGGCATGCTGAGTATGAAAGTATGTGTTATGGCTCTTCTGGCATTTTATAAAAGACATGCACATCTATCTATAGAGGTGCTCAGCATTTACGTCACAATTAACGCATATAAAGTTCTGTAGAAGTCACTTCTTAACACTTTAAGGGCCTAAGACAGTACAAGATGACTAAACTAACAAACTGTTGAATGAAAACTAATTCTTTGAAATCTCTAGGTTTGAACATGGCTAAGTCTCAGAATTAGTATGCGTTTTGCTAGACATAGGCCTACTTTTTAAAGTGAGTATTAAGGCCTGGGCTTCACTGCTCCTTCTCTGAGTCCTTAGTTTGGGAGTTGGTAAAGCTAGCCAAATCTTCCAGTGTCTCCTGAGCTGTTTGCTTGAGAGCGGAGTGGCGGCTTGAAGCTAGATGGTGGATACGACTGATTGGAAAAGAGCGCAGAAAATCAGTTTTAATGTGTGACATGACCTCTCTCTCCAGCAGTAAGGACTGAAGGAGCCTCAATGACTGCAGACACACTTCTGGGTCAGGGTCTGTGGGAGAGCGAGAGAGTGTTTCTATGCAGGTCAGAGCTCAATATAATCCTCTATGAACAGTGCTGAGAAGACATTTAACTGAAATTAAATGAACTTCAATGTTCCTTGGACATGGAGTACAAATTTTTTGTATGCGTTTTTTTTTTGTATTTGTCATCCTTTCCACAAAATGCTTGCTACGGATACAACAAAAAGAAAAATGTACATGACTGAATTTTTTTTATGACAAAAGTTTCAGAGGCAGTGTGTAAACGTACTTGGCACAACAGGTATATATATATATTATTATATATAATTTTATTTAATTTTTTTTACTTTTTTTTTTTTTTGTACAACAATTTTGAATGAGAATTCCGGAATCTGTGTGCAAAGACCTTCAATCTTCACACACAAACTTACACATACGCACCTTCCAGATGTGTGCTCAGAAGAGGTAGAAGGCCAGGGCTCTCACTTACGAGCTTCAGCCCATTCACACTAATAGTGATGTTATATAGAGCCATTAACATCAATCTGCACACAAAATTAAACAATCACATACTTCAGAAGGAACCACATACGTCAACTTATTTCAAAATATGGTATACAATAACAACAACTCTGTTTAACAAACTGCATATTGTATAAACATTATGCAAGTGTCCACAATAAAGACATTTTTCTTTTCAAAATCTAGTTAAATTTTTTTTTTTCATGACTCTAAATTGTCATGTGGTGTAACCATTAAATAAAAAGTAGTAAGGTTTTCATTTCACCCTAAAGACATGTGAATTCACATCTCGCCCATATAAAAACGTAATATATGACATATATTGCCCTATGTAGCAAAAGCAATAACGACATATATGTTACATATACAGTGATATATAATTTTCATATGTACACTTCCAATTTTGACTGTTAATTACACAATGCCTATAGTAAAAATATATACGTATGATGGGTTTTTTCAACAACATATTTATTTATGTCTAATACATGTCTATCTTTTAGATTTATATAATATCAACATGCATCAAAGGGTTTTTGGATGAATCTACAAGACATTTATATCCAAAAATGTATAAAACAGACATATTTGCATATGCTAAATATAAGTTAATACTTGAAACTGTTTTAGTTTCTAATATTTTATTTATTTATACTTCATATGACAATATACTTCATATGTGACCCTGGACCACAAAACCATAAGGGTCATAAATGTCAATTTTGGGAAATTTTGATTTATACATCATCTGAAAGATGAACAAATAAGATGGAAAACTGGAATTGAGGGTACAAAATAAAATAAACTAAATATTGAGAAAATCACCTGTCCAAATGAAGTTCTACGCAATGCATATTACTAATTAAAAATTAAGTTTTTATATATTTACAGTAGGAAATTTATAAAATATCTTCATGGAACATGATCTTTACTTAATATCCTAATGATTTTTGACATAAAAGAAAAATCAATAATTTTGACTCATTCAATGCATTGTTGGCTATTGCTACAAATATATCTGTGCTACTTAAGACTGGTTTTGTGTTCCAGGGTCACATATATGGACATTCAATATATGTACATATATCTGGACGTGTGATCATTATCAAAAATGTTTATATATATATATATATATATATATATATATATATATATATATATATATATGTGTGTGTGTGTGTGTGTGTGTGTGTGTGTGTGTGTGTGTGTAAGTGTAAGTGTGCAAAAAAAAAATTGTAGATTCATAAATAAATAGTAATATTCGGATGTGTATTTTAAAGTAGTGACATACGCTTTGAGTTTTGGAAACACTCCTGGTTTCATTAGATACAGCAGCTGCAACAAAGTATCCAACAGGATGTGGGCAGAAGAGGATAAGAAGTCCCGTCCACAAGACACAGCAGCGATATCTAAAACCGATCAACAGATGAAATGACAATTTCTTTTGTTTTTGAGATGGTAATATACAGTATAAATCAATTATGACCCATAGATTGAACTAGTAGTATAAACAAACTCAGTGCCCTCACTGGTAACAACGCCAGCCAGAGCCAGAACTAAATGATGCTCTTTTGAATTGTAACTCTGTTGTGGCTTTGCCTCGTCATTCAGAAACTTGATGGAAGTCTCCAAGGTTCGACCTGCAATGCTCAGGAACGGCTCCAGTTTACCCTGTGGATGCACAAGTGTATGAAGAGGTTTCTTACCTGGTTGAGGTAAAGCAAAATTCAGGTCCTCCCACTCACAAAACAACCCGGCTCATTTAATCTAACTGGAAGTCAACCCTTAACAGTGTCCTCTCCCAAAATGGGACAAACTCACAGCAGCCAGTATGTCTCTGATTGCTTCTTCCCTTTGGGACGCACTCCAGAGCAGGGTGCAAGATGCAGTGCCCAGCTCAGTGCAAAACTCTTTCTGCTGCTGCAGCTCCTCTCTGCACTCCCATAACTGCTGCTTTAAAACCAACTTCTCCTACAAATGTATGCGAGGAGAAACATATACACAATTAATAACTAGACAGCAATAACGTAGGTATTTGGGGAAGAGATTTATCCCTCTCTCTCACACCAACACACTAGTGATTCTCAACTTCTTTCTTCTTTTTGACCCTAAGACTCCACATTGTTAAGAATAATATTCAAAGGTCTCCCAGGATATCTTCGAGCGACCTGTTCCTTTAAATACGTTCCATTAGCTCAATGTTCTTCAGGCTTTACACTTTTTATTACCAATGAATTTTAAATGATTTATTTTTTAAATCAAAAAAAAAAAAAAAAAAAAAAGCATTACATAACTAGAAAAATTTTGAATAATCGTTTTTGCGGTGAGGCCTACTAGTGTAGGTCCCATATCTCTGGTTGAAAACCACCTCACTTATAGACATACAGTATGTTATTATTAGTATATTATACCTTACAAACTTTTCAGTGTGGGTCCTTCAGTTTCTCATTCTCTCCTCTCTATTTTATTACCTGTCTCTCTCTCTGACACTCACTCAGAGCAACATCTAGTCTGGAGCGAATGTGCAGACAATCCTCTCTCTGTTGCTGCTTCTCACGGTCACTGCGCTCTTTAACTATATAACAATGAAGAAACTTTTATTAAAACAACTGTCAGAATTAACATGTAGTATTGTTATGAACGCTGTAAAACAAGGTTGCACACCATTCAGAATTGAATTAAGACTGTATTTTCTAAATGAACACAAAATTTCGAACAAGATCAGATTTTAAAGAAGATCAGGCCCTTTCTTTCGGAACATGCTGCACAACTCCTTGTTCACGCTCTTGTTCTGTCCAGGATGGGCTACTGCAATGCTCTCTTGGCAGGTCCTCCCTGACAGTTTTATCAAACCTTTACAATGAATCCAGAACGCAACAGCAAGATCAATTTTTAATGAGCCGAAAAGAATGCACGTCACACCTCTGTTTAGCAGTTTTCACTGGCTACCAATAGCTGCTCACATAGAAATCTAGGTATTGATCTTTACCTACAAAACCACCACTGGCTCTGCACCCCTTTCCCTAAATTCCTTAGGCTTATGTGCCCTCTTGAAGTACGTGTTCTGCAAGTGAATGTCGCTTTATTATTCCATCCCTAAAGAGCTCAGTCCGAGCAGTCGAGTCCTTTGCCATCTTCAAGAATCACCTAAAGACACATCTCTTCCATCTTTATTTGATCCTCTAAATCTACCACTCTTTATTTTAATTATGTTCTTTTAAAATAAAACCTTTCTCTATATTCATGTAGGCCTACTAACTGCTTGTTTTCTTAAAAAAAGAAAGAAAAAAAAACTAACTAACACTAGTTTCTCTGTTCTTTTTGTATTCTAAGCTATTTGTCTTCTTTTTATTTATTATACAATTAACAAAAGGCAAAAAGGCCTCTAACACTAGCTTGCTATATTCTTTTTCTATTCTACCGGTTTTCTTTTTGTTGATTATATAATAATTAAAAAAACCTTGCTACTTGAACTGCATTAGGCTAACTGAGACTTATCATATAGCACTTGCATATAATTGCTCTTTTGTTGATTTTGATTGTGTCCATTGCCTTCATTTGTAAGTCACTTTCGATAAATGTAAATGTAAATTAGAACTGATCTAGGAAACAAGATGCTTAATTAAAGAAAAAAAAAACTAAATTTAAATATAAGGTAGCAGCGATTAATGAAATTCAAAGAAATTCATAAAGGTATAATTTGTTCTAGAGAAAGTTTGCCAAGGCAATCTTTGAATGTTGGCTAAAAGCATTGTTTATATAGTGTAAGTGACATGTATAAGTTGCTTGTGTGAACGAGAGCGGAAGAAGGCTTTATTTAAATTTTAGGATGCATTACCTGGGTTGGTTTCTTCTGAATTGCAATTCAGTAAATGTATCTTCTTGTTATTCAAATTCAACTTCTTGTGAGGTGTGGCCAATTTAATTGACATTCCATCTTAAGAATTAAAGCTTTGATTCTGAATTTTGCTCAACCATGTTGGAACAACGTCCATTGCATAGGTTTATTTACTATACAGGTGTATCATAACTGACCACTGCTACTGAAAGAAAATTTAAGTCATGTGCATCATAACTTAAAATTGCTACTTAAAGAGATTTTGCTTACATGCGTCCAGAGACCGTCCTTTATGGATAGCATCAATGCAGTCCCTATTGATTAATTTTGGCATAAGCTGCCGTAGTGTCCTGACTTCTGCCTCCAGTTTCTCCAAGTCTCGCTTTCTGACTCGAACAAAGCAGTCTGATCCTACATCCTTTAAACACACAGGACCGTTTTTGTTTACTGTTAGAGGTAAGCAAACGTTACAGCGTCGGTATGAGCACAAGAAGAGTACCAAACGTCTCCTAAAATGAATATATGTTATATCGTTGAGCGTGCGTTCACAGTTGAACAGTGACATCTTGTGGTAATTCTGGCGCTTGCGATCGTTTTTATCAATCTTTATAACAGAGTTGGTCATGGAAAGCGATTAAAATACTTTAGTGACGACACCATCTAACTTACTTAGAAAGTATCTTTATGTTTACAGAAGTAAATACATATCAAACAAACTATTGATTAGCTAATTAGCTTGCTAAACATTGCACAAACTCTTTCATCAACTTCAGCTTCTCAACAACAAACTTGAAATCCGCAAAAATAGTAAAGTTACCTCTCCTGCAGATGGCACAGACGAAACATTAGCTGTATTAGTTGTTTTCATTTCGAAAAGTGCAAATTTGACAATGTTGTGCGAACGGCTTCTGACCTATTATAATGTTTATAAAAGATGTCTTTAGCGCCCTCCACTGTTCAGCGCACAACAAGTCATCTACTGGTCACCCATCCCCCAAATTAACAGTAAAGACAATATTATTTCTTTTTAAAAAGATAAAAGATAAAGCTTCTTAACAGACTATATAAAACATATGTTCATATCCAGAATTCGTTCTGTAATAAATTCTACAAGCGTAAAAGTCTAGATAGATAGATAGATAGATAGATAGATAGATAGATAGATAGATAGATAGATAGATAGATAGATAGATAGATAGATAGATAGATAGATAGCTTTAATCTTTTAAATAAATTAAATCATTATGTGATTTAAATCATGGACTGGCCTGATAGTTCTGCATAGTTCCTGGTCCCGCTTGGTGAAAATCCATGGCGGGTTTTCTGTACGTCACCACGTTCTCTGTGCCCCAGCCTCAGCTAAACCTGTTCCAGAGCCCCAGCAGTGATCCAGCACGGGATTTCCAAATAGCCACTCAAGTTACACTTCGAGAGAGTGAGCGGAGCGCTCTGTCAGTGTTCAGTCTGTGCCTTCTTTGTGTTTGTGGTAGGTGTTGTCTGAGCACGCACCGCCTTGCACACCCTGGGACTTTCAAGCCAAGTAATTTATGTTTTCCACGACGCTGCAGAACTGTTGAACCATGTCTGTAGGACTGGAGCCCGGTTTCTCCAACGACGAGGTGCTGAGCCTGCGTTACCCGCTTCATCGCGCGTGCAGGGATGGAGACGTCGGCGCGCTTTGCTCGCTGCTCCAGCGCTCCTCTAACCGGGCAGACCTGGCTGCCGAGGACTCGTTTTACGGCTGGACCCCTATTCACTGGGCAGCACACTTCGGGAAGGTAATAGAAATACATTGTTTGCATATAGTTATGCTTTATTTCTCAGTTCTTTCTCTTCCGGAGATAGAGGCGTGGATGTGGACTGGAGTAGGAATAACGCGCGCGTAACACCATTAGTTAGGTGTGCTGTCATCAATAACTGAACTTACAGCGTGTGCACATGCGAGGAAAACTCAAATACTACATCAATATGAAATGGGTTGCCGTTATCGCCTAGACGATAAGGCCATCGGCAGAAAACAGGTCATATCATTCTCAGTGGCTGCGTGCAAACTCGCATGCTGCTGGGTAAGAGTAGAGATTAATCACTTAATGCATGTTTGAACTGAAAGCATTATGATTTCTGAGATGAGCAGAATACAGCGTCAGTGGCATGCGTTGTCTATCTTATCCATTCTTGATTGTTTTAACGTGTATGTAGTAACTGATAAACATCGGAAGTTAAGCTGGATAAAGGAAATCAAGCCGAGTATGGCCGTTACTGATTGCTTCTTTGTTTCTGGATCACATTACTTGGAATAATCAAGTTGCATGGACCGCAGCCAGCGAAGCAGCAACATCAGGCGCCAGCACGCAGCTTTTCATTCATTGGCTGGGCGAAGACCAATAAAACACCTCGCGCCAAAACTGCGAATTTAAAATCTAAACCTTCCTCTTGTTTAATGTTAAAACGTTTGGTGTTGTTACATTACTGTCTGTTAGTCAGGGTAGCACCATATTTAACATTCGACAGGAATTAAAACATGGTCTTGGGGAATTGAAGTACACCGTGTTCAATGGATAAGGATAAGCTAAGCGAAGACATTTATAAAAATGCTTGATATTGTGCCTAAAGTTTCATCAGATCATTTCTATTCTAGTTTAGAAATGCATGTAAACCTCAATGAGTTTATCAACAACTTTTACTGCAGAGTGGAGTTTTGACATGCTGTTGACAGAAATTCTACACATTTGATGGTCATGTTTGTGTAATTTTATTTAACACAAGATTATTGACAGTTTTGTTGAATTTGTACATCTGTGCCCATTCAAGGATGAAAATGTAAGCTTTGTGTCTTGTGTGAACAATTACTACTGATATTATTTCAACACATGACCTCATTATGTCTCAGTGCCAGCATTCATTATGGAAAAATGGAAAAGCTTCAGTGGCTTGTAACTATTTTTAGCATTATTCCTAATGGAAGTTTCCAGAGAAAGCCTCTGAGCGAAGAACTGCTCCTGTGAAATGTGCCATGTTTTCCACACTTGAACAAATTTTATCACTGGTTCAAATTTCTCTGCTTTAGTAAATTTCTATGTTTTATTACTATGTTTTATTAGTTTGTTTTTCATTGTCTTGACCATTCTACATTTCACTACACTTAATTCCTGTGACTCTTTGACTCTTGTTTACGCATTTTATAATCTGGTAAAAATGGAACCATGTGTACATGCATACATCGAGCGCATCGTGTTTCTGCTCCTAACATCTGCTGATTTCACACATTTTACAGAAATGTTTTGAATATGAAGCAATTTCAAACAGCCAAACAAAGGTGATAGAATTTGAAAGTGTTTGAGAGAATTGGTGCATTTCCAGAGTCTGTTTAATGTCAGAGAGAACAGAGTCAAAGAACAGGGTAATGAATTGCCCCGTGATGTTTCATATTGAAAATGCAGCACAGCTGCGGGTACCTTACAGTAGAGCCGGGAACATGAGACTCAAATAGCAAGTCAGGGAGATTGGTAGTCCGTCTCAAATTATTCGACTTCACCATTGTGTGTGAAGTCTGCAGCTGTAAACCTCAGCTTGAGCTGAAGTACACTTACCTCTTATCACCCAAGTTGTGGAATAATTGATGGTTGCCTGTTTTGATGAACATGATTTCACATTTTTGTAGTGGGTGAAACCAGGCACTGGTGGAAAATCGTGTCACTAGTTTGTTGATTTTATTTTTCTCTTTGTCACAAAACAGCTGGAGTGTGTTATGAGGCTGGTGCAGGTGGGATGTGAAGTGAATGCATTGACCACACGGTTTGCCCAGACTCCGGCTCACATTGCTGCATTTGGAGGACATCCAGAATGCCTGCTGTGGCTCTTACATACAGGGGCTGAAATAAACAGACAGGTGGGTCCACATACAGAACTTGATAATGTTATATTATTTGTGATGTCTTATGACTTTATTAACCCTCTCAAGCCTGGCATGAATTAATAATCAGAAAAATGTCATATCAGGCTTTTGTGGCACATAGTATGAGGTAGAGACAATAAGGAGAAAAAACACAGCTCAATTTTATTTGAGGCCCAAACTGAGCAAAAATAAGCAATTTGCTGCAGATACTGATAATTTATTACATTTTGATTGCTTGTCATGTATATCAGTTAGATCTTGATAACAGTATAGCAGACTACTTGCATAGAATAATATACTTATTAGTTGACACTCTGTATCACCAATATGTCTTAAGATATTAAATGCTTAGTTTTATGATCAAAGCTGTGTACCGTAGTTTTGAAGCATGTAATGCAGTGCAATACCACAATGATTGACAGAATGACAAAAACTCTCCTCAAGAGCCTGATGGATAAACATAATAAAAAAAAAAACATATATGGAAAAAACACTGTTTTTTTCAGTCTAGTAAGAGTTCATCTTGAAATATTAATAATAATATAAAAAATGTTTAGTTTATAAAAATCTGTAATGATTTCACAGCAGAAATACACATGAACCGCAACCTGAAGGTAGACGTTTTACAATTATACTAACAGGCCTTCTACTTCCTAAAAATAATAGACTAATCAGATAACACATTGTGTAGTAGATTATGTGCAACAGGTTTTTTCAGCCAAGTTTTGATCATGTTGGTAATTTTTAGCTCATTGAGTTGAGAATGTTTCATTTATAGGGGTGATATCAGCTTTGTGATTTATTTTGCAAGAGCACAGTCCCTCAATAATGAAGTGAAATGTTCAGCATTAAAGGTCTTTTATTTCACCATGGCATGGCATATGTTACCGTCTTCTTCTTGAGTCAGGTAATTAATCTATGAGCCCTTTAATGCAATTTATCTTTCAGGAAGTGGCTCAAAGTCTTATCATTTGCCCTAACTTATCATCCCTGTTTCCACTTCCTTCAATTCTCTATCCTATCTCCAATGTCCTGGTGCACAAATCTCTGCCAAACTGATCCTATTGTCAGGGATGATCCTGTCTGTGATGGACAGATCTTTGAATGGTGACGTCTGTCTTCAAGGTTGAGCACTGTAGTCTGTGATTTAGCCCAAAGGGCATTGGAGGATATTTACCCCTTAATAACAGATGAAGACAAGAAGACAATTGAAGTGACAAAATGAAAAGTCCTACTAATGTTCTAAAAATCTCAGTTCTCTTGCTTGACCAGTTTTTCTTGAGGACCGAACCTAACTATAATGCTGTGTACAGTTTTACTCTTCACTTTGAGAAACTGGAGTAATTAAAAAAAAGATGCCATGCCATTGCCATCAAAGCAGTCATTCCCAAACCCTTCAGAATGTGCCTTTTATTAACTGTTGGATTAGGTCTGTTGTCTTACACCCTTAGTCCATGTTTCCAAGCTAAAGTTGTAACGATCTTTTTTTTCTTTTTTCACCATTATTTCTCCAAAGTTCGTGCTGAAAGTGATTCTTAAGTCTTAAAAAGTAAAGTAAAGTTGGGTGTTGTACAACACAAAATGTGATAAGCCAAGTTGAGAGTACTCTGTAGACAGTCATTATTCTCATCGGCCTATTTAAGTAAAAAGCTAATCTGTCTGGCATCCCTAAACAGGCTGCTTGACTTGCAATTACTTGAATATTTGTTGATTAAAAATGGCCATTATCAAGTATGATATGTTCACTCAAACACAAACAAGCACAGACACTGAGGGGAATAATGCTCATAAACAAATCCATTCTGTATTATTTGACAGGAAGTGAGTGAGAGTTATCCCTGTTGTATGACTGCCTCTGCAGTAATTGTGGTTTGACCTACTTTTTGTGGTATTATCTGGGTTATTTAATGGCAAATTATCCTTTGTGCTTCAGTTTACAACCTTTAGGGGGAGCTGTTGTGTTAGGGTGAAGAGTTCAAAGTCTTCACTATGACTCACGAGGAGTGTTTGTTTAGATTCCTTTCTTCAGATTGATACCAACCAGAGATGCAGAAATAGCTTTTATAGATTTGCACATGCTGACGGTTGTTAAAAATGTTGATAAATTAAAGAATTGATGTCTAGAATTTTGTCAGCATTTTTAGTGTGAAGAACTGTTAGTGATGTTGTGGAAGCCTATTAAAATGTGCATTTTTCTCTTTTTCAGGATTATGTGGGTGAAGCACCCATTCACAAAGCAGCACGGGCCGGTAACGTGGAGTGCATTAATGTCTTGTTAATCCAGGGAGCCAAACCGGAGTAAGTCACTGTCTTACTGTTTTTTGCTGTTTTATTTATTTTTTCCAAATGCATTATTATGTGATTTTGTGACATCACAGTGTGAAAGAGAATCTCCACAAATAAAAAAGCTCTGCCATAAAGCCTTCATTTTGAATTTGACAATCTCAGGAAACCAGAAGGAATACAACTAGAAAGCAATAATACGTAGTTTACATTAAATTTTGATGTGGCTCAAAAAAGCTTTAAGTCCTTGGAAAATGTGTTGTTAATTTATTCAAAAAAGGTAATTTGTCTTTCTACAGTCTGAAGAATGTAAATTGAAAATATTAGTGCAAGAATTATTTTACATACAGTTGGTAATCCTATCACCCCTGTAGTACAGGCACTTTACTAATAATAATTTTAGCACTTGCAGAATAAATGTTTAAGCTCTTTTATTTTAGTTCTAATAACAACTGCAAATTGTAGTGTATAATTACTTTTTTTATTTTGTTTAATTAACTCTGTTAAAGTGATACTCCATCCTTAAATTGTTCCAAATTTCTAGACTTTTGTTAATTTTTGAAGTACAAATGAAAATATAGATATTAAGACTTTGATGAATCAAAAAGATGTAATCCATATGAATGGAGAGGTTTAACTTAGGCTTTTATTTACTCATAAACAGATTTAGTAAACAAAGACTTAAATGTATGCTTTTATTCACATATAAATGTATTCAAATGTAAAGAGTGTTAAATTTGTATTTTTGGGAGAACTGTCACTTTAAACGTCCTGCTCTGTGTAGGCTAGCAGAGCTCTTTTAGTGGAGTTTTTCTTCATCCAATGAACGTGTTTATCTAAACCTGTTGTCATCATTTAGCTTAAAGGTGAATTTTGTGTTTAGTGGTTCCATATGAGGTTAAGATGAAATTCAAACAAAACAAATGCACATTTCCTAATGCCCCCCACCCCCCAGCAGATCTGAGGTCTCAAAAAAAAAAAAAAAACATAGAATGAGAATTAAAACATCCCAGGGCTCAACGTTAAAGACTTTATTTCTACTGGCCTGGTCACCATGTGGTTTACATTTTTACCTGCTCTGCCACAAAAAAAAATAAAAAATAAGTTATTGTTTTCATTGTTTTTGACCCGTGTAACCTTGTATGCTGATAAATAAGCTTATTGTGACACTAACATTTTAGATGTCAGTTTAATTTCACAATTCTAGATTCTTATTTCAATACAACATTTAAAACTTAACAGCCTAGGAGATCAAGTTAAAAACATTATTGAAGACACTGAACACCGAATAATAAAACAGAAATTAATAAACAAGTTAGCACAAATAAATACAAAAGAACAAATGTTTAAATTGAATAATAAAAAAAAAGCTTTATAATAAAGGTTTTCAGGTAGGTCCAACAATAGTGTTTAGCAAGAGAAATTGAATAATCAAATATAAAATCATTGCATACATTGTAAAAAAAGTTATGTGTTGAGTTTACTTAATTCAGTTGTGCAAACTTGTTGCCTTAATTCAATTAAGTAATCTTAACTTTATTGTTAAATTAGTGTAATTAAAATTTCTGCTAATATATTAAAAGTATTCTTTACTTGTTTTAAGTTAAATTTACTTAAGCCATTTAAGTTTTCTTAACTTAATTGAATCTGTGATCTGAGGAACATTACTAATCAGAATTACTGACTCCCAGAGTGCATTGCGGCATGAATCAATTATGCAATTGCTTTGTTTTACAGTTGTTTTTATTTACCAATTTTATTTGCTGTCTTGTGTCAGTAAAAATAAATGAAATTTAATTGTTACAATTTATGTGATTTCCATGCTGTATGTTGAAGTCGGTGACTTAAGCACATTACCACAAATATGAAAGGACTATGTCAACCTAATAAAAAGCTTCTCATGAAAAATTAATGAAAAACAATGAAATTGTAAAAGATCACTTATAACCACAAAACAATACACAGATAATTTAAAGATATATCTCTTTGTAAAAGCAATCTATGTATTACTTTTCCTCCCTTTAAATCAAATAACCCTAACCCTAACAAAGAAAATTATAAATATACGAACAAAGTTCCAAGTGCCCAACAAATAGAACACTAATCAGTGTAATGGTGAGTCAAAAAACTCAAGGAAAATCAACATCCATTTATGAAGTCAGCTTATGTGATCTCTCAGATATTTCAGTTTTATTGAAAATTCAACATTCAACATGACTTTGGGAGACGAGTGAATGCAACTAGTGAAACAATTCGATTTTTCAATTTTAAGACATAAGTGTTCATTGAATCAATTGTAAAATCGATTTTCCAAGTCAAAAAAAAAAGTTTCCTTTTTCAACATCAAATAACAGACGAATGCAAAGACAGTGCTGGAAACACACAAGTCAGCAATATTTCTTATTTATTGGCATGAAGTTTCATGCAGAACAGCAACAGGAGTGCAACATTCTCGAAAAAATATATATGCAGAGGGGACGGCTGCCATAACAAAAGATAAACATCACTGCAGGCTTCAACCCGGCTGCATTTATGATTTAGGCAATTCAAAAATCTTGAAAAGATTATTTTAAATAATGATTAAAACCATTTCAAACAACTGTTCAAAATAATTTAACTTTAAATGGACTTGAGAACAGGCCAATGTTTTTTTTTTTTTTTTTTTTTTTTATTGAACGTAACCGACACTTAGGCTAGGCGGTACTAGGCCCGCATAAGGAAATGCACCAAAAGGCTAGGACCATTACAAATTTATTGGACAGGACAACAAGTCGATCAACATTTCGGGGTCCAGAGCAGAGTTTTTTTTTTATTCACTGTATGTAGCTGTTGAGAAGACGCGCTCCGACCGCACTGATGTACCAGGGACACTCAGGTACAGCTGCGCAAGGTGGTGGTATTACCGGTCGCTGTCAGCTTGAAATGGTCCTTTTTAGGGATGCACCGATCAGGATTTTTCATGTCCGATTCCGATACCGATTTTTTACAAACAAACTGGCCGATTCTGATACGATTTTTTTTTACGATTTTTTTTTTTCTTTAAGCAACAAACAAGAAAGAAGGAAAGTGTGCATAAACAAGATGTTTATTTGGTATTTAATAGGCCAAACTGGCTTTTGGCTATTGAAAACAATAACTGCAACCATCTGAAATTAACAGCAGTAACTGCACAATAAGCACCCTACATTCAATACAAACATAGATGTTACAGACATCAGCATTTAGCTTTTGTTTTTAAATTGGGTTTGAAACTACACAGAACTGGCCTTAAATTTAAAGATTAACTGTAAAATTAATAGTGTACATATTTGGTTAAAATCGATTCCCTATTTTCATTTTTGAAACTTTTTTTGGTTGGTCCGATCGATTGTGCAATTGATTTTCGAACTAAAAGGGACAGCCCTACTGCAGACATGGAGGAAATGAGTGAAAAGTCTGTTAAGACTCGTTTTCTTTTCTTCTTCTGTTGTTATGTTGCACATTAGCAACATATGCCACGTTTCCACCGAAAGTACCCGGAACATTTGTACCAGGAACTTTTTCAGACTTTGTGCATTCGACTCTGGAGTGTGATGTCCGCGACGACGCGAATCCAGTAATTCTGCAAACTGCAGCGTACTTCATAAATTCAGTCAGCTGACCATGGCTAATGCAATTTTCCTCTCTGTATATTTACAATAAAATGAAATAGGATATCAAATACCACTGCCTCCTTTCATTTTCATTTAAACATAATAACAGCTGCAGAAATTTACTTAGTTCAGGGATATGTGTATATATACAGCCATTGCAATGAAACGATATTATATATATTTGCCTTTTTTTATTTTCATTTTAACATATAGATAAATTGAATACAGACCAAAGATAACCTGTTAGATTTACCCAAAACGAATTATATTTAATGTTAACCACTAAAGAGACATCAGAGCCAGCGGCACACATTATAAGGTCTAGCCGAGGTGAGGCTGCTCTCGGCTGATACATGAGGACTGAGCTCCCGTTGATCGAGTGGAGCTCATCGTCTCCGGGATCGGTGAAACACATTTTTAAATAGGCTCTGTCTTTATAAATAAACCACATATTTGAGTTCTTTTAAAATTACATTTCATGACCCAATAACAGTAATATTTTGAAAATGATCCGAATAAATGGTGAAATGGTGAAACTCAACCAATCAGCATGTTTAGCGCCCAAGTTCCGCCCCTGAAAGTCCCAGAACTTTGAAAAAGTACTACCTCGCCAGCAGGGACTTTCTGAGGGGCATTTTTGGAAACATGGAAACCAGGGCTTGAATTTCGGTGCGGGAATGCGGGGATTGCGCATAATTTAAACCATTCCCGCAAGGTTAGCTTTTATAGTGCGAGAAATTCCCGCACAAATATATTTGCTTCATCTCAGAGCAATTGATTAAAAAATAAATTCACAGATGCGAGAAACAATATGTCAAATTGTCTCGTCAAATTGTCTTTTATTTTCGAATTTAATTCCTCAATCAGCGCTGGACCGGCATTTTCTGTCTCAGCGCTGAGCTCATAGACAGTAAACGGCGGAGCCCTGGCTGCTGTAGACAGATCATGTTTCACGCTGTCAATGCAGCGGTCTGCGTTGTGCTGATCTTACTCACACTATCAAGTGTAGGTGCAGCATTCTAACATTTTGAGTCAAAATGAGCTGTTTGTGAAGAAATTATCCGCTTCCAAATTGTCGTTGTAATAACGAAACGGAAACATTAAAAAACATTTTGCTCTTTATGCGAGTGATAGAGCGCGGCAGCAATGAACCAACTGATCAGCTTACAGCGTCACAACATTGAATGCTCGGCCGAACAGCTGATCATAGCTGTACAGGGCGCCTTTATTATTTTTCATCTCCATAAATATATCTATAAATATATCTAGTAATAAAGTTAACGCAAGGGCTAGAAATCAATTCATATTTTGCTGATCCTTCTTGTCATCATGGAGAGCGCAGTTGGTTGCATGGCAACGACAGACGCCACGAGAGTGCAAGCGCTTGTGGAAATGAGACTGCGGCGCGCGCGCCCGAGCTTTCCACTTGTTTGAGCATGTGACTGCGCGTTTCCCCTTGTTTTCTATTCATTATGCGCAGCATATTTCCCGCGCGCACAAACACGGCCACAGACAATGAATTGTTTGGTTAGCGTAGTAGTTTAAATATGGACCGTTGGCTGAAGCGAAAGACAAGTTCGGATGATGCAGATCACGATCCAAAGTAAAAAGTTTTCACTGAAATGGAGAAACTCATTCAGACAGCCATGGTCATACCAGTAGCGAGTGTGTCGTGTGAACGTGGATTCAGCACACAAAACAGGATCAAAACTAAATTCAGAAATTCACTGAATAATACAAGTCTCACAAATCTAATGATCATTTCAGAGCTTGGACCTTCCCTTGAGCAGTTTGACTTCAACAGAGCCATCATCAAATGGAAAGAAATGAAGATGAGGAGACAGTTGAGAAACTTAGAATAAGTCACATGAAAAAAAGAAATGAAAAAAAAATGACTGAAATAGAACTGAAATGTATGAAAGACATAAATACTTATAGTTTAAACTGAGTTCTTGTTATCAATTTACGATATCAATATCAAAAGTAAAAAAAAAAAGGCAAAGAATTGAACTGAACTGAAACACATGAACTGAAATAGACATTAATATATAGCATAGGCCTAGTTTAAACAGAGGTCTTAATGTCAATTTGAAGAGCATGATGTATTTTGTATAAAGGTTTTTTTTTTTTTTTTTTTTACTGATTTGAGAACTGGAAATGCACAATTCATGCATACAAATCTGTAGATATTAATAAATGAACATGATTAAATTAGACCGATGCATCAAAAGTTATTCTCCCCCCCATAATCTTTAGATCCCCCCCATGTGACCCAAGTAAGGGGGGAATTCCCCCCCAGTTTAAAAAACGAAATTCAGGCCCTGGAAACACACCGAGTACCAAGCCAAAGTCCCTTGTTCCTGGGTAAAGTTCCTGCGGTGGAAACGCAGCAATATTAGTGCATTGTTGCCTCTCACTGGTTTATTAATGTCCTTGGTTCCTTTGTGGCTACTTGAATTTAAGTAAGTTTCACTCAAAAGTAAGTTAATTGTTTTATTTGCCTTGAAAGTAGCTGCAACTAAATAAAACCTAGTAAGTATAACAACTAAATAAAAATATATCTAAGTGGAATATATATATCTAAGTGGAAAAGACCTTTAATCCAACAAACTAGATGCTCTTAAGTACTGTTTACTAAAGTTGCTTAGTTGAACTATTGCATCCACTTGAAAGTTTACATAACACAGTGTAATTATGTAAACTATATTGTATAAACTATAAACTATTTGAAAATCTGGAATATGAGGGTGCAAATAAAATCTAAATACTGAGACAATCACCCTTTTTAAAATTGTCCAAATGAAGTTCTTAGCAATGTATATTACGATTAAGTTTTGATATATTTATGGTAGGAAATTTACAAAATATTGTCATGGAACATGATCTTTACTTAATATCCAAATTATTTTTGACATAAAAGAAAAATCAATAATTTTGACCCATACAATGTTTTTTTGGTTATTGCTAAAAATATACCCCAGCGAGTTAAGACTGGTTTTGTGGTCATGGGTCACATATAATGACATCTTTCCCAAGATGGGTATTTTTGCATAATTTTGTATGTATGTTTGTATTTAAGTGCAAGAAGATGCAAAACACAAATTGGTGTTTACACGGTTACAGCTCTCTGTCTCTGTGCCCCAGGTGTGTGCAGAAAACTATACAGGAGTACACCATTCAGTGTCTTCTTCTGCTAAAATGGTTTAAAATAGCAAAAAAAATGGCAAGGCTTAAAAACAAGTGCAAATGATATATTTTGTTACGACCCAGCAGTTATCAGTCACCTGTCCTGAGTGTCTTTCATGCTGGCACAGGGCAATCAAGCAGTCTTTATTGTTGAGCCCTGCATCCATTAATTTCATTTTTTTTTTTTCTTCTGTTAAATGAAATCTCTTTTGTCTTAACTAGACAGTATGTTGAAATGCAAGATGGAGATCCTCCAATTTTCTGTGCAGGATTACAAAAGACTTCTTAGAAATACAGGTCTTTGCTATTTAAATAATAAATCAATTATTTTTGCTCATAATCTTGGTGCTCATGTGAGTACCAAAATTGGTAGATGGTTGAGTAATTGTGCATTTGTTTTAAGTAGTTTTGTATGTAACCTTAAAAGCATGTTGCCTTGTGTTTTTGTGTGTTTAATGACATATATTGTTTATTGGATTGTCTCGAATGCCTTTTGGTTCATTCTGTGTCAACTCAATAAGAGGTCTTGCCTAAGAAAAATAATGATATTGGTAATTTTTTACTGGTGAAAGAAATAGTAAATGAAGGAGAAAGTCAAAATATTAAATTTCATGGTTGTCTATTTGAGTGAATTCACAGTTTGGTAGAGGGGAAACATTTTAATTTTTACTATTTTCATTTAAATTTCATTTAGAACCAGTTTAGTGGTAAGTAAAAATATAATTTATTTAAGCTACAACAACTAGATTTTAAACAAACTACATTTTATATACATGTATTTATTCTTATGCCCCTTTAAATGCAGTAAGTAACAGCTGAATGCAAAGTGACCCACATTTGCATTTAGACAATTAAAAATTTATAAATTTCAACAGTTTGGACATGGAGCCACATTCCCCATATCTATGGAATTGAGCCATATAGACCCTAAAAAAATTAAGATTCCAAAATAAATGTAACATTCGAAACCTATTGAGATGTTTTTAACACTTCTTGATTTACATGCATGCAAACTTTGGAAAAAGAATTTTAGGCCCTTAAAAAGTAACATACCAAAAGAAAAGTTTTAGAGCCAAAATCTAAAAGGATATTAAAATATCTTTAATACTTATACTAAGTTCTAGGTGTGCAAATCAACAGCAATCAACACTTACCAGTTTACCTGTACCATCAATGTTGTCATTTTGACCCCCTCTACAAAATTGTGGATTGCTGAGTAAATGTTCATCCACAACATTTAATATTTTGCTGTTCATCACTATTTATGTTCGTCTTTATTCTTAAAAATATTACCAAAATAAAAAATTTTAGCCAGGAACTTGGTGAAATGTTTTTGATTTGACCATTCTGTTTTCAAATAAGCTGAAAACTGAACATTAGAGTTTTTGTATCATCAACTAGCACCAGCTAAATAAGTCTTACAATTTTCTTTTAATCAGGTAATACCACACACAAAATCTTAAACTGTTCGTAGCCACAACAGTCATTATAAACTAGCACATGCCACAAAAAGATCACCAACTTGCATTAACAATCTGCAAAACATTAGTAATAAACAGGAAAATATCACTTTGTTGTGAAAAGTTCTCTAATTTGTATATAGTTTATATTGAAATCATTTTCTCAGACATGTTTGCAGTGTCTGAAGTATCTCTAGACCAGACTGAGTGTTATGGTGATTCTCTTTTTCCCAAATTTAGTTGGATCAGTGTTAGATATACATGGCAAGTTGGTGTGAAAATGGTTTGGCATATGTCTCAAGTTTTCTCATAAAGGCCAACCATAAAATTAAACTTAAAATGTAGTTTGTGGTAAAACTGAAGCACTGCTTTTTATAGGTACACATAATCTTTTAAATGAACATGTTATGAACTTGTAAAGCTGAGTTACTGATTAATCGTCTTTAGTTATTTTTTCCAAAACATCTGTATGTTCATACATGTTTTCTGAAAAACATAAAATCAAACATTCTTCGAATATCTGTCAGATTGTGGACACATTTGTTAATATGCAACATTCAGACTGATATTGATTTCCTTGTTTAATTATATAATTAAAACGACCCAGTTCCTTAAAACTTACTATAATCTCAATTGAAACACTAAATGAGACCTATATTGTGGAAACTGTAATTATAACCATCAGTAAAGCTTGTTAGACTATATTTTTCTTCCCTGTAGTTGAGTCCATTCTCTCAATATGTAGCATTACAGCAGTGTTTCATTTTGTTGAAAGTCATATTTTAACATCAGCTAAAGTCAATGACACGTTTCAAAAAACAAAAACCTTTTTTAAGCTGTTATATCAAAATGTGTTCTCACTACGCTATGGGCTGTCAATGTATTAAACAAGTCTCAAGTGATCAAATTTAAACACCATTAAACTGTAGCAAATAATAATACATTGATTTTACCAAATTGATACTAAAATAGTTTCGTTCTGATTGAATTGATTAGTTGGAATAGGCTAAAACATTTTCAAGAATGCTATTGCAGGTTTCATTACTAAAACCGTTTTAGTATGTAATGTTTTTTGTCTAATGGTTTAGAAGTAAACCTTCTGAACACTGTCTCTGCAACGTGTAATACAATTTTCAAAGTTCAGAAAGCCAGATAGATGAACCAAATTCCTTAGAATTTATTATTTTAAAAACCTGATCTGCAGATAATCTGACTTTAAGGAAGCTGGTTAGGGAATAGAGCCCGAGAACAAAGGACACTTTAAAAAGAAAGGATGTGTCAAAACTTTATATAAATAAGATTGATGAATGTCTGCTTTTTTATGCATCTTAGATGTGTACTTGATCGTTTGTTTGAAATCATCTGTGACCTTTCTGATTAAAGTAGCATGTTTTAAAAAAATTATATTGAAGATCCATTGTGAACCATTACAGAGAAGGAAAATCCCTACACATCTCAATGTTTTGCAGCGGTTGAATTTGAACATGACTTGATTTTCTCAAGTAAAGCCCAGAAAAGGGGGGGAAGCATTCCAAAAACTGCTGCCACACGTTCTTCAGCGAACACCCTTACATTGAGTGTTCACACTATCGCTTCCTTGAGTATCTACACACTGGCAATCTGTCGAGGTATTTCTTGTGGTGATTGGTTTTGATTCTAGGAGAACAGTCATGATAGCATTTAGACCTGCATGCTTTGCCTAGTCAGCACTGTCTTATTACTTATCCTGCAATATTTGTTTACTTATTTGTTCTCAACTAACAAGAATAAGGGGAGGCTCAATAATAAATGCTGATCTGACAGTAATCAACTTGAATAAGAGTACACTTGCAAAAGTAGTAAACTGTATTAGGATTACAAAGTAAAACATTTATAAAAAGTTAAATGCTTCCTAGAGCAAACAATGTAGGACCTCTTTTTCAATGCCAGACAATTATTTGTAGCAATGTGTCTTTTTGTGCTATAATACCATCTTTATTAAGAACTTTATTCTATGTGCTTAGAGTTTAACCATTGGATTTAGTGTAGAGTATGTCATCACTATGTGTTTGCTATTAAATGCATCTAATTTATGTATTTATTTATTTATTTTGTAATGTATTTTAAAGGCGTAACTTGAAGTTGTAGATAGAAAGCAGTTATATTTGAACAAATTCTACATTTTGGATTAATGTAATCTGCTGTAATTTAACTGTAGGCACAAATGTCGTCATCTAATGGTGTAACAATGTAACCTGCACTAAAATCACCATCACAAACACTCAGAAATAACAAATACTATTATTAAATACTGCTATAATACTATTGGTGACCTGGTGCTCACAAATCAGAAAACAATGAAGTTCGTATTTGAAAATTTGCTATCTTTTAATATGCAGTTTATTTCTATAAAGATTAAAAACAACATTATTGTGTGATTATTATTGTCTGCGATATTTAAATTGTTGTTTTAGTGATATGCAAGGCAGGGCTGTGCAATTAATCGTATCCGATTGTCATGTGCATCTAGTCAGTAAAGCCAGTCCTGTGATTAGTAGTAAATCTCCATCATTCATCATAATTAATGCCGCTCAATCTGAAAGCAGGTGATGGAGATTTACTGCTAATATGACTGGTTTTACTAACGAAATATGCATGACAATTGAATGCGATTAATTGCACAGCTCTAATGCAAGGTGACATTATCAAGTATGTCACTCATTTTGAAAAAAATAATAAAATAAAAAAATGGGAAATTTGAACGAATCGTTTGAATGAATGATTCAATGACTCACTCATTAAGACACGGACATGTTGCCATCTACTGGTGCCTTTAGTGTTACATTAATTTGTCGATTTCAGGTCTAAACCAGCCAAGGTACTAGTGTTGTCAAAAGTACCGACTTGAGTACCAGCAAATTTAAAAACGTCAATTTCCCACTAACATTTGAATACTGTTGAGCAGATTCTTAACCAGCGCTGATTGGCCATAGTGTTTTCGTACTCAGCTGATATGACTGTGATTGGCTTTAATGTTCATCGCTTCACGCTCTTCAGTGAGTGCTAACACAGAAGCACATAGGAGTGTTTGAAAACCGCGGGTCAGTCTATGTCTAGATATATTAGTCCATTTGGAATATAATAATAACATTTATAAAATAACATATATAATATTATGATATTATAAAAGTACCAGTACTTTGGACATCTCTACTTAGGGCATGGAAATGTTTTTTTCTTAACTACAGTGCAGTGAGTTCCTTGCCTTAAGCATTGTCTGGCATTGTCAGAGTATTTCCAGAAGATAAAAATATTTAGTAAAAATACTATGAAGCATTTAACATTTTATCAGACAGAAAGGGGATGTTTAGGAAGGCATGAGTTAATGCAGGTCTATTATAACCTTTTTTGTTTTTTAGCTGAATTTTTATTTATATTTTATAATATATTTTATATTGTATATTTACTTTGTTTTCCATGTAAAACCATTTTATAAATGCAAAGGGAGAGGCTGGGAGATAGGTTAAACCGAATTCATAAATGAACCAACTACTGACCCAAAATGTTATTCCTTCTCATTATATTGCACAGACATTGCAAAAAAAAAAAAAAAATGGTCAAATATTTTTTGATTTGGGGTGTGGTTTTCCAAATGTTAATTAAAACATAAAAATTCCAAAAAGGAATCAATAGCTTCATAATTCTTAATAAGGCACTATTCAATGGATAGAATCTTTGACTCTGTATTTTCGAATATCATTGTCACACAGACAGAATGTAATCTAATGTCCATCTGACAGAATAGCAAACATTTGACATTAAAACTATATGTAGAATGTAACATGACTAATCATCTGGTCCAAATATTTTTTTATCCATTTAGCATGTTGGTTCATATCTGAATTCTCATATAAGTGCACACACTGCATTTGGAGATAAATATGCGCTGAACTTTCCTTTCCTAATACTTTTTCCCAATGAACTATTCATTTCTGGTTTAAGCTACTATTTGAAATGGAGATCAACTGCTTTGCCTCTACTTTTAACATGATAGTTCTTCAAAAAAAAGCACTATGTTGGATAAATAGTGTTAAACTCGTATCATTGTTTAATTTTGTTCACAAACATTTTCTGTAAGAAAACAAAAGTTTCAGAACTTTATTATTTCCTGTTGCAGTGTGTGGAAAATCGACTTTTTGGGCCTTTCCTATAAATAGCTTATAGAATAAAAGGGAAAGTTTTTGAAATGTAAAAACATAGTTAACATTAGTATAACAGTGCTAATAAGATCATTCCAGACCTGACTAATCTATTTTTTTTTTTTTTTTTTTTTTTACCCGCTGTGCAGCTTGAGGAATGCAAATGGTTTGACTGCAGCAGATCTGGCCCATGCTCAAGGCTTCCATGATTGCGCTCAGCTCCTCTCTAATGCACACAACCAGCTAAATCAGATAAATGGATTTGCCCATAACGGGACCGACCACACGCACATCCAGGGCGGCAGACTTCTGAATGGGATGGCCAGTAGAAAAAGATTACTTGATTGCACAGAACCAAACCAAATGAAAAAAGCAAGAACTGAGAGTAAGTCTGTTTTGTAGTGCATTTAATCATGTGTTTGTGCACAAAACCAACACACATCAAAAAATATTTTTCTTACTATATCGCTTGTTTTCCATTCAGGCATGAATTTTTCAGTGAAGGCAAACAATGGAATTGGAGAGGAGCTTGAGAGTATGAATGTGGAATCAACTGCTGAAAACCAATCAGGTGGGACTGGACCTTCTCCACCAATGTCTATTGACATTGAACATCATGAGGACAGTGTTTCTTTGAGGAACCCCTCTCCCACCCAAACGTTGGAGCCCACATCTTTGACTTCTGTTCCTGGCCCCTGGCTATGGACAAATTCTTACGCTTATATATGAGGGCCAGGTTATTCACAAGTTTCCCCAGGTCTATCAACATGCTGTCAATGCAAATGATTTGGCTAGTATATTTTTATTGGATTTTTTCAGTCTGGTGAAATTTCTGCAATCTAATATTTTCAAAGTATGCACACACTTGACTTAAAAATAGACATTTGAATTTCACTTTTTTCTTCAAAGCACTACTTGCAAAGATAAAATGATATAGAAATACATGTATGGGAGTTGCTAGTTTTCTTTGCACTATTTCCATGAACCTTTTAATCTGTATAGGGTTATTCTGAATCAGTTTTGTAAAAGTAGCTTACTATGGGCTTAATATAGCACAATTGGCTTGTATGTAATAGTTATGTTTTCCGATTCCTCCAGCAATATATTTCACAATGAAAGCATTAACTTATTTTAGGATATTTCATTAAGATTTCCTACTTAGAAATTAATGAATGAATTGGTTTATATTTTTTGAAGCTAATTTTGCTTCTATACTTTTATATAAACTATTTAAAAAAATATTTAAAGATTGCATGTGTAATCTTTTTTTATTTGAAAACTGAAGCATCTTTTAGGCTATTTTACTTTTATTTGATGGTAGTTATAGATAAAAAATAAATAAAAATCAGTTGCAGTTAGGTGTTTAAACTCCCTTGTGACCATTTGGAAGAGTACAGTCGTGGCCAAGGTTTTGGCAATGACATCAATTTTGTGTTTTCAAAATTTTGAAGTTTGCTGCTCAAGCTGTTTTGTTGTTCATTCACATTGTTTCTAGGTTATTGTGTAGAGTGGTCAGATACATTTTAAATAATTGCTAAAAACTTAATTGGCCAAAAAATTTACTTTTCACAAAAAAACAAAAACGAAACAAATGTCACTGTTTTTTTTTTTTTTGATTCTGACCCAAAATGACCAGATGACATTAATTGACTAATTATATCAGCAGCATGTGAAAGTATGTTTGAATACTAGTCAGGCGAAATCACTATCATAGTAATTTGTAAGAGCAGATTGATTGCTATAAAAGGAGGGAAGAAGTACTTCCAATCATTGTGTTCTTCGCTTTGCATCAAAATAGCTTCATATGCAAGGAAATTGCTACAAAGAATATTGCACCTGATAGACTATTACCTGACTCATCAAGAACTTCAAGGAGAGAGGTTTAACTGCAGTGAAGAAGTCTTCAGGACGTCCCAGAGTGTCCAGCAAGCACCATGACCATCTCCCTCCTGAGGAGTCAGCTACAGAATCGTGTCTCCAGCAGTGCAGAGCTTGCTCAGGAATGGCAGCAGGTTGGGGTGAAAGCATCTGCACACACAGTGAGGCCAAGACTTTTAGTCAGTGGCCTGGTGTCAAGAAGGGCAGCAAAGAAGCCACTTCTCTCCAAGAAAAACTTCAAAGACGGACTGAAATTCTGCAGGAAGTACAAGGATTGAACAGCAGAAGACTGGTGCAAAGTTTGGGACATCTAGACAATTATCTTCCGACTGTTTGGAACATCTGGAAAATCTATTGTATGAAGAAGAAAAGGTGAACACTACGAAGAGTCATGTGTTGTGCCAACAGTGAATTATCCTGAGACCATCCATGTGTGAAGTTGCTTTTCATAAATTGCCCAAAAACACTGCCATGATTAAAAAAAAATGGCAACAAAGCGTCCTGCAAGAGCGATTTCTTCCAACAGTCCATGAGCAATTTGGTGATGATCCCTGCATTTCCCAGCATGATGGAGCACCATAAGCAAGAGAAGTGATAAAGAAGTAGCTTGAAAATCATTGCATTGAAATTTTGGATCCGTGGCTTAGCAACTCCCCGGATGGCAATCCCATAGGTAACCTGTGGTCAGTCCTTAAAAGGCGAGTAGACAAGCAGAATTTGTGATCAACTCTGAGAACTAATAAGGCAAGAATCGATTGGCATCAGTCAGGATTTGGCCCACAAGCTAATATTCAGCATGACAGAGTGAATAGTAGAGATTATGAAGAACAAGGATCAACACTGTAAATATTGACTCCTTTTTTCTCTTTTTTGTTTCTTGCCAATTAAATCCTTAAAAACTTAGGATATGCGTATCATTGTTTTTCTGTATACCACATAAATTTTGAAAAATAATCTACAAATACTGAAGCAGCAAACTTTGCAACACAACATTTGTGTCGCTGCCAAAACTTTTGGCCATGACTGTACAATCTGTGTGTTGACATGCAATAATAGATCATTAAAAAATGATATACTGTACACTTCAAGTATGAGCAAAAAAGTTCTCATACTGAAAATGCAATGCTAGTTTATCAATCGACAAGAATGTATTGGGTACAAATGTTTTGTTTCTCTGGTCTGGCCCAAGTTCTTGTGTAATCAAGACCATTTGCTCATCACTTTCTGACGCATGTCTTGTTTTGAATGACAGATGAAGCCATAGCCACAGGTTTGAGGAATGGTCATGGGCAGCAGAACAGTTTCACTGTCAACAGCTTCGCCTCAAATGGGCAGTGCTATCAGTCCCGATTCGGTGGGGTTGAGGCCATTCCAGCTGAGACAAGAATGGACATGTGCGGCTCACTACACCTCAGTGGCAGCCCAAGCAGCTGTGTATCTCCCCGGCCTGCATGGGGTGCCTTCTTGCCTGACTCTGGTGAGCATCTGCACTATGGACACTACCATGGCTTCGGAGATACAGCAGAGGACCTGGAAGAAGCTAGTAGCTGTCATGAGCCCAGTACGATTGTGAAGGTAGAGCAGCACTATGACCAAGAGGTTCTCAGTTCTGTGCAGCTGTTCCATGAATCATAAAGTGAAAATGAGTTCTGTCCATTTGATTACAAGTGGTCACATTGATGGCAGCACTATCCGCCTTAAACTGAGGGGTTATCTTGCACCTTAACGCTGGCTGTTTTAGATTTTGGGAATTTGTTTTTGATAAAAAAGGACAATCTTTCTACCAAAGGGGGGAAAATTGTATTGCATTTTGTATCTGAGCTAATGACTTTATTTTATTATACGTATGAGTTTGAACTCAGCTTAGTTATCTAGGTGCATTTATTTTTCCCCTTTAATGCAATGTTTAGAACGTTAAGTTGTACAAGGAGTTGATTTTTATGTGAATTAATTGTGAGTTTGTAGTTTTGTGCCAATGAACGCTAGCTTTTTGAAAAAGGAGACTTTTGTATGATTTTGTTGTATTGAGTTTTTTTTCCCTGAGAATCAAAGCTGACATGATGACTGTAAGTGTTTTTTTTTTTTTTTTTACTTAAGAAAGCTTAAGATGTATAACATTCCTTCATCTTTGTACCCAGTGTTCTAATAAAAAAAGAATAATAATAAACTCAGAAACTCCTTTCATTGCCACCTGAAGACAGTTCTCCTTTACAGTATAGTTGGTCCTTATTAAGTAAAGATGTTGACGTTTGTCTGTTCATTTTGAAAGTTAAGTGTAAAGTTTCTCAGTTTTTATTACATCTACATCTACTTAAATGCACTTTGGCTTTGATCCTCAGTTTATCACTGACATTCATTTTGTACATCATGCTGAGATCATACAGTTTAAAAGTTACTTTGTTTTGAAATACATCATGACATGTCTGAAATAAAGACAGGTCGTGACGCACAACAATAGATGAAATTTGATTAGCAAACTGTTCCCATGGGAAGCTGATACGCCCACCTTGGTTTCCTGTCTCACGTGTTTGGACACACGGATGTCACCTGTTTTCTGTGTCGACCTTTACTGCGAGCCCTGAAACGTCATTAGCGCTCCGCCTCTAACACATGGATCTTCGATTTAATGCCTCGAAAAGGGGGTGGAGGCAGCATATTTAACCCATGTAACTGCTACTAAACACCACAGCATACATATATTGAATTAATTAACAGACAAGAAATTTGTAGTCCATTTAAATGGTACGAATTATTTTGAATGGCAATGTACATTATTAACTTAGTTCCAAATATGGTAAATAATTTTCCACCCCCACAAGTATGACAGTGGTATCGTCTGTATTCCGTGTTGAAATCCTCCAAGCAGAGCCGAAAAGCAAATTTCGAGTCGAGGTTCTTTCGAGAGAAGGGAAAGGGCACATATCATTGTACATTGTACAAATTTATATCTGACACTTGTACAGTTTTAGCAATGTCTACTCCAGCACGAAGGCGACTGATGAGGGATTTTAAAAGGTGAATCATGAAAAAGAAAATATGAGGAGCTGTTGTTTACTGAGCCCGGATGTACCTTAAAAAGACCTGAACGTTAAGAAACATTTAGAAGGGAACTATTTTGACTGCAGGAAATGTAAAAAAAAAAATGTCTGATGTCGTATCGGCCAGTTTTCATTTGAGCTAAACTGCAGATCTGTTAATTGTATTTTAAAAGCAAAAGTTATTTGTTTTGTTTATTTTGACCTTTCTAAATCTCATCTGGCTCCCTTATTTGTTTTTAAATAAACACACCAGACTTCAAGAGGATCCTCCAGCCGGTGTTAGCGGTGCTCCGTCAGAAAACAATATCATGGTATGGAATGCAGTGATATTTGGGTAAGTACTTGTGAGCAGGTTTGTGCTGTGGACTAAACCAAGTTTAGCTTCTTTTGGTACTAGTCTTGACTAGTCTGCCAGTGTGTTTTCAAGCACTGAAACTAAAATCACAAGGTGACGTGGTGGCATTAATGTGGTTGTCAAAATGTGACTACTTTTTTATTCGTTTTCACAGGCCAGAAGGAACTCCCTTTGAAGATGGTAAATATAAACATTACTTCTCCAGGTCCATATGATCTAGTAATTTAAGACATGTATTTTGTATTCATGCTTTAAACCTGTTTGTTATAGGTACATTCAAATTGACTGTAGAATTTACAGAAGAATACCCGAACAAACCACCCACAGTCAGATTCATCTCAAAAATGTTTCATCCTAATGGTAACTTTTTTTTTTTTTTTTTGTATGTTGTCATGTGTCATTCACAATCATTAATGTGGCATTATTGACGTGGCTTAAGGGAATAGTTCACTCCAAAATGAATGTTTTCTGAAAATGTACTTGCCCTCAAGCCATCCAATATGTAGTTTAATTTGTTTCTTCTAGTAACCGATTTGGAGAAATTTAGCATTACATCACTTGCTAACCAGGTGGATCCTCTGCAGTGAATGGATGGTTCAGACACACTCCACAAGGAGTCCAGTCCATAAATTACTTTTGTCTTTTCGTTTGAAGTGAATAGTTGTGTGTTTGTAAGAAACAAATCCATCATAAAGTTGTTTTACCTTCAAACCTTTGCTTCTGTCCAAAATATAAGTCCTTTATCGATAATATGGCTTCCTCCAGTGAAAAAGTTGTCTCGTCTGAATCAGGAGAGAAATATGCACAGATCAAGTACATTTTGCAAGAAAAAACTGTTCTATATAAACATGTCGGTGGATTTTGATATGAAACGACAACAGGGGATGGACTTTTTCACTAGAGTAAACATAAGTATGAATTATGGACTTGCTGTTTGCTTCATAAGCCATTAACTGATAAATTGGAGTCATGTGGATTATATTTTTATGAACTGTTTTGACTCTCATTCTGATGGCACCCATTCACTGCAGAGGATCCATGGGAGAGAAGGTGATGTCAAATTAAATTTCTCCAAATGTGTTCCTATTAAGAAACAAAATAATGTATTTTAAGCAAATATTCCTTTTTGGGGGAACTAGTCCATTAATTAAAGTCCATTAAACACCTTTCTCTTTCAATTATGTTATAGTATATGCAGATGGAAGCATATGTCTTGACATCCTACAAAATCGTTGGAGTCCAACTTATGATGTGTCATCAATTCTTACCTCAATCCAGGTAAAATATTGCTTTTTACCATTATAAGTATAAAAGTCAATCAGAGCAAAGCTTGACCAGCTTGTTTTTCTGTTGGTTTTTCCCCAGTCTTTGCTTGATGAACCAAACCCTAACAGTCCTGCTAACAGCCAAGCAGCTCAACTTTACCAGGAGAACAAACGGGAGTATGAGAAGCGTGTGTCCGCTATTGTTGAGCAGAGCTGGAGGGACAGCTGACCAGACACTGCAGAGCACAGAACTTTGTGTGATTATAGTTTAGTTGAGTGAATTGTGAGAAAGTTTTTTCTCTATTATTTTTTTCTTTCTCCCCTCTCTGTCTCACACACCACTCTCATACTGTTCTAGTGCACTTTAATCAAAATCTGTCCATTTTCCCTTGGAGGACTTGTGCTCAGCCAATATCACCTGGTCATTTTCTGTTCAAAAAGTGACAGACGTGGTGTCAGCCCAGAAACCTGGACTATATGATGATATATCCAAGGGCCATTTTGTTCCCTCCAAAGCAGAACTGAATGGACAAGGTGCCGGCCTGCCATCCTTGCCATCCTTGAACTATCTAAGTCCCAATTGGAGCTGATGATCCTGTTATGCTGTTTTTGTGTGCGTGTTCTGTTACATGCCTGAAAGTGTTTTTTTTTTTTTTTCCATTCCATGTGTTATTGATTGCCTTGTGAACTATATAATATTAATACACTTTGAATTTTGTGTACAGGATCTGAGTATAATCTGTTGTCTTTTTGTTTATTTGTTTTAATATAGTCATGAAAAAAAAACATTTTATTAAAACAAGAATTATAATTTTAACCACAAAAGAAAAAAACATTTTGTCAAATGTCTAAAGAGCAGTACATTTTTCAAGCACATTTATTTTAAGGTTTTTATAATAAGATACACCCATACATTAGCTACATGCATGACTTGACAATGAAAGCTAATTCACATAAACAATACAATGTATCACATTACTAAACATCCAATTCACATGAAAAATCCATTTAATTTAAATACTGTGTAAACAAAACAATAGAAAATAATTTCAAGTTCAAGTACTTAGATGGTTCTTCATTAGTGATCATATAAAAACGAGTCCCCAGATGAGACGGAAAACAAAGCATAAATCCACATGATCATCCACATGTTTGAGGTCAGCCAATATGGGCTACCTCTTATATGCCCTCTCCTTTTTTGCTTTTTAACCTTTTGAGCACATGTACAGTTCGCCGCTCAGCACGGTAGATGGCGAAAGTGCTCCTAAAGAGTGGGTTGTCATTAAACAAGTAATAGTAGAAGAAGAACCCACTGCAAAACAGCCGAGAGAGATGTGACAGTGACAGTCTTGAGACTCTTACGAGGAGCTTTCCGTGTGATGACACTGAAAAGAAACAGATCGTGTAGACACATGTTAGACTGTGAACAGATGGATAAATCTACACGTCATTAATCCAAATCGGAAAGCGCTCAAATCTATAGAGTTATTGATCGTCAAGGTTATGCAACATCTTTATTACTGCTATAACCACCAAATGCAGTAAGATGAAAATGAGGCTTCCTTTAGCATTGATTGCAAATGTAAGATTGCTTAATTCTGGCTTTAGAATCGGGCATTGGATTCATAATGGTGTTACAAAAGCATCATTGCTGTCCAGTTGTAATATATGCAGCAGAGCGGAGAGAAGGTGGATAAAACCAGCGGGGTTTGACACCGGTGTGAAGACTTATAACAGTCTCACCAAGCAGAAAGAACCTCTGGTTTTGGCACAAGAAAGAATTGCTACCTGGTAAGGCACATGTTGCACCATAACGTCAATTGAGATGTTCTTTCATTTACATTAACGTTATACACGTTGTTCTGTTACTTCCAGGTATAGCTGTGGACCTACTGTTTATGACCATGCCCATCTCGGTCATGCGTGGTAAGTTTTTCTGCTTGATAACTAGATGCAGAACGTTAAAAGAAGCACAGTTTGTTGTAGTGTTATTTTAGTATTATTGAAATGTTTTTAATTAATATTTTCCATTTTAATTTTAGGTGGTAGGTTTAGACTTTTTTTTTGTAAATGTAATCTTGATTTTGCAATCAGATTCCAAATAAAGTACCTGTTATTAGATTATATACATTTTTTTACTTATTCATCCCATTTTTTTTCTTCCTTGCATGCAGCTCATATGTCAGATTTGACATTCTGCAAAGGATCTTGTCCAGAATTTTTGAAATTAATGTAATCCACGTCATGGTCATCACTGACATTGATGATAAAATAATACAAAGAAGCCTTGAGGTAAGTGTCAACTGATAATAATATATTGTTTAACTTCTGTTTTAGATCAAGATCAAGTCATTTATGTGGATGGAAAAATGTAGCAATTTTAAGACATTTAAGACCGTTTTTATTTGATATATTTTGCAGCAGAACATCTCGCCCACTGTCTTAGCAAGAATGCATGAGGAAGAGTTTAAGAGGGACATGCAAGCACTGCGGGTAAATCACCACTTTTGTTGGTTTGGGGTTTATCTTGTCTAAAATATTTAGACCTATTTGACTGATCTTTGTTCATTTGTTCAGGTTCTTCCTCCAGCTGTATACATGAGGGTGACAGACAACATACCCCAGATTGTAGCTTTTATAAAGCGTATTATTGGAAATGGACATGCCTACGTCACAAGTCAAGGTGCCACTCTCTGTTTTGTTGACACTTAAAGGTCAAGGCTTTCTTGTTTAATTGTTTTCCCCACCAGTGAATAGAAGATGAAACTGACTATCCAGTATTATTTGTTGGTCCAGGCAATGTCTACTTTGACACTCAGTCGATTGGTGACCGCTATGGCAAGCTTGTGAACCTTGGAGGGATTGTTGGGGAGCTGGGTATGTTTATGATATTTTGCTTTCCTTGGAGATCTCCATCATCAATAACAGTAAATGTTACTAGTTTCCTCAGTCTTTAAAGAGGGGGGGGGGGGGGGGGGGGGGGGGGGTGAAATGCTCGTTTTCACTCAATATCCTGTTAATCTTGAGTACCTATAGAGTAGTACTGCATCCTTCATAACTCCAAAAAGTCTTTATTTTTATTATATTCATAAGAGAAAGATAGTCTGTACCGATTTTTCCCAGAAAAACACGACCGGCTGGAGGCGTGACGTGTGGGCGGAGCTAAAGAATCACGAGCGCCAGTAGGCTTTTGCATTGAGAGCATTTGGAAGCTGTGACATTACCGTGAGGGAAAACCCATCATCCAAAACAAACCATGGCTTATAGTCAGATTCAGCCATTTATTTATGATCCAGAATCATATCCAGAGGCTGAAACTGAACGAAAGCAGCAGCAGCAACGACTCGCTCCGAGCGGGGCTCGAACCCGCGTCTATGGCATGGGAGGGGACGCACTAACAAGGAGGCAGAGATATTTGCAACAGTTTTACTCACCGCCTGCGGTTCCAACACACGATCGTGACCCTTTTTCGTTGGGATTGCATCATCCTTAAGAAATAAACGATACGCAAATCCATCGTCAAACTGTGCCTTGTTTGTAAAACAAGCATCTTCGAAATGCAGGGAACAAACACACTTGCACAACTCCGTTGATGCTCTGTAAAAATAAACTCCATCCACTGGTCCCTTAATGCTGTTTTTTTTGGTAATCTGTGCAGGGTTGTCTTGCCCTGGCAACCAAAAATACACTTCTTTTGTGACATTTCGCGACGCTCTCGCTCTGATCAGTGAATGCCTCTGCTCTCAGTGCTCTGCTATACGGGTCGGGAGCGCGCGCTCTTCCGGCAGAAGTGCCTTAGGACCATATAAGGAAATTCCACTCTAACGTCACACAGAGCCATACTCGAAAAAAACTTTCCGAAACTTGTGACAAACCGGAAGGAGTATTTTTGGAACAGAAATACTCCTTCAAACGTACAACTTAATTTTTGAAACTTTGTCCATGTTTAGCATGGGAATCCAACTCTTTAACAGTGTAAAAAACTCAGTATGCATGAAATAGCATTTCACCCCCCCCTTTAAGCACAGATTTTTCCACTGCACTTATATATATGTATATATGTATATATTATATATTTATTGGGCTGACTTGAATAGTGAACTAAAATCATATTACGGTTAAAATTTTTGTCTGTAGTTAAGAGAAGTACATTTTTCATAATTAAAATGTATTAGAAGCTGACCTTAATAAAGTTGAGTAACTAACAGTTTCTTGTATTTTAGGGGCTCAGGATAAAAGAGATCCAAGGGATTTTGCTCTGTGGAAAGCATCCAAACCACATGAACCTCATTGGGAATCACCTTGGGGACAAGGAAGACCTGGCTGGCACATTGAATGTTCTACAATTGCTAGGTTTTTACTCTGTCAAACCAAATATCACTGTATGATGGTATTTTTGCATTGCTTTGATGTCTGATTTTGAATGGATGTCAGTGTTACATTTATTCTGTGTATACACAGTTAAAGGCAGTAGCTTAAAGAAATGTATCCACTGTTCATACAGAATCACAACATAATGGAGGTTTACCCCATTATAAGTTAAGGCAGTTTTCAGTAGGTCTTTAAACCCTGTTTCAATGGTAATTATTTATGTTTCAGTGATTTTTATTGCTGTCCAAATCTAGAATGTCTGTTTTTTTTTTCTCCGCAAGACTTACTGTTTTTTTTTTTACATCAAAGATGATGAGGTAGTTTATTGCAGTTTAATTGCTTAATACACCGCTGGCTCAATCCAAAAGTGGATTTGTAAAACCTTCTTGATTAATGCCATGCCAATAACTGTTGCGCTTCGTGGTGCATGCATTGTCAATATTAGAGACTTTTATTACTGAAATGCTTAAAGTTGTTTACAAGAGGCGTTATTAATGTCTTCACATATCCATGTAAATTCATGGGAACTTTTAAAATTGGCCTTTGTGGCAGCAGGCATGTAATCAGTTGTAGGTATAAAAGAGAAAATAAAGAAGTGACAAGCCCCTCTTTATGGATGAGGAATGGATGTCTAGGGATGGACAACAGATGTAGCAGTATTGCCCATTTATTAAAGACAACAGAAATGTACATTTATCATACCACATTAGAATGTATTATACAATCTTACCCCATCATAGAAAATATGAAAAAGAATCATATGATGAAATTGTAATATGCATAAACACTTGTTTGCTCTTATCTGCAGTTCAGTTTTTGGAAGTCAGTTGGACATCCACTCTGGAGGAATTGACCTTGCCTTCCCCCATCATGAGAATGAGATTGCCCAGTCTGAGGCGTATCATCAGTGTGAACAATGGGGGAACTACTTCCTGCACTCCGGTAATGCCCTTAGTCTTCTGGTTTAAGTAGTATTAGTTGTAAAATTATAGATTGCACACTGTAACAGGATCTGTGCAGATTTAGTTTTATTGTTGCTGACTTGGAAGAAAATGTAATAAAAACGTTGTTTTCAAGGGCACCTTCATTTGAAAGGAAACGTAGAGAAGATGTCAAAATCCTTGAAGAATTATGTAACTATAAAGGTAACAAGCTATACTGATATATAAGTGCGTAATTATGTGTCATATTATTAATACATCACAGTTGTTTGAAATCTAACTCTCTTCATAATCTAGGATTTTCTGAAATCTTACACTGCAAATGAGTTTCGAGTTTTCTGCCTTCTGACCCGATACAGATCAGGTATGTGTGTGTTACATGCTGAAAGGGACTCCTGAAAGTAATACTCCTGCTGTTTTGCAGCAAATAAGGCCAGATATTTTACATTTTCTGTGGGTCTTTTAAACCTTCCAGCAATCGACTATAGTGATGCAAGCATGAATGAAGCCCGATCTACCCTCTCCACCATCTCTGCCTTCTGCCACAATGCACAGGCCTACATGCAGGGCCACTTACAGTGCCAGCCTATAGAGGAGGGACTTCTCTGGGAGAGGTAAAGACCGATCACACTCATGATCTAATATACGCTTTGAAGGTAGAGTGCAGAGACTGATATATGGGCTGTGTCTCATGCAAAGGATTTAAATCCAGTTTTGTGGTCTGTAAGTGCCTCATACTCATTGAAAAATAAAATTGAGCTGTAAGCTTGTGTCTGCTGGGATAAAACATTCCTCTTAATAAATATGTTTAAAATTCCCAAAAATTTGACTGTGTGGATGTAGCCTAGAAGTGCTGATGAGGAAAATGTCTCCAACTTCTTTTTGTCTCCTCTGTCTTTGTTTGGTCAAGGTTGGCTGCTACACAGTCCAGTGTTCGGAAAGCACTCGCTGATGATTTTGACACCCCGAAAACTGTGGATGCCATTATGAACCTCATTCACCATGGCAACTGTCAGCTTCAGCCTACTGCTAAGGTAACATCATAGGGTTGGTCACTGAGGCCTCAAATTCTTTGTCATTGTACAAAATTGTACATCTTTAATTATATGTTTTAGATTTATATTTATAAGTCAGAGATGAAAAAAAAATGTGTTTGAAGGTTGATGGGCCGAGGAGTCCTGCTGTTTTTGGAGCCATGCTGTCCTATGTCAGGGAGATCATGGGAGTTTTTGGAGTTGATCTATTGGACATAAAGGTAAAAGATCAAACATTAAAACTAATGTATGTATTTTTATGTTAAAATACTTCACCTAATCCTAGTGTAATTTAATGTTCAGTGATGCACAGAAGCAGGACTGCCCGCTTGAACAAACAGTGCATGAGGCTAATTTTCTCAACTCATTGTGAAATGGTCATTATTAGCAATTCCACTCTGTGGCACAGAACTTTCACAACGCAGCTTTAAGGATAGATGAATAGATGGAAGGAACAAAATAAATTCTACCATTTATATTCAGTAGGTAATAGATATTCTTGATTGCGAGATTCTTTGGTTTTCAAAAATGAATAATTTTTTTGTTTTGTTTTAAAAGATCGTTTTTTTTTTTTTTTTTGCCATTTTGCCAAATTTTGCACAGATCAGAGCCGACAGGAAGCAAAGTGGGAGAGAGATCGGGGGGAGGGGGTCCTCGAATCATCTCAATAATTTCTGTACTGTACAGATATAGTAAATACATCAGGGTCGGAAATTAATGGGCACTTGGGGCAAAAATGCCACCAAGATTTAATGTGCTATAATTGTAATATTCTCTCATTCTTTTGCCCATGCATTGAAAGTCTATGCAACCAAACATTTTTAACTTAAAAATTACATAAAGAAATTATAAAAGTAATAAAATTGAGTCGAGACCTATGGAATGACACAATCGCTTTATATAATTTATATGAACAGATTTAAATACATGCTTTTATTCACACACAACCATTGATCAAAGCACATACATAGAACACATCAAATATGGTAAACATGGTCGCCATTACAGTCCAGAAATATAGACTTAATCCAGCCCTACCCCTAAACCTAATCCTATGCATAATTTATTCCTAAAATCAGAGGGAATTGATAAGTGAATAACAAGGATGTAGAAGCATTTAACCCTGACTGTGTAAGCCTAAAACTTAATTTCTTGAAAACGTATCCCTCGATTCTGATTGGTTGATTATGTTGTTCCAGGATCAACAAGGATTAGCCAATAGGAAGCTATTAACCAAACACAGTCATGTCTACTGAGCAAACGTTGCAATGATCCTCTTATTGCAACACAATTTATGTAATTTCACAATTACCTTCCATCATAACTAACAGTAAAAACATGTAAATATGAGACTCATTTGTATAAAGGGTATAAAAATAATTCATATTTTAAACTGGGGAGTTAGTTTTGAGTTTTTATTGTAGAGTAACCTTGTATATGTGTAAATCTCAAGAACAAAATTACCAAAAAATGTTCTTTCTTGTAGGCATTGACATCCTTTTTCCTCATAGAATTAAATCACTGCAACAGTTTTATTCTTTTGTACTCCGTGTCCCTTAGGAAGACCATGATTCCTCTGGAGTTTTCAATAATGTGGTAGAGGAGTTGGTGCATTTTCGAAGTGAGGTTCGTAAATTAGCTCTTTCTGTGGAAGATCAAGCTCCACAAGAACCCCACACTGGATCTGAAATTCAGAAAAGGCATCCACGGTCAGACAGAGTGCCCTTGCTGAAGGCCTGTGATACCTTGAGGAATAATCTAGCACCTCTTGGAGTCCACATTAAGGTAAGACTTCATCCTATTACACTAAATGTAGAAGAGTGTTTAAAGGAAAATTCATGGTTATTATTTAAGCATGGTACACTTTAGAAATATCTTTTGATTTTCAAAAACCCAAAGGCATAATTACAAAGTAATTACACTTTCTGAGATTTCTTAGAAGTCACCAAACATTTGTTTATTCATATAATGCTAATTTTCCTCTGCATTTTCTTTATTAAACCCTTGAACTCTTATAAGACCATCCAGCGCCTTCTGAGAAAGCACACTGCAAGACTTGCTGTGGTTTACATTGCTAAATTTGGATTTTTGGTTTCAGGATCGAGGTACAAACTCCACATGGGAAATAACAAGAAGAGGAGAGACGGGGAATAATTAACCACTGACTGAAGTGGGACCTAACGTTATCTGTTAGAAAACAAGTTATTTGTAGCATTTCAGTGGTGACTCTTTGTAAAGTTTTTCTTCTATTTAAAGAAATTAATTTTACTGAAAAGCCTTCCAAAAAATTATTAGTTCTGTAATGCAACTAAAGCTGTAACACCACTAGAAATCATAACCACATCTTGTGTCTCATGATAATGATTGTAATTGTTAATAAAATAAATCTGTTCTTAGCTAAATGCTTAACCTTTTGTATGATATTTGTCTAAGTAGAGGACATTGGGACAAACTAAAGGAGATTTCTCAAGTGTTCTGATAGAGAAATGACTTAAGTCAATGATTGTTATGGACCTCCACTGTCTGATGATGATCATAATGGAATATGGTATGCTAACCATAGCAAAGTTACAAGTTGGAGCAAAATTATACATTTTATTTTATGTTGTTTCTTTGAAAACTTGTGTGCAGTTTCTGTTTCTGTTCACAACATGATTTCTGGGTTTTCTGGGAAGATTTGTCCTTTGATATCTTAAGGCATTATGAAGAGGCTCCCTAAATACCTCTGTCAAATGTTTTTTCTTTAAATGGGGAAGAATAAAGATAAAATATGTCAGTATATATATATAAAAAAAGTGTCAATATTCATTATGAATTGGTGGAAATTAAAGGTCTGTTAAGTAGATATTGTCTTGTAACTTACATTCCTATATAAAACAAACATAAATAGGATAGGAAGAGTAAAGATTGATTTATAAGATCCAAGTGATTTAAAATAATAATAATAAATCAAATCTCCTTGCTTTGGTCTTTTGTGTGACAACATTTAAATCAGGACTTTTTCTGCATTGTGCCATTGAGAAAGCCTGATATTAAAACTGTACTCCTGGGATACATGAATGTAGGGAAAACGTCCCTCCTGCACAGATACACTGAGAGAATTGCTTCAAGGAAACTTGAGCACAATCAGCGGAGCGTTCTTCCTGACGCAGTGGGGTCCATACAACATCACTATCTGGGATACAGCGGGTAAGGTTGATGTTTTGGCCAATTCAACGGAGATAATTCAATGCAGAAACCTGCAGTTAAAGGTGCTTTTGGAAAACATGAAATGAATAGGTTATAAATAGTTGTTGTTTCTAGAGAGAACCAATATATATATATCTACAAAATAAATTTCTACAATATTTAGTAGTATCTTATAAGGGGTGACTGTCACTTAGGCTAATCAGTATCCTAAGTGGGAAAAAAGAGAAGGGATTACTCTGACATTGCATCAATGATTGCAGTTGTCTCCTGTTCTTTGCAGGATTTTGCAATCTTGGTAGTTTCACCAATAATGTGGAAATGTGTACACGGAATTTTAGCAGTCATTGACGGGAAGCACATCTTCATGCACGTTTGGTGAATGCAAGCAACAGATCTAAATGTTGTATACTATCAAACTATCTAAACTGTGTGTGTGTGTGTGTGTTTAACGACAAACTTAAGATTAAAGCAAAAGCATATGCCTATTTGATTGTTCTGTCCTTTATCTTAACATGGCAATGAGGTTAACTTCATAGCCTTCATAGCTAAAAACTAGGCAGAGGGAACAGAGCGCAGCTCTGTGACAAAACCCAAGTAATCTTGACAAACTATATATCATTTAAAAGGTTTCAGACTTTAGTTTTCATATTTGGTGACTGTTTTTCAAAGAAATTACGTGGTAATTACTGCTCAGTTACTGGGATTTTCACACACAACCATTTCTAGGGTTTGCAAAGAATGGTGTGAAAAGGAAAAAACATCCAGTATGCGGCAGTCCTGTGGGAGAAAATGCCTTGTTGATGCTAGAGGTCAGAGGAGAATGGGCCGACTGATTGAAGCAGATAGAAGTGTAACTTTGACTGAAATAACCACTCGTTACAATTGAGCTATGCAGCAAAGCATTTGTGAATCCACAACACGCACAACCTTGAGGCGGATGGGCTACAACAGAAGAAGACCCCACCGGGTACCACTCATCTCCACTACAAATAGGAAAAAGAGGCTACAATTTGCACGAGCTCACCAAAATTGGACAGTTGAAGACTGGAAAAATGTTTCCTGATCTGATGAGTCTCAATTTCTGTTGAGACATTCAGATGGAAGAGTCAGAATTTGGCTTAAACAGAATGAGAACATGGATCCATCATGTCTTGTTACCACTGTGCAGGCTGCTGGTGATGGTGTAATGGTGTGGGGGATGTTTTCTTGACACACTTTAGGCTCCTAAGTGCCAATTGGGCATCGTTTAAATGCCACGGCCTACCTGGGCATTGTTTCTGACCATGTCCATTCCTTTATGACCATCATGTACCCATCCTCTGATGCCTACTTCCAGCAGGATAATGCACCATGTCACAAAGCTCGAATCATTTCAAATTGGTTTATTGAACATGACAGTGAGTTTACTGTACTAAAATGGCTCCCACAGTCACCAGATATCAGCCCTTTGGGATGTGGTGGAACGGGAGCTTTGTGCCCTGGATGTGCATCCCACAAATCTCCATCAACTGCAAGATGCTATCCCATCAATATGGGCCAACATTTCTAAAGAATGATTTTAGCACCTTGTTGAATCTTTGCAATGTAGAATTAAGGCAGTTCTGAAGGTGAAAGGGGGTTAAACACAGTATTAGTATGGTGTTCCTAATAATACTTTAGGTGAGTGTATGTATGTCTGTGCGCGCGCGTGTATGTGTGTGTGTGTGTGTGTATATATATATATATATATATATATATATATATATATATATATATATATATATATATATATATATATATATATATATATATATATATATATATATATATATATATATATAAAAGATAATTTTTTTTTACATATTTGGCTGACAAAATATTTTTCTGTATTGAAATGAGTGGGGAAAAGCACATTTTTGCCTTCATAGAATAGTAAAAAATTATCTAACCAATAAATGATATTATTTTGTCTCTGTAGTGTTGCCTTAGAACATTAAAATACGTGGGTCAAATTGACCCAGGAACAATATGAATGTAACAAAAAATAATTTGTGGGCATGTTAAAACACATCAGTGTGTTGAAACTTTGCATGTATTTTCATGACCCTTAATTAGAAAAAGTCACAAAACGTCAAGAAAAAAACATAAGTTTACTGATATTTTTGACAACTCAAAAATCAAATCAGGTCAGACTGAACCAGAGCAGTACATGAGGGTTATACTCAATTTATTACTGCTTGATATACTTACTGTGGACATATTTTACATATTTTATTAACCTATTTGTTTGTGTCTTTGTTTAATTTGTCACATTGTTTTTTTTTTTCTTTATTCTTATTTTTGATGATAAAAATTAAATAAAGTAAAAAAAATAAAATTATATCGACAAATATGATTCTGATAATATTGCCCACCCTTACCCACATATGCCAACCCATTTTTCACATATGATTTGTTGAAACAAAAATGACATAAGTAATGGACTTATGGTAAAATGCAACTCTAAGGCATTCCAGAGTATTTAAAAGCAGAAAGTTCTGTCAACATTTACTCAACCTTTTGCACAAGCACAAATGATTTTATTTGTTCTTTGAAGTACAAACATTAAGTGTTAATATTACAATCATGTTACATTTTCTCATTGCAATTTTCCATAAAATGAAAGTGAATGAATTTCTGAAGCCATAGATGTAGCTATGAGGAAAATTAATTTCCCATCTGAATGTGCACTCCAGTGACCCCATAAACATGTTCAGAACAAATCATGGCCTTGAGATGATGTTGAAAATGCGACATTATTTGATTTAATTGTTAGTGTGCTAAGTGAATAGATTGGCCTAAATGTTCATTAAAGAAGTAGGTAACCCAAACATTAAAATGTTGGCATTATTTACCTGCTCTCATGTTGTGTGACACATATGCTGTCATTTATTTCCATGTCACACAAATAAGAATTCTGAAGTCAGAAATTGGACTGATCAGGTTCTTGATTTTAATTTACTGACTCAGTGATCCTGACACTTATAGTTTAGTTTTCAAGTTGACAGGTCATTGGAGGGCAAGCTTAAGTTTCGTTGTTCTCTACTTTACGGTATTTTTCTTCCAGAGCTTTGCGTTACAGTATGAACAGTCATGTTCTGTATACAATTATCTTTCTCTAAATAGACAGATAGATAGGTAGATAGATAGACTTTTTATGTGAATATATTGCTAGATGTAATTTATTCCAGTAATGCAAAGCTGAATGCAAAGTTGAAATGAAAACAGTTGTTTTGCTTAAATTGTTTCGTGGAAACCATGATGCCCTACAATTCAAAGGTTTTGTGTTTAAAAAGAATAAAAATAAATGATAAAAGTTTTTTCAGCAAGGATTAAAATAATCAAAAGTGACAGTAAAGACATTTACAAGATTTATTTTTCAAATGCTGTTTGCTTGAACTTGCTGTTATCATATCAGCACAACTGCTTGCAACATTCATAAATAATAAGAAATGTTTATTGAGCTGCAAATTAGAATAACTTCTGGAGGACATTGAAGACTAAAGCAATGGCAGCTGAAAATTCAGATTTGCTTCACATGAATAAATTACATAAAAAAGAAAAGTTATTTTAAATCAAAATAATATTTTGCACTATTCCTGTTTTTATTTTATTTTTGATCAAATAATTTCATCCTTTGTGTGTTTTTAAAGTTTTATTTATTTATTTTCAGCTGCTTACATACAAAATGTTTGACTTGTCACACAATTTTTGAAACCTGACACTCAAACAGGACATTGAGCCACACACCTGATCTGCAAAACCATACGCTAATTCTCGGCCTTTTACTCATTTCATAAGACTTTTTGCAAAACACAACACACAATTCTTTATTTAACACACAGAAATCTTACAGGAATTGATAGGCCTACTATGGCAAAGGTGTTTGCAAATGTTTGCTTTTGAGATGTGTTTGTGATATTTCAAATGCAGTGCTTCATTTAGCAAAAGATATGAGGCATTTTTGGATTTTGTGTGTGCAAGTCTTGGATTTGTGTGTAAAATGTAGAAACAAAAAGGCAAAGTTTTGAAAATGTAATATTTGTATTTCTGTTCTTCTTATTTCATCCGGTCATGAACAGTTCCACGGTCTAGACTCCATGTATTGTCATAGTGATGCAGCCATCATTCTCACGTATGATGTCACAAACTGGCAGAGCTTCGTAGAGCTTGAAGATCGCTTCCTATACTTCTCACTGACTCAGCCAATAGTGACCGCATATTTGCCATTGTGGGCAACAAAACTGACCTCACTGATCCTCAAGCCCATGTTATGACCCTGGAGGAAGTCAGGGCAGAAGAGGGTAGTGTGCTTCCTCTCCCATCCTTTCTCACACCTCCAGACTTTCCCTTGCACAAACAGGTGAGTCAGGATGATGCCATAGCGCTATACAACCGCATAACTCACTGTAAGGCACTAGAGGGCACCAGCCCACCAGTGGAAAAGTTGTGCTTCGAGAAAAGCGCCAAGACTGGATTTAACGTAGATATCATGTTTGAGACACTCTTCGATCTGATGATGCCATCCATCATTCAAAAACGCTCCCAAAGTGAGTCGCCAATATTGTGTTTGGAGGACTGTAATGAAGAGGGGATGAAAAGCAAAGGGGATTGCTGCACATGAAAATATTTGCAGAAGAGCATCTGGAGTCTTGCATGAATATCCATTTATTTTATGGACATTGTTATTTGATCTGTTTTAGAACTCTTTACTGTCAAAGTAAATATTGTGCATTGTCAGCGAACAAGTGCACATTGTTATCTCTGTTCTGACTCGTGTGTGTGTGTGTGTGTGTGTGTGTGTGTGTGTGTGTTTGCATGTTTGAGATAATCTTGTTTTCACAGAGTGCAAAGAATTTGACCTTAAGTTTCTAAGTGTATTGGCCCTCGATTGATGGATTGTTTTTTTTTTTTTTTTTTTTTTTTTTAACAAATGTCCATAAAAGATAAGAAATTAAATTAGTTTAGAGTACCAAACATATTTTAGACATTTTTAAAAATATTTTATTTTGAATTAATTTACTGTGATTACATTATAAAAATGCTAATGTTTATATAAGATCTTTAATGACACTTGACTTATTTAATAAATTATGAATATCAGTAATACAGAAGTACACAATTGCAAAAAACAAACTCCACTCCATGGCTTATATGAGAGAATAACAAAAGATTAATGAGTAGTGTTGAGTGTCATATTTATATGGCATTCCATACATTTCTTAATAGTTGTATTATATTTGCAACTATCATATATGTATCCTAACATTTCCAAGAGAATTACTCTCCGGGTTTGTCTTCTGCTCCTGCTCAGATTCATCAATATAATACTTGGCCTGAATTAAATTTGTAACACACACACATACTCGCTGCATATTAGAATCAGACTCATATTACACATAATTACTTGCAAAAAATATATATATGAGATCAAACATAGGATTGTAATTCAATGCAATGTGACAATATTGCAATATGGTATTAGTTTATTAGGTCGACATGAAACAAGCTACTGAATTGTCAGTTTACAAAAGATATTTTCATCATTATTGTTTGTTGTTTGTTCTTATATCTCGTAGGTTAAAATCAGTTGTTTATGCTTATCAGAAACATGCAGAGTGAGGGAAGGAAAGGGCATGAGTCTGTGAGAAAAGTGTGATAAGGATCGATTTATAGGGCTTCTGCTTCCAGCAAGAATTACCCATCTGGAAACCTGCTAGACCAATATGTATGGAGATGCCCTCCTCTAAAGTTAGTTTAGTCAATGTAAATCAGAAGCACACATGTTAACATGTTAATCACTAATCCAGTCAAATTTCACCTTTGTAAGTATTACAGCAAGGAGAAATAAACGTATAGCCTTCAAATCCTAAAAATATAAAATAATAATTTAATCCGAGACTTCACTGCCAAAATTATAAACTGTTAGCTACTATGTTTCTAAAAGAAAACAACTTGCTTCTACAGCTAGACCAAACTTGCCAACTGATGTTGATTTATATTTATATCAAATCGGTGGGTTGTGAATTTAAATTAATTTTACCTCAGATAATGCTTATGATGATAATTAGTCTTGTAAATTACAGCTCGTTATATCTCTTATTTAGCAACAATAACATCAACAGCTTCAAAATACCTGTTCCCATACGTCAGTTCATGGTGGAGGTCGACGCGTCAGAGGTGGGAGTAGGTGCAGTTCTTTCCCAACGCGCTTCCTCAGATGACAAGATGCATCCTTGCACGTTTTTCTCCCATCGCTTATCACCTGATGAATGTAACTATGACATTGGTAACAGAGAATTGTTGGCCATCAAGTTAGCGTTGGAGGAGTGGCATTATTGGTTAGAAGGGTCAGGGGTACCTTTTATCGTCTGGACCGACCATAAGAATCTCTAATATATTAGATCTGATAAAAGACCCAACTCCAGGCAGGCTCGGTGGGCCCTTTTTTCGGACGTTTTGACTTTTCTCTCTCGTACAGCCCGGGTTCCAAAAACATCAAACCCGATTCATTATAACATTTTTGATCCATCCGAACACCCGATCACTCCTGAGTGCATTTTACCCAAGAAAGTAGTTGGGGGAAGTCATGGCCTAGTGGTTAGAGAGTATGAATCCTAACCCTAAGGTTGTGGGTTTGAGTCTCGGGCTGGCAGCACCAAGACTTAGGTGACCTTGAGAAAGGAACCGAACCCCCAACTGCTCCTCTGGCGCCGCAGCATAAATGACTGCCCACTGCTACAGGTGTGTTTTCACTGCTGTGTGTGTGCACTTTAGATGGGTTAAATCAATGCAGTGCACGAATTCAGAGTGGGACACCTTACTTGGCTGTATGTCACGTCACTTTCATATGGGAGGTCGAATCGAAGGTCAAAGGTCCGGTGAGAGTTCTGCTGTATCTGACTGTTATTCTCTTACGTTCTGTGTTACATTTGCTTCCTATCATCCTTTACCCATTACACATTGTCCATAGCTGCGTCTGCACTTAATATAAGTCCTGTTATCATTCTCATCAATCATTACTATCCCACTATTGAACAGCTACTGTACTTACCTGCCATTACCTGCATTGCTTATATTATTTGTCAATAAAGACACTGTTTGCTCTTTTAGTCTGTGTACATGTTCTTATTCCGTTTATGTTTCATTAAATATTGGAGTTCCTACCTCAGTTTTTCCACATGAAAAGTAAAAGCACAGTGAAATAACCCATGGCTATATCCAGTATTTTAATTTATTGTGATAATGCTGTGTTTTTCATTGCATTAAAAGAAAAATGATTTTTCCAAATTATAGTTTACTTTATAACTCTGTGTTTTTCATGCAAGCTTGGTGTACACAATCGCAGCAAACAAAGCACATTAATAAACAAATCATTTGTTTGCCTTTGGCTTATATGAGAGAATATTAGAGCATTAATATGTAGTGTTGAGTGTCATATTCATTTATAATGTCATTAATGTCAGGATCAAACTGTCTTTCAAGTAACATCTGAAAGCCAAAATATATTTACCCTAACATTTCAAAGAAAGTGGAATTGTGATGATGTTTATTCTCTGGTTTTGTCTTCTGCTCCTGTTCAGATTCATCAATATAACATTTGTCCTAAACTAAATACCAAGACACACACACACACACACACACACAGAAACAGGATCCCATTTTTGTGATATTCTATAGAGGCAATAGTCTTTATACTGGATAAACTGTATTTTCTACACCCTTACCCTAACCCAACGACTCGCAAACCTTTCTGCAATTTTAGATTTTTAAAAAACACAAGAATTCTGAATCGAGACACCTTAAAATAAAGTAGCCTATATATATTTATTTATTTCCAATTTCTTGGCACCATGTTAGTACACCCTGTCAAATAGAGGCCTGTTTTGTCTTGCATAGGTATGGTATGGTATTTGTGTGGATAAGCTTTGATCAATGGATTTTAAAGACTTTATTTCATTGTTGTGTAAGATTAGAGACGCCTTACTGCTAATGCCTCAAAACACATGCTGATGCAATCCCCTTGACCTGACAGATCAGATCAACAAATAACATCAAGCACAACAGAATCCCAGGACAATGCAATACAGCGGCAGTTATCTGTCTGAAGCGTATTTAATCCATATATTGTTTGCATGTGTTTATGGCAGAGTGTTAACAAAAGACAGCTGCTCTTTTCAGAATTGGGGTGTAAAGGACCCAAATCTTTCCTAGGAAGATCAGCCATGCTGTCTGTATGTATACCATAATCTTCTTTAAGGGTCAGATTATGAAACAAATTGAGGAGCTTCATAGCCAGTGTACTTGTATTGGGGTCTATTGGACTGAGATAAACTGGACTGGTACGTATTTCAAATACAATTCCTTAACTGGAAAATAGCCTCCATACAGTTGCATCTAATATTTGTAATCCTTCTGTGCTCACATCTTTTGCTAATAAAGAATTAAGAGTCTTAAGTATTGTGCTGTTTTTATTTTATGACCTGATTTGAGCTACATGAATACCAGGGAAAACAAAGGCTAGTTGCAAAGAACAATGCTCATTCTTGTCAAGAAGAATTGTTTACAAGTGTATTACGTAATAGACATAAGACGTTTATGTTTATAGGCATATCTCAGAGGTCAGTTATAAAATATTACTCAGTGGTCGGCTATAAATAATACCATATTGGTCCTTGATGTGACGCCATGGAAAACAGCACAGTCATTCTCAGTGATTTAATACATTATTATTATTTTATATCTATAATTAAAATAAATACTGTTACAGCATAATTTAATATTTCCTACAGATTACTATGCCACTGGATAAGATATGGTGGACTATTTCAGTTACATCACATGCTATGTATTTTAAAATGTTCTTTAGATTAATTGTGAAATGCAATTACACCTAGAGCAAATAACAAAGGAAAATATTAGTAGCCATATATTTGTTGGTACAACTACAAACCTCATAATATGCTGGCCCCACAGTAATGCATTCATAATCTCACTAAATGCAAAAGTCAATTTTACATTTGAACAAGTCTATAAATAACGGTGCATGGAGTTCAATGTAATATTTTTGTATTCTTGTGTTATGCGTGGCCAGAGGGTGGCGTATTTTTACTTCTACGCAGTTCATTTTTTTCTGGAACAAACAGATCGTATTCTACCATTCCAGAAAGTTCCTCCTTAAATTCAGGCTCTAATTTCAAAATCAACACATTCCTTTTAACAAACTGTCAACAGACCTCCATTTTAAAAGTAAATGATTTTAAACAATACTGAAAATCTATGTATGTAGCATAGCGGACGCGAGATGCATAGTAGACATTTAAAGAAAAGAAGAAGAAGAAAAACCTAGAGGGAATGCTGTATTTAAATGCGTTCTTATATGTACAATAACGCGAATACTGGTTCGCAGACACTGTTGCTAGACAGGGACACCCGAGTGCGTAAAAATAGACCATCATATTCTATGCGTTATGTAACACGCAGCACGCGCAATACGACTTCACGCTTGTTTACAAGTCAGAAAAGAGTCGCTTGATTTATGCGTTTTCTCACCCCCACAAGTGCGTATATTAACATTCTGACACACTGTAAAATGAAATTTGGGTCTGACTAAATTATAATTCTTTTGAAACAACTACACAGGCTCATCTGTATTTGTCGTCAATGCATGTTTAAAAAACACTAAAATGTTTGTATATCGAATGTGTTTGGAGTAGCCTATACTGATTAAAACATGTCGATGTATATGGTCGCTAGCATAATAATAAAACATTTTACAGCTAACCAGATGCAAAGTCTCTGCAGCACTGAAGTGCGTAGGCTATATACAGTAGATGTGTCACCCACACAGCGCTGTTTGTTTTTGAGAGGAGGAGAGAACAGCTTGTGTAAAGGGGGATTTGCCTATACTACGTCATGGATTTGTCAAAGTACTGCCAATCTTTTCGCCTGGCCAATGAATCCAATGAGAAACTCCATCCGTTGGGTTCGCAGGCACGCCTCTAAAAGATCGCACCGCCTTACATGCCCATCTTGGACTGTTTTCACTGATCCAAGATGGGCTGTGTAGAACGTCACGTGTTGTTTGTTTTTTAAGCTCAGTCATTCTGAGCGAGGAGTTGTTTTGCGGCGAACTGATAGACGTTGCATTTGGAAAGAGAGCGGAAATCTCCAATTCTCGGATATTTAAGTTTTTCATCTCTTTTTCTACGGATGGATAACAAGTTCTTGAAACTAAATAAGTAAATTTTAAACGCAAGAATGGCAAGTCCGCCTCTTAAAGGGGGACCCGCGTTATCAAATGACAACAACATTCATTCAAACAACATCAGAAAATGCGGATACCTCAAGAAGCAAAAGCACGGACATCGGCGCTATTTTGTTTTGAAGGATCAGAGTGATGGACTGCCTGCGCGGCTGGAGTACTATGAGAATGAAAAGAAATGGAAAAACAAGTCCGCTGCAAAAAGAGTCATATTCATCGACTCCTGTCTGAGCATAAACAAGCGCGCTGATGCGAAACACAGATATTTAATAGCACTCTATACCAAGGACGAGTATTTTGCTATTGCTGCAGAGAATGAGCAAGAGCAGGAGAGCTGGCACGCAGCCTTAACAGATTTATTAAGTAAGGGAAAAGTGTGTGACAGCTCCGTTTCTACTTCGGCATCATCTCTGGTGGGCTTCGAGGAGGGAAACTACGGTATGATTACACCAGTGAATGCCGCGTATAAAGAGGTATGGCAAGTAAATCTTAAAGCAAAGGGACTTGGGCAGAGCAGAAATATCACTGGCGTTTACAGACTGTGCTTATCAAGTCGGACAATTAGCTTTGTGAAACTTAACTCGGAGGTGGCATCTGTGACACTGCAGTTGATGAATATACGCAGATGTGGGCACTCTGATAGCTTTTTCTTCATTGAGGTGGGGAGATCTGCTTCTACTGGACCTGGAGAGCTGTGGATGCAAGCAGATGATTCTGTGGTGGCACAAAATATACATGAGACCATTTTAGAAGCTATGAAAGCGATGAAAGAGCTGTCAGAGTTCAGACCACGCAGCAAAAGCCAGTCATCAGGATCAAATCCCATCTCTGTACCAACTCGACGGAACCTAAACAATCTACCCCCTAGTCAGACGGGGTTGGTGAGGAGGTCAAGGACGGACAGTACAGCAGCAACATCTCCTGTCTCCATATTTTCCTCTTGCCGAATACGCACAGCAAGTGAAGGGGAGGGTACCATGACCAGGCCTGTCTCCATGTCAATATCTGAGAATGGGAGCCCGACAACTGTTGGCCGGAACCACATGAGCAGATCTAACACAGTATCTGTGGGCTGCCGGACATCAGAACCATCACTGCTTCATCAAAGCAGGTCCATGTCCATGACAATGTCCCATTCACCACCATCTGCTGTAAGCCCACTAAATTTGTCCTCAGTCAGTATGAATGGATCCATCTCATCTGCAGTATACAGACCCTCCAGCTGCAATGATTCTGTTTCTGGGTCACCCAACGATACTGGCTTCCTCTCATGTGACGATTACAGTTCTAGCCCAGGGGATGTGAGGTACAATCTAGCAAACAGGAGTGACACTCCTTCTTCTCTCTCCAGTACACCACCCTCACGAGAAGCCAGTGAGCTCCATGGTTACATGGTGATGGACAAACCAACACAAAACAAGATGTGGCCAAGTAACAGAGAAATGCTGGAGGTGGAGACATACCGGAAGAGGACATATTCTCTGACAACCCCTCGGCAACAGGTAGCACACTCCCATGTAGCCTCAGCGTCACTTGATGAATACATGCTGATGAGAGCTGCGAACAGCCACTCTGGACGGAGCACAAATTCTGCCTCTCCTAAGGTCTCATACCCAGAAGATTATGGGGACATTGAGATTGGCTCTAACAGTAATGTGGGTGATGATGGCTACATGCCTATGACACCAGGCATGGCACCTCAGGGTGCCAAAAATGATCACTACATGCCCATGAGTCCTATGAGTATTTCAGCACCCAAGCAGATCATTAACCCCAGGTTACATCCCCAGTCCACAGGCAGTGGCTGCACCACTAATTCGCCCAGCAGTGGATCTCTAGAAGACAGCGGGTACATGAAGATGTGGTCTGGGTCCAAGTTTTCTCTTGAGGGCTCTGATGGGAGAGCGGTGAGTGGAGAATACATGAATATGTCACCTGTTGATTCATGCGTCTCACCCACACCATCAGATTGTTTGCTGGGTCAGTGTGAACCAACACAACAGCCCTCCCCATCTCTAAGTATTCGCTTCAACAACCAACAACCTAAACGGGCAGAGGATGACCAGTATGTTTTGATGAGTCCCCAGAGCCAATATCCAACAGAAGAGGAAAACAGAGTTTTTGCCCTGCCCCCTCTCCGTCGCCCTGATGCCATAACACACAGAGCAAGAGTCAACAGGCCCAATAGGTTATCTCTAGACACTCTGAGGATGCTTCCAAGCATGACAGAACATCCTCTCCCCTGTGAGCCTAAAAGCCCTGGTGAGTACATCAACATAGACTTTGCTGCTACTACACAGTACTCTTCTCCCTCTATGGTTTCTGTGGAAAGCCAAGGGTCATTGTCCAACCTCAGACAGGGATCCCCCCTCTCAGACTACATGAATTTCAACCATAATTCACACCCTCCTAAACTGAGGGAAGCACTCAGCAGTCCCCTGGATAGAATGCCAGAGCTGGCTGAATGCCCATGCCCGCATGATGAGAGGGCTTTTTTCCTCAATGAACAGAGGAAATCATCATGCCCATCTGGCACCGGTAAAGATAACTACACTGAGATGAGTTTCAAAAGTGTTCAGATCTCACCTCCATTCCTGACTGAGAATGGTGAGAGTGTTTCAGTCAGCCCCACTAGCGGGGTTCAAAGGCTTAAATTAAGTGACCAGGGGGTTTCAACTGGAATTGGTGCTTTCTTGTTGGCTGCCTCCTCTGTAGACCCAAATGGAGGAGCAAAGGTGATCCGAGCAGACCCTCAAGGCCGGAGACGGCATAGCTCTGAGACCTTTTCATCCACCACAACAGTTGCACCTGTATTTCCTTCCTTTGCACACAATGTTAAGCGCCACAGCTCTGCTTCAGTCGAGAACATCTCTGTCCGAAGCAGTGAAGGATCTGATGAGGAGTATGGGTCTCCCATGTGCAGAGAGACTTCAGCTGGTTATCAGAACGGACTTAACTACATTGCCTTAAACCTCATGGAGAAACAAGAGATGGGCAAATGTGAGCTTGTGGGCTTCAAGACTGGTGGTTGCTGCAAAGCAGGAATAAATGGATTACATGGAACTTCATATGTGTGTCTGGGATTCAAAGAGACTGCAGCCACTGTACAAGGTGAGTTCAGATGATGTGATGTGCTGTTAGATTGGAAAGATGACTGAAATAAACTGGTAAATGCAGCACATGGTTGATGTCATTGTGTTGGACAGTGTGGTTAAAAGTCAGCTTTATTTATATAGTGCTTTTAACAATACAGATTGTGTCAAAGCAATTTACAGTAATAAATAAATAGTGTCAATAATGCAAAATGAGAATAGTAAAACACAATTCTCTGTTTAAGGCAGTTCATCATTGTATGTAATGTTAGTGTTATTGTAATGTTACTTAAATATTGCAGTGCTTCTACATAGTCACATATATATATATATATATATATATATATATATATATATATATATATATATATATATATATATATACATATATATATACATATATTAACTATACTATATAAATGTTATAGTGTGTGTGTGTGTGTGTGCTTGTGTGTGTATAAACATTAAATGAGCAATAGCATTAGATTATATTTGATTATATTAGAGTTTTATATTATGTGTTATTACGTTGTGTTATTACTTTATAAAAATTTACTTAAAACTGTATTCAAATATTTTCAGTTGTCTCTTGGTAGCATATACTACATGTATGCTTGAATTTATTTTAATTGTAAAAATGAATATTATAGGAAATGTAGGGCACAACTCCAAATTAATCAGAAATTATACAAAAAGTAATTAAACAGAATATTAGGGCGGAACGAGAGTATTATGTAATTCAAAACATTTATTGAGGTTTGCACCTCTGGCTATTTATGTAAGTATATGGGGCGTTTATGGCGATGATAGGGTGTTTTTCATTCAGAGGAATTCCAGAGAAATTTGCAGCATGAGAAACGTGACTAGCTCAGTGTCCGCGCGCGGTAAACAACCCAACTGCGCAGGCACGATGACGCTGCAGGATAGAGAGGGGCGCGCGCCTGTTTATTTACCCCAAACGTGATCGACGCTGGGTTTTTGCAGACTGAAGTCTGTTAATGATTAACACTGTTTTAATGTTTGCAGGCTTTTGTATAAGCTGTTCTCAGATAATGGAGCATGCACCGAGGAGAGAGAAACGCTATTTCGAGGTTCATTTTGCTCACATGCGCAGCCGTTTTCATTCTGTGAGACCATAGCCTCGTCGATCCTTTTCCAAGAAACTAATCACCGTTTACTTGTTATCATTCAAACGATGTGTTATCATTTCACATTATATTCTGAATTTTATTATGCAATATTTACCCCAGCATGATGAAGCAAAATGCTATTATATTTCCCATTAACAGGGACACGATTCCCATATCAAATCTTCTTTACACATGACATTTCTTTCAGAAGTGCATGTGCTAATTTGCATACTTGGATCATATGTGGGTGTGTGTGAGATCGAATTGCTGTCACAAGCTGGAACAATATGCTGCTTTTAAGAGCAGTGCCTGGGGCTTTTCCATGTGCACATTGTTTTTGCATAGCACACAGAAGACAGAACATGCCATTTTCTGAGGCACGTACTTCACATCTGGTTCACCCATATTTCCATAATGCCTCAGTTAGAAGCAGTGTTTGGGCCCAAAATGATCCCCACTGGTTAAAAAGACCTTTCATGGCTGGTAGTTTTCAGTGCAGGCAGCCTGCAGAGTAAACATCAGTCAGAGGGTTTAGTGCACAGGAGTTTAACTCTTTCTTGGCTGAAGTATTGAGCTTTGAGAATATGAGAGGGCAGGAAGAGGTGGGGGTGAGAGCTTGTTTGCATTTTGTCTCTGAAAATGAACATGTGCAGCCATGTCCACGGGTTGGCAGAGCAGAAGAGGGAGAGCCTGATGGAAGTTTGAGCCATGTGCTTCCATCAGCAGGAAAAACAAGCCAGTTGGTTGTTTGTGGTTCGTTGTCAGGTAACGATGATGTTTCACGCTTGGAATGCCTGACTGGGTAAAGGTTCCTGGGAGAGGCGAATACTCGCTTGTTTTGGTTTCACCATGAGCTTTAGTATTGTTCACTCGCTCTCCACTCATTGCCAGGCTTTCATTTCACATACAAGGTGTTGACAAGAACTTGTTTTGCTGTGTATTAAATCAAAGAATGCCAGGGACTTTCAAACACAATAATGCTTTCACTTTTGTATTCAAACTGTGTTGCATTTATACATGGGTTTCTTATGTAGAAAAAATTCCAGACAGCTCAGGAGACAATTTTATTTATGAAAAATTGTTATCATAGTTGCAGAGCAGTACTGGTCATGCCCCATCTGGTTGAATTCCTCACAATTAATATACTTTTGAACTTTTATTCTTCGTTGGTTGGATTATCAGTAAAACTTGATTTGAGCATAGGAGAATGTTTGTGAAATTGTCTTGGTAAATTAACATCCCCAAAGCGATGGCACCCTGGGGTGTTTTCTGTGTTACCTAATGGGTTTATTATGGTTCATAATATCCAATAATCTGAAAATGATGAGCATGTAAACATGGTCGGTGTATAATATGTTGCTCCCCATAAAAAAAAAAAAAAAAACGTTAAATAAATTAAATATTTCGGAATACTGACATTTTAAAGAGGTACCTTTCAAAATAAGAATAATAAAAAATACCAGAACAAAAATAAATATTGTTCAAGAATTCACACATTCATAAATCATTTTCATTAATTTTTATTCTTTTCAGGCATTCTTGCCAAAAGTGTATTGTTTTGTAATATGTTAAAATTTATGATTATATGTAGAATGTCTCCGTATGGATTTGTAACACATCTCTGTTAATGTCCCTTACTGTTCTTGTAAACAAAGCTGTATTAATCAGTTAAGACCTCGATGTAGAACATATGTAAAAGTTAGAAAGAAAAGAGAACTATCTTGACCCAGAATCTTTTTTGAGACAGTTAGACATAAAAAAAAAACAACTTTTTTTGTACTCTTTTGTTCACTCACTCAATCTCTTTCACTGGAATCATATTTCTAGAGGTGTTTGTGTGCATTTGCGTGTGTGGCAGATGGCTGAGCAGAGAGGGGTGTGCGTGTGTGTGTGTGCACCTGCCGCTCTGCTCACCGCAGGTCTGTTATCAGGCATGGCAGCAGCACAGACAATTCACTAATGACAGCACGCCATCTGCTTCTGCCCCAGGACAGTGGCTGGCTAGTGCTTGTCCCTTCAGCCTGAGAGGGGCAGGGGGTGGGGGGAATGGAGAGCTGGAGAACCTGTGTGATAGACAGAGAGAGATAAAGAGTAAAAGTGATTTGCAGAGAGAAAAGAAATTAGGAGAGATGTTTTAAATTTGGACAAACTTTTGTCCAAATGTTTTTACTGAAAAACTGAAACTAAAAGTTTTAATTTTGCCAAAAACCAAGTTTTGTGAATTCAGTTTGGGTCATCGGGTCATGGTGTCTTGTTTTCTGGTGATTAATTAAACTGGGAAAGTTCTTTGGAAACAAGTTGCATCTTGATATTTCAGCCAAACAAATGTTCTCATACGCTGTTGTAATTTTTGGTCACAGTGAAGTGTGCCACCCTGCTGACATGTTTACTTGTTGCTTATCCACATTGTATAAGAAACACTTACACAGTCAAAATGCAAAATCAGAGAAGTGCTAATTAAGTTACTTTTTTCAAAACATTTAATCAGAAATTGTAGATTTTCTTTTTGTATCATTCAACGATCAACTTCAAAATGTAACTACAACATGATTCAAATATAATAATTTTTATTGAAAACATAAAAAAAAACATCTGGCTAAAGAAAGTTCTAATCACTTGTTAAAATATTGTTGCAGAAAAGAAACAAAATTTTAATGCAAATATTGTACAAACTTAATTTAATTAAGTTCTGTTCAGAATATAGAAAGGATGTAATAGAATTTATATTCTAATTACTAGGGAAAAAAAGTGAAATATTTCTTAGCATTTAGTTAGGATTCATTTAGATTCATTTCCATCAAATAATGTCAGTCATCTTGGATGTCCTGAGTTCATTTTCAGCAAGGGTGAACTATTCCTTAATGGTGTGAAATGACACAGTTCATATAGTTGGCTGAATGTTAATGTGTGTAAACAGCTTGCAAGTTTTTGTGTACCTTTAGCACGTGGACAGTGAGTGTGCATTTTCTGAGAACTTAGTAACTATTCTACTAGACTTTGAAAAACTAGAAAAATCTGTCCCTGTCTGTTTCTCTTTCACTCACTTGCCTCATGTCAAATTATAGACTAATTTATTACTATTTCCAAGTATGTTATTTATACTGTCTCTTAGATACTTAGATAGATTCTGGGTTAATTACAACTTCACAGCTTACATACCACAACAGTGTAAACACCAGTCAATTACCATAGAAAAGTATTTCATTTATTTACTATTAATTACTATATTTTATTACTATATATATATATATATATATATATATATATATATATATATACATACACACACACACACACACACACACACACACACACACACATATGTATGAAACATGTTTTATAGTAAAACAGAAGAAGCTTAGACCTCATCACTACTCTTTTGACTAGTTATTTGAGTCTAAACTCAATATTTTTGCCATTTCTTAGTTTTTAGGAGGTGCTTAATATCAGTTTCCAAGACCTTGTAACTTTAATCCAAGCTCCAACTTTAAACAAGCTGAGATTTAAGCAACAAAAATTGTTAACCCAAGCAGTTCTCTCAGATTCTCCACCTCTGCAGAGCTGGCTAAACTAGGCCGGGATGTTCCCGCCTGAGATAGCCATGTCAACACTGTCAATGTTACCCACATTTAGCCAGGAGCGAGAGGAGATTACTCTTAGGGGAGAGTGGGGGATTAGACATTGTTCAGCGGCTTGTTTTGAGGCGGATGAAAGGAGCATTGACTCAGACATAGACAGTCATTCATGCAGGTTCAAAACAACCCTGTCCTCAAGTAGACATCACAACATTTCCGGGATAGTTCTGCGCAGCCTCATTAGCTTTCGTTTCTCTGCCGATTATAGACCTAGATTTTAACCCATCACTTTGGAAGGATATATTGCCCTTATTAAATCCACAGCTTAGATTGTTTATTAGAGGACTCCGCTGCCCTTTTGTTGCTCCACAGTTGTAGGTGTTGTGATATCGCTATCCAGTGATGCACAGTCTAGCAGAGATGCTATGTCATGCGTGCATTAAATGAGCATTGCGTGACTATTTCCCAGTCCTGGGCATCACTCACTGCTGCCTAGAGCTTTCAGCCTTACACACTGCATTATAGGCTGCGGACATGCTTGTTGGTAGTATCATCATGCAAACCCTAAATCTCATCAGCTGAATAAAAAACAGGGAGGATAACTATTTAATTTATCTACTTGCATGCAAGCTTGAGCCTTTTGGTCTTGAATGGCAGTTGTAGTGTTGTATCCTTTCTGCTCAGTGACTCATTGAAGTTAATATACAGTATTATTATACACTGACCGTTATATTCTGTGAAATTTTCCGGTTGTGTGCATCTAATAGGAGTGTTTTTGCTGAGTGTGTTGCAGGGTAGGAAGAATTCAGTCTCACTTTCAGCTCAAATGGTGCAAACTTTACTATGATCAGATGCATAGATGTTGTTTAGGTTGTGTAAGAAATTTACATACTTATCTAATCCCCACTCTCAGCATCTTGGGCAGAGTTGGAAGGTATTGTTTTTAATGAACTTTACCATTAAGTGAGGAAAGAAAAAAGAAAAATTGCTGTTTTGGCAGTAGCTGGTCTAAACAGATTTTTGCTCAGAGGGTCCAGTTCATTTGAATTGAACTGTAAAAGACTGCTTTTGGATAACTTTTAAGATGCTGTGACATGGTTTGATTTTTTTCATTTTATACAATGCAAGTACTTTTTTTTTTTCTCTCAATACAAATAGAGCTTTAAAGATATTTTCTCTTGTTTTCTCCCTCTTACTTTCAGATTGAGCAGGAAGCAGATGTTACTCCTCCTGGTACCGAGGCAAAGTGGAAGCTCAACCAGTAACTGGTCTGGACTATGCTGCTGTAAATGAACTGTGACCTTTACACCTCATCCTAAAGCTGAACGTCAGTGTTTATTCCAGTGAGGCCACTTTAACATGCGACTTTTCAGGAACTGCAAAGCTGCTGCTGCTCTGTTGGTCACAAGAGTCATGAAACCTTCATGCCACTTGTATGTTTGAACATTTATTATTGTTATTGATGTGAACATTTTGTTTCGGGGTTGTTCAAATTCAGAACAATGATTGGAATATAGTTTACCCTGAAATCTGTAATCTTTATTTACCTAACCTTAATAACTGTAAGGTACTTTTTGCCCTGTCGTACGAATAGCTACAATTGTGGAATTTAAGTAATTTTAAATGATAACGACTAAAAGATTTCAACGAGTCCTCTTTTAGGAAAAGATGTACGCAGTTTAGAAGAGATAAATCATTCAGAATAATTTTTTCCTCAAAATTGAATGTTCTCATATGACCAATCCAAAGCCTTACTCTATATATCTGCAAAATTGTGATTATGTATTTTGGACCTAAACAATAAGAAAGTTATCAGAAAGTTATCAAAAATAAAAGATATTTATTGTATTCACTCTATTTTATTACTCTATTTTATTAAATAATTACATAGTAAGTTGCTATATAAGAGTCCACTTTTGATATGCAGAGTTTCCTACCACTTAATCAGAGGTAGTTATTGCACATAATATTTAATAGCTACACAAATAGATATTATATTTATGACCAAATATGGTCAGTCTTTAACTCTTATGTTTCCTCAGATTCGTTGTCACTCTCTCACCTTGCCACATAAAACATGGCCATTCCCTTTTCCTCTGCCTCAAGTCATATTTAACACTTACCAGTTATATCATATTTATATCACAGTTACCAGTGAATTAAGTTAAAAAGTACATGCATTAGACATTAGGATGCACAGAAATGTTGGCTACAGAAAATCTGGCCCAAAAATGTCTGCCCCATGATTGTTTAGAATACAGTTAGTTTGAAGTAAATATTATATCGATCGATATTGACACTGTGGAGCTGCATTATATATTATATTTAAAAATAAATATTTAAACCATTTTGGAAACCAATATCTTATTGTAAAGTCACACCAATCAAAGAAAGCTAAAGTAATCATTTAAAACACTTTGGATTTTCAGATTAGTAGATCCAGAATTTGCCAAGAATTTCTGTTCATTTCAGTGCATCATTACTAGACAACAGTTTAATGGTTGTCTGTCCTAATCCGCTCACATTGGCTCTGTGTTGATATGTGGCAGCGATGTCTCATTCAACTAGATTGTTACACATGACGCATCTGAATGTAGAGCACAAAACCCACTTACATTAGAGAACTGATTAGTGGGGCAGAAAGGAAATGATCACAACATGAGTCATTTTTAGCCACTGTCTGCTTTTCCCTGAATGTTGTGAACTAAATTAAAGCTGTGATGTGCTTAGCATGAAGATTAGCTCTTCATCAACGCAATATATTAGTGTCTTATATTAAAATATTAAGCAAACTGCAAAGAAAATAAACAAGAAATGCAAGATACTAAGCATTGCATTGGTGAAACATGCTTTTTTCATATCTCAATGAATCCCTTATCTAAAAACACACGTATAGCACATAGATGTGTTGATAGTATTTTTTTATTTTAGGTTTAAAGCCCTGAAAAGTAATTTCTTGAGGTGATGGTACATATTCTACTTGATTCTTGGGTAGGTCTTGCTTCTTAGGTAGCTTTCATTCACCCTTTCTATATGCAATACTTACAAATCAGATTAGTTTACAAAGTGGAACCAAATGTATAAATATTATGTTAATATATTTGTTAAAAGATTTTACAGAGATATTGAATTTATGCTGTTTCTAAATTTCTTTCTGCCAACTTTTAAAGCTTATTTTCTTTTGCTTTTTGAAACTAATATATATATATATATATATATATATATATATATATATATATATATATATATATATATATATATATATTCAACAGTGTTCTTGAAATAAAAATATCTATTGTTTGTAGGTATCAAAGGGTTAATATATTTTCAATATTTGCCAGGTTTAAATGAACGAGCTGTGTCTTCCATTGTAAAAATGTCACATACTGTTCATTGTTATCCTGTTGACAGATCATTTAATATATCCTTGATGAGTATTGCTTTTGTTTGTGTTGCAAAATATAGTCATATGCAATAATACGAATAAAATCATTATTTAAGGAAAATAACAGTTTTATTGTTCTTTATACGCTTTCTACAACAAATGTGAAGTATCAATAAAAAACCCAATGACGCACAAAGTATTACATAAACACCTACAATATTTTGCCATAATTCCCACCTCGTTACTGAAACACTGTGTCCCTAAGCTTGAGGGCAATAGAGGAAGGAACACACAGTTCATTCATAAACAAGTGGACAGATTACTTCCTGTGGAATGAGCAGGACAGAGGCAAATGTTTTCCTGTTCCTATCTTGATTCCCAGGCTCTCATTGACAGACCAGGATGCTAATAAATCACAGTATTCCAATCTGAGGAAGACTCTAAAGTCCAGTCCAGCTCCACATGCTTCCTATCCTCTGTTCTCGTCTGCAGGAAGCTAATAGATTTGTAAGACATCCTTCCTGCTTTCACTATACACCATACAGTATCCAGATTATTCATTTTACAGCATCACTTTTAGCTCTGTAAATGAAAATAAAAAATAGTAATGTCAGTGTTATGTGCTATATATGTGGAAGTATTTCTATAAAAGAAAATACTAAACTTTCAGGAAACATTTGTGGATTAAAACATTGTGGAATCCTATAGGGTGGAAATAAAGAACTACATATAGCTAGATCAGTGTGGGATTGACAGTCTACTTACATGAGAGTGTTAGCTTAAAGTTATTCTTTGAAACCATCTTTTGGAATTTTTGATATTTACTCAAGGTTTTAAGGCAAGACTAGATTATCAACATGTACTTATGTACATATACATTACTACCATAGCTGGGTAGATTACTTATGAATTGTAATCCGTCACTGATTTCAGATTACATGACAAAAATTGTAGTCAGTAATATAATCTCTTAGATTACACATTTTTGGTAACGTAATCTGATTACTTTTGGATTACATTTAGATTAAATTTGTGCTAACCCTCATTTGAAATCACATATAATGAATTAGCCTAATCTTGTACTTTTTTTGACCGATACAAAGGAAAATATATATTCCAAAAAATATATTTAATTCAACAACAAGGGCGTATTTGCAATGTGCAATGTATGGACAGTTAATACTTACAAAATACTAACACAATGTACCTTGCTGATAGTGTTTAGTAACACTGAATAAAATAAAATCACATTTTATGACTTTAAAGCATATTTGCTTAGAATTAAGTTAATTTAGAAAACCACTACATTACAAAAAACAATACTGAAAAACATGAAATTCACAACAATATCACTGCTAGGTCAAATATTTAATCTAAAAAACAACAACACTAGAAGTGAATATGCCTGTATCAATGAAAAACATCAAACAATAGCTAGATTGCAAACTTGAATTTTGAAAAAGTCTTAATGATGTTTCTGTCCATCTCAAAACATTTTAAGTGCATAGTAACAATGAGGAAAAGACAATAACAACATTACAAAATTGAATACGGAAGAACATGAAACTCACAACAATAACATCGCTTATATATATATATATATATATATATATATATATATATATATATATATATATATATATATATATATATATATATATATATATATATATATATATATATATATATATATATATTAAAGACCATTTCATTTCATCTCAAAACACTTGAAGTGCAATGATTGTGAACAAATTATTAAATTTTGTAAATATGTAATCATGTAATCCATAAAAAAGTAACTGTAGTCTGATTACGAGTATTTTAAAAAGTAGTTTACTCTAATTACAAGTACTTGCGTTTTGGAATCTGATTACGTAATCCAGATTACATGTAATCCGTTACTACCCAGATCAGATTACTACATACAAGATATTTTTGTAAATTATGCAGGACAATTACTAGAGTTACGAGAAGACTATTTCAGAAAACAAAATATATGCTGACCCATGCATGCACAAGGGAAGATGGAACACCTGACAAACAAATGATCACGTATTTGTACTCACACAATGAAGCGCAAGGACAGCAGGACCTCTGTTAGATCACAGTGACTGGAGGGAAGAGGCAAGGTCACAGCGTTATGCAATAATCCATGTCAGTGTGCAGAGAACACACTGTGCCAGAACTGAAATTTCCCCTGCCTCTGTCCCAGGGTCTGTTTCTGAAATATTTGCTAAATAAATATGAAACGAGTCAATTAAAGCCATTTAAATGTAGGTAGTGTTGCTAAGAGGATACTCTGTTTAGCTGGAAGCTCTGACCAAAAGAATTGGGCACATACTTTGTGTGCATGATTTTCCCTTTAAACTGTGTTTGCAGCACAAAGGTTGTGGGTAAAAATGTATAGCCTCAATGCACTGTAAGTCGCTTTGGATAAAAGCGTCTGCTAAAATGCATAAATGTAAACCAGTTAAATGCTAAATTTCATTGGTCCGCTCAGTCTCACAGTCACCAGTCAAAAAGAGTTCAGACTTCTGAAAAAGGGACAGGGTTTGGGGAAAATGGTTTTGAAAATGCTTCATGGGACAAGTATCATTTTGGCCACAACACGACACACTGACATAAAACCTCACTTTCTTTTTCATTTTCATAATGAGTATTTTAGCAAATTTGTATAAGATAAAAGGACTTGTTTACAGAGATTTTTCTCTGGGGCAGTACTGACAGTAAATGGGAAATTATTATTTTTTATACAGTGAAGAAATTGATAATTAAGAAGGGAATATAGACATGGTCTGTAACATAGTAAAATCTGTATTGATTCCAGTTTATTTAGCACCCATAAATCACCTTCTTAAATATTCTCAGATCCACAATCTTGGTCCTAATTTACTCACCTAATCAAGCTATCCTTTTGCATTCCAAACAACCTACGAACTAAACAAAATAATTTACAATTAACTCTGTGCCGTACTGACATCAGACATGGTTGTGAGAGCACAGGAGAAACATACACATATACATATGCACAAATACTTTGACAATCAAAAGAGCAACCACTGTTTATGAAGAACCCATTAGAAATCATTGTGGCAAACACACACACACACACACACACACACACACACACACACACTCACACACACCCATCCATTATTCAAACACATATTATTTCCCGACAATGTGGCTTATTATACTCTCTCCACTGGGAAACTACTTCACTTTCAGTATTTCATTCTCACATTCAGCTGACATGCAATGCAGCAATGGCATTTTAAACATTGAAGTCCAATAACATGCAATATCTGCTGAGTCAACGATAACTGAAAAAGTGACAAAGTTAGCCAAGAAGACAAACTGTATTTATTCACCAAGACTGATTCACTTGAATGTATACAGAAAACAACAGCAATATGACCATTGCATAATGTGTAAACTGTCTAATGGTAAACTCAACTAATTTTATTGGAGTTTTAGTGCAAAGACATAACAGTATATGAATGGCCTAGATTGTAATTTTATGATTAACTTTTGTACAGTCAGAGATGAAACTAGGAAACTGTTGCTTGAAATTCTCTGGGACATTTCTCATAGCCAGTTTTCTTTTAATAGTACACGTGAATGTACGCTTCACTTGTGATGCTTTCACATCGTGCTTTAATAGAGCCATTACAGCAGGATGATTGCATAAGTCTTGACACTTACAGAACAGAGAAAATGGGTAAAAACAAATAAAAGTGTTTGACAGCATGTTAATCTAATTACTGGAAACACCCTGACTTGTCTCAATGACTGCAGGACACTTAGGGTTTTAAAATGCATTTGGATGGATCCATGTAATGGCTTCATCCAACACACATCCCCCTTTTTTTCTGGGACTAGCTGAAATACAGTATATGTGTACTATGTGGGGATTTGGTTTATTTTAATAAAACATTATCAACATAATCTGATGTAACAAGAAAAGGAAAATATTGGCATTCAAACAAACCCCTATAAAAAACAACAAAACAAAACAACAACAACAACAACAACAACACAGCTCCTGAGAGTCTCTTTGGACCGACACATGCATCAGATCATGTACACAAGTCAGTCACGTGCGTGCGTGTCACGGACAGCAGCTGATGGTGTGTAACCTGATCTTTCTACCCCCTGCTTCTATTCACTTGCTTTATAAACAAAACTATAACATTCCAATGGATGCGAGCAACGTGCTTTGAGGAATAATGAATGGGCTTAGTTCTAATCTCACACGAGGCCACAGACAGTAGCGAGTAATCGCGAGCATGTAAACAAGTCCACGTGCTCGCTGCTGTTTCAGGGCGAGAGCCACGCCCCCTCCTTCAAAGTCTCTTGAAGCTTGTTTAGCTGCAATAATTTGAAGCTTCCTGAAGTCGCCTGCATGTGCTAAATATTAAAGTAAAATGTCATTTTGTTTTTTTTATTTATAATTTTTGAAACCCCTCCCCAGAATCTTTAAACTGTAGACAATTTGCTGTCTGTAACAATTTGCAATACTTTTTATTTATTCATTTATTTATATTGATTGATTGATTGTTTGAATGATTGATTGATTGACTGATATTAAAAGTGAGAAATAGACGTTAACGTTTTCACAAAATTAATAGAAGAGAAAAGGGCAGTTGTCGCACTTCTTCATACATAAGCTGTTCTGCTGGATGAAGCAACACTTATACGCAGCGCACGCACCTGAGATATGCTGGTCTCACAAGTTTGCTTATAGAAGCAAATGAAAAGTTTCCATACTTAAGCAAAGGATAACCAGTTTCCTCTTGGTTTATACCTAAACCCTCTGACATTTTTGTTTGCAAATCTTTGGTTTGTACTTCTAATTCTTGACTGGTATTTTGTTTGGTTCTCCCTCCACATTCGTCACTAATCATGCTACACAACGTACTACACTGACTGCCAGAAGGCTTCCGCATATGACAGAAAAGCCCAAGTCGAATCCAGTCAAATACGTTACATATGATGGAATCTGTACTATAAAGATTATTGGTAGCCTAATTATGATTTGATTAATCTTTTCATTATGTTTCATGCTGAAGATCTGAAGATTTGCTTCATGCACAAGGCCTATTTGCCTATGATATGAAAACTATTTAGAGCATTATATTACTTAACGAGGTCAATATATTTCTTATTTTCTTCTCTCTCTCTCTCTATAAGTTCCAATTAGTTATGATCTGACAAGAATGTAATATGCTTGCCACATGCCAGATTTTTTATGTTTTGTGGATTTCTGAGGCCATTAGCTATAACAAAATCAAATCAGGTTGTTTTGTAGGCTTATAAGGGTTTGTTTTTACCAAATTTTAGGTCTTTGTTACACATCCTTGTAACTTATTCTCTAAATTCTTGGTAAATAAGCTGTTTAATTTCGATTCCTCTGAGAATGATTTACGGTTTCAGTGGAAAGGTCAAGCGTAGGCATGAAGCCTACTGTATTAGTGTTCATACATTTTTAATAATTTAATTTTAAACGGACTGATGCTTCTGTTAACCTACATGTAATTGGTAAAATCACTGTAATGTGCTGATTAAGATACCTTTTATAAATAGCTAAAAGTTGTTATAATTGAAAATTTATTGGACTTGTATGTATTTTACAGGTGCTAAAATACTGAGTAAAACTGCTCAGCAAGCAGTTCTAGGTGAAATGCCTTTTAAAAGATAGAGGTCAAGCCAGAATGACCAGACATGGTTCAGACTTATTCACACATGGGTAAGTGTTCCCATTACTCCCAGGACCATCTCAGTTCTTTGTATAGCATGGCTTTTAGGTGCTGGAATCATTCCAGTATACAATGTGGCAGAGAAGCTACTTATTTTGGATGCTTTTATGTTCAAACAGAGGACTGTAACGTATAACTTTCTGGGTTTTAGAGGATGGATATCTTGATCTCCCGAAACAGAACAATACTATGGTTATACTGACCATCAAAATACAGTATGTACCTTAAGTCTGAAAACAGCTGTTACTACTTTGTGTGTGCAAGTACTATACGATTCGCAAAGAAGGGTTTTGTATCAAATTAATATAATTTTAAAGGCAATATCAACATAATACTCCATTATAACAAGGTATCTATTCATATTTCATTGTCTCTTTGCTTGTTTGGTTTGTTTTAAAAAACTATATAGGCTCTAGTCAGTTCTGTGCTTGTATTCACAACCATGTTATATTGACTTCATCAAACAACTTGTATAGAGATTGGTTGGTATTTTATTTTATTTTTTACTGTTCCGCCAACCCATTTAAGATCAAAAGTGCATTTTCTTTTCTCTTCAATAGCTGCTAAACTATGGAACTCTTTACCTATTAAGATAAGACACTTGAAATCCCTAGGAATTTTTAAATCTTATAACTAATTTTTAGGGAAGCTTTTGCTTGCATACTTGCATACATTTTTTATTATTTAATTTTTAATTGTTTTGACTGCACCTCATCTCTTGCTTCTTATTGTATAATTTCTGGTGTTTTTTTTGTTGTCCTTTTAATAGCCTATGTAAAATTATTTTAATTATTATAATTTCCTTCATTTATTAATACAAATGCAAACCACTGTTTGACATCCCTGTAAGATTTCTGTATTGACAAGTCCTTCCTTCTTTCCTTTTTTCCTTCCTTCCTTCCTTCTTTCATTCCTTCATTCTTTGTGGTTTTGTTAGTACTTAGAATGACTCTGCTACATTATTCATTTTGTGTTGAGTGGTTGAAAAATACCCACACTGAGGCAAAGAAATTAAGAAAATAGTAGAAACAGAAGATTACACTCAAACTCGGGTGAATAAACCTGAACATGTTGATGCAATTGAGAAAAATGCAGTACAACTATTTGTGGCTTTGTCTCACGTCTATAAATGCATATCTCCTTATCTTACTGTTTGTTTGGCCAAATGTTATATAAATATGTGTATGTGTGCATGGGTTGATGCATGAATATGTCCTCTGATAATACCATATCAATGTGGAAACTAAAACTTCTTTGAAACCTGTCTGAACTAATTGACCCATGGTGTAAGTTTCTTAATCTTACAGCTTTAGACTAAGTAAGGACTCCATTATATTAGGGTTGTCTTAAGTAGATTTTGGGTGTAAAGTCAGCAATGAGAATATATGTTGAGTGTGTATTTGCAATGTAATATGTTTTTCCATGACAAATTCTGATTTGTGAAAGAATCTACAGTTCACGGTGCATTTAAGGCCTTTTTCTCCCTATACATCTGCAAATAAAAATTACATTATATTTATAGACATTTTGTCAATATTTCCACAAATATTTAACCATATTTATGAAATATTATACTCAAGTCAATTATGCTATCTACATCAACTCTATATTATCTACAGAGTAAAGGGCAACCATTTTGAGGTAAGCATTACTACTAAGCAATCTTTATCGGTTTCAAAGGTCTTTACTTCTTCATGTCAGTTAAAAAAAGCTTTCAGAACATAAGAAAAAAAAACATTACTGTATGTCTAAATGCTTTTTGTGACAAACTTATCATGGGACAGTGTTTAATTATCAATAAAATATACTTTTCTAACAGAACTGCCACACATTTATTCTGCAAGTGTCCATGTTTTTAAGGTCTTTAGCTCACTGACAACATAGCTCACAGAGTGCTTGTGGCACTGCTTTCCTCTCAAAGAAAGAAAGGTAACACAAACAACTGTGAGATAATTTGTGATGCCCTGGGGGGGGGGGGGTGCATTACATAAATCATGGCTGACATGTGATGTCATCATTCACTTGTGCTGCAACATGGTTCTTGAAGTCGAGAGAAGTTGGTCATTTCAGCTTTCTAGGTGCTTTCTTAATTATACTAAGACCAATTGTGACTGAGGCATGAGTCAAGTCTAATCAAGCCCAGAATTATATTTAACTTTTTGTGTCACTGTGGCGAGTGGGGCGGGGCCGAGAGGCGTGGGAACGAGGAGTGAGGCCAGGTGTAGTGATTGGAGATGAGCTGCACCTGCGCCCCACCGCTGGTATCGAGTCCCACGCAGGAGATGGAAGGCTATAAAACTGGAGCAACTATAGTGAAGGACGAGAGAGGACCAGGCATGGGCCATTATTTTATGTTTTGGTTTTTATTTGTGCGCACCAGTCGTCTGCGAGGGGCTGGTGCGCTGTTTTGTATTTATTTTGAATATTAAAGTTTCATTTTGATTGTGCGCCGGTTCCCTGCTCCTTCTTCCGAATGAATATGGAGATTTTATCATTACAGTGGTGCCGAAACCCGGGAGAAAGAGGGACGCGCTGCTGAAGATCCCTCGCCGCTGTGGTGAATCCGCGGTGCCCTCGAGCTGGCGAAGTATGTGCCGCCATGGACGCTCGAGGCGGTGGGCTGGAGTGAGTTGCCGGGGACGGGCGAGCTCGCTGCCGGCCGCCCACGATATGGAGGGGCGGCTGCCGTCCGTGAGGGAGCGGAGGAGTCGGCGCCATTCGCCAGGTGGCCGGAGCCTGCTGCCTCCGCGAAGGAATCCGGAGGGGCAGGGAACGGGGGACTCCTGCCGGCTGCCCAAAACCGGAGGAGCCGTCGCCGTCCACCGGGTGGCGGAGGAGTGTCGTGCCGTCCGCCGAGGGCCGTCCAGTGCCACCGCCGGGCACCGCAGAGAAGATCACCCTTTTATCATTACAGTCACGTTTGTTCCTGTTTTCCTTATTTGGTCATGTTTCTTGTCTTCTTGTATTGTGTCATGTGTTTAAATAGTGTTTCCTGCATTCTCTGTCTGCTGTTAATTTTAATTTTTAAGTTCCTGTGTATGCCTATTTGTGATTAAATGCTATATCTTGAAGAATTCTTCTGCGTCTCCTCACTCCTTCCACTCTGCCGCTCGCCCTCAGCAGCTCCCTTGAGGGGGAAACCCTTGTGATACTGTTCCTGATTGGTTTTAACTTACCATCATCCAGCGGAGCTCCCAGACACCACCAACCTCGGCTGGAAGGAGGCAGTCATCTGGCGTCTGAAGAGATCCACCATGGCAACACAAACTGCCAGCTCCACCATGGGTTCCTGATCCACCCTGGAGGCTCTCCTTGTCTCCACTTTGTCTTTATGAAAAACATTTAAATAATGGGGGCCCTTTTACTCAAGGAATGCAAGTTTAGCCATAATGAAATCATCATCTGAAATCAACCTAGTAAACTAATTTAGGGGTTTTCGAGAACAGTTTGAGAGGGTAAGTCAAATGTCCAATGTTTTAGTCAAATTTGGTTTGTAGATTTACAAAACAACAACAAAAATATTTATTAAAATATTACATTTACTGTACATACTGTTTGTTTAGATGTGAGATGTGATAGTTAACAAAATGTTACACTGATCTGCTTGCTTGAGAGAGTCAGCATGTCCCCTGCTTTGGCTATGGCAGTACAGCAAGACAATAATGAGGAGATACATATATCTGGACTTAGGTCTCTAAGAACAACAACACACAAGCCTAAATCTACACAACACAGAATTTATATCACAGTTTTTGCCATCTTAGTTTCTTCCTATACGTATGTTTCACCACAAAGACAAATAACATTTAGTTCCAGAATCTGGAATCAAAATGACTTCACATGATGCCAGCTTTCCCCTGCTTAGGCTCACAGTCTTGGAAATGTAGAATTTACATCAGGCAACAGAATGACAGACTTCAAACTGAGGTTTTCCAGACATGTGTTAATTAATGTTGATGCTGGTCTCTTGAGTGAGGCGCATTAATCCATCATACTTGTTCATTACTAGTGACACTACAAATTACTGTCATCTTTATTTCAAACAAGCAACAGCATATTAACAGCATCCTTGTGGGTTTTGTGCGTGTATGATGAGATCTGATCTTAACGAACACCGCATTACAGAGGTCAGGAAATGGTGGACATTTTCCTGAAAGATACAGGAGATTCTCACTGTTGTTCTGCTCTGAGCTGCATTCTGTCATCCAGAATTTACACTCTTCTCTCTCCCTCACTTCTCTCCCCTTCCTCTCTTGCCCTCCCCTCTTGTCTATCTGTCTATTCTGAGCCTGGAGAAAACCGGAACAAGACAGGGGAACACAGTGTACCATGCGAGCACAACGCGCACACACGCTTGTTTTTCTGTGATGCTGGGGACTTTCCATTGACTTCTATTGTTTTTAGAATGAGATAATGGTACTTTTATCCCATACTCTTAAACCCAACCTTTTTATTACATATGTTTTATTATTAAAACATGTTCGTCATTAATTCCCACAATGTTGGTGGTTTCAGGTTTTACTATCCCAAATGTTCACACAAGGCCAACAAAACCTTATCCACCCACACATCTCTATACTTATCCTTCACTTTCATTCATCCATGTATGTTTTCTCTCTCTTGCTCTCTCTCTTACTTGATGATTTTTAGTGATGTTGCTTGGCAACAGATCTAACAAACCATCATAATGCTGTAAATACCTATATGTGCTTTTATGAATACAATGTATGTGTGTGGCCACAAGAAAGATAAAACACACCAGAAGATGCCTGTTATATTATCATGACACTGTTTAGACCTTTAAGATACACATGAGTGAAGGTTCTCTATCGACTGGTGTTTTTCACAATGCTTCAGGCCCACCTCCCAGTCACAAGCATAGACACAGGAGACTTGAGAACATGTTTAACATTACCATTAATAAAACACTGAATTAAGGTCTGCCTGCAATTAATAAACTCTGAACTCTGAACTGTCTGTACCAGTCATTGCATATAGTGCAGCATCATTTACAGAACATGACTGGATCTTGTGCTGGTTGTCAATGCGAGCACATCAAGTTCACTTAATGAAGTGTAATAAAAATGACAGCTCATTTAGGATGTTTACAATACACAAACTTCATTAAAATATTTTTGCTCATGCATGTGAGCATGTGAGCGAGATCAAACTGGCATCCTGGTATGATGTATATTTTTCAGTTTTGGATTGATAGCGCATTTGAGCTTACAAGTTGAGTTGAGTTTCCTGACCTCAGTTTCAGGATACAGATTACCTACTTTAGATCATGCATTGTAAGTAGACGGTAGCTCTTAATTAATGAATTAGATTTGACTAGTGTCTGTGTTGTGATCTTCCTCTTAAAATAGAAATCTTAGGACTTTCTTTAACTTTAACAGATGGCTGGATAGAAATGGGGTAACTGATTATGTGAGGAAACATAGCTATCATGAGTAGCTTCCTGCCGAAGCTTATCTGTCCTCAAAAAGACATAGACATTGGCCTGTCCAAATATAAATAAAGGTGAGAAGAGACATTGTAGATCCTATATCAAAAATTTGATCATTGGAAAACCCACTGTTTTCGCAAATTTCAGCTAAAAGTAAAATGATGTCCATTGTGAGTGCTATGACACAGCAGTTGTACATTGTCAAGTCAAATTAAAGAAGCACATTTTTGGAACCAAGATAAGAAATTTTGTAGGACAAGTACAGCAGAAATGCAGATGGCACACCTTGAAAAACTAATATATATATATATATATATATATATATATATATATATATATATATATATATATAGTGTATTTTGGCAGTTCAAGTTGCCATGGCGGAGCTGGTAGTTCAGGTAGTAGGGGACTCAGGAGGCAATGGTGGATTCTCCGTAACCTTCACTGGCTCTGCCATTACCACCATGGGCATATGGAGGGCTGGATGGGAACAGTGGAGACAAAGGAGACTCAGGAGATGAAGGAGGGCTGGACGGGACAAGTGGAGATGAAGGAGACGAAGGAGGGCTGGATGGGACCAGCAGAGATGAAGGAGACGAAGGAGGGCTGGATGGGATCAGTGGAGACAAAGGAGACTAAGGAGATGAAGGGGGGCTGGACTGGACCAGTGGAGATGAAGGAGATGAAGGAGGGCTACGGGTCTGCGGGGGGCAGTGGAGGGGTGATGTGGAGTGGGGGGCAGTGGAGAAAAAGGAGTCTCAGGAGATGAAGGAGGGCTGGACTGGACCAGTGGAGATGAAGGAGACGAAAGAGGGCTGGACGGGAACAGTGGAGACAAATGAGACTCAGGATATGAAGGAGGGCTGGACGGGACCAGTGGAGATGAAGGAGACGAAGGAGGGCTAGACGGGACCAGCAGAGATGAAGGAGACGAAGGAGGGCTGGATGGGATCAGTGGAGACAAAGGAGACTAAGGAGATGAAGGGGGGCTGGACTGGACCAGTGGAGATGAAGGAGACGAAGGAGGGCTGGACGGGACCAGCAGAGAGGAAGGAGACAAAGGAGGGCCGGATCGGAACAGTGGAGACAAAGGAGACTCAGGAGATGAAGGAGGGCTGGACGGAACCAGCGGAGATGAAGGAGACGAAATAAGGGCTGGACGGGACCAGCAGAGATGAAGGAGACTCAGGAGACGAAGGAGAGCTGGATGGGACCAGTGGAGACAAAGGAGACTCAGGAGTTGAAGGAGGGCTGGACTGGACCAGTGGAAATGAAGGAGACGAAGGAGGGCTGGACGGGACCAGCAGAGATGAAGGAGACTCAGGAGAAGAAGGAGGGCTAGACGGGACCAGCGGAGATGAAGGAGACGAAGGAGGGCTGGATGGGACAATCAGTGATGAAGGAGACTCTGGAGATGAAGGAGGGCTAGGCAGGACCAGCGGAGATGAAGGAGACGAAGGAGGGCTGGACGGGACCAGCGGAGACAAAGGAGACTCAGGAGATGAAGGAGGGCTGGACTAGACCAGTGCAGATGAAGGTGATTCGGGAGATGGAGGAGGACTGGACGGGACCAGTGGAGGTAAAAGAGATGAAGAAGACGAAAGAGGGGTGGTCGGGACCAGCGGAGGCAAAAGCGACTCAGGAGACAAATGAGAATTTTCGAAAGGACTCTGAAATTATGATAGGAGCTGAGAACTCCATGAGCACCGAAAAGCACACTGGAGTGCGGGAAGAAAGGAGGGAGTGGACTTATTGGAAGTGGTATGTGGAGGGAGCTGGCTTGTTGTGAGCAGGAGCATCCACAAGCCATTTATCTCTAGCACGTAATTTATAAAATCCGCTACGGGTCTGGAGCCATTGTCAAGAATTTAAACAAACTATCATCTTTTAGTCCCATCTGAAAGCATGCATTAATCATGGAGTCGCTCCAGCTCATGTATCAGGCTCAGAAACTCCACATAGGGCTTCCCTTCTGCTGGTTATCTAGAAGAAAATCCTCAGTCCAGTTCATCTTCTTGTTCTTTGGTGTAGGATTCTGTCACGGGACGTGGTTGTAGTAAATCACACAATGGAGGAGTAAACATAAATAAAGGCAAACAGGAACTAGGTGGGAACAAACATGTGACAAATGGAATCTCTGCCTCTGAATTTGTTAGACATAAGCATCTGATCCTAATTTGGGGGAAATCTGATGTCTATCCTGAAGCTTGGTAATATGAGGATGAGTGTCTGTTAGCAGTGAGGTCCATGCCAACCAGGACTTGAAAGCCTTAGTAATCTGAAACAAAGAGACGGCAACTAGGAGGTGTACAGTAATATGCTCATGCTTATAATGGGGAGGGAGGGATGCGAGCCATTTGAGCATACTTAATGCGGGTGTACACGGTGCGATTTTTGCTGTCGTACGAGTTCGCATGCGTTTTTTTTCAATCGTGTGGAAATCGCATATTCTCGTATGGTCGCGGCTCGTATCATTTGCGATGAATTACTAGCCGAGCAGAGTGGCTTACGAGCACTTACCGACCTCGAGATCATTTTTAAATATGTCTAAAAAGTTTGTGAGCTATCGGTTTGAATTCGTGCCATTTGTGCGGTTGAACAGCCGATTTGTTGATTTATCTGAAGCTGACCAATCATGAACTAAGAAAACCACAGAAGAAGAAAGACGAAGACGACAGCGCCACGGCGAATGTGGACTATTGACCAGGAGGATAAATTCGCTGAAGTCTGTCAGGAACAGCGAGCGCTGTATGATGTTTCTAGCAACGTATTCCAATGCCTTTTTAGTTCTCTCTTGCTCTCTCTCACACACGCATATGTAGTTTACAGGGACTCTCCATAAACGTAACGGTATTCTGTAATGTATATCCCCATACACTACCTCTATCCATCACGGAAAATGCATGTTTAAAATTTCTATTAAACACCGTATAGTATTTTTTAAAGCCATTTGGTTTACGAGGGCACAGTAATTGTCCTCTCAAACCATGTTTACATTTTAATACCTATTTAAGATATTTATAAACCATATACAACACACACAGAGGGTAACCAAACGTCGCGGTTTCCTTTTGCTGAAAAATAACCTGTACGTGTAGGAAACAGTCACGGCTTTTATGAATATTTTATATGCAGTTATGAGAGATGGAGAGCAGTTATATTAGGCGCGTTCCACTTGAAGCACCGCTGCACGCACAGAATGATCACCTGTATGACATCAAAGTACCGCGAGAGCGATTCGAATGCATTGGATATGTGTGCTCTCTTATTACCTCTCTCGCGGTACTTTAATGTGATCCTTCTATGCGTGCAGCGGTGCTTCAAGTCGAACTCGTCCATCAACTTCGTGCGATTGCTTCTGGGATTCTGGAATGCTCTCAATACCTAAACTATAAATCCATGTGAATATCAGTCTGCTAAATTTATTAATTTTAACTTTACAGTAAATTATGTCCTTTAGCATACAGTATTCTGACTTATGGTAATAATGGGGTGCTCCTGATAGCCTAACTCAGTTAAGTTAACAGACAAAACTATAAGGAATTATATTTGGGGATCCGTGACATTAATTGTTGGATTCTCTTATGCACAATCACAAACTTTATCAATAAAATAGTTTTGAAAACACTCCCCATGTGTATAAACTTGAAAGCGAGGCATTCCCCTTAATATGGACAGTGAACACAGGAGTGTATTCCAGAAAGAAAAAAAAAAGAAAAAAAAAAAAGAAAAAAGGGAAGTCGTGGCCTAATGGTTAGAGATTCAGACTCACAATCGAAGAGTTGTGAGTTCGAGTCTCGGGCCGGCAGGAATTGTAGGTGGGGGGAGTGCATGTCCACCTTCAATACCATGACTTAGGTGCCCTTGAGAATGGCATTGAACCCCCAACTGCTCCCTGGGCACCGCAGCATAAATGGCTGCCCACTGCTCTGGGTGTGTGTTCACAGTGTGTGTGTGTTCACTGCTCTGCGTGTGTGTGCACTTCGGATAAGTTACATGCAGAGCACGAATTCTGAGTATGGGTCACCATACTTGGCTGAATGTCACGTCACTTAAAAAAAAGAAAGGAGGTTCAAGAAACCTGCTTTCTGGAATACAGCCCAGAATTTTTGAAAAGGATGATGTATGTTTATTAATGTTAAACCCAAAACAATCAAGATGTCGGCCCATTTTGTTTTTGTTGTGCCTTCTTTCCACTTTCATTGTCTTGCTGAAGATAATAACATTCGTGCAAATTAATTCCCAAATGCTATACTGACTATGCTTAATTCAAATCAACCTGTACACAGAATGACATTTTTTCATTATTTCATTTAACTTTCAACTATTAATACTTTTTTATTCAAGAGTTTTAATTGTGTTGTTTTGGTTAGAAGACAGTTATATAGTCATTACCTGAAAGTATTGTGGCTTGCATTATGACTTAAAAAATATTTTTGAGTAACTGTAACAGAAAAACAAAATAATTAAGGAGTCATTCAAGTTCCTGCTGTGGTCAGAAAGTAAAAACAGACAAAATCATGATATAAAGGAAATGAAAATCAAATCCCTTAAAATGACCATCATCTCTTTGATTTCCTGTCTGCTTAAAGCCTGAACCTGAGGGGATAAAAGGTAAAAGAGTGAAAAATTAAGTCATCAAATATATTTGTAGCTCTTTTCACAATACACATGGTTTTTGAAGGAGATTTAAAGCTGTTCTGTCTACAATGCCTTAAAGGAATAGTTGAAATGTGCACACCCTTAGGCTATGATGTAGATGAGTTTGTTTCTTCATGGGAACAGATTTGGAGAAATTAAGAATTACAACACTTGCTCCCAAGGAATCCTCTGTAGTAAAAACAGTGAAACAACAATGTATTAAATACATAGAAGAAATGAAAAGAACATATATTTAGTATTTTCTCTTGACACCATAATGTTGAATACTGATGTGCAGAACACATACTTGGAAGCTTTACTGACTGCAGAAATTATTGAATGTTTTGCACAGAATGAGATTTATTCAATTATCAAAACTTTTTTATTCAAGAATTTATATTTTTTTATTCAAGAACTGGCAAGCTTTTCTGACTGCAGAAATTATTGAATGTTTTACACATTTTTGTGGATATTTTTCATTAGTACATACATGGGCTTTTTATTATAGTTTATTTAGCTCTTGTTTATGGTAACATATAATATGATCTTATATTAATCATTATCAAGTAACATTTTGGCTTATTTTTATAAAATATATTGATTATGTATGGATAGATTGAACAAATGGGAAGCCAGCTTTACTTGATCAGATTATTTGTGTTCCACACAACAAAATTTTGTTTCTCTTATAATCTTGATTTCTTTCCTTTTAATCAATGTAATTATGTTTAATAACTGAATTATGTAGGTCAACTGTAAACTAATTAAGTACTCAAAAAAATGTTAAATGTGTGGTTGATTGTAATTTTTTTTTTTTTTTTTTAAGGTTAGTTAGTTTGTAATGTTGCTGTTTGAGCATAAACAATATCTGCAAAGTTGCAGTGCTGAAAGTTCAGTGCAAACAAAGATATCGTCTTTTAAAATTCTGGAAGTTTAATGCCTACAAAAATGGCTGGTAAGGGACTACAACGTGCTTCTTCCCGTGTCCGTTATGTCACAAACCCAGATAAACCCTGCCCCTGGGGACAAGTAACAAAGTTGGAAAGGCCATGTTGTGCTACTTTAGAGAAGAGAAAGAGAAAACTAGGGGTGCTCGTAAAAATCTGTGCATATATGAATAACAATTATGTCTTCTAACAATTCTAATGGATTAACAATTTTTAAAACCAATGTTCTAAAGCAGTGGTTCTCAATCCTGTTCCTTGTGTCGCCCTGCTCTGCATCCTGCGCCCTCCAACAAACTGTTCCATTTATAAACTTATTTTCACAAAGTAATGAGAAGTCGGGCTCAAATTGCTAAGAAATGAAGAGGATGTTATTACTTACAATACAACTGGAGCACATGAGCTTGAGGGGTGGGATGTTCACATGTGCTCTGAGGGAGGCACTTCATAATAACAGGAAATAAATCAAGGCGTTTGTCAGAGAAGGGACAGGTCCGTGTGGATTAAGTTAATTATTTGAAAACGAATGCGTTTTTTTAATAAATGAAGCATTAAAGCATGTTAGACTGCACCCCATAAAAACAATCAATCCTAGGAAAACCCCAATAAACCACCCCTTTAAATAGGAACTTTGACACTGTCTGTGACGTTGACACTATGGGAATGCATTTTACCAAACACACATTACCATTTTCTGGCATGAATTCTCTTTGCTGTTGATACTGTGTGGCCATGCTGTATGCATCATCTAGATTATAAATAGATGCTTAAAAGCATGCCATCAGGTTCTTTGTCTTCAGGAAAATGTTTGTTTGTTCAGTGCATGTGAAGTGTGGATGAAAATAAAAGAAAATATTACCTAGAGTGGGCTGATCATGGAAGAAAGGTGCCAAAGGTGGAATAGATGCATGCAAGCTATACCAACATTAGGTGCTTTCTTTCACCCAAGCCTTGTCAGTTCACACCTTCGCAAAATGCACAGATGCAGGCCTGGCCCCTGCGAAACTCCAAGGTATCCATAAACTACTGAATTACTCATTTACTCAATTATACGTCTGGTTGAACTACAGTACCCAGGTCCAAAAAACTGGTGGTTCAACATCAAGATGTTCTCGCTCACATAAGGTGCCATATAAAATTAAACCTTAGAAAGGGTGTAATTTCTCCAAGTCAAAGAACCATTTTTAAGTGGGTAGTGTGCACATGAGAGTTCGATCTTCTGCTATGAGCAGCATCACATTAGGCTAAGAAAAGTAATGATTTTGGATGTTGGGCTTTAAAACAGTTTTGGTTACACTGGATTACCATTGTGTTGAGGAGTGGTGTTTTTGCTTAGTATAAGAGTGGGATCTTCAATTTAAAATACTTCAAACTAACACATTCATTCGTTTTTAAGTATTCAAAAACAGAAAGCATGTGTTTCAGCTTAGAATTGTTTCTAAGGTGAAAGAAGGCTGTCCTAGAAATATTGGGAATGTCACTATTAAGGATAGTTTACTATCAAACATAGTAGCCAGCTTGTAACTGTGTTGTAACTGTGTGACACAATCTAGCGACAAATTATATTTTAGCATTTTTGTTTAGAATTTGGTCCAATAAAGGAGGAGGTCTATTTAAATGATTTTCAATTAAATTATAATCAATTTAAAATTATTTACCTGTTTGCTGTATTGTACTACACACGGTAATTTGAAGGCAATATGAACTGTAAAACTTGTGCCTGCTTGACATGTACATGAACTTGAAAGAGTTGAAGTACTGAATATATTATACCCTAAAGGCATGAAGATACTGAAAATAAAGGAGTTATCTTTAGAGAAATATCAGCCACTAGTTTGTATTACTAAATATCAATCCTGGTTTGTAACGCTTCATTCTTTAGGATCATGAATAAAGAACCTTAAAATGGGAGAATGAATCATGTCTAAAATACATCCACTAAAGGACTCATACAGTAAGTCAAGGGAAAAATAGCTCATATAATCAGGGCTCTTGCATTTTATAATTGACATGACTCTTTTTTTCACCCACCTCATTGGAATATATTTAGAAAGCTGAGGAAACCTGTAAATGGATGAAACTGTGCTGATTAACAGTACTTCAGCAAACTGGACATTTAGAATATTAGATGAAGTTTCCCTTTAATATCAGGAGATAATTAAATGTAACAATCAGTAATTGCCACATTCGTCTGTGTTATTCTGGAAATGTTTTTATTTACCTGACATCTTCATGGATGTGTTCAGTATATAACTGATCACAGCAAGTATAAGGAACAACTTCTAAATCGTCAGTGTAAAAATGTTTTTTTGTGGCTCCTAATGATTATAATTTGGGACAATAAACATGGTTTTCCAGCAGAAAGTTTTGTTGCTTTTCATATAGAAAAGTGAAATACAGTCATGCATTATCACAAAGAAAATTTAAATTAAATGTATATTAAATATTCTTTCAGTATATATTTAAGTTTAGAATGGTTGTGCCATCAAGTTTTTATTAGTTTCATCACAAACCTATCCACAACGGATGCATGCTGTAGTTCAACTATAGGGGTATCTTATTTTACCCTGTTTTAATAACACTCAATTTCAATTTCACATCATAAATGCACATATTGTCAATCTAAGATGATCTAGAGTATTTATGTCATTTGTTAAATTAACAGACATTTAAAATAAACAATTTCAACTTATCTTATTCAGCACAGTCTACATTGGGTCACTCATTAGCCCACCTGTCTCTGTCTCTGCTATCTGTAAACAAGCCTTGTTTTCTTGGCCGCTCACAAAGGGCTGTTTGTACATCTTATCCTGCAATTACTATGTTACCTCAATTCAACCCAACCACATGTTGAAATTCAGCTGTTTTTCTGCATGTTTTCAGTGTTAAAAAGCCTCTTATTGTGAATTGGCCCAATTGAAAAGAAAACCAGGACAATGTGTTATAAAAGCATTATCATAAGCTGTTTGTTGGGTATTTTCAGTTTGAAAATAACTGATCTGTAGTGTTAAATCATACACACACACACACACACACACACACACACACACAGACATGGACTAACACAGACTGGTTTCCAATGTTTTATAGGGACCACTTTCTGTACTAACTGTATTTTCTAACCACTTACACAACCTCTATCCATAAACCTTCTATCCATAAAATGTATGTAACCATAGTTCCCTGAGGGAACGAGATGCTGTGTCACAAAATGCTTTGGGAGCACCTCTGTGTGACCATGCACTGAAACATGTCTGTAATCAAGTCAAGTCAAGTCCAGTCACCTTTATTTATACAGTGCTTTAAACATAAAAAGATTGCATCAAAGCAACTGAACAACATTAATTAGGAAAACAGTGTGTCATTAAAGCAAAATGACAGTTAGACGCAGTTCATCATTGAATTCAGTGATGTCATCATCTCAGTTCAGTTTAAATAGTATCTGTGCAATCATTTGCAATCAAGTCAACGATATTGCTGTAAATGAAGTGTCCCCAACTAAACAAGCCAGAGGCGACAGCGGCAAGGAACCAAAACTTCATCGGTGATAGAATGGAGAAATAACCTTGGGAGAAACCAGGCTCAGTCAGGGGGCCAGTTTCTTCTCTGACCAGATGAAATCAGCAGTTCAATTCCAGGCTGCAGCAAAGTCAGATTGTGCAGAAAAATCATCTGTTTCCTGTTGTCCTAGTGGTTGTCTGAGACAAGGTCTTTACAGGGGATCTGTATCTGGGGCTCATACTAGGTGCTGGTCCACCATCTGGTCTGGATACGTACTGGATCCCGGTGATTGCAGTAACTCTCTGATCTGGATACAGACTGGATCTGGTGGCTACAGTGACCTCGGAATAAAAGAGAAACAGACTAATACTAATCAGTCTGAAAAAATTCATGGTGAAGTCACCGACAGGAATGATGTAGGGACTAGGAAGTATAAAAGCACATGTGGTGGAGACAGTGGCAGCTCCTGAACTGAGAAGGAAGTGCTCACAGCATCTTGTTCGTTCGGGAATTATGGTTAAATATGTAACCCAGTGATGTTCCTCTTCAGGAACTTGAGCTGCATCGCAAAATGCTTTGGGAAGAGTATGCCCACATCTCCAGACTGACCAATCCCTGACCAGTGTGGATTGGCACAGCTAGGTTGAGATAATTAAGGAGCCAGGAGTGGCATGAAGGTCAAGGCTATAGAACCTAATAAAAAAGGTCAGAAGGGTGGAATATCCCACAGCATCAAAACTGTCATGCATTGAAACACCGGATGAAAAGGACTTGGAAGCCACCATACCACTTGTGGAATGAGCCCTGACCTAAAATGGAGAGGGGAGATCAGAGGACTTGTAAGATGTATTGATAGTATCCACTATCCACCTACCGACTTATAAGGAATGTAACAAACAAATAACTGGTCCGCCGACGTCCTCTACAGGGCAGCTTTTTGGATGAATGTGCCCAGTGCTCACACAATTAAGCTTTTCCTGGTCAGAATCCCGAAAGGGAGTAGGGCAGAATGCATGAAGAATAATTGGCCTTGGAACAATAGAGGCTACCTTAGGGACATACCCCGATCTGGGTTATAGAAAGGCTCTGGCCATGCCAGGAGCAAACTCAAGACAAGATGGGCAACAAGATCATCAGGTGACAGTGCCTGAATATCACATACTCTCTTTAAGAAAGTGATAGCCAGTAGAAATGCAGTCTTAATAGTTAGAAACGTCAATGAAAGCTCTTCCAGAGTTTCAAAGGGAGCTTTAGAAAAGGCCTCCAGAACCACAGCCACATCCCAAACAGGCATTCTAGTGCGTACCGGAAGCCTCAGCCTCTGGGTACCCTTTAGGAAATGTGTTTCTAGCTGGTTCCTCCCCAAAGACTGCTCGCCCAGAGGGTCACAGTAAGCAGCAATAGCAGCCACATAATCTTTCAAAGTTGAGGGGAATAAGCCTGTTCAGCATTTTCCGACGACAAGGAGCCCCCAATTTGCCCCTCGGGGGAAAACCCTTTGGTCCTGAGCCACCACTGCAAGGGTCTCATGTACAGCAGGGCAAAATATATCACATTGGATGCAGCTGCTATCAGACCTAACAATCTCTGAAACTGTATGACAGCGAGTGACTGGCCTTATCTTAATCTCTTGGGTGATCTTTCTGGGCTCCTGGAGGGGTACTGTGATCTTTGTCAGGTCTTCAGTAAGTCCCGGGCCACATCCTTGCATCCTCATCGGCAGTATGACTGTGCCATCAATCTCCTCCGAGCCACTTCTCCGCCCAAGGGTCGTTTGTATTTATATAATGACATCACTTTAAGAAGCAGGTATCCTCTGCCTTTGATGTCATCAGCCTTTGAGTTGCTACAGGGAGCCGAGGTCTTTACCAAGTTAGTCCTCCATAATGCCTACTATTTGATCCGTATATGTGAGGGGTATCAGTGGAAGACAGCATTCAACACCCCGATGGGACATTTTGAATACCGGGTCCTACCCTTTGGGCTCACTAATGCCCCAGCTGTTTTCCAGGCCCTAGTGAATGATGTGTTGAGAGAAATGGTGAACAGATTTGTCTTTATGCACCTTGATGATTATTCTTATCTTTTCTCCCTCATTGCAGGTCCACACTCAACATGTCTGTCAAGTGCCACAACTGCTGCTGGAGAATCAGCTGTACATCAAGGTGGAGCTGTGCATGTTCCATGCCAATTCTGCTTCATTGTTGAGGCATTATCTCGATGGAGGGGATCAAGGCCGATCCCGCTAAGTTAAGGGCCATGGCCGAGTGGCCAACCCCTGACTCACGGAAGGCATTGTAGTGGTTCTTGCGGTTTGTCAACTTCTATAGGCGATTCATCAGGAACTTTATCCTGGTTGCTGCAACCTTAACCGCACTCACATCACCTAAGGTACCGTTCAGATGGGATGTACAGGTTTAGGAGGCCTTTGATGTTCTCAAGTCCCATTTCATCTCTACTCCTGTTTTTTGTCTCCCAGATCTGGAATGGCAATTCATTGTTGAGGTGGATGCCTCTAATGTCGGGGGAGTTGCGGTCCTGTCCCAGCAATCCCCCAGGGATGGGAAGGTGCATCCTTGTGCCTTTTCTCACCATCTGAGCCCTGCCGAGCGAAATTATGACATAGGTAACAGGGAGCTGCTGGCAGTCAGGCTGGCTTTGTGGGAGTGGCACCACTGGTTGGAGGGAGCAGCATGACACTTCTTGGTCTGGATGGATCACAAGAATTAAGAGTATATCCATTCTGCCAAGAGGTTGAATGCTCGCCAGGCCTGCTGGACAATCTTTTTTTTGGCGGTTTAACTTCTCCCTCTCATATCGGCCAGGCTACAAGAATGTCCAGGGGGTTGGTTGTTTGTGCTGGCTACGCTGCATCCTGAGATCCTTCGGTGGGGTCATGAGTCCAGAGTAGCCTGTCACCCGGGGGTTTGGAGATCACTGGCTGCCATCCGTCAGCGATTTTGGTGGCTATCCAGGGTCCAATATGTCAGGCAGTTTGTGTTGGCTTGCTCTGTTTGTGCTCAGAATAAGAAGTCTAATCTCCTGGTTTAACTAACGGGCAGGCCGAGCGAGCCAACCAGGATCTTGATCATGCTCTCCACTGTCTAGCATTACAGAGTCCAAGCTCCTGGAGTCAGCAGTTGTCATGGGTTGAATATGCCCACAATTCCCTCACGGTGGCGTCTACAGGTATGTCTCCTTTTCAATGTTCTGTTGGTTATCAAACACCTCTTTTCCCTGCACAGGAACCCAAAGCTGCGGTCCCATCTGCCTTGGCCTTTATCCATTGGTGTCGGCGCACCTGGAGGTGGGCTGAGGAGGCCTTGGCCCAGACCAAAACGATGGCTGATCGTCACCGGACTCCAGCTCCCCTAGTATGTTTGCGGTAATGTCATGACTTAGGTCTGAGTTGCATTGTTTTTGTCTTGGTGTCTGTGTAACTTGTCTCTGAGCACATGGATTTTTTTTTGGCAGCTCCGATGTTCTGCTGTCAGTGTGGTGTCTTCCCTCCTCCCACCCGTTATCCTTAATTATGTGTTCTGTCACACCTGTAGCCACTCTTTCCTCATTAGCTCTCCCCTATTTTAGTTCTTCTCATGCTCCGTCTTCTGTCAGACCCGTTGTACACCGTGCAATGCTTTGCTGGTGACTATCTTGTCTTGTTTGCCTTGTCCTGCTGTGTTATGTTGTTTTAGGCTCCAAGGGTTGGTGTGTGTGTGTGTGTGTGTGTGTGTGTGTGTGTTTATTTTTTCTTCTTCTATCTAGAACTGTTCCCTCTCATTCCTGCCAGACTTTACTGGTTCTGCTTCCGGCCCTGGCATCTAATTTCTGTTGGGACCCCGATATTTAGTCCAGCTCCTCTCTGCACGCTTGTCATGCTGTCTGGTCTCTTTTTCCCTGGGTGTCCACTAGTGGGCTCACTTCCCCTTAGACACCTCACCGTAGGCACTACAATTCCCACTAGCCTTGTCCCTTCATCACAGCAATTGCACTCCTACTAATTGCATCAGGTGCCTTCACTTATTTGTCATTAGCCTCCCTATATTTACCAGTCCTTTCCTGTTGTCTGTATGTAGTCCTTTCCTTACGTTTCCTTACCTTTCCTGATGTACCCAGTCTTCTCGTCTTTCGAGATTCCTCGCATTCCGAGTTCCTGTTCCTGTTCCCTTCTTGTTCCTTCACTGTTTGTTTCTTTTGGATTGTTTTCTGGTTTTGACCCGGCTTGTTTGGATTACGATTTGGATTACCTTAATAAACATATCTGCAATTGGATCACTCTCTCCCTATGTCTCACTGGGTCGCGATCATCACAGAAGGACTCCATCCACTAAGATCCAGCGGTATGTCTTTTGATGTTTTCTACCTAGCCAGTATGGTGGAACAAAGGGCTAAATATTTGAAATTAACCACCCTCCGCCAAGAGGGCAGTGAGGTGGGTGCCATGGCACAAATGTTCTGGACACTAGCAGATGGTTTGGGATATAATGATAAGGCCCTAAAGGACTATTTTAATACCGGGCAGGATGACCAGGTTCCTCAGAAAGAAATGGCTCAGTTGGACACATTTGGGTTCTGGGAATTCGTGTGCTACTTGCAGCATCGGCTTCCGTGGGATGCACCAGCCACTCCTGTCTCTTCTGGTGGGATGGCTGCCAGCCCAGCGCCACTGCACAAGATGGCTGCCAGCCCAGCGTCACAGCACAAGGTGGTCGTCAGCCCAGCGCCACTGCCCATGATGGCTGCAAGTCCAGTGCCATTGCACAAGATAGCCGCCAGCCCAGCACCACGAGGCAAGATGGCCGCCAGCTCAGGGCCACAGCCCAAGATGGCCGCAAGCCCAGTGCCACTGCCCAGGATGGCCGCTGGTCCAGCGCCACTGCCCAAAATGGTTACCAGGACCTGTTAAGATCTTCTTACCCAGTCTTCTCATCTTCCGAGATTCCTCACATTCCGAGTTCCTGTTCCTGTTCCCTTCCTGTTCCTTCCCTGTTTGTTTTCTTTTGGATTGTTTTCTGGTTTTGACCCGGCTTGTTTGGATTACGATTTGGATTACCCTTATAAACATACCTGCAATTGGATCTCTCTCTCCCTGTGTCTCACTTGGTTGCGGTCGTCACAACGTTAAACATCCTCATTCGGGGAGTTCAGTGGGCCTTCGACGCTGCGTCCCCAATGATGCTCTGAGTGGTGTGACTTTGATGCTGCATCATGGGTAATGCTAGGCTTGGTTCCTGCTGATTTGCTCTTGGTGTAATCCTTCATTTTGTTTTCCCTGTTTGCCCAGGTGTAATAAACTTGTGTTATCAGCAATTGAATCCTGTACTTCCCTGACGATAATACTTAAAGTAAGTTGAATTGTGCCCCCTAAAAGCACAAGTGGCACCTATCTGTCCTCAAGTTACTTGGTCTAGGTCCGCCCCTGCTCATAACACTGTAAATACACAAAGTATTTTCAGATATTTGTACTGTATTTCTATTCTGACTTAAACTATTTATTCTATTTCCTTCTATTTCTATGCTGGCAGACTGTCTTTTTCCATTCCATATTATCTGTAATTTGAATATTATGTGTTTGGTATTTTTGTGAACACTGCAAGCTCAAACAAGTCAGACCACTATTGTTTATAATAATTACTCAGCAGTGGATCACCTTCTATGTTTATTGCAATGTTGTGTAATAGATTGCTTTCTATCTAGTGTTCTCTATCACTGAGAAACATGTGAGCAATGGCTGGTAGGTTGCAGTCAGTAGATGCAGACATTACAGCCACTACTGTGGCTTTTGCTGCAGCCTGGAGCTTTAGAGGTTTGTGCAGAAGCATTTGTTCAAATCTGTGCACCGACCTGATTTCAGTTATAGAGTGAGGGGTGGAGAGCATAGACTGTCTGAGATGCAGTGTGATTTATCTCCTAGTCAGTGTAGTGCTATTTTTTCATTCCTCCCACTCATGTGCACACCTGACTCATAAGAAAAGGTTCTTATGAGCAGCAATGGAAAAATTAACAAGATGGACAGTATGTTGCCAGAGGGAACAATATTTCACCCTTCTGCCATCATCTGAAATAAACATATTTTCATAAATTAAAATGTGAAAGTCTATAGTCTGCAGTTCATGAGTTAAGAAAAACTAAATTGTTTTATGATATCTCTAGAGACAACAAGGACAGCTTGTTGAACATTATTTTCAAAACCATGCACTGTAAAAATATTATATAATATAATAATATAACATAATGAAATATAATATTTATTGGTTAAAGTTATGTCATCTAATAATTTAAAGTGAAAAAACAAATTGGTATTCTCAGAATTCCCTGTGTAATACTTTATATTTGGTTGAATTTTGTTTAAATAATCGAAAATATAAAATATAAAAATAATAATTTCATATTGGTTTTTGTTAAACATTTGGGTTTAACAGTGTGTTTCATATTACAGTATGGTGGTTAATTGTGCTTTACTTCATTATTTTAACATTACCTTGATTTTGTTTGTATGACAAAGTGCACTCAGCTTGTGGAATGTCTTGTGATAAACTTTGATTCTACATGTGGCTTTATCTTTTACTATCTGTGTTATTATGGAGGTTAGTGTATTTTAAATATGCAAAATAGATTATAGTTGCAGCATGGTCATGGTACTGTAATTCAACTGACAATGAACTGTAGTTGCATTAGCTACCTTTTTGTAAATTAGTTTAAACTACAGTTTAGGTTGTTCTGCAAAATTTCTTAAATGTACTATTCTTTTCTTTCTGGCAACTACAGCAGTCATATTTATTTTTCCCTTTGTGTGTTTGTGTGTGTGTGTGTGTGTGTGTGTAAAAGCAAATTTTTTTTTTTATAGTGTTGTTATTAAAAGGGCATTGGTTTTTCTTTTTCTGCTACAACAGCTTTCACTCTTCTGGCAAGGCTTTCCAGTGGATATTGGAACATGGCTGCAGGGATTTGCTCGCATTCAGACACAACAGCATCAGTGAGGTCAGGGACTGATATAGAGTGAGGGAGCCTGGCTTGCAGGCTGTGCTCCAATTCACCCAAAGCTGCTCAGTGGGGTTCAAATTCTTCCACAGGTTCAGTAAATGTTTCTCAGATTCTCATGTAATTTCCAGATGTTGGATATTTAATATCATAATAAAATAATGGACTAGATTATTAAAAACAGTCATATAAAACATACTTTAAAGATGACAAAAATGACTAAATCTGATAACATTTTCTGTTTATTTATACAGAAACATTTAGAAACTGTAGTTTATTTCTATGAGGTACATTCATTGCTTAAGCTGAGCTTAGAATGGGTCTCTCTGAACAGACAGACAGGTGATGAAGAAATCATGTGCATCTGACCGGTATTAACTTTCCTTACTGTAATCAACGGTAATCACCAGTAAAGCCCTTGCTGTTACACTTTAATGCCAACCAGATAAGGTCTGACTGGTTTGTGTGTTTTGCATCTGTCTAATCAATCATGTTGCACTGGGATAGCAGAGGGCACAGGAAGTGCTGATGTGGGAGAGAGGTGAACTGGGAGAAGAGAAACATTTTCTGATATGTTCTGTACTGAAATAGATACATGCCCTTATTTAATTCCAACTTCAAAACATTACATAGCAGCATTTAGATCATGGTAGAAAGGACGGTTCAACAATATGTATGTCTGCCATCTAATGGTTTAATAGATCAACAAAATGTTTTATTTTTTATTTTTTGCTCCAAGTTGGGGTTAAGGCTGATTTTTTTTAAAATCCATTTGATATTGATTGTTGTTTATTTTGTCACTTGTTTATGTTATATTACCAAAATATAGTAAAATACTATTAAACGTATTACAACCAAGGAACTTGAAAGTTTTTCTCCTAAATACAGTAACACGCTTTAAGGAGGTAAAAAAGATGCATACCTTCCTCAGAAACTTATTTGCCACTCTTAGACAGTGTGTTACAGAGAACAGAACAATGTTTGTTTATACTGTTTGATCTCATAGGTTTGTTTTTTTCCCTAAAAAAACCTGAGACAAACAAACACAGTCACACACACACACACACACACTCTCTCTCTCTCTCTCTCTCTCTCTCTCTCTCTCTCTCACACACACACACACACACACACACACACACACACACACACACACACACACACACACACACACACACACACTCAAACCAAACTAGCCTGAAGTGTTTTTGAGAGCAGGTGTGGGTCATTCTAAATTTGGGGGTAAAGGTCAAGCAACTTAGGCCACTGTATAATCACTCTGTAACATAGCAATACCCAATGTTTAAAGGGATACACCCCAAAATAAAATTCTGTCATCGTTTACTTATCCTCATGCCATTCCAAAACTGTATGACATTATTATTTCCATGGAACATCTTTTGAATAACAGTTTTTGTCTATTAAATGAAATCCAGTAGCTTCAACTGCTTACATTTTCAAAACTTTGTCTCTCACTTTTTCTTTTTTTTTTTTTTACTTTTACACACAAAACGCCTTACATCTCTTGCAAAATGAAGCATCACTGCATTCAAAATATCACAAAAACATTTCAAAAGCAAACATTTGCAAACACCTTTGCCATAATATAAATTCCTGTTATATTTTTGTGATTTACATAGAGAATTGTGTCTTGTGTTTTGCAAAAAAAAATTTTATGAAATTAAGTCAATGGCCATATATAGGCCACATTATGATAAAAATCCTAATATACAGTATATTATTAAAATACAGTAAAAATTTACAATATTTAATAAGGGAATTTTATGTTATAAACTTATACCTTCACCTTTTGTAAACATATATGACAACATCAAGATACTCTTGATATCTGGCAATATATATCATATATTACATTTCTAATATGGGTATTTCCAGAGTTTTATTTTGTTTTGTCCTAGTTAGAAAAAGAGATGAAGTTAAGTTGCTTGATCCTACCCTGTGTACAAACAGTAGAAAATTCAACAACAACATCATTGTGGGATTTTAGTGGGAGGCAGAGAGACAGAAGAAAACAAATATTAAAAACATTAAAATTATTACGTCAAGTAAACTTTTCTCCCTTATTGCAGGTTAGAGACATCAGTATAGTAATTTCTGGACAGCCTATTTTTTTTTTTTTTTTTTTTTTTGCATGGTCATGGTGATGCCATGGACCCCCCTGGTTGGTCTCTGTGACTTCTGTGAAGCATTGTAGGTGGTGGTTCAGTGATGCAGAAGTCATTTGGTGTGCAGTGCAGTTAGTAATCCAATGAGGATTAAAACAGCAATAGCCTCGCAGCTGGGAATATGTACGTATGCATGTGTTTGGATAAAAGTGAGAGAGCGAGAGGACCATTAGTGTTTTTGTGATATCAGCTGACCTAAAGTTTCCCTGACAACAGAAAATTTTCCATGTGCTAACCCTCCTCTAAACCCTCTGCACAACACACACACACACACACACACACACACACACACGTTGTTCGGTTCAACTTGAAAATTGACTCCTCACCACAAATGCTGACGTCACTTGTTTACTTGTTTCCCAGCTCAGCACACCCTCTCTAGTTCAGTTAACTTAATCACAGTTCCTTCTAACTCTTGTGCACACATCTACATAACTGCACAATCACACACATGGAGTATTATGTAATGATCTGTTTCTTAGTGCCTCATTTTCATGTAATTCTGTTTGCTGAGATATGAAGTGTCAAGCCATTGGTAGCACTGATGTAGTTGTTCTGAAAGATAGGAATAAGATGGGCACTCTCCTTCAATGGTTTCTCTACTGCAGGACTGAGGTAAACAAGCCAGGGCTATGACACAGTTCCAGCAGTGCAGTTCCAGCTCATATGGAAAGCACTTCCCTCTAGTGGTGAATATATAAATTCCAAACAAAAAATTCCACACTGCTGGCCTGTTGACAAATTCACATTCTGCCTAACTCAGCTTTTCTATTTCAGTGCTTCAGGTCAACGGTTCATGTTTGCATTAGTGATTGGATTATTTTGAGGGCACAGGCTTCCAACCCAAAACAAATTCCCAGAGGAAAAAACTACTAAGTGCATAAACATTGTGCCCGTATAGTCATGACCATGAGCAATTTCTCTCATTTAGATTTTTCTTCTCAGTAAAAAACAATTTAGTACCTATGTCTGTAAGGCATATAAACTATTTTCTTTGACTTCTAAATTAATTAAATAGAATTTAAAATATTTTTTGTTTTGTTTAATTCTATGCCATTGCTTTCAAATTGCAATTCTGCAAATCAGAAATCAGAATCGAGTCCTATGATCCATGTAATATAACTGTGGCCTGCTTGTCCCCTGTGCCTGAGATAAAATATCTCTCATGGTCAGTATCTCCCAAGGAAAGCCTCAAACAGACCAAACTTTGGCCAACTGGAATGGAGCTACGAATAGCAGGAATGCTCCATCCTGTTTAACCCTCACTGTCCCCAAAAACTGCATATGCTGGTTAGGTATGTTTTGAAGCATGCTGCTGGTTTGAGCTGGTTTAAACTGGCCCTAAGCAACTAGCTCCCACTCAGGACCAATTTAGGACCAGCACATGACCAACAGTTGGTCCCCAATCATATGGCAAAAAAAGCAGCAGCAATTGATTGGGCCTTGATAGATCTAAACAAGGCCGTGCACAGAAATTCTGTGGGGCAGTGGCCCAAACCAAAAAAGGGGCACTGCCCACATGGAAAAAACCTATATAAACATATATGTTTCAATATAGGTTTTGATATAGGTTTTTAATATATGTGACATATATAAAATTGGCCATTTTCCTATATTATATGTGTACACATATATATGTGCATACATATACCTATATAGGTATATATGCATGTATATATGCACCTCCTATAATAGTAAAATTAAAATCCATAGCTGCTAGGCAACATAAATAAAAGTCCAAAATGTAAAAATGTACATTATTTATTTACTCAAGATCAATCAAAAACAAAAATAAGACAAAAAATGACCTGATGATCAGAAATGATGATTTTCTGGCCTTGAACAGCATCAGCAACCTAGGAAATAGAGTCACTGTGAAGTATTTTTGCAGAGTAGGGGTTAATGGTGAAATAGATCATTCACAAAACTACTGGCATACTTTTCAGAGAAACTCGTATACTGTCATTCTTTCTGATCGAGAGGAAAGTATTTTCTCTGTGAAGACATTCATTGTCTGTGATCTGGGGCAGGGGGAGACATGTTATGCAGTGGGGAAGTACTACCAAAAAGTGAAACAGGACATCTGCGGTCAATTTAAGAATCCTTGTTATTTCATCCCTGTAAAGAAAAGTCTGGGGCCTTTAGTTGCTCTACAAGCATCTCAGATAAAAGAAAAGTGTCTATTCATTAAAACTGTGAACAAACATGTTGGCATTGTCTTCAAATTCATTAACCACAGTGAAATGCTCCGATAGATGGGATGAGGATGATGATGATGATTACTTGAATGTATGCTCTACATACTTTTTCTTTTTGCTACATTTAGACTGTAATGACCTTTCAGCCATATTCATCTAGAAACTGCATTAAGACAATACAGAAAACATTGCATCTGCATTGCATTTGGTGGATGTAACGGTGAATGTGTGGATGTGCATGAGCTGTGATGTGAATCTGGAAGTTACTTGAAATTGAAAAAAAAGTTTGACAAAATAAAAATTAAAAATCATTTTGTTATACATTTCCTTCTTTTCCACTATCTTCATACCAGAAAGAATTGACCTTGTAAATGTTTCTGGAAAATGTGTAGATATCATAGTTAAAATATCATGTTAATATATTGCCATAGTTAAATTCCATAACATGCCAATTACATGTGATACCAATTTCACGTGTTCGCACATACATAAGTTCTAGCATAATTTTTTTTCGTTAATTCTTAGTTTTTGCCTTGATAATAGAAAATATGAGCTAGGCATCATGTATGACAGTTAAAAATGAGATATGAGCTACAAAATGACCAGATCCTGCCATTAGCTAGAAGACATATATAGGGCTTATATGTGGATATGAAGAAGCAATACAGGAGACCTATATTTCCTGTATATGCACATATATGCACCTCAATTTTGCCTATATATTATAGCATATATATTATCATATACAGTATGTGCAAATAAGCAGCATACATGTGCATATACACTGCATATAGTTTTCATATATGCACATATATCCACATATAGATTCTTTCCATGTGGGTGGGGCTGGATGCTTGTTAATACAAATAATAATGTTTTTACAAATATTAAAAGAGAAGACAGCATACTCTGTAATAATTTCAGACTGTATTGTAGATGTTTTGATAAGAGTGGGCTCTCCCAGAATAAAAGACTCGGACCTCACCTGTCGATTCAGAACCAGAACCCATATGTTGTGTAATGCGCACGTGCGGTCAACACAAAATGAATTAATCACTCTCTGAGACAACTCGGTAGTCCTGAGTCATATTAAAGATTCATTCAAAATGAACGACAGGCAACAGACTGCATCAAGATTCAAAAGTTTGTAAAGCTGTCAATCATCTCACGTGAACCATGTGTTCAACAGGATGTCCTTCTGCAATGAAGTTGTCTGTGTCATTGCAGTCTGTGTCATTGATAAAATACATGAAAGACAAAAGTAAAAAAAAAAATTTGATTCCAGCTTGTTAAATGTGAATATGTTCTAGTGTCTTCCCTCCTCTGTGACAGTCAACGAGACATTTGAGGACCATTCCTGGGCTTTTGGGGAAACACTGATCCACATTTTTCTGACATAATATAGACCAAACAACTAACCGATTAATTGAGAAAATATTCAACAGATTAATTGACTATTAAAATAATCCCAAATCCCTAATCATTACGTACAAGTGCATTGCATTGGAACCCCTGGATATAAGCCTCCCTCTCTATTCCTCTTTAAAAAAAAATTGTTCTCTCTGTTTTGTTATTTAGTTAACTTTATAGATATCAACTTTATTATTCCTTCTTGAGTCTCTTTAACAAGAACTTAGATTAATGTATTAATTGAATAGTGATTGTGTGACCTATATGAGGTAACAACCAGTGATACCCTTGGTAGTAATATCAAATGATAGCCTAATAGCTATGTCATCAGGATACACATACACCGGTAGGCAGTGGCCCACCTTACCGTGACCACGATGTGGTCACCCAGAATTAATAGTTTACCCACCTCTTTTTTTTACCAACACACATCTGATTACTAGTATCAAGAGTGATTATTATGGAAAATATACTTATTTTGTGTAAACAAATACAAAAGTTAAAGTGTGAAAAACTGCTAAATAATCTATAGGCCTATTATTAATTACCTGCTGACTTGCTGGAGCTTTGTATTCATGTTTGCAATGTTGAACTGCCCTCCCTTTGCTCCTTCTCTGTCTGTCTGTCTTTTTTTTTCTTTTTTGTCTACAAAGTGTGCCAACGACAGCAAATTTTGTGTTATTTATATTAAATCTGATCGGGTACAATAATTCGATTAGACATTCTAATTCGTGTATATTACAACCCCAACATACACGGCCCTGGAGCTAGCTCTATTAGTTACTGTACTCTAGATGGCGGTAAAGTTCTCTGTGAGTTAGTGTCCATTAAACCAGGAGAAGAAGTAACTACCTTGTGTTACATTCAAAACTTCCTGACAGTCGCTGGAGACAGTTGGGATTTACAAGATTCGTTGCATGCATAAAATAACATAGCGTGAACGATAAGCTGAAGAAATCACATTATATGCGGATGAATCGGGAAATTGTTTATAAAATATATTGATAAAAATCCCGTAAAAAACACGGAAGTTGACTTGAACTGACTTCCGTTTCAGAAGTATTGCAAGTCTTCGTTCAAAGGTAGATGTTATGTTGTCTATTATGTAAATATTTTTTATTTGCCAAAATGACACTTTGGATGTTTACCAAATGTTAAAATGCTATCATTCGTCTATAATTAAACCACTTTGAGTTTATTTTGCTTATTTATTCAAATATGTCGTTGCTTTAATATATGATGTTATTTTCTTTTTGAAAGTATTCCGTAAGTAAATTATTAGTTATACCTTGTGTAAAAAAACTAAAACAGTATGAGTGTAATGGTCTGATTATATATTTAGATTAGAATATAGGACGAATCCTTAAGGAAAATTAACCAGTCATATACAGTGAAAGGCTCTTTATGTGCTTTAAGCCCATGCACATGTTGCATTTCTGTAAAGCAAAAAATATGTTAAACCTATACAAAAATAGTGTTCCATTCAAGAAAGAAAAGGATTAGTTATACTTTGTGTGGAAAGAAAGAAAGAAAGAAAGAAAGAAAGAAAAAAGCTCAGTATGTGTATATAATGGGCTACTTTTTGTTTTTAGTGAGTATATTACTGATTAGACATTGGGACAGTTTCATATATTAGCATATATATATATCTAGCTCATACAATATATGTGCTTGTGTGTGTGTAATACATTTTTGGACATTTATCAGGCATTTATCATATATATATATATATATATATATATATATATATATATATATATATATATATATATATATATATATATATATATATATGTATGTATATGTATATATATATATATGTATGTATTTAATATAAACATACAGATTTATCTTGGTGTATATATTCTTTTGATTGTTGTGTATATAACTATATATTGTTGACATATGGTTGCTAAAACCATGTGAAAATCATCATATAGGTATTATTAGCATATGTGCATAATCAAATTAAGGAGAATGTCAGTGCATATGTGAAAATTATATATATCCATGTAGGTAACATATATATGTCATACATTGCATTTCTATATATAATGAATTATTTATTAGCTGTAGTAAAAAGCACATGAAACTCTTTAGATTAACTCTGCTATGGTTTTCCCTCAGGTGTCCTCTGCAATGATGGAAGGTGCCTCGAAAAGTGATGCCCCACCACAGACGGCTGTTGCTGCACAAGTTCCATTCATCGACCTCTGCACAGTTCTGGAGAACATCCAAAAGACCAAACTCCGACCAGACAAAAGCAAAATTCTGAAGGATTTTATCGATTCTTGGAGGAAGTTCCATGCAGCGCTTCACAAGGACAATTCCAATACCACAGATTCATTTTACGCAGCCATACGTCTTATTGTGCCTCAATTTGAGCGAGAGCGAATGGCTTATGGTATAAAAGAAAACATGCTTGCCAAACTATATATTGAAGTTTTAGGCCTACCTAAAAATGGGCCTGAAGCAAACAAACTCCTAAATTATAGAGCTCCAACCACAAGTCAGGGAGAAGCAGGTGACTTTGCCCTTATGGCCTACTTCGTCCTGAAAAAAAGGTGTACAAGTCAGGGGAATTTAAGCATTAAAGAAGTCAATGACTTTTTGGATTCCGTAGCTATCAACAATGCCAGCAAACAGAAGGATCAAGTGAAGAAAAGCCTTTTGCATCTGATAACCCAGAGTTCAGCTTTGGAACAGAAGTGGCTCATTAGAATGATCCTCAAGGACATGAAACTTGGCATTAGCAAGGAGACAGTGCTTCAGGTCTTCCATCCAGATGCAGCAGAACTCTACAATGTCACCACAGATCTGAATAAAGTCTGCCGACAACTTCATGATCCATCTGTGTCCCTCAGTGAGGTCTCCATCGATCTGTTTTCTGCTTTTAAACCAATGCTGGCTGCCGTTGCCAACATCAGACAGATAGAGAAACAAATGAGCAACCGGACATTCTATATTGAGACAAAGCTCGATGGTGAACGCATTCAGCTGCACAAAGCTGGAGATGTTTACAAATACTACACCAGGAACTCTTATGAGTACACGCAACAGTTTGGGGCCTCTCCACTAGAGGGCTCCCTCACACCATACATTCACAACGTCTTCAAACCTCATGTGGTAAACTGCATATTGGATGGAGAGATGATGGCTTATAACCCTACAACGGAGACCTTCATGCAGAAGGGCAGTAAGTTTGATATTAAAAGGTTGATGGATGACTCTGATTTGCAAACCTGCTTTTGTGTATTTGATGTCTTATTAGTAAACAATCAGAAGTTTGCAAATGAACCTCTCAAGAAGCGCTACGAAATTCTTGAGAATATCTTTACGCCAGTCAAAGGTCGTATCCAGTTGGTGGCAAAAGCTGAAGGCAAAACCATGCAAGAAGTGGTGAATTCTCTCAATGAGGCCATTGACAATCTGGAAGAGGGGATTATGGTTAAGGATCCCATGTCCATCTACAAACCAGATAAACGGGGCGAAGGATGGGTGAAAATTAAGCCTGAATATGTGGATGGTCTGATGGATGAGCTTGATCTGCTGATAGTGGGAGGCTACTGGGGTAAAGGCAGGAGAAGCGGGATGCTCTCTCATTTTCTGTGTGCGGTAGCAGATGTGCCGAGTCCAGGGGAGAAGCCCACGGTGTTCCACACCCTCTGCCGCATTGGATCAGGCTACACTATGAAAGAACTGTACGATCTTGGTCTGAAGTTGGCCAAACATTGGAAAGTTTACAACAGAAATAATCCTCCGGCTGCCATCTTGTGTGGAACAGAGAAACCGGAGGTTTACATAGAACCACGCAACTCAGTGATCATACAAGTCAGAGCTGCAGAGATCGTCTCCAGTGAAATGTATAAGACCAACTGCACATTACGTTTCCCCAGAATAGAAAGAATCAGAGAAGACAAAGAGTGGTATCAGTGCATGACCTTGGCTGAACTGAGCCAGTTCCGCTCCAGAGCTTCTGGAAAGCTGGCGTCCAGACATCTACATATCCAAGAGGACCAGCCTGAAAAGAAGAAGCACAAGTTCGTAGCCAAGCCCAAAAAAACAATCGGAGTCATTGACCACTTTAAATCTCAGGATTTATCCACGGTCACCAAAGAGATGGATATGTTTGAAGATGTGGAGTTTTGTGTGATAAATGGCAATGATGAACATTCCAAGGCAGAGCTTGAGAAAGTTGTGGCGCGCTGTGGAGGCATCGTTGTGCAGAACCCTGGGAAAGACACATACTGTGTGATTGCAGCTGTGCAAAACATGAGAGTAAAGAACCTCATCTCCTCAGACCAACATGATGTGGTGTGGGCTACTTGGCTGCTGGAGTGTCTGGAAAATAAGCAGGTTATACCATGGCAACCACGCCACATGATCCACATGTCACCTTCCACCAGGGAACACTTCGCTAAAGAGTATGATCGGTACGGAGACAGTTATTATGTTGACACTGATGAACAACAGCTGAGGGAAGTCTTTGAACGGATTGGCCCCACAGAATCTGAATGTTTGTCTGTGGCACAGATAGAAGCAGAGAACGGCTGGGATGACATGCCCACTAGCATTTTTAGGCCCTACACTGCATACTTTGACCGGTGTGCTGACTTCGGAGATCCAAAAACCATCATACTGGGTACAAGTTTGGACACGCGTGCCTTAGAATTCCGATTCCATGGTGGTACAGTTGTGGAGAAACTGAAGGAAGGAATCACGCATGTCGTAGTAGAAAGTGAAAGAAGAACTCTGGATTTGAAGACGTTGAGGCGACTTTATGCTAAGAAGTTCAAAATTGTTCGAGAGTCTTGGGTGACCGATTCTATCAAAGCAGGCCATGTAGAGGACGAGACTGGCTACTTAATATAATCATGAAGGCTATGCTACACAAACTATAACACTGGAAGATTGTGGTGTTTTAATTCTAGCTGTAATAAACTACACTGGATAACATTTAGTTGCATTAAAGGTAACCATTTAAATATATATATAAAATGATGGGACTGGCAAGGATTACAGTTTGAATTATAAGTTTAATTTACTGTGGAAAGTACATCATTACCTTTTAAAGTTTGTCAAATGTCTCATATTTTTCTGTTTTTTTTTTTGTTCTAAATAAAAATGTAAAAATTAGATGATGTACCTTATTAACCCTTATGGTTAAAAATCTTAGCTTTTATATGCCACCCTAATAATTACATTGCTGTTACTGTACTATTAGTTACTTAATATGCAAATAGTATGCAAAATAACGTGTAATTAAATTTTATTCTTAAAGAAGCATTAAGGATTTTAATTGAAGCTGTCAAAAGTGTTTTTCTTGTACATTAATGTGACTCATTACAGTCAGACAAATTGAGCTTCTGACAAGCTTGAAGTTCCATTTGAACAGCTTGTCAAGCACACTGAATTTATTGTGTGAGAGCTGTAGCTTTCTAATTGTTTGGAATGGGAGTTACTGTAATGCTTCCAGAGATCTAATTTCCAGGGCGCTAATAGAAGGATTGAGGCTTCACACACAAACACATTCAACTGTGTGTCTAGTTATTGTAAGGATAGATATGCATTTGAGTAATATGGATATTACACTAGGTAATTGGTGTGAGTTTGTGAAGATGTGTGAGTGACAAAGCCATCCCTCATTGAAAACGAGAGCATAATGTGCTTGGACTGTACTATCAAAATCCACATTTAGTGTGGGAAGGTACTTTGGTTTGGAAATGTATGCTGCAGAGCCATGACAGAAATGTGTATTTGGTCTTTCTTTCTGGAAATCCTTGGTCTGTATAGCCATAGAAAACATCTTTTAAGTGAACCAGACCATTAAAGTGTCATCAGACTATTGCCAGAGTATAATGTCTAGTTTCTCTTTTCAGTGCAATGACTTTGTGAGTAGTTTACTGGTTTTCTCAAACTCTGAGTCTCCGGATAACACAACTTTTAGAAAATAATGACTTGGAAGTATTAGTTCCTTCTTCACACAAAGCTATTGTACGGCTTAAGAAGAACTGGAATATACAGTCTAAGAGATGAGAATAGACGTTACTTCATCAATTAAAAAGGTACAGACTGTATTATAAATAATCACACTGACAGTGTGTGGGATTTCGAATAAAGACAAAGTCTGAAAAGAAAACCCTGGGAAGAAAAGGTTTTGAGCAAATTCTTCATTGATTGCCTCATTGTTTTTGGTCTTTCACATTCATACAAACACTCTGAGCTTTGAGTGTGGAATCACCCTGCCATGCAGATCTAGGGAGAGTGAAGCAAAGAAGAAAAACTAAAACTTGTTACAGGTTTTGGACAATAGATGCAAGGACATTGGAAGGTAATATAAATCTCAGCCTGACTGAAGATGTGTCCCAGAGTGCCTGCAAGCTGGTGCACCCACTGTTTAAAGCTACCTATATGAAAAAAGGTCAGAGAAAAATCATGGGTTTATGTCAGCCTGCAGTAGCTTTGACTGCTTTTTGAAGTTAGTCACTAATAGTGTGTAGCTTTGCAGTATTATTTTATTGAAAGTCAGGGTTTTGGTAAGATTGATTAGCATTGATTTGTGTTTTCATGTTATGATGTCCATATCCTATTCTTCCAGAGATAGGCATATTATGTTTTCTTACTGACGGTCAGTCTTTCGTTGAGCTGTTAAGTCTTAGTCAGTTAGCAGCAGTAATTGGATGTTTATACAAGGTAGAGAAGAGAGGATCCATTACCCTGGGGCTTCCTTGAAATAAATCAGTGGGAAATGGCTGCATGTATTTGAAAAAAACATATCCCCCCAACCCCACTCCACAGAGAGCTAGAAAACTTGACTCCAAAATTGTGCATTTGCCTTGCAAATGAGTGTGCCTTCCCTCCGGTGACGTTAGTTTAGAGCCACTGGTCCAGGATGTTTAAGGAAGATCCTGTCAAAAGCAATTTATCTTTAGTTATATAAGGTGCACGGTGTTATTGGCCTGAGTCAATGCTGCTTATCATGTATGGAGTGTTTTTTCCCCCAACCCTAGCCAAATTAGAATTATCCACCATTAAAATGTATCACATCAGATAATTCAGGAAAATAATTATCTGATGTGCTTGGCCACTGCATAACGTAAACTGGCTTAATTCACCTCAGCTTCCTGCCAAGTGTTGTCTTGATACATTTCATTTTTTTCCTGATGTCTGTAGTCACTGGTCTTTTTCAGAGAACACACTATAATTATAGGTTATTATTGAGATAACATAATTTTTGAAAGACACAATGATGATTATGATTATGATGATGATGATGATGATAAATTGTTGTTGTAATTGTTGTGTAATACTGATGACTTCATTAGGAATAAGGAAGCGGAACAGGAAACGTATAATATTTTGTGAAAGGACTGGTGGAAATTCAGCATAACATTACATTCTTATACATGAGTCATACTGTATAATTTGAGAGCCTGGTGAATTATAGCCTTGCTTTGTGTGTTTGCTCAGTTTGAATACTATTGTCGTTTTAATGCCATGATCTCAGCACACATAGAGGCCCCCCGCTGTGGTATGAATGGAGTTTGCAGGTCTCAGATCCCCTGCCTAACATCCTTTAAATGAGTGTGATAGTACTCATATTCAGATAAGGCATTCAATCAGAGTATTTTTCTCTGTTTCCTGTCTCAGTAGAATGGATGATAAATCCACACACTGAGGGATTATATATGTTGTCTTTCACCTGCTTCTGAATGTTCGCTTTGAAGTGATGAAACATTTTGAAAAGGGCTGTGGAGAGGAGAGAGGATTTACCTTGCACCTCTGTAAGGGCATGTTTTGATCTAAATGGCTTCAGATGAAATCCTTGTTCAGTATGTTCTGTTTCGCTCAAAGGCACAGTGGTGTTCTTTTTCCTGCCGCTTTATCCTAAACATATATGCCCAAGAAATGTAAACAGATACACGTACAGACATAGAATGAAATAGATGCCATCTAAAAGCTCCTTTTGGAGAGACATTCCTTTAGTCCTTATTTACTGTCTTTTTATTGTGTCTGATTATAATTTAATGCATGATATTTTAGTAAATTGTGCCAGGTCAAACACATTAGGCACATGTTTTTTTTTTTTTTTTTTGTTCCCCTAACCTTATATATACAACCTGTTCCACTTTTTTAGATCTCATCTAAAAGCTTAAGTCTCTCATTTCTGGTTTGTTTACTGTATCTGACTGCAGTTTAATTACAGTAAATAAAACCTCAGAGTACATCATGGTGGAAAAATGCAACTTCTCACAATTCTTTTCACGATTTTGATTACTGAAAAAAGCTCAGATGTGTTTCCAGGAATGACATTTGATCAAATTTAATGGTAACTGTGAATAGAGAATGGAGATAAATCCTCCAAAGTAGTATTGCTTCAGCATTAGTCAGTTTGGTTTCTTTAACACAGAAAAACTAGTAATTGATTTTGAATCTGTGGTTTGCTGCAGTTGATAGAATAAATGACTCTGACCCTGTATATGGATATTGTGCCCAGATAACATCTTCCATTGTGTTTAAAGATGGCATCATTGCTTTCTATGCTTACCAATTATGCATAAATTTGCCAAATACACAACTGACTTTAAGGATAATTCCTAATTGAAAGGTGTTGAAAAATTAAAAAGGTGATTTAAATTCAGCATCCTTGCTATTGGTAGCATGTTGCAATACGTGCTATAAATAAGGCAAAACTTGACACATGGTAATGCATGTTTTAAGCATTTGCCGACTTGTGGCAATATGGCCTGTAGCAAATACTGCTGGAATGAGGCAAAGGAAAATGCCCTTAATTGCTACTTCAAAGTCGAATGCAGGTCTTAATTGTAGCTTGACTAATAATGGTTAATGACCAGAAATAACAAATAATAGTGGAGCTAAATAAACAAAACCACTGTGTTGACAAGAAGCATTTGAGAAGGTGGAGGGTTTTCTCTGTGCATCCTGTTTACTTTTCTCCTCACACTCTTAAAAACAAAGATTATTGTCATATTTTTCTTAGTGTGATAGACATTTTTTTTTCCACTATAAAGAACCTTCTGTGAATTGGAAAGTTTTCATGGATGTTAAAGGTTCTTAATGGACCCGTTATCAAATTATTCTGGAAAACATTCAAACCACTGTTGAAAATGTTGTATATGGCACATAGAAAGTACAGCCACTTGCTGTTTTTAGATTTGTATTGTCAATGCAAATTAGGCACATTTTCCCCTCCCTTCTTCATATAAGCTTCACCCTGTTTACATCTTTTTAATGCATGTAATAAATTGTTCACAATATTTGTATTTATTAATACTATGCATTTCACATTTGTGGCCCATTTTCTATCAGCTTTCTCATCACAACATCAAACCTCATGCTACTGATTGGAGAGAATAAAGGAGATGAAGGGAAAAGGCATTTTGCAAGTATGAACACATATGCTGTTGATTAGACAGCTCTAATGTGTCAAGCTTTAGGTCATTACTTGCTCTGTGAGTGTTTGTCAGTTTATGCTAATGTGACAGGTTCACACACTACCATATGGCTGTCCACTGAGAGACCATAAAAACAAAGACTTACTTCCAACTAAAAAAGAAAAATGGTGTTTGACAAACTTACAAAATTTAATTTTTGGGTGAACTAACCCTTTAAGAAAAAATTATTGATCAAATGGTATTGGACAATTTGTATTTTAATTATTTTAGTTGTAATAAACACTATGCTATTATGTTTTGCATTACAAGAGCCTATACTAATTACATTTAAATTAACAGGTTTTATTTACATAAAAAAAAATATCAGTGATAAATATCAGTGAATCAACTTAAATATGCCAATTTATACCAAAACCATTTTATATGGGTTAAACCATGAAGAAGTATCTCTCTTACATGTATATATACAGGTGCTGCATGGTCATATAATTAGAATAACATCAAAAAGTTGATTTATTTCATTAATTCCATTCAAAAAGTGAAACGTGTATATTATATTAATTCATTACACACTGACTGATATATTTCAAATGTTTATTTCTTTAAATTTCTAATGATTATATCTGACAACTAAGGAAAACCCCAAATTCAGTATCTCAGAAAATTAGAATATAAATTAAGACCAATACAAAGAGAGGATTTTTAGAAATCTTGGCCAACTAAAAAGTATAAAAATGAAAAGTTTGAGCCTGTACAGCATTCAATACTTAGTTGGGGCTCCTTTTGCCTGAATTAGTCTGTGGTCAGTCTGTGGCACTGCTCAGGTGTTATGAGAGCCCAGGTTGCTCTGATAGTGGCCTTCAACTCTTCTGCATTCTTGGGTCTGGCATATCGAATCTTCCTCTTCCCAATACCCCATATATTTTCTATGGGGTTAAGGTCAGGCAAGTTTGCTGGCCAATTAAGAACAGGCTTAAACCAGGTCCTGGAAACTTTGGCACTGTATGCAGGTGCCAAGTCCTGTTGGAAAATGAAATCTGCATCTCCATAAAGTTGGTCAGCAGCAGGAAGCATGAAGTGCTCTAAAACTTCCTGGTATACGGCTGTGTTTACCTTGGACCTCTGATAACACAGTGGACCAACACCAGCAGATGACATGGCACCGCAAACCATCACTGACTGTGGAAACTTTACACTGGAGCTCAAGAAATGTGGATTGTGTGCCTCTCCTCTCTTCCTCCAGACTCTGGGACCCTAATATCCAAAGGAAATGCTAAATTGACTTTCATCAGAGAACATAACTTTGGACTACTCAGCAGCAGTCCAGTCCTTTTTGAAGCAAGACGCTTCTGACGCTGTCTGTTGTTCGAGTGTCTTGACACAAGGAATGCGGCAGCAAAAACCCATGTCTTGCATATGTTTGTGAGTAGTGGTTCTTGAAGCACTGACTCCAGCTGCAGTCCACTCTTAGTGAATCTCTCCCACATTTTTAAATGGGTTTTGTTTCGCAATCCTCTTCAGGGTGCGGTTATGCCTATTTCCTCTCTATTAATGTGCTTGGACACAGAGCTCTGTGAACAGCCAGCCTCTTTTGCAAATACCTTTTGTGTCTTGCCCACCTTGTGCAAGGTGTCAATGGTCGTCTTTTGGACAACTGTCAATTCAGCAGTCTTCCCCAGGATTGTGTAGCTTAGAGAACTAGACTGAGAGACCATTTAAAGGCTTTGCAGGCGTTTTGAGTTAATTAACTGATTAGAGTGTGGCATCAGGTGTCTTCAATATCGAGTCTTTTCACAATATTCACATTTTATGAGATACTGAATTTGGGATTTTCCTTAGTTGTCAGTTATAAACATCAAAATGAAAAGAAATAAACATTTGAAATATATCAGTCTGTATGTAATTATTAAATATAATATAGAAGTTTAACTTTTTGAATTGAATTCAAAATAAACTAAATAAAATTTTTGATGATATTCTAATTATATGACCAGCATCTATCTATCTATCTATCTATCTATCTATCTATCTATCTATCTATCTATCTATCTATCTATCTATCTATCTATCTATCTATCTATCTATATATATATATATATAATTTCAGGTTACCACTTTTTGCAGTGAGTTGTCAGTTAACCTAAAATGTAGTCTATCTGGTTTTATTCAAGTCAAAATATGATTGAACTGCTATAGTAATGTCAATGTCATTTTTACAGTGTAAGCTTTATGACATCTTGATATTCTCACTTAACAGAGTGTATTAAATATAAGCTATCTGACCTCTAATGTTTGTTTCAAGCCATAATAAATAGTTTCACAATAGTGAAGGCTACCAGCTCAACCTGTTGATGTAAACGTATTCTAACGCGATGATTATGGGGGCTTATTTTCTTGAACAGCGACCATGTTATCTCTCGCTACGGTGCATCAGCTCAGCCTATACGAACAGTTTGCTAATCGGCCGGGTCGCTGTGATGGATCGATCACATCGCATGAGCTGACGCAAATGACCCTGCTCTCTTTCAAGAACTCTTTCAAAACGAACATGGCGGCAACTTAACGTTTGGCCAAAATGACTGTGGATAGTTTTGTGAGAAAAGATCGCACCTTGTCGGACCGAGGAGGCGAGATTCGGCGTTTCGAAACGAGGAGTCCTTGCGCTTTTCACCAGAGCGAGCGGCAAGACACGGGCTTTTCCGCGTTGTAGCGGCTCTGCGCAAAAGAGGAGAGCGGAACCCATGACAGACGAGCAGGGAGAGACATGTTGCTACAGATAGCTGGGGTTTTCTCCGGAAAAGCACGGGGAGAGCGGACTCGACAATGAAAGCAGTAATCCCCCTGAACACAGCAACTGATCGTTAATCGCGGAGGTGAGCCACGACCGCTCGTCAGCCATCGTTTAGTGGGCAAAACTCAAAGCAGACCTCCCGTCAATGACTATTGTGGCAGAAAAGCCCCCACGGTGGAGTCAGCCAGAGCTGCGCTTTCCCAAAATATGACCAGCGGTGCTTGGAAGTGTCGGCAGCGAGATGACGGCTTAAAAAATTGGTGTGCTCCCCGCGAGAACGAGAAGCCATTCACCGACTCCGAGAGGGCCCAGCGATGGCGATTGTCCCTAGCGTCCCTCTTATTTCTAACCGTTCTGCTTTCTGATCATCTTTGGTTCTGCGCCGAGGCCAAACTGACAAGGACCCGAGACAAGTTAGCTTCAGTGGACATGAGCGCAAACCACAGACCCGACCTCCCTTCAGCACACAGCAGCCTCAAAAGAAATGAAGATGCTATTTTTGTAGTCAATTCTACTAAACCTTTGTGGCAACTAGAAACTTGCCATCCGGATGGTTTGTCTGAAAACTGCTTCACTTTTGTCGACGCTGACCACTTGTGCAGGGGCCTTTCGCAAACGGAGGGGACGCGGTGGATGAACATAAGCGATTTGTACCTTTCCTTTTGTAATTCGTACTCTCTTATGGATTTGCTTTACGGATCGTTAAGTCCAGACAATTTGAACTGCAGCCTTGACATGATCGTGGACGGCGACCTGAACAGGTGCAGTCTGTGCGTTCAGGCGTACCAGCGCTATGACCTGCACGCGCAGGAGAAATATGAGGATTTTGAGATGATGGCAGACAAATACGAGAAGGATGTGTACTCAGTAAGGACGTGCATGGAAGAATGCAAGGTAGGGCTTTATGATCTGGATCTCTCGTTTTCACTAAATAGAGTTGGCTCTTCATTCTCAGTCGTCATGGTAACTAGTGACAGTGACGCGGTGATGTTTAAGTGGGGGAAAAGTGCATTTCATATTTTATTCGTCCCCCCCCCCCCCCCCCCCCGCATTTCACATCTGTTGGTAGTGCCAACTTTGCAGTCATTTAATTTCCGAGACAGTTGGAGGGTGAAAAATCAGACATTGCTTTAAACTTTTCCTTTCCTGCTGTCTTAAATTATTCCTAGCGCGATCAATGCAAAATCCATTGTTCTGGTCTAATCTTACGGAGGAAATTAAATGTTGCTGCTGATTCAAGGTTACTGTGTCAATGCACAAAACGCCGCACAGAGCCAATCTTTCAACGTGCGTGCGTCACTCTGTAGCGCGCAGGTGCGTCTCTCTGAACAGAAGAGCTGCTCCGCCAGGTGTTCATTCAAGTCCACCACACTGAGTACATTTCAATAACTCTAACAGGGCAGCGGTGCTTTCTCAGCTAATCTCTCACAAGAGTATTTTCCCTCGCTCATTGGTCTTGTTTGCACAGCACTCTGCGCGCGCTGCAACAGGGTGCCCTCTTAAGCGCCATAAACTTGACATTAAGGTTAATTTTAATGTCTCTTGCTGTCATCTTAAATGGATTGCTCCTGGCAGACTAAAAAAATGGCACACTGTGTATAGTTACTGTGTGCTGATAAGGAAACGATCTTGCCGTGTTCTTTACGCGTGTGTGTTGCTTTGCGTAATTAATGGACAAACATTTACCGAGAGCTTGCAAGTTGTCGTTTAAATGAAGGAGGCACAGATAAGCTGGTGAATAAGTGGGTGGCTTGTTTTGCTTATTCACTGGTTCATTTGGCACAGGACTCGATCGCTGCTCACGGAGTCAGTGCTCGCTGTCCGTGGTGCTGAAACACGCTTAGTTCTACAATGTAAGTGCAGGCCTTTTGATGCAGGGGACATGTTTAAAATTGACATTTATACATAATCTGAAAGCTGAATGCATAATCCTTCCATATATGTATGGTTTATTAGGATAGGACAATATTTTGTTGAGATGCAACTATTTTAGAATTTGCAATCTGAGGGTGCAAACATATGCAATTATATATTTACAGATGGGAATTTGCAAAATATCTTCATAGAACATGATCTTTACTTAATGTCCTAATGATATTTGGCATAAAAGAAAAATCTGTCATTTTGAGCCATACAATGTTGGCTATTGCTACAAATATACCTGTGGTATTACTGGTTTTGTGGTCCAGGGTCACAGTTATTACAAAAGCAGTTTGTATTTTTCTACAGCATCATCGCAAAAGTCAGTTATGACAATTGGAGCTTTACATCTGTGATACCCTTGCAGTTCTAAAGTTGCATTTCATGTATAAAAGCTGTTTTGTTAGTCCAAAATAATAGTAATTATGTAGTTAGTATTAACACAATTTCATAGAGGCTGACAGTGAGGCTGTGTGCTTATTTGAACCTGTTGATGAGTTACATTTTTTTCAGGACAATTCACACTGCCACCTGTGACTGGTGTTTTCTTTGCCTTCACCATATCTTAACAAAATGAAAAGACACAGAATTGCTATTCAGAAACCTCCCATATGAATAATCTCTCTGCAACAGCCTTCACAGGACAATTGTTTCTATTAAGTGCTAGCAAAGTATTGTTTGAGGATAGAAATTTTGGTCAGTCAGTAACCACAAATTAGTCTTTTGTGTTATTGTGGATGATACTGTTTTGCAGCAGTGTTCTGTGCAGGAAAATATAAGTGCTCATCATTGCTGGTGCAATACAGCTGAAAATATTGTGTCATTACAGTGCATTTATATTTAATTTCTTTATGGCTTTCAAATGGAAATAATGCATGTGGTAGAATATTTGGAGTGTTCTGTTTCTCAGAGATTTTCAAGCATTAACGTAACTGTCTAACCATGTTACCGTAGCCTGATAAACTACCAGTGAGTGTGAATGAATACCGTAATGCAGAGGGAGGTGGCAGGAGTCAGTCAGAGCCTCTGGCAAGCAGCTGCAAGGGATAGCCAGTCCCAGCTGTGATTAAGCAGGGAGAGATAGAGACAGAAAGAAAGACAGAAAGAGACTGAGAGGATGGGTAATCACTGTGACACGCCATCTCTGACAGCTGGATCAGCCTTCAGGTTGATTTAATTCAGCACCTTCCTTGAACTGCATCGGAGTGTGGAAGACACAGTTACTTTTGTCTGTGTGTATGGGTTGCATTGTGTGTAAATGTGCTAAAGGTTCAGTTCAATTGCTATAAATAAAACAGACATTATAAACATGTAACAAACAAGTGAACAAAGGGAGGGGGTAGCAATTAGAGGAATAAACTAAGAAGGTTTTATTCAATAGTGTGCTATTCTTAGCTACTGTATTGAGCTCTGTCTGCACTGTTGCACTGGTGTTACAGCTAGGCTCTTCTGTGACAAAAAGCAATCACATCAATGATAACATGGACCACATTTAGTGTCTCAGAGACCAAAAGTAGACAGTTCTTTTCTTCAAAGGTGGAATGCCTTTGATGTTCTTTTTTACACAATAGTGTGTTCTCTTATATCAAGTACTTAATCAATCATGCAGAATAACTTTGAGAAGTCCATTTTGTTACTTGCCCAGACTTTTCCACTCACTGTGGTTCAAAATAATTTGATTCACGCAGTGAAACCTGCTGTTTTTTGCTGTAGCGAGTTGAAAATATGCTTGCCTCATTACATTTCAATTTGAAATGTGGATGAAAACCTCCTAATATAAGTTCTGAATGTTTGGCGTAGATCTTTGTTATTTCCACTGATTGGCTTGGGCAATAGAGAAAGGCTTGTGGTAGGGAACTGATAGCTATTGGGATGAAACTCTATTTACTGAGAATAGATAAGGACAAGTCCAACATTCGTCTAAGACCATAGATAGTGTTAGTACACTTGGCAGGGTATGTTCCCCTCAAGGATTATCACAATTATTTGTTCATCTCTTTTAAAGTTGTCTAATTTTTGGGGCATCACCATTCTGTCTCCTGCGCACATTTCCTTTTATTTTGTCCCTGCATTGCAATACAATTGAATTATCTCCTCATATAGATTTCCACAGTTTTCCATTTTGTATACTCTATAAAGTATTCCTAAATTAAAGCAATAGTTCTCCCCCAAATGTGAATTCTGTCATCATTTCTTCTCACTCTTATTGTTCTCATCTGGTTTGGTTAGGGCTTTTTATTAGTGTTAGCCAGTAAAAGATGACTATCAGAAGGTTATTTTCTTTATCCACATCCTGGCATGAAACACCTTAACTGATATAAAACCAGAGTTACAGAGGACAGAATTGGTGACTATTAAACTTTCTCTGTGGATAATCACATTTGTCTGAATGTAAGTTTAGATATTTCTTTGTCATTTACCAGTTAGAGGTTGATTATTTGTACCAAATATTTTTGTATAAATGAGACGATGAGCATGGTGCTCCCTTCTTGGAAAATACATGACAATTGTTTATTGTTATAGTTTAGACAACTTTATGTCCAAACCAGAATCACTGTGGTGTTGTTTTTGTGCTATTGATTCTGGTAAATTGAACCCTTCAGTAAACTTAAAAGTGTTGTTCTCTGCTAACAACTTTCTGCTCACATAATGTGATAATCACTAATCACTAATAATCAGGATTTCATACTGTTTAAATCAGAGTATTTTACAAAACACCATACAGTATTTAAAAAAAAATAAAACAACTGATACATTAATGCTAAATACAGATGCAGAATCCACTACAAATCTGTTACTTTTATGATACATTTTATTATTATTACAAAATAATTTTAAGATAAATTGAAATTAAATGTATTTATTTAATTTAAAGATCAAGGGCTTTTAGACTTTTTTAGACATTTCATTGATCTTTTACAATGAAGTTAAAAACCTTTAATCTTAAAATAACTATGTTCAACCCCTCATTCCCCCATTAAGAATTTTGTACATTATTAAGCAAAAGTGGTTTGGAAATAATTTAAAGTAGTTTAAAATAGTTTGATTTTTGTTTTTAGGACCTTATTATGAAGGAACAGAATTGATTAGAGAAGTGAGTCATAAATAGAAATAGAAATGTTACTATATCTCCTTGAACATTTGATAAAGAAAGAAAAAAGGAAGAGAGAGAGAGAGAGAGAGAGAGAGAGATTGTGATTATGATTATATGTTTTCAATCTTTGAGCTAACCACACAAATAGTCAGACACAGGATTCGGCAACTGCCCATTAATTTCCAGCTTTGCATAATCTGGCTCTTTTTTAATCATCCTAATGGGTGGCATTTAGTTTATCAGGTTGGATAGTCATCCTCCATTCCAGAGATACACCTCACAATGGTGTTTGCAGATGATTGGTTATCCTTTTTCTCATGGTTAATTGTTTTAATTATGCAAAAATAGTTATTAAAAGTGATTATGACGTACCCCATCAAGGAAGGTTTTTTTTTTTTATTGTAAAAAGCACACAACATGTGAGCTCTTTGCAAATCATAGCTAGTGTACTGCATTTACAGAGATGTCATTCAGATCAACTCATAGGCTGGAGCTCAGACCCCCTGCTCCTGTTCGTTGAGATGAAGCAATGGATTGGATGGGATTACAGTGATGGGTGGAGCCAAGAGGTTGAAGCTAGGGTCAGGTCTCCATGGCAGCATTAGAATTCTGAGTGTGTTTGCTTATTCATAAAAGCCTGCCGTGGGCTGCTGCAGCAGGCTTCCAGCGAGGGACACAACTAAAACCAAGGTCAGTGTCCCAGATCTCCATTACATCACCCCCACTGCAAAGGGTGGTCTGAAATAATGTGCCAGACCAACACACAGATGCTTTTATATATGTCCACCAGTGGAGACATTTTATTATTATTATTATTATTAATTCGTAGGATTCTTTAACAGACATTTAGATATTCAATCTATTAATCCATGTTCTGTTGTTAAAGTAATTTCTTGAAATCAAGGAAAACACTGACTATAGCGCATACTTACATCTCGGGTTTGAAGGTTAGAACATCTCTGTATGGGTCAGAATGCCTTTGAGGATAGGTTGCCAAGGATATCGTACAGCAGCTTAATTAGTGTCAACGTGAGTCTGACGTCAGTCAGAAATAAGAGACTTCATACAGATTCACCTTCTTTAATTCCTAAGGAAGGACTGTAAAGAACCTTAGAAAACCCAGACCTCCAGCTGTCCATCCCAGGCTGTGGTTCCTGCTTCAGAAGAAATTAAAATATATAGACAAATTTACTGTACTCACCCTTGTGAAGAATGTTTCAGCTACTTTGTCCATAAAGTCAGTGGTTTCCAAAACAACACTGCCTGAACATAATAATAACTTTTATAAGATGAACTCTTACTGGACTGAAATAATTTAGGACTACATGATTATTATACACACACACACACACACACACACACACGCACACACACACACACACACACACACACACACACACACACACACACACACACACACACACACACACATTAATATTCAAATGTGAGTATTAAATATATCAGGCTTTTGAGAAATGTTGATTTGTTTACTTTTCATCTGTCATTGTACTGCACTTTATTATGTTTGATCATAAAAATTAGCATTTATATTTTATTCTAAGACATTATTGGGACATAAAATGATATGTAAGTACTCTTCAATATGTCAAAATTTTAATAAAAAACATGTTTTTCAACAAAAAATAAATTTAGTAAATTTAAGTAAATTTTCAATAAAATGGAAATCAACTAGAACAATTTTAATGCAATTCCACTGAAATGTAAAATTGCTGTCATAGTGCAATAGAGCTACAGTACATTGTCCTGTAAAGCCTCATGCTCTTTTGAAGTAATTTAGGGTCCCCCAGTGTGAAGTTCAGGAACATAGTAAAGAAAGATCACATGAAAACAAAGTAGGTTTTATTCACTAAAAATTGCTTGGATAATTTTGTGTTCATACTGTACGCACAGCAGAAACTCTTACAAAAATTTCTGCCTAATTCATGACACATGTGTACACCCATTCTCAGGAAACATATGATGCTCTTTAAAGACACTCATGACTGAAAGACAAAATCAAGCAGTGTCAAGTATGTTGTTCTCAAAACCAATTCATTCATTCATTCATTCATTCATTCTTTCATTTGTAGTTTAAAATCAATTTCTGGTGAGTAATGTTTTTTTTTTTTTTTTGGTAGTTTTTTTTCATGAAAACATTTATACACATTTATAAACGAAGTTGTGCATTTGCATGCTTAGTGAATGAGAAACATAGCTTATAATGTTGTGAAAGCTATGAGAAACAAGCGTGCTGTACATTTCCTGAATAAATGACATTGATATGCTGTTATGTAGTATCGGTGACTTTACCACAAGCTGCACCAGCAGTATTGCAAATCTTTGGCGACTTGACAAACTCCAACAGAGCTTCCATTTCTTGGATAATGATCGATTTCACACTTTCCATCCACTACACAGTGTTTAAAGAGGTGACTCATAGAACCTCACCGCATGATCATTCATCTGGGGCTAAAACAAACGGTGTGAGATATATTTAAGTCTACTTAACTATTACAGTGACTGCAATTTAATGGAGAGCTCAATATAGGTTTCCAGACCACGTGTTCTGTCTAGAGGCTAAGAAAAAGGTGTAATAGACAAAGGATAAAAGGAATCTTTTCCTTCCTCACTAGTGTTAGAGTTGTGACAGCCAACTGTATTTCACTCTTTTGGCTCCCTAGAAAGTGTTTTATTTGGTGCAGACATGCTTTGAACGAAACAGCATGTATGGCGCCTACTGGGCGAAGAGAACATAATTCTCTCTCCTCCCTCCATTGATCTCCTCACTGACTGACACCCGTAATAAAGATGATGTCACGCAGTCTGGGAATCTGTTGACTTTGTGCTAAACTATTTAATAAGCAAGTTAATCAATAGTCAACTTTATGTTTCCAGTGTTTGAAATTTCTAAGAGTTAAGGATAATACAATGGAGTTTTAGGAAGTGAAATGTCAGGGACTGAAGTTCTCTGCTTCACATGAGAGAAGCTACAGTTAACATGAAAGGAAAAAGAAAACTCATTAATGTACTTACAATTGAACCCTAACAGACAAGATAGCAAGAGGTTTTAAATGTCGAGCTTATATTTTTGGTGAAGCATTTTCATTACATTTTTACTTTATTTGTTGTATTTTTTTAGGCTACTTTTTCAGTACAATTCATATAATTACTATATGTAGAGTGTTTTTCAAGTCAACAGTGCTTTATGAATAGCTCATTCTACCCCTTCCATGTCACTTCCTGCAATCATAGATTTATTTTTAGCATATTTGAAAACTGGATGCATCCTCATTCATTTACTGTACAATATTAGAATTCATGCATCATGATATGAACATTCTGTCATTTACTCATCATCATTTACTCACCTTCAAGTTGTTCTTTCTCTAGACTTCCTTTATTCTGTTGAAAACTTTTTTGAAGAATGTGGGTCAGTGGAGACTAAAAACTTTTTGGATCCCAACATTTTTTTTCAGAATATCTTCATTTTTTTTCAAAAGTAGAAAGGTATTCATACAGGTTTGGAACAACATGAGAGTGAGTGTATGAACTATCCCTCTATACTCTAGTTCTACATATAATGTATTTAAGTTGATTCAGCAATATTAAATAATATTTATGACTTAAGCCAGTTCATTTAAATATTACCATGTTACCAGCTCAGTGTACATTAAAAACAGTGTGACAAAAGTGGTAATATAAAAAAGGAAAGTTCCGGTCCTTTATTCTGATTGGTTAAAAGCTTTCAAAGCTGTTTTAAATTACACTACACACATACACCTTTGTTTACTTATGTGTGTTGCTCTGCAACCACTTTGTTAGAACCACAACTTTTTCTGAGTTTGTTTGGTGGAAGAATGGAATATGTGTGTTATTTAACATATTTCATTATTGCAGTTTGCGTCATATTCTGAGTTTGCATTTCACTTTTAATTCATTTTGATGAATACTAAAGCTGTTTTTTTTTTTCAATGGGATGAATTAATGCACATTCACATTATGGGGACAGGAGACTTGTCAGTCAATAAATGGCAAAACAAAGTAACTGCCGTTACTTTTTTGAAAAATTAACTCAGATATTTTCTTGTAAATTTAAAATTAAAGTGTTACTTTACTATTTACTTGAAAAAAGTCATCTGATTACATAACTCGCGTTACTTGTAACGTGTTACCCCCAACACTGCTTCTGAGATGTTGCCGGTATCAGAGTCAAAGCGTCAGTATCTAGGTGATTAGAAATGAGACAATATAAATCAGTCAGTCTACTGCAGGGGTTGTCATGTGTGGGACAGGAGAGCATGGCCTGGGATTATTGATTAATAATATGTATCATTATAATCTAAAGGAAACAATACCTTAAAAATTAAAAGAAGCAGGTTTTTGTGATCACATCACTTTAAACCGGTAAACCTCCTCATATGAACAAAAATATCTCTATATATTTGTAACTGTACACTGTTAGTTGTCATTTAAAATGTAATTAAAAATGTTTATTTAAAAAGTGTTTTCTGATAAGGAAATATCTTTATAAACTTTTATGCCATTATCTAGCATTTGGATGACTCTTGAGAGCCTGAAATGGTCTTATTTTTCCCTGTCTGCTACCTTGCTGTCACAGTTTAATAGTATAGTCACAAGTTAAGGCGTACCAGTCGTGTCATCAAACAATGAGACTGTCAGCTTGTTGGGATGTTATTTTCCTAAACCTCCAGTGTGATTACATTTTGCTTTTATGGCTAAGCTGATATCTTGAACTGAGTACCCATCAGATATTACAGACCTCTTGGTATAAACTCCCATTGATCAACGTTTCTCATAATGATCACCAGCATTTTTTAGCTTTTTATAAGAATATCTACCAGGATCACATAATAAAGTTAATCTTAATATATATTATTTTCTGCTATTCTTCTGTTCTTTCATTTAATTATACTACAGATTTAGAGCCTATACTGGCTCTTATTGTGGAGATCAATGAGAAATATACAACATAGATGTCCGTGAAAAGGTCCATATTGTGTTTAGTGATTGATTACTCTTGCTCAAAGTTGCTCTGCTCTCAGCACAGCAGAAGGATACCCAGACTCTTAAATAGGTTTACAGGATATTGCTGGGGGTGTTGAGGGCAGTAGTTATGGGTTATTTACACTTCTCATAAGCACATAAGTATAATCTTATAAATAAGGTTTCAGTTGTGATTAGCCTATCCACTGCTTCAAACATACCAATCATATATACATTCAGACAGAGTGGGAGTAAAGAAGCAGCATATGTACACCTGTGTTAGGATGTACCAGGCCGTCTTTTGTAGACATAAGTACAGTAATTTTGAAAAAGCATGCATTTTTCTTCCTAAAGGAATGAAATCTGTCATACAAAAGTCACAGATATAATTTAATAAGTCTGCTGTTATATTTAACAGATCTCAGTTTGTCTATGTTCTCTATAGCATGAGAGCAGAACAGGAACAGCTGCTTTGTACAGTATTTAATCATCCCTGTAAACTATTAGCTACATCTCTAAGCATACTGTATACTGTAACTGTTTGATTAAGCTGCTTTAGTGAGGCTGGCAGAAATGAAACTTATAGTTGCCTGAGCATCTAGCTTTAGGTAGGAGTTATCATTTGTCGTGTGTGTGTGTGTGTGTATTTAATGGGTCCCAGAGATTTATTACTCATGAAAAACCTACAGTAGTAAATCAACAGTAACAGCCATTGACAGCTGCTATAGAAGCCTTCCCCTCTATAACAGTCCAGCTCTGCAGGTCCATGTGAGTGGAGCTTATAATATGCTGGCAGCCTACCATCAGTGCCTGGCACCCCCTCAGTGGAGCGTATGCCACAGCAAAACAGTGCTGCGTACCCCCCTCTGGGTCAATGGGAAACACTGGCATATGGGCATATTCTGGTGCTTAGCCCTTTTCTTCCTACTGTGTATTATTGATTGCTGAACCCTGGCATGGTCGATCAGCTAATCCATGACTGGCTGCTTCCCAGAGCATTCAATAAGTACAGCCACCAGCTAGCCTGAGGGCATCAATGCTACTCTCTGTTGTGGTCAAGTTAAATGTGGACTCTGCCTTATGATCTTACAAGTCGAATCATCAACCATTCTTGAGACACAGCAAGTTCTAAATTACCTCTTGTTTTTTTTTTTTCTACCATGAAAGAAAAAAACTATGAGAGAAAATAGCAGCATGCTCTAACAGCACAATTTTCAAGTGAAGTGAGCTTTGTTTTGACCAAAGTTATTAGTTTATCATTCAGAAAGATTTTTAAAACTTCTGGAGGACTTCACTATCTCAGCTTTTCATTTTAGAAAGTATATTCCAACATGCATTCATTTGTTCCATTTGTATAATGACCTAAAGTTCACTGATTTAGTGGTTTAGTTGTTTATGCATTGCACAAGCTCTCTATGTAGCTGTTCTGAACACTCATTAGATTAAAGATCTTCTAAATTAAATTGATCTTAAGAAAGTGAGTTAAGCAAACATTTTCCCCAGGATATGTACATAAAACATTCCACAACAAAACGTTAATGGAAATACTAATACATAATACTGATAAGGCATTACACTCTTTTTTTTCTCTTTCTCTTTTTCCTTTGTATTTAGTTTTCTCCTTCCCCAAATCTTCTCCTACCTCTTTCCTTGTATGCCAGTAGATATTGATTGAAAAGAGGTTATCAGTTGCATCGATGTCCACAGAGTGTTATTGATTTGGATAATTTAAAAAGAAAAGGTCTTTTTGTGTATATGTCTGGTTAACAAGATCTTTTTTTTTTTTTTTACGATTGAACAGATACTATTTCAACTGAACTGAGCTGAATGATGACATCACTGAATTAAATGGTGATGTGCCTTTAACTGAAACTTGAGTTTTTAATATTGTCATTTTGAATTATTGGCACACTATTTTAATACTGTAAAATGCTTAAAAAATGCATAAAAAGAAGCATTAATAATAAAAATGTTGGTAACACTTTAGGGAACACATATTTAATATTAACTGAAACTTTTAATAATTGGCTAATTACCAGTTGCTGCTTATTAATAGTAAGGAAGTTAAGTTTAGGTGTGGGCATTAATATGTGCTTTATAAGTACTGATAAACAGCCAATTTGCTAGTAATATTCATGCCAATAAACAACTAGTTAATAGTAAGAATTGGTCCTTAAAAAAGTTATTTTTTAAGGACCAAAAAAAAGTTATTTAACATTTTAGAATAGGTAACACTTGTTAACTATTTACAACATTTCTCTCAATAAATTCTTAATTAGCTGCTTATTAATAGTTAGTAAGGTAGTTGTTAGGTTTAGGTATTGGGTAAGATTAGGGATGTAGAATAAGGTCAAGTAGAATAAGGCATTAATATGTACTTAATTACCCCACTTCAGGCTTAAAAAAATATATATATATATTTTAAAGAATTCATATAATTTGATTTCATATGATGTTGTCAGTCTTAATCATCCCCCCTGAATATCTATCATATCTTATTTATACTTCTGCAGTTTCAAACTGGAAGAATTCCAACTTGAAACGTGATTCTGGTCATGTTGCTTCATCACAGTGACATAGTGTTGGGGGCATATCAAGTCAGACAAAATTTCTAAGAGGCATGTACTGCTTCAAGTCAGATTGGTCTGTACAGCACCGCATGAAGTCTAACTCATCTTAAAAGGATAGTTTACCCGAAATAAAATGATTAGTTTTTTCCTTACTTGGTCTCATGGCATATAAATGTAGGTGCACCTTTTAGCAAGACGCGAAGTATGTACCAATAAGTACATATCACTGCAGCTTCCAAAATAAACACTAGAGGCAGTAAAACTCTGACACCTTTTATTCCTTTTCACACAGATTTACAGAGTTTCGATCAATAAAGTGTAATATTTGCACAATTACTTGAAGAATGGGGAAGTCGTGGCCTAATGGTTAGAGGGTTGGACTCCCAATCGAAGGGTTGTAGGTTCTAGTCTCGGGCCGGACGGAATTATGGGTGGGGGGAGTGCATGTACAGCTCTCTCTCCACCTTCAATACCACGACTTAGGTGCCCTTGAGCAAGGCATCGAACCCCCAACTGCTCTCCGGGCGCCGCAGCATAAATGGCTGCCCACTGCTCCGGGTGTGTGCTCACAGTGTGTGTGTGTTCACTGCTCTGTGTGTGTGCATTTCAGATGGGTTAAATGCAGAGCACAAATTCTGAGTATGGGTCACCATACTTGGCTGAATGTCACTTCACTTTCACTTTAATATAATGTTATGACTTCAAAACAATATTAATATGCTGGGAGATTTGAAAACTGATGATTTTGAATGTTAACATCGCACATATCTAGCTTCATATTGATGGTAGGTTTGTAAGCAAATGATGACCTTTTCTTGGGGGGGTGTAGTCGTGGAGTGAAGTTTTCCTTTAAGGCACAGAGATACAAAGCACAATGTTTTCTGTTTGGCTCCTTCCACAGAGAAGCTGCAAGAAGCTGCTTTTTAATTGATTTGAAGTAATGTTTGTGGTTTGGGTGAAACTGAATCAGGTGAATGATGATGTGATGAAGATTAAATGTGGTACAAGAATTGATGTTTGCACATTGCACACAGCCTCTCTCAGTCTACTCAGTCTCTTGGGGGCTGCATTGGTCTGTAATTTGCATTATCTTACCAGTATCTCACAAAATGGGGGATATTTCTAGTGTCATGATGCTGCCAAATTTGTTATTAACAGAGGAAGCAACAGGCTGAGAAAAATAATTGCACATTTCAGCTCTCATTGTCAAGTTACTTTCTGGCACTGGACTACAATTACTGCAGCCACACATCCGTACACACGCACACACTTATTGCCCTATTGCTTAATTTCCTGGACATTTGCGTCAATGCCTTAATGAAGCCTCCTGGACAAACTAAATGGGCCTCTACACCATGTTAAATCAGATATCTATTGTCAGTACTCCAGAGAGCAAAAACAGCCTCACTGGAACAAGTGAGGTCTGTGTTCAGTCAGGGACTGTGCGAATGGTAAACAAAGACAAGAAAGCGAACCTGGTATTTTTACGATTTAGTAAAATATCTTAGCAATTCCCATGACTGCACTAGATATACTGTAAGTCTCTGTTATTTTTTGGTGTAGTTTGGGTGTCCAATCAGAAACAAATCTGTTGTGCTTATGAGTGCAATGGCCAATCAGAGACGTGTCATCACTGAAACGCGGTGTTTTGTTTACTTGCTCGCTGAATTATTTTGCGAATTATCTCATCAGAAACAACAAAAAGTGCAGATGTGCATACGAATGTAAGTAAGATATTCGTTTCATAATGTAAAGAGATTCAGTGATTTTAATGGGATTTTTTGACAATGCCTGAATAACTCTGGCTAGACTGAATGGAAATGTTCTTTGATAATGTATATGTTCTTTACTCTTTGTAAAATGAAAGTGTTAAAATAAGTAACTTACAATATTGTTATTAAAATTTACATTAAATGCAAATTCAGTCGTATACAAAATATTTTATGGCATGATATGGCACTTAAGTAAAAAGTCTGGTTTTTATGTGTAGTTAATAGATTACACTTCTTTGCCCATCACCATATATTGATCAAATAACAATCTATAAAGGTGCAAAATATTTACACATATTTGAGAATCGAGATATTTCCTGATATATTAAGCATGTTTGTAATTGTTTTGAATTAAAGGGAAAAATAAATAAACCATAAGCCTATATCAGTTATTATACAGTACTATCGTAGCTGCTGTGTCACATGACAACCATGACTTATACCCCCCCAAATGTGCCCCCTCAAAAATCATGAATGCATGACACCCCTGCATCATTGTGATTGGTGCAGTGTTTTTACTTAGTTTCAGTGTCTTGCATTTTACTCAAAATTCAAAAAGTGGTAACCTGCAATTGTTACGTAATTTATTTATAAATTTTTTCAGTAAGGTTTGCATGTCGCCCATACTTAGCACAGGTGTGTGCCTTATGTTGTTGGCTTTTCGTCTGTTTCTGGTATGCTCTGGAGTAATTTATCTGATAGGCCTATCTATTTTTTTATTTAGAATGGTAGTCTTTATTCTTACTGGGTCCTGACAGCCTTTTAGTCTCCAAAATAAATCAATGAAATTAATAAATATAGCTTTTTTACACTTAAATCGATACCCTGGTTAATTTTTAACCCTGGGAAAAAGGAATCCAGGGTTATCTTGCTTCACATTTCACAATGCTCATAACTTACCCTGGGATAGCAATAAATGCTGGGTATTCATAAGCTGTTGTTTCACAATGTTCATTTCTAAAACCCCAATTTAACGTTCTTATTTGCATATTTGTGGTGTCAGTGTAATTGTTTGGATGAATGAAGCATGCAACGTGTTTACATAAAGATTCTAGCATTGCACATCCTAATATACTGCTGACTGTACCAGTTGTCCAGAATGGACATTTTGAATTATAAAGGTAAGAATAAGATGGTCTGTTCTTCACTGATTTACTAACTATTTTCTCACCATTTGACAGTTTTCCCCTCAAATGCTGAAATGGTTTATACAATGCACAGTGTTTGTACAACTGTCCAAAGCATGTGAATGTGAGGCACACAATTGTTTGATGGTTACTAAGCATCTAGCCGTAACATTCTAATACGGCTGCACCATTTCACACTGTACGAGTTTGATATTTTAATACAGGCAAAAGCAGTTCTAACCCTGTTCTGGAGCAGTATTTCAAACTAGAGGGGAAAATTGGTGCTAACCCTGCTTCTAAGTTACAGGTGGGTTAAAAGCTGCAATGATGATAGAGTTAAGCACAGTGTGAAAAGCCCTATAGTAAACAAGTGAAAGTCAAAATTATCTATATATATATATATATATATATATATAATTTGATGTTGTTTTATGTAAGAATATATTGTTAGAAAAAAATAACTTCATCAATTTTAACTTATTTGCATGGGATATTCAATTATGCTATAAAATCTAAACAAGCATGTTAAATAAAACCCTATGTTTATCTCAAACCCACCAGTGAGGTTGCCTAAATACACAATAAATATCAGATATAGAATAGCCCATATTAGTCATACTTTCAAGGAAATGAACCTGTGGAATTTGATGATGACATCATAAAGTCTTTCTTTCAACACAATGAATGCATTAATTTAGGATTAGAAAAACATTGCAAAACCTGGGCAACTATAATGCTGTCCTCAAAACTGAGAGGGCAATTGAGAAGAGGGACCAGAGAGGGAGGAGAGAAAAAGAATCCAGTTGCAAAACTCATTTCTGAAATGTCAGAAGCTGATCAGAAATCTCTTGAACACTTCAGAGATAGAGAGTAGCCTGAATGAAGACACTTGAACTCGCTAGAAGCCATTTGAAAGAAGAAGAAGAAAAAAAAAAAACTTGTTTGATCCTGATGTTGGGCTCTTTGAAAGCAAAGTGCTATGTTTGCTCTAAACGAAGTATAACCCAATGCCCCGGTAACACAATTTTAACAAAGTTTTTTGGACAATGATGGAAACACAAGCACCTGGCATTGGAATGGCGATGCCTGTGATGCTGGCAGGCTCCTCTACTTCCAAAATATGTAAACATTACCATTCGTTTTTTCTCTCTTCCTCTAATGGTGAGTAGAGTATGTGAGAAAGGAGACACAGTTCAGTACAGTATATCCTGAACTGTACCATGTGCACGTGATGCTGCTAAGCTTTAATCTATGATATTTTATCAGAAGACTTCTCAGAGGAATGTTTGTTGTGCCTCCTTGTCCCATGTAATCTTTTTACATGCTTGTTGAAGTTTTTTTTTATTTTTATAAATAATCTGTCTTTCAAAGCTGTTCCTTTTCTTATAAATTCAGATTTTAGGTTTATGAAAAACTATCTTTGAAGACCATTGTTGGGGGTAACACATTACAAATACTGTAATTTATGCAAAGTAAGTTATACAATCAGATAACTTTTTTCTTCTTCAACTAACTAGTAATGCATTACTTTTTACTTTAGAAGGAAATAACTGTGTTACTTTTTCTGTGAACATGATTTTACTGTTGTTCTAGACTAAATGTGAACATGAATTTACTCATCTCACCTGCACATAAACAGATTCATTATTCCTCAAAATGAATAAACAGTCAATTAGTAGCTACCTTTTAATTAGAGCCCCCATAAATAAAAAATTCTCCTAAATTCTGGATTTCTTGTTTTATGATTTAATATAGATTTATCATCAAAAATCTGTCTAATGAAATAAATGTATACAACTTATATAACAATCAATTTATGACAATAATGCTGGAAAAAAAAACTGTATAAATTAAAACATGGATAAAAAAATATATATTTCATATTTAGTGACTCTCAGAACAGCTCTGGAGATTAAGTGTTCATGTCCTCCATAACACAGTGAACTCATTCACACTGAGACATGCAGAACATGCAGACCTGTTAGTGACATGCACTGACTGGATTTTGCTGTGTTTATTCCTGCTGTGTGATTTCAGGCTGTTATAGATTAATTCACGTCGAGAAAAAATGTCAAGAGCTTGTCATCATTATTGACATAAATTATATTGCAATCTCAATATGATATGGTTTATAGTCCTAATTATATATATATATTATTTAATTATAAATATATATGTATTTTAAAGTAAAGGAGACAATTTTGTCCAGGCTTGATCACTCATAAGCATTAATAGACAATGGATAGCACCCGCTAACATGCCTTTCAGCAAGCGCTACTGGGTGAATGTTATATTGCCTACTTAATATGCATGAAGCTGATTATTCCTTCGTATCTTAATAGAAACATTTTTTGCATGGCCAGACAAGCTGTAGCTGGAAGCCAGTGCTACACCTCAGTAACTGCAGTCCATGTATTTGTATAAAGCACTCTAATGTATCATAAGAGTATCCATGTTTTGATACTCAAGTGTTATTATGTGATTTTGACAGTGAGGGGTTTCAGGACCCCTTTTTTTCATAATCCCCTACAATCCTCTCTGGCATATTTACATATAGTGAAGTACAGAGGTTTGAATAGTGTATAAAAGCCAGTGCATCCCCATGCTCGGCTGGTATTAATAACAATATGATATGTCAACAACTGACTTGTGAAATTAAAGTCCTCGTGCACAGAACATTTGTCTTTCCACTCAATCTAAGCAGCACTCGCCAACATTCTTACAGCTTTTTTTGGCCACCTAAGGTGAGTGTGTGTGTTTCCCCCTCTGATGTGGGGAACCCCCATTTCTATAAACATTGTTAATTCATTATTGGTTGAGCTCTCTTAAGTGTGCAGTAACATTTTTGTAGTAAAGCCCATACACAAATGCAATATATGTAGATATATTAAATATCTATATATGAAACATATGGTCATTTGACATAAAAACATATTAAACTGGTACAATTTCATATATTAAGATCGTTTCTCTGTGCCTTTAGCTGTGGTGTGAACTCTGCTATTCTTTAAAGGGGGGGGGGGGGGGGGGGGGGGTGAAATGCTCGTTTTCACTCAATATCCTGTTAATCTTGAGTACCTATAGAGTAGTACTGCATCCTTCATATCTCCAAAAAGTCTTTAGTTTTATTATATTTATAAGAGAAAGATAGTCTGTACCGTTTTTTTTCCCAGAAAAACACGACCGGCTGGAGGCGTGACGTGTGGGCGGAGCTAAAGAATCACGAGCGCAAGTAGGCTTTTGCGTTGAGAGCTGGAAGCTGTGACATTACCGTGAGGAAAAAACCATCATCCAAAACAAACCATGGCTTACATTTAGATTCAGCGTATATTTATGATCCAGAATCAGATCCAGAGGCTGAAATTGAACAAGAGCAATGACTACAGCAGGACGTCTCTATGTAGTATGTATTGAAACTGTATATATTTGCTTAGCGGTTTTGGAAAATGACTAAGTTCCACTTTATGTCGTCTTTTTTTTTAAAAAGGTGTACATGTGGAAAGTGCAGTTTGATGACAACATCGCATGTTGTTTACTTGATGTGCTTACGCGCCGATAGCTAAGTTTCAAACGTACAACTTAATTTTTGAAAATTTGTTCATGTTTAGCATGGGAATCCAACTCTTTAACAGTGTAAAAAACTCAGTATGCATGAAATAGCATTTCACCCCCCCCCCCCAATACTGAGAACGATTTAGAACTACTGTATATCTTTGTCGTTATCTTTATAGTTATCGTCCTTGGTGTGAACGGGCCTTTATAGGTAAGATATATAGGAATATACCTCTTGACATAGGGCTAAATATATCATATATTACATTTCAGTATGTAAAGTACAGACAGTCAAAATTAGCAAAACAACAATCCAAGTGTTTGGCTACTGTTTTCCAGAAAGATTCCAGTCCATGCATTTACATATTACATTTTGTACAACAGTTAATTTCTTATTTGATTGTCTAGGCCAGATGTTCCTAAGCCTTGCTGAACCCCTTGGACGTAAAATATTTACTTGAGTTTATATCTTAATATTTTAACGACACTTCTGGATGTTCAGAACAGATCCATAATTGCTCATTTATAATGCTATTCTTACTATTTCTTTCATAATGTATGTTTATAGGGCAGAAATAGTAATAGGTTAATGCAGTTTTAGATTCAGTCTCATTAATCCAGAAATGGCACTGCTCTGTGTTGTACTGAGGTATGTTAAGTCAAGTCACCTTTATTTATATAGCGCTTTTAACAATACTGATTGTTTTAAAGCACTTTAATAGGAAAATAGTGTGTCAGTAATGCAAAATGACAATAGCAAACACTTAATTTTCAGTTAAAGGCAGTTCGTCATTGAATTCAGTGATGTCATCATCCAGCACAATTCAGTTCAGTTTAAATATTTAAATATCTGTGCAATCAAGTCGAACATATCGCTGGAGATTAAGTATCCCCAACAAAGCAAGCCAGAGGCGACAGCGGCAAGGAACCAAAACTCCACCGATGACATAATGGAGAAAAAATCTTGGGAGAAACCAGTTCTTCTCTGGCCAGACAAAACCAGCATTTCAATTCCAGGCTGCAGCGAAGTCAAATTGTGCGTGAGGGTTGATCCTACTTTGAATTTATTTGTATTTTTGTTTTGGTTACAAAAATAGTTAAAATATTGTTTCCGAATCATAAGCTTATTAGTAAACTATTATACAGTTTAAAAGGAATTTCACATTTAAAATCATGACCGTCTGAATATTATCACGGCTTTTGATTCGAGATTTGAACAGCTTGCTTATGTGATATGACTTAAATAAATAATGTGCTTGATAAAATGTAGAATTCAGTAGACAAGTGGCTTACACTGGGATATAATGTAAAGCGCATGAGGCAGGCTCCTATCTGTCTTTGTGCTGTGCGCATGTGTGTTAAACTATCCATAATTGAATACAGCTGATATCTCACTATCATGACTCACCATCGTTTAATAGTGGCTGAGTTCTTTTTTGAATCCTCACAACCAAAACACAAGGGCATTAAATAAAGAGGGAGATGCATTTCAGGCCCAACCTTTTACAAGAGAAATCTGATGTGTTGGCACAATAGAGCCTTGATCTGTCGGTTAAATTAATCTCATGTCACTTCCCTCAGAGTATTCACGGGTCATAGACACACAAAGTCTTCAACATATGCTTTTGCCATCTCTTATTAAGCAATGTTCCTAAACACAGGAGCCCAGCAGTTCACTTCAACCATTTGTTATGCTGCAGCTTTGATCCAATGAATTATTAAATGCCACATTTATTACACAGCCCTTTGCTTAAGAAACCACTGCAGCAGAGAAACCCAGACTGTAGATATACTCCTCAATTCTTTATTTATTTTAATTATGCATATCTTATGCATTCTTTCTCCTCTATCTGCCACTAAATCTGAAATGATTCTCTTCTTTAGCTTTTTTCCACCTTTTATACTAGTTTTCTTTACGGACTGTGTTTTTATTTTTTCTCTGCATTTGCGAGACAGGCTGAAAAAAAGATGGGAGGGAAGAAAAAGTCTGTCAAATAAACGTGTAAAACAGAATTGAGAAGAAGCTGCTTTTGAAGAAGTGGATCTGTGGAAATAGGCTTAGATCTCAGGGTTGTCAGTCTATTGCAATGAGCCCCCTTTGAAGTGGCAATGAAAAAGAGTCGCTGATGTGTTTGTTCAGATGGAGATATCCCCTCTGTCTGTCTGTCTGACTGTATGTATCTGTGCAGGAGTGTCACACCTGCTCATTGGCTGATTCTAGAACAGCATGTGCTATTCAGTACCATAGTACATTCACATACAGATTGTATATGCGCACATGCAGGAAGACAGTGCATTCAAAATCTGAATTGAGAATGTGTTTTGAATAAACGAATGAATAAAAGATAAAGACATCATACTCAATCCATTCGAAAAGAGATAGGTTTACCCTAGGTTTATCGGTTTTATCTAAATTTATAGATAATTTATTTGTCAAACAACATTTTTAATTTATTAATTGCTACTGAGACTACCTCCAAAAGCTGCATCAAATTTACCCCAGATTTGATAATTTTTTCCCAATATTTTAGAAAACTGTGAGAGTAAGGACAAGGACTTATAATAAGTTAACTTATTTCTCTCTCCAGCTTTATTTAATGGAATGACTTTAGCATATTTCATTGTACTTTTCAAAATACACCTGTTTTTAAAGACAAATATCAAATATATGTTAACAGTTTAACAATTGCATCAACAATTTCCTTGATTAAAGCCATATCAATGTTGTTCCTGTCATGCCCCTGGACTCATTATGTTGTGTTGTCCCTCCATGTGCTCTGTGTCCCATGTTTATTGTGTCATTATGTTCAGGTGTGTCTTGTAATTACCCTCATTAACGTTTCCCTTATAAGTTGCATTTAGCTCAGTTTTTGGTTGTCTGGTCTCGTCAATGTGTATGTGTGTTTCTGCCTTCTGTCTATGGATTACCCCATGTGGATTATTTATTAAAGATATAAAGTGTATCATCAACTTTCTTGTTTGCGTGCTTCTCTCTCTCGCACCCCACTGTGACAATTCCAGTCTGTGAACTTTTTATTCTTCCAATTACTAACAATTTCAATAATCTCCTTTTTGTAAGTTGGTTTCAAATACATTGAATTTTATTACTGTCTAAAAAATCCACAGCCTTCACCTCTCCTACTTCTGTCTGTGGACTTTTATTTCCTCAGCCAGTCTCGGTCCCATACTTATGAAGAAGTTATTAAAACCATTAACCACATCATACTTACAATCCTCTCAATGTCTATAAAATACTGCGGATATTCTATATTCATTGATATTATATAATTATATTTAATAATATTATTCAATATTATTTATTACATTTCATATGCCCTTAATATCTATTTTGTTGTCATTTAATATTTTATTATAATAAGTTTTCTTAGCCTCATAATACTTTTTTTTATCTTTTATATTTATTTTCAGTTTATTTTGTTCTTTGTTTTATGAATTCTTTTTTTTTACATTTCCAATTCAGTTCCAGAATTTTAATTGAATCTAGCAAACAGATTACAGAATGCAATTTTAATTTTAGTCAAATTAAGATGAATAAAAAAATGTAATAAATTTATGTCATTCTATTTTTAACTAGCAATGAAAGGTTCAGAAATGGGGCAAAAATATAGAACTTGAAGCAGATTTTTTTTAAGTGCATAACAATTGGTACATTTAAGAAACTGCTTAAAAGATTAAGAAATACAGAATAAATGTCTGATTTGTAAATTATATTATTCAGTATTATTTCAATATTCAATATAAATGTAAAGTTCCTTAATGGAATGCTACCCTACATTAATACATTTTGAGCTGAATTATTAATTAATTAATTAATTATTTATTAACTATTAATTTAATTACTATTTGCAGTTAATGTGGATATCATAAGTAAACCATTAAGAAAGATTATTAATACACATCTGAGTTTAAAGTTAACGAAATTAGCAACATTCATGTACAAAATTATATCTTTTAGTGATGTGACGTGTTTCCAAGTGGTAAACCATACTAGTGTTTAGTGCTCTGCACACACACAGCAGTGAGTAGTGACCACACACATAACCACAATCTCTGGGTTACAATTCAGATTCTCAAACCATTAGACATGATCATTTTAGATTTTCACATTGTCACTGCTTTCTTCAAATTCCACCAAATAATTTTAATGAGATATAAATCTTAAGATTGAACAGGCCACTCAAGAACATTCTATGACCAGTCCTTGCACCAAGCTTAAGTAGAAATGAATGCATACTGTGGGATGACTGTCCAGTAGGAAAGTCCTCTGATCATCCAGCTTTAGCCTCTAAAGCGAAGGCATCATAATCTTTGCCAAAATGGCCTCATACTTTAATGAAACCATAATGTCGTTCATACATTCAAGATTTCCAATTCTCAGTATATAAATATTAAAGTTATCATAAAATTATCATGTTTAATTGTATATTCACTTGTCCATTGTGTCCAAATCTTCACATTATGGTTCAGTAAATTCATCTGCTTGTCAGTTCAATTTTGGATTCATCCTCCTTGGGTGTCCAATTCAGCTCCACTCATGAATTGAAAGGAAAACTATTTTTCCATTTTTAATTTTTCACAACTTCTATACACTCCCACAGATTCCTAAAATGAATCCTCTGGGAACTTCTCGAAGCCAGCTGTTTTGTTCTTCTGTCTAGGAATCATTATCATCATGCAACAATGCATGCAAGACCACACATCAACAATTAAGTGAATTCTATGTCTAAATGCAATGCTTTTACTGAAACATTATATTAAATATTACATAATGAAAAACAACTTGATGAAATAACCTTTAGCCTGTGCTCAGGTGCTGAGAAGAAACCACTCTGTAGAATGTCACATCCTGTTAGAGGTGAATCAGTGTTTGCAGGAAAGTTTGTCACACATTTCTCAAGTAGTATTTTGTCTGAATTGGCGCAGACATGCTACAGTGCTCTCTCTGTGCGTGTGTGTGTTGCGTCACTTTATTAGGGGTAGCGGTGACTCAGGGGGTGAAGAAATGATTTGCAGCACCCCTGCTCTCCTCTTCATTGTAATTAGTGAATGTGTTTTTGTGTGTGACTCTGTCTTTGTGCATTCTTTGATTTATCTGGGGTTGTTGCCCTCTAAAAGGCATAATTAGAGTTGACTTTAGAGACCACTGAATCAGAAAATGAGGTGGCATATGTGAGAAGGTATTGGGGATGTTTGGGACCGACCCCCTCTCTGTGATCTCATTTTCTTATTGTTTATTCAGGTATGTCTACATGGCTCACATGGCGATAAACATTGAAGTTGAGGAGGATTTGGTAGTAGTTTTTGTTTTAGCTTCAGGTTATTTAATTAAGATTCCAAGAAGTCCAGTTTCTAAATTTCCTTCCTTCCAAAGGTCTAAACAATCAAACATTTCAAAACAACTTAAACTGCTTCGGGAACGGATGCTGTGTGACTATGAAAGTAAAAAAGTAATGTGCATTTTATTGTCAATTTTTAAGTTGGTATTATTGGTCGACCTATAGAGCATATTGTCAAAGCTCCCATCTTCTGTTTTCATTAGTTTACTGTCTTTAGATAAAACTACTAAACACAGAAAGTAGAAAATAGAATTATAACATTTATATTTCTGTTATTAGTAATAGAACATGAAATTAAATACTACACAGGATTACACAAATTGCCATATAAAATATAGATCTGTTTATTTTAGATTATTTTTTTATCAAGTTCAAAAGTTTTTATATATAATTACTAATAGAATTCATAAAACAGAATTCATTCAATTATTTCAAATTTTGTAAATGTAAAACAAATATAAATTAAATTAATTAATTTAAATTAAATTAATTTCAACAATTGCAAGATGTGTTTTTACTATCTTTAAATTATTGTTTTTCAGTATCTTTAAATTATCCCACTTAAAATATAAACTGAATGTTTCTTAGCCCTGTTAATCCCGAATCCTGACTCACAGACCTTTCCCTATCCTATACCCTGACACACACACACACACATGCACACACACACACACACACACACACACACACACACACACACACACACACACACACACACACACACGCACACGCACACACACGCACACACACACACACACACACACACACACACACACACACACACACACACACACTTCGCTTTCTCTAATTATATTCCATTAAATTGTCATGCCAAATAAAGGCAAAAACATCAAAACATCAAAAAATGTATGAATAAAAAATAAAAATGATCTCATCAGACTGGGCTCCTCTATGACCACTCACATGATTGTTTAAGATCGGTGAAAAGCCATTGACTACTAGAGTTTTGCACACAAAACAAGCTGTTGCATTTCCCACTTGGAGTGCCAAATCAACCTGAATACATCAATTTAAACCAAAAACACTATTAATTGGGCTGAATCATGTGTAAATATCTCTTAAAAACTTTAATTCCAGGCACTTTTTGTGGTGTAAAGTGATGTTCTTGATATTATTATTATTATTTAATACATTTAAAAGTATTAAATAATAAATGCTATATAGTTGGAGTAGTCTGATTAGTCCTTATAGAATCAATTAGTGAAGTGAGTGAAGTGAAGTGACATTCAGCCAAGTATGGTGACCCATACTCAGAATTTGTGCTCTGCATTTAACCCATCCGAAATGCACACACACAGAGCAGTGAACACACACACACACACACACACACACACACACACACACACACACACACACACACACACACACACACACACACACACACACACACACACACACACACACTGTGAGCACACACCCAGAGCAGTGGGCAGCCATTTATGCTGCGGCACCCGGGGAGCAGTTGGGGGTTCGATGCCTTGCTCAAGGGCACCTAAGTCATGGTATTGAAGGTGGAGAGAGAGCTGTTCATGCACTCCCCCCACCCACAATTCCGTCCGGCCCAAGACTAGAACCCACAACCCTTCGATTGGGAGTCCAACCCTCTAACCATTAGGCCACGACTTCCCCAATAATTCAATAATTCAATAATTCAATAATTTAGTGCACATAAAAATAAATAAATAAATAAATAAATCCTTAGAAAATCAGATTACTCTAGGGCCAAGAGTTTCTTTAGAAGTACATATTTGAAGTCACTCTGACAGGCTATGGCATTAGTAATCCTAGTGATTGGACGAACACGTGTCTCTAAAAGCCTACACAGTGCTATTGTTATCACATTAGGCTTGTGGTGTTATGTACAGTCTGTATTAACTTTGCATGAGATGAAAGTGAAAGTGATGTGACATATAACTGGTTATGGTGACCCATACTAAGAATGTATGCTCTGCATTTAACACACAGTGCAGCCATTTATGTGTGGCACCAAGGGAGCAGTTGGGGGGTTTGGTGCCTTGCTCAAGAACACCTAAGTCATGGTATTGCCGGACCAAGATTCAGACCCACAACCCTAGGGTTAGGAGTCAAACTCTCTAACCACTAGGCCCCGACTTCCCCTTCATTTTTTAATGGCAGTGGCAGATATGTTGAACTGATTCAGTGTTTCCCACAATATATGATTCCTGTTAAAACACATTGTGATATCTTTCTGTAGTATATGTTACTGTATCTTTTCAGTTAATGTACAGTATCTCTCCGACCAGACCTACTGTAGCTCTTCGTAACGAGGTCATTATCTGGTCCTGGACTCCAGAAGTTCCTTGTTTATAGCTCTAATAATTCTCTAGCTATAATAGCCAGAGACAAAGCTCTGTATGTGTAAAAAGAGACTTATCTAATCTAACACGACGGCCTGTTTCCTGCCACCCCATCCCATAACTCAATCCAGATCTAACACATCATCTCCTCTCTCTCTCTCTCCAGTGCTCTCACACACACACACACACATACATACATAAATATGCACACACACACACACACACACACACACACCAACACACCAACACACACACACACACACACACACACACACACACACACGCACACACACACACACACAGCTGGGTCTGGAGCTCTTCACAGAAAGAACATCTCTCCCTCTCAAAATAGAAGCTGCACGTAAATGCTAATAACCTGTGCATTAACCTTAGTAATATATTCTGAACTTTTAACATTAAAATGTAAAAAATTACTAAATCGTTTGACTTTTTCCTGCTAATTTTCCTACCCAAAAACCCATAACAGACCAGTTCCCCCAAAATTTGTCCCAGTATAATTCTAGTTGTCTGAGCCAACAATTTCATATAACTGACATTTTAAGCATTTGTAAGTTCCCAGCATGCATTGTAGTATGAATTAAAGCTGGTTTATACAGTTTCTGTTAGTGCCACCTAATGGAACTACCAAAATAAAACATTTAAATAATCTTTGCAAATGCCCATTCTGCACAACATGCGTCCCCAAACTCAAACATCACAAACACAGCTCTTATAAGTTTATAAAAATAAAGGCAATGACAAAAACAGTTCATTTTACATAAAATGTGTCTTACATGACTACAACTAATAAACAAATAAATACATAAATTAGTTCATTGAGTCACTAAATGAAAATTTGCTAAACAAGGAAATTGTTGTCTTGAATTTTTCAAATGAATGAGGCATTCTGCATTTAGTGATAAAGAAATTAAAATTGATAAAGTAGTGTTATTTCATACAATTATTATGATAATAGTTAAGAGAATTAATCTGAGTGCATCCCTAGATTTTCATTTTTATTTCTTTTTATATATTAAAAAAGAGAGAAAAACTAAATATATATATATATATATATATATATATATATATATATATATATATATATATATATATATATATATATATATATATATATATATATATTTTACACTATATTAGAGTGTAATTATTTAAACTGATGATGATGACCCTGGGGTGTTTATGTGGTGACTGCATTTTCTGGACAGTATATGAGGACATCCTTTGTGGAAATATTGATATATAATGACAAGAATCCAAAACAGTTTAAAAATAAACTGTAGAATTTGGACCACTTGGTACTCTGTAGTCTGAATCACCATGTAGACAGTTACATGTTTTTAAGTTTTGTTAGAAGTTAGCAAATGGTTATAATGTGTGCTTCTAAGAAAAGGTTGCTGGATTTTAAAAGTATTTTAGGTTTATAGCAATGATAGTAGAGATTTAACAGGGTGGTTTATGACAAATGGCTTGTGTCTAACTTTGAAAACACATCTTAGAGTGCATATGTGTGTTCCATGTTGTTAAAGTATGTTCCTCAACTTGTAGTAGTGTCCATGGAACACACATACAATACATAAAATGGTAAAGTGTAGAATTTTTTTAATTCACTTTAAAGGGCTCATAGATTTTGATTTAACTTTTTTAACTTTACCTAATCTGTAATGTGGCTGTTTGAGCTTAAACAACATCTGCAAAGTTACAACACACAATGCAAAGGGAGAAATTGTCATTTACAGGGTTCAGCCTACAACAAATGACTGGTAGTGAATACAATGAACTACTTTCTGTGTTAGTGACATCACAAACCCTGTAATTTACATAAGCCCTAACCCCTGGGAGCCCGCAACAGAGGGGATGGGGCCATATTATGTTGTAGCAAGGATGTAAACAAAGGGCAACAGTGCTTGGCTCTGCTAGCCATTTAGCAAAATGCTAATTCATACTTATCCATCAAACTCATACTTGCATATTTTCTGCTCAGTTTTCTTCAGTAATATTTTCTGGGTCTGACTCAGGCTCAGATTGATAAGGCAATATTTACGCCACTGTTTACAGTACACCAGTAAGCATATGCAACTACCTGTTATGGTAAGAGGTGTGACATTTCCGGACAACGTGAACTTGATGGTTAGCGAACCACAACACACAGGGCCGGTTAACCAATCTGAGCCCATTGCAAATTTCTGAAAGAGGGACCAGGAAATCAACAGACCATTTTTAGAAGAATGGAAAAGTGGTGTAAAGTAAAGGTAAAATATGTGAAAAATGATATGAATAAAAAAATAAATAAAGCATAGACACGTTCATTGCACCCCTTGAACACAACCAAGCCTTCAAAAAAGCTGGTAGACCACTCCTTTAACCCAAAGTTGTGAAACAGTTTTGTGTGTATTTCCATAGCTTGTAAGAGCCTCATACAGGCCAGAATAGGCTGCAACAGACCAATATTATATAATGATATTGTAATTTCTGAAAATGTATATGTGTACTGTTACACCCCTAATATATAGATGATGATTACATATAGTCAACAAGAGAAAATAATAGTTACATTTAGGGGTGGCCATATATAGCCTCAAAATTACATCACGATATTTCAAGAATATTTGTGACAATGTTATTTATGATGATATAGAAAAAAATATGGAACAATGTTTTATTAGTGATTGCAGCTGGCAGGCAGCAGCATTTATTAGTGCAAACACAGTTAAGGGAATTTTTCATCCTTTTCCAATGTGCTACTGTCATTGATGACAGACTAACTAATTCAAAGTGTAAATTTACTGTCATAAGGTGGCAGAAGCAGCATTATAGTGCAAAAGTAGTGACCAGTGTTGGACAAGTTTCTTTAAAAAAGTAATATTTATAGTTACTACTTACTTCTCACAAATAGTAACTTAGTTAGAAACTGAGTTACATCATTATAAAAGTAACCAATTACCAGGGAAAGTAGCTATTGTGTAACTAAAAAAAAAAAAAAACAAAAAAAAACATCACATATGTCAAATAACTTGGATGCCTCCAATATTCAATTAATGAAATTGACACTACATGGAATAAATTATTATTTTAAAACATTGTACACAAGTACAAAACAACTATTAAAGAATGATTAAACACTGAACTTTATTTTTTTACATTCTAGCAGACATTAAAACATCTAGCAGGCCAAAAGTTTGGACACACCTTCTCATTCAAAGAGTTTTCTTTATTTTCATGACTATGAAAATTGTAGAGTCACACTGAAGGCATTGCAGACAGAAGGCAAAAGGGCCAAAAAGTGCTAAGCATCTCTCGGGGAACTCCTTCAAGAACGTTGGAAGACCATTTCAGGTGATTACCTCTTGAAGCTCATCAAGAGAATGGCAAGAGTTTGCAAAGCAGTAATCAAAGCAAAAGGTGGCTACTTTGAAGAACCTACAAAATGACATATTTTCAGTTGTTTCACACTTTTTTGTTATGTATATAATTCCACATGTGTTAATTCATAGTTTTGATGCCTTCAGTGTGAATCTACAATTTTCATAGTCATGAAAATAAAGAAAACTCTTTGAATGAGAAGGTGTGTCCAAACTTTTGGTCTGTACTGTATATATATATATATATATATATATATATATATATATATATATATATATATATACAGTATTGTTCAAAATAATAGCAGTACAATGTGACTAACCAGAATAATCAAGGTTTTTCGTATATTTTTTTTATTGTTACGTGGCAAACAAGTTACCAGTAGGTTCAGTAGATTCTCAGAAAACAAATGAGACCCAGCATTCATGATATGCATGCTCTTAAGGCTGTGCAATTGGGCAATTAGTTGAATTAGTTGAAAGGGGTGTGTTCAAAAAAATAGCAGTGTGGCATTCAATCACTGAGGTCATCAATTTTGTGAAGAAACAGGTGTGAATCAGGTGGCCCCTATTTAAGGATGAAGCCAACACTTGTTGAACATGCATTTGAAAGCTGAGGAAAATGGGTCGTTCAAGACATTGTTCAGAAGAACAGTGTACTTTGATTAAAAAGTTGATTAGAGAGGGGAAAACCTATAAAGAGGTGCAAAAAATGATAGGCTGTTCAGCTAAAATGATCTCCAATGCCTTAAAATGGAGAGCAAAACCAGAGAGACGTGGAAGAAAACGGAAGACAACCATCAAAATGGATAGAAGAATAACCAGAATGGCAAAGGCTCAGCCAATGATCACCTCCAGGATGATCAAAGACAGTCTGGAGTTACCTGTAAGTACTGTGACAGTTAGAAGACGTCTGTGTGAAGCTAATCTATTTTCAAGAATGCCCCGCAAAGTCCCTCTGTTAAAAAAAAGGCATGTGCAGAAGAGGTTACAATTTGCCAAAGAACACATCAACTGGCCTAAAGAGAAATGGAGGAACATTTTGTGGACTGATGAGAGTAAAATTGTTCTTTTTGGGTCCAAGGGCCACAGGCAGTTTGTGAGACGACCCCCAAACTCTGAATTCAAGCCACAGTACACAGTGAAGACAGTGAAGCATGGAGGTGCAAGCATCATGATATGGGCATGTTTCTCCTACTATGGTGTTGGGCCTATTTATCGCATACCAGGGATCATGGATCAGTTTGCATATGTTAAAATACTTGAAGAGGTCATGTTGCCCTATGCTGAAGAGGACATGCCCTTGAAATGGTTGTTTCAACAAGACAATGACCCAAAACACACTAGTAAACGGGCAAAGTCTTGGTTCCAAACCAACAAAATTAATGTTATGGAGTGGCCAGCCCAATCTCCAGACCTTAATCCAATTGAGAACTTGTGGGGTGATATCAAAAATGCTGTTTCTGAAGCAAAACCAAGAAATGTGAATGAATTGTGGAATGTTGTTAAAGAATCATGGAGTGGAATAACAGCTGAGAGGTGCCACAAGTTGGTTGACTCCATGCCACACAGATGTCAAGCAGTTTTAAAAAACTGTGGTCATACAACTAAATATTAGTTTAGTGATTCACAGGATTGCTAAATCCCAGAAAAAAAAAATGTTTGTACAAAATAGTTTTGAGTTTGTACAGTCAAAGGAAGACACTGCTATTTTTTTGAACACACCCCTTTCAACTAATTGCCCAATTGCACAGCCTTAAGAGCGTGCATATCATGAATGCTGGGTCTTGTTTGTTTTCTGACAATCTACTGAACCTACTGGTAACTTGTTTGCCACGTAACAATAAAAAAATATACGAAAAACCTTGATTATTCTGGTTAGTCACATTGTACTGCTATTATTTTGAACAATACTGTATATATATATATATATATATATATGTGTGTGTGTGTGTGTGTGTGTGTGTGTGTGTGTGTGTGTGTGTGTGTGTGTGTGTGTTTTGTATATATGTTTTTTGCATGCATGTTTTTTCCTTCTGGAGCATCACTGAGCATTTGAACATCCTGTAATAGTTGCATATGAGTCCCAAAGTTGTCTTAAATGTTAAAAGATGGATATCAAAATCATACAGTCATTGTCACCATTTTTAGAGCATCTTTGATTAGTTGTGTGTAACTAATCACCGTGAAGATTCTACAGAATATCTTCTTTTGAGTTCTGCAATATAAAAGTGGTGACAGCATTTTCACTTTAATGGTATATTAGTGTGTTTAGAGCTCACTCACAACAATAAATCCTTCTGTCTTTTGGCATAGTCCCTCTCTAAGTGTTCTCTGAAATCTTCAGAGTATGTGTGTGTTAACATTCAGATCTGTCACTAAGGGTATGTGAGCCTAGAGTGGCTCAAGGAGACATGATTGTTCTTTCTAAATTACCTTTATAGATCCAGCAGCAGGAGTCTGTCTTGTTTGGCTGCCTCCCAGTTTCTCCATCCTCTAGCATTTCTCTATATACCTTCCTGTCTGTTCCACACTGGGGGATAAACCTGCCATCACTGAGGATACACTCCTGCAGGACGGAGATTTAATTAACGGGTCCTTGAAATCACCAAGACTGGAGATGCCCAAGCTGAAGCTAGCAGGTGCTGTGGAAGAGAATTCACACTGACACCACTATAGCTAAACAGTGAAGACAGACTGTGCACACACAGTATTATGCTTTAACCTAAGGAAACCAATAAATTAACATTAATGCCAGTTAAATATGCTACAATATATGGAAATATTTTCATGTATTGATTTTTATATGAAGGACTCGGGAAGATTTTGCTGGGGAAATCAAAAGGATGTGACATTTATGCACACTCCAGAGAGCCTCTCTTTCTTTCTGACACATGAAACAAATTATTATACAGTGTACGAGTTAATAACAAAAAACTATTATGCACTGTGGTGTCATTTTTCATGCAATAGCCAGATCTACATAGTTTGTAGTCTCAGATATTTTTAAAAATCAAATTATAACAGTGTAATTTTTATTACCTCATCTGTTGACATGATGCCAGTGTACTGAACTTGAACTAGAGCTTGAAATAAATTGCAGGCCTGGTGCAAACATATCCACATTACTATGATCAGATGCTTTCTTAACTGCTGTTTTCACACAACTGTTATTTTTCTTGTATGTTTATTTTGTTTTTGAGAGGAAAGTGTGCAGCATATATTGTATTTACATATTCATCTAAATTCCACTCTCAGCTGCGTGGGCGATGTCTGTACGTTATTTAACAGTGTATCTGTAATGTTGGGTTTGAGTTTTGTTTGTGTTTATTGTTCATTGCTTTCATGTCTTTTATTTTGGTGTTTAGTCATGGTCCTTGTTCTGTCATGTGATTCCCTTGTCTGTGTGTTATGTTCTGATTGGTTCTTTGGTTCATTGTGTCATGTTCTGACCTGTCATGGTGCTCACAGTTCTAGTCATGTGTCTTGTTTCCCATTGGTTTGTTTTTGTTTGCTATAAGTAGCCATATCATTGCTATTGTTCCTTGTTGTGTATTAATGTAACCGGCCGTCTGTGAGTCTAGTCTGCTTTATTTTAAGTTTTAGTTTTAAGTCTGTTCATGCCAAGTCAAGTTGTCAAGTCACTTTGTAAAAAAATTTTTGGGTTGAAAAAAGTTGGGACACTGTACAAATTGTGAATAAAAACAGAATGCAATGATGTGGAATTTTCAAATTTCAATATTTTATTCAGAATACAGAATATACGACATTTCAAATGAACAATAAGTTGGGAACAATAAGTTGATTTTAAATTTCATGGCATCAACACATGTCAAAAAAGTTGGGACAAGGCCATGTTTAGCACTGTGTGGCACCCCCTCTTCTTTTTAAAACAGTTTGCAAACATCTGGGGACTGAAGAGATAAGTAGCTCAAGTTTAGGAATAGGAATGTTGTCCCATTCTTGTCTAATACAGGCTTCTAGTTGTTCAACTGTATTAGGTCTTCTTTGTCGCATCTTCCTCTTTATGATGCGCCAAATGTTTTCTATGGGTGAAAGATCTGGACTGCAGGCTGGCCATTTCAGTACCCGGATCCTTCTTCTACGCAGACATGATGTTGTAATTGATGCAGTATGTGGTCTGGCATTGTCATGTTGGAGAATGCAAGGTCTTCCCTGAAAGAAATGACGTCTGGATGGGAGCATACTGTATGTTGTTCTAGAACTTGGATATACCTTTCAGCGTTGATGATGCCTTTGCTGATGTGTAAGCTGCCCATGCCACACGCACTCATGCAACCCCATACCATCAGAGATGCAGGCTTTTGAACTGAGCGCTGATAACATCTTGGGTTGTCCTTGTCCTCTTAGTCCGGATGACATGGCCTCCCAGTTTTACAAAAGGAACGTAAAATTTTGATTTGTCTGACCACAGAACAGTTTTCCACTTTGCCACAGTCCATTTTAAATGAGCCTTGGCCCAGAGAAAACAACTACGATTCTGGATCATGTTTAGATATGGCTTATTTTTTGACGTATAGGGTTTTAGCCGGCAACCGCGAATGGCACGGTGTATTGTGTTCACCGACAATGTTTTCTGGAGGTATTCCTGAGCCCATGTTGTGATTTCCATTACAGTATTATTCCTGTATGTGATGCAGTGCCCTCTAAGGGCCCGAAGATCACAGGCATCCAGTATGGTTTTCCGGCCTTGACCCTTACACACAGAGATTGTTCCAGATTCTCTGAATCTTTGGATGATATTATGCACTGTAGATGAGGATAGCTTCAAATAAGTTTATGAGATTTGTAAATTATTCCATTCCTTTTTTTACTCCTATTACTCCATTCCTATTTGTACAAGTGTCCCTTACTTTTTTGGAATTGGGTTTGTAGTATTTACCTTTTTTAAATAGTTTGATTTATGGTTGAATTTTGTTCAAAGGTATCATAATGCTTTGTTAATTATACTATATAGTTGTTATGATGGAGGCGTCGTGACAACAGAGTTGAGGATCCAAATGCAGGCTTTATTATAGAGAGTGGTCAAACAGGCAGATTCCAGTTCCAATAAACAATAATGTCCCAGGCAAAGACAAAGAGGAATCCATAAACAGGCAAAGGTAAGAGCAGGCAGCAAAACAATCATAAACCAGATAAACAGTCCAAGGTCAAAAACAAGGAGGCAAGGCAAAGCAAAGAAACACTGATACAGGGAACAGGGTACAGGCTAAACAATAATCAGCAAAGTGTGTGTGGATGTGTGCAACCTTTATAGTGTGAGACTAATGAGGTGATAAGAGGCCGGTGATTGCAATTGATGAGGAGTCCTGGCAAAGGATTATGGGAAATGGAGTCCAGGGTGAAGTGGCAAGAGTCTGGAATGGAGTGCCCTCTAATGAAGCTCATAGGCATTCCAGCTAGAGATCATGGCAACTGTAGTGTAATAACTGAGAATAACTGTAAGAAAAAAATATTGTCCTTGTTTTTTCATTTTAAGATTAAGTGACATTTCACTGGTCTTTTGCCGACTGAACTTGGAAAATTTCCCCAGTTTTCATTTTAAAAATCTGGTCATTTTACTGGCAGGAGCTGTGAGGGATAATGCTTTATTGTGTAATCTCATTTGCTACCACTGGATTTTTAAAGAGCCAATAAGATGAAAATTCTAAGCTTCCTATCACTGTTTATAAGTCCTGTACAACAGGTTTAAATCCATCCAAGGTTAAAAATTCTCAGAGATCCCCAAACCGTTCGCGCGAAGCTGTTCAAAAGATTCAGTTTTCTTAAACCCCACCTTTCGGTAGCATACTGTGTTCTGATTGGTCAACTGACATAGTCAGTTTTATTGGTTGTTCCGCACACAACTTCACGGTAAACAATGTGTTAGCATCTTTTTGGGGTGAATTATCTCTTATTCCTCTCATCGCGAAGCAAACAGTAAAATAAAAAACTTGAACAGTCTCCCTGCTTTTTCTTCTGTGTGGGCGTATTCAAGCCGCGCTCTTCAGTTTGAATCTGAATAGCGTGTTCAGCGCGGGGGCGTGGTCACATTAGATATAATGAAGGGAGATTTGAAATACGTACATCACGTTGTTTTCATATGGATTACTTTATCACAGAATATCTGTTTTAGGCACTTGTTTAGTTTTAAAGTAGACATGTCAAGCTTTCTATAGATATCTCTCTCATGTCTCTTCATTGAGTATTCACGGAGTTACACTTAATTTTAATGACGTGTTTGTAAATAAAGGTCAGCGCAGACAAAGGCTGCAGACAGCACACCTTGTTTTTTATCTTTATTTTATAAGTGCACAAAGTTATGTCTGTATCCAAAAAAGTAGACCCTTTACAGATTAGCCATTCGTTCTTCTGAACTTCATTTTTTGGCAGTGAAAATAAAACAAACTTGTCTTTACAATTAAAAACACACTGTCTCCTCGACATGATGCTATCACACCAACTAACCAGAGCGTCTGTGTGGGGGGGTGGGGCAGGTCAGAGTTTTGTTTCTCCCAAGACGGTAGGCGGATATTATTATGCAAAGTGTTCTAGTGACGTACATAGAGATGGGCAAAAGATTTGAAATCTATAACGACTCGTTTCAGCGATTCAGAGTTGACTCCTTACTTTAGAAGCCAATAACTTTATAAATTGTGTACTTTTTGGTTTAACTACTTTGCACATTGTTTACACTGATGGACAGCTACATCATACACTGTAATACAGGTAATTTTTGATTTCCCAAAATGACATGTTGGTCATTAGTTGGTAATATTTTGGACAAACAAACTTACAAGCAAACAAAAATACCTTAGAGTCAAGATTTAGATTTAGACTGGGACTACACTGCACTCAACTTCCCTTAGTTTGTACAGTTCACTTTTAAGGGCCTCAAAATAGATATGGACTTTGCGAATCAACTTCAAATATTTAATAAAACATTTTATTTATAAAGCTGTAAAAGGCCTTGCATGTTTTTATTAACTTTACAAAGAAGTAGTAGTTATAGCAGTTTATAGTAGTTTGTTTAAACAAGAACAGGCAATTGCATTTTGGGTGACATTTTTTTACTGTTTTCATAGACTGTTATAAAGTAGTTCTTTAATTTACTTACCCTCAAGTTGTTCCAAACCAGAATGAGTTTCTACCTTCAGTTTAACATAAAATAAGTCATTTTAAAGAATGATGGTAACCAGTTGCATGTAGCCATTGAATTCCATATAATTATTTATTTCATATTATGTCATGTTTTCTTTCAATTACAGCAGCTTTAGTATTTATTTTTGGAACTGACTTGTTGTAGGCCTCATTGATTGTATGCGCCTCCGTTTTTAAGTAAAAAATAAAAATAAAAAATCATTATTTTCAGTTAATTTTAAGCTATTTACCCTCACAAACCAGTAACATACAGTAGTTACTCTCTTAACCTTTGTAACTAGTAGCAACTTTTAATGATGTAATAATGACTGATGTTGAGACTCCATGACAAAAAGATCAGGGCCTGTAGTCACATACATTTTATCTTACCACTAAGAGTTCTCCTAAATAACAGTAAAAGTTTTTAGGTAAGAGTTTTTTCTTAAAACCTATTCACAAAGCTGCTGAGACGAAATTTACTAAGGAACAGACAGAAGTCTTAAGCTAAGAGTAAAGGCGGGGTTGACCTCATTGCTATGGATGATGTCAGCATGCTTATGCACTATGCATACAGTGCACACAGTGATTGGCTAATAGTCTCTGTCAGAGATTTATTCATAGAAATATTGTAGAACGCATTATTATGTTGCCATATTCAAATAAAATATTTAAATTAAAAATGTTAATTGCCACATTTTTCTGGTTGACTAGAAATTGTTCATTTTAAGCATTAGTCGACTATTAGTCACACTTTTATTAATAAAACATATAAATTATAATAATTAGCTTTTAATTGCCTACATAGCCTAATAAGCGCTCAAGCGCACGCATAAAAAAGGCTTGCCACAGTGCAATAGCAAATATAATAATTTTGAATTTGTTAGGGAAGAACAGCATGTACACTGCATTAACGTTTTCATTTATTGTAATGTCGTAATGAATAGTTACACCAGTGCTTTCTTTTTTCGGTTTAAGAGATGAAGTCTGCAACACTGACTCCTCTTCGCAGCACCTGTATGCGTGTTTCATACAGATTACAAAATGTGAGAATATTTGTTTTCTGTTTGAATTGGCTCATTTAAACGTTTCACTCTCTATAGATATATTTTTTATGTCTTTGATAAGGCAAGCATACACGGAGATTCAAAGTGACACGCTCAAGTTCACATAGTCAGAGATGGCAGAAAGCCACTTCGTTTGCTTTCATTATTTTACAAAAGCACAACATTTTGTTGCTATTCTGAGTGCCCACAAATAAACGTAGAGTCTTTACATGTACAAAAGATGCATTACTCTTATCTGTATGAACAGAAATTATGAAGTATTTTAAGAGCAAATGATTGCAGCAGAGTCCTAAATTTAGGACTGACATGCCCACTATTTTTGAAATTTTCTCCTAAATCTGCAAGTTAAGAGCTACTTTTAGGCTTAAGATGTTTTGTGAATACGGACCTTGATTTGTGAGCACGTTCTCTAAGACCACTTCAGTATTAAGTAGTCAGCAGCTATGAAGAACATAATAAAATTAAACCTCAGTGATTATGATAGGTTCCACTCTAGATTTGCTATCATTACTGCCATGTTTAGCAACATGAGTCAGCCTATTCATAAATCTCCCACTGAACTACATCTCTTAAATTACATCAGGCTACATGGTCACACATTAAAAGCCTTTGAATTTCAGTAGGAAACCCATTAGTGACCATTTCCCATACAAAAAGTTTATATATGACACGTAATATAAATGTAAGAAATGCAATATATATTGCCCTATATATGTTAATATTACGATAAACGATATAACCTGCAAGTCAATAATATAAAAAAAATATATAAATGCTTAAGGATAACAGCATATAGATAATACATATGTTAATATGATTAATATCGATATGCAGTCTTATGTATGTTAGCAGTATTTAATTAATTAATATATGTGTGTGTGTGTGGGGGGGGGGGGGGCAACAAGAATGGCATTGCTTAATTGCAGGGAGGTACACAGTGACTTTCATACAAGCATTTTTGGTGAAATTCTGTCATTCTTTCATCATTATTCAATACTGCTGGTCAATAAACATAACACTAATACACATGTCGAAGCTTGTCTGGAAAAGCAGAAAAGTCTATGCACAATCATCTTCTTTCTTCCCTCTTGGCAAACAGCGTGCACACTTCTGGTCCCCCTGGATGGGCGAAAAAGAATGAGATGGAGGTGGGAGGGTGGCAGCAAGTTTCAAGATGCACACACAACTCCTTATTCCTAGAAGACTGGTTTCAAGAAAACAACGCGTGTGAGCATGCCTGGGACCCAAGGAGTGTAACACTCACACACTAACATGCTCACGAGAGAGTGGAGGAGTCATGGGCTCTGCTTTTCAATCTAAATGCAAATGTGAAGAACAGGAACTCATAAGCAACAGGACAGAAGATAAAACAATAGAGAAAAAGCACAAGATTAAGAAACACTTGTGTGTCATCTCGTATGTTTTAGAGTATGTGAGTGTGCATAGTTCCTATGAGTTTATGTTGTGATCAATAGAAAACTTTATTTTCCATGGATGTGTGCCTGTCCGCTCGTGGAATGTGGCTAATTCTTTTTTAATGAGCTGCTGATGTCATTAGTGTGAGGTGTATGCATCACTGCATCCACAATTGGTTGAAACCATAGTGATGAGGCACAACATGCACACAGCCGTCACGTCAGGCTGTAAAATTAAGATGCAGTTCTGTCAGAGCTGGAGTCATGCATGGCCGATCGGCCAGCAATAGCTTTTTTTTTTTTGTATGTAAGCTAGTCAAATGTTTGTGTGTTTGTTCTCTTTGTGTGTTAATGAATGACTGCCCAAATCCATTGCAGTAAAAAAAAAAAAGGTTCATTCATTTATGATGAATACAGTGCATAAGAATCTGACTCTGGATCATATTTCCAAATAAACCCTAAGTGACAGTTACAAAGCCACAGAAAGATTTGTTTATCCTTTATTGTGGGCGTATAATGAGGTTGTGTGTGATGCCCTCAGAAACAGGCTGCTCATTATCAGAAAAAGCTGCTCACTGGTTGTGAAACACTTCCTTGTAACACACCTTGAGCTCCTCTAATAAAACAACTATTTCAGGATTTCTCAAGTACTGTACTGTACTTATTAAATAAATGTAGCATGTGTTAAAAGCATTACATAAAATAGAATACATTAAATACCTTACACTCGAGAGATGGCAATGTACTTTTAAAACAAAACTTCAAAAGGAGGTAAATAATATTTTTGTTTATGTCCTTTTTCTTCTCCCACAAATGCTTAATGCTTTTTCTAACACATATTTGATGAATCAAAGTGGCAAATCCAAAATGTAATCCATCATTAATTTTTGGGTTTATGAATGTTTTTGTACATATATATATATATATATATATATATATATATATATATATATATATATATATATATATATATATATATATATATATGTGTGTGTGTGTGTGTGTGTGTGTGTGTGTGTGTGTGTGTGTGTGTGCTGGAAAAAGAGATAGAAAGAGATGCTCTTTGGCAGATGGCTCATATTTCTCTACTCCAGTTGTGAATCTCGGCCCACAGCCGAAACACATAAGCAGCTTCCAGATTAATAAATAAGCAAGCAAATAATTGGCAGCAATTAAATATTGAAATGCAGCGGTTGTTTACAGAAAAATGACTGGAGCTACAAATTGGGACATTAAGCTCCACTATAAGACAGCATGTTATCTAATTTTACAGATTCATTTGACAAGCATCAATCTTCTACTATATCTTTCATGTTATTATCTCATTACAGCCACTTTAGTTTGACTGTGTATCATGTAATTATATGTCATATAATGTGTTATTTTTATGACAAAGAACATATGCCTTGTGGACCCCCAATACACAAATGTTATATGTACATAAATACATATCAAATTTCCATATATTAAATATATGGTTAAGAGGTAAAAACATATATGAACCCTGTTAGATAGTAAAACAATTTAATATACATATACATATACATTTAATATACATTGCACCAATATGTATGTTTATGTATGTGATAATGTTTGGATATATTTCATGTACATACATAGATCATAAAACATGCAATACATGTGGATATTATATAAGTAAATTTAAAATATAGACATTCCAAAACATATATAAACATACAGCTTTTTGTATATATGTTGTATGGTATTATATGGTTACGACATGCAATACCATATATTAAAAAAGTCACAAAGATTTTATTAATATATGTCCATATATTAGTTTTACTATGAGGATGTTATATATGTTATAAATATGCCCAGAGAATGTAACGTATGTATATTATATATTGCTTCTTGGTAACATAAAATTACGATTTCATACTTGATATATTGGTCATGTGATAGTGTCTGTATTATTTGACTAAACAAAAAATCTGTGGTACATTAAACCTCAAAAATCTTAATCATCAGCTGTCATAGCCATATTGTTTTGTTGAGGTTTAGCTGGTCATCATGGTTCAGTTAGATTCTACACCATCTGGTTCCAAAAAAAACTACTTTTTGCAAGCAACATGTATATCTGTAATATATTGTTACATTGCAGTAGATGTCTTCCCAATTACATTTTAAAAGAGTGAAGGTCCGGAAGGTCCTGTGATGATTTAAGCTTGACTTTAACTGTTTCAGTCACTTAGCTTTGGGCTTTTGTTCATTTTCATCCTTGAGGGCTTTGTGGGTGTAAGTCAAACAGTGAAATGGAGAGATTTCAAGCAGCATTGGTATCCAATCCAATTAGAGCCAGCAGGGTTGTCCATGTGGTAGACTGAGAGACATAAAACAGAGCATTAAGGCAGTATTTGGGTAATGCCTGCTGTCCTGTACACCACTGCCTAATTGAAATTCATGAGGAAAACACCATGTGAATACCACCTCTTGAACATTTTGTTTTTCTCAAGAAGCAACTCAGCTTGGATCTGTGGGAACACATTTACAGTGCTTGCGACAAAATACATCTCTGATAAATACTGAAACACTATACTTTGCTTATTTGAGGTGTGTTGACTTGTGTGATGCAGCACTAGTCTGGACAGCCTAAATTGAAAGAGAACCATGATCAAAGATCAAAAGAAGTAGTTGCGATCATGAAAGTGGGTGCTTTTGAAATTCACAAATCCATTTTAAAGCTCTACCTACACTGCTGCTGTGTCCTTGGACAATAATTGTCAGCTTTATGCAAAGTGTCAAAATGTAATTACAATTCACATAATTGAGACATTATCAAACTGTTGAACATTCTGAAAACATTTAGAGAAAGATACATTCTTTTTTCATTGCTGATGCTTCAAAGTTGAAACAAGGAAAAAATATAGTGCTTTGATCTTTGGTATTTATTAAGGCCTAATTGAAGGAATTCTCTCTTAAACAACGCAGATGCTCTTTGAAGCTGCAACCATTTAACAGTTCTTTGAATCTAGTCGTTAACCTTTATCTTCACATTTTTGGCTTGAAAATATATATGTAGCTCCAAGAATGACAGGTTGAGAGGAGGGAAATTTCACAACTTGTTTGTTTGATTTGCAAACAGTCACTGTGGAAACTGTGGGAGGGTGCCAGTGTTTATTAGGCCTTCAGAGAAAAGTGATGCTGGTGACATTTTGGGAACCCTTGAGCCTACAGTATGCAAGTGCAGGTTGCAGAAGGACACAAATTCACTGAAAGTCACTATTTTGAGAACATAGCAAGAAGCTTAGCCTCAGAGCTCTAAATATTCAGCGAGAGGTGTGTGTTATTGTCAGCCAGTTTTTTGACAGCACCCGGGGCTGCAGCGTGAGTCAGCAGCGCAGATGTCTGCTGCTAGCACTGCTCACATCTGGAGAGTCAAGGACACACAACAAATGTCATTTATATGTTGCTTCATCTGGCTTCGAGGGGGCAGAAAAAACATCATCCTGATTAGTGGATCTAAACAAGCAGGGCCATAATTGGACATTTGCCAAGGGGTATGCCAGATCAGTGTCGGAACCCCCTGGATTCTATTAGCCCCTAACACTAATTCCAGCCGAAAACGTTCTGCAAGACCATGACCAAAAGCCCATAAAGTAGCTTAACTAGTTAATAACTAGCATTAACTAAAGAATGGGAGGATACAAACTCATCAGGAGTGAATAAAGTGACAAAGATTTGAACTCCCATCACCCATTTTCAATAGGCTACCATAGGAGAAAAAAGTTAAAACATAAACAAAGAAAGAAAGAAATGTGTGTCATATTACATCCCCTTTGGGTTAATCCTCACTTTTTGTAGGGTCATTTGAATATATATATATATATATATATATATATATATATATATATATATATATATATATATATATATATATATATATATATATATATATAAAGTATTCATTTGCCTCAAAGATATTCATATTTTTGCACATTTTTATACAATATGAGAACATTTAAGTAAAATGTACTTAAAAGAACATCTGCATTGTTTCATTTTTACTTACTAGAGACAGTTCTTGGACAATTTGCCAAGCTAAGTCAAAATTGTATACTAATATTTCACTTTATACTATTAAATACTCTTAAAATGATATGATTCCCAATATGACCACTAGATGGAAGCAGAGGACCATTTATTTATTTATTGCCAAAAACACCCTAACATACATACAAATACATACACAAACATAAATCCAACCATACATATATGTCCTATCAGTTGAGTACTGTTTGTAATAAGGTGTCTGCCTGAATGAAGAGGCATAAAAAGGTGTCTGGATGGATGAAAGAGGATTGTTGTCTTTCAGGATTGTTTAAACCTTATTTTCTTATTTACCATTTCCACTTTGGAATCTGTTCTTTTCATGTGTTTTCCTAATGGATTTATATTTAGACATTATAAAATCACTATCATAACATTTAAAAATCTCTTTATTGTCAAAGTTCAGCATTATTTTATAGAAGTAGGAAGTAGAAAGCGTTTTCAACTCATTGGATCTACTTAACACACATAGATGGCCTCTTTTGAATTCAAAATGACAATTTATGACAGGAAAAACTCAGAAATTAACTGATATGAATCACTTTGCCCTCTTAGGCAGTGGCAGATGGTGCAAGGGTATTTTCATAGGGGTGGTCAGCAAGGGGCCAACAACCAGTCTGCGGTGGCACAGAAATCTTCATTATTTCTATATAAAAATGTATTTAACTATAAAGTACTGATCTGTTTTGATGCCTACAACACAACTGGATACAATTAATTTGTATTTAAGTGTAATTGAGATTGAGTTGTTAATTAGATAGAGTAATACTAAGTAAAAAATGATTATTATCATTACAATAATCAGTGAACTCTGATAAAGTAAACAGTCAATGTTTATTGTCAATTTATTAATTCATTACAACAGTTTTGCAATACCTAAATCGAGCTCTGTACAAAGGAAAAGAAAAAAGTTATCTTTTGAATACCCATCATGTAATAATGTGAAAAAAGGGCAGAATTCAACAGCACATAAATACTAGAATGTAAAATTAGTTATTTTACGCATTTAAATATGGTTTCATTTTCATACTTTACAAATTAACAAAAATGTTTTGCATATTTTTAGAATTAAATTACAAATAAAAAAATACATATCATCACACCCTATTGTGATCTCAAATGGCAGAATATTTCAGCACATGCATTTGAGAGATGTTCTTAAATGTGATGCATACAATAGGCTACATAGATGCATTCACAGTTTTGCAGCTTTAATCAGCATTTGGTAATTTCATGAATTAAATGACGATGTATGGCCGTAGTTTCATAGTATGATAAAACAGGACAGGACAGGAAACTTTGTTTTACCGACATATAACAATGTCTCATCAAACCGCAGTTTACTGTTGTTCTACTGAAGCTCATTTGGCATCTGCACCTTTTCCGCACTTGTTTGACTAGCACACTGAGGGATAGTGGAAGTGTGCATCTGAAAAGTTTCCCGTTTGTTGTGGTCATAAAGAGCATTAGAAAAGCTAAAACCTGTTTAACAATAAGGTTTCATTACATTATTTTCAACAACTAAGCTTTTGATTATTTATAACGTTTTACTAAAGAAGATTTCCACAGATTGATTTAGGCAAAATGGCGACCCCTATGCATGGCGCACTTATGCACTGCAATTACTGCATACCCCATTATTGCACCACTGGAGCCATGTCAGGGGTTGTTAGTCATGTCATGCCAGCAACAAAAAACTATAAATACAATTAGCTCTAGAAAAAGGCTGTTTTTTTATTTTCTTTCTTTCTCTCTCTTTTTTTTTTTTTTTTCTTTTTTTTTTTTTTTTTTAAATCAGAGCAATGTCTCAGTGGACAGGCACGAACAAGGTGAACAACAGTGTTATGTTCTTTTGACAGTTAAAAACAACTAAGTCTTACTGGCTCATTCAGCTGTAAAAATTAGCTAAGGTTGAGGAGCAACTCATTTTACAGTTTATAATGTAGATCTAAATTGTATTATGCACAGGCATGCTGTTCGATAATTATGTTAAAGGTAAAGCATTTAATTTCTGAACAGAATTACAATAAAATATAATGACTTTGTTTAAACCTGTTACATTACACAGTATAAAGTATACCTAACTTCAATCTGAATGTAAGTTTTTTTGGGCAATATTTTGCATTTAAATTACATTTAAAAGAAAAGGTTTTAAGTTTTAATTAGTATTATAATGCAATGAGTTAAAATTTAAAAGTGCATTTTTAAACTTGTAATTAGTACATCTTTATAGGTTATTTTATAATTATTTTGTAAGGAGGATTTAGGCTGAGTGGATTCCATAAGCGGGTCTTTATTATAGGATCTGAGCATAAAATCCAAACAATATTCACAACTCGTGGTCAGGTCACAGGCTTGGGTCAAAACACAGGCAAAACAATCCACTGGCAGACAAATCCAAAACAGTAATCCAAAAACGTGAGTCAAAAGAGCAAAAGCAAGGATCATAACAAGTATCAACAATGGAATAATGAAAGAACGCTTAGTAAGGCAGTGAACTGGCAATACTTCGCAAAATGGCAGTACAAACAAATGACTTACATACAGGGTGACAGGAAATGACAAGACAGGAAATGATGTGGCAGGAACAGGAAATGGCAGAGTTCAATATTCAGGTGAAGGCTCCCTCTGGTTGACTGGAGCCTGATCAAACGTTACAGATTCCCTCCCCCTAGGAACACCTCTAGGTGTTCTTCTAGGACGACCCCTTGGTCTGGGTGCCGGACGATCTGGGTAAGTTTGGTGAAAGTCTCTGATAAGTGATGAATCCAAGAACACTTTGGAAGGGGGTAAGCCCAGTTGAAGAGTGAGTGAGGGAATTTTGGGCATACTCTGCCCATGGGAGGAATATGCTCCATTTCTCCTGTTCATGGCTACAGTATGATCTCAAGTATCTACCAATCTCCTGATTAAGACGCTCTACTTGACCATTAGCTTGAGGATGATAGCCAGATGTGAGACTGACGTTGATGTTTAAATGTTTGCAAAAAGCTCTCCAAACACGGGATGTGAACTGTGGCCCACGATCAGTCACAATATCATCTGGTAGTCCGTAAATCTTAAATACTTGATTGAACAAAACTTGGGCAGTTTCCATGGCAGTGGGTATTCCTTTCAATTGAATGAGACGACAAGACTTAGAGAAGCGGTCAATGGAGACCATAATGGTGGTGAATCCTTGAGAGTTAGGCAGATCAGTGACAAAGTCAATAGACAGGTGTGACCAGGGCCATTGGGGAATTGGTAGCGGTTCTAGAAGTCCTGCAGGCAATTGTCGAGGTGTTGTCTGAGCACAGATCTGACAAGCACGTACATAGTTACTGACATCTGCAGATAATGTGTGCCACCAAAAAGAATTTCTGACCAAAACCGTGGTGCGATTAATTCCAGGGTGTCCAGAAGCAGGGGATGTGTGAACCCATTGAATGGTTCTGTTACGCAGACTGGTTGGAACATAGATTTTCCCAGCTGGGCACTCTGGAGGGGATGGCTCTTCGTGTTGGGCATGTTGAATCTCTTCCATAATGTCCCACTGGATGGGTGCGATGATGATGGATGGTGGTAAGATGGTTTCTGGTCTCATCTGTGAATTGGCAGAGTCATAGATACGTGACAATGCATCTGCCTTACTATTTTTGCTCCCTGGACGGTATGTGACTGCAAAATTGAATCGAGTGAAAAAGAGTGCCCATCTTGCCTGACGAGGATTCAAACGCTTGGCATTCTTGATATACTCTAGGTTTTTGTGGTCTGTAATGACCTGAAAGGGATGAAGGGCGCCTTCTAGCCAGTGTCTCCATTCTTCAAGAGCGGCCTTGATGGATAATAATTCCTTGTTACCAATATTGTAATTTATTTCGGCTGGTGTTAACTTTCTTGAGAAGAATGCACAAGGGTGTAACTTTCCGGGTGTTCCATGACGCTGAGAGAGGACATCACCGATTCCACAGTCGGAGGCATCAACCTCGACGATGAAGGGAAGTTTAGGATCTGGATGCTTAAGAATGTGAGCTGTGGTGAAACTGGACTTGAGCTTATTGATTGCTGAAGTAGCTGCCTTTGTCCATACTAACTTCTTGGGTTTTCCTTTAAGTAGTGAGGTGACAGGTGCAGCTATGGTACTGAAATCACGGATGAATCTACGGTAGAAGTTTGCAAATCCTAGAAATCGTTGTAACTCCTTAACAGTGCTGGGTGTGGGCCAGTCCGTGACAGCTTTTACTTTGATGTCATCCATCTCAACTCCTGAATGGCTAATATTGTATCCCAGGAACTTAATTGATGTAACATGAAACTCACACTTTTCTGCCTTGACAAAAAGACCATTCTGGAGTAGGCGTGACAACACAGTTCTTACATGAGAGATATGATCCTCCATGGAGCAAGATTAGATCAAGATATCGTCTATGTAGACATTCACATACTGATTCAAGAGATCCTTGAAAACTTCATTAACGAAGGACTGGAAGATTGAAGGTGCATTGGCCAACCCAAATGGCATAACCAAATACTCGTAGTGCCCCCTGCTGGTGAGAAAAGCCGTCTTCCATTCATCACCCTCACGGATTCTGATGAGCAGATCTGAGATCCAATTTTGTAAAATAGCTGGCCTCATGTAATTGCTCCAGAGAAGAAGGGATAAGAGGCAAAGGATGGCGATTCTTAACAGTGATAGCGTTGAGTGCTCGATAGTCAATACAAGGTCTTAAACCACCATCTTTCTTGTCAACAAAAAAGAACCCAGATGCTGCGGGAGAGGTGGATGGCCTAATAAACCCATAAGATAAGGCCTCTTCAATGTATTCTTCCATGGCCTTGGTTTCAGGAATAGACAGCGGATAAACACGACTCTTAGGTGGAGAGGTGTTAGGAAGGAGGTCAATGGCACAGTCCCAGGGGCGATGAGGTGGCAACTTGGTGGCCTTGTCTTTGCTAAATACCTCAGCTAAGTCAGCATACTCAGTAGGGACATTAGTGGGTGGTGAAGTTGGATTCTTGGCTAGATGAGTCATGCAGACTGGAAGCTTGGTGGGCAGCTCTAGACAGTGAGAGTGACAATGAGGTGACCAACTGACCAACTCCTTCTCCCTCCAGGAAAACTGTGGTTCGTGCGTAGACAACCAAGGATATCCTAGGATAACTGGGTTTCGTGGTGATGATATAACATATGGAGTGATTTCTTCCATGTGAAACAGGCCAACTCTAAGTTTTATGGGAAGTGTTTGATGAGTGATATGACCTTTACCGACAGGACCATCATCAACGGCAGTAACAGCAATAGGTGGCTCACATTTGATTGTAGGAATGTTCAACTGCTTAACTAAATCTTGATGGATCACATTTGCAGCAGCTCCAGAATCTATTAACGCTTAAAAATGATGGTTTTGATTAGCAACCGACAAAATTATGGGAAGTGACAAGCATAAACTGATTTGTAAAGCATTGAACATGTGACTCACTCGATAACTTGAATAGGGGTTTGCAGCAGGTTTAACAGGACAGTTGGAACAGTGATGTCCTGATTCACCACAGTAGAAACAGAGTTGATTGAGTAATCTTCTTCTCCGTTCATCAGGTGGTAAGTGAGTTCGTCCAATTTGCATGGCTTCAGAAGGAACAGACTGACATGGTGTTTGCACAGTAATAGTAGGCACATAAGCGAAGTTAGACTTGGGACTTGGTTGAGTTCCTTTAGTCCCCTGATCCGCAATGGTCTCCTTTAGTACCCTGATCTGCCATTGCCTCCTTTAGTCCCCTGATCCTCCATTGGCCTCCTCTCCAGGAACTGGACCTCTCCGTGGGCTATACTTAGGAACTGAAGCCCTCCGTGGGCTATACTCAGGAACTGGAGCCCACTCTGAGCTGGATTCGGGTACTGGGAAGTGCTTACGAGGAGCTGGCACTGGAGTGAACTCAGGGGCTGGAGCCAACACTGGAGCACACCTTCAGACCAGAATCAACGACCTTCTCTTCCACAGATTCCCCTCCACAGATTCAAACACTATTCAAAAAGGGGGGAAATAAACACAGGGAATAAGACGCCGTTTACTTTCAGTTTGGGTCTGGAATTCTGTAACTTTCCACCTACTGTGGTGGAGATGAGAAGACAAAGGAGCACAAAGACAAAGTTTTTTAGGCAGTACAGTTACTTTAGTTTTAATGTAGTCTTTCAGGGATGTGTACTGTGCAAAAAGCACAGCACTGACAACAAAGCCTTTCACTGCAAGCAAGTGATTAAATAATGCAGTCACCAATTTCAAATATTAAAATTTCAAATATATATGCCTTTATTTTTGATAGGACAGTAACTTGACAGGAAGCGACGTGGCAGAGAGAGAGAGGGAACAGGATTGGGAAAGGTTTGCGAGCCGGGACTCGAACTCAGGATGCTCAAAGCTAGCGCAGCAGCGTTACATGTCGGCACATTGCCTATGAGGCTATATGTATGAGGCTTTTGTTATTTTTGTTGCCCTATTCTGAATATTACATGTTACATTTACATAACTGGAATAGGAGAAACTACTTTAACATGACCTTTAAGTCCAGCTGCTTCTGATTTCACATACATGACTATCTGTCTATGACTATCACACTCATTGTTTCAGAATCACACTCAGTATTGCACAAACTCTAGGTTTCTTAATCTAATTGTGTTCTGTAATAATGTGGCAAGTCTTTTTTTCATGTAATTAGTTAACATTGATGCATTATAATGATCCTCGGAAGCACTTTAATTAGATTTGAATCATTAATGAGAAACTCATGGTTAATGAAGTTTGATTGGACATGTGAGTGTGCAGAGACAGACCCACATGTAAGCTTGCAAAACACACACACACACGTTACTAAATGAAGGGATTTAGATAAATGAAACATTTTTGTAAAGTATTATTTTCTTTGGGGGGGGGGGGGTCTGTGTGTGTGTGTGTGTGTGTGTACTGGTATATATGGTTTATGAGGACATAAATGGGTATAATGGCATGGGTACTACAACGTTAACATGGTTTATGAGGACACTTCCTGTGTTCCCGCAAAACAAAGGAATAAAAAAAAATATAAGATGATGTTTTATGAAATTCAAAAATTGCCAGTAGTTTTCTGTAAAGGGTAGGTTTAGTACAGTATTCTACAGTTTGTCCACTATAAAAATCATTAAGCCTATGGAGAGTCCCTGTAAATTAGAAAATGCAAGTATGTGTGTGTTTTTTGAGGACAAATCTATACTTATTTAATCTAAATTAATCTCCAAAAACCTCCTTTTGGGGACACCCTGGACAAAAAGCACTCATATGTCAGAATGCTGTTCATAGACTTCAGTTCAGCATTCAACACAATCATCCCTCAACATCTCATTTACAAACCGATCCAGCTGGGGCTCAACACTTCACTATGCAACTGGCTGTTGGACTTTCTGACAGGAGGACCTCAGGCAGTTCGGGTCGGCAGCAACACATCCAGCACCATCACACTGAACACTGGGGCCCCCCAAGGATGTCTGCTGAGCCCCCTCCTCTGTCGCTGACCCATGACTGCACACCATCACACAACTCCAACCTCTTCATTAAGTTTGCAGATGACACGACTGTGGTGGGTCTCATTAGCAACAAAGATGAGACAAACTACAGGAGTGAGATGAGCCACCTGGCTGGGTGGTGCAGTTCCTCTGACCATCAACGGTGCGACTGTGGAAAGAGTGAGCAGAAGTTCCTGGGTGTGCACATCACAGAGGACCACTACTGGACTGAAAACCCAGCAGTGTCTGTACTTCCTCCGCAAACTGAGGAGAGCCAGAGCCCCAGCCCCAATCATGTACACCTTCTACAGAGGCACAATCGAGAGCATCCTGACGAGCTGCATCACTGTGTGGTATGGCGCCTGCAACGCGCCCTGCCGAAAGACTCTGCAACGCATAGTGAGAGCAGCTGAGAAGATCATTGGTGTCTCTCTCCCCTCCCTCCAGCACATTACGGAACACGTCTCACTCGCAAAGCACTCTGCATCGCAGGTGATCCCACACACCCATAACACAGCTTCTTCAGCCTTCTGTCATCAGGGAGGAGACTGCGGAGTCTCCAGGCCAGGACCAGCAGACTGAAGGACAGCTTCATTCATCAGGCTTTCAGGAAGCTGAACTCCCTCCCGAACTTGCCCCCCGTCCCTCTTCTGCTCCAGGCACCACTGAACTATGAACCCCCCTCCCAGATCCCACATCCCCCCCCCCCCCACTAATATGTGATGGCATGCACCAGTCACTTTGTGCAGCATTGGTCTGCTCACTACCTCATTCAGCATGGAACTGACGTCATTCCACTACCTCATCAGTCAGTTAAATAAAATAACTGCTCTTGAGCCCTTTGTCACTTTAATCAGACTTAATAAGCTTTTTTTGCACTAGAAACATTTATCTGCACTGTTGTTCACTTTAATGATTTGCACTCTGTCTGCCATTTGCTTTGCGCTGCTTTATTTAACTTTATTTTTAATTTCATTGTATGTCTTTTTTTACATTCCCTTATTGTATAGTTGTATCTAAATTTTATATTTGATCTAGATTTTTGGGCTTTAATGTTAATGGTATCTGCATGCACCGCGGTCTGAACGTAACGCAATTTCGATTCTCTATATGTATGTACTGTACATGTGGAAGAATTGACAATAAAGCAGACTTGACTTGACTTGACTTTACTTCATCCTTAAAAAGAAAAATTTAAAACTTTCAACTGACATCTGATTGCATTTTCAGTGTTCATGCTTTGTAAATGACATATGCTCTTTTTTACCTCTTGATGTTTTTTCACTGTACTAGAATTTTGTGACAATTCTTGAAAACTGTATAATTTAAATAGAATATTGAATATTGAAACCATGGTTTTGACAGCTAATGCTCAGTTCTAAATAGCACTGCACATCATTTTTTTTTCTTTGCATATCGAATTTATGTCTTTCTGTTAGTCAATGAGTAATACAGTACTTGCCAGGTCTATAAGGTCAATGTCATATACTACAAGTTTTGTACAGGTAGTGTGACACTAATTCATACAAAATAGTTCCATTTTTCGGTCAATTTTATATGGGTAAAATTTGCAAATTTCCATCATGCTTGTTAAAGCTTTACAGAAATTCCTTGATGTAAAAATTAAAAATTAGCAACTTTCTCTTTCATGGCATTCAGTTTTCTATTCAAATTCTTCAATGATGCTATTCACTTGCATGACCATGCCTTTCCTGATAATGACTGCATAACTCTTAACCTTGGCTCATGGCCATATGGTCATAAGAAATCCCTTGAGGCATTACGGTGGATAGCGCTCTTTACCATCTAAGTGCCTGATGGTATTGCACGCTTTAACCTTTTGACCTGATGATGTGGGAGGATTCACTAATTTTTCATAGCCCTAGAACTTTTATCTCACATTTGCAGAAATTTTGTGTTGATGGTTTTTAATTTAAATAATTGAATTGTTGCTCTTTTTAATGCAGTAGTCTCTAGTCAGGGTAAAGTGGTATATTTAATTTCTGACAAAAATAAAAAAACGGGGCTGTGAGTGACTGCAGTTCCTCCGATCTCCATACGACCACGCATTCCCTTGTTCAAAACATCAAGAAAATAGGATTCTGATGAAAAATATATTTTTTCTTTATCTAATGTCAAGAGATGAGGTAAGTATTATAAATAAAATATATAAATAAAAAATTAGTCTAATATCCAGTAGAAACATCACATGTAGAAGTTGGCCTCCAGCTTTGGGGGGGGCATGTCACTCTTGCAATAACAATAACAAAGAAGGCTTTAGTGCCAAAAAACAACCCCCCCCCCAGCTCTACAGAAGTCATTAGTGTCATTCAGCATAGTTCAGATCAGCGTGGATTCAGATCAGTTCAATAACTTTGTCAATTTAATCTATTATGAAATTCAGTAGTGTCATTCAAATCAATGCATTTCAGTGTTGATTCAGTTTAGATCAGTAACTGTCATGTTCATCAGTTATGAAAAAAACAAAAAGCTATCATATGGCCTCAGAAGATATGAAAAACTCTTTACCTGAAATGTTAAACCTTTTTAATGTATTATTTTTAATGTTTGGCTCATATGCTGAGTTACGCCCATGTCACAGGAAGCTTTCTCCCTAAAAACATACAGTAAGTGCAAATTTATGATGTGACTGCTCTAAATTTACAGTAAACCAAACATTTGTTTTTCACTTCCATCTGGTATGTGATGGGTGAAATGGGGGTCGGAAGACCCCAATGGTGTGTCATTTCCTGTTATTCTGTTACAGACAGTCTTGTTTTTAAAGACGTTTTAAGAAAAGAGATAGAGAGGGGAAAAGAAAATCCTCTTAGAAACCAGCCTTCACAAATCAGACTGCAGTACTGGATTCTCTGACAGCCAGACAGTGCTAATGACGACCTGGTTTTCTATGCCTCCTGTTCTCTTTTTCAACACACACACACACACACACACACACACACACACAGACTGGCATATAGTACTTATGAGGACAGTTAGCATTTATCATGGTTTACAAGGACAAGCCTTTCCCAACATCAGGGTATCAATTCAGTTATGCAAAATGATTAATTTATTGATTAATAAGATACATCTGACTTTATATTTAGCATATAATGTACATCATCAAGAAGACTTGCTACAGAAATTTCACAGGTTTATAAGGTCAAAATACAATCATGGTTTAAGGGGACATCATGGGTTATGAGGTCTATAATACACACATTTAACCACTTGCTGGTCTACGAGGACATAAATGATCAAGTTAATACTGAATGAATATTAATAATACATTTAATGTTGAAATAGTTTTTAACATTTAAAAGTGATATTCTAATAAAATTGTAAATGTCATCTTTATGAGATCTTTTTAATTTTTCCTGCCATCATGTTGTGATTTTTCTAAATCTATGCAACAGATCCAATTCAAGATCCAAATCCAAAAACACATCAGACAACATATTTATTGTCTTTATTTCAAGGAATATCTAAAATCTTATATACAGTAGTATTTTTGGCTAATTGCTTACTTGCAAATAATTTCATTTCATTTATTTTTACTTTTCTGTGTGAAACATGGAAATGAGAGAGGTGGTCCTTACAAAGCTCCAGCGGATCTTTACTGACTAAGCAACTGGAATTGGGAGTTGCTATGGAATGAGGCAAATCATTGGAGAGTTATTATAACTCTCATTAACTCTCATGTCAAATTATTTTTTAATGACCACTTTCCAAACACATAGGGCTGTGTGATTAATAGAAATCGTAATAAAATCACAATTTGAGTGTGCGAACTTGGAACTCTCCAGCTGACTTGACATCTCATAGCAAACTCTGATCACTATTCCTTAGTTAGATCTGACAATTGATGCTTCTATGTGTGGCCTCTTAACCAATGATTCACTGTAGCGATGCAATGACTATCTAAAAGGAATATATAGCTATGTGAAGCCTCAGATAATAATAAAGGAAATAAAATAATACAAAAATTAATTCAGGATTAAATTATCATTGAAAACGACTTCTGTTTTGTCAAGTCATTTATTCCTTTAATTTCCTATTACATTTATTTGTTTATTGTTTATTTATTCATCATTTCTGCAGATTTGGTCCTCCATCTACACTGGGTATAGTGTCTCTATATCACAGACATTTTGTATAAAATTTTTAAAAACTTTAAATTCAAATCAATTTATTCTAATTAGCAATATTCATTGTCAGTTCTTTTTCCTTTCAAAGTTTTTTCTGAATAGATCAGAAGTCCTGCAATGCATTTTTTTTATTTTTTTATTATTTGCTTTAAACACACTCCTTTGTTTCGGACAAAGTCCCTGATATTTTGATTATTTTTTGCAAGAATGGCATTCCTTTAGAGAGGTAAGATGCCCCTTGATTATATATGTTTTAAATTGCCTGAAAACTGCTTCCACTTCCTGCTTTGCCTATGGCTTTTTTTACATAGTTTGGCCTGAGATACAAATAAAATATGTAAAATAAAAATATAAAAATATGTAAATTAGTTGCATTGTGATATTACTGTTTTACTTAAATTTAAACCATTTATTCTAAATGATCGTACAAATTCAGCGTATACCTTTGTTTGCAGTGATCCCGATATGGTTAACTGCATCATTTGTTTCCATGAATTTATCTGTTAATAAGAATTTGGAGAATTCGTCACTAAATGAAAAAAATCTTGAATATGAACATTGAAAGTTACATGATGCTTAACAAAACATTTTTTTAATGTTCTCAAACTGCAATTAGTTAACGTTCTCCGAACTGTACTTAACCTGTACTTAACCAATTTAGTGAGCTTTGATGAAAACTAACGTACATTCTAAAACAAAACATAAAAGACTGCTAATGATATTATTCTTGCTAAACATCCATAATGTTACTAGATTATAAATTAACTTTTCCGTCACTTGAGATTACTGAAATACTAGCTTAGCTGTGTTTATAGACTTATCAACTGATGGCTGTGTTTCCAGAGAAAGAGACTCAATAATAACCGCGGTGTGATCGTTCATAAACGACTACAAAATCACAATCCAGTCAGTGACAAATGGACGAAGTCCATTATCTCCTCTTTAATTATAAAGTAATTTTTCAAGTGATTATATTAATATATTAATATATAGTAAATGGCTTATATATTTGTTCCTTACTTTGTTCCTTACCCAGATGCCAAAATTATACAATTGTTTGTGTTCTTTATGAGTATTGGAGAGCTAATACTCATAAAGAACACAAACATTTGTATAATTTTGGCATCTTGGTAAGGAACAAAGTCACTAAGTTGCTTAATTCTTACATTAAAGAATTAGGGTTGCTCAATGGGAAGAATCACACAATATTTTATCAAAACAAAATTTCTTCACAATATTGTCGATGTACATAAAATGAATACCAAAAAATAAATTCAAGCGCTAACATAACTATTGTATAGGAGGGTTAGTCGATCTCCATTTCCTCTCAGCCAAACAAACAATAAAACTTGAGTAAAAAGTCTTAAAGTTTGTCATATTTATTGTACTTAAGTTCAAAAGGATTTTTTTTATCTTCAACGTACTTAAGTATTGAAAGTACAAGTATAAGTAAATGCACAATGAAAAAGAAGCAAATACATGTACTTCTCAATAAATTAGAATGTAAATTAGAATGATTCACAGCCCTAAGTCATCCCATGCCATGATTCAGCTGACAAACAAACTGACATAATTATTGAATATTAATACTTATTGGTATTACTTAGCATAATTATTATTATTATAAGTAGTAGTAGTATTACTACAATTACTACCATTGCTTGAAGTGGAAAAAATAAAGTGTTGGTACTTCCCTAAGGAGCAGGGCTTTGTTGGGGAAAAGGGTTAGGGGGAATTTGTTGCCCCCTCAATTGCAAAAGCGTAGTTTTGGTTTGAATATTGGTGGGTTGAAGTGTGAACCATTAACAGTGTCACAGGGCATATGCTAAATGGTCCAAAGATGGAAACTGGTTAATAACATAACTGCAGTAAAGTAGCCAATAGTTAATCACTTATTACAAGGTGCATGGGAAGTCAAATTAAATGTTTATTCAATAATTGTATATGCACATATATGTAATATGTACAACATATATATACGACATATATGATATGGAGAGTGATGAACTTTTGGCTATAGAACTACATTCACAAGTCCTGCGCCCCCTTAAAACCGTGATTGTACATATACGACATAGTGAGTGATGAACTGTCGACTATAGAACTACATTCACAAGTCCAGCGTCCCTGTACACCATGATTGTTTATACACATTTACAATTTAGAGAGCGATGAACTGTCGGCTATAAAACTACATTCACAAGTCCTGCGTCCCTGTACACCATGATTGTTTATACACATTTACATACATGGAGAGTGATGAATTGTCGGCTATAGAACTACATTCACAAGTCCAGCGTCCCTGTACACCATGATTGTTTATATACATTTATGATATAGAGAGCGATGATCTGTCCGCTATAAAACTACATTCACAAGTCCTGCGTCCCTGTACACCATGATTGTTTATGCACATTTACGATATAGAGAGCGAAGAACTGTCGGCTATAGAACTACATTCACAAGTCCTGCGTCCCTGTACACCATGATTGTTTATACACATTTACGATATAGAGAGCGATTATCTGTCGGCTATAGAACTACATTCACAAGTCCTGCGTCCCTGTACACCATGATTGTTTATACACATTTACGATATAGAGAGCGATGAACTGTCGGCTATAAAACTACATTCACAAGTCCTGCGTCCCTGTACACCATGATTGTTTATACACATTTACGATATAGAGAGCGATTATCTGTCGGCTATAGAACTACATTCACAAGTCCTGCGTCCCTGTACACCATGATTGTTTATACACATTTACGATATAGTGAGCGATGAACTGTCGGCTATAAAACTACATTCACAAGTACAGCGTCCTTGTACACCATGATTGTTTATACACATTTACGATATAGAGAGCGATGAACTGTCGGCTATAAAACTACATTCACAAGTACAGCGTCCCTGTACACCATGATTGTTTATACACGCGTACGATATAGTGAGCGATGAACTGTCGGCTATAAAACTACATTCACAAGTACAGCGTCCCTGTACACCATGATTGTTTATACACATTTACGATATAGAGAGCGATGAACTGTCGGCTATAAAACTACATTCACAAGTACAGCGTCCCTGTACACCATGATTGTTTATACACATTTACAATATAGAGAGCGATGATCTGTCTGCTATAGAATTACATTCACAAGTCTTGCGTCCCTGTACACCATGATTTTTTATACACATTTCGATATAGAGAGCAATGATCTGTCAGCTATAGAACTACATTCACAAGTATAGCGTCCCTGTACACCATGATTGTTTATACACATTTACGATATAGAGAGCGATGATCTGTCGGCTATAGAACTACATTCACAAGTCCTGCGTCCCCATAAACCACAATGATTGTTTACACACATTTACGATATAGAGAGCGATGAACTGTCAGCTATAGAACTACATTCACAAGTACAGCGTCCCTGTACACCATGATTGTTTATACACGCGTACGATATAGAGAGCGATGATCTGTCCGCTATAGAACTACATTCACAAGTCCTGCGTCCCTATAAACCATGATTGTTTATAAACATTTATGATATAGAGATCGATGAACTGCCAGCTATAGAACTACATTCACAAGTCCAGCGTCCCTGTACACCATGATTTTTTATACACATTTATGATATAGAGAGCAATGATCTGTCGGCTATAGAACTACATTCACAAGTCCTGCGTCCCTGTACACCATGATTGTTTATACACATTTACGATATAAAGAGCGAAGAACTGTCGGCTATAGAACTACATTCACAAGTACAGCGTCCCTGTACACCATGATTGTTTATGCACATTTACCATATAGAGATCGATGAACTGCCAGCTATAGAACTACATTCACAAGTCCAGCGTCCCTGTACACCATGATTTTTTATACACATTTATGATATAGAGAGCAATGATCTGTCGGCTATAGAACTACATTCACAAGTCCTGCGTCCCTGTACACCATGATTGTTTATACACATTTACGATATAGAGAGCAATGATCTGTCGGCTATAGAACTACATTCACAAGTCCTGCGTCCCTGTACACCGTGATTGTTTATGCACATTTACGATATAGAGAGCGAAGAACTGTCGGCTATAGAACTACATTCACAAGTCCAGCGTCCCTGTACACCATGATTGTTTACACACATTTATGAAATAGAGAGCGATAAACTGTCAACTATAGAACTACATTCACAAGTCCTGCGTCCCTGTACACCATGATTGTTTATACACATTTACGATATAGAGAGCGATGATCTGTTGGCTATAGAACTACATTCACAAGTCCTGCGTCCCTGTACACCATGATTGTTTATACACATTTACGATATAGAGAGCAATGATCTGTCGGCTATAGAACTACATTCACAAGTCCTGCGTCCCTGTACACCATGATTGTTTATGCACATTTACGATATAAAGAGCGAAGAACTGTCGGCTATAGAACTACATTCACAAGTACAGCGTCCCTGTACACCATGATTGTTTATACACATTTACGATATAGAGAGCAATGATCTGTCGGCTATAGAACTACATTCACAAGTCCTGCGTCCCTGTACACCATGATTGTTTATTCACATTTATGATATAGAGAGCGAAGAACTGTCGGCTATAAAACTACATTCACAAGTCCTGCGTCCCTGTACACCATGATTGTTTATACACATTTACGATATAGAGAGCAATGATCTGTCGGCTATAGAACTACATTGACAAGTACAGCGTCCCTGTACACCATGATTGTTTATACACATTTACAATATAGAGAGCGATGATCTGTCTGCTATAGAACTACATTCACAAGTACAGCGTCCCTGTACACCATGATTGTTTATACACGCGTACGATATAGAGAGCGATGATCTGTCCGCTATAGAACTACATTCACAAGTACAGCGTCCCTGTACACCATGATTGTTTATACACATTTACGATATAGAGAGCGATGATCTGTCTGCTATAGAACTACATTCACAAGTACAGCGTCCCTGTACACCATGATTGTTTATACTCATTTACGATATAGAGAGCGATGATCTGTCCGCTATAGAACTACATTCACAAGTCCTGCGTCCCTATAAACCATGATTGTTTATAAACATTTACGATATAGAGAGCGATGAAAGGTGGCTATAGAACTACATTGACAAGTCCAGCGTCCCTGTACACCATGATTGTTTATAAACATTTACGATATAAAGAGCGAAGAACTGTCGGCTATAGAACTACATTCACAAGTCTTGCGTCCCTGTACACCATGATTGTTTATACACATTTACGATATAGAGAGCGATGATCTGTCGGCTATAGAACTACATTCACAAGTCCTGCGTCCCTGTACACCATGATTGTTTATACACATTTACGATATAGAGAGCGATTATCTGTCGGCTATAGAACTATATTCACAAGTCCTGCGTCCCTGTACACCATGATTGTTTATACACATTTACGATATAGAGAGCAATGATCTGTCGGCTATAGAACTACATTCACAAGTCCTGCGTCCCTGTACACCATGATTGTTTATTCACATTTATGATATAGAGAGCGAAGAACTGTCGGCTATAAAACTACATTCACAAGTACAGCGTCCCTGTACACCATGATTGTTTATACACATTTACGATATAGAGAGCAATGATCTGTCGGCTATAGAACTACATTCACAAGTACAGCGTCCCTGTACACCATGATTGTTTACACACATTTATGAAATAGAGAGCGATAAACTGTCAACTATAGAACTACATTCACAAGTCCTGCGTCCCTGTACACCATGATTGTTTATACACATTTACGATATAGAGAGCAATGATCTGTCGGCTATAGAACTACATTCACAAGTCCTGCGTCCCTGTACACCATGATTGTTTATGCACATTTACGATATAAAGAGCGAAGAACTGTCGGCTATAGAACTACATTCACAAGTACAGCGTCCCTGTACACCATGATTGTTTATACACATTTACGATATAGAGAGCAATGATCTGTCGGCTATAGAACTATATTCACAAGTCCTGCGTCCCTGTACACCATGATTGTTTATACACATTTACGATTTAGAGAGCAATGATCTGTCGGCTATAGAACTACATTCACAAGTCCTGCGTCCCTGTACACCATGATTGTTTATGCACATTTACGATATAAAGAGCGAAGAACTGTCGGCTATAGAACTACATTCACAAGTACAGCGTCCCTGTACACCATGATTGTTTATACACATTTACGATATAGAGAGCAATGATCTGTCGGCTATAGAACTATATTCACAAGTCCTGCGTCCCTGTACACCATGATTGTTTATACACATTTACGATTTAGAGAGCGATGATCTGTCTGCTATAGAACTACATTCACAAGTCCTGCGTCCCTGTACACCATGATTGTTTATACACATTTACGATTTAGAGAGCGATGATCTGTCGGCTATAGAACTACATTCACAAGTCCTGCGTCCCTGTACACCATGATTGTTTATTCACATTTACGATATAAAGAGCGAAGAACTGTCGGCTATAGAAATACATTCACAAGTACAGCGTCCCTGTACACCATGATTGTTTATACACATTTACGATATAGAGAGCAATGATCTGTCGGCTATAGAACTATATTCACAAGTCCAGCGTCCCTGTACACCATGATTGTTTATACACATTTACGATTTAGAGAGCGATGATCTGTCGGCTATAGAACTATATTCACAAGTCCTGCGTCCCTGTACACCATGATTGTTTATACACATTTACAATATAGAGAGCGATTATCTGTCGGCTATAGAACTACATTCACAAGTCCAGCGTCCCTGTACACCATGATTGTTTATTCACATTTATGATATAGTCAGCGATGAACTGTCGGCTATAGAACCACATTCACAAATCCTGCGTCCCTGTACACCATGATTGTTTAAACACATTTATGATATAGAGATCGCTGATCTGTCCGCTATAGAACTACATTCACAAATCCTGCACCCCTATAAACCATGATTGTTTATACACATTTACGATATAGAGAGCAATGATCTCTCGGCTTTAGAACTACATTCACAAGTCCTGTGTCCCTGTACACCATGATTGTTTGAACACATGATTGTTTATATACATTTACGATATAGAGAACATTGAACTGTCGGTTATAGATCAACATTCACAAGTCCTGCGTCCCTGTACACCATGATTTTTTATAGACATTTACAATATAGAGAGCAATGATCTGTCGGCTATAGAACTACATTCACAAGTACAGCGTCCCTGTACACCATGATTGTTTATACACATTTAAGATATAGAGAGCGATTAACTGTTGGCTACAGAACTACATTCACAAGTACAGCGTCCCTGTACACCATGATTGTTTATACACATTTCGATATAGAGAGAGGTGAACTGTCAGCTATAGAACTACATTCACAAGTCCAGCGTCACTGTACACCATGATTGTTTATACACTTTTACGATATAGAGAGCGATGATCTGTCTGCTATAGAACTACATTCACAAGTCTTGTGTCCCTGTACACCATGATTGTTTATACACATTTACGATATAGAGAGCGATGAACTGTCGGCTTTAGAACTACATTCACAAGTCCTGCGTCCCTGTACACCATGATTTTTTATACACATTTACGATATAGAGAGCGATGATCTGTCGGCTATAGAACTACATTCACAAGTCTTGCGTCCCTGTACACCATGATTGTTTATACACATTTACGATATAGAGAGCAATGAACTGTTGGCTATAGAACTACATTGACAAGTCCTGCGTCACTGTACACCATGATTGTTTATACACAATTACGATATAGAGAGCGATGAACTGTTGGCTATAGAACTACATTCACAAGTCTTGCGTCCCTGTACACCATGATTGTTTATACACATTTACGATATAGAGAGCGATGATCTGTCGGCTATAGAACTACATTCACAAGTACAGCGTCCCTGTACACCGTGATTGTTTATACACATTTACGATATAGAGAGCGATGATCTGTCGGCTATAGAACTACATTCACAAGTCTTGCGTCCCTGTACACCATGATTGTTTATACACATTTACGATATAGAGAGCGATGATCTGTCGGCTATAGAACTACATTCACAAGTACAGCGTCCCTGTACACCATGATTGTTTATACACATTTACGATATAGAGAGCGATGATCTGTCGGCTATAGAACTACATTCACAAGTCCTGCGTCCCTGTACACCATGATTGTTTATACACATTTACGATATAGAGAGCGATGAACTGTCGGCTTTAGAACTACATTCACAAGTCTTGCGTCCCTGTACACCATGATTGTTTATACACATATATACGATATAGAGATCGATGAACTGTCAGCTATAGAACTAGATTCACAAGTCTTGCGTCCCTGTACACCATGATTGTTTATGCACATTTACGATATAGAGAGCGATGATCTGTCGGCTATAGAACTACATTCACAAGTCTTGCGTCCCTGTACACCATGATTGTTTATACACATTTACGATATAGAGAGCGATGATCTGTCGGCTATAGAACTACATTCACAAGTCTTGCGTCCCTGTACACCATGATTGTTTATAAACATTTACGATATAGAGATCGATGAACTGTCTGCTATAAAACTACATTCACAAGTCTTGCATCCCTGTACACCATGATTGTTTATACACATTTACGATATAGAGAGCAATGAACTGTTGGCTATAGAACTACATTCACAAGTACAGCGTCCCTGTACACCATGATTGTTTATACACGCGTACGATATAGAGAGCGATGATCTGTCGGCTATAGAACTACATTCACAAGTCCTGCGTCCCTGTACACCATGATTGTTTATACACATATATGATATAGAGAGCGATGATTTTGTTTGTGCGTGGCAGCCGTCTGCGAGGGTCTTTCGTGCTGTTTTTTGTTTATTTTATTATTAAAGTCTTCATTTAAATGTCCGCCGGTTCCCGCCTCCTTCTTCCCGAGATTATGAAGTTTGTACTCTGTTACAATCGTATTTTTTATTCGGTACTGTTCTGAGTAAGATATTGTACATAAAAGATGTTTACATTTAGTCCACAACACAAAAACATTACTGAACTATTAAAAAAGGTACAAACATTCCCTGATGTTCCAGAAGGAAACACGATGGAATTTAAAGATCAAGATAAATTGTACTTAATTTGTGTTCCAGGAAATATACAAGTATCTTCTGTTGCTTATGAAGGGCAGAACTAAATGGAAAAAAAAAAAATTTCAACAAAATAAGAAAAATGTGGACATCTTCATCGTGTTCAGTTTTCAACCCCTCTCTTATTGTATCTTGTTTCCTTCTGGAGCATCAGTGAATGTTTGTACCTTTTTTAATAGTTGTGTTTGAGTGCCTCAATTGTCCTCAGTGTGAAAAGATGTATCTCAAAATCATACAGTCACTGCTGGAAAGGGTTCAAATATGCAAAGATGCTGGCAAACTGAAGAATCTGCAGGACTTAAAGATTTTTCCGAAGAACAGTTCTCAGTTTAATTGTTCAGAACAAACAAGGGAATCATGCACAACCATCACAAAACAGAAAGACAGTCATGTATCATCAGGTAACCACACACAGTATTAAGAACCAAGGGTTCCCAAACTTTTGAGTGTGGTCATTTTAATAATTTCAGCAATATTTTTTTAGCATTGTGGACTAAATGTAAACATCCTTTATATACAATATCTTACTCAGGACAGTACTAAATAAAAAATAACATGCATTTAGTATTATCTCTTTTATTTTGTTAAAATTATTCACATTTTCACAGATTCTGCAAGGGGTTCCCAAACTTTCGCATGATCATCAATCATAACTCCAAGGTTTCTGTCTGTTTTTGAAGGAGTTATGGTTGATGTGCCTGGCTTGATGGTGAAATTGTGATGAAACGATGGGACAAGCTGAGATGTGAGCAGCTATCATAGGATCATCAGGATGGAATGAGAGGTAGAGTTGAGTGTCATCAGCATAGCAGTGGTATGAAAAGCCATGTTTCTGAATGACAGAACCTAATGATGCCATGTAGACAGAGAAGTGGTCCAAGAACTGAGCCCCGAGTCCTTTAAATTTTATTGGTTCAATATTGTATTAATAAGCTGTCAATTTCAGTTTGATCTTTGTGGTTGATGTTTCCACATGGCTTGCAACACGTCAAAAGTAAATTGGTATCCATTAAAATATGGTATAGAAATTGGTAACACTTTATAATAACTGCACACTATTAATCATTAATTAAGCATTAGTAAACAGATAATTCATAATTTATAAAGCATTAATAGACAGTAATAAGCAGTTTATAAATACAGATATAAATGCTTTATTCTTGATTTAAAAGCATATCTATAATGTGTTTAATAATTGTATTTTCATACTTTATTCATGATCAATTTATCATTTCTCAATTAAGTATACCATTATTTACAAACCAGTTATTTAGGAGTTGCCAGTGATTCATAAGATCACAAGAAATGTAGTAAATTCAGGTAGTTATAAAGCATTTAGTAGTGGTCAGTTAACTATTTATGTGAGCTCATCTAAAGTGAGTCTAGTTATGCCTTTTAAAGCATTTATTAAGGATATTTAAAGGCTCAGTTATCTTCTAAACAAAAAACGGAAACAAACACCACACAGTGATACAGAACATAGAAATATTAACAGCCTTTAAATCTCATTTGTAAAAGCTTTACAAGGCAAAAATAGTCCTCACTTTAGATGAGCTCACAAAAATAGTTAACTAACAACTACATATGTTTTATAACTACATGAATTAACCCTGAATTACAGTAGAAATACATGTTAATAAACCATTTATTAACACTATAAGTAACTATTACTATATGTCTGAATAAAAAGATGTATGAATGCACGTTTAAATAGTTTATTAATCATTTATTTACAATTTCTAAGTGATCTTATGAACCATTGACAACTCCTTAATAACTGGTGTGTAAATAATGCTATACTTAATTTAGAAATGATACATTGATCATTAATAAAGTATGAAAAAACAATTATTAAATACATTATAGATATGCTTTTAAATCAGGTATAAAGCATTTATATCTGTATTTACTGTATAAAATATTTATAAATGTCTATTAATGCTTTATAAATGATGAATTAACTGTTTCCTAATGCTTAACTAATGATTAAAAGCATGCAGTTCTTATAAAGTGTTACCTAGAAATTATTATAAAATAATACAACGAGTATACATAATTATGTAAATATTATTCAGAAACTGTATTTGAAATGAATAATTAGTAAAAATGATTAAAACCCATTATTAAAAAAGGTCACATATTTGAGTTGAAGCATGACCAGCTAACGTAAAACTAATTTTAACATCTTTGGTCCCCCTGGCATTCAAAAAATAGTCCTACCTTGAGTTAGCATATTAAGAGGCCAAATCTGAGTTGATTTTTACAGCCCAGAAGCACCTTTTTGCTTAAGTATGTGTGGATCTCAAAACAGGGCACATTGCTTGACAGTCTGTGCTTCCATCCGCCCTGTTTTACTTTAGATATGCTTTCATTTATGCCATTTGGAATGCAGTACTATTAAAGGCACAAGACTCATGTACTGACAGACTTTCACATGCGCTTTGTGTTTGTTATCCTGAACCTCAGTTTCTGCTGCGGTTAAATGCACTTGCATTTTCAAATACTTTTATATGAAATTGATGTACACACAGTCAATTATGTTTTCAGAGCAGGACAAAACATCTGATATCAAAATAGATCTGTGCGTTAATACAACCTATTAAAGCGGCCACTTTCTATGATCTCATCAGTAATAATCAAACGGCAATAATGCTGAGGAAAAAAAGAAAAATCCTTAACTATTGTCTGTACCCTTTTGACTTTGGACACTTAAAAAACACTTATTTTAAATAAGTTATTGTTTAAAAATATTAATAATAATAATAAAGTTGATTTTGAACCAAATAAATTTGATAAAAAATGTAAATGAAAATGTAGCCATGTAATATTGAAAACTGAGAATGTGACGCTTCGTGATATTGAGTTTGATAATGATAATTGTAATTTAAGTAAATTGTGAAACCAGTGAAGATTCACACCCCTGTTTTTAAGATGCCAGTACTGACATACAGAGATTTCAACTATAAACAAAAAGCATATAACTGCAGTTTTTTTAAGATGTAAAGTTGTATATATGTATTTGCACAGCAGAAGAATTAATTGGAGAAAAAATGTAGATGAAGAATCATTTTGGAATTGGATTGTGACTCCCATAATTGGAATAGGATCTGATCATGAAGTGCCTGAAGATTCCCACCCCTAATAGATGTACAAGATTGTATGACAACATTGTGATGCATTGATGCATCAGTAATCATAATTGAATCGAATTGTGGGCCTCTGAATCTCAATCAAATGGTATTAATGAGATACCCATAGATTCCCACCCCTAATCTCACACTGTCCAATAGAAAAATTAGATGATCTTACTTTACAAATTGTAATAGCTTGAAATGTTATTACAATGTCTGTATCTACACACACTTTATTCAAATCATTATCTGGTTTAAGAGGACTCTTTACACATACACAACATGGTATATAAGGTCATAGTTGTAATATATACACATCCACATTATGGTTTATGAGGTCAATTCTAAAATTCTTTGAAATCTTCATACAGGCCTTTTTTTATGCATAAAATAATCATATATTGCCTTTGTTTTATGAGGACACTGATATGTCCTCATAAACCCAAGTGTCCTCATAATGCTGGTGAGTAACCTGACATTTTGTCCTTATAAACCACATATGCCAGTTCACACACACACACACACACACACACACACACACACACACACACACATAACACGTGGATGCTCTGGCATCTTCTCTTTCCTCAACAGCAGGCTGTGCTGTGTGCTATGTAGGGCAAAATAAATGAGCAAAGTCTATTCTTATAGCCCATGGAGTGCTCTGCCCACCCCTTGCACTGCCCACTGCACTCTTCTGCTGCTAATTCACTTCATATATAGTGTGATATACTATACTATCATTTTGTCACAGTGATGTTGCAGTAGGCGTATTTGGTTAGACGATGAAAGGTGCAATAATAAAGCAACAGTGTTTTATGAGGTCTGCGTGACCTGGTTGGGCCTCTGTGTATGTCACTGAGGCGGCACAGGCAACTGAGCAATTGTGAGACAGTTAAATGAATCTAGCAAACGGGTCCGAAGTGGAAAGCTGTGCAAATCTCCCATCTGCTGGTCTTTTTGTGTACTGCACAATTGAATTATAGTGATATTGGTTTAAACTCCTTTGCTATAACATGTCACTGAATGGTATATGAAACAAAAAAAAAATGACACTTGTTATGGCACTGTAGTGACAGTGAAGTCAGTCACTCAAGAGTTTATTGCTCTTTTCAATGGGGACTGAGGTTTTAAGCTTCAAAAAGAACCATGGCAGTCTCGTAAAACTCTATTTTGCATCTATTTTAAGTCTTTTCAAGGAACATGATAGCTTTGCATTTATTTATTTGTCTGTTTCTTTCTTGCTTTCTCTGCAGACTGTCTACAAGCCCTGGCTCTGCGCTCAGTATTTCCAGAGTCCTCATTCAGGCTGCAGTCATAAGATTCCCTGTGAACAATACTGTCTTGAGGTTCAGCAGAGGTGTCCGTTCATATTGCCTGACAATGATGACCTTATACATGGTGGAACTCCCAGTTTTATATGTGCAGGTTGGTACAAAAATATTTGCGAACTTCGTATTGCCAGAACTGAATTGTAGTTTGTAAGATCTTTTGTACATTTTGCACTGTAATATATGTTAATCGTCATTTAAGTGCTGGTAATTTCATGTTTTGTGTCAAGCAAAATTCTAATGTTAGTAGTAAAGCAATGAACAGTCAAAATGTAACCATTAAAACAATCTAAAGTCTTTAATATTAAAATAAAGTACAGTATGCTCATACTGTAGATAGCTTTTTATCAGATCACATGTACTGCAGTAGGAGACCAGTTATAATTAATTGTATCAGAACCTCAAAAAAGTAACACATTAAGCACATCATAGAGATCAAAAGCAGCAAAATCAGCAGGAAACAAAGTTTGATTTTTATAATAAAATAAAAAAATCATGTTATTTTTTCATAGTGCAGAGCTTGTTCATTTATCATTATAATTTTTTAGCACTTCTTTAACGTGAATACACTGAAAATACTGAAATGAAACATGCTATTTGGATTATCATACAGCTTTTTAGTGACATCTGTTGGACAATTGCTGAAACCGTCCTAAATATAACCATCCTAAAACCCGTCAATACATGTTGATATTGTTGACATATGGTTGCTATGTATAAACAATCATCATATACAGTATATTATTATCAAACAATTTTACCTATGATTTTTGATGTTATAAATACATATATTCAACTAGAGAATGCATAGCCTCTATAAAAATTATATATGGCCTTATAAGCAACATCACTAATAACAACATTTATAGGCAATATCACTAAATTCTCATGCAATAGGGCAATATTACATGTGTCACATTTCTGTATGCTGCATAAAAATCTGGTGAGCACTTCATGTACATCACCTCTCTCTTATACTCATCACTAATCAATAATAATATTGTAATCAATTAATAGTTTAAAGATAATAATAATATTAATAATAATCAACATTATTTACATCACTTAGCAGATTGTTTTTAAATGAGGAAAAGCTATTCATCATAGAGGTGCCAACAATATTAGCAGTGAAATAATTTTTGAAGTTGAATTTTGAGGTTGAACCAAAGACAAAAGCATGCAAATAGTTGATGTACTTCACTCACTAGCTTTTTCTCAAGTGTGAGCATCTTGGCCTTAAAATTACTTATTTGGAACTTATTTCATCAACTCTAATTACTTATGAGCTGACTATTTATTTCTGCTTATATTCAGCTTTAATTTGCATATGATGCCACAGGAATGTCAGTGCCATGAAACGCAATTAATAAGCACACAGAAGCATCTTTGTATTTAACACTGCAGGCTTATACTTTTCTTTAATTCATGATGAAACAACCAAATGCTTTTCAGAGCATATACAAACACTTCACATGAAAAAAAAAAAAAAAAAAAAAACTTGCACAAACCAAACACAATGCCTTTAATAAGCATTTTAATGGACAGACTTTTTAATGCAAATAATTTTAATCATAAGATTTAGTGAATATTCAGTTTATACAAATATCTTTGTGTTTAAAGTTATAAGTTTAGGGCAACACCAGCTAACGAAAATATGTATGTCCAATTTATTTAATATTCTAAAACATCCTTTTTTTCCTTGTTTTTAAGAAGATTAGCAAAAACAATAAGAGAATGTTGAATGAGGGAACATTACTTTTGTATGTTCTTTGAACTTCTTGAAACCATTTAATAAAATGTAAGACTAACATCCAAATAAAAATATTTCAGAAAAAAAAAAAATCCAAAAGTGATGTATAAATAATCATTTTGTCCCAACATTTTGGGCATGTTATTAAAGACCAGATAACTTTGAACAATGGTTCATAACTTCGAGAAAATCTTTACAGACTGTTTTTTATAAACACTGATGTGTGTTTTTGCATATACCCCAGGGTTCAAGCCAGACATCAACCAAGAGTCAGAGTGCTGTGATGTGCGGTGGGACCAGAAATCCAACAACCGCTCCCGTGGCACTTTAAAAAGAACTCACCCTTCCTGCCAGCACACATCCGTGACCTCCTCGGGGGCTCCGCGGCTCGGGCAGGGCCGGCTGAAACTTTGCTTGCTGGTCCTAGTTCTTCTCCACACTGTGGCTGCCATGACGGCCAATCAGAACTCGACCTGTCTGACCGCCATATTTCCACTGGACGACAACGCCACCAGAGAAGAGTGATTGGATGATGCTGGGCTGGACAACTCTAGCATATCCGCATGCTCCAACACATCTAGCTTTGAGCTTGTCAGTTGTGTGTACTGACCAGCTATAAGTGAGGCTAACAGTCTCAACCAGAGAACACTTAACCACACTTGTCATCAGCACCTTGTGGGGTTTGGGGAAAACAGTGAACAGGACACAGGACAAAAGATAAGCATAATATGAGGAGTCAGAACATGCCCCCATGGAGACTTCTCACTCTCTTCTGGAACACACATTGACACACACAAGCAAAATGTCATTTCACTTTGCACTAGGAGATTATCTAACTTTTCCCTTTTAGTTTCAGCTGTTATTTTCACTTCAAGATGGTTTCGACTTCTGTTCAGTGGTTTCAGAGCAACCTGGAAAGTGACTTGAGGTTCCATGGTCCTGTCAAATTCTCTCTTTATATGTTGCGTGCCAGTATTTTGAGAACGAGTGTCACGCCACAAAGTCATTAACAGCATTCAGACAGGATACAGGCTACATATTCAAGTCTCTCTTCATAAATTTTGAATAGGATGTTTTTAAATTAGATGCACTCAAAGCCTCAAAATCGAAGCAGCAGTTGGCATCAGTTAGTGAATTCAGTTTTTCTACTCCACCTTCTAAGAAACAGATACAACCACCTTGCATTATATTAGAGAATGATGATTATTCCCCTGGCTGTATGAGCTGTATGAGTTTGCTGCAGTTTGAATTAACCACTATGAGATAGTTCTGTTTATTCCAAGATCTTCATCTCCATTTCATGTACACGACTTACTATGATTTATACACCCTCAGAAAACAACAACAACAAAAGTACATTATCACATGTTGTACAAGCTGTCACTGTACCCTTTCATAAAGTGAAGTACTTATATGTATCTTTAAGATACTTCTATTAACCTATTAGGGGTAAATAAGGTACAAAGGTGTACCTTTTGAAGGGTTACGGTAATAGTGACAGCTTTTGTACCTTTTTTTTTTACTTTTCTGAGAGTGTATAGTGTGTAGACTCCAGAGTTTAAAGACCCCATTTGTGTTGGTACTCATTTAAATACAAATATAGTCTACAACAGGTCAAAATAATCTAATGAACAGGGATTTGGCACACAACTGTAAAGGGGGAGGATGATAAGTATTTTCATAAATGACACTAGTTTATTATGCACTTTATTCTTTTAATAATGTGCTAAACCCTTCAGCCTTTCTGCATTAATTGCATCTTAGATGTTCCGTGAAAGCATCCGTTTTTCAGAATGGGGTCCTCATGTAATTCTTAGCATCAACAATGTTTATATCTTTACTCATTGCATGAAAATTTGAATGCATACATTTAAAACACTTGTATGTGAAGCTGGTTTAACTAAGGTTAACTACAACAGGTCATGAGTGAATGGAATTGAAATAGCTGAACAGAATGTGCTGCTCCATCATAATCATACACAATTACACTGTAATTTTACCATCATTTCCCTGTCAGAAATAACTATCTATTGTGTAAAGGGCTTAGCAAATAGTAGTGTGTGGAGAAGGAGTTAAGGGCTTATTCTACATTTCTCCTTCAGTGTGGTTGTTGTCTTCAGTGTCTGAGTGTAATGGCTAATCGGGATTATGTGTTGTTTTGCCTTTGTCAGGACCTTATTTTCTGACTATCCTTGTATACACCTGTGCATTCAACACTTTCCTTTGGTCATTATTTTCTTGTTGTGTTTATAGAGTAAATTCACTAATGCTTAATGAATTCTTGTAAAGTTAAATTCAAATTACTTAAGAGCAGAGATGCACAGAGTGACTGCTGACAATGGCCCAGGTGTATACTTCTTAGGGGAAACTACCAGTAAATGCCCCTTTTGGAATACTTTTTATAGATAATCTATATACTTTTCATCGACTGTAATAAAAATAATTACACTAATTCATTTAAAATATTTACACTTCACAAAACAGGAAACTAAAAATTGCAGATTCTCTAAAGTAACACAGAGATGTCTTGTTAATTAATGCAAAGCAACACACAAGCACTATTTTATGTACAGGTCTCCTGGTTCTTTGTTTTTGAGCCATTGTCCAAAAACATACATTCTGTAGGTCTCTGCTTTAGAGTAAATTTAACTGTGCAAGTGATTAAATGTTCTTGGTTTTATGCTAAAACTTCTGTCAGTGATTTTAAGTTGTTTTTGAGAACATGTGTCTGTTTATTCCACATCATTTTGTCCATTAGTGTTTTCACTGTCTTCATTTCTTAATTTTTCACCATCAAATTCTGTACAGTGCTAACTTAAAGGATGTCCATTTTCTCAGATGACTTTGTTAAATTGTAATGGAAAACATTGGAAACATTGTGCCTTCATTTCTTGTAATAGATATATATTTAACGAACAAAGAACAGCATGCCAAAGTCTTGCATAACATTTTTCTTTCCTTATATTCTTTATTTTTATTTCTTTATTTAATCACACTATTCAGCTGAGTGATGAAAACATGAGCACCATCGATTTTAAAGGCTCATCTTGTCACGATCTGTAGCTGGAGTGCTTGTGAGATCTGCTAGAGGGCAGCCCATCCTGTACCTTTTACTATACAACCCAGACTCCATTTTTCATAATCCTTCACCCGGATTCGTCACCTCGTCAGTCTCACACCATAAGAAAAACACACAAGAGCTCACATCGCTGGTGATCGAATGTTTTCCGAGTTTCCTGTGTGTTCCCTGTTTTACACGTTTCTAGTTTTATCTTGCCTTAGTGTTTTTGACCCTGGACTGTTTCTTTGATTCTGATTGTTTGCTGTTTGCCTTCACCATTGCCCGTTATCTGGATTACTCTTTTTCCTCTGCCTTGGGTATAACTGTTTGCTGCTACTGGAACCTGCCTGTATGACTATGCCTTATTGAATAAAGCCTGCATTGGACTCTGTCCTAGACCAATTTGGAAAACATTCAAACATTCAATCACCAGGGATATGAGCTTGTGTGTGTGCTATTCCTATGGTGTGAGAATAGTGAGGTGAGGAGAGACAGATTATTGCAATTGATGATAAGTCCGGGCAAAGAATTATGGGATATGGAGTCCAGGGCGTATGGTCAAAGGTACAGGATGGGGTGCCCTCTAGCAGAACTCGCAGGCACTACAGCTAGAGATTGTGACACATCTAGACTTTCCCAGTATAATATTAACGCAACACAAATATCTATTACACTAGGTGAAGGCAACACTAACTCGTATTCTTTACACTGTTATGGAAAGGCAACACACAGCAACAGAGTTATGACTGAAACGGGGTCTACTACGATAGAAGATATGAGTTTGGCTATTCAAAAAAATCATATAAAACAGAGATTGGATTGATATCAAATAAGTTACAATAAAATACTAACAAATTGAGCCATTTTCAGTCTCAATGTTGCTGTATTTATTGTGTTTTGTCTTTACATAGGATATTTAATTGAAGATATCAGACTATGAATGAACACAGATTGTGAAGAGACTATGAAAATGTATGAATGTCCAACTTGGAAGAGCTGCATAGAACATATTGTAGTCCATCTGATGCTTTAGGGCATTAGTTAATTACCAACCTGTTTCATGCTGACTTTAGGATCAGAGATTTCCTTTTTTAGTTATCCTAAATTAATTCTCTGTTACTATACTGTATTTCCATTGTAAAGTCAAAGACTGCTCATATATAATCTAACAATGAATCTGGCCTCACTGTATAAGATCCCGTTTATCTTCCAGAATCTGTCAGTATTTCCCAGATATCTCTCTTGTTCCCATGGATTTAATTCCATAGTGTCATAAGTCACATAATTGATCCTCATCCCATCTTTGTCGAAATCTGGTAATTATTATATAAATTGTAAGATTTATTTGAATATAGCCTGTCCTCTTTGAGGTTTTTCCTGTGCTTTTGTTGTTTCTGTTGTTCAGACACTTTTGTTTGTCATGTTTATCAAGATTTTAATCACTGTTGACTACTTGTCAAAAAGTATGATTTTCACAGTGAATGCTCTCCTCCTCTGGAAAGGTTGCAACTGGAACCTGCGCTTTACAAGCATATAAATGGACAGACATACAGTATATAGAAATAACAGTTATTATTACCGTGTCATATTGTCATACAATAGATGCTTTAGTTCAACAATTTTCTTTTATTTTTTTTACACAAAGACTTTGATTAATATTTATAAATCAGTCTCACTGGTCATGACCTTTTTTGAAGTTAAGATGAAAATACAGCTAAATTTATTAAAGTTCTGTTCTAAGGGAAAATAAATAGAGATATAAACTATTATAAAACTGCTGTCTGTGTGTTTTTTTTAAGATGATCTGCAACTAAAAAGAGAAAGTATGCAAATGCTTTGGTGTAACATCACTAAATTCGTTTTGTATAATCAACTTATCTAGGATTCTAGCTCACTGCCTTAAAGGCATAGTTCACCCAAAAATGAAAATTGGCAGTTCCAGAAATTTGCTGAAAATTAGCCACACATACTCTTGTTAACATACTCAGGACTGTTTCCGTAAGGCAGTGGATTCCAGTTAATAATATTTCTTGCACAGTCCGATCATGTTGCTTCATAATACCTCAAAGTAGGCCAACATTGTCATTTACATTAATTTTGTGTTGCCTGTATATGCTTTTTTGACTTTCAGATTGAATACAGATGTGGAATTGGTATGAATTGTCTAGAAACATGTTGATAACATAGCTAACATGTTTTAGCTGTTGCTAGTATCTGTGAGAATGTTACTACCATGGTTTACATGAAGAGTTTGGTTCAAAATTGTGATAAATGCCATTTAAAAAATAAAATAAAATGGAGTTTCCGCCAAAATCCGTATTTTATCTGGTCGGTACTGAAAAGTCAATTTTTTATTTTATGCAAAATGTGATATTCGTCAGTTATTGGGTCATGTTTTCTTCCTTTTTTTTCCAAACCGTGATAAACGGCCATTCACCCTTCTTTGCAGAATGCGATATACAGTATCTGCTCAACCAATCACAGACCACCATTCCACGTACTCTAAACAGTAACAAACAATCACAGAGCACCATACACTCTAGATAGTTAATGGCGACGCTTTGAATACACCCGGCATCCTAGTTTTCCTCATCTACTTTGTACTTTGTGATCAACAAACAAGGGCTGCACGATAAATGGCATGCAATTGTCATGCACATCTCTTCAGTAAAGCCAGTTCTGTGATTAATAGTACCGGTAAATCTCCATGTGCTTTCAGATGATGAATGCATTTAATACACAGAGCCGTGGATTACTGTCAATGCTATGCTATATTGCACTCATTAGATTAGACACATTTGAAGATGAACTCAATTATTGCATAGCTTGTCAGGGTTTTTATTTTATTTATGCCATTTATGATTTGTTAAAACAGTACATAGCACTAGTCAACTAAATGAATGTAAAATGGCAAAGATGAATGCACTTTTGGAAGTTTGGTAGTCATTTTAGAATTCCTGTGGTCTAATGTGATGTTGTTCATGTTCTTGTTCATGATGAAATTTTATTTTATTACTGTAATTAATTTATAGCAATAACAAGATGACCTGCTGAATTCATTGGAAGCGATGACTGATGAATGTATTTTTAGTCCAGTGCCTGTATATTAGATTAATACTGAGAAAGTTCAGAGTCTGTCATTTGGGGATAAACTTACTATTGTGATGCGTATCCCAAGCTCTCATCAGCATTGCCCTGGAAATGGAGCAGACACACCTGCACCTGCTCATTAAGGGCTGAGCGGTCACACCTGCAGCCCTTTAAGTACGGGCTTTAGAAGCTGCGCCGACGAACACAACGGTATGAGATGTCTCCAAAAGACAGCAGCGTGTGACCGCCAGCCCTCCCCAGACATGGACTTCACGGACACACACAGCACTGCGCACCGAGAGAGAGAGAAGGCGAGAAGAAGGCCGAGCACTGAGCACCGGAAACCCCTCAGGTTGGCTATTCCCCCTTCACAGTTGTCAATAAAAATCCACCCTTCAGGGAACTCACCTTGATCCTCGTGTCATGTACTTCTTCACCCTGTCACACTATGTTGGGAAAAATAACTTTCATATTGATTCAATGGATTTATTGTTTTTTTTGGGGGGGGGGGGTTATAAAATGTTATATTAAATCTTTGAAAATCAAAATCTGGATTTGAATTTTTAATGTTATTATAACCTAAAAATTCAGTGTGAAAGTTTGAAACAGAAACTAGTGCTTTTCATCTTGCCACTTTCTTGGTAAAGAAAACACCATTTTTAATCCAATTTATCAAATTTATCACATTTTTACTCAAATGGATTTATAGCGTTTTGTAACCAAACTCTTCACATGTTTTTACTATAGTGTTAGTGTATTTTGGCATGTTCAACATTTAATAGCATGAATTAGGATGTATTTATCATGGTTACCACTAGTGCTGCATGATAAATCGCATGCCATTACCATGCGCATCTTGTCAGTAAAGCCAGTACTGTGATTAGCAGTAAATCTTCATCACCTTCTTTCAAATGGAGCAACATTTAATACACAGAGCCATAGATCACTGACGATTCATCTGCGATTATGAACGCGATATTGTGTAGCTTGTCAGTGATCAATGGCTCTGTGTCCCAGACCTTTACAGAACATTAGAACATTGATGGGTCAAGTGGCCCCAAACATACAAGGTGTATATGGCTCCAATTTGATTGAATATACCGATGCTATTTTGGAAGCAACTGCCAATAGTGAAGCTGAACAGTAACCTCCAGACAATGATTGCCATCATCTTTAGACTATCATCTGAGAGATTTATTCTGGAGGAGAAGGGTTGCAACTCCAGGATTAGTTACAAGCATCCCTGGAGGACGTGCAGGCCAGCAAGATGGTTCAGATGTGGCAACTGGCAGCCTGGACAAGATGGGAACAAGTAGTACAGTGCAAAGTCACTTGGGCTAGCTCTGGAAATCTAAACTCCACTAAATAAAATGCTTAATCCACACTGTCTACACATACTATAATGCTTTTCCAACTTTTTCTGCTGAGGGAAGACAGAGTCACCAGCTTTCCCTCTGTGCCTGATGAGAGGGACTCTGTAACAGATCCTATCCAAATGTCAAAGAGCCCTGTGAGGGGAGCTATCGTTGGCATCATGAGAAAGTTCTGAAGTCCATCGCAGACACCATCTCTAGTGGGATCACCCACTGCAAGTGTATGTAAGGGAAACAGGTCAATTTAGCTCAAAGGGAATCATTTAAGATTTTAAAGGGAATTTGAACAGAATCACTGTTTCAGGGCTGATCACTAAGACACCCTGCAATTTACTGAACAAGCCGTTTAACATCAAATCTGCGCTGGACATTAATATCCAAAGTATAGTGAAAACACTATCAATTAGCACAGTAACAAGATCAGCAGTTTAAGACATCAACTTGTAAGCACAAAAACACCAGATACTTCTCTTTTCAATATGAATAAGGCTTTATTAGATAAATCTAAGACATATAAAAGCAATTTATATAATTCACACAAGTTGCAGGAAGATCGAAAGTTAGGGAAGAATGAGTTTAAGAGAATGGAACTGTGGAATCCCAAGTTTACAGCACTACGTAAAATTGCATAGACACGAACAACCATCAATCACTTAATTAGCCCTTGCACTGAGTTCCTTAATGAGGTTAAAATTATATTAGATACACCAGTAAAGGTCACAGTCTGGAGGTAAAGTTATTTGCGTCTCCTGTGTAAAGGGAGTCCCCTTTGTTGTCGTTGAAAGGGGGTTTCCTGATGTCGCTGATTGGCCGGAAGTTCAGTAGTCGCTGAAGTGACGTCTTGGAAAGCCAGTGTTTGGGCGTTGGCTGACGATGCAGAGTTGTGTGCTGGTTAAAGTTGAATGGGCAGTCGAGGTCAGACTCGGAGACCGGCGTTACAAAACTTAACTCAGAACAAGAAACTCTCAAATGGAAAAGAAAAGAAATTTGACGAGACTAGGTGGTGTTTCTTCTCATCGTGGCTAAATAGCAGCAGGCATGCAGGCCGAATGACACTGGAACCGTGCTCAAAGAAGGCTAAAAGTAATGACTAAAAGCATGGCTAGTAGCAAAGCTAAAAGCTAAGAGCATAGCTAAAAACTAAAAGCTAAAGCAGACATGACTGATATCAAAAGCTAAACGCAAGCTAAAAGCATACTAAAAGCAATATTTTATGGTGTGCTAAGTATTTAAACTGTCCTGTTGGCCACACCTCAAATGTTGTCTTGACCAATCAGATATTGTCTTGGCTCGGGGTTGTCATAAATCATATGTTATCTTATCAAGCATGTGGTCCGAATTTTCCCGCTCTTGAAGGATATAATTTTGGACATGATTCCTATAACATCAATATGATACATTTGACAAATAACTGATGGTCAGGACTGTTTCAAGCAAGCAGATTCAATCACAAACATACCAAACATGATTATGAATCCTTAAGCTATCCCATAGTTATTAAAAGACATACACAATAAGTGATTATAAACATTATAGTCAAATGTGTGGGTTACATATAAATGAATATGGAGTGAAGCGATGGACTGATATTCATTTAAGTCTTTTTGAGTTCATTTTGGTCCATATATATGTAGAAAAGAAAGTTTCTGTGCCATTATCTGACATACTGTAGGGATGTTTTGTGGAGACCAGAGGTTAAAAGGCACCCTTTAGGAATTTCAGTCTGGTTCTGCTAGGTGGGGGAAGTGTTTAAGGATATTGTATATAACTCTCATGGGTTTACATGTGATGTCTGGCGTTTCATCTCAATTACTTGTCCCAAATTTGACAATCTCCTCTCCAAATTGAAATTTTCAATAATTGTTTACTATTGGTGTTAATGTTGAAAGCTGTTCTGTGAAAGAGTTGGTTGGTTGTTTATCTTGCTTGGGATTGTGGCACAGAATGTTTTAGGACCTCCTGTTGCCTTTCTGAGGAATTCGGCTCGTGTTTCAACCACAGTCCTAATCGACTCTTTAATTTGACTGATTCGGGTCAGATCTGCTACATGTAAAAACGGTATTGCTCAGTAACACGCAGGACTTTTACCCTTGTTATACACAAAAAACAGACACACATTTTTTTTTTAAATACACAATTTATTAATACAACAATTAAAAAAAAAAAACTATACGTAATTGTATGCATCAAGTGAAAACATTAAATGTGACTAACTTCTTCAATTCAAGGGCAAGGAAGAGTGTAAAAATCTGGTGCCCCCTGACTGGACAGCGAATGAGAAGAGGCTATTACCCGATTCACCCCAATAAAGTCATATATCGAAAAGCACACAATCACACGTGAGTTCCCTTTCAATACTTCACTCGTACTGCGTCGAAGACGCATATGGGAAAAACCCCTTTTTTCTCCTGAACTGAAGCCTTATTCAATCACGCAGTGAAAATGCACAGCCATTGGATCGTGCAGTGTTATTAAAACAAACCAATGGCTTGGCAGCGGTGCTGCACGAACCTATGGCAGCGAAGCCCGCCAAAGTCCGCCGAAATGGGCCGGGAATCTGGCTATATATTGGCCGCTTCGCCACAGGAATTCAGATTATTTCTCCTTCAGCGACGACGTCACATCGCTTCGCTGATCTCCGCTGAACTGCTCGCCGTTGACACGCCTCACACTGGCACGCGACTGCCGGTCCCCACTGCAGATACATCGCTCCCCTGACGCCATCCGGTGAGATATATTGAAAGAGCAAATTTCTCTAAAAGAGCCTTTTTCTACGGCGTTGTTGCAAATGCCGTCTCGTCATTGCAGCTCGTGCAGAGCCCCTCTGCACGCTGATGACGGGGACAGCGAGTGTGTCGCGTGCTTGGGGAAACCCCACGCTGACACAGCACACAGCACCAGAGTGATCTGGTTTTGTTTGGAGGGACTGAGGAGGAACTGCTAGAGGACAGCATGTCTCTAGCTGCTTCAGATGCTGAGGAGCTGTCGGGCTCGCCGGACCCCGCCCCCTCTATGTTATCTGAACCCAGCCGCTCGAAACTCGGGATGGACGCCGAGCTTATCCGCGTTCTCTCCAGGGCAGTGGATGAGCTGGGTCTGGATTGGTCTCCTCCAGAGGAACCAGCCCATAGCCGTCTGGATGAATGGTTTCTGCCGGGGCGCTAAACAAGCCCCTCGTCAGCGAACCGCCCCGTTCTTCCCGGAGGTCCATGATGAGCTCACAAAATCTTGGCGCGCCCCCTACTCATCGCGCTTGCGTACTTCGTCTTCATCCGCCCTCACCTCAATTGACGGCGCTGAAGAAAGAGGATACGAGCGATTGCCGCCGCTGGACGAGTCTGTGGCCGTGCATCTCTGCCCACCAGCAGCTATTGGATGGAAAGCCAAGGCCAACCATCTGTCCAAACCCTGCCGTATGACGTCAGTGCTCGTGGCCATGGCAGTGCTGCAAGTCTTCCAGGCCAAACTTCTCGCCGCCACCGACGAGTCTGGCCCAGATGTCGACCCACTCAGGGAGCTGAGAAGTGCAACAGACTTGGTGTTGAGTGCTACCAAGAGCACTGCCCAGGCCATTGGGCGCTCGATGGCTAACCTGGTCGTCCTGGAGCGCCACTTATGGCTTAACCTCACGGAGATCAAGGATGCTGACAGAGCCCAGTTCCTAGACGCACCGATCTCCCCCAGCGGCCTCTTTGGTCCGGTGATAGAGGGATTCGCCGAGCGTTTCACAGAGGCGCAGAAGTCGTCCCAGACAATGCAACACTTCCTGCCGAAGTGCGCTTCATCTGCTGCTGCCAGTCGCCCCAGACAGGTGCCGACTCGTCAGCCTCCTAAGCAAGTGCCTGCTGCTACCACCGCAGCCCAGCCGGTGAAACCCGAGCCTCGACACCGTTCTCGCTCGACCACCAGACGGTATCAGTTCCCTTAGCGCATGGGACCCTGGCCCAAGATAGTGCTGGATCCTGCGCCGCCGCCGTCATCCTGATCGACAGGAAAGAAAGAGGAGGGGGCTAAGTCTCACCACAGCCAGACCACCCCCCAAACTGCCCTGTGTGTTCTACCGTCCATCTCCAGATGTCAACGAAGTTGTTCTTGCTGCAAACAATGGGCCCTTGTTAGCACCCAGACAGCAAAGCGCTGTTATAGTGCAAAAAATAAAAAACACACTCCTTCACAAAAAGAGCAGTTTTCCTCACACAACACTCACGAGTGCTATGTCCCCCCACGGCGGTCAATCACTCGAGTTAATACAACCTCTGTCCATCCGGGCCTCACAATGGCAAGCCATTCCCGGGGTATCAGATTGGGTCATGGGAATAATGAAACACGGCTATTCCCTTCAGTTCGCACGACGGCCACCACGCTTTCGCGGGGCGGTCACCACTTCGGTGCACAACGAGAACGCTCACGTTCTTTGTGCCGAAGTGGAAAATCTGCTGGTGAAGGGAGCTATAGAAATCGTTCCACCAGCACACTGCGACTCAGGGTTTTACAGCCGTTACTTCCTAGTTCCCAAGAAGGATGGCGGGCTGCACCTCATCCTCGATTTAAGACATCTGAACCGTGCCCTCATGAGACGGCACATCAGAATGATCACATTGAAACAAATCCTCTCGCAAATACACTCAGGGGATTGGTTCTTTTCGCTGGATCTGAAAGACGCTTACTTTCACATCCAGATAGCCCCCCGTCACAGGCCGTTCTTGAGATTTGCTTTGCCTTCGAGGGCGTGGCTTACCAATACATGGTCCTCCCCTTGGGCTGTCTCTGGCGCCTCGCACGTTTACAAAGTGCATGGATGCAGCTCTTTCCCCTCTCAGGCAGAAGGGAATCCGCATTCTCAATTACCTCGACGACTGGATAGTTCTAGCTCAGTCTGAGGGGGAGGCATTGGGTTACAGAACTGTGCTCCTCAGCCATCTGGAGTGCCTGGGGCTCAGGGTGAATTTTGTCAAGAGCTAACTGTCTCCCCGGCTGATGGATATTGTTTCTGGGAACAGTTTTAGACTCAATGACGATGAGGGCAACAATGGTGAAGGAGCGCGCTGCGGCTCTACAGCGACTTGCGGCCTCTTTCAAAGTATGTGCTTCTCGACCCCTAAAGACATTCCAGATGCTGCTGGGTCATATGGCGGCGGCATCCCCGGTGCTGGAGCTTGGGCTGCTGCATATGGGCGCGCTGTGCGAAGGGAAACCCGCTTTCGGCCAATGGTCGAAAGGAGGAGAGCAGGCTTCACATCAACTGCCTCGAGATGATTGCAGTTCAACGAGCCTGCCAGAACTTCCTGTCAGACCTAAAGAGCCACCACGTGCTGGTCAGATCAGACAGCATGACGGTGGTCTCTTATCAATCAATCACCTTTATTTATATAGTGCTTTAAACAAAATACATTGCGTCAAAGCACTGAACAACATTCATTTGGAAAACAGTGTCTCAATAATGCAAAATGATAGTTAAAGGCAGTTCATCATTGAATTCAGTTATGTCATCTCTGTTCAGTTGAAATAGTGTCTGTTTTTATTTGCAATCAAGTCAATGATATCGCTGTAGATGAAGTGACCCCAACTAAGCAAGCCAGAGGCGACAGCGGCAAGGAACCGAAACTCCATCGGTGACAGAATGGAGAAAAAAACCTTGGGAGAAACCAGGCTCAGTTGGGGGTCAGTTCTCCTCTGACCAGACGAAACCAGTAGTTCAATTCCAGGCTGCAGCAAAGTCAGATTGTGCAGAAGAATCATCTGATTCCTGTGGTCTTGTCCTGGTGCTCCTCTGAGACAAGGTCTTTACAGGGGATCTGTATCTGGGGCTCTAGTTGTCCTGGTCTCCGCTGTCTTTCAGGGCAGTAGAGGTCCTTTCTAGGTGCTGATCCACCATCTGGTCTGGATACGTACTGGATCCAGGTGACTGCAGTGACCCTCTGATCTGGACACAGACTGGATCTCGTGGCCACGGTGACCTCGGAACAAGAGAGAAACAGACAAATATTAGCGTAGATGCCATTCTTCTAATGATGTAGAAAGTACGGTGTTATGTGAAGTGTTTCCGGTTCCGGTTTACCTAATTAATGCAGCCTAAAAATCCTTTAACGGATTTGGATATTAAAAGCATATTAGTATGTTATGTGTATGCCAGGTTAAAGAGATGGGTCTTTAATCTAGATTTAAAATGCAAGAGTGTGTCTGCCTCCCGAACAATGTTAGGTAGGTTATTCCAGAGTTTAGGCGCCAAATAGGAAAAGGATCTGCCGGCCGCAGTTGATTTTGATATTCTAGGTATTATCAAATTGCCTGAGTTTTGAGAACGTAGCGGACGTAGAGGAGTATAATGTACAAGGAGCTCATTCAAATACTGAGGTGCTAAACCATTCAGGGCTTTATAAGTAATAAGCAATATTTTAAAATCTATACGATGTTTGATAGGGAGCCAGTGCAGTGTGGACAGGACCGGGCTAATATGGTCATACTTCCTGGTTCTAGTAAGAACTCTTGCTGCTGCATTTTGGACTAGCTGTAGTTTGTTTACCAAGCGTGCAGAACAACCACCCAATAAAGCATTACAATAGTCTAACCTTGAAGTCATAAATGCATGGATTAACATTTCTGCATTTTACATTGAGAGCATAGGCCGTAATTTAGATATATTTTTGAGATGGAAAAATGCAGTTTTACAAATGCTAGAAACGTGGCTTTCTAAGGAAAGATTGCGATCAAATAGCACACCTAGGTTCCTAACTGATGACGAAGAATTGACAGAGCAACCATCAAGTCTTAGACAGTGTTCTAGGTTATTACAAGCAGAGTTTTTAGGCCCTATGATTAACACCTCTGTTTTTTCTGAATTTAGCAGTAAGAAATTACTCGTCATCCAATTTTTTATATCGACTATGCATTCCATTAGTTTTTCAAATTGGTGTGTTTCACCAGGCTGCGAGGAAATATAGAGCTGCGTATCATCAACATAACAGTGAAAGCTAACACCATGTTTCCTGATGATATCTCCCAAGGGTAACATATAAAGCGTGAAGAGTAGCGGCCCTAGTACTGAGCCTTGAGGTACTCCATACTGCACTTGTGATCGATATGATACATCTTCATTCACTGCTACGAACTGATGGCGGTCATATAAGTACGATTTAAACCATGCTAATGCACTTCCACTGATGCCAACAAAGTGTTCAAGTCTATGCAAAAGAATGTTGTGGTCAATTGTGTCAAACGCAGCACTAAGATCCAATAAAACTAATAGAGAGATACACCCACGATCAGATGATAAGAGCAGATCATTTGTAACTCTAAGGAGAGCAGTCTCAGTACTATGATACGGTCTAAATCCTGACTGGAAATCCTCACATATACCATTATTCTCTAAGAAGGAATATAATTGTGAGGATACCACCTTTTCTAGTATCTTGGACAGAAAAGGGAGATTCGAGATTGGTCTATAATTAACAAGTTCTCTGGGGTCAAGTTGTGGCTTTTTTATGAGAGGCTTAATAACAGCCAGTTTGAAGGTTTTGGGGACATATCCTAATGACAATGAGGAATGAATTAATAATAGTCAGAAGAGGACCTATGACTTCTGGAAGCACCTATTTTAAGAGCTTAGATGGTATAGGGTCTAACATACATGTTGTTGGTTTAGATGATTTAACAAGTTTATACAATTCTTCCTCTCCTATAGTAGAGAATGAGTGGAACTGTTCCTCAGGGGGTCTATAGTGCACTGTCTGATGTGATACGGTAGCTGACGGCTGAATGGTTGCAATTTTATCTCTAATAATATCGATTTTAGAAGTAAAGTAGTTCATAAAGTCATTACTGTTGTGGTGTTGGGAAATGTCAACACTTGTTGAGGCTTTATTTTTCGTTAATTTAGCCACTGTATTGAATAAATACCTGGGGTTATGTTTGTTTTCTTCTAAAAGAGAAGAAAAGTAATCAGATCTAGCAATTTTTAATGCTTTTCTATAGGATATGCTACTTTCCCGCCAAGCAATACGAAATACCTCTAGTTTTGTTTTCCTCCAGCTGCGCTCCATTTTTCGGGCTGCTCTCTTTAGGGTGCGAGTATGCTCATTATACCATGGTGTCAAACTGTTTTCCTTAACCTTCCTTAAGCGTAAAGGAGCAACTGTATTTAAAGTGCTAGAAAAGAGAGAGTCCATAGTTTCTGTTACATCATCAAGTTGTTCTGAGGTTTTGGATATGCTAAGGAATTCGGATACATCAGGAAGATAACTTAAAAGCAGTCTTTTGTGGTAGAAGTGATGGTTCTTCGATACTTGTAACAAGAAGTAGAATTTACAATTTTGGCTATATGAAGTTTACACAGAACTAAATAATGATCTGAGATATCATCACTTGGCTGAATAATTTCAACACTATCAACATCAATTCCATGTGACAGTATTAAATCTAGAGTATGATTTCGACAATGAGTAGGTCCTGAAACATGTTGTCTAACACCAATAGAGCTCAGAATGTCTATAAATGCTGATCCCAATGCATCTTTTTCATTATCGACATGGATATTAAAATCACCAACTATTAAGACTTTATCTGCAGCCAGAACTAACTCGGATGTAAAATCACCAAACTCTTTAATAAAGTCTGTATGGTGCCCTGGTGGCCTGTATACAGTAGCCAGTACAAACATAGCAGGGGATTTATCATTAACATTACTTACATAAATCACCAAGGTGGGCTGTCATCGACGCGTCTCTTCAGACTAACGTCGCGACTGCTGGAATGGACCCAAAGCAATTTGGGGTCCTTGAGAGCAGTGCATCTTCCGGGCAAGCTGAACAAGGGTGCGGATATGCTGTCAAGAAGCGGAGTCTCCTCAGAAGAGTGGAGACTCCACCCGCAGATGGTTCAGAAGATATGGGAGGTCTTTGGCAGAGCGGAAATAGACCTCTTTGCCTCAAAAGACAACTCTCATTGCCCAATATATTTTTCCAAGATAGAGGACGAATTGTCCCAGGACTGGCCCAACCATCTTCTTTATGCTTTTCCTCCGGTTCCCCTGATTCCCCAAGTAATCAGTCGGGTCAGGGACCAGAGATGCAGGGTTCTGCTTGTAGCCCCATTCTGGGAAAATCAGCACTGGATAGCCGACCTGTCGCAGATGCTGACTGCGACCCCATGGCCCGTTCCCCTGAGACGGCACCTCCTTTCTCAGGTGGACGGGACGATTTGGCATCCACACCCAGAGAAGTGGTCTCTGCACCTTTGGTCGCTCGACGGGAGCCCGCGGGACACCCTGAGCGTGTGCTAGACACAATTTCACAGGCTAGAGCTCCATCTACATGACGCCTCTATGCCTCCAAATGGTCTGTGTTCTCCACATGGTGCTCAGACCATGGTGAAAACCCGACCTCTTGTGACCTCAGTATCAGTGATACTGTCATTTTTGCAAGAGCTCTTGGAGAAGGGACGATCCCCCTCCACGCTCAAGGTCTATGTAGCAAGTATAGCGTCGTCACACGCCCTTATAGCATGCCAGTCGGTGGGCAGAAACGACTTAGTCGTACGATTTATGAGAGGTGCCAGACGGCTTCATCCGCCTTGCCCTCCCACCATCCCTTCTTGAGACCTGCCCACGGTGCTGAGAGCCCTGAAGGGGGCCCCCGTTGAACCGCTACAGTCCATAGGCCTTAAAGCCCTGTCGCTAGAGACCGCTCTGCTGTTGGCACTAGCGTCTGTTAAGCGTGTGGGCGATTTGCAAGCACTCTCGATAAGCCCTAATTGCCTAGAATTCGGGCCTAACGACTCGAGGGTCGTCCTGAAACCGAGGCATGGCTATGTGCCAAAGGTGCTCTCCACACCCTTTAGAGCACAAGTGGTCACCCTCTCTGCGTTACAAAACACAGAGGAGAATCCAGGGCTGAATCTACTTTGCCCAATGAGGGCTATAAAAGTCTACATAGAGCGTTCTGCGCCAATAAGGCGATCAGAACAGCTCTTCATGTGCTTTGGAAACCGCACCAGAGGGTTACCGATCTCTACGCAAAGACTTTCAAGGTGGATTGTTGATGCAATCCAGCTAGCCTACTCTTCTCTGGGCCTGCAAAGCCCAATTGGAGTAAGAACCCATTCGACGAGAGCAGTGTCTTCATCTTCGACGCAGTACGAGTGAAGTATTGAAAGGGAACGTACTCGGTTACTAACGTAACCTCAGTTCCCTATCTGTCGGTCACTACGAGTTATGTCGACCGACAAATGGGGTCTCACTTGGGAGGCCAATCATCTCTGATTTTAAGAGAAAACGCCAATGAAATTGGCAAGTGGATTAACACACCTGAGCCACTACCCGTGCCAACGGGTATAAATAGGGCGACAGGTGCATCCACTCATTAGATTTTTGCTTCGGAGCCGAGTGGTTGTATGAAAGCTGTTATACTCCACAAAGCCATTCATCTGCTGTGTCGGGAAGCTGTTCTGGTTGGCGGTACGGCGCAAACAGCGGTGTCCCTTTCAGCGATTCCCCTGGGCGCTTCAACTAAGAGAGCAGATTTCCTAAAAGAGAAAATCGCGGACGATTCGCGTCTTTTTCAAGACGCCGTTTCGTCCGTGTCCTTCTGGATGCGGTCGTTTCCTGTTCTCTGACAACGGCCACGTTCGCTCTCTTCCATGTCTGGGCATTCAGCACGCTGAAGGCGCGTTCGTGGATGGTTCATGCACGCACTGCGTGTGTGACCATGGCAACGCTGTGATCGCGTCTCCCCTTTCTTAAAGGGAAGGGAGCAGACCCCTCTGTCACTACCCGTTCTGGTTTCTCTGTCTCGAGCAGAGGACCGCCGGCTAGTGCTCTGGGAGATTTGAAGGTGACAGTGAGAGCTTCTCCGCCGGGCCACGCCCCACGGACCTCTTACCCCTTCCGCAGTGTTTGTCCTGTGCGGCTGCTGGGTGATTTTGCTGGGCTGTCTTATGGCAGTCCCAACGGGTCATTCAGTTTGCCGCCGGTGATCAAATGTCGATTGCAGCATCGGGGATGGGCTGTTGACCTCTGTGGATGAAGATTCGGCGGGGCTGCCCCCCTCGGGTGTTGTCGCCACTGCCGAATTGGACCCAGAGTTGACAGCCGTGCTTGCCCGGGCAGCTGTGAGCATCAGGATGGAGGTGAATGCACCGCCCAGCCCTGAGTGCTCATGGCTGTTTGATTGGTTCTCGGTGTGGAGCACGACTCACAACCGCGTTTTACTGTGGTTCCTTTCTTCCCGGATGTGCATGGGGAAGTGATGTAGTCGTGGATGGCCCCTTTTACGGCCGGAAGCAGCTCATTCCGTTCCTCCGTCCTCACTACCCTCGATGGCGGGGCAGCTAGGGGTGTGTTGACATTCCCCAGCAGGAGAGTGCGATTGCGGTGCACTTGTGTCTGCAAAACGCCGCCACTGGGAGGGATAGTCCGCGCCTCTCACCCAAGGCCTGTAAGCTGTCGGCCGCGCTCGCTACCAAGGCTTACAGTGCTGCGGGCCAAGCTGTCTCTGCTTTGCATGCCATGGCTATCCTGCAATCCCAACAAGCCAAGGCTTTAACAAATGCACGAGGGTAGGACCAACCCGAGGTTGATGCAGGAGCTGCGCATGGCGACTGACCTCCCCCTTCAGGGTGACGGAAGTCACAACGCAGTCCCTCGGGTAGGCGATGTCCACTCTGGTGGTCCAGTAGTGCCGTTTCAGGTTCAGCCTGGTCTGTATAAGAGACATTGACAAAGTGCATTTTCTCGATGCTCCCATGTCCCAGGCTGTCCTGTGTGGCGACGCTGTCAGGGGCTGTGCCCAGTAATTCCTGACAGAACAACAGCAGACTGAGGCCATACAGCGCATCTTGCCACGACGTGATCCTCCGGTTGCCACCATTCCGTCGCAGGCAGTGCCTCAGCCTGCTCGTCGCCGAGGGCGCCCCCCTGCGTCCTCCACACCAGCTCCGCCCCATGCTGAGAGTTCTTCGAGGCCGGCGCGTCGAGCCCCGCGCAGGAGAGCGGCGCCCCCCGTGTCACTCCCGGCTGCAAAGTCCTCGAGGAAGTCGACTAAGCGGCCCTGACACGGGCAACTCGGAGATGCGGAGAACTGCTCTTCAGGAGATGGCGAAGACAACGCCACTCCTTCCCCCGGGGGAGGGCCGGGTGGAGAATCTTCTGGTTCTGTTCCGCCGCTGGTCGAACGGCCAGTGGCACCCACATTTTCATTGAAAGAGCAATTTCTCATTCCTCCGAGTTGCAAGGCTCGTGGGCTGACAATGAGCGACGCACAGCTTCCTCACTCTCACCCACGACGCCCCCTTTCGCCAGCGGCCAAGAGGTCGCGGTTCGGAGACGCAACGCCTCTCCACGCGTCTCTGGCCAGTTCCTCCGGGAACACGGGGAGTGTGGTTGCGATGACCCAGGACGCAGTGCCTTCTGGGCCTTCCGGCACGACTCCCCATCGCTGCACCACTGCGGGTATGTCGACTGTCCCTTTGGTGCCACTTGTACGGTATCTGGGAGCGTGGCTTGCGCTGCCCAACCCGTCACGCTGGCTCATCCGGACGGTCCGACTCGGCTATGCGATTCAGTTCGCCCGGCGACCCCCCAAGTTCAATGGCGTGCTCGAGACTTCGGTAGCAGTCCAGGACGCCCCTGTCTTGTGCGTGGAGATTGCTGTCCTGCTGGCGAAGGATGCAATCGAGCCGGTCCCTCCAGCCGAGATGAGGACAGGGTTACAACCCTTACTTCATCGTGCCCAAGAAAAGCGGTGGCCTTCGACCTATCCTGGATCTGCGAGTCTTGAATCGGGCCCTACACAAGCTCCCGTTCAGGATGTTGACGCAGAATCGCATTATCAAATGCGTCCAGCCCCAGGACTGGTTTGCAGCGATCGACCTGAAAGACGCGTACTTTTATGTCTCTATCCTCCCTCGTCACAGACCGTTCCTGCGCTTTGCTTTCGAGGGTCAGGCATGCCAGTACAAGGTCCTCCCCTTCGGGCTCTCCCTGTCCCCCCGTGTCTTCACGAAGGTCGCGGAGGGCGCCCTTGCCCCACTCTGGAAAGTGGGCATCAGGATCCTCAACTATCTCGACGACTGGCTCATTATGGCCCGGTCCCGAGAAGAGTTGTGCGATCACAGGGACTTCGTGCTTCGGCACCTCAGTCAGTTGGGGCTTCAGGTCAACCGGGAGAAGAGCAAGCTCTCCCCTGTGCAGAGAATCTCTTATCTCGGTATGAAGTTAGACTCGGTGAGTATGACGGCACGTCTCACCAGCGAGCGTGCCCAGTCAGTGCTGAACTGCCTGAGTTCCTTCAGAGGCAGGACAGTGGTACCACTGAAACACTTTCAGAGGCTCCTGGGGCATATGGCATCCGCAGCCGCAGTCACGCCGCTCGGGTTGCTTCATATGAGACCACTTCAGCACTGGTTACACTCCCGAGTCCCGAGATGGGCATGGCGCCGCGGTACACATCGTGTCACCATCACACTGATGTGTCGCCGCCTATTCAGTCCCTGGTCGGACCTTGCTTTTCTACGGGCCCTTAGAACAAGTGTCCCGGCACGTTGTTGTCACAACAGATGCCTCCAACTCGGGCTGGGGCGCGACATGCAACGGGCAGGCAGCTTCAGGGTCCTGGACAGGACCTTGACTGCTTTGGCACATCAACTGCATGGAGTTGCTGGCAGTGCATCTAGCTTTGCGACGGTTTCGTCCGCTAGTGCTGGACAATCACGTGTTGGTCTGCACGGACAACACTGCGGCTGTTTCGTACATCAACCGACAGGGCGGTCTACGATCACGTCGCATGTCTCAACTCGCCCGCCATCTCCTCCTCTGGAGTCAGACGTGGCTCAAGTCGCTGTGCGGTGTCCACATCCCGGGGGAGCTCAATCGTGCAGCCGACGCGCTCTCACGACAGCTCACTTTCCCCGGGGAATGGCGACTCCATCCCCAGACGGTCCAGCTGATCTGGAGTCGATTCGGGGAAGCCCAGGTAGACCTGTTTGCTTCCCACGAGTCCTCTCACTGCCAGCTGTACTATTCCCTGTCCCAGGCCCCCCTGGGCACAGATGCACTGGCACACAGCTGGCCTCGGGCTTTACGCAAGTATGCGTTTCCCCCAGTGAGCCTGCTCGCACAGACTCTGTGCAAGGTCAGGGAGGACGAGGAACAGGTCCTGTTGGTTGCGCCTTACTGGCCCACCCGGACCTGGTTTTCGGAACTCATGCTCCTCGTGACAGCCCCTCCCTGGCGCATCCCTTCTCTCTCAGGGGCTTGGCACCATTTGGCACCCGCGTCCAGATCTCTGGAACCTCCACGTGTGGCTTCTAGACGGGATGCGGCAGACCTAAGTGATCTGCCCCCAGCGGTGGTAGACGCTATCACTCAGGCTAGAGCCCCTTCTATGAGGCAGGCCTATGCTCTGAAGTGGAGTCTGTTCACGAATTGGTGTTCTTCTCACCGAGAAGACCCCCGGAGATGCCCGGTCAGAGTCGTGCTTTCTTTCCTGCAAGGTAGGCTGGAGCGTGGGCCGTCACCCTCCACCCTGAAGGTGTATGTGGCTGCCATTGCAGCCCATCACGATGCAGTGGACGGCCGGTCCCTGGGGAGGCATGACCTGATCGTTAGGTTCCTGAGGGGTGCCAGAAGGTTACATCCTCCTAGGACACCCCTGATTCCCTCCTGGGACCTCTCTATTGCCCTGGCGGGACTTCAGAGGGGTCCCTTTGAGCTGCTGGATTCGGTTGAGCTGAAGTTCCTGTCTGTCAAGACAGCGCTCCTGATCGCGCTCACTTCCATCAAGAGGGTCGGGGACCTCCAAGCATTTTCGGTAAGTGAAGAGTGCCTTGTGTTCGGGCCGGCCTACTCTCACGTTGTCCTGAGACCCCGGCCTGGATACGTGCCCAAGGTTCCCACCACTCCCTTCCGAGACCAGGTGGTGAACCTGCAAGCGCTGCCCCTGGAGGAGGCAGATCCAGCCTTGTCGTTGCTGTGTCCCGTAAGAGCGCTTCGCATATACGTGGACCGCACCCAGAGCTTCAGAAGCTCTGAGCAGCTCCTGGTCTGCTTTGGAGGTCAGCAGAAGGAGAAGGCTCTCTCTAAGCAGAGGTTGGCCCACTGGATAGTGGACGCCATCGCCTTGGCTTACCATTCCCAAGGCGAGCCGTGCCCCCTGGGGGTGAGGGCCCACTCCACACGGAGTGTGGCCTCCTCCTATGCGTTGGCACACGGCGCCTCTCTGGCAGACATCTGTCGAGCTGCGGGCTGGGCGACACCTAACACCTTTGCGAGGTTTTACAACCTCCGTGTAGAGCCAGTTTCTTCCCGTGTGTTAGGTAACAGGTAATTGGCGGGAAGGGCTGGCTGGGTGTCTCGCTTGCTGCGCCATTCCCCCTAACACGGGGATGTGAGCGCCTTCTTCTCCCAGTAAAGTTCCCCGGTTGGCGTACCCTGGTCGAGCATCCTCCAGCACCCTCGGCGTCAGACTTGGCGGAGCAGTCTGTCGCCAGGCCCAGTACTGGCGTTAGCATGCCCGGAGCCCGGTCAGCCCCTGTACTGGGCTAGGTGTCCATATGGCTGGGTTCCACGGTAAGGTTTCCCTCTAGGCAAACCCGTGTCTTCCCTTGACAGATCGTTCTGTCAGTCTCTTCTGGCAGCCGTTCCATCCCTACTCCAAGGTAGGACCTGCCTCAGAGACCCCTTCCATATGTAGTACTGCCCCCTGGGTCAGTCCATATCGGTATATCCACATGTCACCTCCCTACGGGTAGGATGTGGTCTCCGTAGCTACCTTTTCCTAAAGGCTCGCTTCCCCATTGTCTTGCCAGCTGAAAGAACAAATAGGGAAGATTTGAAGCAATCTTTCACTGAAGGTTGGAATCCCTTCCATTTACTTTATGTGGGCGGAAAAGCAGCATGGCCTTCTCCAGCAGCGATGTACTCACCCTTTGGCCCCTTCGGTACCAAGGTCAGTGAATTTGCGCTGGGGCTTTGGGAAGGTTACGACCTTAAGCGTAGCTTTTGTGGCACGCCAAGGCTTGTCAACAATTGCAGCGCCTCAGGGTTGTGACGAGGTTCAGGCTATGGCGTTTTCCATAGGACCCCATTTGTCGGTCGACATAACTCGTAGTGACCGACAGATAGGGAACGTCTCGGTTACGTACGTAACCCTCGTTCCCTGATGGAGGGAACGGAGACGTTATGTCCCCATGCCACAACCTTGAACCATTCGCTGTTGCCGGGACACGTTCTCGGCTCCTCAGCGTAAAACCTAATGAGTGGATGCACCTGTCGCCCTATTTATACCCGTTGGCACAGGGAGTGGCTCAGGTGTGTTAATCCACTTGCCAATTTCATTGGCGTTTTCTCTTAAAATCAGAGATGATTGGCCTCCCAAGTGAGACCCCATTTGTCGGTCGACATAACGTCTCCGTTCCGAGGGTTACGTACGTAACCGAGACGTTCCCTGAAATACGGGAACGAGTACTGCGTTCCTTGCCATGCTAAAAAGGCTGCACAACTCAGTCGTCGCTTCAGTCGAAGTAACCTGAATTCCTGTGGCGAAGCGGCTAATATATAGCCAGATTCCCCACCCATTTTGGCGGGCTTTGGCGGGCTTCGCTGCCATAGGTTCATGCAGCACCACTGCCAAGCCATTGGTTTGTTTTAATAACACTGCACGATCCAATGGCTGTGCAGTTTCACTGCGTGATTGAATAAGGCTTCAGTTCAGGAGAAAAAAGGGGTTTTTCCCATATGCGTCTTCGACGCAGTACTCCTTCCCGTATTTCAGGGAACCGAGGTTACGTTAGTAACCGAGTACGATTTACACAGCAAGGGCAAATAGCCGGTTTAACAATGTACAGGTGTAATCACTTCAAAATAAACCCCACACATTAAGAAATTATTATATAACTACATTAGTTTGATCAGTCATAGCCTTAAAAACAATTTACTCCATTATGGAGGATGAGACAGTTGACAAAATTAACCTAGGTAAGCAGCCATTGTCTCACTAAGCCAATAGAAGTATAAACAAGCAAAACATCACAATTATATGCATTTACTGGAGTTTCATAGAACACTGTCAGTCAAGCCACTCACGACCCCGCCCACTCTGTGCTTGTAATGCACACAGAAGGCGCTAAAGGTTAGATAGAGGCAATCTGTACTGACACACAAGTCCCGCCTTCAAATCAATCTTCAGGATGCACCCAATGGCCAGTGGGGGAAACTGGAACCCTAGATCCGACCTGCTAGACAAGGGTAGGGCAATCAGTTCTGAATAGATACATGTCAATGCCCACTTGTTTATGAATGATAAGAATTCCCACTTCCCACTTTAATATGAATGCATAGAGTGCGTTGATTGATCTCGTACGCAGTCCTCTCGCTGCCCGGAGTCAATCACGATGGCTGTCACTGCGTGGAGTCGTACCTCTAATCAATCAGCACCAAGGCATTCAAGCTTGACTCTCTACTGCGTCTATCATGGTCCCACACCCAAAGGAATGCATGGCTATCTTTTTATTCAGTGGATCTACTAATCATGTTGTACTGCTGGCTCATCAGTAACAATGAATATACCTGTAAAAGAGACTTGCAGATACACATGCACACCTGGTAGATGTTAACCCACCCTCACAGGTTGTCCAGCAGTCAATGTTCTCTTCCCGTTACACAATCACCTACACCCAATGAAAAAGACCATAACTTTTGTCAAAACAAGGGAGAAGGTAACACCGGTTGCCAGGGACACTTCCTCTGGCCTGCTATCAATTGCATGGGACTGGGAGCTACAAATTGACCTAGGAGAGGAACTGAAATTTCCAGAAACTGTTGCCATATTATTGTTAAGGCCAGACATGGTTCTGATCTCAAAAGCCTCCAATCAGATTATCCACTTAGAACTCATATGCCGTGGTTCCACCGAAATTACCCGGAACATTTGTACCAGGAATTTTTTCTCCAGGAACTTTTTTTTCCCCCCAGACCTGTTGCTTTCTGCGTTTCCACCGTGGTCTAAAGTACCGGGAAGATTAGGCAAATAGACTGGTGACGTGGTTCTGCGCGCTTTTCTCAATAGAATGTATTCTGATTTTGGATGTGCATCCTCTGTAGTTCAGACTTTGTGAATTTGACTCGGGAGTGTGATGTCCACTACGATGCAAATCCGGTAATTCTGCAAACAGCAGCGTGCTTGATAACATCAGTCAGCTAGCCTTGGCTACTGCAATTTTCCTCTCTGTATATTAACAATAAAACTAATTATCATATCAAATACCATTGCCTCCTTTCGTTTTCATTTAAACAAAATAACAGCTGCAGAAATGTACTTAATGTAGTTCAGGGATATGTACAAATTGCCATTACAATGAAACAAAATATTATATAAATTTGCCTTTTATGTTTTCATTTTAACATACAGACCAAATATAACCTGTTAGATTTACCCAAAACGAATTATATGTTATGTTTAACCACTAAAGAGACATCAGAGCCAGCGGCACACATCAGAAGGTCTAGCCGAGGTGAGGCTGCTCTTGGCGGATACATGAGGACTGAGCTCCCGCTGATCGCGTGGAGCTCACGTCTCCGAGATCAGTGAAAAACATTTTGAAATAGGCACAGTCTTTATAAATAAACCACAGATTTGAGTTTTAAACAACTACATTCTCACCTGAAATACTTTTAAAATTACACATGACACAATACAGTAATATTTTGAAAATGATCTGAATAAATGGGGGTTGAAGTCAACCAATCAGGATGTTTAGCACCCAAGTCCGGCCCGATAGTTCCGGACTTTGAAAAAGTACTACCTCGCCAGCAGGGACTTTCTTAGGGGCATTTTTTTTTTACCTGGGACTTTATTTAGTTCCTGGTTTCTGCGGTGGAAACACACCGAGTACCAGGCCAAAGTCCCTAGTTCCTGGGTAAAGTTCCTGCGGTGGAAACGCGACAATAGTTTTCTGTGAGAACCGTATTGAGGAGGTCAATGAGAGGAAGAGATCCAAGTAGCCAGGAGTTGGTAGAAGAGCAAGGTTGTAAGCGTAGATGGTTCATTGTCCAGTCACAGCCCAATTTGATTACCTCAACTCCAGGCCAAAGTTTACCTCAGACATGCTGCTCCAATTCTGAAAGGCCTGTGAGTTTGGAACACTTATGCATTTGAAAAAGTATCTCTGGCCAAACATCTTAATAAACTAGTAATGAAAAGCCTTTATAAATTTTATTTGGCTTCTTACTATCTCAGAATGAGATCAATATATTATGCTATAGCATTCTATACTGTGGTGTATACTATGTTAATTATCATTGCATTGTAAATGTAATTTACTTGAAAATACCTGAGATGACTTAAATAACACAGATAAACCATATATTGTTGCAATCATGTATTTATTTATTTATTTTTCATTTTTAATCAGTCAAAAAATATATTTCTTATATTCAGGTACAGCGACTAAGGAGCCCCGCACATGACATGCAGGAAAGAATTGTAGGTTAAATATCGTGTACGATTTACTAATTCATTCCCTCAATGTACTAAAATGTGCACACAATTACTATTGCATTCCTTCGATTTACTATTTTGTTCACTTGATTAAAAAATTGTGTGCACAATTTACTAATTCATTCCCTCGATTTACTAAATCGTGCGCACGATTTAGTAAATCGAGGGAACGCAATAGTAAATCATGTGCACCTTTTAGTACAGTGAGGGAACGAATTAATAAATTGTGCTTACAATTTAATTATTTTTCTTGCATGTCATGTGTGGGGCTCCGTAGCGACAACTCAAGGCCTTTGTCCATATGGTTTTCCTGGAACATCATACCTTTTATTACTTTTGTGACGCATTGATTTAATAAACTTTTAAACAAACATGTATGTAGATGATGAAACTTATTGAATCGTAGGCTATGATGAAAGTAAGTATACAAGAATAAACACATTGAGCATGCACTTTTATGTTTAAGAATAAAATAGGCTATAAACAAATAGAACAAAATAACTTGTGCTTTGGCAATTGTGGTTTCCACATACCATTATTCCTTCTTTTCGCCTTCATCTTATTTAAAGGGGGGGGGGGGGGTGAAATGCTATTTCATGCATACTGAGTTTCTTACACTGTTAAAGAGTTGGATTCCCATGCTAAACATGGACAAAGTTTCAAAAATTAAGTTGTACGTTTGAAGGAGTATTTTTGTTCCAAAAATACTCCTTCCGGTTTGTCACAAGTTTCGGAAAGTTTTTTTCGAGTATGGCTCTGTGTGACGTTAGATGGAGCGGAATTTCCTTATATGGGTCCTAGGGCACGTCTGCCAGAAAAGCGCAAGCTCCCGTAGAGCACAGCACTGAGAGGCTGAGCACAGACTCACTGATCAGAGCGAGAGCGTCACGAAATGTCACCAAAAGGAGTGTGTTTTTGGTTGCCAGGGCAAGACAACCCTGCACAGATTACCAAAAGAGAAACAGCATTAAGGGGGCAGTGGATGGAGTTTATTTTTGCAGAGCATCAATGGAGTTGTGCAAGTGTTTTTGTTTGTTCCCTGCATTTCGAAGATGCTTGTTTTACAAACAAGGCCCAGTTTGACGCCGGATTTGCACATCGTTCATTTCTTAAGGATAATGCAGGCCAATGAAAAAGGGTCACGATCGTGTGTTGGAACTGCATGCGGTGAGTAAAACTGCTGAAAATATCTCTGCCTCCTTATTAGTGCGTCCGCCTCCCATGCGGAGACCCGGGTCCGAGTCCCGCTCGGAGCGAGTCGTTGCTGCTGCTGCTCTCGTTCAGTTTCAGCCTCAGGATCTGATTCTGGATCATAAATAAACGGCTGAATCTGACTGTTAGCCATGGTTTGTTTTGGATGATGGTTTTTCCCTCACGATAATGTCACAGCTTCCACATGCTCTCAACGCAAAAGCCTACTCGCGCTCGTGATTCTTTAGCTCCGCCCACACGTCACGCCTCCAGACGCTCGTGTTTTTTCCGGGAAAAATCGGTACAGACTATCTTTCTCTTATGAATATAATAAAACTAAAGACTTTTTGGAGTTATGAAGGATGCAGTACTACTCTATAGGTACTCAAGATTAACAGGATATTGAGTGAAACGAGCATTTCACCCCCCCTTTAAGTGAAAGGTAAAGTGACATGACATGTAGCCAATTATGGTGACCCATACTTGGAATTAGTGCTCTGCATTCATCCCATCCAAAGTGAACACACACCAGGAGCACCTGGTTTTGTTGATCAATACGTAATTTCATGTTGCATTTTTATTGACTAGTCAGTAGATGTAGGTTGTAGCTGCAAACACTCCATGAATGGTCATCCTAAATTTCTGACATCTTTCATTTGTGACAGCCCAAAATCGTAGAGCCCAAAATCATAGAGGACTTGGTTAGCTGAATCAAGTTAGTTTAATTAGGTTTGAAGCTAAACTCTGCAGGGCTGTGGCACTCCAGGAACTTTCTGCACCCCTGCAGTACTAAAATGAAGTGAAATGGAGATACTAAAACATCCACAGCTTGAGGAGTGAGGGCTGTTTCACTGTGGTAAAATTATACATTATTGTAAAATACTGCTTTGTCTTAAAAACAACAACAACAAACATAATCCAGTTTCAGACAATACTTCAAAAGAGTTTTAATTCATTATACATTTCAGTCTATACATGACAGCTAGGGTTCTGCTTTGAATACATATAGTCAAATGAACTACTTTTATGATAGGAATTTTTGTGATGTGAGTAAGAGCTGGCAGGTGACATATTAGACTGGAATATTTCTTTAAAATAAAGCATGTGAAATGTCACCTTTAAGTATCTAAAAACTGTGCTCTATGGAAAACAGAAAAACATATTGTCATTTTTTTCTCCACTAGATGTCAGCACATGCCTTTAGTATAATAGGAACATTTGTGAGTAAAAGTCAGAGAAGTGGGCAATTTCAGAACACAAGAAGGTTTGATCATTTAAAATCCATTGATCGAATTTGTATGCATGATTTTTTACATATCATTACTGTGTGTGGGGAGGAAAAGCTGAGTTTAATATGGGGGACCACCAATAAGAAAAAAGTCACAAAAATGTAACTAAACATGGACAATTTTTTTTTTCATTAGGCTTATTCCCTTGTTTACATTTGTGCTGACCAGTTACCTTTACAGCACACCAGTTGAAGCTTGCAACAGGTTTGAGTAAAGCTGCCACAAAAATACATAGTTTATCACTGCAAAATCAAGCAGAAAAATTAATTATTAAAATGGAACTGACTGAGATACTGCTCCAGTTAATATATTGAAAAATTTGAAGTAAAATTATTATAACAAAATGAATCAATTATTTTAGCATAAGAGTTAACCCCAGCTTTAGGAAATAATTTAGTAAGTGTTAATTCTCAAAGTTTTTAATGTATAATTTTAGCTGAGCAAGGCGATGTGCTAATTTTTTTAATGCTAAGACTGTTATTCCTTGATACATTAAAGCATACGGGTTGAAGGTTCTGACACAATTTGGACACAATGTAAAATGCCACAGGGTAGGTTGCAACACCATCAGTTTAACAAATTAGACATTTAAACCATGATGTGGTGAATAACGACTTCCAACTTTCTTGTGCAGAAATTCACAAGTCAGTTGAATCCCCTGAACATGGTGAAAACCAGTAGGGAGTATACATTCAATGATAAACGTTAAATTTTAAGAAAACAAAACACATCAAACTGTCAAATTTCCTACATTACATAAAACCTGTTGAGCAAACATTTGTTTAGACAGGTGTGTAAAGCATGGTAAATGACTCTCACTCTTGATAAACTTAAACATGCAGAACAAATGTTAGCACTGCATCGCATCATTAATCTTCTACAGTTATGGTCATACACCTGAAAAACTAACAGTAGCCTTAGGGATTTTTAGGTTGCTTTGACATGCTTTACACACCATCTTCCAAATATCTGTTAATGAAAACAGAGCCCCTCTCCTGTATAAGAAAATGTTTTCTCAAAAGATTTAAATCTGCAATGATCCCATTAAAGAACCAAGCAGTTCGGCACCCATGGGGTCATTTCATGTTTGATGAAATAGAAATATATACAGTATGAATGGCATTTTTCAGTGTCCTAATCCTCTTTATCACTTAACTGCTGTGATGCAAGAGAAGAAAACTAAACTGTAAAACAGAATGAATCCACGGTGACTGCTGTTGTCTTCGGGGTGGTTATATACTGAATATAAAAAAGGCACCTGTAGACAGACCTGACTGATCGAAACTTTGCACAGTTTAATAATACATTTTCTGGAGCTGTAATTTCAGTGAGCAGACATCTATCCTTTTTTGGTTTATTGCTTTTTTAGTCCTGCACCTGAGCCCAATTTAGGTTTTCGATGTGCACAACTGTACTTTGCATTCTTTTGCTGATAGCCTATACAGTATACACTGTGTTGGGAAGGTTACTTTGAAAATGTAATAGGGTTAAAGATTACAAGTTACTCTATTTAAAATGTATCAGTGTCATTATTTCAATTACTTTATTAAGGTAATGTAATAATTACATTTGATTACTTTTCTAAATTTCTAATACAAGTTTTCAACTGTTATTCATTTTCTAACATTTACAGTTGTTTTTTTATGCTTATATATACAGTTTTGAAAATATGGCTCCATTTCTTTCTTTTTTTCCATAGTAACTCTACACACAAACATAAAATATTAACTACATACAGGTGTGAAAACTATAAAACACTGCTCTCGTGTGTCTATTGCTTGTTCAGAGTGCAGTGGATCACAGGAGTTTGTCATAGCACTTGCACATACTTGCACATGCATGTGCACATAAACACTGTATATACGGTATTTATGACTTCAGAATTTTACACAGTTATGCAACTGAACTGAATCAATACTCAACTGACTTGAGTGAATGACACTATTGACACTATAAAACAATCTATATTATATATAGCACTTTAGAAATGAAGATGACTTTCTGACTTGACACACAGACAGACAGATAGATAGATATGCATAAAACACAGATTCGGGGTGTGTATCTATACATATATACATATACAATACACACTGTATATGCAAATAAGCCAAGTCAACTTTATTTATAACGCACTTTGTACAATATAAATACAATGTAAACAAAAATTCAAGGGAGTAAAAAATAATTTATTTCTAAATAAAGAGTTTTGATTACTAAGTGAAAAAATAATATGTATAAGTGTTTTCATCACATGAATATTAACATTTTCAAAAGCAACTGTAATTTAACTACATATTCTTATCAGTAATTGTAAGAGATTGCGGTTAAATTTATTTTGTTATTATTACTGTTATTATTACTGTTTTGATGTTTTTGAAAGAAAATTGGTATGCTTACTAAAGCCACATTTAATGGATCAAAGGTACAGTAAAAGACTAATGTTATGAAATATTATTGAAGCGTAAAATATCTGCTTTTGCTTTTCTCCAGGGTGTGGACTCCAAGGTTAAGCTAAAATGCATAACATTGAGGAGACAAGGAGCCATGTTGATTTAAGATAAGTCAGTGGAGGAGATGCCTAAGTATTAAGTCACATTTCTACAAATATAGCAATTTAGATTGTTTCAAAATAAAATTTCTTCCAAGGAAATTATTCTTCAGTTTCTGGAATAAAACTAATGCTGAATAAACTAAAACCAACTTCATATAATATACTAGTTGGTTCTCTGCCTTGGCACCGATTTACATTTTGTCTGAATCTTACTTCTTCAGACCATCTCAAAAAGCCAGACACAGGCCACATACTGTTACGATCGGAACCCAGAGAAACGCAGGAGACGAGAGATCCAAATTCAGTGTCAAACGTAGAGATGAGGATAGGCTCTGGTAGTTCAGCCGAGACGTGAAGAGGCTCTGGTAGTTCAGCAGAGACGTGGAGAGACTCTGGTAGTTCAGCAGAGACGTGGTAAGGCTCTGGTAGTTCAGCAGAGATGTGGAGAGGCTCTGGTAGTTCAGCAGAGACGTGGTAAGGCTCTGGTAGTTCAGCAGAGACGTGGAGAGACTCTGGTAGTTCAGCAGAGACGTGGTAAGGCTCTGGTAGTTCAGCAGAGACGTGGAGAGACTCTGGTAGTTCAGCAGAGACGTGGAGAGGCTCTGGTAGTTCAGCAGAGACGTGGAGAGGCTCTGGTAGTTCAGTAGAGACGTGGAGAGACTCTGGTAGTTCAGCAGAGACGTGGAGAGGCTCTGGTAGTTCAGCAGAGATGTGGAGAGACTCTGGTAATCCCATGGTGTTTAAACTGGATTCATGAAGATCATTGGTGACCTGAATCTGCTCATGAAGATCAATGGTGACTTGCATTTGTTCATGAAGATCACCGGTGACTTGACTTTGCCCACAAAGGTCAACGGTGACAAGCCCTGACTCTGGAAGGTCAACGGTGACTAGACCTGACTCTGGAAGGTCAACGGGAACCTGACTTGACCCTGGAAGGTCAACGGGAACCTGACTCGACTCTGGAAGGTCAACGGGAACCTGACTCGACTCTGGAAGGTCAACGGGAACCTGACTCGACTGTGGAGGGTCAACGGGAACCTGACTCGACTGTGGAGGGTCAACGGGAACCTGACTCGACTCTGGAGGGTCAACGGTGACTTGACTCGACTCTGGAGGGTCAACGGTGACTAGCCCTGACTCTGGAGGGTCAACGGTGACTAGCCCTGACTCTGGAAGGTCAACCTGACTCGACTCCGGAAGGTCAACGGGAACCTGACTCAACTCTGGAAGGTCAACGGGAAGGTCAACGGGAACCTGACTTGACTCTGGAAGGTCAACGGGAACCTGACTCGACTGTGGAGGGTCAAAGTGAACCTGACTCGACTGTGGAGGGTCAACAGGAACCTGACTCGACTCTGGAGGGTCAACAGGAACATGACTCGACTCTGGAGGGTCAACGGTGACTTGACTCGACTCTGGAGGGTCAATGGTGACTAGCCCTGACTCTGGAGGGTCAACGGTGACTAGTCCTGACTCTGTAAGCTCAACGGGAACCTGACTCGTCTCTGGAAGGTCGCGTTTGTTTTCTGGGAGTTCATTTTTCTACTTGCAGCATCGGCTTCTGTGGGATGCCCCAGCCACTCATGTCTCTCCTGGTTGGATGGCCGATTCTGGACCGGGGTCTGCTAATCGGAGGTCCGCCAACCCAGCATCATTGCACAGTATGGTTGCTACTCTGGACCTACTCTGGAAGGTCAACGGGAACCTGACTCGACTCTGGAGGGTCAACGGGAACCTGACTCGACTCTGGAGGGTCAACTGTGGCTGTGATCTTGCGCTGGGCTGGTAACCATACTGTGCAATGGTGCTGGGTTGGCGGTCCTCCGGTTAGCAGACCCCGGTCCAGAATCGGCCATCCCACCGGGAGAGACATGAGTCGCTGGGGCATCCCACGGAAGCCGATGCTGCAAGTAGAAAATGAACTCCCAGAAACCAAATGCGCCCAACTGATCCATTTCCACATGTGGTACTGGGTCATCCAGACCGGTGTTGGAAATGTCCTTAAGGGCCGCATCATTGTATCCCATACCCTCCACCAGAGTCCAGAACACATGTGCCATAGCACCCACCTCAATCCCCTCTTGGCGGAGGGTGGTTAATCTTAAGAATTTAGTCCTCCACTCCACCATACTGGCTGGGGAGCGGGAATGAAGTCCCACACCGCTGGATCTCGACATTGATGGAGTCCTTCTGTTACGATCGGAACCCAGAGAAACGCAGGAGATGAGAGATCCAAATGCAGTGTGGTATTTAATGGGTAATCCAAATCAAAGTACAACAAGCAGGTTAACCATAAATCCATCCAACAAATAACAAAAAGGGAAGGAATGGGAACGGGAACAGGAACAGGAACTCGGAAGACGAGGAACTCGGAAGGCGAGGAATCTGGGTGATGGAAAGAAAGGACTCCATGAAGACAAACAGAAAAGACCGGTTAATATAGGCAGGGTAATGACTATCAAGTGAAGACACCTGAGTGCAATTAACAGGAGTGCAATTACTGTAATGAAGTGACAAGGCTTTGTGGGAATTGTAGTGCCTACGGTGAGGTGCCTATGGGGAAGTGAGACCACTAGTGGAGACTCAAGGAAACAGAGACCAGACGGCGTGACACATACAAACTGCAGCAGTTCACTTTCGATTCACCTTTTAGCAATAAATCTTGTACACATTAGAGGTGCTTTTGCTGAAAGAAGAAAAAAAAATAATAAACTTAAATTCAAATGCATTTCTTGGAAATAGGCCATATGCAAAAAATATCATGACCTGTACCTGCTTTGTTAACTCTTAAAACTGGATCATTTTATGAGCTGAGCCCAATTAATAAGAATTGCTTATAATAAGTGGACTTGGCAACACATCAAAAATGCACTCTTAAACAAAACACAGTGGCTTTGCTGATGATGGTTTAGATAAAATCGCTGAACATAATGAGTCTTTGGTTTCTGTAATATTACTTTGGTCAAAAATAGCAGCTACCAAACACACAAGATGTCAAACCATTGCTAATGTTACATCCGTGTCAATCATCGCAATTTTGAGAATGTGTTCTTTTTTGTACAGACATGAATTTAGGGGATTCGCTTCAGTGTTTACATCAAGTTGTCGACCCTGAAACGTTGTACATGGCCGTATAGCATAGCTTCAGTGGACAGCATTGCTACTACAATTGTGAACTCTCTGCTCCCCTTCAACAGCAACACTTACAATATGCTTACACCAGATCCTCAGCAGTTGATTTAAAGTGGGGTGGGTTAAAAAAAAAAGAAAGGCTTTGAAACCACTGCTGTAGCTTAACTGGTACAGCATATACACCAGTGTCATGGGTTAAACTCTGAGGAAGCACAAAAATACATAATTGAGATGAAACCTATTTTTAATTAAACATTAATTTTGGGGTGAGCTACTTTTGAACTCTTGAACTAAAAATCGCATCATATGACCCCTTTAAAACAGTAGGTACAGTAGCACAATTCAACAACAAAAAATACTACCTATCAGATTATGGTTTATTAACATGTATACCTACCCCAAACCTAAACCTACCCGTATGCCTGTTTCACAGAAATTTAGTAATTTCACAATAAATTTATACAATTAAAGTCTACTGTGTTTCTCAGTCAACACGTGACTTTTTGGCTAGGTTTAAAACAAGGAAAAATACACTTCTGGATAAACAATGTGACATAATAGATGCACTTGTGGTAGTAGAAAACAAAGTTCTTTAAGACCTGCGGGATTGCTTGCAAAAGAAAAGGCATGAGAGCCAACTGAGTTTTAATTGAAAATGTTTGTGAATGTCTACTTTTAACGAGTGGCTATATGTTGTTTAAATGTGTTGCCACTTGCTTGAGCCACTTATTTCAAACCTAGAAGTCAAAGTCATGAATAATATGTTGTTAATATTTATTGAGTTCCAATTAATGTCTATAAAAGATTTTTACTGTACTGTGATAAAAGATGATCACAATGCTGGAAAAGCTTTTTCAATAACAATGTTTGGATTTAAAATCAAAATAATTGATAAATGTTTGGTTTGTGCCCTAAACAGCCATGGATCAGTATACCGGACAGCAAATGTGTCCTGTGTGAAAGCACAACGAGTCAGTGCTGCTTCTGCACTGCATATGTTGCAGAACAAACAGGCATTTACAGTAATGCAAATACAGTAATTATGCGTTGTTCAGCATGAGAAAAATTATGCAAATTGATGTGCAAATGTGCAGTAAATCCTGTAATCTTACATTGCCCATGTAGGCTGTTAAATGTGCGTCCTTGAAAGCACACAATTTTCTAATGTATTCAACTTAGGTAATATCAATGGTATGACATGTTTCAGATGCATCTGCAATTACAAAAACATTTACATATGTTAAATTGTTTGATCAAAGCCTAAAATGCGCTTGCCTAAAATGCTGGTTTGTGGCCTTTGCCATTATTTCTGTGACTTAACTTCATCACAATGTTACAAATTTGCATAATGTCTGCCTACTGGCTGCTTTGGCATGTCCTCAAAGCACAGTTGAGTGAATGATATTTGCTGAGAAGGCAAAATCATTGATACCAATGCCATACCCTTTACAGATGCTCATGACGACTCCGGATTTGAATCCTGATTATAGTAAGGGGTGTTACATTTCTAATATATGCTCTAGACAATGTGTTTTTAAATCATGTTAATATAGTCTATCAAAAATACAATTATGAACTTTTAAATTAGATTTTAATTGACATAAAGGACATTACATAATTTATTTACATGCAGCATATTATCCAGGTTGATCATTGCATTTTGCAGTGATAGATATGTCCAAGTTGGAATCTCTTCTTTTATTAAAAGAACATCTGGTGGTGCCCTGTGATGAGAATAATTCTGTGAATATGTTGCATGCTAGGGTTTTTGGGGAAGCATAATTCTTAATGTAATAAGCCTTACAAAATCTAAATAGAAACTGAGTGTGTGTAAACTACCATCAAACAAATGGCTGACTGAATTGATTGGTGAACTGAATGAACTGGCAAATTCAATTTACTATTGTTATTTGTGAATACAGTTACCCGTAATACCTTATTCCCAAGACACAACATAAAATGAGTGTCTGCAAGATTTTCACATCCTGAGATTTTCAGAGACATGGCTAAAAATATCCTGAACTCTGCTGCATACAGTTTCTTTGAAATTGAATAGGACATTAAGTTTTCACACAAAGGTCTGCAGCAGACATTTCGCCCCAGATCATCTTTTATGGTAAACCAGAGGATCAGTGGGTTTGGTAGAGGGTGTAGTGCCAGTATTGTTTAAGTTAAATAGCTACACTTCAAACACTCTGCCCCATTGTGTGGGTGAGAATAAAAAGACTTGAACCTATGGAGCTACTAGAAATAAATTTCAGTAGCTTCATATTTGACAAATTTTTTTTATTCTACTTACATCATTGAAAAATAAAAACACTTAATCTTCCTTCAAATAACTATGCATGTAAGCATCGCTGCATGGTGAATGTTGCAAGGTTGAAGCAGTACCACAAACGCACAATGACATGTTGAATCAAATGGATTTAGCAAGCGCATCTTGACCCATGTTTGACCCTGCTCCCACTCTTCTGCCTACACCTCCTTTTGCTCATCCATCAAACCTGGGAATGACCAACGAGTCAGACTGACAGTGCCACATAGTCACTATCCAAGTTTCATCAGGCACACAGGGTTGTCTAATGCTGACAGTTGGATCAGACAAATGTCCTTAAAGCATGTGTGGCCACAGGATGGAACAAGAGAGAAATGGGTATGTGTATCTAAAATACACCAATGGACTACAATAAAAGCCACTGCAAAATATAGATAGGTGAATAAATGTAAATTGTTATTTCATACAATATAAGACTTCAAACTGTTTTACTGTGTTTTTATGCTCGTTATCCTTAAGTGTCTGTTGACTGAAACAGCACAGCCATATCTTTGTAGTCTTGTGCAGTACTTTATATAAAAAATGTGCTGGTCCTTCAATATTTCTTAAAGCTCTAAAGCAGAAATTGTTCTGGTGATGGTTTTGGTGGGTCAACCTGTCCTAAATTACAGTGTTTATTTATTTATTTATTTATTATAATTTGTTTATTATTATTATTTGAGATGTTTTAGATCACTAACAGAGTTGAGTGAATGACTGCTGAAACCAACTGCTTAAAAATTAATTTAAAGCTGTTTCCAGACAGGTTTTCAACAGCTTGATCAAAACATTTAATCCATGACTTCATATTCTTATATATATATATATATATATATATATATATATATATATATATATATATATTTAAAATGTGCCAAACACGTGTGTTAGTGTTACTACTTAGAATTGCCCTGAAGATGGCACTGTATTGCTTTGATATTAAATTAGAGACCATGTCTCTGTATTTGTGTTGTGTGTGTGCATAAATGTATTTAGAAATATTCAATTCATTGAGGTTGTTTAGGCATCATAGCAGGACAGTTTTAAGTTTTCACTCTCTAAGTGAAGAATAGTGCAGATTTTTATCATGACTTCACATTCCAGACACACACAGGGAAAGTAACACTTTAAAAAAAATAAGTAGGCTTAAAGATTTCAAGTTAGTCCCTCACAATCCGACTTCATTAGCCAGAGTTACAGTATATCATTTAACATTCTGTTTTGCAACATTATTCATTTAGCAGATGCTTTTATTCCTAACAAATTACAACTGAGTAAGATCCCAAGCAATTTCTCATGAGAACCAACAATATTTGGAGTACTGAATGCCAGGTTTCAGGTATGAGCAAGATTCGTATGCAAGGAAGATCAGAAGTGAAACATAGAAGAAGAGAGAGAAATAAAGCAATTAGTTAAGTGCTACCAAAAGAGATGTTTCTCTTCATCTTGAAATGATGAATTATGATACAAATGTCTGTCTTTGATGAATACTGTATGTTCCATTATGCAAAAACTCCCATACAACACATTAATAGTTTTGATAGCATAGCTATGGTGAACCTCTGAAGTCTGAAGAATGCTGCTCTGAAGTCAGCGGAGGGAACTGAACTAAAAGGGATTTATTAAACTGTCATGCTATGAATGAAGAACAATTCAGACAGAACCCTGACTGTTTAAATTTAGCCCTCTAAATTGGGCAGAGCAGTTTTCTTCAGTGCTTCATCCAGAGCATAATTCACCAGGAAGAAAGGAGATAACAGACCAGAGACAGAGGAGACTCTGACATTCACATAGAGGTGAATGCATAAGCAAAGTCCTTCTTTAAGATGTGCCTGTTGAATAATTCAAAAGAGCTTTTGGCTACAGTCTATTTACAAGGATGCTCAATCTTAAGAAACCATAACTCAGAGGTCTCAATGTAAACAGGAGCATTTCAAAATGAACAAATTCCACCAAGTGCATGATTTCTAAATCAGTGGAGATTATCCTACATTTTAGCTCAAAAGAGGTGCGGTAATAATACAAATCTTCAGTATTTGGTTTGTATGGGTTGTTTCATTCTTTACAAGACTTTACTCAAGACTTTATTTGTTATTTAAACTCATCACTTTTCAAAGAGGTGTCCCCCTTGTGAGTTAGCTAGTGGCAAAGAGTCTGTCCTAACAAGCCTGTGTAAATAAGTGTAAATATCACTTCTTCACCATGACTCCATGGTAACTGCACACTGTCTCACGGATAATTTACTAACTATAGCATCAGAATGTACTTTTGACGTGGATGCAATTGCACATGCAAACTGGAATCACCCCTATTAGACCTCAGTTGACTTTTTAATTAAAAAGAGACATGTGCATGGTGTTCTGAGCCTCTATATTGTGGAACTCAGTGTTGTGAAAAAGCTGTTCCTGGGAGGGAATACATTGAGGCCATTTATATCTCAGGATGGCAATGAGAAAATGCTGCCATTCATCTGTAAGTGCAGACGGTTGGGCTGAAGACAGCCACAGAAGTGATAAAAGATTTACTTCCATTATATTTTTATTTTATATTGGAAATATAGCATAAAATAACTATTTATGCATGTCAAATTGAGAGTGAGAAAGGATGAACCTTTGGGTAAGTGCCTCACCCTTTGTATCCAGGCAAATTTTCTGTCATTTGATCATATAAGCAGGACGTATCCATCATTTTATCAGGCCGGGAAGAGAAGACGCTCAAGGGAAAAGAGCTAAGCATGTTTTACACACAAAATGTTTTTTTGTTGGTGGCCATAGTACCTTTTTATATTAAAGGCTTAATGACTGTTGTGGCAAGCACATTTATTAATGTAAATTAAATTACGTCATGAATGATTAACACAATTTTAGTCCTGAAGTATTGTACTATATTAGAAACTTTTCACAAAATGATGGTAATTAGAAAAAAATAACAAGTGTGATGAAAGCTACACTGAAAGAAGTTGGTAACCTAAACGTCTTAATTAACTGGTCTAAAAATCTGAATTAAGTTAAATTAAAGGGATGTTCACCCAAAAATGTAAATTCTTTTATACCCTCAACTTGAAAAAAAGAAGATATTTTGAAGAATGTTACTATCCAAACTATAATAGATGTTCTGAGTGACATTTACATTAAACCACACCCCCACTGAATGTACATATGTGGCCTGATTTTAAGCATGAGGTCTCAGTAAACAAGTAAGCTTGCAGAGTGAAAAGCCGCTAACAACACATAACTAACATGGCAGCGATGCAGTTTGGCCGTGTGGATGAGTACAAGGAAGTAAAGGAGGATTTTGAATCGTACATTGAGTGTTTTGAACAGTGGCTGCTGGAGAATGACATTGCAAGTAAGAAAGGGGTTAGCATGTTTCTCTCTGTGATTGGGGCAGAGACACATGGACTGTTAAAGAATCTAGTCAGACAGATTTGTGAGTGGACTCAATTCTGAATCGATGCAATGCAAATCGTTGAGTCAAAAGGATTTGACATTCCATCAGGCTTGTGTAATTGCGTCATCCATGGAGCTGCCCTTAGATAAACTTGCTGGAAATTGCGGGTAAAACAAGGGATTTACAGTCAGTGAATTCAGTGAATGAAGGAAAACTTTTTCATAAAAGATGAAAAGGGAAGTTTAAGAGGAGAGATGATTCTGAAAAATGGAACAGAGACCAGAAGAAAGCAATAAATGTTACATATGTGCTGGGAAACATTCTGCTAAAGACTGCAGGTTCAAGAATGAGAAGTGTCATGGGTTTAACAAAAATCAGACACATTGTAAGAGCCTGTAGAAATAAAAGATCGGCTGGACAGATGCAGAGAGTTGTAATGAAGGAAAAGAGGATGAATCTGAGTTATTTGGTGTATATACAATATACATTACACAACCTTAGATAGAAAAAGGAATTGCGGTGATTGTGAAAATGGATGGGAAGTGCATGGACATGCAGCCGACACAGGGGCAGCTGTGTGACTGATGTCAGACTGTCACACAAGGAATTCCTGTCACACTTACCATTAAGCAAAACCAGCATGCAGCTAATTACATATTCACGTTAAAGAATTCCATTGCTGTGATCTGTTGATGTGCCAGTGCAGTATGAAAAGCAAAATGTGAAACTGCCAATAGTCATTGTCAAAGGGGAAAGAACGGCCCTTCTGGGCCGGAACTCTCTTGCCAAACATTTTCAATGTGGAAAAAGCTGAAGTGGCCTCTGACCCAGCAGTGAAAGCAGTGTTGAGACAACATACAAAGGTATTTTCTGACAAACCAAATGCAATTAAAGATTTTAAAGTGACTATCCGAGTCCGTCCTGATGCAACACCAATTTTTCAGAAAGCTAGACCTGTTCCTTATGCCTTACGAGAAGTGCTGGAAAAGGAACTGGATAGACTGGAAAAAGCAGACATAGTATCCAAAATTAACAGAAGTCACTTGGCAGGACCAATCGTAGTTGTGCCTAAAAGTGATAAGTCCATCCACATCTGTGGTGACTATAAAGTCACTATAAACTAGAATCTGGAGGAGGAAACATATCCGCTACCCAACAAAGAGGATTTGTGCACTAAGTTGACAGGTGGAACATTGTCAGACTTGGCACATGCTTATCAACAATTAAAACTGGACCATCACTAGGAGAAATACCTTACCATAAATACTCACCACGGCTTTTACAAGTACCATAATCTTAATTATGGAGTAGCCAGTGCTCCTTCTATTTTCCAGGCCTTCATGGATCAGATCCTTCAAGGGCTAGATCATGTCACCTGTTTCCTAGATGACGTCCTTGTTACTACCAGCTTGAAAGAGGAACATATCAGGAAGCTGGATGAAGTGTTTACCAGACTGTAGAGGTATGGCCTCAGAGTAAAACTTTCCAAGTGTCAGTTCATGCAAAGCAGTGTTGAGTATTTGGGGCACATCATTGATAAATAGGGACTTCACCCTACTGGTGAAAAGGTAGCAGGGATTGTAAACGTCCCAAAACCAAACAATGTCACTGAGCTATGGTCTTTTTTAAGGCCTCCTAAATTATTATGATAATTTCTTGCAAAATCTCTCCAGTCAGCTTCAGCCTTTACAAAATATGCTTAAATAGAAGCAACTGTGGAGCTGGACTGCTGCTTGTGATATGGCTTTTGAGGAGGTGAAACAACTGTTGCTCGGTTGCACAGTGCTGGTGCATAATGATGGCAACCGGCCCCTGAAATTAAAATGCAATGCCTCAGCTTATGGGGTGGGCGCTGTGATCTCGCACATTATGGACAATGGAGAGGAGCGCCCCATAGTGTTGCGTCTTCCATGCTGACAGAAACCGAGAAAAAGTGTGCTCTAATAGTATGAGAAGCCTTGTCCATCATCTATGGCGTAAAGAAGTTCCATAAATTTATTTACAGATTGTATTTTGTAATTCACACTCATAACTGACCACAAGCCTCTGCTTGTGTTTCTCGGACCAAAGGCAGCAATACCAACTTTGGCAGCACTTCAAATGCATAGATGGGCATTAGTGTTGATTAGTGTTGAGATAATTATTACACTGAGTATCAGAAATCAGCTGACTGAGACTGGACTGACTAAAGTTTCAAAATCAGGTTTGTTAACTGACACCAGATAGGCACACAGTTCAAAAATGGATGCATTGGCAAAGATAGGGTGAAAAGACTGTTCAAAACCTGGAACTGAACAGACAAACAACTCATGGATTGATACTGGGCAGCAAGATGGTACCAAATCAGAATTGTCAAAGTGATCTAAACTCAACAGTGATTCAACAACAGGCCCCTTGAGAAAAACAGGATTGGCAGATAATTCAGAAACAGACTCCTGGATAGATACTGGATAGACTGACAGGTCATAATCAGATTCATTGACAGAAACTGGGAACACAGACAGTTCAAAATCAGCCTACAAGTCTGGTTCAGAACAGGACGAGAGTTCAGAGATGACCTCCTCAGCCAGGCTAGAGCAGGATAAAAGTTCACAAGCGGCCTTAATGGCTCTGATAGGGCAGACGAGGAGTTCACATAGATGGCCTCTTTAGCCGTGACAGGACTGACAGGGAGTTCACAGACAGCCTCCATAGCCTTGACAAGACAGGCAGAGGGTTCACAGACGACCTCCTTAGCCTTGACATGACTGACAGAGAGTTCACAGACGACCTCTTTAGCTTTGACTGGACAGACAAGGAGTTCACAGATGGCCTCTTTAGCCGTCAAAGAGTTCACAAGTGGGCACCATTACCTTGACCAGAGCTGAAGTGAATGACGCTGCCTCAGGAGGTTCTGCAGCCTCAGCAACCACCTCAACACCAGCAGTGCATCCTTCACACTGGATACCAGACTGGGATACCAAACGACTGACCTTGAATATGAGAAGGTCCTCACTGCAAAACACAAGATCCAGGGGGCGAGGTTGGACCTAGATCCAACTATTCCCACTTTATAAACCGTGTTCTACCGGAAGAAGCTGCATAACGTTACGTTACATGTTCGTGACGTTTCAGGCTTGTAGCCCGTAATAACTAACATTTGCTCTTATAAGTCTAGATTAATATTAGTTGAGATAGATTCATTATGTAGTGTAAGTCTGTAAGTAATGATCACAGTTAAATATATGTCAAAGTTTTGACGGTGTACACACTATTTGATAGCGCCAAGATATGTTTAAGTAACGTTAACTTTAAAAGTACTAACAGTTAACTAGATAACAGCTAGTGCGCACATGTAAAGCTACAGGTGGACTGTTCTTAGCAAGGTGGACTGTCTCTTGGCCGGCAGCCATATCACCCTGGAGCCCAAGACCGGTTTCCCACTGAGGCTAAGCAGGGTTGAGCCTGGTCAGTACCTGGATGGGAGACCTCCTGAGAAAACTAGGTTGCTGCTAGAAGAGGTGCTAGTGAGGCCAGCAGGGGGTGCTCACCCTGTGGTCTGTGTGGGTCCTAGCGCCCCAGTGCAGTGATGGGGACACTATACTGTCAACAAGCACCGTCCTTCGGATGAGACGTTAAACCGAGGTCCTGACTCTCTGTGGTCATTAAAAATCCCAGGATGTCTTTCGAAAAGAGTAGAGGTGTGACCTCGGCCTCCTGGCTCAATTCGCCCATTGGCCTCCTAACAATCCCCATATCTGCTGATTGGCTTCATCACTCCGTCTCTTCTCCACCAGTAAGCTGGTGTGTGGTGGGCGTTCTGGCGCACTATGGCTGCCGTCGCATCATCCAGGTGGATGCTGCACACTGGTGGTGGATGAGGAGATACACCCTGACAAATGTAAAGTGCTTTGAGTGTCTAGAAAAGAGCTATATAAATGTAAGGAATTATTAATTAATTAAGGTAGTTTACACGCTAGCCAGGCTATGCTAACTTGGCAAGAAATAAATTTAACGCTGACCATAGATGCACAGAACAGTGTTGCGACGTGAGAAGATTGCCCTTCAGAGATGCCATGCTGTTACTTTAATTATCATTGCCTGTGTTCAAACCCACCATGGAGCTTCATGGGGTGGCCATGTCTGCAACCACTTATCTCTGGCAGTGCAGCATGAAGGTAGGTTGGCATTTTTTTTTTTTTTTTTTGATATTCTTAATATTATTTTACTCACGTTAACAGTTGCTCATTAACCTAATTTGTTTAATTTAAGCCTCATAGTATTGTAAGACTTGAACAATACAAAACAAAAATTTTAACATGCATCTTTCATTAGCCTTAGTCATAAGTCCTACACAGAATTTTCTTATCAATAATTGTCATTATCCAAATAATGCATTAATGCCTGCAGTACCACATTATGCCAAATATATATATATATATATATATATATATATATATATATACTGTATATATATATATATATATATATATATATATATATATATATATATATATATATATATATATATATATATATATATATATATATATAACCTGCAAGGTACAACTTGCAGTGTAGAGAACAGACACATTTTCACTGTTATTGCCAAACACAGTTACTGTATAAGGAAAGTCCATTTGTGAGTGTTGGCTGAAATTAATTTTAAAGTGCATTAGCCATAAAAGGTGAGAACCAGATTTGCAAAACCATGCTGTCTTTCCAAAATTGTAACTTTCTTCGTTTTATTTCTGACACCATTTACTGTGTTATAGGGAACCTTCAAGACTCAAGAAGGACCAAATGAACTACATGAATGGTTGTCTTGTGGTATACTGTCTGAGCCACTAGCAATTGTACATCATTTTAACTCTCATCCAGTGTTGGGTAAGTTACTCTAAAAAAAAGTAAAAAGTAATAAATTACTAGTTACTAATTACATTAGTGTAGGTTACTGTACAAATGACTCCAAAAAGTACTAAATTTCTTATTACTAATTACTTTCTAAATCCTATATCAACAATGACAAGTTATTGATACAAAGATCGACATGAAATGTTTCTTTTAATTCTTTCAAGTAACTATCTAAATTATTCTGTTCACACTTTAGATTAGGGTCCAATTCTCACTATTGACTATTTTTCCACAATGTACTTCTAATTATTGCTTAGTAATACGTAGCAAAGTAGTTGTTTAGTTTAAGAATCGGTTAGGATTAAGTATTTGGAATAAGGTTTTGAAGAATAAGACATTAATATGTGCTTTTTAAGTAATAATAAACAGCCAATATCCCAGCATTATTCATGCTAATACACAACTAGTTTATTGTGAGAATTGAACAAAGTATTAAGGTGAGAAGGGTACATAAAAATGTTAAGACTTTAAATGCTGATGTTAAATCCATAATAAATAGTTTTTGCTATTTTTGGACCAAAATGTATTTTCGATGCTTCAAAAAATTCTAACTGACCCTCTCTTGTCACATGGACTACTTTGATGATGTTTTTCTTCCCTTTCTGGACATGGAAAGTATACCGTACACACAGTTTCAATGGAGGGACTGAGAGCTCTCGGACTAAATCTAAAATATCTTAAACTGTGTTCCGAAGATAAACGGAGGTCTCACTGGTTTGGAACGACATATGAGTTGGGAGCGAGTTATTAATTACATAATTTTGATTATTGGGTGAACTAACCCTTTAAGGTTAAATGTGATAAAATAATACTATTGCATTAGGTGCTTTTTGAAGTTTTCTTGCAGAGTGTGGAAGTTACTGATCAAACCATTTTCTCCCTGTATGTACTAAAGTTTTTTATATTAGCATTATAAACATGTGATGGTCAACTAATGGCTTTAAATACTGTAAAGGACTACTATTAAACTAGAAAAGTCTTTAGTCAGTGGCAGTCCTAACATATTATACAGTAAGTACTAATTCACATATTTCCTTTTAGTTTTGAAGGTTGAAATGTTGAATAATGGTGTGTAAACAAATGTGTTTGTGATGGATCCTGTCATCCAAGAAAACATATTTATTGAAATAGTTTTACCCCCCCCCCCATTGATTTATTACTCACTTATTACCATATTATACGTGATAACTAACACCTTAAAAATAAAGGTAGCTATATTTATTTTGCATCTGTCAAATTTTTACTCATAATAGACATAATAATTGCCTCAGATTATCCCTGTCTATTAAAATAAATGAAATAAACTAAAGTCACAGCTTAATTTATGCACTTACATTCTTACACTCAAGTTTTAAAACTATTCTGAAAACTCGCACTAACATATAGATGATAACACAGACATTAAAAAAACATTCTCCATGAGTCATTGAACAAAAACTAATGAAATCATCCATTATCACAGGAATTCCCTCAATTACAGTCATTAAATATTAAACCAGAGTACATTGTTTGTGGAAGGAAACACACAGTCATGATTTAAAATCAATTGCAACTCTCAATGCTGCAAGCAACACTCATATTTAATTCATCTTAGCTGGAGATAAATTAATTAATATCAGATTTTATGCATCATGGTTGTCTAATTCTAAAGGGGCAGAAAAAAAAATCATAAATCATAGGATAACCACATGTGTCATTCATGTGTGATGTGAGTAATGATGCAGATGTCTTGGATTTGTATTGTGAAACAATGCTGAATTTAGCTTATTGGTTTGAATCTCAGCTCCATAAACATAGAACGCATGGTCATTGTTTACTGTGTCCAGCTGTCCATGCAATTAAAGTCTCTCCATATGTTGGATGGTCTCGGTGGACTAGATTATGTATTGTCTACTGTTTCCCTCCAGTTTGTTGTCCCCATCAGCCCACAGACAACTTACTCACTCAGACTGTTATTCTAACTCTAGAAGATGTCTCCCCCAGGATTCACTGTTCAGATGGTGTTACCACAGCACAAAGCCATTCGTAATGAACATCAGACTGGACATCCTGTTTGTGTGAGTCACAGTGACTCAGACAGCAACATCAGCACCCATGCTATAGAATAACAGATTCACATGAATGTCATATTGAGTTCCAAATGTCCCTCAATAAAGCGATGCCTAGCCTAGCAGGGGTGTTTTTTTTTTTTTTTTTTTTTTTTTTATACACACTGTGAATATATGAAACAGTTACAGCAGCGATCTGATATTGCCAAAAACCTGCTAAAGGGGAACTGGTGCACATATGGGAGAGAAAAGGAATATATGAGATGGAAAATGAGATGCTGATGCTGATGAAAAGATAAAAGAAGAGAAATCAAAATGCTGGAGGCTAGGGCTTGCACTGTTATCTTGGCCGACTCAGTGCTATCACAGGGCATCTTAGTTCCAGTTTGATGATTGTTTCATGATTATTCATGCACACTAGATGCATAGGCAGAGTTTTTTGGGGCGCTGCCCCGTTCCTGCTTTAGCAAATAAACTGAATCATGGAAATTTGTTGTATTTTTTTAATAAACCCGCAAATAAATATGTGGTGGACTGAGTCACTGCTGGCTGAATTTGACAGGCGATTTTCACATGAAGCATTGGCCTCGAGTGTGGCATCAGTCCTCTACTAAGCATGAACCATATGCAAGCTTTAAAGGGATAGTTCACCCACAAATGAAAAATTGTTTATCTGCTTACAGGTAGGTCATCCAAAATGTAGGTGACTTTGTTTCTTCAGGTGAACACAAACATTTTTTTGAAGTTTTTAACTGAAACCATCTGTCAGTCCTATAATGTCAGTGGATGGGAATCATGGCTTTGAGAAACATAAAACATACACAAACAAAACCAAATTAAATCCTGCAGCTCATGAATATACGAAAAACATGAAATGATTATTCTGTGCAAGAAACTGAACAGTATTTACTATGTATAGATTTTTACCTCTGATTTTCGCCGAAATGTCTGAACTGTCCTGAGCGCATTCACTGTTCTTCTTCAGCCTGCGCTTAAATTGTTTTCTTCTTCTTCCTTTATGGCATTTAAGTGCATTACCCCAACCTATCTCTCAACCACTGACAATTGACACTCTATCTACAATTTCAATTGGGAGTGTCAATGGTCCATTTGAGAGATATGTGGCAGTAATGCACTTACTGTATAAGTCTATATGTGATGCTGTTAATGGAGGACAGGAGGCAAATGCAAGTAAATAATGTTTATTGAATGGAGGTGTGATGAATGGATGCTGGAGATTGACACAGGGACCTCGACGGCAGCACAGACAGATGAGTGGGTGATTTGAGTACGTTGGTAGAGATGATGGTGGTGGTAGATCCGTGAATGGTGGTGATAATCCACAATCGACTGAACAGGAAACAGAGCAAGGGCAGGAACACTGAAGGACGAACAGACATGAACCACAAGGACCTCGAACAACGATCTGACAAACAAGAGACGAAAGACAGGGCATTAAGTAGGCTGTTGGAATGAGCTGCACCTGCCGCTGATCAGCGGAAATACCAAAATGAAACAATTAACATGACGTAACATGAACACAGCAGGAGACGGTGCATTCATGAACCGTGACAGTACCCCTCCTCCTAAGGACGCCTCCTGGCGTCCCCAGAATCTCTTACCTGTCGATTGTAATCATCGATAAGGATGTCCCTAGCAGGCACCCAACTTCTCCCTCCCAGTCCACCAAGTACTGAAATCCGCGTCCCCTCCGTCTAGAGTCCAGAATGCGATTGACCGAATAAGAGGGTTTTAGGCGGATTAATGGGAGATTGAAATACGGGCTTTATTTTTGACACATGAAAGGCGGGATGAATTGTCCTGTATGCAGGAGGGAGTTTAAGGCGGACTGCCACCGGGCTAATGATCTTGGTGACAGTAAATGGGCCAATAAATTTGGGAGCCAATTTATTAGATACGGAGTGGAGAGGAATATTTTTAGTAGCAAGCCACACTTTTTGACCCACAACGTATACGGGAGGCCTAGACCGGTGGTGTTCGGCTTTGGCCTTAGTGCGCACCCCCACTTGGAGTAGAATCTCGCGGGCTCTAGTCCAAGTGCGGTGACACCTCTGGACGAAGGTGTGAACGGAGGGGACCGCAACTTCGGATTCCAAACTGGGAAAAATAGGTGGCTGGTAACCTACACTACACTGAAAAGGAGATAGGCCCGTAGCTGATATTGGTAAGGTATTGTGGGCGTACTCCACCATAGACAATTGTTGGCTCCAGGAGGAAGGATTCTTGGAGACCAAACATCTCAACACCCTTACCAAAAAATGGTTGGCTCTCTCGGTTTGACCATTGCTCAGGGGATGAAACCCTGAGGACAGACTTACAGTCGCTCCCAGTAATCTACAGAATTCTCGCCAAAATTTGGACACAAATTGGGGTCCCCTGTCGGAAACCACGTCTATTGGCTTTTCTTATCACTGCTATGCTGATGACACCCAACTCTACTTCTCATTCCAGCCTGATGACCCGACGGTAGCTGCTCACATTTCAGCCTGTCTGAGTGACATTTCTAGCTGGATGAATGACAATCACCTTCAGCTTAACCTTATAAAGACTGAACTACTGGTGATTCCAGCTAACCCATTGATTCATCACAACTTCTCTATACAGCTGGGCTCACAACTTCTCTATACAGCTGGGCTCATCCCTCAGGGGATGAAACCCTGAGGACAGACTTACAGTCGCTCCCAGTAATCTACAGAATTCTCTCCAAAATTTGGACACAAATTGGGGTCCCCTGTCAGAAACCACGTCTATTGGCTTTTCTTATCACTGCTATGCTGATGACACCCAACTCTACTTCTCATTCCAGCCTGATGACCCGACGGTAGCTGCTCGCATTTCAGCCTGTCTGAGTGACATTTCTAGCTGGATGAATTACAATCACCTTCAGCTTAACCTTACAAAGAATGAACTACTGGTGATTCCAGCTAACCCATTGATTCATCACAACTTCTCTATACAGCTGGGCTCGTCAACCATAACTCCTTCGAGGACAGCCAGAAACCTAGGAGTTGTGATGGATCATCAATTAAGCTTCACTGACCACATTGCTACAACGACCTGGTCCTGCAGGTTTGCCTTATACAACATTAGGAAGATTAGACCCTTCCTGTCAGAGCAAGCAACCCAACTTCTTGTCCAAGCTCTTGTTCTCTCCAGACTGGACTATTGTAATGCTCTCCTGGCGGGCCTTCCTGCATGTACTGTCAAGCCTCTGCAAATGATCCAGAATGCAGCAGCGAGGGTTGTCTTCAATGAGCCAAAAAAAGCTCATGTTACTCCTCTCCTCTTCAGGTTACACTGGCTACCAGTAACTGCTCGCATCAAATTCAAGGTACTGATGCTTGCCATCAGTACAAGACGACCACTGGCACGGCACCAACTTACATAAACTCACTGGTTAAATCCTATGTGCCCTCCAGAAGTTTGCGCTCTGCAAGTGAACAACGCCTTGTGGTGCCATCCCAAAGAAATTCAAAATCACTCTCACGGACCTCTTCCTGGACTGTGCCCAGCTGGTGGAATGACCTCCCAATCTCAATTCGTACAGCTGAGTCTTTACTCATTTTCAAGAAACATCTAAAGACTCATCTTTTTCGCCTGCACTTAACCTACTAACACCAGTACTTTTTCTTTTTATCGTCTTTTTCATTTAATAAAAAAAAAATAAAAAAATAAAAATAAAATAAAATGTATATATACCTGGCTATGCGTTCTATACTAGACTAACTGAGACTTGTCATGGCACTTGTATTCTGTTGTTGTTCTCTTGTTGACCTGACTGCTTCTATTGTTCTCATTTGTAAGTCGCTTTGGATAAAAGCGTCTGCTAAATGATTAAATGTAAATGTAAATGTAATGTATTGGAAGGCCATGTAAACGGAAAACGTGATCTACAACGGTCAACGTGGTCTCCTTGGCTGAGGGTAATTTGGGCAAGGGAATAAAGTGGGCCGCCTTCGAGAACCGGTCCACCATGGTCAAAACTACCGTGTTGCCCTGGGATGGCGGGAGGGCGGTAATAAAATCTAGAGCAATGTGGGACCAGGGTCTCGAAGGAACTGGCAGCGGTTGAAGTAACCCATCAGGGGGCCGTTTAGAAGTCTTACCAATGGCACAAACCGAGCAAGCCAAAACAAAACTGTGAATGTCATGAGCCATAAGTGCCCACACATTAGAGCAATGTCCCCATTGGATAACATTGGACCTTAATCCCTCTGGCACAAATAAGCGATTGGGTGGGCACCCGGGCGGAGGCGTTACCCCTTCTAAGGCCGTCTTGACCTCGATTCGAACTCCCATGTGAGTGTGGAGACCACTAATGTCTCAGGAAAAATACACTCGGGAGTGGACAGGCGTTCGGACCAGTCAAGAATACGTGACAAAGGGTTTAATATTTTTGGAACCCGGGCGGTACGAGATAGTAAAATCAAAACGCCCACCGAGCCTGCCTGGAGTTCAACCTTTTGGCAGTGCTAATGTATTCTAAATTCTTGTGGTCTGTCCATACAATAAAAGGAACCCCCGATCCTTCTAACCAGTGTCGCCATTCCTCTAATGCCAACTTAACTGCCAACAATTCTCAGTTACCAATATCGTAATTTCATTCGGCAGGAGATAAACGATAAGAAAAATATGTGCATGGGTGGACCTTGTCGTCTGAGGGAGAACGTTAAGATAACACCGCTCCTACCCCCACCTCCGACGCTTTGACCTCCACCACAAACTGACATGCTGGGTCAGGGGTGATCAAGATTGGGGCTGAAACGAAGCAGCTCTTCAGTTTGGCAAACACAGCCTCAGCTGTGTCTGACCACCTGAACGCAGTCTTGGCGGAGGTCAAGGCGGTCAGAGGTGAGGCTAGTTGGCTGGAGTTGCGAATAAAACGCTGGTAGAAGTTTGCGAACCCCAGAAACCTCTGTAGGGCCTTACGGGAATCTGGACTTGGCCTCTCTACCACGGTCTTAACCTTCTCGGGATCCATGCGTATTCCCTTAGTCAACATGATATACCCTAGAAATGGAATCGACTGTGCATGAAACTCGCATTTCTCCGCCTTGACAAAAAGCCCATTCTCTAGCAACCTCTGAAGCACTCGTCGAATGTGCTGCACATGTTCCTGGAGAGAAGAAGAAAAAAATCAATATGTCGTCCAGGTAGACATATATGAACTGATCAATCATATCTCGCAGCATGTCGTTGACGAGTGCCTGGAAGACCGCTGGGGAGTTGGAAAACCCAAAGGGCATAACCAAATATTCAAAGTGCCCTCTGGGGGTATTAAAGGAGGTCTTCCATTCATCCCCCTCCCTGATACGGACCAAATGATAAGCAGTGCGTAACTCCAGTTTTGTGAAAATCGACGCTCACTGCAACCTCTCAAAGGCTGAAGACATCAACAGCAAATAATAAGTATTCTTTACCGTGATGTTGTTCAGTCCCCGGTAATCAATACAAGGTCGCAGTGATCCGTCCTTCTTCCCCACAAAAAAGAACCCAGCCCCCGCTGGAGAAGAGGAAGGGCGGATGAACTTCGAAGCTAGAGAATCAGAAATATATTTCTCCATAGCCTCCCTTTCCTGAACAGAAAGTGAATACAATTTGCCTTTAGGCGGAGACTTACCTGACAGTAATTCTATGGCACAGTTTTAGGGATGATGCGGAGGAAGAGAAGCAGCGCGAGACTTACTGAACACTTCCTTCAGGTGGAGGTACTCCGCGGGCACGTTAGACAAATCCACCGTCTCCTCCTGTAACACAGACATAGACACAGACGGACAGGCAGACACTAAACAAGACTCATGACAGTTTTTACACCAGGTAAGAATGGAGTTAGACGACCAATCTATTTTGGGGTTATGGAGGAGGAGCCAAGGTTGACCGAGGACTATGGGTGCCAGGGGAGAGTCAAGTATGTGGAAGGAAATGGTTTCAGAGTGATTGCCTGATGTGATGAGGGTGATGTCTTCAGTGATGTGAGATATGACTGGGAGTTTCTGTCCATTGAGGGCGTGAACAGTGATGTGGTGTGGAAGGGCTCTGAGGGGAATGTGTAGTCGGTGTGCCAGTGTGCTGTCCAAGAAATTACCCTCTGCCCCTGAGTAGTGCTTGACAGTCATAGGTCTGTGCTGACCATCTTAGTCTTACCGGAAGGAGCGTAGATGATGATGAGGTCTTCTCGGCAGAGATCCCACCCGATAGTAGCCTCATACGTACTACCGGGCTTGGCCCTTTTACCAGACAGGTGTAAGCATGATGTCCAGTTCCCCCTTAGTAGAGGCACAGGCCAAGGGACCTCCGCCTCTCCTTCTCCTCCCAGGAAAGCCGAGCTCGCCCTACCTGCATGGGCTCGTGATCGTAGGAGGGGCTGGCCACATCCCCGCTGCTGATCCCCACGTCATTCGGTGTTCTGGATGTGGTACTGGGTAAGCTCCGCCTCTCCATCCGCGTCAGACGTGCGTCGACCCGCAAAGTCAGTTCTATGAGCCCATTCAGGGAAGTGGGGAGATCCAGGGCGTAGATCTCCTTCTGGACGTGGTCAACCAGCCCATGCAGGAACATGTCCCACTGCGCCTCCTCGTTCCAATGACACTCCACCACCAGGGTTCGGAACTCGATGGAATAGTCCGAGACGGATCTTTCATGCTGATGTTGCTCCGGCCGCCTCCATCCCGGCGACGGCACGATCAAAGACCCGTCTCATCTTGGTGGAGAATGCCTGAAACGAGGCGCAGCATGGGTCCTGGTTCTCCCACACCGCTGTTCCCCATAATGCCGCCCTCCCAGAGAGCAGGGTTAACACGGAGGCCACTTTGGCCCTCTCATTGGCGAAGGTTCTGGGTTGGAGGGAAAAGTGCATGTCACAGCGGGTTAAAAAAGCTCTACAAAAGTTGGGCTCACCTGAGTAAGTCTGAGTAAGGCTGGGAGGGGGTGTCTGATGGTGCTGGAGGAACAGGCGGTGTGAGTGGCACAGTGGGAGCTTGTAGTAGCTGGAACTGTTGGGTGAGCTTGGACACCTGGGTCACCAAAGCCTGAACCGCATGACCAGTGTCTTTAAGATTCCTTTCCTGGGAGTCCATCCTCCGAACACTGGTGCTGAGAAAATCTTCAAGGGCGGAAGGTTGATTACTCGCTGCCTCCATGTTGGTCGAATCGTTCTGTGACGCTATTAATGGAGGACAGGAGGCAAATGCAGGTAAATAATGTTTATTGAAAGGAGGAGTGATGAATGGATGCTGGAGATTGACGCAGGGACCTCGACGGCAGCATAGACAGATGAGTGGGTGATTTGAGTGCGTTGGTAGAGATGATGGTGGTGGTAGATCCATGAAGGGTGGTGATAGTCCGTGAATGGTGGTGATAATCCAGAATCGACCGAACAGGAAACAGAGCAGGGGCAGGAACACTGAAGGACGAACAGACATGAACCACAAGGACCTCAAACAACGATCTGACAAACAAGAGACGAAAGACAGGGCATTAAGTAGGCTGTTGGAATGAGCTGCACCTGCCGCTGATCATCACCAACATGAAACAATTAACATGACGTAACATGAACACAGCAGGAGACGGTGCATTCATGAACCGTGACACTATAAGGACAGTTCAGACATTGCGGTGAAAATCATAGGTAAAAATATTTATAAATACTCAGTTTCTTGCACAGACTGATCATTATGTGTCTTTCCACATCAATGTATTGTCACAAGCCGCAGGGTTTAATTTTGTTTTGTTTGTGTATGTTTTATGTCTCTCGAAGCTGTGATTCCCATCCACTGACATTATAGGACTGACAGACTGAAACAGTTTCAGTAAAAAATCTCTGTTTGTGTTCTGCTGAAGAAACAAAGTCACCTCTATCTTTGATGCCCTGAGGGTAAGCAGATTAACATCAAATTTTCATTTTTGGGTGAACTATACCTTTGAGATTCACCCTCAGCTTGTGACAGCTGAAATGGATCTTGTGAAATGTGCATTCACATTGCCGATCAAACTTGAGAAACTTAAAGGTGAAGTACGGAAGGACAAATATCCAAACCTTTTCAGACTACTGCAGCTTGCACTCACTTCTGCCCATTGTTTCGGCAACATCAGAAGTAAGTTTAATATTCTATTATGAGCTCCGATCTAACACACTGAGAAAGATTTGACTGAAAACTTATCAGAAGAGATGAAAGAAAGACACTGGTCACCTATGCAATTTCGGATTTCTCTATAAGTTTGATTGGGTTCAAGTCAGAGCTCTTATTGGGCAACTCAAGGACATTCACAAAGTTTTTATCATCATATATGATCACGGAACTCAACTAGAGTGACCATTAGCTTCTTGTTCACCACTCTTACCCTTCTTCATCAATTGCTCATTTTGGTGAAGATGCCAGCTCTAGGGAGAGTCCTGGTTGTTTGAAACTTCTTCCATTAAGGATAATGAAGGCTACATGCTTCTGTGAGCCTTCAATGCAACATTTTTTTTTCTGCACTTTTCCACAAATCTGTGTCTTGAAACAATCCTGCCTCTGAGCTCTACAAGCAGTTCTTTTGACCTCAATGCTTGGTTTTTGCGATGATATGCATTTTCAGCTGTTAGACCTTTTATTGACAGTTGCGTGTGCCTTTAGAGATCATACCCATTCAAATGAATTTGCCATAGGTTAACTCTTACCAAAGTTTAGTCAAATTTACAGGCAATGTGTAAAGTTCCTGAGCTAAATTTATAAGAATTAAATTTTTGCCTATCACTATCAATCACAAATATAAATAGGCCTATATAAATCTTAAAACAAGTGAAAACAATGAAATTCCAAATATCTTTTGAGAAGCAATGGTACTTGCTTTATAGTACTCAAAGTGAGCACACTATCCCTCAAACACACATCACTATGGTACACACTATATATATATATATATATATATATATATATATATATATATATATATATATATATATATATATATATATATATATATATATTAAAATATTATATTAACACCTCCAGGATTCCTTGTTAAGAGACCCATATAGTTAAAATTCAAAACCAATTGATTACTATCCTGCTGTTCAGTGTGTGAACTCCTAATGACAGCGCAGCACAAGCTGGGGGAAGACACAAAACCTTTGTTCTCCCCATTGTTTGCAATTTCACTGTGCATGTCTTTAATGAGATAAAAGGAAACAGAGACCTCGTTAGTTGAACAATAGGTGACAGACTGGCAATTCATCTTTAGCAGCATGAGGAATATAGTGATTGACAGTGTTGACTGCTGGATTCATTATCGGTCATAAGTCATTGAGCAGTGTGCATAATTTAGCATTGATCATTAAGTATTTTAGTAATTATTATTCAAAGACCACTGGTTGATTTATGCACAATTATATCTGAGCATGACCGTCAGGTTACATTGAGGACAATGACTCTAGATATTGATAACTGAAGTTCCTAAAATTGTAAAGAATGTCTTTCTAAAGAAGTAAAGTTTTTCTACACATCATTATTTTCCATAACATTCAAGCCTATAGAAACATAACATCATGACTGACAACCTGTGACCATGAATACTTCAAAAAGATATGGGAACTTTGAATTGCTCTGAAGGTCAGGACAGAAATAGTACAGTGAGTCAACATTTTTGAACAGAGGGCCTTACTTGAAAGCTGATTGGAAAATGTCAAAATGGCCTTTTAGCAAGATGAACCCTACTACACATGGTCATTATATTAATATGACCACTCAGGCCACTGACACTTATGCCACTTTAATCTCTTTATTGTGTGTAATTAAAACAATGTATCTGCATGAGGTATATAAACAGTTTGCAGTTTTTAAAATAAAAGTGAGAAAGAGAAAACTTGTGTCAACTGTGTGGGTGTTTGAATAAGCAATATATGTTCTGTAAGTATGTCTCTTTATACAGTATGTGTATATTTATATAAAGGATTTGTTCACTTCCAGAATAAAATTTTCTTGACAATTTACTCACCCCATGTCATCCAAATCGTTCATGTCTTTCTTTCTTCAGCTAAAAATAAATTAAGATTTTTGAGGAAAACATTCCAGGATCTTTATATGGACTTCAATGGGAGCCAACAGGTTGAAGGTTGAAATGGCAGTTTTTAATGCAGCTTCAAATGGCTTTATACAAACCCATCCAAGGAATAAGTGTCTTATCTAGCGAAATAGTACACACACAAACACACACACACACATTTTAGAAAATGACAGATCGTTTTTCTAAGACCTTTATTCCTCTGCGGAACAAGGCACCAAGCCCCCAATGACTCCCCGGGCAACGCAGAAAAAATGGCTGCGCATTGCTTTGTGTGTGTGTGTGTGAGTATGTGTTTGTTCACAACTCACACTGTTGTGTGAATGCACTTGGATGGGTAAATACAGACACATATTCTGAGTAAGAGACACCATACTTGGCCACACGTTACTTCAGTTCACTTCACTTTAAGTTAGAGATCCAACATGCCTCTTAATAGGCTATCATGAGGAGAATAAATAAATGGAATGTAACTGACATCTTGATAAACTGCCCAAAGAAAGTTCTTTAAAATGCAGTAGGAGATCTTGGAAATAGCACTGAAAGCGTACGTCCAACCCTCCCTACAAAATGCCGTCCAAAGCTATGCCCTTGGACCAGAGGTGTCAAGTAACGATGTACAAATACTTCATTACCTTACTTAAGTAGAAATTTTGGGTATCTATACTTTACTGGAGTAATTATTTTTCAGCCGAATTTTTACATCTACTCCTTACATTTTCATGCAATTATCTGTACTTTCTACACCTTACATTTTAAAAATAGGTTCGTTACTGCTTTTACACAGTCGGACAGAGTGACAGTGGTGTCCTACATAAATCACCAAGGCTGCCTTTCGTCCAGCCACCTCTGAGCACTGGCAAAGCGCACCTTGGAATGGACATAACCCAGGCTGTGATAGCTCAAGGCGACACATATACCTGGCAGGAAAAATCTGGGAGCAGACATGATATCTTGGAGCAATGTACCCTCAGTTGAGTGGATGATCCATCCCCAGACGATTCTCAAAATCGAGGAGATTTTTTACCCTCTCAGGACTGCCTTCTTTGTCAGGCAAGCAAGACTGAGCAGTCACAGCCATTCCGGCAATCTGTCCAGTTTTTTGTCTGCTTTGGTGGCCGCACCAAGGGGTCTTCAGTCTCAAAGCAGTGCCTTTCGCGTAGGATAGTCGACGGTATCGCTCTGTGTTACTCCTCTATGGGCCTTGAGTGCCCCATAGGAGTAAGAGCTCCCTCCACAACAGGGATGGCCTCTTCTTGGGCCTGGTCTAGTTGTGTCTCTATCAAGGACATCTGTGAGGCGGCCGGCTGGTCCTCGCCGTCCACTTTTGTCAGAATCTATAACCTGGACGTCCCGACCTTGCATGCTCATGTCCTTTTGGTATGAAAACGATGGCCTCTATCAGACTCTGTCATCATGCCACCTCCAGGGATCTAGCTCCCTCTTAGCAGCGTAAAGGGTTCGATGGCTCCGGCCCTCTCACTTGTCCCCTGGACCACAAGGTGTCCAAGATAAGTCTTGTCGTTCCCTACCGTGGCATGGCCCGGTTGAATTCGATCAGTTCCCTGAGATACGGAATGAGTACTGCGGTATATGCCTTGCCACGAGGCTGCAGCTTCATTTTAAACTTGTACAGTATAATTTCAGAGTGTCAAATAGAAAGCAAGAAATATCAACAACAACAACAAAAATATATAGTTTAAGTATGCTGTAGTGCCGCGTTTCCACCGCAGGAACATTACCCAGTAACTAGGGACTTTGGCCTAGTACTCGGTGTGTTTCCACCGCAGGAACCAGGAACTAAATAAAGTTCTGGGTAAAAAAAAAATGCCCCTCAGAAAGTCCCTGCTGGCAAGGTAGTACTTTTTCAAAGTTCCGGAACTTTCAGGGGCGGGACTTGGGCGCTAAACATCCTGATTGGTTGAGTTCACCCAGCATTGGTTGGGTTCAACCATCATTTTTCGGATTACTGTTATTGTGTCATGAAATGTAATTTTTAAAGTATTTTAGGTAAGAATGTAGTTGTTTAAAACTCAAATCTATGATTTATTTATAAAGACTGCGCCTATTTAAAAATGTGTTTCACCGATCTCTGAGACGTGAGCTCCACGCAATCAGCGGGAGTTCAGTCCTCATGTATCTGCTGATAGCAGCCTCACCTCAGCTAGACCTTGTGATATGTGCCGCTGGCTCTGATGTCTCTTTAGTGGTTAAACATAATATATCATTCGTTTTGGGTAAATGAAATGAAAATTAAAGGAGGCAGTGGTATTTGATTTCCTATTTCATTTTATTGTAAATATACACAGAGGAAAATTGCAGTGGCCATGGTCAGCTGACTGAAGTTATTTGCATCGTGGCGGACATCACACTCCTGAGTCAATGTACAAAGTCCGATCTACCGAGGCTGCACATCCAAAATCAGCGTAGTTTGTATTGAGAAATGTGCGCAGACCTACGTCACCAGTCTATTTGCCTAATCTTCCCGGTACTTTACACCATGGTGGAAACGCAGAAAGCAACAGGTCTGGGGGGAAAAAAAGTTCCTAGGAAAAAAAACTCCGGGTAATTTCGGTGAAAACGCAGCATAAACTTGCTTTCTAATTGACAGAAAATGGCACTGCATAAATACCATCCATCCATCCATCCATCATCTTCTGCTTATCCGGGGCCGGGTCACGGGGGCAACAGTCTAAGCAGAGACGCCCAGACTTCCCTCTCCCACAGCTCATGACCATAGGTGAGAGTAGGAACTTCCCTCACTCCTGAACAAGACCCCAAGATACCTGAACTCCTCCACTTGAGGTTGGAACTCTCCACCAACCTGAAGTGGGCAATCCACCCTTTTCTGACTGAGAACCATGAACCAGGTGCTGATTCTCATCCCAGCCGCTTCACACTCGGCTGCAAACCATCCCAGTGCACGCTGAAGGTCCTGGTCTGAGGAAGCCAACACAACAAATCGTATGGTCCCCAAACCGGACACTCTCTGGTCCTTGGCTGCACCTAGAAATTCTGTCCATAAAAATTATGAACAGAACCGATGACAAAGGGCAGCCCTGCCGGAGTCCAACATGCACTGGGAACAGGTCTGACTTAATGCCGTCGATGCGAACCAAACTCTTGCTGCGGTCGTACATGGACCAAACAGCCCTAAGCAGGGGGCCGCCGACCCCATACTCCCAGAGCACCCTCCACAGGATGTTGCGAGGAACACAGTCGAATGCCTTCTCCAAATCCACAAAAAACACGTGGATTGGTTGGGCAAACTACCATGAACCCTCCAGTACCCTGGAAAGGGTATAGAGCTGGTCCAGTGTTCCACGACCGGGACGAAAACCACACTGTTCCTCCTGAATCTGAGGTTCCACCATCGGCCGAATTCTCCTCTCCAGTACCCTGGCATAGACTTTCCCGGGGAGGCTGAGAAGTGTGATCCCCCTATAATTGGAACACACTCTCCGGTCCCCCTTCTTGAAAAGAGGGACCACCACCCCATCTGCCAATCCAGAGGTACTGTCCGCAACCGCCATGCGATGTTGCAGAGGCATTTAGAGAAAGTTGTGTCTGCTCAATTGAGCACCTTCCTGCATAAAAATGATCTGTATGAAGAATTTCAGTCAGGTTTCAGGCCCCACCATAGCACAGAAACTGCACTTGTTAAAATTACAAATGACCTGCTCCTTGCGTCAGACCAAGGCTGCATCTCATTTCTAGTCTTACTTGATCTTAGTGCTGCGTTCGACACCATAGATCATGACATACTCATAGATCGATTACAAAACTATACAGGTATTCAAGGGCAGGCTCTAAGATGGTTTAGATCCTACCTGTCCGATCGCTACCATTTTGTTTACTTAAATGGGGAGTCATCTCATTTATCATCAGTAAAATATGGAGTGCCACAAGGATCCGTCCTAGGTCCCCTTCTATTTTCAATATATATGTTGCCCCTTGGTAATATTATTAGAAAATACGGAATTAGCTTCCACTGTTATGCTGATGATACTCAGCTATATATCTCAACGAGACCAGATGAAACTTCCCAATTATCTAAGCTAACAGAGTGTGTTAAAAATGTAAAAGATTGGATGACACACAATTTTCTCCAATTAAATTCGGATAAGACAGAGATACTAATTATTGGACCAAAAAACACTACACAGAATCTTGTAGATTACAATCTGCAACTAGACGGATGTACTGTTACTTCCTCTACAGTCAGAAATCTGGGTGTTATATTAGACAGCAATTTGTCTTTTGAAAATCATATTTCCAATGTTACAAAAACTGCATTCTTCCATCTTAGAAACATTGCCAAGCTACGAAACATGTTATCTGTTTCTGATGCAGAAAAGCTAGTTCATGCATTCATGACCTCTAGACTGGACTATTGTAATGCACTTCTAGGTGGTTGTCCTGCTTCGTCAATAAACAAGCTACAGGTCGTCCAAAATGCAGCAGCTAGAGTCCTTACCAGGTCAAGAAAATATGATCATATTACCCCAATTTTACAGTCTCTGCACTGGCTACCTATTAAGTTCCGTATCAATTACAAATTATCATTACTTACCTATAAGGCCCTAAATGGTTTAGCTCCAGAGTACCTAACTAGCCTTCTACCACGTTACAACCCATCACGCACCCTAAGGTCACAAAACGCTGGACTTTTGGTCGTTCCTAGGATAGCAAAGTCCACTAAAGGAGGTAGAGCTTTCTCACATTTGGCTCCCAAACTCTGGAATAGCCTTCCTGATAATGTTCGGGGTTCAGACACACTCTCTCTGTTTAAATCTAGATTAAAAACACATCTCTTTCGCCAAGCATTCGAACAATGTATCTTTTTAATTGTGAGTGTAGTTGCATCTGTTCAAAGGTGCATTTTTATTCATTAACTTGGGTTAAACTAATTTTACTTTGTTGGATCAGCAGCTATGCTAATGATGTCTGTATTTTGTTTCTATGTTTCGCCACGGGATTTACATCCCGTGGTAACTAGGATTTAAACAAGCTCCAGTCTGGATCCAGAACACCTGAGAAGAGATGATGCTGACCCTCAGAGGACCCCAGATGATGCTACCTTGAATCAACAAACAGAACTAACAATTATTGCTAAATGTGTCACTGAATCATATAATAACTTAATTAATAATATTGATAGTTCATCGTCTAGCTGACTACGTCTTGTATTATTATTATTATTATTTTTATTTTTTTTTAAAATCCTGTCAAATGTGCACAAACTACTAGCTACTACTAAATATTGTAGAAACATAATTTTCTGTAAAGTTGCTTTGTAACGATTTATTTTGTAAAAAGCGCTATACAAATAAACTTGAATTGAATTGAATTGAATGTCAGCCAAGACAGCCCTCATCCAGGATCTCATCCACCCCCGGTGCCTTGCCACCGAGGAGCTTTTTAACTACCTCGATGACTTCAGCCTTCAGTAGAATGATGGAGTCTCCAGTCGGAGCACTTTCCAGCACCCCTCCCAGAGACTCCAAGAGGACCGGGTAGTCCGCACTGCCGTTCGACCCGTAGGCACAAACAACAGTGAGAGACCTATCCCCAACTCGAAGGCGCAGGGAAGCAACCCTCTCGTTCACCGGGGTGAACTCCAACACATGGCGGCTGAGCTGGGGGGCTATAAGCAAACCCACTCCAGCCCTCCGCCTCTCACCATGGGCAACTCCAGAGTGGTAGAGAATCCAGCCTCTCTCAAGAAGTGCGGTTCCAGAGCCCAAGCTGTGCGTGGAGGTGAGCCCAACTACCTCTAGTCGGTACCTCTCGACCTCCCGCTCAAGCTCAGGCTCCAACGAGGTGACATTCCACATCCCTAAAGCCAGATTCAGTGTCCAGAGATCGGGTCGTCGGGGGTCTCGCATTCGACTGTCGCCCGATCCACTATGCACCGGCCCCTTACACTCCCTCCTGCAGGTGGTGAGCCCACAGGAGGGTGACCCCACGTCACTCCTTCGGGCTGAGCCCGGCCAGACCCCATGTCCTTGATGTGAATGTTAACATAAGGGGTTTGTGAACAATTCTTAGTCTGGCCTGACACCAAGGACCTGTTTGCCTTGGGAGACCCTACCAGGAGCATATAGCCCCAGACAACATAGCTCCCAGGATCATTCGGGTACTCAAACCTCTCCACCACGATAAGGTGACAGTTCAAGGAGAGGTGTATAAATACCTGCTGAAGAGAAAAGAAAATCAAAATCAAAACTTCAAAACTACTCTGAGCATTTTTCAACACAATGTACTACTGTCATAATTGTTGAAAATCTCGTATCACACTATATATTAAGTTGTAGTCAAAGTGTTTCATGGGGGCTTGTGGAACTTTTCTTTTCTTTCTTTCTTTTTTTTTTTTGTCCATATGGAATTAGGGTTGTAACGATATTAGGTGTATTCAACTTTATGTGGCACCACACAGACCGGTCAGCAGCTGGCTTGTAGAAGTGCATGCTGGTAAAATTTTTTGTCAAAGTACGTCAATAGCATTTCGAGAGCAGCTGGCTGACTCAGCTGGTGCAGCTTTTTCAGAGCGACTGCAGGACTGCAGTTTCACGACTGGCGTAATTCACCACATGACAACAATGACACGTTTCTAACATCTTCAGTTCCAATACTGCTCACAAATCTGTTTTTAGAACAGTAAAAGCATTATTTTTTTGTAGTTTCAATGTCATTTTGAGTCAAATTTGATAAAAAAAACACTGAGAGAAGCATATATACCCTCCCTTTATTAGTATTTAAATAGTAAGTTTAAAAGTCCCATTTTCCGCGCATTTTTGAAGCTTTGATTGTGTTTACAGTTTTCTATATAACATGTGTTCATTTGTCGCGTGTAAAAAAACACAGTATTTTTCACCCAATTCACCTATCTGTATACCGCTGTTTTCATTGTAATATAAATGGGCTGATGACTTCCTTGTTCTATAAAGTCCCTCCTTAAGAAATACGTAACGAGCTCTGATTGTGCCAGTGATTCCTGTATTGTGATTCGACAGCAGCTGAGCGCAGGCTGCCCTCCTGGAAATGCGATTGGGCTAGTTTTGAGAAGCAAGTGGGCAGGAGCATGGGCTGGAGATGTACTTCTAATCACAGGAGCGTTTTTACTGACGAGATGTGCATGAAAATCGCATTAGATTTTTTTGCACAGCCCTAATATCTAGTTAACAAAGCTAAACAGCATTGCCCTTTGTGTAATAAGTTACAAAAACTGTTAAATGCACCAACTTAAATAATAAAATACACTTACCGGTTGTGGTCCATAAACAACGCCTTCTCCAGACAAAGAAGGAACTGCTCCATCTTTCAGGAATAATCGATAATTATGTGCGAATCCGACATTAAACTGATTGAGATTGAGGAAGCTGTCCTCAGCAAGCTGTCCTCAGCTAAATGTGCTACACATAGTTTTACATGTGGATTATAATTTTCGGGAACCGAGTTAAAAATTAATTGCAACCCTTAATGTACAGCATCCCTGGGAAGGCCGTACATAAACAGTTGCTAAGGAAAAAGTTTCTAAAACATCTGTTTATTTGACAAATATTGCATGTTATTCACTTCATCTGTGATAGATTATGTAAACACCACAAGAGCATCACTACCGGGAGCAGAAAGTGTCTGATTGATGTCTCCACTTTCAGTGGAGCTGCAAGCTGCAAGCGGCTACTCTCGCTGATCAGTCTGTGCAAAGCTGTATGAAGTCGAACACACCTTTTATTAATATTGTGTAGTACATTTAAGCTCCAAAGGGAAATCTACATAAATAATAAATAATAAAAATAATCATATATTTATGATTAATTACAATTAATTATTAACAACATTCATTAGCAAAACAGTGTGTCAATAATGAAAAATGACAGTTAAAAGCAGTTCATCATTGAATTCAGTGATTTCATCTCTGTTCAGTTTAAATAGTGTCTGTGCATTTATTTGCAATCAAGTCAGCGATATCGCTGTAGATGAAGTGACCCCAACTAAGCAAGCCAGAGGCGACAACGGCAAGGAACCGAAACTCCATTGGTGACAGAATGGAGAAAAAAACCTTGGGAGAAACCAGGCTCAGTTGGGGGGCCAGTTCTCCTCTGACCAGACGAAACCAGTAGTTCAATTCCAGGCTGCAGCAAAGTCAGATTGTGCAGAAGAATCATCTCTTTCCTGTGGTCTTGTCCTGATGGTCATCTGAGACAAGGTCTTTACAGGGGATCTGTATCTGTGTCTTTCATAGGTGTAGAGGTCCTTTCTAGGTGCTGATCCACCATCTGGCCTGGATACGTACTGGATCCAGGTGACTGCAGTGACCCTCTGTTCTGGATACAGACTGGATCTGGTGGCTACGGTGACCTCGGAATAAGAGAGAAACAGACTAATATTAGCGTAGATGCCATTCTTCTTATAATGTAGCAAGTACATCGGGTGGAATGGGAAGTGTTCCCGGTTCCGGCTGCCTAATTAATGCAGCCTAAAAATCCTTTAACGGATTTGGATATTAAAAGCATATTAGTATGTTATGTGTAAGCCAGGTTAAAGAGATGGGTCTTCAATCTAGATTTAAACTGCAAGCATGTGTCTGCCTCCCGAACAATGTTAGGAAGGTTATTCCAGAGTTTAGGCGCCAAATAGGAAAAGGATCTGCCGCCCGCAGTTGATTTTGATATTCTAGGTATTATCAAATTGCCTGCTTTTTGAGAATGTAGCGGATGTACAGGATTGTAATGTAAAAGGAGCTCATTCAAATACTGAGGTGCTAAACCATTCAGGGCTATTCAAGTAATAAGCAATATTTTAAAATCTATACGATGTTTGATAGGGAGCCAGTGCAATGTTGACAGGACCGGGCTAATATGGTCATACTTCCTGGTTTTAGTAAGAACTCTTGCTGCTGCATTTTGGACTAGCTGTAGTTTGTTTACTAAGCGGGCAAAACAACCACCCAATAAAGCATTACAATAATCTAACCTTGAGGTCATCGTGGCTTTTTAAGGAAAGATTGCGATCAAATAGCACACCTAGGTTCCTAACTGATGATGAAGAATTGACAGAGCAGCCATCAAGTCTTAGACAGTGTTATAGGTTATTACATGCAAAGTTTTTAGGTCCTATAATTAACACCTCTGTTTTTTCAGAATTTAGTAGTAAGAAATTACTCATCATCTAGTTTTTTTATATCGACTATTAGTATTTAAAATTGGTGTGTTTCACCGGGCTGCGAAGAAATATAGAGCTAAGTATCATCAGCATAACAGTAAAAGTTAACACCATGTTTCCTGATGATATCTCCCAAGGGTAACATATAAAGCGTGAAGAGTAGCGGCACTAGGACTGAGCCTTGAGGTACTCCATACTGCACTTGTGATCGATATGAGGTAGGGACACACGCAGCTCTTGTGTTGTCTGCTTGAGAGTAAAAGTGTGCAGTGTCAACAGAGAGTTGACGGCTGCGATGCAAGCCTTTGCTTCACTGTCAGGAGGCTCTCTTTGAGGAGAGAGCTTTCACTGGCGTTTCTCGCTGTGCCAGCCCCGCTTTTCAACGAGGCGGAGCAGTGGTTGTGCTCACTGGATTCACTTTCGGATCTGCTGGATGAATGTAATGTGAAGTGAAGTGAAGTGACTTTCAGCCAAGTATGGTGACCCATACTCAGAATTTGTGCTCTGCATTCAACCCATCCAAAGTGCACACACACAGAGCAGTGAACACACACACACTGTGAACACACACCCAGAGCAGTGGGCAGCCATTTATGCTGTGGCGCCCGGGGAGCAGTTCGGGGTTCGATGCCTTGCTCAAGGGCACCTAAGTCGTGGTATTGAAGGTGGAGAGAGAACTGTACATGCACTCCCCCCACCCACAATTCCTGCCGGCCCTGGACTCGAACTCACAACCTTTCGATTGGGAGTCTGACTCTGAAGTAATGTAAGACGGGCAAGTCCCTATCTTCTTTCTTAGCCACCAGATCCGGCGCCCGCTTTTGGGGGTTCGAAAGCCCACGTTTGCGGTACTTTCCCCCCGATGAGAGGCTGCGACACGCTGCCTGTCTTTCTCTGAGGAGATTGATGTGGAAAGGCATCGATGAGCTCGCCAATTGCACAAGCATCAGTTGCAAAAGCACCAGTTATAAGCATATTATGCCTAATATTATAATAAGCAGCATTAATGAAGAGTAGAAATCGCGCAGTCAGCTCTCGGGGGGCTGATTGTGCTTTTCTCGCTGTTAAGTGCTCCGCTCTCGCCGGGCACACTCCGAGGAGTGTGTCTGTGTATGCGATCCTGTGGTTGCAGTCGCGCTGGTGCTGAGGCATGGTGGCGACCTCGATAGCAGGAATCGCACATGATCTGACGAACGGGTTGAAGGCATCAAAACTATGAATTAACACATGTGGAATTATATGGAATTATATACATAACAAAAAAGTGTGAAACAACTGAAAATATGTCATATTCTAGGTTCTTCAAAGTAGCCACCTTTTGCTTTGATTACTGCTTTGCACAATCTTGGCATTCTCTTGATGAGCTTCAAGAGGTAGTCAACTGAAATGGTCTTGAAGGAGTTCCCCGAGAGATGTTTAGCACTTGTTGGCCCTTTTGCCTTCAGTCTGCGGTCCAGCTCACCCCTAAACCATCTCGATTGGTTTCAGGTCCGGTGACTGTGGAGGCCAGGTCATCTGGCGCAGCACCTAATCACTCTCCTTCTTGGTCAGATAGCCCTTGATGCCTTCAGAGTGCCTCTACAATTTTCATAGTCATGAAAATAAAGAAAACTCTTTGAATGAGAAGGTGTGTCCAAACTTTTGGTCTGTACTGTATATATTTAAAAAAGACATTGTTTCATTTTTATGTGAGTTTTTTCTACACCAGACCGTGTTGACTCATCTGGTTGTTGACTACATTTAATTTGAAGGAATAAAATGACATATTTATCTGACTATGTGAAGTTAGATGTACAGGGGCTCTAGGGATGTCTTTTCCTGTGTGAGAACACACGTGTACCGCTCTTCCTCTGAGGCGGTTGAGGCGGTCAGGGGCTGCTGGGCGGAGCAGTCCCAACCGTGTTCCAGCCCCTCATGCCGGGGGTGTCATTTTTGTACTCCGCAGACGCTAGAGTCAGAGTGACGTTCCCAGGCCGAAGGCTTCTAATGGAAAGCAGTGCTGTGGACCGTTGTTTTCGCTGGATAGCCTTCATCATAACGTCCTGACACCTAAGGCCTAGGACGTTTTGAAGGCCAGCTCCCTCTGGGGAAGAGTGGTGTACACCGCATTACACAGTGTCTGTCCCTCCTCAGGGCCCTCAGGAGATCGTTCTGGTTCCAGGGGCGCAGCGATCTTTTGGTGAGCGCTTCTCTCAGTTACGTCCCGGAAACGTACCGGTACTGAGAGTCTCGCTACCTCTACGGAGGTCTCTAGAGCAGCTAGTATGGTCGTCCCCTGCTGGTCTGCCGCTTCAGGGCACCGAGCCAGTGGCTCTAAGCACGCAGAGGCCAGTCTCGCGAGACTGGTTCCCTTAAGAGGTCACATGGCAGTGTGGGAGCCCCTGTCAAGTGTACTTCACAGAGGAAGCCTTGGTTCTTGTCTCAGGGCCCGGTGCTGGGAGCTCCTTTTTTTCGCCGCGTGATGCTAGCAACGGATGTGGTGCAGTCATGAGTGGCAACCCCCGCCGTCTGTGGAGTGGTCGCCATCTGACATGGAACATCAACTGCCTAGAGATGCTGGCCGTGCTTCGTGTACTTCGTTATTTTCTCCCAGACCTAAGAGGTCACCATGTGTTGGTGCGCACCGACAACACAGCGGCGGTCTCTTACATCAACCACCAAGGAGGTCTGCACTCACCCCGTTTATAAAACTAGCGTACCAGATCCTTGGTTGCGTACCAGATCCATCAGCTTGACCCCTTACACAACATCAGAAATCTTGGCCATCACCTTACATGGGCAATATCAGTGACTGTAGAGATTCGGAGAATAACTTTTCTTTTTAGGGGAGTAAACCCAAACTCTGTCCCCAGCAGCAAAGTCTCTGTTGTTACTGTGAACATAATGCTCCCGTTTCTGCTTGGATGATGCAGCTCCCTGTCAGTCCCCGGGTCCCTCATTCACTATGTGGAGACTGTTCCGCAGCTTTTGTTTTTCTCTGGTTTGGCTGGGGACCGAAAACCAATTTCACCTGTGTCCGTAGTTCCCTGCCACACATAAAGGAATCTGGTATACCATGAATCAGAATACCATGAATATCATGGGTATGTGTCTGTCCCAGTCACACTGATGCTCACTGGTTAGGATGGCTAGCTGGGTGGTCAGGGTACAGTTGAAGCATTCCACCAGTCCATTACTCTGTGGATGGAGGGGAGATGTGCATGTCTTGGGTATCCCCAGGAGACTAAACACTTCTTGGAACACTTCAGCCTTGAAATTGCATCCCTGATCACTGTGGATCTCATCTGGGGCTCCGAATCAGCAGAACATCTCCGCCAACAGTTTTTCTGTTGTGGTGGTTGCACTTTTTTACTCTGGTCACTTAGTAAAGTTGTCCATCGCAATTAGGATGTAACAGTTCCTAGCCTCTGAAACTGAAAAGGGACCCAACCAGATAATGTTGCAGTGGGGCATGGGGTTGCTGCAGTGGTCCCTTCTTGGCTGTGCATGCATCACTGCAATGGACATACAGTAGAGCTCAATGTCCAATCAGTATCCTGGCGAATAGAAATGGTTTCTCAATATCTGCAGGGTCTTTGATACTCTAAAGTGGGCAGTGCCCACTGAACCATGCACTAGACATAGTACCTAACACTGCAAGGAACGGGGCACTAGTACTTGCAGTTAGGTGGCTTCGCCATAGGATGTCTGCAACTGATGGTAAAGCAGACCAGATTAATCGTTCTAATAATCATTAGATTAATCGTTTATGAAAATAATCATTTGTTGCAGCCCTAATGACATCCCACGTGATCATTGATCTTGTGGAACTCAACCTTCAAATGAAGTCTGTGACTAACTCTCCACTTAAAGTATCAGCCACCACATTCTTGGTTTGTGATATTTTTAATTTCAAAACAGTAAGGGGCTAGTTTTGAGACCCACTTTTGTTCACAGCCATCAAATTTTGGCTTAGACATGATATACGTAAGTGGCTCGTTGTCTGTTCAAACTGTCGGGGTGTGCCCTTTGAGACAGTGACTGAACTTTTCACAAACACTACACTTCAAAGCCAGAAACTCGAACCTGTGAGCAGGATGCTTTTTCTGTGATGAACTCAAGGTTTTGCTGGCAAAGGTAATGGGTCTCATTATTTCCTCCACCACTGGAACTTGGGAGAGCATGTCGTCAAGTCCATCCAAAGATACATCAAGGGAGAGAATTAGTGGCTTTGAAAAATTAGGATGTGCAAAAACAACAATGTTTAACAAATTATCATTAAGCATGGTGAAAATGACATTGTACTCATCAACCCAGTCACTCGGATTCAGCTTCCAAAATGTAGCAATATGCTTCCCAGTTTTCACTTTACCTAGTCTCTTCTTACCTGCACTTAGAACAAAGAGGGGCTTGGCAATCGCACAACAATTAGTAATGAAGAATCATTCCTAAAAATTCTTCTTACTGATGGAGTGCAGCCATCTTCCTCAATAAACTGTAACTTAGAATTTTTGTATATAACATCTACCTTTGTGGAATCTACAGAGATGTGATTTCCAGAATTTCACTGAATCACACAAGAATTGGTGCTACTTAGGTCTTAGCTTTAGGCGATGCATGCTAAACCAGTGGAAAACGATTTCCAACCTGCTGAAAGCCACTTCCTCCATAGACACAAAACTCAAGTAAATCATCCAAATAGCAGAGCAAACTGATAAAGTTCATGTCCCCAAGAATGCCAGGCATCACCAACATGACTGAAGCTGGGCTTTTGGACACGCCTTAAGGCATGCAGTTGTTTTGTCTTGTTTCCACATCAGCAAATCCATTGTGCTCAAGTAATTATTATCTCCTAAAGCAGCCAAGCAATCTCACTGATGAGGGAGTGTTCTTGCATTAAGCCACCTGAAGTCTGTACAGACATGGAGACTTCCATCTTTTTTTCCATACAAGCACCAACGGCGATGCATATTCACTGACAGATTTTATAATTATGTCTTGCTCCTCCATTTTAGTTAACACTTGGCACAGCTTCTGGTATTGAGCAGAAGGGGTCCTATGATATAGCAGTCGGAAAAGCCTCTCATCTGTAGGTCTGATACAGTGTTCAAATTCCTTAGCTTCACCACAATCTAGATGTTTAGAAAGCACATCATTGCTATTCACCAGTAACTGTACAAGGTTATATTTCGATGCACCTGTGACTTTGCAGAGATCAATGTTGATTTCACCTAACCCAACATCTTGCTGTCTCAAATTTGATGCACAGTCTGGAGTAGCCTGTGTCTCTGAACAAACCTCCTGTATCTTTCCAGTGGCCTGCAAGACCAGAAAATCCTCTACAGCTAGGCAAGGGGAAACATCTGCCAATTTACGATTTTTTCTTAGTGTGACAAGTTGGTCTGTTAAATTAGTTATCTTCATAGGTACCCACCCATCACCCCACATAGATGTTATCACCAAAGCTACCATGATGTTTCTTTGCATAAGGTTGTTGGTTCAACCAGAATGGTGCTCCCAAAAGACGTTGGAGTGTTGTTTTCCCCACACTAAATGTTCTTGTCTAGCAGAAAGAGTAACAGCATGCTGGAGCTTTACTGTTCTGATCTTGCAAGGGATTTCATCATGTTGCCAGGATGTGAGATAATGTTCGCCCTGTGGTGATAACTGTGTAACACAATGAAGTCCCAATACTCATCAGTGTTCTTGATTTGGCTCACAATATGCTTTATCAGATTAGTTTCAAGAATGAAGTCATCATGTGGTCCTGGAACAACAAGATTTGAAACTCAACCACTGATGCCATATACTTTCATACCGACTTCATCCAAACATTTTGGTTGTGCAGTCCTGGCCCCAACACTCACAAGAATGATGTTCTCAGGAAGTAATTTTTTTCAAAAACAGCATTTTCAGCCAACAACTTTTGCTCAGCTGCCAGCTAGGGCACAAGACATGGAGCCAGTGTCAAGCATTCCTCTCAAGTGAAACTGGTCATTTACAAAAGCCTTTATTTCTGCATAGCTTGTGCATGTATAATGCAAGTACCATCAGATGCTTCAAGGCATACATTCTCATACTGCTGTTCCAGGTCAATTATAAGGGTTTAATCTTCACTCACACATCCCCTCAGCAAATGTAGGTCTAATGGTTTAACGGACCAGATCCACTTGATGAGTAGTTTACCTCCAGACTTTGCTAACCACTCAAATTTGGGCACTCTCTCTTTCTGTGTCCATGTTCAAAACAAGACAAGCACAAACTGTCTCTTCTGCAATGTGCTACTGTAGAACAGTCCATGGCTCTGCACACTTTGCAAAACGTCCTTCCTGGATTCACATGCCTAAAGGACTATTCAGGTACAGAGGGGGCTTGCATGTTTTGTTTCAGCACATGATCAAGCAAACTGATACGGGACTGAGGGCAACTGACACTTGTCTGAACTGATGGTGTAACAGACAACACACTTTGACCTGCTAACACTTTCGGCTCATTCAAGGATTTTCCATCATCTAAATTTGGTGCTTGGGCATTAGCGGCTATAGTCTTTACAAATGCAGAATGGTTAGCCTGTGCCTTCATTTGTGCTCTTCTCTCAGATTGATATTTATCAAGACGTTCTTGTATTTTGGCAGCTGTCCACTTGTCCACAGTTTTAAACTTTAAGATGGCAGAAAGAGATTGGTTAGGGCAATGTTTAACAAACATCATTGTCAATTCATGGTTGGAATCTACAATACTTCAACCCTGTCTCCTCAAACACTCATCTGCTATATCTACAGCTTTATTGATGCCAAATCCAATATTCTCTCTCACAAGGAAGGTACCATAAAAATCAGCTAGTGTCATAGAAGAATATATCAAGTTGCTGAAATGCTGCTTGAGTATGTCTGTGACAACTTTTGGGTCTTTTCTTTTTTTTTTTTTAGCTGCATTGAAGGATTGCTACAAAGAGTAATCTTTATTAATACAGTTGGTAGTTGCCATTGACTTCATTTTTTTGGGAGATAAATCCCTTTAAAGGAGCCACTTTACTCACTTTCTGAATGAAAGAGCCAATCACTAATTGGTAAAGTCAGCATGTCACTGCATCTGCCAGTCCCGGTTGCTATAGAAAATGTCAACATTCTTTGATGTGCTGCATCCCAATTTGCATACTATCCATAGTATGTTTAAAAAAGAATGACCAAGATTCCCAGATAGTCTACTAATTCCATTAGAATTCAAAGTGCAAATCAATGCACACTCTCAGTGAGTTCCAAACAGGATATATCGCCTTCAGAAGGCCACTTCGGAGTGAAAACAATCATAGCCACCACAGTGACAGGTCCATTCAAACTGAAGTGCTCAAAACTGGACATTTCAAAGGGCCCTTCGAAATGAAGTATTTCGAAGGGTACAACTGATGGACACTTCAGGATCACATGATCATTTGCTTAGATTCTTTGCATGATAATGGTGCCTCCGTGTGGGCAGGGGATGATGACGCAGAAGGGCACTTGTTGTTTGGTCCCTTACACCCTTCAACCCTTTGAAGCCCATCACTCCGGAGGGTAAACCCTTTGAAGAGATTATGGCATAGGGATGAGCCCTTCCGGATGGAACGCAGGATATAACGACTAATATTGCCCACAACACATTATGCAGTCAATGATGATTTGATTAGAACTACAAACAAGCATAAAAACTACAAACATGGCGGCTATACACGACTGACTGACAGTTAAAGAAAGGGATTTGAAGGGAAAAAGGGAAAAATACGCTTTTTATAACGCCATTTAAGCAAAAGTTACAACATTTATGACACAGTTGTAAGATTTCTTTGGTTATTTTAAATATGACATTTAATCATAAGCTTAGTGAACATTTTTGGAGAATTTGATGTTCCCCATTCAAAGACATAGGAGCCATTTCTTTTGCTATTTGCGCAAATGGGAATGCAAAACAAATATATATATATATATATATATATATATATATATATATATATATATATATATATATATATATATATATATATATATATATATATATATATATGTAAAATATATAATATATTTGTGGTACTCTCCCATTCACGGTTTTTCAAGTTAACCCAACCATAACGACTTCCAGCCATTATTTTCCACATAATGTGCATTATTGTTGCTCCTATATACCCTGTCTTTCTGAAACATATGGATTTTTACAAAGCTCATCACTCTGAGAAGTGAGGTTTACGCTGATCGGCCAGCTATTCAGTGTGTTGTGATTAGGGCTGTGCAATTAATCCCATTCAATTGTCATTCGCATCTCTTCAGTAAAGCAAGTCCCATGACTGGTAGTAAATCTCCAACACCTGCTTTCAGATAGAGCGGCATTTACTACACAGAGCATTTACTACACAGATTTACTACAAATCACGAGACCAGCCAAGAGGGTCTGGCTGCAGACTTGCACTTTGCACTCTCAGACTTGCATTCTCAGACTTGCACTCTCAGACACTTGCACTTCCGCTAGTGACATCACTTGCAGTCTTTATTTTTTATTTTATTTATTTATTTATTTTTACTTTTTGTTTGAATTTTATAACAGTAGCCAGGTGGCTAAATAAACTAAATAACAATGTCACTTGCAATCGCTACTTGCACTCTCTAGTACCTGTGACACTTGCAATCGACACAAATCGTGCTTGTTGCCAATGGAGACAAGAAGCTGTGGTGGTGAATAAACGCAACACGCAAAGTTTCGCGTTAAGCATTTTTTCTATGTAGAATAAACTGTCTACAATAAACTGTTTTCCATTAAGCTACATTATGTATTTTATTTATAATGATTTTCTATAGGAGGAAACGTTTAATGTAGAATTTAACGCACTGAGCTCTGTACTCGTCTGTTTGTCTGTACGGACCTGATCCTTTTAAAATCACTTAATGCATTTCATAATGCACATTCATATTTACATTATAGTAGTGGGCCTACTAATTTAGTTTTAATCATTTAATCACCACCACAGCGTCTTGTTTCCACTGGCAACATGCACGATTTGTGTTGATTGCAAGTGACGTCACTGGTAGCGGAGAGTGCAAGTAGCGATTGCAATTGACATTGTAATTTAGTAAGTTTTTTCTTGTCTTCGCCACCTGGCTACTGTTGTAAAATGTTGAGAGATTTAAACAATAAGTTATCAATAAATAGAACAAAATAAAAAAAAATATAGACTGCAAGTGACGTCGCTAGCGGAAGCACAAGTGTCTGAGAGTGCAAGTTTGAGAATGCAAGTCTGGGAGTGCAAGACTTAAAAAAAAAAGTCTCTAAAAAAAAGGGTCTCTGTTCTGTCAATAAATATGTTCTTACCCAGCTCGGTGATGCGAGAAGCCTGTTCCCTTTCATACTAACCTTTTCATCTTCACTTTCTCTTATCATTGCCGTAATGGAATTGGTGTTGAAACCTCTGAAGTGCAAGATGAGGATCTAATCTCAGGTCTCACTCTATCCAAGACACCTTAACAGAGAAACTTCACTCTTGTGACTTTTAAACAACAGCAAACACAAAGCTATGCAATTTGAGAAACTGACAAAATGTATGTTTTTATTTACACCACCAAATTCTCCAATGCATCTAAATTATGTTGGTCATTCCTGGGATTCAGTAATATTTCAGTACCCCAGAGTTGTTAAAGTGGTGGTTTACCCAAATGAATTGTTAGAAGCTTTTCACAATATTTTGGTACAACCATTATAATGAATAAAATAATTATTGATTTTTAATAAATTTTAGCATAATATAATGTCTTATATCTATCTTTATCTAAGCTTTTTCTTATGTTCCTAAGACACTGAGTGTGTACTTAGAAAATTATTATCAAAATGTACATAGTTGGTATGAACATATAAGCATCTATTTGTGTTCCTTTCTTAGTGAATACAATTTGTTGTAAAAAAAAACAAACAAACAAAAAAAACCCTTTCCAGACTTTAAGGTTATGTCCCTCAGTCTGAACTGAGCTCTGTCACACTAACCATTCTACGATCATAATTTAGTTTCCACACATGTGACATCATTTACCAGAAATAATTCAGCTGTCTTTTAATAGTGGTGCAGAAAATGGTTAGTATTATCATACTTTTCATTCATATTTTTGAGTTGATTGTTTGGGCGGGTACTGTCAAGTTTAACAACTTAACTCCGTCACATAAAATTAAGATGGAAAATTATTATTTTTCAACATTTTATTTTAATCCATAAGTATATACAATGCACTTATTTTATTGCTGCTATACGGTATATGGTCTACTCTGCTAACTATGAGAAGTAGTGGCCATTTGGAGTGAAAAACCACAACCCTGTCACACTCAATCCCATCACAAATATATAAGGGAGAGCGGGGTACATTGTAACACATTGTTTTACTTTGTCAATTTGTTTAAATCCACATGGGGTTCAGAATATATTTTTTATCCACAGTAATTTCACACTTCTAGTGTCTAGTCTAGTACAAATATGTCACTTTGTTTCATAATTACAGTGTTTAAATTTTTCTTAATTTGACAACATGCCCTAAATGTCTATATGACTGCTTAAAACATTATCTGATCTCATGAAAAATAATATGTATACAAGACAAACTAAAATATTGTGTCAAATGTAAAAAAAATATATATAAATAAAATTAATATAAATCAGCGCCAGGAGAACACGTCATCTTCTCTTCTTCGTCTCAGGATGCTGCTGAGGCACGGAGGAGAGTGAGCTCGTGGGGATCGCAGATGGATCTCACTGAGGAGTTTAGAGAGGGACTTTCCCTTTCACGCTCTTCGGTGGCAGAACTTCAGGAGGAAGATGTGTTGTCATTAACCCTTTCTGATACTGAAGTTTGTGCTCTGTTGGGTTCTGCCCAGGAAGAGCAGGAGATGTCTGAGGGTGGCGAAGAAGCTGCGGCTGAGCCTTCTCAATCCTTCAGCCCTGCGTATGTGGAGCTGTTAGAGGTTATGGATGGTGCCACGGGAAAGTTGGATTTGCCATGGAAGCGTGCCAGCAAAGTGACGCTGCGAGGTCACCTAGACAAACGTTATTTATCTGATCATAGCTCTCCAGTCCAGTTGAGCCTTCCATTCTTGCCTGATTTACATACAGAAGTCGAAAAAGAATGGAAGAGGCCATTTTCTTCTCGCATCCATCGGTTTCAGCATACGAGTTATGCCAACATCGAGGCAATGCACGAAAACGGCTATGAGAGAGTGCCCCCTGTAGAAGAGACGCTGGCTAGCTCCTCCAGGATACACCCTGCTTAAATAGCAGAGCATACGCAGCAGCAGGCCAGGCTGTGGCTTCGTTGCACGGGATGGGAGTGCTTCAGGCTTTTCAGGCTGATCTGCTGAAGGACCTGGATAAAGGCAAGGGCCCTTTCAGCTGACCAGGTAGCCGCGCTGCGCCGCACCAGAGACCTCTCTCTCTGTGCTATCAAGCAGGCCACCTCCACCATGAGTAGGTCTATGGTGCCCATGGTGGTAACAGAGAGACATCTGTGGGTGAACTTGGCAGACTCTTCTCGATGCTCCAGTCTCGCCTTAATAAGCAGCACCTGAGGGATGGGATTCAGACGAGGCAGCAATCTCGTCCAGGTAGCTACTCATTCGCTTTGGTTGTTTTTAACTTCTGCTTTTATGCTCCCCTGCCTAATTCCCCTGTAACCACCAGCTCTCCACCTGATCAAGGTTAGGTGGGAAATTTCTCGCAAAACAGTCTCCTATGCTGGACCTATGATGTTTTTGGCTGGTTCTATGTTCATAGCAACCACCTTATTGATGGTCCGGATTAAAAGGAGGCGCCTCTTGAGTAGGGCTCCAGTGCAGGAGGACTACTTTTGGAATAGCTGTAGTTTGTTTACTAACCATGCAGAACAACCACCCAATAAAGCATTACAATAATCTAACTCGTAATTTATATATATTTTTTAGATGGAAAAATTCAGTTTTACAAATGCTAGAAACGTGGCTTTCTAAGGAAAGATTGCTATCAAATAGCACACCTAGGTTCCTAACTGATGACGAAGAATTGACAGAGCAGCCATCAAGTCTTAGACAGTGTTCTAGGTTATTACATGCAGGGTTTTTAGGTCCTATAATTAACACCTCTGTTTTCTTTCAGAATTTAGCAATAAGAAATTAATCGTCATTCAGTTTTTATTTCGACTATGCATTCCATTAGTTTTTCAAATTGGTGTGTTTCACCGGGCCACAAAGAAATATAGAGTATCATCAACTTAACAGTGAAAGCTAACACCATGTTTCCTGATGATATCTCCCAAGGGTAACATATAAAGTGTGAAGAGTTGGTCATCAGGTCTGTACTCCTTCAGTAATAATTCCAAGGTGATGTGATGGCTGGAGAGGATCCTCATCTTCCTTGAAGACAAACTGCCATTGTGCATCACTGAAGCTCTGCTTCAGCTTCATCCTTCTGAACAACCTAATAAAAAATGAAGACATTACAAAGTCTTTTTGATGAAATCAGTGACTGATGTGTCTATATTAAAAATATTAACAAAAATAAATACATTCTCTTAATCAAATCTCAAAAAAACTAATTGAAGGTCCAGTAATAAGAAAATGTAATGGCTTGCAAAGTCCAAAAGATACTTAATGTTGACTCTTCAAAACATGTTTCTCATAGCAACTTGGGTTGCACTTTATTTTACAGTACATGCACTTACATGTACTTACAGTATACTTATCTAAGAAAGTTACAATTATTATATAATATCTATCTTCAAAAAGTTACAAAGTTCATATGTGCCAAATACAGTAGTATACATACTTCAACCAAGAAGCTCTGAAGTAAAACACATTTAAAAATGTGATTAAGATATTATAATATATAGTGTTCTACAAAAATATAACATACAATTTATTAACCAATCAGAATCAAGCAGTTTAGTCCAAATTTTCTGAAGCGAATCGATCACTTATGATGAACAGATTTAATTTGGTATTTTAGTCGCATGTAAACATTGATCAGCGAACATAAGCAGAAGCTCAACTGAGTGTGAATAACGCACAATGTCTAAGGTTATGTATGTAACCCTGGTTCCTCGAAGGAACGAGATGCTGTGTCGAGAACGAATGGGGAATGCGTCCAGCCTGACGTCTCTGAATAACGTGTATAATCAATCCAATGGAAGGGCGAGACATCATAGCCGGGTAATGTCAGAGACCAGGAAGCATAAAAGCATGAGTGGCGAAGCCTCAAAAGGATGAAGCAAGCGCCGGCCAGAGATGCCGGAAGTGTGGCACTGCGAGGCAGTGTCTCGTTCCTTCAAGGAACCAGGGTTACATACGTAACCTTAGACATTCCTCTTCAGGAACTCGAGCTGCGCCGAGAACGAATGGGGAACGAGAATGCCCACGCCGCCAGACTTTCAAATCTCTGCCTAGAGTGGAAAAGCACAGCTAAAGCAAGAGAAGCAGAAGGAGACTGACAGAAATCGGGGACAACCTGTCCAATGGCCAAACTTCAGAAGGAGTGGGTCTTAAGCCCCAGGAGAGGGAAGATCAAAGGACTCAAGGATTAGGATAGCATCTAGCACCTGCAAGGGAAGATCTCTCCTGACGGGAACCTCCCGTGGATTGCTGTCAAAAAGAGAAATTAGGCCCGGGAACCATACCCGGACCAGCTAGAACGGGGCTACTAACAGCAGCCGGACTCCGTCCCAGCGCACTCTCTCCAGCAGAACTCCCGTCTGGCCAACCTCTCCAACTCTGCTTCATCACTTCGGTGTGAAGCCGCCATTCCCTGGGCCTCGGCACATGCCTCAACAGGATGTCTGCTCCCATATTAAGATGCCCAGGAATGTGAACTGCTCTGAGTGAGAGGAATTCGTCCTGGGCCCACACAAGGATCTGGTACACTAGTTGTATAAACGGCGTGAGTGCAGACATACTTGGTGGTTGATGTAAGAGACCACCGGTGTGTTGTCGGTGCGTGGTGACACATGGTGACCTCTTAGGTCTGGAAGAAAATAACGAAGTGCTTGAAGCACGGCCAGCATCTCCAGGCAGTTGATGTGAAATTTGTCAGATGGCGACCACTCCACAGACCGCGGGCAGGGTGGACACTCATGACCGCGCCCCAGCCGGTGAGGGACGTGTCCGTCGCTAGCACCACGCGGTGACAAGGAGCTCCCAGCACTGGGCCCTGAGACAAGAACCAAGGCTCCCTCCACATATCCTAGGCACGTAGGCAGCGCTGCTTGACCTTTAGCATGCGAAGTGGGTTTCCCCTCAGGGAGAGCCCCTTGGTCTTGAGCCACCACTATAGGGGTCTCATGTACAGCAGGCCAATAGCATTCAGGTTGGATGCAGCTGCCATCAGACCCAGCAATCTCCGTGACTGTTTGACAGTGAGTGACCGGCCTTCTCTCACTCTCGCGACTGCAGTGAGGATCGACTCGATCCGAGAAGGTGACATACGTGCCTGCATCAATTTGTATGTTCGTTTATTTTTATTTATTTGTGCTATTTACGCCATAGTTTCCCGTGCGCACGCCATAGTTTCTCGTGTGCACGCCATAGTTTCTCGTGCGAACGCGAAATTCTTTGTTTTTATATTTTTGCAAAGGTCACTTTAGGGGCTCCGTACTATTTACACAATGTTTACGTTTTTTTTTTTTTTTTTTTTAAGTTTGTAGGTGTCAAGGTACAGAAACCAAATAATTAAATGTAAAATAGCTCTGGATAGTCTTCAATGTAAAAATGAAATATACAATCACACATACATTTATTCAGACACCTTCAACATTTCTCACATTATCACAGTTTTGCTATACATGTCAAAAATTATATCTGGTGTCTGAATAATTTTTGGTTTGACTGTTAAAACTACAAAGTAATTCAGTCAAGAGCAGTGAGTGATTTTCATCTTTATTTTCTTGGATTAACATTACAGCAGCCAGTAGCTAAATTAGCTGCGGTCACTTTAAAGGGTTAGTTCACCCAGATAGCAAAATTATGTAATTAATAACTTACTCTCATGTTGTTTCAAACCCGTAAGCCCTCCGTTTATCTTTGGAACACAGTTTAAGATATTTTAGATTTAGTCCGAGAGCTCTCAGTCCCTCCATTGAAGCTGTGTATATGGTATACTGTCCATGTCCAGAGAGGCAAGAAAAACATCATCAGAGTAGGTCATGTGACATCAGAGGGTCAGTTAGAATTTTTTGAAGCATTGAAAATACATTTTGGTCCAAAAATAGCAAAAACGATGACTTTATTCAGCATTGTCTTCTCTTCCGTGTCTGTTGCGAGAGAGAGTTCAAAACAAAGCAGTCTGGATATCCGGTTCGCGTCCGAATCGTGAACTGCTGTGAAGAGAGAACTGAAGATGAACACCAAGCCGAGCCAGATAACGAACAAAACATTGACTCATTCACGAGTCAAGAACCGTTTCTGTCAGACGCGTCCGATTCGAGAACCGAGGAGCTGATGATACTGCGCATGTGTGATTCAGCGTGAAGAAAAAAACGACACAAAGAGCGCCTGAAACGAACTGATTCTTTTGGTGATTGATTCTGAACTGATTCTGTGCTAGTGTTATGAGCGCGGGTAAACTGAAGGCTTGAATCAAGGACAATCATTGAAAATGACGCCATTACGTCGAGCGCAAAAGAACCGGTGAACCGTTTTCTTCAACCGTTTTATTGAATCGAACTGTCCGAAAGAACTACTGGTGATCCGAAAACCGATGCAACCGGTTCTTGACTCGTGAACGAGTCAGTCTATTGTTCGTTATCTGGCTCAGCTCGGTGTTCATCTTCAGTTCTCTCTTCACAGCAGTTCAGTCAGTGTACTGTTTGAGTGCATGCATTACTCCGGGATATTGGTTTGTTTGAACTCAGAGGGAGTGTCAGCCACATTAAAAAAGTTAACAGCTTAAGTAATTTGTGGATTAATGCGTATTAGAGATGCGAACCGTTTAAAACGATTCAGTTCGATTTGGTAAACTGAATGATTCATTCGCGAACCGGATATCCAGAATGCTTTGTTTTGAACTCTCTCTCTCTCTCACAACAGACACGGAAGAGAAGACAATGCTGAATAAAGAAGTCGTTTTTGCTATTTTTGGACCAAAATGTATTTTCGATGCTTCAAAAAATTCTAACCGACCCTCTGATGTCACATGGACTACTTTGATGATGTTTTTCTTACCTTTCTGGACATGGACAGTATACCATTCACACAGTTTCATTGGAGGGACTGAGGGCTCTCGGACTAAATCTAAAATATCTTAAACTGTGTTCCAAAGATAAACGGAGGTTTTACGGGTTTGAAACAACATGAGTGTAAGTTATTAATTACATAATTTTGCTATCTGGGTGAACTAACCCTTCAAGAGACGATGAATGCATCCAATATAATACACATCCCATTTTTTTCCTCAACTGTTTACTTTCACTTAAGAAATAACTGACAGTTTTTTCGAGCATAATTTCCAAGGTGGATATTTTGACATATTTTGTATGTATTTGTCGGCACAAGAGCAAAAATAAGCAAATTCGGTGTTCAAGTGTTTTGAGATGCCTTTCTCTGCATGAGCCCTGAACACCAGAACACCGGGAGTACTGAAACTGTGATTTGTATTTGTTCGTTCAGGTGCAGGAGGGCCTTTGAGGAGAACTTCGCAGAAGAGAGCTCGGTTCAGTGTCGCTGTCCGTAATATGCGGCTCTCTCTCTCTCGTGCGTACAAGAGATTTATATTTTATATATAAAATACTGATATGAATTGAGAAATTATATTTTCATACGGTCACGTAAGCTATTAAAAGATATTCTCTAGTGTTAGTCATTCCTATTTAAAACACATGAAAATAATATTCACTGTTGTTTACTTTGGCACTCACAAATTTCAGCAATAAAAGGTAAAATTCTGGAATTTCCAGGAAACAAAATTCAACCTGTAAAACAGAGGAAAAGGTGAGATTTTACATTTTTGTTTTTTTGGGGGCACTATCCATAATAATCAGACTGTAATTAATTATATCTTAAGACATACTATTGTAGTGATATTGTACTATACTTCATTATGCTGACTGGTGAAACAAAGGAATATGAATTAATCTTCAATAAGAACTCATACTTTTTATAATTCAATATGTTTAATTAATGCAAAACTACTATCAATTTCACACTCTTTTGCTATTATGGGTGCGTTTTAAGGGACATGGCATCTGGGGACTAATTACATTTTTTTCAGTCATTTTGCTCCAGATTCAATCTATTTCTTTCGGACTAGAGGACATATGTACATTCGCACTATTCAAATTCGGTGCTTAAAATCTCAACAAACTGTGTAAATGACATTTGTATATATTCAAAATAAAATCTATACATTGACTCAGACTGGTCCCGCTTCAGCCATTTGCCTATGTGAACTCAGAAGTATTGTTTTCCCTGAGTTGTGCTGAACAATAACCCGCTCTATACACATGGTCTCAAACAAACATTAACTGAATTGGACAGCACCATTAACTTCTCATATACCGTATTTTTCGGACTATAAGTCGCACCTGAGTATCAGTCCAAAAAAATACGTCATGATGAGGAAAAAAACATATATAAGTCGCACTGGACTATAAGTCGCATTTATTTATAACCAAGATAAAACATTACCGTCTACAGTTGCGAGGGGGCGCTCTATGATTTCAGTGTAGACGGTAGCTGTAGACGGTAATGTTTTCTCTTGGTTCATGTCTCTTAGTTCATTTCTCTTGGTTCATGTAAAATTAATTTTGATAAATAAGTCGCACCTAACTATAAGTCGCAGGACCAGCCAGACTATGAAAAAAAGTGCGACTTATAGTCCGGAAAATACGATAATGTTAATGTTACAGCTCCTGCAGTCAATGCTTAACTAACATTATCTCCATCCAGAACCGCTTCGCTCCCCTCCGCGAGACAGGACGCGACGCTGTGATCATCGGAGACTCCATCGTCCGACACGTAAGTGCTACGTTAGCTGAAGGTAAAGTGCACACTCATTGTTTGCCTGGTGCTCGTGTTCTCGATGTTTCTGCGCAGATACCCGCGATCCTGAAGGACGACGAGAGCCCCAGAGCGGTCGTGCTTCACGCCGGGGTTAACGACACCACGCTGCGGCAGACGGAGATGCTGAAGAGGGACTTCAGGAGCCTGATCGAGACGGTTCGCAGCACGATGCCCTCGGCGACGATCGTCGTGTCAGGACCACTGCCCACGTATCGACGAGGACACGAAAGGTTCAGTAGACTTTTTGCTTTAAATGAATGGTTGTTGTCATGGTGTAAAGAACAGAAACTGCTATTTGTTAATAATTGGAATCTTTTCTGGGAGCGTCCTAGACTGTTTCGCGCTGATGGATTACACCCCAGCAGAATTGGAGCGGAGCTTCTCTCTGACAACATCTCCAGGACACTTCGCTCCATGTGACTAGTAAGACAATTCTCAAATAACCATTATGATGAGTTTTGTTCCACCCGCTTAAATGCTAAAAGTACTTGCGCTGTAAAACCTATTAAGACTGTGTCTGTTCCCCGAATAGTGAGGTCAAAATATAAATATAAATATAATGTAGGTTCTAGAAAAAATCTTATCGTAATTAAACCAGAAAAATGTAAAGTAAATGAACAAAAACAATTTTTTAAGTTTGGGCTCATAAATATTAGATCACTCACACCAAAAGCAGTTATTGTAAATGAAATGATCACAGATAATAGTTTTGATGTACTCTGCTTGACTGAAACCTGGCTAAAACCAAATGATTATTTTGGTCTAAATGAGTCTACTCCACCAAACTACTGTTATAAGCATGAGCCCCATCAGACTGGTCGTGGCGGAGGTGTTGCAACAATATATAGTGATATTCTCAATGTTACCCAGAAAACAGGATACAGGTTTAACTCTTTTGAAATACTTCTGCTAAATGTTACTCTGTCAGACATGCAAAAGAAATCTAATGTATCTCTTGCTCTGGCTACTGTGTATAGACCACCAGGGCCTTATACAGAATTCCTAAAAGAATTTGCAGATTTCCTCTCAGACCTTCTAGTTACAGTTGATAAGGCGCTAATCATGGGAGATTTTAATATTCACGTTGATAATGCAAATGATACATTAGGACTTGCGTTTACTGACCTAATAAACTCCTTTGGAGTCAAGCAAAATGTCACCGGGCCCACTCATCGTTTTAATCATACACTAGATTTAATTATATCGCATGGAATCGATCTTACTGCTATAGATATTGTACCTCAAAGTGATGATATTACAGACCATTTCCTTGTATCGTGCATGCTGCGTATAACTGATATTAACTATATGTCGCAGCGATACCGTCTGGGCAGAACTATTGTTCCAGCCACCAAAGAAAGATTCGCAAATAACCTGCCTGATCTATCTCAACTGCTATTTGTACCCAAAAATACACATGAATTAGACGAAATTACTGACAACATGGGCACTATTTTCTCTAATACATTAGAAGCTGTTGCCCTGATCAAATTGAAAAAAGTTAGAGAAAAACGTACTGTACCATGGTATAACAGTAATACTCACTCTCTCAAGAAAGTAACTCGTAGTCTTGAACGCAAATTGAGAAAAACTAACTTAGAAGTTTTTAGGATTGCATGGAAAAACAGTATGTCCAGCTATAGACAAGCTCTAAAAACTGCTAGGGCAGAGCATATACACAAACTCATTGAAAATAACCAAAACAATCCAAGGTTTTTATTTAGCACAGTGGCTAAGTTAACAAATTACCAGACGCCACCTTATTCAAATATTCCACCAACGTTAAATAGTAATGACTTTATGAATTTCTTCACTGATAAAATAGATAACATTAGAAATACAATAGCGAATGTAGATTCTACAGCATCTAACACTTCAGTTTCATCCATCGCACCCAAAGATAAACTGCAGTGCTTTACAACCATAGGACAGGAAGAGCTAAATAAACTTATCACTGTATCTAAACCAACAACATGTTTATTAGATCCTGTACCCACTAAATTACTGAAAGAGCTGTTACCTGTAGCCGAAGAACCGCTTCTCAATATCATAAACTCGTCGTTATCTTTAGGACACGTCCCAAAACCATTCAAGCTGGCGGTTATCAAGCCTCTTATTAAGAAACCAAAACTAGATCCTAGTGTACTGGCAAATTATAGGCCTATTTCAAATCTTCCATTTATGTCTAAAATTTTAGAACAAGTTGTGTCTGCTCAATTGAGCACCTTCCTACATAAAAATGATCTGTATGAAGAATTTCAGTCAGGTTTTAGGCCCCACCATAGCACAGAAACTGCACTTGTTAAAATTACAAATGACCTGCTCTTTGCGTCAGACCAAGGCTGCATCTCATTTCTAGTCTTACTTGATCTTAGTGCTGCATTCGACACCATAGATCATGACATACTCATAGATCGATTACAAAACTATACAGGTATTCAAGGGCAGGCTCTAAGATGGTTTAGATCCTACCTGTCCGATCGCTACCATTTTGTTTACTTAAATGGGGAGTCATCTCATTTATCATCAGTAAAATATGGAGTGCCACAAGGATCCGTCCTAGGTCCCCTTCTATTTTCAATATACATGTTGCCCCTTGGTAATATTATTAGAAAATACAGAATTAGCCTCCACTGTTATGCTGATGATACTCAGCTATATATCTCAACGAGACCAGATGAAACTTCCCAATTATCTAAGCTAACAGAGTGTGTTAAAAATGTAAAAGATTGGATGACAAATAATTTTCTCCAATTAAATTCGGATAAGACAGAGATACTAATTATTGGACCAAAAAACACTACACAGAATCTTGTAGATTACAATCTGCAACTAGACGGATGTACTGTTACTTCCTCTACAGTCAGAAATCTGGGTGTTATATTAGACAGCAATTTGTCTTTTGAAAATCATATTTCCAATGTTACAAAAACTGCATTCTTCCATCTTAGAAACATTGCCAAGCTACGAAACATGTTATCTGTTTCTGATGCAGAAAAGCTAGTTCATGCATTCATGACCTCTAGACTGGACTATTGTAATGCTCTTCTAGGTGGTTGTCCTGCTTCGTCAATAAACAAGCTACAGATAGTCCAAAATGCAGCAGCTAGAGTCCTTACCAGGTCAAAAAAATATGATCATATTACACCAATTTGACAGTCTCTGCACTGGCTACCTATTCAGTTCCGTATCAGTTACAAATTATCATTACTTACCTATAAGGCCCTAAATAGTTTAGCTCCAGCGTACCTAACTAGCCTTCTACCATGTTACAACCCATCACGCACCCTAAGGTCACAAAACGCTGGACTTTTGGTCGTTCCTAGGATAGCGAAGTCCTCTAAAGGAGGTAGAGCTTTCTCACATTTGGCTCCCAAACTCTGGAATAGCCTTCCTGATAATGTTCGGGGTTCAGACACACTCTCTCTGTTTAAATCTAGATTAAAAACACATCTCTTTCGCCAAGCATTCGAATAATGTATCTTTTAAATTGTGAGTGTAGTTGCATCTGATCAAAGGTGCTTTTTTATTCATTAGCTTGGGTTAAACTAATTTTACTTTGTTGGATCAGCAGCTGGTAACTAGGATTTACATCCCGTGGTAACTAGGATTTACACAAGCTCCAGTCTGGATCCAGAACACCTGAGAAGAGATGATGCTGACCCTCAGAGGACCTCAGATGATGCTGACCCTGAATCAACAAACAGAACTAACAATTATTGCTAAATGTGTGACTGAATCATATAATAACTTAATTAATAATATTGATAGTTCATCGTCTAGCTGACTACGTCTTGTATTATTATTATTATTATTTTAATTTTTTCTAAAATCCTGTCAAATGTGCACAAACTACTAGCTACTAATAAATATTGTAGAAACATAATTTTCTGTAAAGTTGCTTTGTAAAGATTTGTTTTGTAAAAAGCGCTATACAAATAAACTTGAATTGAAAAAACTTGAATTGAACATTAGATTAACGTGAGTCTACCTCGCGGTGCGTATGAGAAAGGAGTTAACTTGACACTAACTTGACAAACGAGCCTTATCACACAAAACTGCCATTATATTTTCACCACAGTGAAATAATAACTAATGTTATGTTAACTTTGCATTTGTCAAACAGAGGCAACAAACTTATTGCGATGGCATGGTTTGGCTAGCTTTAGCTAACACGTGCACAAGTTGTCTGTAAAGTAATAGCCTAATTGTTCATCCTGCCACTGACCATTTATGTGAATGGAAAAACATTTATTTTCATTAAAATAACACATTTTCGAATGCTTACCTTGTCTAATAGCGATTTCCTGGACCACAGACAGTTTTCATACTCGAAGCGATAATGGCGGATGGCAAAACACTGGCGAGCACGGAGTTGATGTGACGTCATGTGGTCACAAGACACGAAACCTTCTGGTTTAAAGTAAAAATACTACTCAAGTCAAATTGTTGCTTTTAATTTGTTCTAGGAGTTCATTATTTGCTTTAAGGCAAACTGAATAAAACAGGTTTAAACCAGAAACAAGGATTTTCAGTCCAATGTGAAAATGCTCTTTAAAAAAACAACACAGTAATTTTACTTTTTCCACTGCAGGAGAGATTTTGGTCCACTCCTCTTTACAGATCCTCTCTAAATACATTAGGTTTCTTGGCTGTTGTTTGGCAACTCAGAGTTTCAGTTCCCTCAGTAGATTTTCTATAGGACTGAGGTCTAAAGACTGACTAGACCACTCCATGACCTTAATGTGCTTCTTCTTGAGACACTCCTTTGCTGCATTAGTGGTATGTTTTAGGTCATTGTGATCCTTAAAGATCTATCCATGACCCATCTTCAGTGTACTGGCTAAGGGAAGGTTCTCGTCCAAGATTTTACAGCACATGTGCCCGTTTATTTGCCCCTCAATGCGGTGAAGCCATCCAGTATCCTTAGAAGAAAAACAGACCCAAAGCATAAAGTTTCCACTTCCGTACTTGACTGTAGGGATGGTGCTCTTGGGGTCATAGTCAGCATTTCTGTCCATCCAAACACGGCAGGTTAAGTCAAGGCAAATTTGTCTCATAGGCTAAACCTAAAGAGGCTGACATTAGGAGTAACTTCTTAATGTGGCAGGAGATCCATGTTAAAATAAATAAACCTACCATAAAAATTACCACAAAAAATACCAAATGAAATACTTTCATTTCTTTATAAGTGGGTAAACATGCAAAATCAGCAAGGAATCAAATATTTCCCCCCATTGTAGAAAAAAAATAAATATATATGGTAACCCTTTTTTTTGTTTGTTTGTTTTTTTGTATTCAATGCTGAGGAGGAGTCTAGCCTAGAAACTTCATAAGGGCTGAATAAGGACTGATACATCTTCCCTGAGAAGCACTCATCCACAATGTGTACTGTTAAGGGTATTCCAGGTAGACAGCTGCGAAACAATGAATTTTGGTAAAAGAACTACTGTTTTTGTCTTTATTTATTTATTTTTGTCTTTTCATCATTTATTTGATTTTTATTTTGGCCTTTATATTTTATCTATGCTCTACAGCTGATTTTTTGTTTTGCATCTTTTTTTTTTTTTTTTCTCAGTTTCTTCTGCATCATATATTTATACGTACAGTACCAAACTTCTGATTTTTTTTCTTCAAGACTTATTGGACCATTGCTGTGAAATATAGCATATTTTGTTTGGTCCTTTAGTAAGTTTTTTATCTTTTCATAAATTGCTGTGAGTCTTCTAGCGTATAACTTACTGGGTGTCAATGTGGCTTTTTGGACGTACATGCCTGTATTGTCTGTCTCCCTGCAGGTCAGCCACAGTCTCACTGCTTTTTCTTGTTATTCTTTATGTTTTAGTTTTATCGTCTTGTTGTTTTTTAAATTATCTTTTAAAGTTTTTTTAATTTGATTACGTGTTGTGTTTTATTAACTTGATATTTCACTCAGTGATAGGCTGTTGTACACCTGAAGTTACAATTAAATATATATATATATATATATATATATATATATATATATATATATATATATATATATATATATATATATATATATATATATATGTTTTTTTTTACGTAGAACGTAGTCACTTCCCTTTATTTCTATCATTTCATTTATTTGTAAGAAAGATTGTCAGTTTAGCTATATCTGCGTATACTCTTCCACAATATAAACATGTATATTGCATAGATATATTTTATCAAATGATGGAATTTATCAGTAGCCCCAAATCGATCAAAGCAACGTGGTATTGTGCAAAGCAAACTGATATAAGATTCACAGGCAAGTTAGAGACTTCTTTATATCGACTAGCATGTTGACAAAACTCAATGAAGAGATAAAAATGGGATTAAGAAACATTTAGATAAAATAAATCTGATTAACTTAAGTTGCACAACTTAAGTTTTAGTCATCTGACTAAAAATGAAGGATAAATGAATGACATTTGGAATGACAACATCAATGGGGTCAAATGTCATCATCAAATGTATAATCTCATTTTATTATGTAGAAAATGTACTTTGTTAATATGATTTATTGCTTATCCAACCCAGTCCCCTTAGTGCAAGCAATTCTTTATCCTATACCCACACACTTTTTTAGCAAATATTTGAATGAGTAAACCTGGCTTTCTGGTTATCTATGTACTTTTGTAACATGATAAAAATGATTCAGTCGAACTACATTCGGTTACAGGTTATGTCCTTAAATATACTTGTGTGCATGGTGAACTGACAATAAAGTGAGCTGATTTTGAGGTGGAAGAACCCATGCAGTCTCTGTCGCTTCATACTATTTAACTCAAAATGGTTTTGCAGGTGTGTGTCTAATTTTAGAGCTTATTATATGATCAGCTCGCACAAGCTCACAATTTCCTGCTGAATCCAAACCAAGAAAAATAAAAAGGGTGGTGGTCTGGTTATATTACAGTACAGTGTAGACTTAGAACCTGGCTTGCTGAAATGCAGTGATGGATTTTTGGCAGGAGGTGATGAAAAACAATAAGCACCAGATGCTCCTCATTCTATACAGACTGCAGATATCCATCCATGTCCACCTTCTTGCTGAGGTCTGTTGAAATGCAAGACAACATCCAGTGCTTTGCCAGACAAAAGGATAATGTTCCATGTATCTTCTCATCCCCATACGTTTTGTAATGAGCAAATGGAGAGCAGAGAGTGGGGCAGAAAGAGATTGTCTCTGCGGATGATGTTTGCGCAATCATAGCGGCATTTCTAAGAATATGAGCTGAATGCAGGCTGCGTACGTTCTTCTGTTTCAGCAGGAAAACATGTCCTTGTGGTGCGACTGAAACAGAAAAACTGTGTTCAGCTCATATTCACCAAAATGGTGCTACAGTGATGTGGAGAGACACAGAGGAGACAATTTTGTCATTATTTTTGATTCCTTCTCGTACAAAAAGTATTCTCGTCGCTTCATAACATTACAGTTGAGCCACTGATGGGAGATAGACTATTCTGACGATGCTTTTCATACCTTTCTGGACCATGACAGATTTTTTTTAAAACAAGCCTCCCGGTTTTCATCCGAATTATCTTAAATTGTCAATGAACGAAGCTTTTATGGGTTCGGAACTAAATGGGGGAAAGTGATTAATCCGTTTGTGTCCAAATTTTTCCGGATGGTTTCATGCATATAGTCATGTTAATACTGTGTATCAATAAATTAATTAAAATAATTAGAATGAAGGAAATATTACATCTATATAATAAAAAGGGTATACCTGAAAGAAAAGTATGCATTTAACTGTTTGGTTACCAACATTCTGGAAAATATATTATTTTGTGCTCAACAGAAGAAAGAAACTCTATGAAACAATGAAACTATGAATAGACACATATTGATTAGGTCAAATGAATTAACCTTGCCAAAAATCCTTGATATTCATGAAATTAATGATATTCTTTTTAAATATATGATTATTTAAGTATCATTTGTAGGCTATACCCATGATTGTTTTTTTATTTATTTACTTATTATTGAACATGCAGGTATTTTCATTCATAAATAAATACAAATAAATAGAATGAAGAAAATATTACATCTATATAATAAAAAAGTATACCTGAAAGAAAATTACACATTTTTTTAGGCCCATAGTATTCAGTGGTGATTTCATATAATAATGTAAATTTGTGACTTGTTTGAGTTTCAGCATTACAATGGAATCATAAGCTACTAGTCATAAAATTAATTAGGGTCCTTGACAAATTAGAATGAAACGGGATAAAGGGGCCTCAATACTTTGCCCATTATGAGACATAATGTCATAAAAGTGTGAAAAACATGATCTACATCAATTAATCCCATGTGTTAGCTCTTTATCTTTCCATTCCTTCTTTTGTGTGACTGACTGAAGTTAGTAAACTGCTGCTGTCATCCCCCATGGCAAAAGCAGAAACAGAATATTCATTAAACTGTTAACACAGTATACCCCATTTCCCCGTGATATGTACTTACAAGTTATTTGGACATTTGACTAAGTTTACAAAAAACTATAGATCTCCTGGAAGATTTATTTTGTTTGGATGATTCTAGAGGCCTTCATGATTATATATATATATATATATATATATATATATATATATATATATATATATATATAATCATGAAGGCCTCTAGAATCATCCAAACAAAATAAATCTTATCTTATATATATATATATATATATATATATATATATATATATATATATATATATATATATATATATATATATATATATATATGTCAACAATAAAAACGTATTAGTAATATGAAAATTACATTTATTTGGGAGGGTTTGCCTTCACCATGCTTCCTGGAAGTAGGGGTAGGAAGCTGACAGCCTCATGTGACAGGAAGGAAGTGGATACCTTATTTTTTTCCTTGAAATCCTTTATTTGGTTCTCTACTTGCATGTCACTGAGAAATATAAGATGGATAACATCTAGAAAAATACTTACAAAAGGAAAATGACAACTATAAACTGCGGCAATTATAGTTGCCGGTGGGCTTAAAATTTTCAGCAGTTAAGTATACTAAAACTATAACTGCAGGGTATTTCTATTAAGTACATGAATTTGTAGTATACTTAGCATGGAATTAAGGTTTTAGAATAGTATATTTATTTGTCACTAGGTAGGGACGCTTATTTGGATTTTACAAAATGATCTTTCATACAGCATCCTGAAAAAGGAACATTTTCTTTTTGCTGAGTTTATAAGCTATTTTAATCTATTAATGAAATATTTAAATCTTTGTTGGCATAACCCCCAGAAATTGTCTCCCAGAACATAAACATTATTGTGTCAGGTGATGGATTTCAAGAGTCGCACGAAATCAAACATTGCAACAGATGGTACTGTGCAAAGCAAATTGACATAAGATTTGAAGGTAAGATACTGTTTTATTTATTTTGAAGTGTATGTTGACATGTCTCAAATATTTATTTAAATTGCCACAAATGATTAAATCAATTCGAATGGCTGAAACATAAAATACACTAGCGTGTAAAACACCAAGTGACACTTTATTTATTTAAATAAGTTGATTAATTTATTCACTTTTATGATTGACTCAGAAGACTTCTTCTTAAACTTATTTGGTTATTGTAAATGAAATGTGTCAGTGCAATTTGGAGCTTAACAAAGGCTTTCGTCTGAAAATAATTGAATCGTGGATGTACAATCATATAAACTGCAGCATGTCAAATTAAAAGTTATGTCATTTTCTAATTTTCTTTTATTACAAATCTGTATGATTTTTGATTGATAACAATTAGTGCAAAGCAATCAATAAAGTTATTAAAGATGTTTACAACTTTTTCTTCAGTGTAATCAGATATGCATCTGAAAAAGGACAGTTTTACAGCTCCAGCTAGGTAATATAAAGATATGTTTTGTGACTTACATTAGCATCACCCATTAACTCCCACTCCCAGGAAACTCAGTGTGATATAATATTTTTTGTGTTCTTGTGGAATGTCTAAGAGGGATACTGGCATCCTACCAAATGTCAGCTTTGTAGTGGTTTAAGAAAAGCTCTTTGATCAGGATGTAAACACACAGACTAAGCTCTTTAGGTAAGTACCACCTGTGTAATCTTCTGTGGCAGCAAAAGTGTGAGAGGCCTTCACTGTGTTTTTATTTTTATTGTAGGAAAGTTCCTTGACCTTAAAATACCACCAACAAATCAACAGCAGCACATTAGACCAGTTCAGTCTGGCTTGTTTACATTTAATATAGTTTTGCCTTGATAATTTCTGAAAAATAGTCACATATTTGTCAAATTGTGCCAAAGTCTATCTGCAGGTATTCCCATGAATGCAAATCACTGAATATGTAAAATAGGCTAGTTTGCTCTTTTCTGTAAAAAACAAAAAAATCATTAAAAGCGATCTAGAAATATTTAAATAACAATAAGAAGAAGAAGATAATTTTATCTTGGCCAACCCAGTTTCACATAATACAGGGGTTTTCAAAGTGTGGGGCGCGCCTCCCCAGGGGGGCGCCAGAGCATGTCAGGGGAGGCGCGGAGAAAAATTATAATACATTAAAAATATAATTGAGTTTAATTATTATAAGTATTTTTTATTATTATATTTGAATGTTTTTACTTAAACGATACTAAAAAATAAAAAGTAAAAAAATATGAGAAACATTTTTCACCCAGAAGGCCGTAGCTGTGAATTTTTTTTTTTTTTTTTTTTTTTTTTTATTGGCTGATGAACAATCAAACAACACATACCAATAAAATTGAACACACATTACAACAATGAAATGACAGTGGATGACAGTAAAAAAAAAAAAAAAAAAAAAAAAAAACGAAGGAAGACAGTAAATATATTAAATATTGAAAACAATGAAAGGGGGGGGGGGGGTATTACATCAAATTACATTTCACTCAACAAAACATCATACAGTTTCAAAAGTTTTACACTTTTTTTGTTTTTAATTATTTTCAGTGTCTTAATTAAGTAGTTGAAGTCACATAGAAAATTATTTAATTTGGGTTCTCTTAGAGCAAATTTGCATTTATGAATAAAGTATTTTGCCAACAGAATAAAAATGTTTCCAATATATTCTATTTTATGATTACAGTGAGAAAAATAACAAATTACATCTCTCATTTCAAAATCAATATCTAATTTTAGTTTTGAAACAAGGAATTTTGACAATTCCATCCAAAATTGATTAACAAGGGAACAATTAAAGAAAAGATGATCAATTGACTCAGTATTGCTTTTACAGAAATTACATTTCAAATTAACATTACCAAATTTAGATGTGATTTCATTAGTGGGATATTCTTAAGTGTAAAAAAAATATTCTTAAATATTCTAAATATTCTTATTCAAAAAAATTCTTAAGTGTAGTTCTTTCACCTTGTTGGGGATACAAAATTTGTAAGGCAAGAGCCATGCTTTTTTCCAATTAATATTTTCTATCAGAGAATTCCAAAAAAATTTCCCCCTCGGGGTAATTCGTTTTCTTGACTGAAACACATTTCTTATCATTTTATTACTACATTTTGGGTCGTAAATACTCTTGTCTTCAATCAGAAATTTCTGTTCACTCTTTACAATCTCTTCAAATGATAAATGACATTTCATTAGATGAACAAGACCATTTGGTATAGCTTTTACCAGTGTAAGAAATTCCTTATGAATGACAGGGAAATTATGTTTAGACATGAAATCATTATAAGAATAAAAATTCCCTTGTGGGTCTAACAAATCACAAAGATAATCAATTCCCTTTTCATGCCAATTATTAAAAAAAATTAACTTGTTCTTTGCAAGAATAGTTTCATTATTCCATAGCTTTACTTTATGTGGGGAAAAATTGTGGACGAAGCAAAGTTTCCATGCCAACAGCGCCTGTTCGTGGAATTTAGAAAGTTTTATAGGGAGCTTAGAAGGAGAGAAATTACAGGTGAGCAAAAAATTAAACCCACCCACCTTTTTAAAGATATTGTGTGGGATAAAATACCAAATAGACTCTGGAAAATTGACACAACTCTTTACCCAATTCAATTTGAAAGTATTATTAACATCGAAAAAATCAAGCATTTCAAAACCTCCCTCAGCTTTTATACCACATAAAACCTGTTTCTTCAGATACTGATGTTTGTTTTTCCAAAAAAACTTAAATAATAAGCAATTAATCTGTTTACAGGTATTTTCATGGACAAATAATGAAAAAGATGGATATATAAAACGAGCTAGACCTTCAGCTTTTATTAAAAGAACTCTACCAAGAAAAGATAAATCTCTTTGAAGCCAATTGTTAAATATTGTTTTAGCTTTTTTTATTTTAGGAAGAAAATTCAAATCTTGTCTAAGAGATATTTTTTTTGAGATATGAATACCAAGATATTTAACATTATCTTTAATGGGTATATTATTCACAGAAGTTTCAAGAGAGTCATATAAACAAAGAATTTCGCATTTAGGAATATTTAAAGTTAGACCAGAAGCCTCTGAAAATGCATTAATTGTTTCAAGAGCCTTACCAACCTGATTTGTATCCTCTAAAAACAGGGTTGTATCATCCGCAAGTTGTGAAATTTTTATCTCACGGCCAAAAATGGACACCCCTTTAATATCAGGATTATTGCGAATACTCAATGAGAGTAGTTCCACAACTAAAACAAACAAAAAAGGAGAGATTCCACAACCTTGCCTCACTCCCCTACTAATAGGAAATCTATTAGAAGTATCAAATTGTAAAAGAACCGAGCTATTGATGTCCTTATATATCATTTTAACAAATTTGATAAAGTTATCACCAAAGCCAAACAACTCTAATGTCAAGAAAAGAAATGTATGTTCAATAGTGTCGAACGCTTTGTAGAAGTCTAGAAATAGTATGATTGCATCCGAATTAATATGATGTGAATAATCTATGAGATCTAAAATTAGTCTTATATTACAGCTTATATGTCGTTTAGGCATAAAACCTGTTTGTGTTTCATTAATTATTTCAGACAAACCAGTTTTTAGTCTTCTGGCAAAAACTAATGACATAATTTTATATTCTAAATTTAGTAATGTGATTGGCCTCCAATTGTCAAGTGAGAGAAGATCTTTATCTGGTTTTGGTATTAGGGTGATGAGCCCTTGTTTCATAGAAGTACTTAATTCTTCATTAATAATACAATCTTTGTACATTCTAAGTAGTGGCATCTTGATAGTTTCCCAAAAGTGTGCATAAAACTCAATGGTTAGGCCATCTGAGCCAGGGGATTTGCCATTCTTCATAGACTTCATTGCGTTAGTAAGTTCGGTTACAGTAAGGTCCTTTTCACAAACCGTTTTAAACTCATTTGAAATTACTGGAATGTAATGTTTAATTTTTTGAAGAAAGGAATTCACATAATTTACATTATAATTTGAACTATATAATTTATTAAAAAAAGAATAAACATAATTATTTATTTCAGAGGGGTTTTTGTTAATATTACCATCAATTCTTAAAGCCGTTACAGAGTTTCTTTTTATATTTCTTTTTTCCAAAGAAAAGAAATAGCTCGTATTTTTCTCACCCATTTCCAACCATTTAGCCCTGGATCTTATAAAGGCACCTTTGGCTAAATCAAGGTAAAGATCATCTATTTCATTTCGCAAATCAGATAAATAAGTTTCCTCTTCTGTGCTAAGATATTCTTTAGACAATAACTTTTCAAGATCATTAAGAAGAACTTGACATCTTTGGGAATTTACCCTTTTAAGTTCTTTACCTCTACGCATTGCCAGTTGTCTAACTTTATATTTGAAAAATTCCCATCTTTGGATATGGCTCATAGATTCATCCTCCAGAATAGAAGCAGTTTTTTTAACACAATCTACAAATTTTGTATCTGAAAGTAACTTATTATTAAATTTCCAATACCCACGAATTCTTTTACAACTATTTGTATTGCCAATTAAAGAAATTAAGATTAAATTGTGATCAGATAAAGGAGCATAAGTAATCAAAGTATCCAAAACAAAATGAACTGCATTAGTAGAAAGGAGCCAAAAATCAATTCGAGATTTATGAGTAAGAGCATTATTTGTCCAGGTATATTCCTTATCATGAGGATGTAAAAAGCGCCAAACATCAGTGACCTGTAAGTCATCACAAAGCAACTCAAAAACCTTAGATGTACTGTTCTTTGAGGGGTATCTATCCACAGAGTCATTTGGGGCTTCGTTAAAGTCTCCTCCTATCAATAAATAAGCATCTGTGTGTTTACTTTTTAGATTTATAAGTATCAAAGTAAGTTTTTTAAACATAGATACATTTAAGATGTTTTTGTTATGACCGTAAACATTGCAAATGATAAATTTCGTATTGTCAATATTTAATATTATTATAATCCATCTCCCTTCACCAGAATAAATTATCTCCACTATATCACCTTTCAATTTATTGAGGAAAATAGCGACCCCTGCAGAATGGTTTGTTCCATGACAAAAAAAAGCAGAATCACCCCACTGTGACTTCCAAAACTTTATATCATTATCGCAAGAGTGAGTTTCCTGAAACAAAATAATTTGAGCCTCCCTTTGTTTAACGAAAAGAAAAAGTGCCTTCCTTTTATCGATATCCCTTAGTCCTCTAACATTAAGAGAAATAAGATCTAATCTCCCAAAATTAAAAGCTGTCATCCAACAGAAAGAACAATGAGGGAAAAAAATAAATAAATAAAAATAAGAGAGAAAAGGACCTCCCAAATAAGGTTAAGTTTCTCGTAACAAAGAAATAAATAGACCCATCGGGATCTTACATGCAACAAGATGTCAACAAATATTACAACAATCACATTTTGAGTTGTTAGGGATTATGAAATGTCTAATGAACTTCAAACAACTATCAGTTTGTGTCCATTGTCACTCAGTGTAAACTAAACGTCAACATTAACCCTTTTACCTTCAATGTAAGCAAAGGCACCTATGAATGACGCTCTTTTGCCTTCTTCTCTGGCTTTCTGAACCAAAGGCCAAGCTTTGGCCCGAACCGCTCTTTCATCAGGTGACAAATCTTCTTTTAGACGGAGATGGGCGTCCTCCAGAAACTTGGAGCCTTTTGCATCTCTCCATACGATATCACGATAGTGACGCATGCTGAATTGAATGATTATGCTTCTCGCATTGTTACCGTCTTTCCTCTTTCCAATTCTGTGCACGGAATCCACCACCTCTGGTAGCTTTCCAGCAATTTTCGGAGAGATCTTGCCAAGGATGTTGATCACCATATCCCGAGTGTTTTCCTGTTGATCTTCCTCCTTCATCCCCTGCAGTCTCAGCCCCCATCTTCGTCGATAGCTATTCGCCTCCAGTAGTTGAAGTTTGAGTTGTTTGTTTTCCTCTCTCAGATCTATGGTCTTCTTTTCCAGCGCAACAATTCTCCCGTTGTGGTTAGCGGTATCTTTAAGTAATTTTTCAACAGTTTCATTCATGAAAGCCATGGCATGATCAGTGTTTCTCACCGTTGTCTCCATAGAAGAAACCTTTTCGAAAATAACTTCACATTTTGCCGAGAGAGACTGGATAGCGGCCATAACCTTATTAAGGTCAGAATCAGGAGAAGTAATCTTTCCTTTTTTTGCAGCTGGGCTTTTAGCTGGAGTACAAGGTAGAGGAGTTGCTAAGACTTTCTCTGATTCGACGGATTCAGTAGAAACATTGGACAAATCTGTCAGCATTGCCTCATCGGGACATGATGCGAAGAGTTGGGATGGAGCGATATTTCCATTTTTCTCCATGCTCGTTTCAAAGTTATGTTTCGCTTTACGTTTGCCCATATGACCGAATTTTCAAACAAAGTTAATGTTAATCCATAATATCATTAGCAGAATAAGAAGAGAAATTTAATTTTCCTCACTTATTGCATGTAAATCACGATGATGTCTGAGGATTAAGAACGCAGCATGTCTGCTTGGAATGGCGCCATCTTGGCCTCCGTAGCTGTGAATTTGCTGATGTTTGGTAAGCCCGCCAATACAGGTATATGCATAATAATACAATGGAGCGGTTTCTGAGACCCCCCAATTCAAAGCCTTCAACTTCAGGGCTTAAACCCAAAAGACGACGATATGATGATCAGTATTTGAGTTTAGGATTTACGTGGACAGGACCAGCTGACGAACCACGACCTTTATGTGTGGTTTGTCAAGATATTTTGGCTAATGACAGCATGAGACCCGCAAAACTTCGGCGACACCTTGAAACCAAGCATGTTGAGGTGGCAGGAAAACCTCCAGAATTTTTCCAGAGAAAACTTCAAACCTTTCAAGGTCAGAAAAAAATTGTGGAAGATTTTGTCAAATTAAATGGAAAGGCCACTGAAGCTTCATATCGCGTTGCATTGCGTATTGCCAAGGCAGGCAAAGCACATACGACTGGAGAGACGTTAATTCTGCCGGCAGCAAAAGACCTGTGTTCCGTGATGCTAGGAGAGGCAGCGGCTTCTAAGCTCGATTCTGTTCCACTCTCTGACAACACAATAAGTCGGCGCATCTCAGACATGGCACAGGATGTGAAGGAGCAAGTGTTAGACAGCGTCAGAAACAGCCCATTTTTTGCACTCCAGATCGACGAATCCACCGATGTGGCCAGCTGCGCTCAGCTGTTAACATATGTGCGGTACGTGAAAAACATGGACATTCAAGAAGAGTTTCTATTTAGTAGTCCTTTGCCCACCAACACAACAGGTGAACACATTTTCAACAAATTAAACGAATTTGTGAGAAAGAACGATATAGACTGGGAACGCTGCTGTGGCATATGCAGTGATGGGGCAAAATCAATGACAGGCCGCCACAGTGGTCTCATATCGAGGGTTAAAGAGGTAGCTCCGAGAGCCGTGTGGACCCACTGCACAATCCATAGACAAGCCTTAGCTGCCAAGAAGATGCCAAATGATCTTCGGAGTGTCCTCGATGAAGCTGTGAAAATTGTCAACCTGATAAAAGCACGACCTCTAAATGCTCGTCTTTTCCACGTTTTATGCAATGAATTGGGTGCGCATTACAAACAGCTGCTTCTGCACACCGAAGTTCGATGGCTGTCTCGGGGCAAAGTTCTATCACGTCTTTTTGATTTGCGTGAGGAAGTACTACTTTTTCTGTCAAATGTTCAATCACCACTGAAGCAGCACATGACTGATTCGAGTTGGATCGCAAGGTTTGCTTATTTGTCTGACATATTTGAACGCCTCAACACGCTTAATACATCATTGCAGGGCAGTGACAATGTGTTTTCGTCATTTGAGCAAGTGTCCTCGTTCCGGAGAAAGCTGGATCTATGGGCCACTCGTGTGGAGAAAGGATGCTTGGACATGTTTCCTACGGTGGCTGACTTCATGCAAGAGGCAGGGCCGACAGTGGTTCCTATTCAGCCTTTGGTCGCTGAACACCTAAGGGGTCTGTGTCAGCAATTCACACACTATTTTTCCAACGATACAATCCAGGACGAGTGGATTCGCAATCCATTCAAATTCAAGCCAGCAGAAAGTGATGCACTGTCTATACAAGACGAAGAGGCTTTGATTGATCTGACTAGTAATCATGAACTGGAGCAAATGATTACACACTCTTCGATTGGACATTTCTGGCTCTCTATTCAAAATGAATATCCTGAACTTACACAAAGGGCTCTGAGGAAAATTTTACCATTCGTTTCAACGTATTTGTGCGAATCAGGATTTTCTGTTCTGACATTCATCAAGAACAAATATCGTTCACGTCTTCAAGTGGAGGATGACCTTCGTCTGTTTCTGACGTCACTGCAACCACGAATTAGTCTTCTCTGCGCGGCAAGGAAACAAATGCATACCGCTCACTAAGGTAGGGATATAATTATGTAAGCATATTAATCAGTAGTAGATATTTTTAAATTTTGGCGTTGTTTAAAATTCTTTCCACACTCTGTTACAGGTCATCTGACTGTTTTGACTGGGGTGGACAGTTATTGCAATTTTAAATTGCAAAAAAAAAAAAATATCCATCATTGTTTTTGTTTGTATGTTATGTTATATCAACATACTTGTTATTACTCTAAAAATTACTGAACTTTTCATGTTATCACAAATAATAATAAAAGTGAGTTAACAGTCTGACATTGTTCTGTGTGTTTATCTTTGTGTGTGTGTGTGTGGGGGGGGGGGGGGCGCCATTGGGTAAGCTGTGTCAAAAGGGAGGCCCTCTGTCTTAGACTTTGAAAACCCCTGACATAATATAACCAGATGACATCAGATGTAATGTTTATATATATATATATATTTTAGCCACCCGTATAAATCAAATAAAAAATATTCCATATTTTGTTCCCTACAAATATCATGCAATAAGAGTTGTTTCAGACTTTTCTTGCAGGTGTATTAAGCATTCATAATTTTCATCAGAGCAAAAATGTCCTTTTCAAGAGGACACATTTCTAATCAACTGGGCAGTGTGCAATCACTTAAATAAGAGGTGTGAGTGATTTTACCTTTGTGGTTGTGTGAACATGCACACATATATCTGTCATTGTGATTAAACTTTAACGAGGGACTTGTGTCTAGAGGCACTAGAGAATATAAAATATAGACATGCACAACTATGTCTCATACACCTACTCAGATCTATTCAAATTTCTGTAACGCAAGTAAAAGCTAATAAAAACCTTAGTCACTCCCAGTTACTCTCCATGCTGTGAATAATACAATTAGAAAAAATTTGTAACATTCATTACGAAATTAGACAGCTCTGCTCTGCTACATTGTATCTCATTGACTGCTGGAGGGAAGGATGGTTTCTAGGGGGCTGCTGTAGCAGACTTAACTATCTGCCACTGAAAATGAAGCTGCTCGTTCAATCTGCATTTTCATCTAAGGTGTCTGATATGGTGGATATCCAAACTTGGGGATATTAGTACTGTAAGTGATAGGCAGTGGTGGACTGGCCATCTGAGGCACTGGGAGTTTTCCCGGTGGGGTGCTGTATAATGTGGGCCGGCCTATTGTGTAAATATAAAGAAGGGATTATAGTAAATGTAGGCTACGTAGCCTATATTCGTCTATCGGCCCAGGATAATTAAGGAGTCCAGCCCACTTAAAATTTTTGAATTAATTTAGCATGCTCAAACAAATATCAAGTTGTTTTAGCCAATCAAATCAAAGAACGCAGAGATTTATTGTTCGCACTTCACTGGAGCTGAGCTGCAATTACATTTGAATGCGAGCTGAGATAAGATGTAAACAGCTAAACATGATGAGACAATTCAACAATATTTGCCAGCTGTTTTCAAAAACTGTTTCAAAAACATCAGACATTAATTTTAAGGCATGCAAACTACTACTGGCCTTTTCGAATTTCTCAGATTTTAATGCCATTAACATTATTTGCCAGTGTACATAGAAACATTAACCTAGCTGCTTTCAGCAGACAAAGATAACAGCGAATGTATGTCGTTTTCAGCATCGTTACTCTAGTCTTCTTCAGTGTCACAAGATCCTTCACAAATCATTCTAATATGCTGATTCGCTGCTTCATTATTTTCAGTTATTATTTCTGCTCAGTTATTTATAATGGTGATAGGCCCCATGCTAAAAAAAAAATAAAAAGAAGAAGAAAAAAAAGACCCACAGAGTTACCTACATCTAACAGAATGCTGATCTCAAAATCATGTGAAGAGCTTTATTTGGTATTCCTGCTGGAGTGTAAAAGTACTGCTTCAGACTCAGGGAGAGAACAGTCGATTTCTGGCATTCCACTGAAGATCAGGGACTCCAATATTTCTACATGAAGGGCTCTTGGGGAACAATTTAAATGTGCTGAATTTAAGAGTCAACAGCAAGGAAGAAGTTTACTATGAGCTGTGGTGGTGACCATTAGTAGCCATATAAGTGAATATATACAAGTATAAATGCAAAGCGGTGTTTTCATTTTGAAATATTATGATCTGGTACTGCTCAGTCTCAAAAACAGAGTATATCCCCAGAGCAAGATAGAAGGATATCAGTTCATTTTTCCAACTGAACTGTATTATGAAAGAATGACGCAGATGAGACCTCAGCAGATTCCCATCTGACCCCAGGATCGCTACTCAGAGCAGAGAAAAGTGAACTCCTTATTAAAATTGTTAAATCATCTTAGATCATTACTGAAGGGTTTTTTCTTTCTTTCTTTCTTTCTTTCTTTCTTTCTTTCTTTCTTTCTTTCTTTCTTTCTTTCTTTTCAGCATGACTTAGGTCTATAATCGTGTCAGCTATTTTTATATTAAATGTACACTCTTTTACTATTTCTCTCTTCTATGATGTCCATGAAATAAATGTCCATGAGCTGGTAAGAGTATAGCTGGTGATTTTGAAACGCCAGCAACATAATTTGGGAGATTGCTTGTTTGACTCTGGCTGAGAACTCAAATTTGTCCCCACAGGTCACTCCTTGACAATCAGTCTACCATCTGCCCCCCATTAGGATGTACTGTTACCTCCATAAGGAACTGATTCATGCACTCCACTGCACTTTTGGATAATGGAAAAGCATTTTAAGGGTCCAACTAGAACATACAATTGTTCTTGTTCATTTCATTTTTTTGTGTCAGCTGCTCTTGTAGATTTTTATTCTATATGAGGGTCTATAGCACATTAACATATTTTTGTTACTAATTGCAAGTTAGTTTAGATAGATGTTAATGGATTGTTATAGTCTCCATTACAAAACATCATATGAAAGTATACAGTATTGTCTGAATTACAACACAGTTTGGTAACACCTCAAAATAGAGTTCAGTTTGTTAAAATGATAAATAAAGGGATAGTTCACTCAAATATGTAACCTCTGATATCATTCACATCAAGTTGTTTGAAATCTGTATGAGTTTCTTTCCTCTACTGACCACAAAATAATATATTTTGAAGAATGTTGGTCCCCATTGATTTCAATAGAATTATTATTATTATAATTTTCAAACTATTGGAGTCAATGGAAACCAGTAACTGTTTGGTTACCCAACCCACATTCTTAAAAAAATACATATATTTTCCATAGAAAATAAATAAATAAATAATACAGGTTTGGAATTATATAGTAAATAATGAACCATTCCATTAATTATATATCAAGAACTAACAAGCAACAATACTTTTACAGCATTTATTAAACATGTTTCCTGGGCACAATTATTGTTCACTTAGAACTGCAGGACTGAATGAAAAACAAATATCAGCTACTTCATTATTTAATCAAGAGTCAGGCCTAATCAGAGGTCGTTAACACTCTGCATGAAATGATTTCACTCATCTAAATCCCTGTAAAATGTCTCCATTGCGGTTGCCATAGTGAGAGGACTTCTAGTGCAGACAGTAAATTGTTGTGATTTGTTCATTCAAAACTACCGTTTCCTATCCCTCATACAAAGCTTATTTCTTCACAAATATGTGAAAATGTAATGTATGGGCATCAAAGAATGCACAAACAACTATTTACTTTTTAAGAAGAAGAGCACTTCATTAAAGGTCAGAGGGAGATACATTTGCTCTGTTTGCTTGCATTCAATATAAGCACAGAAACCCATGATATATTAAGCTTTACTCTCAGTATTTCTCAACTTACTAAATTAAACATTAAAAAAGTGGCACTTTATGGCATTTTAATCTGAGCTCAATTATAGGTTTATTTTTTATATGTTGCTTCCTTGGATAACACTGGATCCTTCTACTGCAGACATAAAAAATATATTGACAAGAAATATATTATTTCTTATATTATATCTTATTTCCTGTAAGATCTAGTCTGATAATTAATTGGCTAAGCTTGTTCTCAGAGCTATGTCATGTACAACATATTTACAGCATACTTTCTGACTGAAGACATAATTAACTAAACATAATTCAAGGAGATGCTGCCTCCAGAATAGCACAGTGACGTCATGAAACCCACCCACACATGTGAAATCAGAGGGAAAGAAAACTTGAGCCAAGATGCTTTTCATACACTGATGAACAAAAAAAAAAAAAATGTTTTCTCTTGACTGCAAACACACACACACACACCAGGCACACAAAGATCTAGCAATCATTGGCAATGTTAACCATAGCATATGGATAAGTCATACAAGCCAAAGAGTTATTAGAACAAACCCTCGTCTGTCTCACCACCAGGTCAGAAACACTGTGTGGGAGCAGCAAATGAAAGTAAAAATTGCAGTTCATATATAATTTTTTATTATTCATTTTTAATATTCATTTTATTACTCCATTTTATTACATTGCTTCCACCAATGCCGTTTGTAAAGCCTTGGCTGACAATTATCATAAACCAGCAGTTAACAGTTAAAAATGTGCTTATTTGTAAACTAATTTAAATATATATATATGTGTATATATGTGTATATATGTGTATATATATATATATATATATATATATATATATATATATATATATATATATATATATATGTATATATATATATATATATATATATATATATATATATATATATATATATATATATATATATATATATATACACACACAGGTCCTTCTAAAAAAATTAGCATATTGTGATAAAGGTTCATTATTTTCCATAATGTAATGATAACAATTAAACTTTCGTATATTTTAGATTCATTGCGCACCAACTGAAATATTTCAGGTCTTTTATTGTTTTAATACTGATGATTTTGGCATACAGCTCATGAAAACCAAAAATTCCTCTCACAAAAAATTTGCATATCATGAAAAGGTTCTCTAAACGAGCTATTAACCCAATTATCTGAATCAACTAATTAACTCTAAACACCTGCAAAAGATTCCTGAGGCTTTTAAAAACTCCCAGCCTGGTTCATTACTCAAAACCGCAATCATGGGTAAGACTGCTGACCTGACTGCTGTCCAGAAGGGCATCATTGACACCCTCAAGCGAGAGGGTAAGACACAGAAAGAAATTTCTGAACGAATAAGCTGTTCCCAGAGTGCTGTATCAAGGCACCTCAGTGGGAAGTCTGTGGGAAGGAAAAAGTGTGGCAAAAAACGCTGCACAACGAGAAGAGGTGACTGGACCCTGAGGAAGATTGTGGAGAAGGAATGATTCCAGACCTTGGGGGACCTGCGGAAGCAGTGGACTGAGTATGAAGTAGAAACACCCAGAGCCACTGTGCACAGGCGTGTGCAGGAAATGGGCTACAGAGAAGCAGCACTGGACTGTTTGTTGCTCAGTGGTCCAAAGTACTTTTTTCGGATGAAAGCAAATTTTGCATGTCATTCGGAAATCAAGGTACCAGAGTCTGGAGGAAGACTGGGGAGAAGGAAATGCCAAAATGCCTGAAGTCCAGTGTCAAGTACCCACAGTCAGTGATGGTCTGGGGTGCCATGTCAGCTGCTGGTGTTGGTCCACTGTGTTTTATCAAGGGCAGGGTCAATGCAGCTAGCTATCAGGAGATTTTGGAGCACTTCATGCTTCCACCTGCTGAAAAGCTTTATGGAGATGAAGATTTCGTTTTTCAGCACGACCTGGCACCTGCTCACAGTGCCAAAACCACTGGTAAATGGTTTACTGACCATGGTATTACTGTGCTCAATTGGCCTGCCAACTCTCCTGACCTGAACCCCACAGAGAATCTGTGGGATATTGTGAAGAGAAAGTTGAGAGACGCAAGCCCCAACACTCTGGATGAGCTTAAGGCCGCTATCGAAGCATCCTGGGCCTCCATAACACCTCAGCAGTGCCACAGGCTGATTGCCTCCATGCCACGCCGCATTGAAGCAGTCATTTCTGCAAAAGGATTCCCGACCAAGTATTGAGTGCATAACTGAACATAATTATTTGAAGGTTGACTTTTTTTGTATTAAAAACACTTTTCTTTTATTGGTAGGATGAAATATGCTAATTTTTTGAGATAGGAATTTTGGGTTTTCATGAGCTGTATGCCAAAATCATCAGTATTAAAACAATATAAGACCTGAAATATTTCAGTTGGTCTGCAATGAATCTAAAATATATGAAAGTTTAATTTTTATCGTTACATTATGGAAAATAATGAACTTTTATCACAATATGCAAATTTTTTGAGAAGGACCTATATATATATATATATATATATATATATATATATATATATATATATATATATATATATATATATATTTATAGCCTTGATTTTTGCAACTTACCAAATAGTGACCCTTTAAGCTGATTTTGAAGTATGATCACACGTCAAGCTGTGATTAACTGCTGTCCTGTGGTGCTGCATTATTACCATAATAATTTCCTCAACTATGAAAACTCATTCTGCCAACAAACAGAATCAACTGCACTTCTGCTATGTTCTGATCCCACTTAACTTGTTTTAGCGTGACATTTCAGTATGATTACTGAAAAACGGTTCATTGCGTGTCATAGGTTTTAAACTTCCTGACACTGGCCTTTGGTAATAATTACAGGTCAGTTTTGTCACCTTGCTGGTATTTTCGAGGTCAGGGTTTGAGGCAGTAGAAGGAAATCCTCTTAGAATTTATATTTTAGCTTATTTAGTTAACACCTCACCACTTAATAGAACTGATTGAACAGAATAGAGGCCAAATGTGCCATTATATCAGAGTGTCCAGCACATTTTCACACCCTCCTCCCCCTCCTCTGCTGGTCTCTAATTAGCCACCAGTCATGGTATTTCCTCTTGGGGCACCATAGTCCATCTGTGGATCATCACATCCCCTACTGTGCTTTATTCTCAAGGTTAAATGTGCTGTAAGGAAACCTGGAATTGTACATGATGATCTAAGTGATGGCCAGAAAGAATCTTGTTCCTCTTGGCATAAAATCTGCAGTGCAATTTGGAGTGGAGGAACTATCACGTCACTTTGTAGGTCACCGAGATTTTGCCAAGTAAGACATGTTCCTGTCTTTTGATGATCCTGGATCAACATTATTGTCCAAAAATATAGACTTAACCCAATCCCTAGCCCTAAACCTAACCCTACCCATAAATTATTCATAAAATCAGTGGGAAATGATAGTTGATATACAAGGCTGTAGAATCACCTAACCCTGACCTTAAGCCTAAAACAGATATTTTCTGAAAAGTTATATCTCTAATCTGATTGGTTGATTGGAATGTTGTTCCAGGATTAACAAGGACGTTGATCCAGGAACATGTTGTACTTGTTAAAATCATGCTCACCCACTTTGTAGGCGGATCGGCTGTTAGCATGACACTGGTTCCCTCAACAAAAAGCCTATAGGATTTTTTCCATTGCAAAAAATTTGCTCTGTCTTCAACCATAGTTCATGAAACTTACACGTTTTGTCCATCAAGATAATATTCACAAAATTATATAACTTTGATGACTTTTGAAGCCTAAATAAAAAAATGCCAGAACTTAAAATCTAAACTTAGTCTATAAACATACTATAGCACCACGGTTGCTTGGCTTCAGCCTCACCAGTACCGCTTCCCACAACTTTTTCTAACTTATTTTTAACGTGTTCAGTGAAAACGATTTACTCTGTATATGAATTTTAATCCACGCTCCATGAACCTTTTCATATTTACTGCAATAAATACAAAACTAGATACAATCTAAAACTGAAATGAGACATTAATAATAAATAGTATAGTGAATAAACTAAATAACCAATACTAAACGACATATGAAAGCAAGTATTCTGTATATTTCGAAAATACAGTGCATTAAAGGTCAATAAATCTTTGCTTAATATGAATATTTTAATTAAAAATGTGTCTCCACTTACTACTGTATTCAATGAAACTCTAGATAATTTAATCTATTAAATAACAGTTAATAACAGAGTGAGAGGACTGTGTGACTTGTGACTTATTTTAGTGAATAAAGTACCACATTTCAGCTTTGTTAGGATGGGTACACAAAATTTTATTTTATCCTTGCTTCTAGGAAATCCTCATAAGCTTTCTAACAGCTTTATGTGGCTGTAAACATTTAAATTTAACTTGGCTTTTAGCACTATGCAGTGTTAAAGTTTCACTTTCACCGTGACTTAAGCCATTAAATGTGGTGTTTACATGGAATAATCTTAATATACCTTATAAACCCAGAGTCTCAGCATCCGCAATAAAGGGATAAAATTAGCATCTTCCATCTGAAGACTTATGGTGCATTTCAGAACAACAACACATTGTCAACCAACAATATAAAATGCGGGAAACAATTAATTTGTTATTCTACAATTAATTGTATTACAAATTATACTACAACTGGAAAATATTGTAAATTGATCAACTGTTCGGCGTAATGACATTTAATGTCTCCGACGGCGCCATGTACGTAGTCCCATTTAGCAACCTGTTAACAACCATCCTTTTTAAGAAACGTATCATTTAAAAAAAATCACGAGTGGGGTGTAACTGGTGTGTTTTGTGTCGTAGAATAAAATTTGAAATTATCTTGAGCCTGTGTGAACCATGGACCTTATTTTAGTGATTCAACCAAAATCCCATTCAAAAAATGCTAGCTTGCTTCCCAGTTTTTGCCTACAAAGTGCATCATAGTTCCACCACTCTATGTCCAGTAATAGCCTATAAAACTGTATTATTTATTGGATTCAGTGTAGTCCTAGTTGGAAAAGTAATGACAGCTGTATGTTAGATCTCCCAAATGTGTTGATTTAGCCAATCATACGGCTTACATTTAAGAAATGGACCAAACTTTAATGTTTAGGTTAACCTAAACACATGTCAGATGTCTGTTCTCATTTCATCCAAAGCGAAAGCTTCACCTTTTGTGGACAGTTAATAATGTGACCAAAATTTCATTATTTTATAAAAGGAAATTAAAGATCCAGAAGTTCAGATAAAATAGCACAGTTTGATGCCATAGCGGTGAGTGGAAGAGCAAAACTGTTGCTGGGTTTGAAAGCGGAAAGAAAAAAGAAAGAAGGATGTTGGCAAGTTAAAAAAAAATATCCTTATTTTTTACTTAATTAAGAGGTTAATGGTCCTCCGGGGTTTATAAAAGTTTACCTTGATAGACTGCTTAATTATTAAATGATTCTGTACTGACTGTTTAAAGAGCTTTCACATATGAGTCAAGGTAACAGCCTTCAGTGTGGGAAGTGACAACCAAATGAGGCACATTTGGATGAGATACGTAAAAATTTGATCTTGTATATGACAGACTGACTTTATGTTTGATTTAAAAGTCCTTGTGGCATAGTGGCATGTCATGGACACACTAAGTGTTCAGATATTTAGAAAATACAAAAAAATGCTTCTGGCTTATGCTACAGTGTTTCTATTTTATGGCCCCAGCATTGCTTACTCTCCACACCACAGGGGGTTAATACCTTCTGTGCTTCCATATAACAGAAAACACCTGATACAGGCTATTGATATTGACTCTTGTCCAGTAAGTGGTTTGTGTTTTCAGTACTGTGAAGACTTGCTCTAGCCATTTTTAGCATGTTCCATTCGACTTTCTCACCTCAATAATTAGTGCAAACTTGCGTCAGCTTGTACAGGAAATGACCTTAGTGCCATAACATACTTTGTGAACGATTGAGTCATCAGGCTTGAGCTAATATGTTTTGGGAGATCCATTTTTGCTCCCATAATCATATGCAGTGGTGCTGTAAGAGGATGAGAGGATGTGAGTTAATGTTCAGTTGAGTCCTTTCCAGTGATGGGTATAGTATTCAAAAACTGAACTCAAGTAAAAGTAATAATCTTTAAAATGTGCTCACTCCCATGACCAACGAATCAAATACAAACCGATTGACCTTCTGTCTGTTCTCCAAAACATAATATAATTTCTGTAAGCATGTGTAACTGTGTCTAAGCAACAGAATTCCTTTTATAACATGAATAGGTCGCCTGCAAATACGCAATACCCAGATAATGTGGGTTGTCAGGTGTTTTTTTCATACTCTGTAAACAATGATATGTTAATTTATGTATAGATTAAGGTATCTATTTAAAAACCTGGTCATGTCATACATTGCAGTAGTGGTATTGTGTACTTTTTAGCATAATCATCTCTGAGTGTAAAATATATACCTGTATGAAATCAAGTGCATACCTGTGGAATTGTTCACAGACAGCAACACAGTGTTCAACTAATAAAGATCCTAATTAGTGGCAAAAAACAGGATACATTTGCAGATTTGGTTTCAACTGACTGTATGTTCATGGTCACTTTATCCAACACTGTTTGTGCTGTCTGTGCTCTTGCATTTCCTGTTACAGCTTCTAATGAGAAACCACTTCTTATGCTTCAGTGCCTATAGAGAAATCAAGCATAGCTTTACTTCTGGCAGGTCATGTCAGTCAAGTTTGCATTAGCAGATCCACGTCTACTTATAGGAATATGACACCGTCGCAGCATCCATATAAATAAGGTCCATTCAGTATTATTCAGCAGCTTATCGCATTGCCCAGGAACCGGTTATCCTCCTCCATTCCCAGCTTCTCCTTTCGTCCAAAGCCAGGACCTGGCCTTCTAATATCCCTCACTGAGTCAGACTCCTTTACCTTGAATTATGTTGTTGTATGTTAAATTGTCATTAAGAACCTTGATGATATCTGCTATTTATGTTTGATCTGTTCTGTTTACCTAAGATGTTTTTACACAGAACAAAATTCTGTCTCTCCGTAACGTCTGGAATCTCCAATAGTGGAGGTCTTTGAGTGAGAAGAAAAAAAAATAAGATCTCCATTTAGACAAAAGTTTTAGATTTATAAAAAAAAAAACCACACACACACAAAAAAACCCCACAAATCATTATTTAATTTGCAGAGCTCTGAAAGAGGTTTAAAAAAACCTATATAATAGAAGACTTCTGCTATACTTCCTTATGATAGAATTTTCATCACATACTTCATATATCATCCGATTCAATTTTAACAACGTTAATACAGCAGTCTACTTTCACAGATGTGTTTTTTTCTGTGAGGAGACAAGGGAGGCTGTTTGGATAAAAGATTTGGATGATGAACAGTACAAAAATAAAATAAATCAATTGTTACAAAATAAATAAACCTTCATCCTACTTTCTTACCTTCACTGAGCTCCTGAAGAGTGGCATGAATGTGGCACAAGTCGCTGTGATTGTTCAGTACTATAATACAACATAATCATTTTCATATCGGGCATGTAAAATAGTGAGAACAGATAAAGTGAAATTAACTTCTAATGACTTTAAAAAAAGGAATGATCTCTGAGCAAACTAGTTTTTAGTAAAGGCTATAAGTTAAAAGTGCACCTCCACTTGCAGTGTTTTTTCAGACTTATGATTCAATAAGTCAGCTATTATGTTCCATTAGTCTACTATTGTATGAAAGATATACAATATATTCTTGTTACTGTATTATTGTAGCTATTATTGTTTCAGAAGAATCTAAAATAAATGAACTAAAATAACTAACCAATAATATTCTGGTATTTTACACCTGAAAGATGAAATATGTATTTTAATTATCTGGTGGTGGGAGAGGGTTCTTCTACCTGTGCTGTATGTCTGAATGTTCTAGAAACTCATGATAACAATTAATCTTTCACAACTGAGCTGTCAACTTGTCAGCTCTTGTCAGCTTATTATTAAACTAGAATGGTGCTTGATCATTTCATGCAGTCTTACTCACAATGCCAATCCAAAAACTACTGCAGCTTATGTAGACACACACTTTTGCATCCCTCTTACCAAAAAAGCTGGTCAAACTTAAAAAAAAAAATGTCCACCTGCGAGAAGCATGGTCAGGGGTCACCAGAGGACAGGGGTCGGTCACTAATGTGTAGTCCATGGACAATTACTGCCTCCCATTTGAAAAATGTTTTTTCATGGACCAGTATGTAAAATTGGCCTGTGAGCAGCATATGGGGTCATTATGTTTAGCAATACTGCAGCAAATTGCTGGGCCAAAGGGTGAATTTTACACAGAGAGAACAAAAGAAATGAAATGAAGCAACAAGAGATGCAATACTGGATGAAAGGAAGAATAGGAAGAGAAAAGGACAGAGAGAAATGTGAGGGCCAGTGAAGATGAATAGCTTGCCTCTCTAGGGCTTTCCAAGCCGTTAGTATGCAGCGGGCACCATGAAGCGTGTGTGTGTGTGTGTGTGTGTGTGTGTGTGTGTGTGTGTGTGTGAAGGGTCTATTTGGATCCTCCAACATCATACCATTACTGAAGTGAAGAGGAGTGTCCATCCATATGAAATATAGCTTCTCTGCTTTTACAGCTTATGTCTAAGGTGAAAATTCAGCATCAATTTCTTTCTTTCTTTTCTCCTATTCTTCTTCCACTTAAATGCATACTATGTGAAAAAAAAGCCTTTGAATCACTGTCAGAAATGTAATGAGATTGTGATGACTTCAACCTCACTAGAAGTTATACGGCCTCTCTTGCTGGTGTAGGCATAGTACAAATATCCAGGTGTAAATTGAGCTGTAAATTCTGCTTTACTGAACCGAGCTGTTTATACAGTGAACATGCTTTGTGAATGATCCTTGAATCTTTCTTTTATTACTTTTTAGGAAGCAAGTCAAAAGGTTTTCACTTGTTTATTTGAAAGAGGAGGAACATTTTCAGAGGATTCTGTAAGTGTATAAACTAGGCTGTATTTGTCATTTGCTGTATAGACATTGAATAAAAAATCAACTAATGGAAGTTTACATCTGTTCATTTCCATCAAGGCCAGTCTGAGTGATTCACAGCATCCAAAAACAACACGTTTTATGCAAGAACAGAGTAAAAATGAGAGGATGACAATTATTTAGAAAATCCACAATGACAGGACATTATGGAAAGTAAAAGTGAGTGGCTATCTAGAATTCAAAATTCTGTTGTTAGGAGTGTCATTTTCCTTTAGATTGTTAGAATTGCTTTTTAAAACACTGTGAAATTGGACAGACCCAAAGAGGGATGTCTAGCTTAATGTCTCCTGACACTGCAATCTCTCTTGTGATAAGATAAGGCTCTCATAAGGCTCTCACATAAGCTAACCACGTATACACTCACCTATGATATGACTGAGGTTTTGGAGATGGCCACCAGATATGGCTTATAAATAAAATACCACACATACACAGAGATTCTATCCCCCACAAGACATTACTTTGACCTAATGTCTCTCCGGGATCAATCCTTACACAGTCTAGCCGGCGTGGAGACAGAATCTCATAACAGCTACAATGACAGTGTGTGTGAACTGGAGAGACTTGTTGACTTAGACTGACCCTCATAAAAACAGACCATCTCCCCTTGCGATCTAGCAATCTTTGCCATCCTTAACACAATCTCTCTCTCTCTCTCTCTCTCTCTCTCTCTCTCTCTCTCTCTCTCTCTCTCTCTCTCTCTCCCCAATGGAGTTTTCTCAATGGTAGATGTTTTTTTTAAAAGATGAAACGGAAATGAGTGTTTGAGGACTAAGGGTTGAGACTGAGTGAATTGCTTAGCTTCCCCTGACAGCTCTATGCGTCCGTCATGCGCACACAGCAGTAATTGCATGTGTTTTTGATTAGTCATATCTCAGTGTGAGATTCAACATTCACTCGGATGAAGGTAACAGAGAAAAAAAAAATCATATTTTTCTGAGCACCTTCTAGCTCATTACCTGCCTGCGCACACATGCAGCTAATTAATAATCACAAGGAAATTTCTTCTTGACAGGCAGGTGTGAACCGTAAACCTGAGAGATAATAAGGCAATTGAACAGAAAAGGTTGCGAAAGGAGCAAAAAGAAGACACTGACCCCAATTATGGCTGCCATGGGGAAACAAGACAAGAAGAACTCTTGGTTAAAGTCAGTCTTAACACAGGACTGACTCACAGCTAAATGTACTGAGTGCTCTTCAACGTCTAAGTAGACAAGTTTTGCTTTAACTTGAACTGCAGTGTCAGTGCTAGTGCTGTTTTTAACTATATTTTAAAGTATAATTACATCAATTTTGTTAAAAGTATCACTTTAAATACAATGACATGCAGACTGTATGGAATATGCCACATGTTGGGTTGTGAACCTCTGTGAATCTTGAATTTTCTAAATTTCCTGGCAGTGTCTCTCACCATTTATCCATGTAAGCAGGCTATGGCTTTCATTTATGGATTAAAAGCCAGTCAGTGAAGTCCAGAGAATACAAAGTAAGATTTTATGTTGCTTCAAATGTAATATATGACATATTACCCTATATGTGACCCTTGACCACAAAATAGCATTGGTATATTTGTAGGAATAGCCAACCATACAATGTATGGGTCAAAATTATCGATTTTTTTTTTTATGCCATAAACCATTAGAATCAGGGATTGAAATTAACTTTTTCACCCACCAGCCAATTTGGCTACAAAATGTTTAAGTTACCAGCCACTCATAACTTCTATTACAGGAACACACGTAAAAAAAAAAAAAACGGATATAAACCAGCCGCTTGACGCCGTCTTTTTGACAAAGCGACCATTGCAAATCATTTTGTGTCAGTACTATTCAGTATACAGTATCAGTACTACAGTAGTATTTTGTTTCTATGTTTTGCCACGGAATTTACGGTAACTAGGATTTACACAAGCTCCAGTCTGGATCCAGAACACCTGAGAAGAGATGATGCTGACCATTAGAGGACCTCAGATGATGTAAACCCTGAATCAACTACAGAACTAAAAAATATTGCTACAAGTGTGACTGCATCATATAATAGGCCTAATTATTAATTATTAATAATGTTAATAATGTTCATCGTCTGGCTGACTACGTCTTGTATAAATTTTTCAAAAAATCCTGTCATACGTGCACAAATTGACAGTCACCACTTATAAGCTACTACTAAATATTGTAGAAACATAATTTTTTGCAAAGTTGCTTTGTAACGATTTGTATTGTAAAAAGCGCTATACATATAAACTTGAATTTAATTGAACTGAACTAGGGGTATGCAATATTGACAAAAAATATATCTCAATATTTCCTTAATTTCATCTATAAAGATAATTCGACGATATTTGCTGAGTATGTAATTGTGCTGATAGTTTACGGACTACTGTGGTCAGCTGACTCCAACAGTTTTGATATTCTTTATATTCTGTGTGGTCAGTTCACAGCAGTGATAGAAATTCATATTTTCCAATGAGTTTAAATTGATTTCTACTTTTCATTTTTTTATTTTTTTACCTTTTTTTCTAAAAGTCTGCATCTTTTTTTGAGTCAAATTCTTACATTTAATCAATTAACTATAAGAATAATACATTCAGACTGTTACTAAACAAATTAAATCAGTATCAACAAAATTTGCAGAAAATGCATACAGTATGAAGTGTCATTTAAATGTATGTACACATGTTAATGCAGCTTAGAGGGACATGGAATGCTTTAACCTGTAGTTACAAATTCCAAATAATTGTTTGGTATTTTAAACATGAAATATTGAATATTGATATTTGAAATTATTTTTATTTTTTAAATGAAGAGATACTTTAAATGTAAAATTAAAACTATTAAATTAAAACTGCCAGTAGGTGGCAGCAAGTTACTGTTAATTGAGTAATTGCGACAGAACTAAATCATTTAAACATTGATTTATTCAGGAAAGAAACACCATCATGTTGCTAAATCAATGTCTCATGTGTTCAGTATCAGTTAAATCTGTGCTAATTTGGCTTGCATGAACTTACCCAAGAAATTAATGAGTGAAAAGTAACCCACCAAATTGGCTAGTGATTTGAATGAATGATGCATTTATATAGTGGTTTACTGTGTATTGTTGTACACCAAAGCACTTTACAACGGCTGCCACAGGACAACAGCGCCAGTGCGCTCACCACACCGGCTACAGGTGGAGAGGAGAGAGAGACAGAGCTAATCAAGTGGTTGGGGACTATTAGGAGGCCATGATTAACAAAGGCCAAGGGGGCATTTTGGCCAGGATACCGGGGTTACACCCCTACTCTTTACGAGAAGTGCCACGGGATTTTTTAATGACCACAGAGAGTCAGGACCTCGGTTTAACATCTCTTCCGAAAGACAGTGCTTGTTGACAGTAGTGTCCCCCTCACTATACTGGTCTATTAGGACCCACAGAGACCTCAAGGTGAGCACCCCCTGCTGGCCTTACTAACACCTCTTCCAACAGCAACCTAGTTCCTCTTCAGGAACTCGAGCTGCGTCGAAACGCTTTGGGGAACGCGTTTAGCATGAGCGACTCTGAATATGATATCTAATCTGTCCTATAGAAGAGTGTGAGGTCACAGGCGAGGTGACGTAAGCGACCAGGAAGCTATAAAGGCACGAGCCGCACAGCTGGCTTCAGCTTCTGCATTTTCAGCAAGCGCTCTGTGTGTGCATGTCATTCTGTCTTGTCAGTCTTATTTATTGTTGTTTGTCACTATTAGCTCCTCGAAAAGTAAGCAATAGTCAAAGAGCAAAGCTAAGACGAGACATCTGAAAGGCGAATCCAGATCGCGTTTCAGAATGTGTGTTCATCACGAGTGAGAATACACGGTCTGTGCGCGGTCTGCCTGGGATTGAGGCACGCTGTTTCGACTGCCTGCACTGGTACAAGCCAGTGTGGACGATTCGATCCCAGAGGACTCTCTCGAGGGGGAGTCTTCGCCAGCGTTCCTCGCGGTGTCGGTCCTGATTTCGCCGAGGCGGAGCAGCGCCTGCACTCGCTGGGTTCGCAGATAAGATCTGCTGGAGGGTAGGGAGACGGACGCGTCCCTATCTCCTACCTCACCCGCCAGATCTGCCCGAACCCCCGGGTGCGGAAGCCCGAGTGCTGCGGTCCTTCCCCCCGAGTGACAGCCGTGACGCACCGCCTTTTTTTCTCCGAGGAGATTAAAACGGAGGGCGTCGATGAGCTCGCAGTTGCCCAAACATAAGCTGAATAAACATCAGCTGCACAGACAAACAGTTACACAAGCATCAGTTTCACAAACACACAAGCAGCATTAATGAGGAGCGCAGCTCACGCAGTCAGCTCTCGAAATAAAAATAAAAATAAGGGGGCTGACTGTGCTTCTCGCATGTCTAGGATGGATCGAAGACGGCTCTGCCTATCTCCACCCGTATTCCCTAGATTTAGAGTTCATCGAGGTTCGGAAGCACGCGAAGCGGTTCCTTCCCCCTCTGTGAACTCCGAGGAGATTTATATTGTTTGTGTGACTAAGCGGCTCACGTGTTGCCGAGGCAGCACATGTACTACATCATTTTCAGTTTTGATTTAAATCTTACCAAATCCAGACCGTCTTTACTCGTCTGATTGGTTAACTGCATTAATTCTGAGGAATTAAATTCAGTATCTATCTGACTATGAGAAGTTAGATATGAATTATATTAACAATGCAGACCGTGTTTACTCGTCTGATTGTTTGTTTGCATTAAATTCTGAGGAATATAATGACACTTATCTCACTCTGAGAAATTATATATACTGGAGGGACTGGGGCAAGAGCAGCCCTCCCAGTCTGTAGTCAGAGCGTTGCCGCCCGCACTCCCCTTGCGTCGGAACCGGAGGGCCTATTACACCAGAGGTCAGTCTCAAGAGACTGATTCCCTTAGTAGATTATTTAGCAGCGTGAAAACTACTGCCAAATGTATCTCAATGGGTCCTGCACACAGTAGAAAAAGCTACCGTATTCAGTTCGGCTCTGTACCGCCGATAATTAACGGGTTCATTCCGACGATGGTCGGCCCTGGGCAGGGTCTGGTTATGGAACAGGAAGTGAAACCCTATTAGAGAAGGAGGCCATCGAGGTGGTCCCTTCTCAAGACAGGGAGTCCAGGTTCTACAGCTGGTATTTCACAGTTTCAAAGAAGAGAGTGTGCTTTCTCCGGTTCAGAGAACCACCTATCTAGGCGTAGTATGGGATTCGACTGCGATGCAGGCACGATTTTCCCCTGCTCGTATCGAGTCGATCCGCATCTCAGTCGAGAGAGTCAAAGAAGGCCAGTCACTCACTGTCAAACAATCTCAGAGATTGTTGGGTCTGATGGCAGCTGCGTCCAACGTGATACCTCTTGGCCTGCTGTACATGAGACCCCTACAGTGGTGGCTCAAGACCAAGGGATTTTCCCCGAGGGGCAATCTACTTCGCACTATCAAGGTGAAAGAAACCTTGGTTCTTGAAACAGGGCCCGCTGCTGGGAAGTCCTTGTCACCGTGTAACACTAGCGACGGACGCATCCCTCACTGGCTGGGATGCAGTCATGAGTGGCCACCCTGCCCGTGGTCTGTGGAGCGATCGCCATCTAACATGGCATATCAATTGTCTACAAATGCTAGCAGTTTATCGTGCACTTAAGCACTTCCTCCCAGACCTAAGGGGTCACCATGTGTTGGTGCGCACCAACAACACATCGGTGTCTCTTATATCAACCACCAGGGAGGTCTGCGTTTGCGCCCTTTGTACAAGCTGGCGCACTAGATCCTGGTGTGGTCCCAGAAGCAAACTCCTCTCATTAAGAGCAGTATATATTCCTGGGAAAAAAATATGGGAGCAGACATACTGTCGAGGCAGGGGCTGAGGCCCGGGGAATGGAGACTTCACCCAGAAGTAGTGAAGCAGATATGGAGAGTATTTGGCAGGGCTCAAGTAGAACAATGCCCCCTTTGGTTCTCTCTAGTTCATCCAGCTCCTCAGGGACTGGACGCCATGGTACAGACTTGGCCGAGGCTTCGTCTGTACGCATTTCCCCCTATCGCTCTGCTCCCGGGAGTTCTGGTGAGAGTATGCCGGGACGGGGTCCGTCTGTTGTTAGTAGCCCCATTCTGGCCGGGCCGAGCATGGTTCTCAGATCTAGTCTCACTCCTCGACTGCTCTCCGTGGGAGATACCGATCAGGACGGACCTGCTCTCGCAGGCGCAGGGTACGATAATTCACCCTCGCCCCGGAGTTGTGGAAGCTGTTAACAGCCGGTCTCTCAACCGAGGTTGTTGAGACCCTTCTCCAATCCAGAGCTCCCTCAACGAGGAAACTGTATGCCCTGAGGTGGAAACTCTTCACCTCATGGTGCAGAGACCGCCAGTTAGACCCAGCAAACTGCCTGGTTGGTACAGTTCTGGAGTTTCTACAGGCTAGGCTCTCTGCAGGGTTGACCCACTCCACGTTGAAGGTCTACGTGGCGGCTAGTGTGGCCTACCACGCCCTTCTCGATGGCCAGTCTCTGGGAAGACACCCCCTAGTTACACGTTTCCTCCACGGTGCGCTGAGGCTGAGACCTCCAGTACAGTCCCGTGTTCCCCCCTGGGACTTGGGTGTGGTGTTAGAGGTTCTTTACATTCAACCGATTCAAGATATCTCAGATAGACATCTGACTCTTAAAACTGCCTTTCTGTTGGCCATTACCTCTCTGAGGAGAGTAGGAGATTTACAAGCCCTCTCATTGGCCCCTACCTATCTTGATTTTGCACCTGGCATGACCAAATTGTTCATATACCCTCGAGCGGGATATGTTCCTAAGGTGCCCTCTATCACACCACAACCTGTAGTGCTGCAGGCCTTCTGTCCTCCTCCCTTTCGGGAGCCCGACCAAGAGAAGCTGAATAGTGTGTGTCCAGCTCGAGCACTGGATGCATACGCCCAAAGAGCTGCCCTGTGGAGAAGAAATGGACCAATTGCGTGCATGCTGCGGTCCCCCCAAGAGGGGTTTCCCTGCTTCTAAGCAGACTATTAGTCGTTGGATAGTTGAGACTATCAACGTCACTCTGAGCCCTCTGGTCGTCCCCCGCTGTCGGGAGCCAAGGCTCACTCTACATGGGGTATGGCGGCCTCCAAGGCCTTTCTAGCAGGTGCGTCCACGCTGGACATCTGCAATGCTACGGGGTTTCCACGCCTTCTACTTTTGAAAGATTCTATGGCTTAGACATGCCAGTCACTCCAGGCACTTCATTCCCCTCGTCCTAAGCTGTGCTCTTCGAATACACACTAGGCAGGGGTTTGGTAGTCTGGCAGCGTTGGTACTCGTTCCCCAAAGTGTTTTGACGCAGCTCGAGTTCCGGAAGAGGAACGTCCATAGGTTACGTATGTAACCCTAGTTCCTCGAGGGAACGAGACGCTGCGTCTCGAGGTCATACCCCCGGCACCCCTGCCGGCGCTTGCTGGTACTCGAAGCTGAAGCCAGCTGTGCGGCTCATGCCTTTATAGCTTCCTGGTCGCTTACGTCACCTCGCCCGTGACGTCACACTCTTCTATGAGACAGATTAGATATCATATTCAGAGTCGCTCACGCTAAACGCGTTCCCCAAAGCGTTTCGACGCAGCGTCTCGTTCCCTCGAGGAACTAGGGTTACATACGTAACCTTGAGACGTTTTCCCAGGAGGTCTCCCATCCAGGTACTGACCAGACTCAGTGCTGCTTAGCCCAGTTGGCAACCAGTCTTAGGTTGCAGGGTGATATGGCTGTGGTGGATATAATTAATTAAATAAATAATATAAATATAAATAAATTATATGCAGTGTTGGGCAAGCTACTTGGAAAATGTAGTGAGCTAAGCTACCAGTTACTCTACAGTAAATGAAGCTTCACTACACTGAAGCTACCCCCTGGGAAATGTAGCAAGCTAAGCTACATCAACAGTAGCTTGCTACATCTAAGCTACTTTTAAAATTACATTTTTATGTTGAACACGTTTTATTACAAGTCAATGCTATCTCAGTGCTTAAAACTGTCAGTCAAACAGATAGGCAGGTGTAACTGTTTAGTTTAATAGTTTTTTTGTGTTCCTTATCAATTTGGCAACAAAAACAATCAAAATACATGTATTTAACAATGTGCGCACAGGTAAGTGTATGCACCTGTTGCATGGGCATGCTTAATATACTGAATATATTTGAATACAAAAAAGAGCTTCGCTACTGAAAAGCTATTTGATTCAGAAAGTAGCGAAGCTACGGCCAAGCTACTGAGAAATGTAGTTAAACTAGTAGCTTTGCTGCTTGTAGCGATGCTACTGCCCAACACTGATTATATGTAATATTAATAATTAACCGCCTCGGCTGATTTTTACCCACATTTAGCGGGTGTTAATATCAAACCCTGATTAGGATATTAAGTAAAGATCATGTTCCATGAAGATATTCGGTAAATTTGCTACCATAAATATATCAAAACATAATTTTTGATGAGTAATATGCATTGCTAAGGACTTAATTTGGACAAAGTTTAAGGCAATTTTCTAAATATTTAGATTTATTTGCACCCTCAGATTCCACTTATTCAAATAGTTGTGTCTTTGGCAAATACTGTCCTATCCTAACGAATCATACATCAATGAAAAGCTATCTTATTTATTCATATAGATCTCAGTTTCAAAAAATGGACCATTATGGTCCTAAAAGGCCTAAAAGGCCATTTTAATATCATAAATTGTTGCAGTTATATATGTTTTTACTTCACATGACAATATATTTCATATATGTAAATTCAATATATGTGCATATATTATATTTGCCTATGGGAATTTTTGGAATTAGATTGTAACCAATTCTTATAGACTCAGAGGTACCACACTTTATGAGATCAAGGTATAGAAAGTACAGAAAGCTTTTTTTGAGTGACAGTTCATTATAAAAAAAGTGTATTTAATGTTATGTATTAGGCATACGTGACAAGTGTGATGAAATCGAACCCCTCAGTATGAGCGATTATGTGAACATTATACATGGATATTATGTTATCCATCTAGTCAATATTAAATGTTAAGCAATACAATCATGCCCTTCATGCCCTACTGAGATTAGAGAAAGTGAGAAATTGATTTGAGTTTTGAGATCACTGATATAAAGGAGTCACCAAAGAGGTTAATTGTATTTCCAAATGTCACTTTACTTTGGATTTAATTACTGGGAATTATTGTTGCAGGCTGCAAACATAAAATGCATTATTGTTATTATTATTATTACTATAAAGTTGCAATTCTTTTGTGTCATTTAAAAACGTCTTTAGCCATTTTAAACTGACACCATCTCACCATCAAACTCTCTGTACTTTCCTGTCTACCCATAACACACACACAGCACATACACACACTCTTGTCCTGTAGCTCAAAGCTGTGCAGACAAAAAAAGATGCAAGCACTTTTGAGTAGCCGTGCTGTCACAACACTGGCTTTCCCTGAGAAACAGATTCTGTGAGACATTACCTGCAAACTAAGTAGCTGAACAAACATTCTGTGATGAAGGAGGAAGAAGTGGGAGTTTCAAAGACATGATAACAGAAGACAGATTACCATGGCAGCACAGAGAAAGCTTTATTTTAGCCTTGGCCTCAAACTACAAACCCAGAACACAGCAAGACGTTTACACATTGCGAAACAGGCTGCCTCAGGTATTATAAATTTATCAAACACATAATGAGATCAGCTGGCTTTTAAACAGACATTGATAGAGTTTCTCACAGCTTTAGCTACAAGAAGGCATAATCATATTAAACAGAACATACAGGATACAGGGGTTTTCAAGATTTCCACAGTCTTCTGAGAAGGTCCAGAGAAGTCATAAGCTATACAGTCTCAAGAAAGAAAATGCATGCGGGGCAAATTGATTAAAATCAATACTTTTTTCTTTGTTTTTCTTTTTTTTTATGTACTCTCTGTATTCATATTGGTTTTTATCTTAAAACATTTTATATCATTTTTTAAGAGAAGTTAAATAACTTGAATATAAAAGTTTGACAATTGTGAAGTGGTATAACCATCAAGTAAATTTAATAATTCATTTCTTTAACCTTAATTCAACCTTAGTGCCATTTTACAACTTACACGGTTGCACTTTATTTTACAGTACGTGTACTAACATGTACTTAAAGTGTACTTACAGTGTATTTATCTAAGAAAGTTCTGGTAATACAAGGTAACTACATGGGGTAGGGTTAGGTTTAGGGGTAGGTTCAGGGTTAGTACCTAGTTATTACATAGTTATTGTAAGTACTATAATAAGTACATAGTATGTACATGAGGAACAGGACTGTAAAATAAAGTGCTACCTTTTTGTCTGCATGTTTTTGCAGACAATTTGTTTTCAAAGGTTAATAACCAATGAATTATCAGTATTACTAAAGTTATTTTTTCCCCCTAAGAAAGATAATGTAAAACTACTTAATATGGTTTTCATTTCAAGGGAATCTTCTTTTAATTAAACAAAAAATGAGTGTCTCATCACTGACTCATTTGTGACATGGGCAAGAGCTAATCTAAATGGGCTCTGTCATTAAATATACACGGCACATTGACTTAATTGATTTCTGTTCATACCTCATGTAGTCCAAACATTTCAGAAACACTGAATTTTTATTCAACGCACAAAGCATGTACTACACCCACTTAAAACTCTGCCAAGAAACTTGCCCTTTGAAATCCATTCATCACAACAGCAACTAGCTGGAGATGAAACAGTGAAACACTGTGAGAAAATATTACTTCAAAGTATTAATCTTTGAGAAACAGCACTATATATTATAGTTTGCTTCAGAGCTAATCACAAATAATTAAAATACAAAACAAAATGTTGATGCTGTTGATGCTATTTGTCATTCTCAAAGACGTAAGAAATGGGAAAAACAGTAACATAAATCAACAAAAAACAATGAACTTACAGACATGGGGGAAAATACCCTGAAAGACAATATCACATAACTTTTACAAAGTACAAAGTAGCACTGAACTGAGTACTGATTAATGTATAAATCACATTTATATTTAGATAATGGCCACTGAAAAGGACAAATTAATACAAAAACAAATGGCCTAACCTTACAATCAATGGTTATGCAAAAGTGCTTTCTCATGCAAACACACACACACACACCCACACCCACACACACATACACTCAAACACACACACTGTCTTATATTTTCTCTCCCTTTTAAGGCTATGGTGGCCATGGTGTATTGGGATGTTTTAGCCAATACACTGCATTTTAACAACCTGTTTCCTTATCACTTAATTGTGTTTCAAATGGAATGAACTGAAAGTCCCACAATCCTCTCTGCTGCAGAAAACCAGTACCGTTTTCTTTTTATCTCGGGTGTAGTCTATTGTATTGTCGTTGTTGTCTGTTTGGTACATTTGGCTGTTAGTGTGCTTTATTTAGAAACATGTATCTATTACAAAAAAAAGTACTGATTTATTTTTTCCCCTATTATGATATTTACATTTAGAGATTTATCATAGAATTTCAGTATAGAATAGAAGAACTATTGTATTTACAAAGCTGTTCAAACATAACTCCAAAGACAGTACATATATTTAATACAAAATCTCACAATGTTTTGCTTAAATTACACAGATCACAAAGCACTCCCAAGAAATACGCCACACATTTCTGTATCTATATTTCAGAAGGGAACTAGCCAAGGATAATTACTCATAAAGAAAAATCTACAGCGGACAAACTTTGACACGCTGCACAATTATCAGTCAGTTTACATCTGCCACAGAAGAAAGCAGAAGCTTGTTCGAAAATTCTGAACAAGGTCAGAAAGTGTGACGTCTTATTTAACCAACCAGCCAAACATCAAAAGTGGCACTTAGATTGCACTGCACTTTACGTCCAGCTTGAAAAGAGATGAATTTCTGAATGGAGGTCTTTGTTATTTGCTTGATTATCTAAAGCTATTTCCATGTAATTCTTTGCTTTTCTGTTATTTGTTTATTCAGGTGGCTTTCATTTCAATAATTTTCTATTTGTTACTTTGTTGTGTTCTGTCCGAAATCAAACCCCCTTTGAATATATGAATGGTTGTCTTGGAAACAAGTTCCATATCCTCTGTTGCAGCGATTTGAAATGAATGGCCGGACTTATGTCATCTGTCGTGTACCCAAGCAAAACAAAGCTGCAAGAACCAACTCAACTGTTCTCTCACTTTTGGCAGATGTCACTGACACCAAGAGAAATGACAGCAACTGCTTAGCAGACAGGTTGTGTGTCTGAGTGAGAAATAACCATTTCTGTTTATCCCCAAGACTCTAGTTTGATATAGCCTAGGTCTGTCACATACCCAGGTGGTCCTTTAGAGGAAATGGAGAGAGGGAAAACTGATCGATGAAATGACAAATTGCAAGAAGGGAGTGATAATAAAGAGAAAAGCAGACAGAAATAAAAGCAGTAAGAAGGGCAGGTATGTGTGAGCACTGAAATATTTGTCCACTGTATATCCTGGGGGGCACGTAAACAAATTATGAAGCTGTGAATTCTGATGCTGACCCCCAAATTCATGGAGAAGGTGGGAAGCAAGGTGTAACATAGAGAGAGAGAGATGGCTTCTTTTATTAATAATTTCATGCCATTTTTATATGTATGTAGGTAAATAAAGGAACACATTTAGGTAAATTGGTTCTGACCTGCATTCTAATGCTGATGAATCCAGATAATTCAAATAAAAGGGTGTTTAGCAACCTTACAGTTGTCCTTTTCTACATAATTCTAGTAAAGTGTAAAGCATAAAATGTGTCTGAAACACGAAATGTGCTGTGATTGGTTAACTGGGCTGGTGTGTGTTGTGATTGGCAGCACTCAGCGCCTGGATCGGCCCATGTGAGCCCATGTGAGCTTCAGTGTAATTATTGCATCAAAATCAAATCAATTTAAGTGCAATTTAAATCCGGATGATTGTAACCACTCTAAGTTCATCTGCCTTGGGAAAGCTAGTGTGTCTCTGACATAGTGATAATACTCGTTGCCTTATCTAGTGCATCTCAACCAGGTCTCGTCCCATTCGTCGACATTTGTGATATCACAAATGCCGGAAAAGATGCGTTGTAGTCCAAATGAGTCATTTGCTGTAGTTTTTGAAAAGTAGTTTTAATTTTTGTTAAATAAAATATCTTCTTTTGAAGTGGACTTTGAACTTTTTAACTGCAGATCTTTTTCATGCTCAAACAGCAACATTATAGAAAAAGCATAATAGGGCCCCTTTAAGTGACAAAAAGGGTTTAAGGGTTATAGTTTTCATTTCAGTTTTAGTTTGTAGTTAACTGTAATAACCCTGCTGCCAGTACTTGTATAAAAAATGGGCATTCATGCATTTTAACAATCCAGTGGATAACAAGATGAACCAAGTATAAGCACACAAACATCTCATGTGCGCTCCATCCTTTTGAGGATGAATTTTTAAACGCTTGGTTTCGTTGTGCAGATCCAGCTTTCATGTTTAGCATGAACCACTGAATAAATTATTTTCAGCACAAACAAGAGCTTAGCTCTCTTTTCATATATTCAGTGAGGGTTCGTTGGGGCAAGGCAAGAAGCCGAATATCCCAGGTGTGTCATCAGCTTCAGCAATAAGGAAGAAATCGATTAGAGCAATTGCAATTTGAGATAGACCGAATGTTGTTGTTTTTTTTTGTGTGTGTGTGTGTGTGTGTGTGTGTGTGTGTGTGTTTTAGTGAGAATGTGTATAAGAACATTAGTGCTTCCAAAAGCAATCACATCAAACTTCCCTCTACAGTTTATTATTTTCCATTTAAATCATTATCTCCAGTGCCAGGGCATTACAATTCCAACCTGTCATGCAGCTTGGCAGTTTTAACCATGGCATCACTTCAACTGGGGTGAAGATTTCCAAGAGACTGTTGATTCCGTTGACGACTGAATTGTCTTGCCCACCTGATACATCTTCATGTAGGATAACTTGTAGTACATGTGCATCAGAAAAGAAGGAGACCAAATTAAACATTGTCTCCAACAAAACCATCTGATATTGTTATTATCAGAATACACAATAGAAGGACTCTCAGTTGTGCCATTTAAGCAAAGCTCATTAAGACAAAGATCCCATCATAAAACAAAACAGAGAACAAAAACAGACGATACATCACAACACTCAAAATAGACAAGAAAATGTACCATTTTGTAGCCGAAAAAACTGCTGTCTACTAGATTAGTCTTTTGTTTGATCATGCAACATGCAATATTTGGCTCTATAACATCAAAGATACAAGAATATTTCTATGAACACTTCCCATGCATAAGATCATCCTTGAAAAGTCTTATACAATAAAAAATATAGCTACATCTTTGCATGTCCCGTGCACCACACCTTTTGATTGTATCACAATAATGCTATTTGCACAACTATAGAAAGACCATTTACCACTTACACACCAACTTTGGGCAGTAAGACCAGACAAATGAGGTATTCTTTTCCAAATATAAATGAACACTGACACATTGAACAAAGCATACTGACACCATGAAAATGAAGAACACATCTGGTGATCTGAACTCAGTACATGACACAAGCACACAGCTCATGGATCAAACTGTAGACTCCTGCAATGTTAATGTTAACACGGTCCTACCGTGCTAACGGTGGTATAACTGAACTTTGATATGGACGCCCCTGTGACTCCAGTGATCTCGTCATCACCTTCCCTCCTCTTTCTCTGTGTGTGGCATGGGCGCCTGCAACACCCAAATGTGGCCAAGAGTGCCTTCCGGAAACGGGTGTTCATGAAGCAGTAGATAATGGGGTTGACACAGGCTGAGGTATAGGATAGAAGCTGAATGAAGGAGATGGGAGCTCCAGAAAGTGCGCGCTGTGCTGACTTTTGGTCAAAAGCCTTCCAGGTGTTGGCAGAGTATAGAGGCATCCAGCATACGAAGAACATAGCTACTATAATGATCAGCATTCGGATCACTCGTTTTTTGGCAATGAGCTTTGCCTCTGAGGTGTTGCTCCGTGGACGGTCTGCCTTGACGGTGCCAGAGGTGGTCAGAGCAGAAAGTTCCATAGCGGGGGGCTTCTTTGGGACTTGGATATAACATCCATCACTCTCATCATGGCCAGAAGACAGTGCGCCATTCAACCCATTCTTTACACCTGCACATAAATGAAGTTAAGAGATGAAGGTGTACTGCCAATTGGTCCTGTTTGTTGCAAAATCATATTTGTGTTATGTCTGTTTAGTTGCAATAAAAACATATATGAAACCTATAAGAAATAAAAAATGATTTAATATAATGCCATATATACATGTAGGTACACCTGATCAACTGCTCATTTATGTTAAACATCTAATCAGCCAATCATTTGGCAGCAGTGCATTTCACACGTAGATCTGATGAAGTTCAAACTGAACATCAGGAAGAGTCAGGTCAAGTCTAGTGTAACGCATATGCAGGTCATCGATTCATGGGTTAAATTCAGGCATACAAATTAAACCATTTTTGCACTAAATGCCTGGCCTGGCGCCAGCCTGGCTGGACTTAAATTATTTTACGATACCCATGCGAGCCTCAACGGAGACCTGAAACACCCCCCAAATTCTTTAACACACACACACACAAAGAAACCTTTCTTAAAGTTCCTTACTTTTGTAAGTCCTTATTATGTATTTTGAATGTTTGTGTATTGCATAAAAATGGTTAATCCTGGGTAAATGGTTAAAGTGCTGACTTATAAGTGGAAATGTTTGATTTCATTCTAACTCTTTCTCAAATAGTCTTGTTAATGTAACCCCAACTCCTTTCCAGCTCACAAAACTTTATGACCCCACGGGGCAATAGGACAGGAGAGAAGCCAAGTCACTGGTACCTTTTTCTCAATGTATCCTAAACTATTACCTCAGACGTAGTCTAAAAGTATATAGTATTGTTTTGTTGGTGCTTTGAGATGTTTCCCATATAAATTGGGACTATCTGCCATTTATTAGCGTGTGTTAATCTTTAAATGTGTAATTCTGCATTTGAATGTAACTTTGTGTTTCTATCAGTTATATATATGTACTGTTTGGTGTTCTTGTAATCGTCATGCTTTGACAGACCCACTTATCTAAAGCAAAGTAGTGAAAAATTTATTATTCTGGAATTACAAACTTGCTAGAATATCCCTGATGAAATCTGACAATCCCTAAATCATTAGGGTGGGTTTCTCCACAGAGACAAAGGAACTTTTCCCTCCGCTTCAGATCGCTGACGTTCATTGGTTGGTCACGCGAAAAGAGGCGTGAACCATCCCAAGCCATAAGGATCGACCGAACAAGGTCCGCCTCTCTCTTCTTCTCGTTCTTCGTTCTCTGACACGCTGCTCTCCTGTGCGACCCTCGTCGCTCCCGCGAGTCCCTCGGCCTTGGACCGCGCTCAGATCGCCCCCCCCCCCCCAGTTTACTGTCTGTATTGTTGTACTCATATTTACTCTGTGTGATTTGTAGTTTCGATGTATTATTAGTCAATTATTAAAACCCATAAATTCATGATTCTTGTCTCCCCCACCCGCTCACATTACGAGTCACTGAGATGTCTGATCTTTAGCTACAAGCTTTAAATTTAGAAACTAAATTTATCATAAGGATAGGATAATGTTTTCATGGCCAGAGAATATTTTTCCTTGAATTATAAGAAGTGATAACTTTATTGAAAATTGATAGGTCAATCTGATTTGCAGTAATTTACAGTAAGAGATATCACAATAATTGATATGAAGAATGGAATATTGACATATTAATGAATAAGTTACAGTACCCTGTAATTAGTTATTGGTATAGACAATTGAGCTATTTTTCATAATCAATACAATTTATTGTAACTGTCATATGAGATATAAATATTAATCATATTCCTGATTAATTATTCAAATTCCCTATATATTATTTGAGTTAATTATTCTGTACAACTCATTGTTGCTACACAAGTCACTGTTATTTATCTAGTGCTTTTTACAATAAATATTGTGTCAAAGCAAATTTACAGTATTAAACAGGGAAATAGTGTCAAAATAGTGTGCCATTCTCCTCTGGCAAGACGAAACCAGCAGTTTCTAATGTCTAATGTTGCTAATGCAACAAAGTTAGATTGTGCAGAGGACTCAAAGAGAAAGGAAGGCGTTTTAAGTGACTTTGATTCTGGCATGGCTGTTGGTGCCAGGTGGGCTGGACTGAGTATATCAGAAACTGCTGATCTACTGTACTACGATCTTCACACACAACCATCTTTAGGTTTTACAGAGAAATGTCCAAAAGAAAGAAAATATACAGTGAGCGACAGTTCTCTGGGCAAGAGATCATGGGAAAATGGCCAGACTTCTTTGAACTGAGGCAACGGTAACTTATTACAACTAAGGTATGCAGAAGAGCATCTCTAAACACATAACACATCGAAGCAGATGGGCTACAGAAACAGAAGACAGGGTGTCACACCTGCTGGCTAAGAACCCAAAGTTACAATTGCCAAAGTCTAACTAAAATTGGACAATACAAGACTGGATGCATGTTGCCTGGTCTGATGCGTCTCGATTTCTGCTACAACATTTGGATGGTAGGCTCAGAATGTGGTGTAAAAAATATGAAAGAATGGATCCATCCTTGCTTTGTATCAACAGTTCAGGCAAGTCAGTACCATCTGAGCATTGTTTAAATGCCACAACCTACCTGAGTATTGTTGCTGGCCATGTCCTTCCCTTTATGACCACAGTGTACCCATCATTTTATCACTACTTACAGCAGAATAATATGCCATGTCACAAAGCTCAAATAATCTCAAACTGGTTTCTTGAAAATGACATTGAGTTCACCATACAAAATTTGTCATTTGTGGATTAATGCATATTAGAGATGCGAACCGTTTAAAACGATTCAGTTAGATTTGGTGAACTAAATGAGTCTTTCGCGAACCGGATATCCAGACTGCTTTGTTTTGAACTCTCTCACACAACAGACACGAAAGAGAAGACAATGCTGAATAAAGTCGCAGTTTTTGCTATTTTTGGACCAAAATGTATTTTCGATGCTTCAAAAAATTCTAACCGACCCTCTGATGTCACATGGCCTACTTTGATGATGTTTTTCTTACCTTTCTGGACATGGAAAGTATACCGTACACACAGCTTCAATGGAGGGACTGAGAGCTCTCGGACTAAATCTAAAATATCTTAAACTGTGTTTCAAAGATAAGCGGAGGTCTCGTGGGTTTGGAACGACATGAGGGTGAGTTATTAATTACATAATTTTGCTATCTGGGTGAACTAACCCTTTAAAATGAGTTGCTGTTCCGTTGTAAGTAATTTTACGGATTTCTAAAAATGCATCTACTTTCAGAAGGCCAAATAGTGCTTTCACTTTCACATAGATACACACAGCATCTCCCTGACATGGCTGCTTCAACACTAACTGCGGTTACCGAAACCATGCCTTCTTTCTTTGCGTGGCATTATGCAAATATTTCCACACAGTGATATAGACATGTGGGGGTGTGTTTGAATGAATCATTTTAGGGGAGCGTTGCAGAGTCTTAACTTTGATAAAGAATAACTCTTTGGGTTTGAGACTTTAGTCTTTGCAACTTTACAGATCTTCTTCATTCACCAAGAGCTTGTAACACTCTAAAAAGAAATCGCATCATATGACCCCTTTAAATATGTAAGACCTTCTGCGCTCCCTACTCTCATTTCACCAAAGCAGTAACTTCACTATTTACTCTCTTTGTCTTTTTCCAGCCTAATTTAATTGATCATAACAATGGTACAAGGCAGGTACAAATAGTACTTTTTTAAAGAATACTTCTAATAAGTGGTACCTGTGGATGTCTTTAACTTGCCAGAAGTACCTCTTTCCACATCACTGAAGTTGTATAAAGCTTGTCCCTTAAAGAACTTACATCAAGCACATTAGTGCACAAACAGCCTTAATGACCATAGAGGTCCCCAGCATGACCTTAGTGCATTCATGCCTTGTCATAGGAAACATGGGTCAAGCAGCCTCTCTCACAAATGGAGAGAGAAGGGAAAAGAGTGTTGAGCATTTAAGATTGGGCAAAAAATAAATTAACGCCTCACTTTTTCAAGTTTTCCAGATACTAATCCAGTTGAGTCCAGTTTATCAAAGTAAACAGGCATGCTTTGAGGGCTAACTGATATTGTGGTGTAAGGGCTTTAAAAAATGTTTCCTACCACTAGAGTCTTTCTTCTGCTCCAGTTCAAACTGAATCCCTCTGTAAAGTTCTCTGGATATGAGACCGTAGGCAATTATCATCACCACACCTGGGATGAAGAACAGAATGGAGAGCAACAAGACGTACCTAACAGAGAGAAAGAAAAAAAATATCTTTCAATGAAAAGGTAGAGTATATAGATGATGAAACCAAAGGACTGCAATATCAGTCAATATATCAGTCAATATCAATCAATATGTTTTTTGGTGTATTGATTGACGAAGATCTAAAGTTCAGTTGAAATTCAGGGGTTGAAATTCAGAGGTTCTGTATCAACAATTGAAATTCATACTTCCTCTGAGGTTATTGTCACTAAAGTTGTTAACTGAAATAGAAGATGGTTTCAGTTACCTGGATGAGCAGTATGATATACAATTATCACAGTTACAGAATATAAAAAAAAAAATCTAATTTTTTTGATAACCTGCAACCATGGTGATGTGCAGTACAACAGCATTATAGTATAGTTTAACTAGCATTTGCAGTCTGTTCAAATGATCTGCAACAAACAACACAAGCTTTAGATTTAGTCCCACAGTATTTAAAACGATGTGGTCAGATTGTCAGCTCTGACATACAATGGGACAAAGCAATAATTGAATGTCAAACTTTAAATAAAAAAGCTCTACCCCATAATATGATGTCATTTTATAATATTCAAATGACAGCGTGGGAGTGTTCCCTGAAAGCATCTCCGGTAGTCCGTTCCTCTGATCTTTTTCATCTATCAGACAGCTTTGTGCATAAAGCTTCTTTCCATTCTGCACTTATCTGATATCAAAGACACTTTTCTCTCCTCTTGTTTCCTGTGTGGCTTTCAAATTCATTACGAGCTCCAGCACAAAGGCAATAAAAGCAACACTAATCCAACCAAGGAAGTGGATGTAAGAGATGAGGGTGTGATATTGGGAAGCACCTTTTTATGCAAAACAAATTTATAATGTGTGATATTTAATACCTGTGTGTTGCTGGACGTTTTCCAACTGGTGGGTTGTTGTTGTTTTTTTGTTTTGGTTGTTGTTGTTTTTTGTACCCCAAATTGTGTGGCATGCCCCATGTTGCATTAGGTGATACACTATCTAAAATCAACTGGAGTATGTCTAATTTAATCATTCCTGCTAAAATGTCAAAAAATAATAATAATAAATAAAAATATGCCATTTTGAGATTTATTAGTGCATCAAGGGCACTTTGCCTGTTTCTACATTATGAAAGTCACAAATCCGAGCCCCCTGGAGCTCAACAGCCCTCTGAGCCAGTGTCTGACCATGACTTGATCCAGCAGGCTGTGATTTGTGTGAAGCTCTTGTTGACTGATATGATGCATCTGACATGAATGTCTGAACCGAGAGAGTTTGTGAATACTATAGAGGTTTGGACCTCAGCGTCACAGTTCATTAACAAGATTTAATTGCTCTTGTTATGCTTTTTTAACTCATTTAGAGCTGAGTCCTGACAGTAGGTCACCTGCTTACAGACCAGCTTAAACCACCATGAATTACCAGGCTCTGACTTATGCCAGTTAGTCCTATTTTGATGCTTCTACACCCTTGTTAATCAGATATCATTTCATACTGATTTTAGGAATAAATTATGAGTAGTGGTAGGTTTTGGGGTAGGGATTAGGTTAAGTCTATGTTTTTGGACAGTAATGTTGATCAAGGAACATGTATCTTGGCAAAATCACGGCAACCCTACACATATATACACATTAGATAGATGGAAAATAACTGTTTTCTTTGAGTCATTAGTTTCCAAGTTGGAACATGTTAGTGAGAAAACATGGCAGGCACAATGGTGGCAGCTGATGGTAAATGTTACACATATTTATATATATATATATATATATATATATATATATATATATATATATATATATTAGATTAATTAATTTTTTGTAGATAATGTACATCACCATTCTGTGCTGACCAAATTTAGTTGAATGAAACTGATGTCTTAACTGCAACTTTCCAACTTGTAACTACGAACATCCAAGATGGGGTCAAATACATCATGCTTTCCTGTAGAATTTAGCTTCATCCTTAATTAAATATCCCTGAAACCAGTAAATAAGTGTCTTCAGGAGCACTAGAAGCTTCTGAGCAGGTGTATTGGAGCAGGTTGGAGCTAAATTCTGCAGGAAAGGAGCCCTCCACGAGCAGGACTGAAATAAACAGTATTTAATAAGCAACCAGAGGCTGTGACACACCAGCCCAGCAGCTGGCCACCGCTGAGTGTCTGTCAGCTTAGTTTTTGTGATGTGTTCCATGCCATCGACAGTCAGTGGGAAAAGTCACTCTGATTGGCTGCTCATCTTAGCAGTACATGAGAAGAAAACCTAAAGCAACCAAAGCGGGCAAATGACAAAGTCAAGTGAACATACACAGAAGCTCTTCTAATTGTGTGTCATTTTACCTGAGCGTAACCAATACTATAACAAATATTTTCATAACGACATGGTGTCTAGAATGAAGAAAGTGATTAACATGATTCAAAAAAATTTGAATGATTCCATTCAAAATGGTACACAAATACATTGTTCACAGTTTGTATATCAACAATCCTTGTTTAGCTCTTTTTGAATGACAAATTTAGACTACTACTTCCTGCTGGTATAGCAAGTTATTTCCTCTCACGCAGACATAGATTGTACAGTCTAGCTGGCCTTTGGCTGCAGTCTTCACAGTCAGTGTCACTGGTTTAGTGTGTCATGGCTTTAGTATTAGTATAATAGTAAAATAATAATGTAATAATAGTAACTCACCAAGTCTGTTCCACCTGGCTGATGGGCCAGTCAAGCCTGCACATGTGAGCTGTGATGTTGTTTGGCTTGTTGAATGGCACCAGTATACTAAACACAGGATAGGGCACCATGATACACACAGATAGTACCCATGTGGCAGCGATGACCTTATAGGCATGAGAACGGGTCTGCCATGCTCTGGACTTCAGCGGGTTGCAAATGGCACTGTATCTTTCAATGGCAATGGCCACCAGACTGAAGGTGGAGATGCTGACAGATATACCTGTGAAGAGAATGCATAGACAAGGGAACTACATTAATATTTTAAATATAATTGATAAAAATTTGAATTATTAATATAAAAACTAAATTAATCTAGATACAAATATAATGAATGATATTTAAATATATTTAAAACAATGTAAAAACAATGTTTATTAATATTTGTGTATAATCTACGAAAAAAAAGGTTCAAAAGCTGTCAGTGGGTGGTTCCCTTTCAGAAGACACTAATATGTACACTTCGAGTACTAATATGTATCTTTAAGGTATTGGGACACACCTTTTCATTATTGAATATAGGTGCTTCAGAGAGACCCATTGCCACAGGTGTAAAATCAAGCACCTAGCCATGCAATCTGCATTTGCTAAATAAATGAATAGGGTAATTATGTAAAGTCATAAAGCGGGTCATATACCAGTCATATAAGTCTACATAAGATATAAATATAGAAGTAAAAAAAATAATCTCTTGATAAAATGGAATGGTAGTATTAACTTTCAGTTCTACCCTTATCAGTCTGTTTTGTTATGTATTTATATCATGTATTTACCATGCATTTCTTGGGACTGTATATTTTATGATTATGCTGCTAAGAATAAGGGTTCTTCTTCCAAGCATTCCCGCTTAGGGCAGCATACCTCTGCTAATTTCATCAGATTCAAACACCAAGGATTATGGAAGGGCCTGGATTGAGAACTGCAGCTAATGGGGTTTGCATACATGAATATGTATGTTATGCAGTGTTTGCTACATTCTGCTCTGGCACTCTTTACAAATCGTTTTAATGTATTCCCCTATTTAAACACACACACACACACACACAACAACAACAACACTCAGATCTCAGATTCACCCACCAAAATTATTGCATACTTCTTTGAAGTATTGAAGTATTTTCCACTGAACAAGAATGTTTTTATGGCAAAGTTTTGCTGCACTCATTTCATCAAGTTGTGCTAATAAGAAACCAGGGCTGTTGCTGCAGAACCTCTGATTATCCAGCGACTTTGGGGTAACACTTGGGCAGATGGATTTTAAACTGACTGAGATTACCCAAGTGAATTTCCTAAACTCTCCTTAGATGTTTTTTTTTTTCTTTTTTTTTCTTCCAGTCCAAAAAGAAGCAAGATGAAATGTGAGAGTACCGAATAGTTTACTGGATGCAATTGCAAATAAGCTTTTTTTATGGTGTATGTGGTGTCTAAAGCAAGTTCTTATTATTGCAGAGTACTGGCCTCTTGTTCATTGTCTGTGCTCTACTCCGGGTTTTAGATCCGCTCCACTTTGTTTCATACAGTGATTGATAAATCCTCTCTGCCTGTATTTGCCAAGGCCGCACACACAGTGAGCTTTTCAAAGCAGACCTTCAGGGAAATGTTCAGTGCAGCGTGACATGTTTAAGAACTTTTCTGAAAAAAGCTGAATTTATGAAGCTCTTCTGCGGTTAAACGGTCAACAGTTCGACTCTATTCAGTCTAAAACTATTACGCTGCACATAGAACTGCTGTTAAAGGAAACTTTTAAGTGATATTTTTTTCACATTACCAAGATATATTGTCTTGCATTCTATGCTCCTAGAAGTATTCCAGATCTAATTTTCATCTCCAAAGAATTTATACTGGCTGAGAATGATGGCTTATTTAAAACTCACTTAAAATGGAGGTGTACACAAATGTTGCAGCCATTGTAACCACATTTACCAATCGCACAGACAATGATTTGTGTTCTGAGGTAATTTTCTTCATCGTGGGTAAACATTAGCAGATATGACCACGGAGGGTAGGAAATCAATGGTTGATAATGGTTTGTGCATTGATTGCCACTGGCTGACTAAAACCAGGAGCCCAAAGCACTCTCAGATTAATGTAATAAAGTGAGGAAGGTAACACAAGAGAATGCCACAGAACGGCAGTGGAGCTGTAGAATGTGATGGAATGTTCTCACAGAGGCGGCATGCTCTTCCTCTGACTCAAGGCCAACGCTTTGCAGAGTGAGAATGACTTATTGCTGTCCAGCTCAGTGCCAAGTAAATTCAGAGACGAAATGCTGATTTAGGACCAAGCTGTGCTGCAAGGATTCTCAAGACTTCTACTGCTATATGTATGCAGTGTAAGGGATGATGTTATTAAATTGTATTTGTTCGAACAATGTGCCAATCAGTTTGTTTATTTGGCCATTCAAGGGGTTAATTGGTAATAATGACCTGACTGTACATTTCCCACTTATTACAGATACCAAATGAGTTAATAAATGAACATGAAATATTGATTTGAGTTGAAATGATAATATTATGTGAGAAGAAAAAGACTGCAGATTGCAAAGACTGAGAGAAACTAGCAGAGTGTAAGAGATTGGTTTCCAGGGACACTGGATTGACTGCAGAGTGCTGCATTTGACCAATTAAATTATTTAAGAATGAATTATTTATATAATTTAACCACAATTTCAAGTATATATATATATATATGTGTGTGTGTGTGTGTGTGTGTGTGTGTGAACTCTGCTATAGTCAAGAGATTAAATGAATCAGTCAATTTCTAGCAAAAAAAAAAAAAAAAGAAAGAAAAAGCAGAATGAGATTGAGATGATATGCATTGAAAAATTAAATTTCTTGCTACAGGCACAGCATTCTTTGAGAAGAATGCTTAATGATCTTATGCCGTTTTAATAATTTATTTTCAATCTGACACACAGGTTTCAGAAGAACATATATCTCATATGGATTGGTTTTAGTATGATGTTGGACATAAAAAGGTGGTTTGCGGAAAGAGAGGAACATCACATGAGAAATAGCACAGTTAATGGCTAATTAGTGTGAAGTGCAACATCTATAAACATAGTCAAGTATGACTTAAACTAGTGGAACTTATGACAGATAAATGACAGCTCAAATAGCCATTTAAAAAGCTGCAATGCTATCCACCATTTTGTTCAGTTTACTGAATTGTAGGACACACACAAACCTTATTTTCTGGAAAACTCCTTTAAAGTTGTCATGAGCTGCAGTGTTAATTTCGTTGACTAAATATTTTCGTCATTATTTTTGTCACGAATATATTTTTGAGGACGAAAACGAAACGAAAACTAAAAAAGAAGGCATTGATGGAGACTAAAACTATGACTAAATTGATTGACATTATCGTCAACGAATAAAGGACGAGACGAAAATAGACTGTGACGAAAATTAAATCAGCAGACGGGAGAGAAGCGAGGAATGAACAAAAGAACCGGCAAAACGGAACAGGCGAGACTGCATGAGAGAAGAGAACCAATCAGAGCCTGACTTATTGAGACGTGAAGCGAAGGTTTTCAGTTTTTAAATGAGCTCCCGGGAAGTCGGCATTCGAAGAGGTGATGTCTAAAAGAGTGACAAAATGTCCACAGCTCACTTCACGTTTGACGACGTACAAAACAAAACAAAGTGTAAAGCACGCGGAGCGCTCATTTGTGGCAAGAACACAACCAATTTATAAAGACATTTACAGACGAGCCACCCGGACATTTTCTCAAATGTAATTTCACAACGATGTTCTTTTGTTTATTGAGCTAAGCAAAATTGGAAGACTGCAGTGCGTAGATGTTGTAGCATTAAATATTACGAACTGAAAAGTACTGTAAAATAGCCCCTTCTTCAAGTTAGATGCTAATACGTAATATTATGATACATAAATTTGATTAATACTAATGTTTAGTATATTTTATAATGTTCTACTTGTTAACAATATCACAAATATTTCTATATTAGTCATGTGAAACATGAATGTTCACATCCTATCATTATACATACAAATCTAGCAATATTGAAGTATTTAAAACATACAATATTGCTAGACGAATGAATACCTTATAAAATCTTGTTACTTTTTTTATCCACCTAGCTGCCAACTTATTAAATATTTACTTTAAATGTATGCAATTATTGTTTAGCCCAGCTGTAAGCTTTAAGGTCCTGGACCTAACTTTATTTTTCTTTTATTGATGGTCAATTGGCAGCTAGTTATTGTTTATATTATCAAGACAGTGTTTGTTGCTGCATAAAAGCTTTTGAATCGAAATAAAGACACAGTTGTGTTGAAATAAAGTTGAATTTGTGTTTTATATATTTTGGTTAAGTTTGTTTCCCATACCAGTTGTAAAAAATTGTCTAGTAAATCTGTTATTGATTTTAGTCTTATTTTAGTCGACTAAAATACCAAGCAATTTTAGTCTACTAAAATAAGACTAAAATTAAAACAAATTAGATGACTAAAACTTGACTAAAACTAAAAAGAATTATAGTCAAAAGACTAAGACTAAAACTAAATTAAAATTTCGTGTCAAAATTAACACTGATGAGCTGAGATATCTAAATTCCCTTTATCTTTTGATATAAAAAGGTTATTTTACTGTAAAAAACCTCCTGTGTGTTTCAGAACTCAAAATGTTTTCATTAGTCTAAGCCAAAATGTTTTGGAATGTTCCACTCTATGATGTTATAGTGTGGCTAAACACCAACTCTGCAGAAGATCAACGCTTGCTTCTAGATCACTGCCTGTTTAGCCCCGCCCGCCGATTTCTGCATGTAATTTAAATAACAAGAGAGTGAATGGTTTACGCAGAAATCAAACTTTACTCTTAATTTAGTTCCTGACTGCATAAGTGCAAACTTGGTCCTTCGTTCACTTACTTTTACTGTGGATTAGTTCACAAACAAGGCACAGTTCGATGATGGATTTTTAAAAAGACTGAAACTAAAAAACGATACTGTGCCTACTATAATGGATCCTACAGTAATGTCGCAACACAAGTGTGAGTAACTGTTTTCATTATGTGTTCACTATTGCTTTGTGTTTGATATGTGTATTTATATGTGTAATATTTGTGCACTTTTGACCTAAATAACAGCAGCATCCATGAATGATGTAGGCTGTCAAACATACACAACTGTCAGCCTGCAGTGGGCATTTACTTTCTAAGGGTCTTAGGAGTCTACAATCTGTCATGCCTATTTATGCAAATTTATGCTTGCTGTCACAATAGATGATGATATCCTATTAAGCTAATTTATTCAATCATATAGATTTAGAGAGAGAAAGAGAGAAAGAGAGAGAGATTTGTGTACAAACCAGAGGGAGATGTCCCCCCCGCCACCAACACCACCACTTTAAAATATATCACAAATCACAGTGGTACTACTAATATTATTTATTATTACTAATATTACTAATACAATTATTTTTTGGCAGCTGTTATAGAATCATTTTTACAATCAATGTTCTTATTTGACCTTGAGATTAAATAGCTTCGATATTTGACCACTATTTATAATAATACTTGGTTACAATTACACTAATAGATCTTATTTCTGCCAGAAAGCAAAATCAGTCGGGAGTTAAATATATTTTGAACAGAATTACAAGACACATACCTGTATATATATCAATTGCGTTTGCTTCCATTTATTTTTTACTTAATTTACTCCAAAAGTGCGCACATTTTGTATTCTCACGTTTACCTCATATTTCTTCAAATAGAATATAAACATAATTTCTTAATGAGTCACAGAAAGATGATTTTCTGCCGATCCATCTGTCAATACTGCATGATCATAATTTACACTTACAGTGATTGTAAACTTCTCTGTTCTGTCTCTTAATAAATACATTTATGCGTCAGTTTAATATATAACATTTCTGAATTGTTACAGTTAGAGTGTTGTTGAGTGAGTTTTCAACAAAAACATTGTGTATTAATCTCATACTGTCACTCTAAAATAGACTAATGGCGCACGCAGACTTTCTAAAAAGCCCTGCATGGATTGAGGCGCGTGAACCAGGATCACGAAACCCAGATGGTCTCTATTTAGTGGGAGCGCTGACGGTGAAAGTCCATTTCTGGTTTTATTTTAGTTTGTATCGCCATGTTGCAGTGTTTTGATTAGTAATAAACAAATATGTATTTTTATTGTTTTATTTATTTTTGATATTTGAATTGATTTCAAAAACAGTATCATAGTTATTAAACTATTTATTGTTATGATTTAAAAAATGTATACAACCTCAGAATGATCTGAAAGTAAAAAGAGGTGCTAAAGTCTGATTTGTGGTGGATATGCTTTAAATTATAGGCTAATACTCTATAGTGTAGAAGGGTTTTGAAAGTATGACTTTAATTAGTGTTTAGTACTACTGTAAAGTTCACTCTGCCTGGTTTCAATATCTGAAAATGATTAACATATAGAAACATTTGTTAAAAAAGTAATTACATGTAATCAGCTACATTAATTACATAAATTATTTGAAATAGTAACACTATATATTTTAAATAGAATTGCATTAAATTAAAAAATTACATTAATTGAAAATTACAGTTTTTTTTGGTTTATTAGGGTTGGAGCTGTTATAAAAGTTTGCTTTAGTCTTTAGCATTATTGAACAATGCGTTGGCTGAACAAAATAAATAAATCAAGCATGAATCTTCCACTTGAGAAAGCTTAATTTAACACTCCTCACCCATGAAATAGGCGACTGTCTTGCACATCGCTGCTCCAAAGATGAAGTCCTCCAGCAGGCTGGGGATGAGATTAAAGGGCATGCAGAAGATGGCCATCATGAGATCACTAATAGCGAGCGAGAGCAGGAAGGAGTTGGTGACTGTCCGCATTCTCTTGTTTGCTATTAGGACCACAATGATCAGCAGGTTCCCAAAAACACTCAGGAGAAATACAAGTGAGTAAAGAATAATCCTCACGGAGTCCATTTCTGAGGAGAGAGAAAAGCCATTTTGGTCAGTTAATTATATATATACAGTGTTGGGGTAACACTTTACAAGTAACGCGAGTTACGTAATCAGATTACTTTTTTCAAGTAACTAAAATAACGCATTACTTTTTAATTTACATGAAAATGTCTGAGTTACTTTTTCAAAAAAGTAACACCAGTTACTTTGTTTTCCATTTATTGACTGACAAGTCTCCTGTCCCCAATTAGGGAGAAATCAGAAGTACAGAGGCGTTGTGTGCGCTGTGTGAACATGATGTACAAACCCGATTCCAAAAAAGTTGGGACACTATACAAATTGTGAGTAAAAAAGGAATGGAATAATTTACAAATCTCATAAACTTATATTTTATTCACAATAGAATAAAGATAACCTATCAAATGTTGAAAGTGAGACATTTTGAAATGGCGTGTCAAATATTGGCTCATTTTGGATTTCATGAGAGCTACACATTCCAAAAAAGTTGGGACAGGTAGCAATAAGAGGCCAGAAAAGTTAAATGTACATATAAGGAACAACTGGAGGACCAGTTTGCAACTTATTAGGTCAATTGGCAACAAGATTGGGTATAAAAAGAGCCTCTCAGAGTGGCAGCGTCTCTCAGAAGTCAAGATGGGCAGAGGATCACCAATTCCCCCAATGCTGTGGCGAAAAATAGTGGAGCATTATCAGAAAGAAGTTTCTCAGAGAAAAATTGCAAAGTGTTTGAAGTAATCATCATCTACAGTGCATAATATCATCCAAAGGTTCAGAGAATCTGGAACAATCTCTGTGCGTAAGGGTCAAGGCTGGAAAACCATACTGGATGCCTGTGATATCCGGGCCCTTAGACGGCACTGCATCACATACAGGAATGATGCTGTAATGGAAATCACAACATGGACTTTGACATTTTTCTTCAACATAATTTATGTAAAATGGTGGTTTATAATAATTATGGGAGAAATAATTATTAAACCATTATTTAGATGATTAGCCCCATAAAACCTACTGTTTTTATTTTGGGGGTAATCTGATTTGTGACGATTATACATTATATTCATTAAAATTATTAATTTTACCATGGTGAACATGTCAAGGTAACAGTTGCTGCACGACCAATTTGAAAGTTCTGCACGCCTGCCGCTAGAGGGAGAAATGCGACAATCGTGTCCAAATGTCGTGTGCTGTGGAGAGGAGGCTTAAAGTTTGTTAAATGAGGCTATGACGTAGTCATCATCCACACTGAAATGTCCAAAGATATTATCTGCCTTACCGTGCATGTTTAAACCTCACTTTTTACAGTGAGGTTTTACAGACATAAGTTTCATGCAATTATTCTGGCAGGACTAATTTATTTAGGAACATATTTCACCATCTACTGGCGTGATCACTATACCCTCGTTTTGCCGCAGGACAGCAGTGTGAGTAAAATTCTGAGTTTTTCTAGGACTGTAATATGAAAAGCATGCAAGTAAATATCTTTAGAACTGCTTGGAAGTGAATAGCACATAACTGCAATTAACGTTATTGCCATAATCATGTCTATTGGTATGTTTTACAGACATAATGATATTCATTGTATAATGATATTCATAGTTTTCAGAAGCCTCTGTTTCCACAGTCTATACTACAACATGAAACCAGTGTTCCAAATATATCCATTAGTGCTAGTGATGTGTCATTCGTGAACTAATCGTTCTTTTTGAACGAATCTTTTAGGTGAACAAATCTTTTAGGTGAACAAATCTTTTAGGTGAACGAATCGTTCATGTTATCCACTGACTCATATTTCTCGTTCAGTGAAGTTCCTCCCTCCATAGCAGCGCGGCGCTATAAGCAGCGCATGCGCAGCTCAGTGAACCGGGTAACAACCATTTCATCCTGTCAAAGAATTACTCAACCTCGAACCAATAGCCTTCGAGTATGAGATGTGACAGAGTATGTGATTTGTTGAATGTAGTAACGAATACGCCCTTCAAAGAACGAGTTTCATATGAGTCTGAACTAGATCTAGAGATCTTATCGTTCATGAGTGAAATGTCTGAACTGGCACACCTGTCAATCGTGAACGAACTGAATGAACGGATACATGTCGTTTGTGAATGAAATGAACTGGCACATAGCTTATCTTGTTCGTGAACGAAATGAATTAGAGTAAACTGGGTTAGTCTGCTATTTAGCATGTCAATCTCGGAAAATGCAAAGCGCAGTTATAGGTACAGTACTGTGCACATACGCTCGTTTCGATATTTAGCAACTCCACGTTTAATCCATAGACAGTAAAAGAAAGGTTTAATCCCCGATTTATGGATGTGAATATATAATATACAAACTGTCTGACCAAACAATTAAAATGCTAATTAGGCAAGAAACCCTGTGCTTTGTTCATCTGAACAACTCAATTAGACTTCATATATTGAATGCGATTTTGCATATTTTGTGTAAAACGAAGAAATTATCACTGAAAGAATCATTTTGGTGAACGAACTGAAAATGAACGAATCTCTAGAAAGAATCATAATTTCCACCACTAATTAGTTCTGCAACGACGCGTCGACATCATCGTTTACGTCGACTACAAAAATACGTCGTACGCGTGAAATGTGTGGACGCGTCACACTGTTCACATCTCACATAATGGCATACTGCGAATGAAGAAAGTTGCATTCTATCACAAATAGAGACCACTGTTATTAAAAGTATGAGAATACTTTAAACAGAGGACAAATAAAATGGCTCTTCGTTCCCTTTGCAAAACAGATATGGTGTACCACGGCAGCACAACTGCGATAAGCGAGCACCTCAGAGAAAACATCTAGGCGCTCTCCGGTCTCTCCATGAAGTTTAACTGGTTACCCTGTGATCTGGTAACCAACTTCCTGGTTCAGGTCTGATATTCTTGCGCTGCGGCATTCTGAAAAGTTGAGATGTCTTTGACTCGATGCGGTGCGGACGCGCCTGAAAAAAAAAAAGCGCGTTGCTTCAATTTTGAGCACGCTTATCGCGCGCCTACATTTGAAATGACGAACTTGAGCGCGCAAAAGACGTGATATGTGAACGGCCCCTTAAAAGACAGCGCGCCGCGAGACAACAGTCACAAGCCACCGAGCTACCCAGAATCAGCTCCAGATCTCTGGAAATCATGCTAAACCTTAGTAGAACCCTGACTACATTCTATGGTCGTGATGCTAAAGAACATTTCATGACGTCTCAGACAACGGTAAATTTATTGCTACCGTGGTTTAATTATAAACGCTATCATAAACTCATATTTACAATAGTAAAATAGCAGCAGGAGCCTTTTCTGTACCTCCCCCATTAAAAAAATAAAAATAAAAAATTATTCTGATTTCATTATGTTAAGCCATTTCACTGAAATAAGCTGTTCAGTTTTCACAGTAGACGACGTGAATTTCAACAAGGGTTCACATGATCAGCTTTGATGCCCCACATTCCCAGTTGCATTAGCCATTGGAGCGGCTACTTGGATAATTCCGGGGTCAGAACTCCTAATCGATCTTTCAGCTCTGCATAACCCGCCATTTTCAAACATAATCAACAATTTTAATTACTTTTTTTTTTTTACATATCTTTTCATTTCCCTTACCGTCCAGCGAGCACTTGTCTCTCAGCGGACGCAGTAAAATACCCATTTGTCTCATCTGTCGGTCCAGCGAGCACTAGTCTCCCAGCAGATGCAGAAAATACCTATTTGTCTCCTCTATCAGTCCAGCGAGCACTAGTCTCACAGCGGACTCAGTAAACATCTATTTTGTTCCTCTGTCTGTCCAGCGAGCCTTAGTCTCCCAGCGGACACAGAAAATGTCTATCCGTTTTTTCCCCTGCCTGTCCAGCGAACACTTGTCTCCCAGCGGACACACAAATATCCATTGGTTTCCCCTGTCTGTCCAGCGAGGCTCAGTCTCCCAGCGGACGCAGTAATATCTATTGGTTTCCCCTGTCTGTCCAGCGAGCACTAGTCACCCAGTGGACGCAGTAATATCTATTGGTTTCCCCTGCCTGTCCAGCGAGCCTCAGTCTCCCCAGCGGATGCAGTAATATCTATTGGTTTCCCCTGCCTGTCCAGCGAGCCTCAGTCTCCCAGCGGACGCAGTAATATCTATTGGTTTCCCCTGCCTGTCCAGCGAGCACTAGTCTCCCAGTGGACGCAGTAATATCTATTGGTTTCCCCTGCCTGTCCAGCGAGCCTCAGTCTCCCAGCTGACGCAGTAATATCTATTGGGTTCCCCTGCCTGTCCAGCGAGCACTAGTCTCCCAGCGGACACAGAAATATCTATTGGTTTCCCCTGTCTGTCCAGCGAGGCTCAGTCACCCAGCGGACGCAGTAATATCTATTGGTTTCCCCCGTCTGTCCAGCGAGCCTCAGTCTCCCAGCGGATGCAGTAATATCTATTGGTTTCCCCTGTCTGTCCAGCGAGCACTAGTCACCCAGCGGACGCAGTAATATCTATTGGTTTCCCCTGCCTGTCCAGCGAGCCTCAGTCTCCCAGGGAATGCATTAATATCTATTGGTTTCCCCTGCCTGTCGAGCGAGCCTCAGTCTCCCAGCGGACGCAGTAATATCTATTGGTTTCCCCTGCCTGTCCAGCGAGCACTAGTCTCCCAGTGGACGCAGTAATATCTATTGGTTTCCCCTGCCTGTCCAGCGAGCCTCAGACTCCCAGCTGACGCAGTAATATCTATTGGGTTCCCCTGCCTGTCCAGCGAGCCTCAGTCTCCCAGTGGATGCAGTAATATCTATTGGTTTCCCCTGCCTGTCCAGCGAGCCTCAGTCTCCCAGCGGACGCAGTAATATCTATTGGTTTCCCCTGTCTGTCCAGCGAGCACTAGTCACCCAGCGGACGCAGTAATATCTATTGGTTTCCCCTGCCTGTCCAGCGAGCCTCAGTCTCCCAGCGGATGCAGTAATATCTATTGGTTTCCCCTGCCTGTCCAGCGAGCCTCAGTCTCCCAGCGGACGCAGTAATATCTATTGGTTTCCCCTGCCTGTCCAGCGAGCCTCAGTCTCCCAGCTGACGCAGTAATATCTATTGGTTTCCCCTGTCTGTCCAGCGAGCACTAGTCACCCAGCGGACGCAGTAATATCTATTGGTTTCCCCTGCCTGTCCAGCGAGCCTCAGTCTCCCAGCGGATGCAGTAATATCTATTGGTTTCCCCTGCCTGTCCAGCGAGCCTCAGTCTCCCAGCGGACGCAGTAATATCTATTGGTTTCCCCTGCCTGTCCAGCGAGCCTCAGTCTCCCAGCTGACGCAGTAATATCTATTGGGTTCCCCTGCCTGTCCAGCGAGCACTAGTCTCCCAGCGGACACAGAAATATCTATTGGTTTCCCCTGCCTGTGCCAGCGAGCACTAGTCTCCCAGCGGACGCAGTAATATCTATTGGTTTCCCCTGCCTGTCCAGCGAGCCTCAGTCTCCCAGCGGACGCAGTAATATCTATTGGTTTCCCCTGCCTGTCCAGCGAGCCTCAGTCTCCCAGCGGACGCAGTAATATCTATTGGTTTCCTCTACCTGTCCAGAGAGCCTCAGACTCCCAGCAGACACTGTAAATACCTGTTTGTTTCCTCTGTCTGTCCAGCGAGCACTAGTCTCTCAGCGGACGCAGTAAATACCCATTCATTTCCTCTACCTGTCCAGCGAGCCTCAGCCTCCCAGCGGACACATTACACATCTAGTCAATATATCATTACACCTCGCAGGCAAATGGTGGATCCTGTCTTCCCGACATTGTAACCGCTTCTTCCTCAACTATTAGCCAACAGGACCTGCCTGCTCCTCTGCTTCTGCCAGAGGCAACGCAAGATCTCCTTGTCAAATGAACATACTTCTAAAAACGTCAGCCCGCCAAATCTCTGCGTTTTGGGGGGTTCGTAGTCCGGCGGCTGTCCTTTTGCTCTCTTGTTTTAGGGGGAGTACTCTGGGTTCGGGCCACATCCCGAGCTCGGAGCCCTCCACCCGGACAGCACGCCAAATACGCATAAACTTACTGTATTAATATACGTAGATGTGAACTCGTGAAAGAGGATAAGGACAACCCAAGTTGTTATCAGAGCTCAGTTCAGAAGCCTGCATCTCTGATGGTATGGGGTTGCATGAGTGCGTGTGGCATGGGCAGCTTACACATCTGGAAAGGCACCATCAATGCTGAAAGGTATACCCAAGTTCTAGAACATATGCCCCCATCCAGACGTCGTCTCTTTCAGGGAAGACCTTGCATTTTCCAACATGACAATGCCAGACCACATACTGCATCAATTATAACATCATGGCTGCATAGAAGAAGGATCCGGGTACTGAAATGTCTAGCCTGCAGTTCAGATCTTTCACCCATAGAAAACATTTGACACATCATTAAGAGGAAGATGCGACAAAGAAGACTTAAGGCAGTTGAGCAACCAGAAGCCTGTATTAGACAAGAATGGGACAACATTCCTAATCCTAAACTTGAGCAACTTGTCTCCTCATTCCCCAGACATTTGCAGACATTATAAAAAGAAAAGGGGATGCCACACAGTGGTAAACATGACCTTGTCCCACCTTTTTTGAGATGTGTTGATGCCATGATATTTAAAATCAACTTATTTTTCCCTTAAAATTATACATTTTCTCAGTTTAAACATTTGAAATGACTTCCACATCATTGCATTCTGTTTTTATTGACAATTTGTTCTGTGCCCCAACTTTTTTGGAACCAGGTTTGTAGTTCTAGACTAAATGTTAACATCCCACTCGCAAAAAAACTGATTCATCAAAATGAATTAAAACACTGGAATGCAAACTCTTAAAAATGTAAAAAATATCATAAATGTGTCTAATCCCATTTTATTTACTAATGTTTTTGCTGCTGACCTTTGATGATCCAGTTCAACCATAACGATAAGCAAAATGTATTTTACTGCATAAACTGAGCTGAGGTGTATGTGTTGTATGGTGGGTTATAAGGAGGGGGGTCTGTTTACATGCATCATCTCCTCATCAGGACAGTAATGATGCAGACAGTCCTGAAAAATGATATTTTTTGATTTCACATGAGCAATCTGTGAAGTAATCACACTCCCAGCCAGGTGGCTGACTTTGAATTCCTCACCTCAGGTTTGAACAATCAATTCACCATCAATCACACAATTCAAAGTATTCTCTATGCATTTTTTCACCACCTACCGTGTAGACGTTATTGATAATCATTCTCTCTGTTTCGGTGGTTGATTCTGGCTCATCTTTCTCACTCCTGACGTAGGAAACATAATCTATAACACTTTAGTCAGACCTTGTTGAAGTCGAAGCAACCATACATTATGAACACTTTTAAAATCTTCTAAAGTGTACTTTTTTTTCTTTTTTTTTCTGTGTTCATAACAGTGAGTTGGTATGAGTTAACATGATTCACTAAAATGCTCATCCATTGCAGTGGTGTTTAGTCTGTCATCTGATCGTTTGCTTTACACATAGGGAAAAATATTACATGAAACATTTAACTATGATTTACTTATAGCTCGAGTGTTGTATGTAGGCCTAGATCCTTTTATGCCTCAGCTGGGGAAAAAATAATAATAAACAATAAAAATAGGAAAATAGGATAGTCTATTTCTTACAACAGAGAATTAATTATAATGTATTAATCATAATCATGACTTATTGCAATATATATATTCAATAATACATATTGCAATGTGTCTTTATGTCTGACAACTGGCAATTTATTTCTCATAACTGTAACTTTATTTTTAATAAGTGAGACTTTATATATTGCAATTGAGACATATTTAATTGTAACTTTACTTTAATATGTATCTTCTTTCTCATTTTTTCTTTCTTACAATTACATGTTTTATTATTTACACCTGAGCAGAAACAAACAAAGCTGCCACTATAGAATCTCCATGTCATTTTTCTATTGATTTATTTTGTCTTTAATCTAATACAGCTGAAAAAATATGCTCATTTAACAGAGGCCTACATAAATATGCATTCTGTATAGCAGAATAAAGAACCGTTAAGCAGAGATTGATTTACAGTATGCTATTCTGCTGTTTACTCCCGCTTTTTCTGCTGTTTCAAAACAGAATGTATAAACATTGCTCTTTGTCCGTGGGCATAAACAGATGGAAGTACAATGGAAGCCTCTGGAAAGCATGAAATTGACATTTGTGAAGTTGTGGCCGCCTCTAGTCACAGTACAGTCAGTCACAGTCAGCGGTGTCGGCACCACTACAGTTAATCCAGTGTCATCCCAATGGTATTGTGCATTGCTCATTCTAGTGTTCAGTGTCAGTCTGAGTGTAAAGTCATAGCTGTTACTGTTGTGACAGCTCCTCGCTTTTCATGTTCCCCTGACCTGCCCTGACAGTTCCTCTGTTCATTTGTCTTGTAGCTCTGCTGGGAGCTGAACCTGTTCTCACAGGAACAGGAACAGCACCTACCAACTGGCTCCTCCTGCATGTCAGATTTACTTCAGATCAAATTAAATAGGCACTACCAGGTTACTAAGTCACAAAGAATAAAAATCAACGTAAATGCAATTATTTAGGGTACATTCATTTATGTCACTTTGGTTGATCTTGTTCTTAGATTGATTTCTTAGTCAGGATCCTGACACTTATGTGGTGTATTGTCTTATCTTTGTGTGAGCATGCAGCTTTGAGATGCTCTTCTGTCCATGTGTTGTGCTATGTGTTCAGGGCATAGTGTCTGTATTTTGACACTACTTTCTGGTTGAGTTTCGGTTCAGTGGTGGGGTCCGGTTGGGGGTTCTTTGTTTTTCTGTTGATGTTCTCTCTACAGTCTGAATAACTTACAGTCAGGTCCATATATATTTGGACACTGACACAATTTTCATAATTTTGGCTCTGTATGCCACCAGAACAGAATTCAAATGAAACAATCAAGAAGAAATTAAAGTACAGAGCTTAAGCTGCAGTTCAAGGGGTTGAACAAAAATATAACACAAAATGTTTATAAATTACAACCATTTTTATACACAGTCCCCCATTTTCAGGGATTGATATGTAATTGGACAAAGAAATATTTGCAGGTAACGACTGCCTTAAGCCTGGAACTCCATGGAGATCCCCAGAGACTTGTTTTACTCCTTAGTGATGCTTTGCCAGGCCTTAATGCAGCTGACTTCAGTTGTTGTTTGTTTGTGGGTCTTTCTGCCATCAGTTTTGTCAAGCAAGTCAAATGCTTGCTCAATCAGGTTGAAATCAGGAGATTGACTTGGTCATTGCAGAATAATCCACTTTTTACCTCCTTTTTAATTCCTGGGTTGCTTTTGAAGTATGTTCTGGGTCATTTTCCTGTTGTACTATGAAAGCACCGTCTAATCATCTTTGCTCCATTTGGCTGAATCCGGGCAGACATATCTCTATACACTTCATAATTCATCCAGCTACTTCTGTCCTCTGTCATATCATCACTAAACACCAGTACAGTTTGATATTCATTTCAGCTCTCCAAAGAATGCTTTTCCAGAAGTGGTCTGGCTTTTTAGATGATTTTTGTCAAAGTCTAATTTGACCTTGTTTGCATCTTGTGGTGAACCCTGTGTATTTGCTTTGGTGAAGACTTCTCTTATTGCAGACTTTGACAGTGACACACTTACCTCCTGGAGAGTGTTCTTCAATTGGCTGGATGTTGTTTTACTTTACCATGGAGAGGATCATCCACAACTGTTGTCCTCTGTGGACCTCCAGGCCTTTTTATGTTGTTGAGCTCACCAGTGTGTTCTTTTTTTTTCTCAGAATGTGCCAGACTATTGATTTGGAGATTTCTAATATCTCTGATGGATTTCCTTAACAATTGTCTGTTTGACCTGAATGGAGATATCCTTTGGCAACATGATGTGGGTTCACAGCAACAGTTTCCAAATGCAAATGGCACATTAAGAATAAACTCCAGAACGTTTACCTGCTTAATTGATGTAGAAATAATGAAGGAATAGCCCACTACTGTCTATGAAACAGTTTTTAAGTGAATTGTCCAATTACTTATGGTCCCTAGAAAAGGGGGGAGGTACATATTAAAGAGCTTTAATTCCTTAAACTTTCCTCAAGTTTTAATGAGAACTGTCAAGTGAGTGACAAGTGACCTGACATACAGCCCATTATGGTGACCCATACTCAGAATACCCTAAATTAACATTCAGAGTATGCACTTTAAGCCAATATTCATTACATAGCTGTAACCTGAATAAGTTTTGGTCAGCAGCTAAAATAATACAAAATTGTGACTGTGTTCAAATATATATGGACCTAATTGTATATGTCCACATATTTGTATTGCTTTGACTGTTCATTTGAAGATCCCACCTTCTAGCACACCACGATTGGTTGATTATGTATAATGTTTGTGCGCTACTGATTAAACTACTTTTCAGTCAGTGTTTTCTGCAAGTACAAAACAAATCCAGAACCCCAAAACTATTTTCAGTCATTGCTTCTATACTTTTTAAATACGAATAAACTGGAGTCTATATTTTTACTGGTTTTATTTTGATAAACATGACAATATAAGGTTACATGAAAACTATTTTTACTGTTAAAAACATGGATTTGTGAGCATTGGTGGGACTGAAGGTGTCATTGTAAACACAAAATACACATGGTTATTATCATCGGTGAGTTTATATAATTGTGAAATAGTTGTGCAGCCACTTTGGTGAAACTGCTGACTGAACAAGCCGACTGCTCTCAAATTGCTCTTGCAGTTCTCCGATGGCATACGTCATTGACATGGTGTCTGCACTCAAGTCAGACAAACTTTCTAACAGCCATGGACTGCTTTAAGTCAGATGCTTCACATTAAGTTGTGGACACTTTCTGTGTCATATACACAGAATATTTCCAACACAGGGTAATTTGTTGCCTTTTGTTTTAAATCCATCTGCACTCAACAACTGAGTGCTTGTTCTTCCGTAGCCCAACAGCTAACATAAGAGCTATTCCATTTTGAGTGAACAAAGTTTGAATTATGAACTATTCTTCAGCATGCATTACCCGGCAAGCACTGATGTATGCATTTCAATAATTCATCTTTATGATGTTTTATTCATTGGTCAGTTCTGCTGCTTTCTTCATGAAGTCTACTGTACTTGTAAGGAATTTATCTACAGGCATTGCTTGTGCCAAGTGTTATGACTGGGTCCTTATTAATTTGATGAATAAATAAAAATTAGTCAAAGGGAGTCAGTAAGTCTGTGATTTTTAGAATGTCAAGTAATTAGACTGGGTAAAATGATTTGCTGTAATTTGAAGCCAATTAAAAATTAAAGCCATTTTATTCAGGCACAGTGCCAAAGTTTAATGTTAAGAGCTTCTGTTCAATTTTAGTGCACAAGAAAACACAGCAACACAGTTTAAGCATCCAACCATTACGCTGATGCAGAAAGTGAAGGTTTTGTTTGTTGTTTTTTATTTATTTATTTTTTTTACTTGTTAAATAATGATCTCATTTTTCACTACCCCACACTGAGCACTATAAAAGGTAATAACTGTCATGTTTGGTTTATTTGTTTGTTTGCCACATGTATAAAATCCTGTTCAGCCAATAAATTATTTTCAAGACAACTACAAATTACAACTAAATACATTTTAATTTATCAACACTTCAGTTTTGCATATAAAAGGATTTTTACAGAGTTCCTGTAATTAGCTCTATTGTTGTTGCTTCATACTGTATGGACCTCAACAGCTAACACAGATAACAGCTATTAGCATCACCCCACATCATCAACAAATACATACATTTAAAGCCAGAAGCAGTCAAACTATATTACCAAATAACTTATTAATGCTGCAATGGCAATCAGACAGGTGTCATAAGAGTGCGAGAAAAAATGGGACAGGGTACCCAGCAAAAACCCAAACTCTCATATGATTTGGTTTTAAATGTTTAATAAGCGCAATTACTGTTTTTATGTAATGATACAAGATATGTGGGCTCCTTCTTAAGACACTGAGTGGTTTATCCCAAAATGCCACCATTCACACTCCATCAGGTAGTTGGCATGAGATGCCGCAGCTAATATCAGGATACCAGAAATGGAAAAAGAAACAGGAGACGAGAGAGTAGGATGGAGAAGACAGCTAGTCAGTGGAGTATGAGAGGCGTTGAAAGACTATGCGCTGTCAGAATTAAAGAGAGCTAAAATGTAATCAGCAAAATATAAATGTTTAGTTAAAACCGTTCTATTTGTCATTTTAAAAGACATGTACTCCTTTCACATGGAAAACATATAAAGTGGGGTAATATGTCTTTCTTTCCTCATTTCTAGAGCAGACTATAAAAAAAAACTTCAATTAATCATACCTTTATACTACTGCATTGTCAACGCAACTGTTTGGAAATAGGTAATACATTCTTATAGAGACATTTGTGGTTGTGAAATAATTATATTAAGTGATCCACATTAAAATAAACAAGCTATGCATTAGCGCTCCCCCAATGCCTCCTCATCGGTTAGTGCAGAAAACCTCTAGAAGTACGCAATTTGAAATCTGTCAGCTTTGCTCATGGCGGCAAATGCAGATTAAATTCTGCTGCCAATTATTTTGAGCCAATCACATACGCCGAAAATGCCATGTGACTAATAACTATATAGCTGCAGGAAAATGACATGGCGTTATAGCAATGCAAATTGCACAACATGCAACTGCTGTGTCCTTTTATTATGAGCAGCTTGATTTTCCATAAAGTTGCTTATAAATTTGGGAGTCGTGTGGCTTGACAGTGCCCACTAATGGCAGTTGTCATATATCCCCACCTACTGTTCAACCCTACAGGATGTCATTATCAATCGCCATGGTGTATCTTATTTCCTAAGCTCCTCCCCTCTCCTTAATGCATGCATTTTTCCTTTCCATAGGTGTGTGCATGTGTGTGTGCACATAGAGAGATGATCTTATTAATTTAGATGGCCAATTGTATCATATGTGAAGCTTTTTTAGTATTAGTAGTTATTATTTTGTAAAAATAGGCTCATTTGTTTAGGTTTATTTTGATGAGACAATAAGCTTATTGTAGGGTTTTTGGTAGGACCAGGTTGCTTGTTTTTATAGATGTTAGTAACTATACCGAGCTGAGACAGGAGAAATATGTTGATTTTGTTTACACTTTTAAGTCATTTTGGACAAACTCGGGCACTTTTATTGCTTATAAAAATATATTATTTCATCAGAATACACTGATATTTCTGAATGAATGTCAGTGGAGTAATGCTCTTTGTAGCCAGATGGTTAGTTGCGTCATCTACCAAATGGGGCCATGCTAAGCGGCAACAACTTGAACCCTTATGCTTAACCAACAGTGGGATTTCTCCAGTCAAAGAATCTGTTATTAGTTTGATTAGTACTTTGTAATATATATATATATATATATATATATATATATATATATATATATATATATATATATATATATATAAATCAAACATTGCAATTGTAGAACTGGAACAAACTAATGCATACTCACCCCTATTGGGTTAGTTGGAACAACATTTGGTGTAATATGTAATTATATGTGTTGCCAATTCAAAATAATTCGCATTTATATGGATGCATGCTTTAAAAACTGGCAATCTATGAATTTATTGAAAATCTACTGTATTGTTTCACCTACTCCTGCTCTACATGTATTCTCATGCACGAGTCACACTCTTGCCAAGTGTATGCCAGCTTCTTTCATCATGTATACAGTAAGTGAACACATCAGAACGCTCTCAAGCTAAAACTAGATAATCTCGCCACTTTTTTAAAGAGCGGAACCACCAGTTTGAGTAAGTCACCAATGTGTGGCTGTATAAAATTTGTGGATACTGTACCTAAAACAGAAAAAGAAATGCTGTAGCAGTTTTGTAATTATATGAGACACTGCTAGGGTGTTTGTGCATAAAAAATCTAATCAAATGGAATAATTATTTGTATTTTTTTCCCCCAGATGGGAGGTTTTATTGGGCTCATAAATGTCAAGTTGGATATCTCAAATTACAGATGTTTGAAATGACCTGATGAAATTGTTGGCCACAGTTTTGCAGCCTGAAGAACCTTACAGACAGTTTAATGTGCTACCAAACAATCCCCCTGACTTGTGTCAGTGTGATTCACAACCTTGCACAAGTGCATAGATTTATAAAAAAATTATTATTTAATAATCATTCCTCTACCCACGAATCATTCAAGAGGTTGTGCTTTTGAATATACCTATCAATTAGTAACCACATTTATCCAGGATTGTTTGTTCATGTCCTAATGAAGTAAACACTATTTGCATGTCCAGAGAGTATAATGATGCCGATGAGAGCTGAAAAATGCAAAGAGCATCCTTGGGGTTTAATTACACTTAACCATTACCTCTAACATATTCTTGAAAATATTGACTTAGTTCTTAAATATTGACTTATATATGAAATGTATTAAATACATTGCTGCACTATTAAAAAAAATTACCACTAATCTTAATGAGTATTTTAAATTAATAAGCGCACATACTGAAACACAAGCTGCTATAGCTAAAGTATATAAATAATTAATCATATATATATTATATATATATATATAAACTGTTATCAGCTTGATCGTATCATGTGTTTCATGTTGTGTATCATGCCGATTTATTTATTAATTTATCTGCGGGAATAAAAAGTACAGCATAAGGCAAGGAAACAAGACAACATAATATTAAAATGAATTGCATGTTCTTACCTTTTGCTCGTGTGGGTTTGAATTTCTGAATAATTGACGCATTGCTACAGGTGGCGTTAACTTCCAACGCAGAGCTGTTCACGCTGGAATTGTCTGGAGTTCTTATACCTTCCCAAAACGGGATCTGAGTTTCATTCATGTTCTGTAAATCCATTGCACTGCGATAATTGGTAGGAATAAGGGTTTCTAAACCAATTAAAAATATTTTTATTCACGATGTTGCACTTAAAGTCAATTAAAGAAAAGGCTTATACGCATTTAAAGGTAAGCTATATATTAATACGCGCTAAACATATCCTGCGCATCCATTGCCCGCATCTGCGCGCGCGTCTGTGAAAGAATGCCTATGCGCGTGCAACTGTAGTCACTGGAAAGCGCGCTGTAGCTCTAATGAGCGCGCAGCGTGGGTAGACAGTTATTTAAGAGTGTTCGCACACAGGGTGGGGTTATTATAGAAAGGGAGGGAGGATTGCAGAGTAACACACTCACTAACAGTGCCCTTCAGTCTCTTGAGGCTTTTGGTTAATGGAATGAAAGTCCTGCGTCTCCCTCCAGTGGATGTTCTGTGTTATTGCTTGTTGATCATCAATAGCGTGAGAAGGTAGAAGAAAGACAGAAAAAGAAACTAAAAACTGATTCAGACATATCAGTAAGAGGTTCAGGACTCTTAACCGCAGAGCTTTCATGAGATGAACATTTTTAGTCATTTTGTTATTTTCCGATGAGTGTGTGAGACGGGGGGTGTGACTTTGGTGGGGAAAAATAGCTGAAAACAGCAAAACTTCCTTTTGGGGATGCTCTTTAAAACTGCCACTCACGTTTTTGAAGAAAGACTTGAATGCGCATGATACAAACCTACATTTTTATAATCCATGACTGAAAACATTTTGTAACATGATATTGATGTACCACTTACATGGTAATGCAAAGTCTGATTTTAAAATTGGTTTTAAAGAATTAATTTTGAGATTTTAAGTTTTCAGTTGAAATATCATTTCTGATTATTTCTAAAATGTGTTTTTTTTTTTTTTTTTACTCTTGTTATATTGTAGATTTTTGAGGGTGTACTCTTGTCATAAATTAATCTATTACTTTTCCTACATCATTTTTTTTTTTAAAAAAACATTGGTAAATATATATTTGGGAGTCTTAGACCTTTCCAACGATATATAGTTTGTCAAGATTAGATTAGATTTAATTGTAATATAGTGAAGTAAACGTAGGCGTCCCGTATTCGGGACGGGGTGACAGTTAAGGGGTTAAAAGAAAAGTGGTTCACTACCGGAGAATGTTGAAGTGGATGTAATAAATCACTGAGCAGGTTTATTTTAACATATAAGTTGCTCTTTTTAACAAACTAAGTGTATGCCTCCTTTCAGACATGCGCATACAGTACCAAAAAGGAAAGGTTTGTTGTTTTGTTTATTTCCAAATACAATTAACAATAAAAAAAAAGGACATAGAGAGAGAACATACACACACACACACACATGCTAGCAACACTAACAACATTTTGGCTACATTACATAGTGGGTTAAATGAAAATATAATACAAGAAACTGTGAAAAATAAATGTAGTTGGATTTTTCTCAGGATGCAGTGTGCCCTTTTTTAAAACATCATTGTCTGATGTGATGTTTTAGTGGTTGTTCTTGGTAGGGCCTGTTAAATGTTATCTCATACTACAGTGTTTATGTGAAAGCCCTGCCAGGTTGGATGTTGAACCCCCTGCCACTTCCGTCTGCATTCTCTGTCCTTGAAGGGAGTTTCAATTTGACTCAACTTGCTCTGATGTGCAAAGGATGGGATGTGCATGGGAAAGACATCAAAAAAACAATTATCATCCAAGGGCAATGCATCAATTAATCAACATTCAAGTTATTTAAATCAATCCATTAATCAATTAATATTAGTTGGTAAATGATACTATCAAAAAGTGTAAACACTATAATCACTGTATGCTATTATTAAAAAAATATATAATATAATATAATATATTAGCACAGCATTTCTTACCAATATTATAAGGCCAAGATTACTAATTGGCATATTTAAAAATGATATTAGCTACAGTTTTATATCTTCATGATATTTTATGAGACCTCAATCAAATGGATAACTTTTCTAATACTCAGTAATACACTAATTTTAATTATAGATATATACTATGTTGAATAGCCTTTTTTTCTAGATGTAAATATAAGTACTTACCCGCAGCATGAAAATGGTGCAAGTCATTAATAGCCCATATGCGGCCAGTAATCCTAGCACAACCCAAAAAACCAGGTGATCAGTGTGTTGACAGACGGCGCACGGTTTAACTGGTCTCCCTGTTGAAACACACACATGTTGGATTTCTATGTTTTATTGGGGCTTTCCACAGACAATTATAATTTTTATATTGTACCTGTATATTGTAACTATATATTCCATATTCTAACATTCTATATATTCTATACATAATATATTCAAATTTAGGTACTACAGTTTTTTTTTTTTTTTTTGACATTTTGTCAAACAAAGAAGGGAATACCTAAACCACACACACACAGAAAGAGAGATAAAAGGAGGGATACAACATGTGACTTTTAACTGCAAATCAACCAAGGCACAAATAATAAAATGTCTGAATTACAAATAACTAATTATTTTGCCAATTGTGTAATGCTGTTGACAATGACAATGTTCCATAACAATAATAGTGAACATACCTTCAACAAACACAAAAGTTTGTGGTTTGTGCTCCACTTTCTGAAATGGTGGAGGGAAGATTTTCTCGGCCTCACAAGTGTAAATGGCTGTAGCATTCACCGTTACACTGTTCAGGATAAAACTGGTACTGTTATTCGTATCATTGATTTTGAAAATTGAAGGGCCACCTCTCTTCGGGCTGTTGTTGTTTTTGCCGATGAATGTATTATTAATGCTGATATAAAAGATCTCTTCTGAGCCTTTGAATAATTTGAAGACCATTTCTGGTGCGCTGAGTACAGGGCAGGGTATGGAAACATTGCTGTTCAATGCCACGTGTTTTACTGGAGGTAAATTTCCTGCGGTGAAGAGGAAACAAAACATCAATAACATCTTAAAACCGCTTAATACACCGTTTTTAAGTTTAACTTTTAAAATCTGAAATATGACTTTGGTAAAATTTATATTTGTTTTACATTATGTACTTTGTCTGTGGTTTTTGCAGAATCCAGAAATCAGCAAGACACCCACGTTTTAAAAAAAAAGACAGCGTCTTTTCTCAAGATCACTTTAGCTACCATAGTGTATGCACTTCTTCTTCTTTTTAATTTTTTTTACTGCTCTGGATCAGAAAAGTGAATTATGCTTGTTTACATTTCAATCCATGGTGGCCTGAGGAAACGTTATGTTAAATTAATATGCACAGGCACTTTCCTATATACATAACTCATAAAAATAAAAAGCAAGCTGCAAAAGTGTAAATGCCAGAATAACAGAACTGAAGAACAGTTTTGACTTGTTTCTTAATTTCATAAGTATTAACTTTTGCCTGTAAGAGTGGAGAAATGTTGTCATAGAGACAAAGTTTCTTTGAGCAATTTGCTTTGAACTTCGCTTTGGAAAAAAAGAAAGATAAAAAGGAAATACTGAATCATTCTTCTGCAGAATGATTAACTCCCTCAGTATTTCATTTTCTACTGTCAGAATGTCAGGGCAAAACATGTCAGCTTGTTGTAAAATGTAATATTTGAGATTGTAAAATGTAATATTTGAGATGAGATGTTTGTGGAAAAGTTGGTTTTTAATGAGTCTGACTGCATAATATTTCGGTTAACAAAGCTCATTTAATCGGTTAGACTGTATTTTGATTTTGATTTATACACTGGTACCAAGATGTAAAATTTTCTGAATTCTTTTTCTACTTATTTTCCTATTATGTGTTTTTCTTGTATATATATTTTGTCATATATGATTATGTATTTAGATTTGTCTATAAGGGCATTTCCCCCAAGTATCGTGTCAAATATCGTGCCCCCAAGTCTTATAGTATCGTGCAATGGTGCCTTTACGTATCATAATTTCAACATAATATACACATTTTCACGTTATTTCTCCAGCCTCATAAAATGTGATTTTCCAAATGGCTGATAAAACAGACGAACCAAATATCTCTTGATTCTCTTACAAATATAAAACACATTAACATTTGCAGTGCCTCGTCTTGGGCTGTCAGGCCACTTCAGGCCTCTCGACTTGAAGCCCCTGCATTTAAAAATCAGTCCCAGGGCATATTCCATCCCATGCGAAATTAAGCTTTTGTCAAATAAGTCAAGATGTACTTCATATGCTTTCGGCTAATCGGTTAAAAATGATTTAATATGACCAAAGCAGCCGTAATATGTTATGTTACATAAACAAAAGTAATAATGTTTAAAGTAAAGCACAAGAAAAGAAGATCTTACCTTTGCAAATGCTCTGTGTTTCAGACAGGCTGCTATGGAAGAAACAGAGACTTAAGAAGGTCACACATGTCTTAAAAATCTCCATCTGTTGAATTCGAAGTCTTCACACAATAGAAATGCTGTTGCAAACGGCGGGCTGCCTTTCGTTTTGGCACTGTTTTGCAAGTATGGCGTGCTTGTACGGCAAATTTAGCATTCAGCGTAACAGAAGAACATATCATGAGCCAAACAGGAAGTTTCCATTCTCTCCTTGCACCCTTTGAGGTGGATGCTATTTGCGTGTTAAGGTTTCATAAAGTGCGTCTGTTACCGTTCTTATGGTATCATACAGTAGCTGGTGTTTTCTCATTGAGGGCAGGTAAAGGAGACCCCTGAGGGGGTTTTCTAGTAAATGTTCTGTTTAAAGAGTTGTCAGGAGGGGGGTTATTTAGGGTTAAAGTGGTTTCGAACTTGAGAGTAACAGACGCAGAAAATGAAAGAGAGATAGGGAGGATTAAAAAGAAAGAGAACTCTTCAATGTTAAAATGACAGAAACCCTTGATTGGAAAAGACCTGCATGCATTTATTTAATAAAGTGCATTTAAAGACCTTTTCTGGCAGTCACTGACTCTGTCTAACACATGCCTTTAAGGAAAATGCCTTGAAGCTGATTTATAACAAGTCTTCTTGTTTCCTGTTTTTAATCTAAAACTGGATGCACGTCAGAATCAGTGCACTTTGTGATCTCTATGGCAACCGATTCACAGAACACTGAAACCATTACCAACCCACGATGCTGATGACGATCTCTATTCGTTCTGCTTTTTCCTTGATGGAAAGAAAGATTCTGATTAATTAAGTTTCTTCCTACATTATTCATGAGATGAGAACACGTGCAGGTAATGAGGTTTTGTGGTTGTCTTTATATTTAGACCTAAAACTGGAACTGGTTTCAGACCCCTACATGTGCTAGCACCCCCTTTAACATACTTCCTGCGTCAACCACAAAATGTGATAACATTTACAGCGCCTCCCATTCAAAACAGTGTGAGTATATATAAATGTTTTTGAAAGAAGTTTCTTCTGCTCATCAAGCCTGCATTTATATGATCAAAAATACAGAAAAAACAGTAATATTGTGAAATATTATAATATACTTAAAAAAAAAATTGTATTCCTGTGACGCAAAGCTGAATTTTCAGCATCATTACTCCAGCCTTCAGTGTCACATGTAACATCCAGTCTATCACATGATCATTTAGAAATCATTCTAATATTCTGATTTATTATGAGTGTTGGAAACAGTTCTGCTGTCTAATATATTTGATGAATAAAAGGTTAAAAAGAACTGCATTTATTCAAAATAAATACAAATTCTAATAATATATTTTCTTTACTATCACTTTTTATCAATTTAACACATCCTTGCTGAATAAAAGTATTGATTTCATTTAAAAAGAAGAAAGAAAGAAATTACTGACCCCAAATTACTGACCAGTAGTGTAAATTGTTATTACAAAATATTTATATATATATTTATTTAAAAACATAGCTTCTTTTTTTTTTTTTTTTTTTACTTTTTATTCATCAAAGTATCCTAAAAAAGTATCATATGTTCTAAAAAAATATTAAGCAGAAGAACTGTTTTCCAACTTTGATAATGAATCGTCATATTAGAATGATTTCTAAAGGATCATGTGATAATGATCCTAAAAATTCAGCTTTGCATCACAGAAATAAATGATAATTTAAAGTATAATAAATTTAAAAACAATTATTTTAAATTGTAATAATATATAACAATATTACATTTTTTTTTCTGTATTATTGATCAAATAAATGCAGGCTTGATGAGCAGAAGAAACTTCTTTGAAAAACATTAAAAATAGTAATATTTCCAAACTGTTGATCTGTATATATATATATATATATATATATATATATATATATATATATATATATATATATATATATATATATATATGGACACACCTTCTCATTCAAAAAGTTTTCTTTATTTTCATGACTATAAAAAATTGTAGATTCACAGTGTAGGCATCAAAACTATGAATTAACACACGTGGAATTATATATGGAATTATATACATAACAAAGTGTGAAACAGCTGAAAATATGTCATATTCTAGGTTCTTCAAAGTAGCCACATTTTGCTTTGATTACTGCTTTGCACACTCTTGGCATTCTCTTGATGAGCTTCAAGAGGTAGTCACCTGAAATGGTCTTCCAATAGTCTTGAAGGAGTTCCCGGAGAGATGCTTAGCACTTGTTGACCCTTTTGCCTTCTGTCTGCATTCCAGCTCACCCCTAAACCATCTCGATTGGGTTCAGGTTCGGTGACTGTGGAGGCCAGGTCATCTGGCGCAGCACCCCATCACTCTCCTTCTTGGTCAAATAGCCCTTGATGCCTTCAATGTGAGTCTACAATTTTCATAGTCATGAAAATAAAGAAAACTCTTTGAATGAGAAGGTGTGTCCAAACTTTTGGTCCAAAAGTTTGGGCACACCTTCTAATTCAAAGAGTTTTCTTTATATATATATATATATATATATATATATACACACACACACACACACACACACACACACACACACACACACACACACACACATTTCAAGTGCCAAAGAATAAACAGAAGGAAAAGCTGCTGGGGATTTTTGGGTGCAACCTTTCATAATAAAGCACGACTCTTGCATTTATGGTTTTGTCCTCTGGGGGGAGAACGTTACTATACTTTTTTTTATATATATATATGTTGCTTCGTTCTTCAAAATATCTGTATATATAACCGATTAACAGACTAACGAAATGCTCGTTTTTTTTGTTTTGTTTTTTTACTTTGGAGTTTGTAACTTATATGTACCACATGATGTGGCTAAGAAAAAAATGATCTACAATTATTCACTGAAATTAATTAATATAAAACTTTACAAAAAGTTGGTAACAAATTGGTTACAAATAAATAACAACATCACTAAGTGACAATACAATGAGATAAGGCCAACACAAACTAATGTTTATACAACAAACAATTAATAGAAATCGCGAATGACATACAGAGACATTTAACAATCAATTCAAACAATCATACACGAGGAGTGCATCTAAATGCATGAATTGGCTTTTAATTTCCTCTCGGTAATATCTTAATAAGGTGAAGGGGTCTCAGAAGTGAGTTGAATTCCATTTTAAAAAGGGAATATGATTAGAAACCATTTGCAATTATTTTGTTTGTGCATTGTAAAATTTACCATGTAAAATAATAATAATAATAATAATAATATGATGATGATGATGAAGATGATGATTATATAAGTTATACACACACATTGTAGACTAATTTTGTGTCCTTTGTCTAATTGAAAATACAGTATTTCACAGGCAAAAGCCATTTATATCATCAACCAAAGACCTTCAGTAGATCTTTATATTTGGCGAAATTTTCCTTCTAAATTGATAACGTTGGCGCACATGCCAATTGTTACATTTCTTACTTAACAAATTAATTCCTTCGAACAGTAAAACAGATCCCGTAGGTTCTTTATTTTTATTATTCTAACTAACCATAGTTCAATGCCATAATACACGAACATGTGCTGCCTGTTGTCCTCATGCACCAGCAGCGGCCTGCTGTTGTTCTCGTGTGGAGAGAGGGGGGTGTCCTCGCACCTCCTTGTGATCTGCTGATTGGTCGAGCGCTGAATCTGGGCAGGACAGGAAACGGGACGCGAGGGACGCGCAGCAATCTCCGTTCTCCGGGAGCGAGAATGGGAGAGGAAAACGAAATGTGTCAATAGAAGACTGGAAGAATTGAATCGGGCAAATAAATAATTTGTCTTTTTAGTATTTATATCGCGCTGTTTAGCACCAGAGACGTGGGATATTTACCTTTAACATTATTCTTAATAATTATCGGCTGTTTTCATTACATAAAATAACTGCAGAGCTATTCGCCGCTTGGTAAGTGCCTACTATTATCTCATCTTTCGTGTGTCTGATACTCATACATAGGCTTTAACCTATGTTGTAAAAGTGGGGTTACATTAAAAAAGGACTGGAAGATCCCAATCTGGCTAAACAAACTGGTTTAATGATACTGTCTGCTGTTATTGTGTGTCCTTATGAGAAAATTGCCTGGACAAAAAGACATGGAGCGCGTTAAAGAAAGGGGTCGAATTCATCTTAGTCATTTGACAATGGGACAGTTCCCACGTGCACAAAAGCTCTGCATCATCAGTCAATGAATTTAACTGACCAGTTGGTGGTTGGTTTGCAGAACTGTAATAAGCTCGTGTGATTGTCCACGCTTGGCTCTATCTCCAGTTGAGTCAAAAACGCCTCTTGTTTTTCTGGGTGTGTGTCCGAGTAGCCGATATGTACTGTGGCTATAGCGCATGGTCTAGTGATCAATGTGACATTTCGAGCATTTCATCATGTTGCGTTTATCTACCAACAACACTTTAACAGAGAAATAAAAAGTCCGTCACGTGTTTTCATTCAAACGCTGTATGTCGGCTTGATCCTGGGTGTGTTCATAACGCCCATACATTTCATGCCCCCTTCACCCCACGGTGGTGAACGGCGATGTTTTATTTCCACGCACTGTAATTATGCGTCCATTTGTGCGCTTTAAAATGAATATCAGTTGAGACAATGTTGTCAGCTTGCTGGTCTCCACCCTGTCGTGCCCGTATGCTAGCACGCAGCTCTGTATTTTAAACTATACATCTCGATTTGATAACCCTATAAGGTTGATAAATGAATAAACACAGTTTATTAAGGTATTGAGGGGGAAAATTCAGGCTATGTAAAGATTTCCAGCGTGTTTAAGCGTCTTTTATTTGCTTGTCGCGTGCGCTCTAGGCCATGTCCAGACTGTGTTCATTGTCCTGCTACAGTCACTCAAGATCCTACATGTGTTTGTCATATGTCCTTATCCATGTATTTTCAATAACGTTTTTAATGTGATTCTTCATCCATGTCCTATGTGGCACCCATGTTAGGCTACTATCAAAGTGGGTGTAAATATAATTGGTGTTTATTCTCAGAAGAATAATTTTGTTACTCCTGACACATAGGACATGTCAAATAGGGATTGTCCCTTGCAAGCCTGGTTCACGAGAACAGGGAAATGACATCAAGAAGACCTGTTATTTATTGGGGACAGTTTGAGTGCTAGTTTTGTGATGTTATTGTTCATGGACACACCTCAGTTTTATACTTGTTAACTACTCATTAACCTCATACAGAACATGTCTAATCGAGATGAAAAACTGTACTTTTACACCAATCTGCACAAACGTAACAAATAATTTGAACTAGACTGTTTGTACATAACTGTGTCAAATAAGCAGTGCAGGCTGTAACTGCATTGGTGAGTCAAGCAAATCTAATTTGATGTTTTCTCTGGTAGGACTAAATGACTGACTGCAGCTTAAGTATATTTGACAAGATCCACTGAGGGGTGTCCAGCATCTCAAGTGCTTCTGCCAAATAAAAGTCCATGTAGTGAGAGATTTAATCATAGGAAGTTTCTCAATAAGTCCTTGACACTTTTTCCTTTACAGTCTGTGCCCTTAAGTTGTGTCCTTTTTTTTAGTCTGCTCTAGCTGTTCACTGTCAGAGGATGTTGTCTACATCCTTGATAGCTAATGGGTAGAAGGTGGGATGTAGTCTGTAATTTGTTGACCTTAAGAAAATACTGTTTTTCTCAGTTCCTTGTGCACTGCCATGTAGATAAGGGAATCTGTGGTCCTGATGAGTGTGGACAAAGCAGTTTAGATGAGAAAAACAGCTGCCGCTAATGGATCACAGCGAGACAAATATCTAAGTTGTCTTATGTGTGTGAGCAGTTTAACTAAACATGCTTTTAAAGTTAATGCCAAACTTGCTACAGATAATCCAGGTTTGCATGGGGCAGTTTTATATACAGTACATCACCTCCTTCCTCTAGTCGGTACATATAAAAAAAATAATAATAAAGTTTTGTTTTTAAAAAAAGTTGGATATGAAATCAGTGATTTTTTTTTTGTTCAAGAGCTGGGGCCACACAAAAGACTCAGATGTTAGTTGGTGTTATTTTACCAAAGCTCCCCCTCAGAAGAGGGGGCAGACCTTCAAAGAGAACAGTAACCCTCCGTGAAACAGTAGTGACCAGGGAAAGTGAAACCAGATAGGTCCTCGGCAGCTTCAAGGATCCACAATGGAGCACCTGGAGTCCAGCGAATGCCCTGCTGGTATAAATGCTTGGCACCAATCATCAGGTGTGCTTGGTTTGCTTTCAGGCCTTTCAGAGCCAGAAGCTTCAAAATCAGCTGTCTCTAATTTGCCTTAAGTAATTTGCCCAAAGTTAACTCCCTGACAGAACAGATTAAGCAACAGTTGAGAATGATTTAGCAAAAAAATAAAAGCATATTATTTTCTTTTGCATGTTTTGTAAATCTGCGGCTTTGGACATTGAGGAAAGAATGTTTTCAATGGGTCATATGATGTGATTTCAATCTTTCCGTTCTCTTTGTGACAAGCTCTTGGTGCATAAAGAAGATCTGTAGAATAGAATAGAATAGAATAGAATAGAATAGAATAGAATAGAATAAATCTTTATTGGGTGGAAATTTTTCTTTGGCTCACCGCAACATACAGAACAAATAAACATACAGACAATATCTCGGGCATAAAAAATAAAGTTGCAGAGAGTAAATTCTCAAATCCAAAGAGAAATTATTTTTAAAAGTTAAGAGTCAACCATGCCCTCCTAAAACGGCTCATTCTAACACGCCCCCACATGTCTACGTCATGATGTGGGAAGGTTTTGCATAACACCGCCCAAATGTTCACGCAAAGAAAGAAGGCATAACTTTTATTTTCACTGTTGTAGGGCTGGGACAACGCGTCGAGGTCATCGATGACGTCGACGCAAAAAATAAGTTGATGCAAAATATGCGCATCGATTCGCCGACCTGTTTTTATTTCTCTAAAAAACGTTTGCAAAACGTTTACCTTATGTTTGCTGAATATACGCGGCCGGATCAACATTCTGTCCAACATTATATAACCAATCCAGGGGTTTTTCTGCATTGATCTTTTTTTTTTTTGCCGGCTGTCAAAGCCTTATTTGATCGGTGAGTGATGTAGAATAGAATTAGCCATTGGTTCTTCTGATCTTCATTCTTTGGCAGTGAAAATAAAACAAACTTGCCTTTACAATTAAAAACACACTGTCTCCTCGACATGATGCTATCACACCAACCAGAGCGTCTGTGTGTGTGTGTGGGGGGGGCAGGTCAGAGGTCCGTTTCTCCCAAGACGGTAGGCGGAGATTATTATGCAAAGTGTTCCTAGTGATGTACATAGAGATGGGCAAAAGATTTGAAATCTATAACGACTCGTTTCAGTGATTCAGAGTCGACTCCTTACTTTAGAAGCCAATAACTTTATAAATCGTGTACTTTTTGGTTTAATTACTTTGCACATTGTTTACACTGATGAACAGCTACATCATACACTGTAATACAGGTAATTTTTTATTTCCCATCTGTGTGGCTCTTTAAAAGAAACATTGAGCTGTGTGTGTCTGTTATTTTTTTAACTAATTTACCATGCTTAAACTGGATTTACTATCCACTTATAAAATAAATATCTTCAGGAGAACAGTAGGCTTATTTTAAGGTGCATTTGTGAAGAAATTTGATTCAGTCAGGCTTTATGTATTACATTTATGTGCAGAGCAGATTAGGCTACACATTAAATTCATCCTCATTAAATGGATAGTTCACCAAAACATGAAAATTCTGTCATCATATATATTACACTCATGTAAATCCAAACCCGCATGACTTAATTTCTTTGGAACGGAATCGAAGATTTTTTTCTGAGAAATGCCTCAGAGTGATTGTTTCACAATGTAAGTCAATGCCCCTTGATACGGTTTAGTTTCCAGCATTTAAAAAATATCTCTTATGTTTCACAGAAGAAAGAAAAGCTTGTAACAACATATGAGCAAATCATGACAGAATTTTCATTTGTTTAATGCTGAAACAAAAAGTACCATGACCTGTGTATTTACATGCATTTTAAAAGTTTGATTTCAAGTCAAACTCATAATAACAGACCTACATATCATAATGGGATAGTTCTTGGGTTTTTCCAGCATCTCTGTATGTTAATCAGACTACAATCATACTCCGTGTTGTATGCTTACACTAAAGGACAGAAGTAACAAAGGTGCATTCGATTTAGTCCTTCCAATATTCAATTATGCATTGTGTCATGTATGTTTAGACACTAGACAGACAAATGAAGACTGTAGTTTGGCTATGCTAAAACCACACTGTTAAAACTCTGCATGTAATCTCACTTACTCATTGAAACACTCCTGGAATTTGAATCTTTGTGATGATTCAAACGTTAATGTGATGTAGCCACACACTGAGTGTCATTCTTGACCAAATATTGACAAAGGTACTGACCTGTCTGCTCTGACCTCATCACATTCCAGTGAGTTTCTAAAAGAACTGAGGACAAAATGCTGTCGTGCTGCCACTCATATGATATGGGGAAAAGTTTAGTGAGACGTTTCTGTATCACTGGTAACTTTATACAACTTAAGGCATCCAAACTTAGTTTGGATGGACTTGTGCAGATGTCAAAATGGATGGGGAAAGTTGTTGGAGATGGCTTTTTTCTTATTTCAGCTATTCTGGGAAAAAGTGTTTGTGGTTTGAAAGAAGTGTTTGCAACACATAGAATTTTTTTTTTTACTAAAACTTGCTAATCTGGCAAGAACAAATGAAGTGGTTCATTGCCGAGATTCTTAACTTTATTCTTCCCTTCCATGTGTGTCCCAATGATGCTTGACCTCTCGTGACATTAGTGATCTCACCATGACGGCAGCCCTACTTCATCCAGCTGGAAAAGATATCACTGAGTGTTCTTCCCTTCCTTCAGAACAGAGTTTTCTCATTCAGGACGTTTACATTAGTGAAAGAGAGGGATGACCAGTTTTTAGAAACTAAAACAAGAAAATGTAATTCAATGAATTACACAATTAAATAAATTAATAGAGCATAAGACGAGGAGAAAGGAGAATGCATCAAATCCAGCATCAGGAGTGATCTCATATCTCTGCTCTGAGAGTGAATGATGGGTCAGAGCGTATCCGGTCACCACTGTGTGAAATGTCAGCCCTCATGGAGTTATTTATTTGTTGCTTAATTGTTTACCGTTGAAATATTGTTGCTTACTCTTCCACTGCAAATTCCAGTATGTTTGCATCATAGCTTTTTGGGAAATAGAGTTGCCATCTGAAAGCAGTGAATCTGTATGTTGGGAAATTAAGTTCAATGAAAACAAAATGTTTAGAATGAAGATATGAAATTAATTTAGCTGAATCTGGTTGAACAGGCTGATGAGATCTGATGATTGCTATGGAGCCATTTTGTGCTGTTTTCAGTGCACTGGCACAAATGACATATTTTTATGATTTTGAAGAAGTTATTTTAGACAGTTAAACACGCTCTTCCTCATGCGACCAACAGTCTACCAGTAACTTTACCAACTGATTTTTATTTGTTAGTTATAAATGTAAGCTTGTTCTACAAATGCGTGTTTCATCAAAATAAGAACATACTGTTTTTATACCGCTGATATTAATTTCTTCACACACCTTCAGATGGATGTATTTTGGACAGTCTATTTTTTTTAGTCTTTGTGATAATGTGGGACTGTGTTTGTAAGAAACCTGAGTGCCTAACTGGATGAATTAAAAACATTCAATCAAGTTTTAGACTTTCTTCTAAAATTGCGCTATTTATTTTATACATTTTACCTCTCTGTGAGTATGTAGGATGGTGAAGCATGAGAAGCGTGATCTTGCAGCTGTGTGCATAAACACTCATTCAGGGTCATTCAGAATGTTTGAACTCACAAAACAGGTGAGCTGTCATAGCTGAAGGTCCATTTATTGTCTGATGACTATTGCTAGGCTTGTGTGTCCCTGTAATGGAGGTAGAATAGTCACCAGTCATCTAATCTTGTTAGTTTCATGGTTTTCCTCAGATAAAATAGTTTTCCCAGATAAAGACTAGATCTACTGTAGTCTAGACTAAAGCTTATTACTAAGTATATTTACCATTTGTGGTTTCCATTGATTTACTATTGATTTTTGGGGTAGGGCTAGACATAGTGTTTAAAAAAACAGGCTCTCTTCGAGAGGTACAGATTTGAGTAGTGATGACAGAGTGTGAATTTTTGCTAATAAAAGCTTTAAATCGCTCCGCAGATGTTAAAACAAACAAGGTTAGTGAGAGCCTTAGAAAGTTCATTAAACAGGATTTATTAGAAAGGAAACACACTTTAGACTGCACATTTCCTAATGTTTTTACTTGCAGATTTAACCGACATATTTAAACTGTTAAGTATTTTGTATTAATCTTAAATGTCTTATAGTTTTTAATTGATTTTATTTTATGAACTTTGTACTTACCATTTAAGATAGTACTGTTGCTGACATGGTGTTAGACAAACAATATGGATGACAAACAATGGATGTTCAAAAGGAATATTTATGAATATGAGAAATTGTAACACTCAATATGTCAGCTGTTGGCCCAGATATCCTGCTTTACTATTAAAAGAGTCTTTGATTCGTGGTTAAAGGGATAGGGTAAAAAATAAACATTTTGACATCATTTTCTCACCCGCGTGTCGTTCTAAACACAAAAGATTTCCAGTCATCTTCAGTACACAAGTTTGAACCTCGAGGTCTGTTCTTTTGATCATATCACTTTGAAGACTTGAATGAAACTGCTTTTTTTTATAAACTTTTATAGTGTATTTTTTTACTTTTTGAAGCATGAACATTTTAATGGATGGACAAAAAAGATTTTTTTATTTTTTTTATTTAAAGTTTTTATGGATTTGAAATGACGTGGAATAATTGACATCTTCATTTTTGGGAGACTATCCCTTTATGGTGCAGTTATGATGCTGTACATTGGTCAGATTTTATCCCTCACTAAAATGTGTAACTAAATTTATTTTTTTTTTTTTTCATTTAAATAGATTTGTATCTTTTCGATAAAAGTGGTAGTAACAGTTCTCTCTCTATAGCTACCATTCATTACTGTTGTTCAGCAGGATATGCTCTGATATGTTAGTCATGACTCATGTTCACAACGACTCAGATGGGTTATGAGTCAAGGTTGTTGTTGTTTTTTTTTTTTTTTTTATATAAAAGCAGGTTTATGCCCCTTACAGGTGAGTGTGCAGTGCAGTGTCTCACACGCATACTTAGTAGATCCCAAACCACTAGTCACCCTCCTGTTAATATTTTAGCCACTATGGCTGTTTTATTGTGTGGCTGCTCCAAATAACACTCCCATGTGCCAGACCGGAAACTTTAAGCCTGTTTCCAGGTCAGTATCACTGCTCAGCTCAGTGGTTCTTTGTGGCCCACACACAGATTCAGGGTCAGCCAGCTTCGACAGCACACAGAAGGAACTCAGCACTTGTGTTTACACTAGGTATGCACACAATAGTCTGGTTGTGAGTTACATGTTATACTAGAACTAATTAAACTGTTTTAAAGGAATAGTTTGATTTTCTCACTCTCATGTAATTTCAACCCCCTTAATAAGACATTGTTCAGCTTCAGAACAAATATGTTAAACATGGAATCTCCACTGTGCTTGCTTGATGTGCAGTAATCATGTAAAGAAATTGTGTCTCTTCAGAAGACTTGCATTAAACCGGATGGTCATATTTTTCTTAGTTTTGAAAATGAACGGAACTCATAAAGGTTCGAGACAACATTGTGATTAATTAATTACAGTATTAAATTTTTGGTTAAATTGTTCTTTTGCAAAAGCCATGTATTATATTTTTTACAAACAAAATTATTATTTTGTGAAAGCCATAATCAGGCTGATTTTGGGTTCATCTGAACCTAGCTGAACACATTTCTTGGGAGTGTGTTAATGTTTTTTCCCCTTCAACTTTACAGCAGCTAAAGTACCTCCACAAATAAAAGTCAGAATGTTAGTATTACATTTTGTAAGCAGTCATCTTTAAAAAAGAAAAAAAAAAAGGTTGTGCACATATCAGTCCAAATAGTGTTAGTAGACTGGCAGCAGTCAGAATCAAAATCTGGAAAGACTTAAGAAGAATTATAGCAAGCAACTCTTTTCTGACATGTTCATAAAACTGTATGGTCATCGTATGGAAGATTCTGAACTTTAGTTTTAGCGTAGCTGGAATGGAGCCTCATCAAACCCCTCTCACTGTGGGAATATTACATCTGATAAAATTCCCACAGCGTGTACTTTGTACAGCATAGAGGATCTATTTGTGGCTATAGAGTTTATCTAAGTGTTTTTTTACAAAATATAGAAAATTTGAAAAACTGATTAAATCCAGATCATGGTGCAAACCTAAAAGAGGCCATATATTTATATAATATCCATTAGAGAAAGTGAGCCTGCTCCACAGCTTTCACGGATACTCATCGTTTGGTCTTGTTATTAATATCTCCGTGATATATCAGATCAGTGGTGTCCCATTAAAGGACAGACGGAAGATTATTTGGATCCACATTTAACTATTATATCCTAGATATTTCTGTCAGCATACAGAAAGTGCCATCCAGTCAATGCTAATATCTTTTGATATTTCATGTTAACTTGAAAACTGGTTTAACACGACCATCTGAGATCTTCTATTGATAAATATTTAAAGTGCGTAAGTTTATTTGTGCACTACTCCTGGTAGCGCTCATAGTAGCAATGTTCTCACACATTTATACTCATGAAATATATATATGTCTTGCTTTCTGAATTTCAGGCATTTCTGCTGATTCATGTCATCTGTCCTGCTGTGTGTGTGTGTTTGTGGTGGGGGGGTGGGGGGCTGTTAGCTGAGGCTAGATAATCAATAAGATAGCATTAGGACATCCCTGGAGAACTTCAGAATAAGATAGATGTTCACTCTTTTACTCTTAGCTCTCAAAAATCCATTATTTAGTATTAGTGCCAGTTTCTGTCCATTGTCCCTCTTTCGGTTGAGGTCTACTGATGGGACCCCGACAAACTGCCAATCTTAGATTTTTTGATGTTGGAAATAAAACAAAAGTTACTGGAGTTTGTTTTATAAGTGCCATTTCAGTCTTTCTACTTCCAAATTTCAAGTTTTATTTAATGCATTACTTGCCATTTCTTTGTAATTATTTGTGACATTTACTAGCAATTTCTGAGTGACTATTGTTTTAACCATTTTTCCATGGCATAACCATTTCATTCACAAGATCGAGTATAAAATCGCAGCTAGAACTTGTGATGGGAGGATCAGATCATTTTCCTAAATTCAGTCTTTAAATCTCATTCAGCAAAAACGAGCAAATATTTATTCAAGTAATTTTGTTCAGTTGAGCAGAGTTACATTAAAATGTAACATTTTGAACAGCCAAATTGTATATAGCTAACACTGATGACAGTAATGACCATTGGATGACAGCAGCAGCAGACTAGCAGTGAAAACATCTGTGACATATATAAGAAGTTAGTTTTTACTTATAATCCTATGTTCGTGTTACCTATGTGCTTTGATGCACTATCAAGAAATCTGTGTAACAAGTACAGACTGAAGAACTTTACTTTGCTAATGCATTAACTTTAACTAACACATTCCTTTCATCTTTAATTGAGAACTTGTGCATCTGGGTCTGTTTGCCTGCATGGAAAGGGAAGAAAGAAATGCACTTTTAGGTTAGTTTGAGCTTGTAATTTGACTGTGGCAGTCAGCATGGGACACAGTCTCAACTCAAGTCTCTGCTGTGTAGTTTACTGTCTGTTCATATACTGTATATGAACACTGTTCGGTCTGTCCACTCAGCAACAATAGCCAGTTCATGGTAAAATCTCTCTACTGGAGTTTTCCTCTGACATCACCTCCACTGTTTTGGCCTCGGTTCTGTGCCCCCTCCCTTCCCATTTCCTGTTCATGCAGGAAGTCTCTGCGTAGTCTTCCGCTGGGTTGTACCAATGGCAGGAAATGATAATGGACACACCTGGCCGTCATCTCGAGCTCCTTCTGTCACACAATATCAATTATGACATTATCATGTATGACTAAACTCATCTAGATTTCATCTCTGTGGCACTTTCGTTATACTCAAGTCAAGTCACATTTATTTTTAGAGCACTTTATACAATAGAGTTTGTGTCAAATGCGCTTCACAGAGAGGAACAGGAAATCAGATTGGATTATGCAAACTCAACTACGGAGACTTTAAAAGACAATAGTGTCATTATGATGTACATGTTGTAAATTGATGCGTGTCACAATTTCAGAATAACCAAGTCATTTCCCTATCAAGCAGAAAGCCCAGGCCATCTGATGCCTGGGTGGTGATTTCATAGCTTTTTACCACAAAGATATTTTGTCTCAGTTCTAAACCAGCAAACTATTCTCTCACAAATAGATCACAAATATATAAACATAAAAAAACACGCAACAGTGTATAACAGCTATATTTGTAAAACACCTAGTACATTATAGTATTATCCCAAGTGGAAAAAAAAAGCTAAAATGTATTTGAAATACTTAATTTTATTATTTTTTTAAAGTATACTACAAATACATTAACATATTTATGTGCTTAATTAATTACCCTGCAGTTGTACTTTTAATATACTAAACTGGTATACTTAAAGTCTGCTAAATTGAAACAACAAATGTTGTGCTTAATGCACTTAATTGTGTAGAAGTAGTGTTGAAGTCCACTTTACACTTGATTTACAGATAATACAATCCTTATTAATAGTGATATAAAACACACATTAGGCATAATATTGAAAAATGTGCATTGTGCAATAAAGAAATACTCCAAATAAAGTTTCATTATAATTTTATGTCATTGTATCCTAAGTGATGCGTCAATAAATATGTTAATGGATTGAAAGTATATATGAAGTTCATGCTTACTTAGTATGAACTAATTTAATTAAATAATTAATTTAATTTAATATGATATAGTTTTAGTTTTTCTTTTTTTTCATTAGGGATTGTATGGTTTTCTGGTAACGTAGTTAGTCACCAAAATTTTGGCAACTGAAAATAAAGGACTGAAATGCCAAAATAGTTTTGTAAGGATCAAAATGGTGATTTTTATTTACCACCTCTTTGGTCTTATTTGATGTGTTAGAGTTATGGTTCTGTTTCGTGTAAATGTCAGTAGTGTTGAATATACCAAAAATAATGATAATAAGTAGTGATAAGTACAATTTGTCCAGGGATACTCCACCCCAAAATGAGGAAATATAGGACTTTTTTTTTAAGTACATTTACACTTTGATTTGAAAGAAAACATTGCATCCTTGTGGCGCGGCTGACACAGAAGAGCATACGTTGCCTGCGTTCAGCTCATATTCTCCAAAATGGCGCTACGGTGATGTAGAGAGACACAGAGGAGACAACTTGTTGAATAAAGTCATTATTTTTGTTTTCTTTGTGTACAAAAAGTATTCTCGTTGCTTCGTAACATTCCGGTTGAACCACTGATGGCAGATGGATTGTTCTGACAATGCTTTTAGTACTTTTCTGGACCTTGACAGTGCGATTTTCTTCTATATGGGACAGTCACAAGCCTCATGGTTGTGTCTAATATCTTAAATTGTGTTCTGAAGACGAACAATGATTTTACGGGTTTGGAATGACATGGGGGTAAGTGATTAATAGCAAAATTTACATTTTGGGGTGGAGTATCCCCCTTCTTTTATAAACATTTTGGTGCACCACTAGTTTCTGGAACATGCTTTTCAAACAGATAATAGTTCTGTTTTTGAAGCTTGAAACGTACACATAGGCATGCATAAGTTTCAAATAAATTTTGTGACTTCTTACCGATTTTGCTACCATGGTAACTGAAGTCACATGATTAGGGGTTTTTATACTAACTCACTGTCCAAACACTCCCACACCTTCCTTAAATTTTAACATCTTTCTAAAGACCGTATTTAATCAGGGAACTGTTTTTCAGCACCCTTGGTGGAATGTGTTGTTCAGTATGTCTTACACGCATGAGTCACACCCCCAGTGTCTAAAGAAAGATCTAATAAGGGAGTCTTTGCAAGAACACCACATGGTCTGCAAGTCGGTGAGCCACGGCTTTGTCATGCGCCACACACGCAGCGTCTCAGGCTGCCATGTGGACAGACGGTCGGCACAGTTGTGCCCTAGTGTGCAGCTGTGATCTGCTTTGCTCAATGGGACACACACACCCCTTTTCATACTCTTTACTTTTGTCTCTCATCAGCTGAGGTGTGTGTGTGTGTGTACGTCAAGGTTTTGAGGGCGTATAACAGATTGTGTTGTGACTTTCTTGATTAAGTGGAAAGAACAACGGAGTTTTCACACTTTTTGTTATTTGCTTTGAAATGGATTATATAGGTTATGAGTCATTGTTGTCTTGGACAATATTTGTTTGTTAAAAATGCCTGTTGGGTTTGATTAAAATAACCATCTTTTTCTTTATACCTTCTGTGGAATAAGCATTGTTTGGGGATACCGCATTACAAGTAACATGACTTATGTAATCAGATTACTTTTTAAGTAACTAGTAAAGTAGCGCATTACTTTTTAATTTAGGAGAAAATATCTGAGTTACATTTTCAAATAAGTAACACCAGTTACTTTGTTTCGATGTCCTGACTGACAGCTTGTGTGTTGCCATGTTGAGAGATATCAGGAGTAAGTGCGGAGGCTTATCTCACTGGCACAAAAACAGTCTAATGCAAACTCAGAATATTATATAAAACTGCAATAAATAATTATGTAAAATGAGACCAATATAATTTATGTATTTGATCCAATTTTATTAATCAATGTCTTTGCTACTGGCCTTTGATGATCCAATTCAGTAATACTAATGAGCAAAAATTACACGTCTGTGTTTCATTTTTGTTATTGCTGATTGTTGATAATTTTCTCCTGTGTCATGTTCTTCATTCAGATACAAACGTGAATTTACATTTCCTTCAGCCTGAGGCATATTTGTTTTGAAAGGGCTTTCACATTTGTAAAAGATTAACTTTTTATTAAAAAAACAATTGCGGTCAAATGATTAATTGCGATTAATCGCATCCAAAATAAATTTTTTGTTTGCATGATTTATGTGTGCTGTGCATATATATATAAATACACACACATGGATGTATATATTTCAGAAAGAATATGTTCTGTTTATATATTAAAGGTTTAGTTCACCCAAAAATGACGATTAGCCTGAGTTTTATTTACCCTCAAGGCATCCTAGGTGTATATGACTTTCCACAAGGATGTGTTTCCACAAGGATGTGTTTCCACAAGGATGTGTTTCTTATGTATATTTACGCTTTGATTTGAAAGAAAACAGCACAACCTTTTGGCACGGCTGACTCAGAAGTGCGTACTGCTGCCTGCGTTCAGCTCATATTCTCCAAAATAGCGCTACAGTGATATGGAGAAAAACAGAGGAGAGAAACTGTTGAATAAAGTCATTATTTTTGTTTTCTTCGTGTACAAAAAGTATTCTCGTCACTGCCTACTGTTACGGTTGAACCACTGATGGCAGATGGACTATTCTGATGATGTCTTTCATACTTTTCTGGAATTTGACAGTGTAACTTACTTGTCAGTCTATGGAAGTCGGGACAGTAAAAGGCTCCTGGTTTTCATCCAAGATATATTAAATTGTGTTCTGAAGACGAACTAAGCTTTTTTTATGAGTTAGGAACAACATGGGTGTAAGTGATTAATGACAAAAATTTTATTTTGGGGTGGAGTATCCCTTGCGAGACTAGCATATCTCAGAGGCGTGCGTGCGTCACATATGCCATCCGCCAGAATAATTCTGCATACGACAGTCAGCAGAAGTGAGAGGAAAGGGTATATTATATTTGAAATATGGATTTTTCTGACAAAAAATGCATTGATTCGCTATAGGAGGCCTTTTATTCATGCCCTGGAGCTGTTTGAGGCATGCTTTATTATGGAAGCGCACTTTATTTTACGTGTTTTGGACTTTTAAACAGAAACGCTGTTCATTTTGTATGTGTTTGTTTGTTTTTTTGTGATTTCAGTCATAAAGGTCATAAAGCAGTGTGCCTAAACTATAGTACAATATAGTCTTACCCTGCTTTAAACCATGCATTTCAGTTAATATGATGGCATAGCAGTTGCACTCCTCACTCACTAGCGTTTACATTTTCTGATCTGATGCACAAACAAGATTATATTCCTTCTCTCCTTCCTTCTACAGGCACAAGTGGACTTCAGTGTAAGAGAAAAACACTATACCAAAGGTAGGCCATTCCTATACATACAGAAAAATGCTGGTGTGCCTTCTTGTTATATACATTTTTGTCTTTTTGCAAAATAGCATAAATAATGTGAAATAATCAAATATTGCACAATAATAGTGTGCTTGACAAAAAGAAAACTGTTCTGTGGTGACTGAAATGTCTCATTTAACATTTGCATGATAGATAATGTCTGCAGGAAGCTTGGTGACTGGTTTTTATTTCTGCCGCCTGTTTATCCCCAAGCTAACAGGAAGAATGTCTCGACAAAGATGTCCATTGTGTACAATACATGTGTTTTCAGAGTAACCATTGGAAGTGCAGAAATGTCTGAGATGAAGAAAACATAGGAAGTGAGGTTGGAAAGAATGATGGAGATTTGGGAGAGGAGTGGTTGAAGGTTTATCATTCTGACACCACTGCTGGATTTTTGAGAATAATGGTAGGAATGAGTGCAACCATTTGAAGCCTTAGAGGATCTAGACAGCTCAGTTTTAACATGGTGAATGAACTGGAATGTCTCTGCAAATAAGTTATTTTAAATTAGTTTGGAGTGTTTGTGTGTGGATTCTTGCCTTGAAAATTTTTCCCAGCTGCTAAAATGTAACCATGCCCTCTATGAAGACTCTGAAAGCTCCAGTCTTGACCCACTTAAAATTGGATCCAAATAGAAAGTACACTTTTAGACCTGCACCTGTGCTTGCAACTTAAAATATCCAAATTCAATTTTCTTAACGATTTATGTGTCAAGGATATAACACTTTCTCCTTCCATAATATTTCATTCTAAAACACACAAAAAAAATGCAATTCATAATGACTTTTATATTTCTCTTTTCTATGGTGAGCATGTTTTTAATTTCTGAATAAATTTTTTTTATATTATATATTATTTTATATGATTTTATTAAAACTTAAGTGTTATTAAAATATTAGAGAATTTGAACATTTACTTTCACAAAAATATTTTGAAAAGTAACCAGTACAAGCTTAGATCAGGAAAAATGTTGTAAAATGTCACACGAGGCAGTGTTCCAAAAACATGATTTTGTAAATTAATAATTTATGATATAAAAAAACACACTTTATATTGTTATTGTAGCCATTCAAATGTTTTATTTACCAAAATACTGAATGATTACAGGTCACAAGAAACTATTATGAAAAGAATAGATATAACAAACTGTCATAGCTTGCGGGGGGGGGGGGTCATTATCAACTGCCATGTCATTGCTCGATACACAAATGTTGTAGTAAATTGTTATGTTTGCAAGCTACAGTAGTGTGTGGAATCCTCAACAATCTGCCGATAACAGGCAAAGTATTTCATATTCCCTGTCCACAGCCTACAACTAGTTTAGAGTTCAGACTAAAAATTGTTTTAAAAATAACCTTAAGTATTTCCAGTCATACTCCGATGTTAAGACTCAGTGACATGAGGCTCTCAGTTGACTTGACTGTGTTATATCCAGGTTCTCACTTGCTGTCTCACCTTTGGCGTCTAGATAAACTGGGTTGACTTGTTTGGAATTACTCTTGGTCACAAAAGTAACATGTATCTTCATTCTTACGGCATGGGCACCTTTCTTTTCAACACTCTAACCAAACCAGCTGCCAGCTTAAAGTCAAAGGTCTTGAAGTCAAAGTGTGACAATGTGCCGCCCAGGTCTCAGCACCATGTTTATTTTTTGGGGGGATGGACATGGCATTCCCAGCTGCTGCAGACAAGAAGGGTTTGAGACTTTTGTCATGTCTGTGTGTCCAGCCTGACATGCAACAGTCCCCCACAAAGTTAGCAGCTGGCCAGTGCCACACAGTCCAACTGTACATGAAGTGCAAAAGAGGAACTGTCAAATAGTCAAATGCTCACTGTTGTCTGTGGAAGCACTTTGGGAGAAGGTTGCACACAAGGTATGGAATAGAAGAAATGGATATCGAGTAGATAATTTTCCCACTTGTTAATCGTCATGTGACAACACCGATGATACAGATGAATTAGCGTCAATTGCTTGAATGCAACAACAAAATACAACGTCAAACTCACATTAGCCTATATATAAAACAAAGAACTTTAACTAACAAAACAAATAAAAATACACCATGGTATAGCTCATTCTATGCCTAATATAAAATATAAAAAATAACTTGCATTACAAGTTTAAATTGGTATACAAAATAATAAGTGGAAATAAGTAAACATGTATAATAAATGACCAAATAAATAATAAATGTGATCTGTGATGCGACTGTCGTTCGACACGCTGAATTTAGCAGCCCTGTTCAGTTTTAAATTGTAGTGTATGTTCTTTTACTGAACTTAAATTATTTTTATTGCTAAAAAAAAAATTCTAAACGGTGGGGGTCGGTGCTGCAGTGGGCAAGTGTTGCGGCTTAACAACGTTATCGCCGTTAGCACCATCTATCATGGCAAGCCTAACATCTGGAGTGCCACAGACACAAAGTTTTTTGACCAATAAAATTCACTTTCTTGTCATGCTTCCTTAACATACAGAAACAGAATAAATTAAGTACAGATATGCACAGTATGCGCATAAAACATTCTAAATATACATCGTATATATAAGATACAAACATTGATGTCACATGGACTATTTTAACAATGTCTTAACTAACTTTCTATTCTGTATGTTCTGCTTTATCACAGTTATGTATATGAAATACTTGCTTATTACATCTGGATCGAGTACAAAACTAGAGGATTTGCTGACATTTAGGTCAGATGTGTTGCATAGTGGAAGGCTCTGCATCCATTAAAAGAATGTTCTTTATTGCAGATCATAGTCCTAAAAGCCCACTCTTTGTGCCGCCCATGAGTGACCGTAGGCACAGACACGACACATCATGTGCGTGATGGGATTCAGTAAACAAGCAGTAATTATGTTGTGGAATATGATAGGTCCCCACTATAATTGTTCAAGTGCAGAAGGGTTGGGAGGGGTTTCAGTTACATGACGCAGGAGTTCAACAGTCTGAAGGCCTGCAGGAAAAAGCTGGATGCTGCAGTACTGTCTGTCTAATGGAAGCAGTGAGAAAAGTGGCTGGAGTCTCGTGATACTTAAGAGCCGCAGTTCCTGACTGAACTCATAAATAGCTCATTCTAGGGCCATCACATGGGATATCTGGCGTTCCAGGGCTTTCTTCTGTCTTCAAGTACTCATTTCTTCATAGTGAATATTTCCTCTTATGTATCAGGTTCAGACTCTGCAGTATGTTGCAGGTTATTTTTTTATTTATTTTTTTTGCCATGGTGCAGCATGTTTGGGTGTCCAGACTTTTGACTACACATTTCAAGCCACCTGGGACTGCAGTAAAGGGGATTGCTTGCTCATCTTGCCCTGAAGCTATACACACGTATTTCAGATACTTACACACACACATAGAGCAAAGAGAGTGGGATACTTGACAGTCAGCACTCTCCGTAAACCTGTGCCTTCGGTTTTTGTTTGAGCCAGGATGTGGCAGATATATAAGAATGACGAATAGCAGAGGAGAACATCTGGAGGATACAGCTCATGGAACCACTTTAATCTACTTTTATTATTCCGCTGAAGAAAAAAAACAATCACATACCAAGTCTGTTTTTAAAGACCAACCAAAATGGTCGACATTTCTGAACTCAGCACAGAGAGTATTCATTATGCAGACTCTCTGTTTTAAGACTTGCATCAAAAGCTCTGATGTAAGATGAGGAAAATAGTTGCCTCACGGGACCTGATATATTAAGATCGTATGACCAGCTCACTACTCACTGTAGCCCTATTCGGATGGGACTAGTTTTACAGGGGGTCGTTAGAGAAATCTGCGTTTCACAGACGTACTTGGTGATTTTAATCCCGTCCGAATCTACCACGTCTGTGTTTTTCTCACACAACCTCTGTGATAATTCCTGAGCAAATTACCTACTGTTTTTCAGCAAACTCGGTGATCCTCTGAGAAAACTAATCCCGTCCGAATGCGAATGTCTGTGATTGCCGGTGATATTTTATTTCACAACGCGTTTCCTTGTGTGTTTTGGCCAATGTGAATTACCGTAGATGCTCTTACCGCGCGCATGTTTGATATATTTTCTTACCGGCAAAGAAATAATAATAAAAAAATAATAAAATCAAGAGCAAGATCAAGTAAACTGTTTATACCCATTATTGTAATATCAGCATCTGGTAAGATAACTCACTTTCATTTATGCACTCAGTTACATAATGTTTGAATTACATATGAAAATTAAACATAAGGTAGGTTTAGCCTACTACACAAAAAAAAAAAGGAAAACAAGTTAAACTAAAGGAACCAAACATTAACATGGTTTTGCTAGACTAGCCATTTAGTATTTATTGTGTAATAATACTAATGGCAATCATTCTGTATGAATGCAATGCACGCATACAGAGCGCGTGATCTGTGTGATGCCCAGATGCACAAATCAGACCCTCCCATCTCTGTAATAAACACGGAGATGTTAGTCCCGTCCGAATTGTTACATGAAAATCACAGACGTCAGGTGGTAAGAATCGAAACTCAAACGTAGTTTAGAAAACTAGTCCCGTCCGAATAGGGCTTTTATCTCAGTTTCCCACATTGTTGGACACTTTTGTTTGTTGCATCCTTATATTATTCTAAACACATATGACTTCTTTCTTCAGTGAAACTAAAAATAATATAGATTTTTTTTTTTCGTAAAACAGTTTATAGTGAACACCGCTGTTAAGCTACAAATATGAAAAAAACATCCGACGATTAAAATATAGTTGTTAAAAATATTCTCCTAATGTCGATTTATGTCAGCATTTGGTTAAATTTGCAAATATCCGTGTTTCAACCCTAAATTAACATATCTGGTGACAAATGTCCCCTAAGGTTCCTGTATGTTTGCTGGAAGTCCTCCAAATGTCATACTTCAGTGTCCTTTTAATGGTTAAAGATATAATCCACCATTTTATTTATTTTTTATTCTCTCTTAATTTTTTATTCCGTTATCATCCCAGATGTATATGACTTTCCTTCATCAGTGGAACACAAACATTATTTTTAGGAAAATATTCCATCTTTGTGACTCCATATAATGCAAATGGACAGGTTTACAAAAGTTTACAAAAACCACACAATATGACATAATCCGTATGACACCAGCTGATGAATTAGTATCCTCTAAACCAAAAATGTGAGGTGTTTGTAAGAAAAATAGTAAAGTTTTAAATTTTTTGAACTATAAATCATAGTGTCTGACTAACTGTCAAATGCAGGTCAATGAGTTGATGCTAGACGGCATGACGTAAGTGTGTTGAGAAACTTGCAAGACAAGTGAGCTGACCATCAATTCTAGCAAGTTTCACAACACGCTTTTTTGAATAATCTTTATCTGTCTTCTACAGTAGAAAGTAAGTCATATACATCTGGGATAGCATGAGGATGAGTAAATTATGAGAGAATTTCATTTTTGGGTGAAGTAAAGAACTCTACCTTTTTTAGTCAGTTGGGATGTCTGTAGACTAACATCGAATTATTTCACTATAATGGTCTCCAAAGTGTTTTTCTGTCACAAACACGACAGTCCAAAATCTGTATCCCTCTCAGTTTGGTGATTCTACAGTATTGGCACAAACTTCTATGATTATGTGTCAATGGAGTGGGTGTTTAAGATCTTCCTTGTTCCTGGAATATTTTGGCTCACTCAGTCAGACAGAGTGAAGGTCAGACTACGGAAAACGACACACCTTTTCCCTGGCGAATTTTGGACTTGTGTGGTTCCTGTATGAAAGGAGTTCTTTCACTGGGCCACCGGCTGTGCATGTGCGGGTGTCTGCTTTTTGTGCCATTTGGATAGCCAAAGGATATGACGTGGAGTGCTGAGTGAGAATCAATCCACACCCTAATAAAATGTCTTAAGAAACCATGTCAAGTGTTTCTCAAAGCTATTTCCCCTCTCTCTCCTACCGCCTTTCCCTCTGTATGTGCCTTATCTGTCAATTTCCTATGATTCAAATAAGATCTGTAGTTCTGAAGAAAAGGAATTTAGGTGATGCATTATTTTTCATAGGTCCTGAAAGAATTTGACTAAAACTCCTTTATACCTGTGAATGCTGATGATCATACACAAACTTAACCTAGAAATGCCTCAACAACATGCACCACAATGACTGACAGCTGTCAGATGTACTTCAGATGGGTTTGACTTGTTCCTGGATGCTAAAATATCTTCACACCTTCCTCCAGGATTCATAGTTAATGCTGTATGAGGATCCATTCTCAGGAAAACAGTGTATTCTCTGAGTTGGGGGTTTGTGGTATAGCCGACATTTGGCTGAAGGCTGTTTTGATCAGTTGTTCAAGTGACTCAGTGTTCACTTTCATTTCAATACAAGTGACTCTGTGCCTGCCCTATAGATATATTTAGAAATACTCTCTCCAGTCTCCAGTTGTCCCTCTGTTTTCAGTCTTTGCAGAAAATGATTTGGTAACGTCTTTAATACAGAGACATAATGGGAAACTGTGAAACTTGCAATTCTGCAATAAGTGAAAATGTGAAATTAATAGTGTCCAGCTCTTTGGGTTTCAGAAAAAGATAAACTGCAGAATAACAGTTTAAACAGTAAAGTTATTGTGTTGATGCACTGGATTCTTTATAATGATATTATAATGAAACAAAATTTCAAAAATATAGAAAATGGTCCAGACTTTGATTTTACCGTTACACTTACCATTCAGCTTAAGGTTTTATTATTCAGTCTAATGTAAATTCTGTTGAAATGTTGAATGACAGTATCACTATATAAAAATTGTTTTAGCATCTTATTTATATTTAAGATGGGGAATTTAGGAATTTAAGATGAGGAATATATATATTCAGATTCCCATGAACCGAGAGAGTTGTTCAAATTAAAAGCATCATGTTTTTTAATACTAAAAACATAATGTTTGTATCACTTTAGCTCTGCTTGGGATAGTTCACCCAAAAATGTAAATGTGTCTGTTGTCTTTTGTTTATCTTCGAAATGCAAATGAAGCTGTATTTTCCGTTTATTGTAAGTCTATATAATCATGTATAAACATTTTCAAGCTTTAAATAAAAAGACCAGAAGACATTGTTAAAGTTATCCAAATGATCAAACGAATTTATTATAAGATTTTAATCATAATATAATCATTGATTAATGCACACATATAGACCATATCCAATATGGTCAACAGAAGCTCAGCTATGCATGCATGATGCGCAAGAAGAAACCTCATTGGTTCTTGCATATAAAGATATCACATCTGAGCATCTATTTACCATATTTGTTGTGCATTACTGAATTTTCATATGTAAATAAATGCACAAATTAAATCTGTTGATTCATTTTAGTAAGATTTAAAAATGAAAATTTAGGAGAAAGGCGTTAGTAAATCCATTTACTGTTCATTGTCAACAATTACCAACTCACATTAGTTCCTGCCATGTGATTCAGACACACTGGATCAAATATATCAAAAAGATGTGTGTGAAATCATGGCCCTGCAGAGGGTTTTTGGGGCTTATTTTAGAATACACTGCAATTAATGAGTCATTCTCTGATTCAGCAAATACATCAGCTCAGGACTTGATGATAGATTACACAAAGCATTGTGTGTGTGTGTGTGTGTGTGTGTGTGTGAGAGAGAGAGAGAGAGAGAGAGAGAGAGAGGTGGATGGAAACAGTGAACAGGCAGAAAAAAAAGGTGAATCAGCCAGTATGAGTAAACATTCTTAATATGTTATTATAAATGTCTCGCATACTGTACTTGTGTGAGTGACTGTGCACTACAAAGGGAGATTTGTCTCTCAGGTTGCATTCTCCTCTCTCACTGTCCTCTATTTTACTTTACTCTTAAGATGCTTGTTTTTTTTTTTCTCTCTTCCTTAGACCTAATCTGTGTCCCACTGCACTATACAGCAGTGTTGTCACATGCCATTTTCCCTCAGAGACCGTCTGCCATGACACACATACAATAATCTAATGTTTTAATTGAGGATATTTTCAGAGCTTCACAATTGCTCAAAACACACAATATGATGCTATTTCTGTCTATGGTGTGAGCATGGCCTCAAGTACCTTATTGCTTTTATAAAACTTTTTATAAAACATATTGAAATGTTACTTTTTTTTTTAAGCAAGTTCATTAAATGCTGTCCTTCTGCTAAAAATAGTTTCTGACAGCAACAGTAAAAGAGAATGTTCCGAACATGCCTCATCTAATGGAGCTTAAATAGAGCCGTTGTTAACTGAGAAGATGCGCCAAAAAACGCTGAAAATGAACGTGATTTGCGCAACTTCTCTATTAACAACGGCTCTGTGTAGTAACAGCTGCCCTATGTGAAATCACGCACCTGATGGAATTAACCGCTGATTTAGAAAACCGGCTTTACTGACGAGATGCGCATAACTATCGGCCGAATGGAGCACCCCTAGTATTTTTATATCAAATCTGATATTTCTTTTCGCACACATACATCTGCTCATCTCCCAGCATGAAAAAACGTCTGTTTTCAGTCTTTTAGTTTTAAAACAGACCAATTCGCGGTACAGCTCAAGTTTGCATGCGTCATTACAGTGTAAACTGATGGACATACAGAATCATACCTGAAACAGAAAACTAATAACTACAGTAATATTCCCCCCTCACTTTGGAAACTGTAGGCTTCCACACAGATGCGCACTGCACTCACATCAACTCATCTCCTCATGAGAAGCATTTATCGGAAGGGGGAAGGGTGGGTTCATAAAATTAAAGATGAAAAATGCAACATAACGCCAACAGGGGTCACTCATATTTTATTTAATAAATAGCAAACATTTAAAGGGTTAGTTCACCCAAAAATGAAAATTATGTAATTAATGACTCATTAACAACCCTCGTTCCAAACCCGTAAGACCGCTGTTCATCTTCAGAACACAGTTTAAGATATTTTAGATTTAGTCCGAGAGCTTTCTATCCCTCCATTGAAAATGTATGTAAAGAAAGGTAATAAAAGGTAAAGGTAATAAAAACATCATCAAAGTAGTCCAGGTGACATCAGAGGGTCAGTTAGAATTTGTTGAAGCATCAAAAATACATGTTGGTCCAAAAATAACAAAAATGACGACTTTATTCAGCATTGTCTTCATTTATTTGAATTATTTTCTGTCTTTAACACTGTTGCCCCTGTTCCATATGCGCCACCTGCAGTCAGAGAGTGAATTTATGTTTTCATTTAGCCTGTCTGCTGTTTTGTTTTTCTCGTGAAGATTCTCTGGTTTTATGCAGTATAGTTTCACCAAATTAAAGTCAGACTATCCAGTTTTTGCTTCACATTTTGTTCGAGTAATAATTCATTGTGAAATCAATATCATGAATTGTATCGCATTTTAAGTAAAAAAAAATGTAAATTGTTACATCCCTAGTAATAAGATCTAGCAGAGATTAAGAGTTTCAACACTTGTCATGCTTGGTTTTTCATGTCTAAAATTCATGTTTTTATTTTTATTTTTTTACGTCCTCACAAAGCCAATTCTTCACGTTGTGTAACGCATGACAAGAGTTGAGTCTGAAGAATTGATGTGTGGAAAGCAGAGCTAAAAACACCCACTGCTCTACCCAGCCACATTTGAACCTCTTTTACTGAAACATCCATTCATTACTCCACATGCAGATCACAATCAGACATCTGTTTGACAGTACAGTAACATATTCTTTAAATGTCTCAGTATGACAGGTCAAAGGTCATAGGTAGGTTTTTTTTTTTTTTGGTCACAAATGACCAAAAAGCATTTGCAGGAATGTTAAAACAGCTATTACTGCTGGTTATGAAAATGAAGTGTTCTCTTAATGAAGTGTGTCAGTAAAAAGCTTTTGCAGAATTTGTTTTCATCTGGGAAAAACATATGTACAAGAGTTGAGAAACAAGGAAAAGGGATGGATTTAGAGTGTCATTGCTGTCTAAGTCTTCTTTCTGCTATTTATCTGATCAACTCTATGTGGTATCACACAGATTCAAAGTCAAACTGTGCATCAGAAATGTATGTGGTCATATCTCACTTCGTATTTACCAAGATTATTATATTAAAAGTTCAGTAGAAAGTTTACAATTTCAGTGCAGATATTTTTATTTTAATACAACATATAATGTTGTGTTACCAATCTAGACACTACAAAACTACAAAAAGGGTTTGTAAGTTATACAAATTTACTACAATTTCAGTTCATCAACCCTCAAAGAATGTATGGCTTCACACTCACACAGCTTCATTATCCTAATGAAAAAAAAGCATTTTTTGTTGTCGTTTAGTTGTTTCTTTTGTATATTTGGATGACCCAGACACGTACTTGACGGATGTGAGGGCTGTATAGCACTGTTACTTCAGGGAGAAGGTCATGTGAATTCTGTTTGTCCTGTTGCTTTGCTTTTATTCTGAAGTGCTAAGTTATAGGCTAATTCAGAAGTTGGCATCTGCTGGAAAGTGATTTATTAGATTTGAGTAGCACTCAGATCCCTGGGCTGTGTGTGTTTTGCCATATGTCGTGTGTTTGGGTAGGGATGAATAATAACATTAGCACACATGCCACTTGTGTGTGTGTGTGTGTGTGTGTGTGTGTGTGTGTGTTTATTTGTGGCCAAGCTCACAAGCACACTTGTGTGTGTTTGAACAAGAGGTCAGCGAGGTAAGAGTGGCAGCTGTAGTGTTTCTTCTTGTTCTGCTTTGACACCGTCTGTGTGTGTTTTTGAAAGAGTGAGACTGTGCACATGGAAAAGGGTGGTAGCCTGCTCACCCCTCTTCCTTTTCCTTTCCCCCTCCTTGGCCAGCCATGATGTCATATTTAGCCTCATAGCAGGAGAGCGAGTGTGTGTGTGTGTGTGTGTGTGTGTGTGTCAGCCAGAGAACAGCTGCTGGAGGGTGGTGGGAGAGCCTTGACAGAACAGCTCGCCGGGGAAATAAAGAATTCTGTACATCCTGGACATTTCCTGTCTTTCCCTCTGTCCCTCTCTTTTCATTTTTCTATCATTTTCACTCATTCTTACAGTCGCCTTATGAACAAGTAATATTTCATGACTTTATTAAATGCTATAAGCACAACAATCCGATAATTTAAATGCTTGAAAAATATTTTTAATAATTATAAATTATGAGCATGTTCCTTTATAACATTCATTATTTGATTTGATGGCTTGTTTATGTGTGTGTATTAAATGTACCATCCAAAGAGTTTCATCAAGGCTGCATTGATTAATGTATTACTATTAATTATAAATAATATTACCATTTAAAATATTTTTTTCATTGCGAATGTATGTTAAAATGTAATTTATACCCGTGATGAAAAAGCCAATAAGTTTAAAAGAAGTAAAATGTATTTAAAATAGACATTGTGTCACTGTACTGTCACTTTTGATCAATTTAATGCACTGTGTAATTAAAACCCTAACTTGGTTGCATAAAAACATTTATTTTCATGTAAAACCGAATCCTTTTCTGTGTCCGTGAGGCTTGGTTACTGCTTTTTTTGTTCACTGCTGACAGCAGGCCATAACCTTGATGAAAAGTAGAGCAGGAGCCATTTTGCTTTGCAATGTTCCACCCTCACATTCACAACATCCCAACAGACACTTGTTTACTTGTATATTATAAAGCTTTAAATGGCACCGTTCAGTTAATTAGCACATACAGATATACTTAATTTAATAGAAGTCTCTTTGAAAATATCACAAAATATAAAGGGCTTTTGTTTCTTAGACTGAAGCACCTTTTTAGACTGTGTGCAGTGGCAGATTAAATATAAAGGATGAATATATTGTCTACATTTTGTACTTCACCATTTTGTGTGTGTGTGTGTGTGAGAGAGAGAGAGAGAGAGAGAGAGAGAGAGAGAGTTTAGCAGAGCTTAGTCTAAACCAGCAGCTGTTAAGCAACAGGGAGCCAAGATAACACACCTCTCGAATTTCTCTCTACTCTTGTTCTCTATTTCCACCTTTTTTTCTTTTTTCATTTTCTGCTGTTCCATAATTTTGCTAAATCTCCTTTTGTCCCATACTCTCCCCTCTCATTCCCTCTCTCTTTTTATTCATCCTCTTTTCGCTTGACTGATTATGCAGAGCCGTGGCCGTCTGCAGTAGAGTGACTGAAGGCATCATTAGCATCCTGCTGATCTGAAAGCGGCGAGACCGAGCACGGGGTTACAATGATATATTTGCAAGACTCGATCTACTGAATTAAGCACCTTGCTGAACTGAACCTCTGATTGTTTCTTGTCACTGGACTTGCATATGCAAACACTGGAAGACGCAGCTCACCCAGAGGGGTCTGAAACCATCTTATATTAGTAATGGTAAAAACGTTCAGTTTGCGGTCTCCTGCTGATCTAGGATCTGTTAGAGTGGATGTTAGCAGGACTGTATTGTAAGAAAACAAAGGCACCAGGACTCTCAGATTCTGAAGAGATATTTATGCAGTTGAGCAAACTTTAACTACATCTGCAGAACTATACTCATGGTCTTTTTTTCTCGCTGTAACTACCCAAAATGTCTAATCAGCTGTTAGAAATGCATTGCAGTTCCAATCATTTTTTTTTAAAGAAATCAATACTACTTTCGTCAAGGATGCATTACATTGATCAAAAGTGACAGTAAATGCATTCATAATGTTACAAAATGTTTTTAAATTATATTAAAAATGATATTTTGATCTTTTTGTTCACCAAAGAATCAAGAAAGAAATCTGTTCCCACAGATATTTGAAGCGACATTGATAATAAGGAATGTATCTTAAGTAGTATCTTAAGCTTATGTTTCTTAAATTGTCATATTAGAATGATTTCTAAAGGATCATGTGACACTGAAGAGTGGAGTGATGGCAGCTTTGCTCTGCATCACAGTCATAAAGTATATTTTATAGAATTCTTAGTTATTTAAAATTGTAATAACATTTCACAATATTACTGTTTTTACTGTATTTTTGATCAAATAAATGAGCCTTGGTGAGCAGAAAAGACTTCTTTCAAAAACATAAGTAAAAAAAAAAAGTGTACTAATCCCCTGATTGCTGTGGTTTAGTACATGTCTTCCTGGAATATGTGATTCTGATTTCTGATCAAGATATTTTCCATGTGCTTGTCAGAAAACATTGTGTCTGTTTTCAATTCTGCTACATACGTTAGTGCAAACACACCTTTGCTGGATCAACGAGTGAAGCAGGTCTTTAGGGTTATGGTGAGCTCAGAGTTTCAAAGGAAACATCTCCGCTTTTCTGGGCCCCAAAAGGCATGTAAGTAGCAGAAAAAGATGAAGAATGAAAAAGAGAGTTGTGGATATGATCAGTTTAGGTTCCAGTTTCACATTTTGTGTAATAATAAATCTATTATGCCTGTAATAATATATATTACATGTAATAGTGAAATGTAGTCAAGGGTCCCTGATTGTTTTATACAGTGTCCCAATAGTGCACAACACAACGAAATAGCACTAATTTAGTTGTGTTGTGCTAATTTCAATGTATTGTGGCTTGTTTCTGTTGTGCTGTGCTAATTGTGTTGTGTTGCAGCTTGTTTGTGTTGTGTTGTGCTAATTTGGCTGTGTTTTGGCCTGTTTCCAGCTTCTTTCTGTGGTGTTGTGCTAACTTCATTGTGTTGCGGCTCGTTTCTGTTTTGTTGTGGAGATTTTCTTCTCAGATATTGAAAGTGAATTTAGCTTTCATTAATATGTCTCTGTGCGTAGTGTGTGGCTCATCTGGTTGTCGTTCACAAACGTTCATGGTTTTTTCATTCACCCAACCCTGACTCAGCATGAAAAGCCTAACATATGCTTACACGCATGCTGACTCGAGTGTTTTGCTCAAATCGTGACTGAGCGCAGCTACGTTACTGTCCACTAGAGGGCGACCACCGCCTTACACCCTCAAATCTCCATTCTAATGAGGTCATTACTAACACACCCAACATTAGTGTGATTACAAGCGTTTCCAAATTCTCTTCTTAAATATGGTTACATTGCATTGAAACATTAATATTGATCTCAAAGTTGTTTTGTTTATCTGTGTGCTTGATGCAGTGTATTTCGAGTAACAAGTGTACTTATAACTAACCTAGTAGGAATGCTTTGTTAGTCAGTAATGAACAATATTTTGAATTAAGAAACACAGTGGAAGATACAGCAGGGTTTACCATGGTGATGATGGGAGATCTAGAGAAGGTTGCTATAGCAACTATGCCAGTCTTTGAGACAGAGCTGAGGTTACCATAACAACCACATCACACCCTCTCAGAAGGCAACCTTGAAATAATGACTTTACACCGAGATGAACGCTGGAGCTGTCTGACAGAGAATGCATAAAGATAATGAAGAAAAAAAGGGTTTGGGTTTTCTCAAATATGCCAGAAAGGTGTTGTCCTTTTTGGATTGCGGTGTCAGATGCAGATTGTAAGGTGTCGCCCTCATTTAAAAGAAAGATTCGAGGGTTTCCGTGATGGTGTGGGATAAGGAGAGAGAAATCAATATCATTTACTGGGTTGTAAAAGTGGAAATCAATCATCATGTCAACCTGTGATGTTCATCGTCCTTCAAATTAATCAACAACTAATTGTGTTGACAAGACGTATCAAAGCCATCAAGTCATTCTTGAAATACCTGTGATGTCTGTGATGTTGTCCAGCTGTCTGTTGTTGACTGTATCATGTACTGACTGAGGGTGTGTGTGTGTGTGTATGTGTGTGTGTGTGACAGCAGATATGGAGCAGGTGTCAGATGATGAGCTGGACCATGCTGCTGAAGAAGACAGCGATAAGGAGGACCAGGATCTTGACAAGATGTTTGGTGCCTGGTTGGGAGAACTGGACAAACTCACACAGGTGACACTCTCACACAAGTTGTGATGAATTACATCTTAAATATGATGTATTATCTAAACTTTTGTGGACTTTCTCAGCAAATATTGAATAATGTAATTAATTCTGTTTTAGGGATGCATCAAATTTTACCATATCAGTTGTATCTTATGTCTGGTGATATTTAAAATGTTTAGTATCAGTATAGGTCAGTATTGTATGTTTAACTGTACCTGCTCATGTCCCCTATTATCACATCAGATTACCTTTGCCATCATCTAAAGCAGTGGTTCTAAACCAGGCGACCAGGATCATTTTATTTATAATATTTTTTTTGCATTATTTTATTCTTACTGGAAACTGGAACCCCAAATATATAAGATCCTGATTTAAAAATAAAATTTTCAAAGGGATTTAAAAATATTTCTAAATTAAATGAATAGTTCACCCATAAATGAAACTTTTTGTCATCGTTTACTCACCTTCTAAACCTGTATAAGTTTCTTTGTTCAACATAAAAAGATATTTTGAAGAACCTAACAGTTGTTGGTCCCTTTAACTTCCATAGCAGTGAAAGAAATACTAGTCAGTGTGGGCAATCAACATGATTACCAACATTCTTTAAAATATCTTCTATTTTATGTTCAACACAAGAAAGAAATGACATGGAACAATATTTTCATTTTTGGGTAAACTGCTCCTTTAATAAAATGTTATTTAAATGTATTTTATGAATATGCATTTGTCTACTTGTGCCAAGCTTAAAGGGATCATATGATGTTTTTTTTAAAGATCATTATTTTGTGTACTAGGTGTAACAGAATATGTGGACATGCTTTAATGTTCAAAAAACACATTATTTGTCAAAAACTGTACATTATTATAGGTCCTCTATGCCCCGCCTCTCTCAAACGTGTGCTATGAAGTCCCTCCTTCCGACAAGCACAGTCTGCTCTGATTGGCCAGCTGACCCAGTGCATTATGATTGGCTGAACACTGCAAGCACTCGTTGCAAATGTAATGCCCCTTTCCCTCATCAAAAGCTTCACCTTTCAAAATAAATGTAAAGACAGTTAATAATGTCCTTAGTTTTACCATCAGTTCAAGCTTGAAAGGAGATCAGAGTGGCGTGACAGACACAGTGATGAAGCTCGTATGTGTTTGCAGTACACAAACCATGGACAGTTAAGAAAGCTGACTCCACTGTGTGTCTCTCTCTCTCTCTCTCTCTCTCTCTCTCTGGCGGCACACACACACGACGCACAAAACCCCACATTTGAACAGTCAATAGCAAATACTTAAAAAACTAATAACAAAACATACTTACAGTAGCTGATTCAGAAGTGCCAGATTGTTTGTAGCTAAGTCAGAATGAACTTCTCTCTAGGTTCACGAAACAGTCAGAAGGCCAAATAAAGTGATTTCACTTTCGCCTAAATACACACAGCATCTCCCTGACATGGCTGCTTCAACACTAACAGCGGTTACTGAAACCTTCCTTCTTTGCGTGAACATTTGGGCAGCATTATGAAAATATTTCCACATCGTGACGTAGACATGTGGGGGCATGTTGGAACTAGCGGTTTTAGGGGGGCATAGCAGAGTCTTAACTTTGATAAAGAATACCTCTTTGGATTTGAGACTTTAGGCTTAGCAACTTTACAGATGTTCTTCATGCACCAAGACCATGTAACACTCTAAAGAGAAAGGAAAAATTTAAATCGCATCATATGACCCCTTTAAAATATTTTACAGAGTAGAAATTGTATGTTATTAATTAATAGACCTAATTAAGATACTTCCTTTTCTTATTGTATTGATGTGTTGTATTGACGATTATGCTGATGATTTGTCTGTCTCGTCTTACCTGATCACCTTCCCCTGTCTCTCTGTAATGTAGAGTTTGGATGATGGGCGTCCTGAGAAAGTGCAGAAAGCTCCTCTCAGACAGGAAACCAACCTTGCCAATTTCTCCTACCGCTTCTCTATCTACAACATCAACGGTTAGACTACACCCAGACACACACCACCTCTGATTACTCCGCATTCATTATCACTCAGAATCCCACTCACAACGCCTGCACATGCATCTGATATGGTGGTGTTGCGGCATGCTGCAGTTTTCATGGATTATCATTAAAACCAGCACAAGAGCAGAATGCTTGCAATTATAGATTAGCTTGCACAAACACCATAGTTTTGGGTCTTTTGCTCACCAAGGCTGCATTTATTTGACCAAAAACATAGTACAAACAGTAGTTCAAATTTAAAATAACTATTTACTATTGTAATATATTAAAAAATGTATGTCATTCCTGTTATGCAAAGTGTCCTGTGACCCTTCAGAAAAAAGTTTAGAAGAACAACATTTACAAATGCTATCACTTTGAAACAATTGAATGCATCTTTGCTGAATTAAAGTGTTAATTAACACAAACTTTTGAACGGTAGCATACTTGAATTAAATGAATCTGAATTGCCCTCTCTTGATGTAGAAGCCATTAACCAAGGCGAGACAGTGGACCTGGATGCCCTCATGGCCGACCTGTGTTCAATAGAACAAGAGCTCAGCACTATCGGCAAACCCATGAGCAAGCCCTTGGATGGCAAATCTAGACAAAGACCCACAGGCCGCTCGGCCAGCACCAAACACACCGGAGGGGGCAGCAGCGGAGGAAGTGCCAGCAGCAGCACCAGAGCGTCTCCGGCCTCCACCGTACGAGGTGGCAGCAGTCAGTCACGGCCCCTGGCCTCCAACTTCTCCCTGGATGACATCACTGCTCAGCTAGAAAAGGCGTCCCTGAGCATGGACGAGGCGGCGAAGCAGACTTCCGAATCTTCCTCATCATCTTCCTCCTCATATTCATCTGCAACTCTCTCTCACCCGCCTTCTAACGCACATCATCGCCGTACAGGATCGGTTGGGACGGTCAGTGACCAGGAAGTGCGCTCCATCGGTCATTCGTCCAGGTCAAGCGTCAACTCTGCCTCGGCATCCAGCATGGATTCACTGGACATTCGAGGGCAGGAGAATGAGGCGCAGTCACAGAATCCGAACCAAAGCCAGACTAGCACAGAGGTAACACATACACACACAAGCTTGAAATTAGATATTTTTGTCCCTTTTGAATTATTTCATAGCTGGCGCTTAGATTTCAGACTTTAAAAGGAACTGGATGGTAACTATGACATGACTTGGTCCATAGAGGCCTGAAGGTTTATAAGACCATATTCTCTTTTCACTGTGAGAACCTGTGAGAGATGTAAAAGAGAGAAAACTGAAAGCAGATGTGAGGGGCTCAAATCTAAAGCACAACACCAGAGAAGAAATATCCACAAAAGACAAGGATAGATCAGAACGGTCAGTCAGCACAGGGATAATGGTCTCAATCAGGCCAGGTTTTTTAGTTGGGTATTGTATAAAGTCAACATGAATTGTCTTTATAACTTAAAAAAAAAATCTGTTAAAGGTGCATTCACTACTTGCTAATTTAATTTTACCTATATTTTTGAAGAGTCATCTGAGTAGGGATGTTGTGGTACACAAATATGACGATTCGGTACGTACCTTTTTTTGACATCACGGTTCGGTATTGTCTTTTTTGTTACAGCAGGAGGAAAAAAAATAAACATAAAATTGCTTTTTCTTTTTATTAAATGGTGGTTTACTGAACAAATTGCTCTTTCTTTAAATAAATTAAATTATAATAAAATTTTTCCTAAGGATAAAAATCTACCTCCGCTTTTGCTCTAAACTATAGTGAGCATACGGCTGGACAATATATCGAACGATATGATCATGTGAATCTCGTCAGTAAAGTCTGTTCTGTGATTAGCAATAAATCCCCATCACCTGCTTTCAAACGGAGCTGCAGTTATTATTGAAGATGAATCGCCTTTGATTAATAACTCGATATAGCGTAGCTTTAAAGAGAAAAGTTAAGAGTCAACAACACATTCTAACACGCCCCACATGTCTACTTCACGATGTGGGAAGATTTACGTAACACCCAAATGTTCACTCAAAGAAACAAGCCATAACTTTTATTCGTACTATTACGTTTTTATGTTTAAAGAATTTGCCACCGATGATTCAAACATGAGTTTTGAGCAGTGTAGAGTAGTGCTGTTTGGCATTTCTCCGATAACAAATGCAGACATAGTTTTATGTTTAAGCAGCACGATACACAAAATATACTGGAGTCCATCAAATTTGAGTGAAAATCATTAAAAAACGTTGGCGGTGGCTGGCAACTTTTTTCAAAAATGCTGGGGGGGTTAATTAAGTTACTTGATATGGGTGTTTTTGTGTATATGTGGGTGTTAAAGAGTAGACGTTTCTAAATTTAAAATTCTTTTCCCGTCTGTGTAACTTCATAATTAGTCATAATTCTGTTTTGAATAACTGTCTTGCAGTCAGTCTAATTACTACCAAAAAACAAAAGAGTCACTGACATTTTAAAAAGTGTATCCTGTTATTCCCTAAACAATTTAGAACAAAGAGGGTCTCTTTACTTGGACAGTCAACATTCCCTCTGACCCAGACACAAACACGGTTCTATTCACAGCAGTTGTTTGTTCTTTTGTTAAGGGCAAAGTCTGTATTGTGGTTTTGGGAAATGAGATGATCGAGGTTTCACTGAATTCAGCATTGAATCATTAAAGCTGAGTCATCTCTTGGCTACCCACATAATCCTCACACACACACACTTATTTACAACCAGTTTCTCTCAAGCACAAACACTCAGCTTTTATAGTTCTTCAGTACTGTTGTCAGAACCTGTGAAGACAATAAATCAGAAGTGCAATAAGTGCAATAAAACAGAAATGCTACAACACCACTCTTCTAACCACAGTGTTGCTCATCCGCACCAGGATGTACAGACCCGAGCATTTCTTTCAGCTAAAAATACATACTGTGGTTTCAGATGTAAACTAGCACTGTTTCACAGATGGAACAACGTGATAGGGTTTCACGTGTGAGGGGGAGAGTGTGTGCACAAATCTGTCGTAATCTTGCATGCCATATTGCCATTATTATGTGACGTAGACACAGACAGTGTGCTGTCTATGGTCAGTGTAAACCGTACATTCATTGTGACTAACACCTGCATTGTTATATGGCTATTCAACTCTAACTTATTTGAATGCATGGTGTGTTGGTTTTGGTAACATCTTGTAACTGTATGCTTACACTAAAAAAAAGTTATACAGAGCAACAGATGACATAGCTTCTATAATTTCATCTATATTAATCTGAAACAAAGGTTTTCTGCCACTGCTCTGTGGACCCAGGGTCTACATGACGAGATACAGTATAAAACACATAGAGATTGAACACATGAAACGATTATATAACGTTTTAATGAAAGTATTTTTTAAACTTTTTTATTTATATTGGAGCATGGATCCATTGGTCTGTGAAGCTTGAAAACTCTTGTCATGTTCAACTCTATGACAATATCTATAATTTGTAAAAGCAAACAAGCTTTTTTCTTACAGTAAAGATAAAAAGGCAAGAGTATATGTTAAATACAGACAGTTTCTAAAATATAGCCAAAGACTTGTATCTGTCTTGCACATTTGACACAAATAATATGATTAAATTGCTTACAGACTTTCTGTGCAAAGTCAAACTTCACTAAAAGCCAGTAACATTTTGTGCAAGGATACCGTAGAAGGGACCTGACGTAACGATCTGCAAAGGATTGTTTACATGAAGCAAACTCACACCCACACTGTTAATACCTAACTAGAAGTTCATCCTCTTAGAACTATAGGCCCACTACTAAAATCATGACCTCTTTGAGAACAGTTCAGCTAGTACAAGCCCTTTAAAGGGATAGTTCATCCAAAAAATGAAAACTGTCATCATTTACTCACCCCCATGTTCTTCAAGTCAATTCACCTTTATCTATATAGCGCTTTAAACAAAATACATTGCATCAAAGCAACTGAACAACATTCATTAGGCAAACAGTGTGTCAATGATGCGACAGTTAAAGGCAGTTCATCGTTGACTTCAGTGATGTCATCTCTGTTCAGTTTAAATAGTGTCTGTGCATTTATTTGCAAAAAAGTCAATGATATCGCTGTAGATGAAGTGACCCCAACTAAGCAAGCCAGAGGCGACAGCGGCAAGGAACCAAAGCTCCATCTTGAAAACCCATAAGACTTTTGTTCATCTTCAGAACATGATTGAAGATATTTTTCATGTTCTCTCTTCATTTAGTGAGGTTTGTTCTCGTATATCAAGCAAGTACGATTGAGTCATGTAAAGCAATCGTGGCTCTTCAGAAGACCTGAAACTTACTTTACAATGCCTTTATAAATGTTTTGAAGATGTTGGTTGCATGGACTTTCAGTGGATGAAATGAAAGGATTAGAGAATGCTAATAATATAATTTGTGTTTTGAAGATGAATTTAAATCGTATGGTTTTAGAAAGACATAAGGGTGAGAAAGTAATGAGAGAGCTTTCATTTACGAATGAACTATCCCTTTTGGAAAAATGCAACATGCCCTATAGACTTCCATTGTACTTATAATACAGCAAACTGAAGGACACGTCAAAATTACTTTCTGTGCTAATCTATAGTATCTGTGGCATACTGTCAATTAGTTTTACAACAAGAGTGGTGGCTTACATTGACCCTTGCTTGTGCATGCCTTGTTTTGCATTGTCTGCTGCATGATTAATGTGTTTATGTCTGCACATTTTCTGTATGTGATGTCACTGCCTCCCCCACCCCTTTTCCCAGCATGTCTCACTGCGAAGGGCCAATGGTAAAGCTACCAGACGGCATCTTGACTTCACCTCACAGGAGGGGGAGGTGGATCAAAGTACTGTAAGTGTGTTTGTGCGCGACGGGGGATAGGTGAACACAGTATGTTCATTCTCAAAATACTGGTTCTTATTATATCTGTGATCACAGTATTTTATATACCAAACAGTTCTTCTTTTATACATTTGTTTTCCATTCACATAATGCCACCTCTTTCTGATTTTGAACAATCAGGCAATGCTTCCACACTTTCTATGCTTTACCACAATCAAGTATGTATTTCTATCATTTTTGGAATCACTGTAATCATTACACTGATTAATCTCTGTTTGTCTTTTCCCTGCACCCTAAAGCACTCGTATCTGGACAGGGAGACCTCTCTGATTCTGAAAAACATTGCAGGAAAACCCTCTCACCTGCTGACCAAGGTGACGCCTCCTTTCGCTTGCTTTTCTTTTCTTTTCTCTGCATGTTTTTGGTTTATTTTGGTCTTCTTGCCAGACTTGACACTTTGCTCCATCCACACTGCCTTCTTACATTTTTGAAGTGCTTTATCTCCTATTTTCTCTTTGCTGCCATCTTCATGTGTACAGTTATTTAAAGATACAATCAGATCATCACAGTACCTACAGTGCCTCTTTCTGGAGAGAAAGCAAGGGTTATTTTTTATTTTATTAATAACTTACAGGAATAAAAAAATAAATCAAATCAGGTTTTCCGGTTCATAATGGTCAGTTAGCATTCTCAGACTGTAGGTTGTTAGATGTTTTAGTTTTTATCATATTGACTTTTTGAAATGAAGTTGTATGTTTAGGAATTTATTTGTTTTTCATTACAAATGTAAAGAACATAATTGTCTTTATTTTTATTATTATTATTTTTTTTAATGTGTCTTACAGCAGTTATTTTTAGTATATAAAACAGGTTTGTAAAGAGGTGCGTGGTTTTGTGAGCTGCTTTATAAAAGTTATTTCTGTTTCCCTGAAGAAATGGCTGTTCATCACTTACTTTATTTTAAGACCATTTAATTGTAAAAACTATATAAAACTGAAACCATTTGACCTATTATGTTTTGTGTGTGTGTGTGTGTGAGAGAGAGAGAGAGAGAAAGTGCTGTTTGTTTTACAAAGTAGAGTAGTAACACTAGTCACTCTCTTTGGTCTAAAACTAATAAATATATTTGGTCACAAGCAGTTTGACTTTCAATGTAATAAACCGTATTATTTTAGGGATAGTTTAATCAAAAATAAAGAAGAAATGTTTTGGTAAAAATTGTTAACTGCACAGTTTTGTATATAATTCCCATTGTATAGTTAAAAAAAATATCTCATAAAATTTTCTCACAGACAAAGAAGGAAATCATACAGGTTTGGAATGACATGAGAAGTAAACTGATGGAATTTAAATTTTTGAGTGAACCATCCCTATAATAATAATGTTAGAGATAGATAGCCATGCATTTGTTTTCCAATAAACATTCATTTGCTTTAAAAAAAAAAAAGACTCTAAATTGAATTACTTCTTTTAATTTTAATTTTGATTTATCCTGAGAACAGCTATCATTTTGCATGCGATTGTAATTCCCATGTTGTCATACCAGCACAGGCGCTTTTGCAGGTGCAGAGCATTGTGGGTATGGGTGCTTTGTCTTTTGGAGTTTAAAAATAAGCATCTAAATCTGACGCCACTTTGATTTTTCAAGGGTTGTGTGAGCTTTTGTTAAACCTTGAAGCTGCTACAGCCAAATTGATATGGTTTATTATTTTCTCAAGTTCATTGTGCTGCATTACAACATTATCTCAGGTTGTTGTTATAGTAAAGTGGGCTTGTAAATTAAAGTTTTCCATGTATTTGACGTTTTTACAGAAATAGCTATTTTGACTTTAATCAGAGCATCCAATTGAACTGGTACTTTAAGTTTATCCAAAATGTGTCCTACGTTATATTCCAACATGATTTGAGAATTTCCTAGAAATGCAATAATATTTCTTTGTCAGAATTTTTGTTTAGTTGTTTAGGAATTTGTCTTTTTCTTCTTCGTTAAATCAAGCAGAGTCAGCTAAGTTTTATTTATTTGTCCTGACATTAGACAAAGTCATTATCCATTTACACAGACCGAGGCGGAGATGTTCTTGAAATCCCACTCTGATTTCCTCATGATTTCATCAGACCTCTCAAACGGTGTATCGCTGGGCTCACTGCAGGCTGCTGAGACACAGATTCTCTGCTTAAACACAGACCGAGGGGAAAACCAGAGAAAGGAAAAAAGGCTTCAAAGGGAATTGAATGCTTTTTATCGAAGCCTCTGCCTCGGCTGTTTGCAGAACTCTCCCATTCTTTTTCTCTCTGCATCATAAATATGCATCTGCCATAGTGAGTCAAGAGAGAGAAAGTGTCCTTTCACATCACACAAACCACACTTTTTTTCCTTCCTTTTCATTCTGTGCTTTTCATTGCTTATTCTTTGTATATTAAGATCTTTATTTCTCTGTCTCTGACTTTTTATTTCTTAATCTACCAATAACCTACCCATCCTGTTAAAAATATGACATAATAATATTTGACTTAAGGGGTTAAACCATCGTCCTCACAATGGGGTAGGGGTGCTTCTTTAATGTGTAAAACAGTAAATAAAAAGCTTAAATATCATTCATCTCCACGGTACCCCCAAAGAGGGAGGTGTTTTCCCACAGCCGCAGAAAAAAGATCAGAGAACAATATCATCTACTTTTGGTCTTCGCTTTATTGGCTAGCGGAAAGAAGGTCAAAGAAACGAAACCTCACTGATTGGCTGCTGAGAAGTATATGTCCCTTCCGATTGGAGAAGAGAGAATGAGAGGGTCTTTTACAGCTGATGGCGGCTTGGTCTGCTGGTGAGGGGGATTAAACCCTGTGATTGGGCACGCTACCAGAGACATGCAGCTGTTTCACAGAGAGGGAGAGAGAGTGTAAAGAGAGGAGGAGGTCTCAATCCCTCCCAATGTTGAGGAGTAGACTTGTGTGTAAGGTACTCCGGGTGTAAAGATACTTGAGGGGAAGCGTTTTCATCTGGGTGTCACAGCCAATGCACATTTTGACATCACGCTTCTTCAAAATGAGCTTCGACTTATTTTTCGGATTATTTGAATGATTTTCATCAGGAGGCCATTTCTGCAGCAGCTCTGAAACTTCAGCTGGAAGTACCTGTCAGGCCTTGACATAGCTGCCGTTTGTGATGAGAACCTTCATTTAATGGATTTCTGAAACAATTGAGCTGGTACAAATCTGTGAATCTCTTGAAATTCGTATTGAGTGAATGAACAGCCATTTCTTTAAGGAACCATTAACATGAGCCGTGGTTCAGGCGTGATCGTGTAACTGCCTTCTGTGTTGCTGGTTGATCAGACTTTGCAAGGGTTTAGGGATTGCTTTATAAGGTCAGGATGGATGTGATGACTGCATGTTGGAGAGGGCAGGTGAGTGTAAAACAGAAATCCACCTGTGATTTCATACCTCGGTAATGGATGACACTACTAGCAGACTGTTGGTGGAATACTATGTGAGTGTGTTTCTTTGTTAACATGTCATCGTGTCATTCGCAGGAAGAACAGGCTGCCAAAGCCAAGGCTGAGAAAATCCGTGTGGCGTTAGAGAAAATTAAAGAAGCCCAGGTTAAAAAGGTGAGTAAAAGCCCATGTGTGTCTCTGATCTGAAGGATCAGTGGCCATGCGGAATTCAGAATGAATGCACAGTAGAAAATAGGTCACTCGTGTGTCTGCCAGTCTCTGTCTGCTTAGAAGGGAAGATGCACAAACAAAATGTCGGTGAGGCTTTTGCATCAAATTACTTAAAAAATGTCATTGTGTTATTGCTGTTCAATCTGGTCTAAGGTTTGTGTTAATTCTTGAGAGACGATCTGTACTATTACTCTATTCATCTGAAAAGCACTGTCAAAATAGATGCCACCAGGCACATACTAATACCAAGTGAATGAATTAGACACAGTACCGTGATTGGGCCTCTGTAGCTGAGACAGATGACTGTTTCCATTCTTTGTGTGTTTAGAGAAAACTGACAGCATTGAGCAGCAATGGTGCAGTGAGACTGATACGGAGTGATACTGCGTCAAATGCACTTTAAATAATAATAATAATACAAAAACAGAATTTAATAATATACAGTCTAAGTCTGAGACCCCTTTATATATATATATATATTTTTTTTTTACTAATAAAGGTCACATTGAAAAAAGCTAATGACCATGTTAACTCAATAAAAGGTCAGAATTTCTTCCATTTATAAAACCCAGGACGATCTATGACAGCTCAGATTTTCATTCAAATAGCTGATGATATAATTTTGTATAATGAAAAGAAAATAAATATGAATTAAGAAATTGATTAAAAAAATAATAATAAGTGTGTATCCTTGTGGAGAAAATAAAATGTATGTAGCCTAGTAATTGTTAAAAGATTTTGCAGACTGAAGCAAAGTTTTAAAAGATGTGTCACACTCCGTTTAATCCAAACGTAAGTCGAAGTGATTTGGCTTGAAATGAGTGATTGTTCTGTCAAAATAAGCCTTTCCTGCATTTATGAGTGTGTCAGTTTTGCTACGTTTCTGAGTTTGTGCTCAATTGTTTCATTCAGTTGAAATATTATTGCACAATGTGATAGATTGTGCTGAGGTCAAAGAATGAGGCAGGCAGGATATGGCATAAAGTGCATGTTTGTGGGAGCATATGTGTGAGAGGGAAGAGAGCATAAATTAGCTGCGTGTTTTCTGCTGAGGCCAGGCTTGGGGAAGTGCCACATGCTCCCCAATATTCTGGTGGCTTTCAGGACCTCTGGCAGGGCTTTCTGTTGATGTGCCTGTGCAATACTTTCTCTATACCTTCTCTTCGTCCCTCACTGTCATGAAGAAAGAAAATGGTGTGTTAAATAGAGAGGAATGAAAGCCAGTTGACATTCCTGTTCCCAATTAGTCTTTATTAGAGCCACATTTCTGAAGATCCCCATCATATTCCAATTCAGTCAATATAAATCTTTGACCAAAGTCAAACGTTCCGATGTGAGCAACGTATTTTTGTAACACACTGTACTAATTATTTTGTTTTCCTTCTATGTAATATCCCAGCAAGTGCACAAGCTTAAGATGCATGCCATGCTTTTCTTGAATTAGTTACAGCCATTTATTTGATTTCTATTTAAAACTTTTCAATTTGTCAAAACTGATTAAAAGCACCAAAGCAAACCACGATGTTAATATGTATTTCATATTATTGGACTTGCCAAAAAAAAATCAAAACTAATCTGAACTACATTAAATCCAGGCTTGAAAATGAACTTTTTCACTCACTCAGTTTGCCTACAAAATTTTTAAGTAACTGGCCAGAAGTTCAGTCACACTTTATTTTAAGTTCCAATTCTCATAGCTTACAAACCATTAACTATGACTTTTGCCTCAATAAAGTCCTAATTTGCTTTTATTGATAGTAAGGTATTAGGGATGTAGATTATGGTCATGCAGAATATGTGCTTTTATAAGTAGCCTACTAATAAACAGCCAATATGTTAATAATAGGCATGCTAATAAGCCGTTAATAGTGAGAATTGGTCCCTATACTAAAGTGTTACCAGAAGTTCTATTAGCCATGACAAAAATATAAGAAACAAACACATTTTCATGTGTCACTGCTTAGATTTCAGCATATTCATTTCAATTCTAAGGAATTAAAGAGTAGTGCCATAAACTGAACTATTTGCTAGAAAATTCTCTATGATGATTCTTAAAAAGCAACATTCATTTTGTTGTAAATTTCAAATGTAGCTCATTTCAAAATAGATGTTTGATGGTAAACATGTTGAAGATGAACACATAGGCAGTTCATAAATTGATCATCTGTTTCATCGAAAAACTCGGGGTACTGAACTCTCCTCTTTGAGATCCATTTCCAAAGTCATTTCATGATGATAACACTTCCATGCTCTTCGCGTCAATATATTGACGGCTTGTGTTTCTCATTGCAAACAGCTGATTTTCTGGCAGTGTTACAGTAAAGATGATACAGGTGACTGTATAGTGGTGCACAAAATCTTGGATATGTAGAATTTATCATATGCCTAGCCAGTGAGAACAGACTGAAAAAGTCTCTTTACTGTTGTGTTGCTTTGCTAGTGTTAAAGGCTCCTCCTAGAGATGGAACAGAGTGTGATTTAAATAAAAAGTGATAGGACATACTATATAAATCATAACCTGGTGTCTACTGCCATGGTTGATTTTTACTGCATTTGGCAGGTTAGCACGTGTATCTGTACTTAATTATTGTAGTTTATCCAAAGTAGCCAACATTTGGTTAGATTACAGATAGCTTGGGAATAAATGCTGGGTATTTTGGCAACTGGCTTGACCAAACCAACCATCCTGAGATGCATCCTGGGATGATTTTCAAACAGTATTGGTGGAGTGACCATGTTTACAGGTCACTTGTTATCCCATTCAATTTATCAATTTCAAAGACAGTTATTAAACAGATATTTATTTATTTTAATAAGATATTAAGATATATGTGTAAATATAGCTGTATTCAATATTCAATGTACTGGAATGAACCAAAATTTCCTTTCCTATGAATCTTCCTCTTCAGCTGGTGATACGTGTACATATGTCAGATGAGAGCTCAAAGACCATGATGGTGGATGAGAGGCAGACGGTCAGGCAGGTGCTGGACAGTCTGCTGGATAAATCTCACTGCGGTTACAGTCCGGACTGGGCCCTGGTTGAGACCATACCTGAGCTACAGATGGGTGAGGGCAAATGCACACGCTTAGATAACCTGGGAACCTGAGGGACAATAAGATTATGATTTTATACCTTATCATTCTCACTGACTCTTTCAATCGTTTTCCTCAGAGAGAATTTTTGAAGACCATGAGAACCTTGTGGAGAACTTGCTCAACTGGACCAGAGACAGTCAAAACAAACTCATGTTCATTGAACGGATTGAAAAGTATGCACTTTTCAAAAATCCACAGGTGAAGCTCTTTTTTTTCAAAATCTTTTTAATCATAGATACAAACATTATTAAGTCATGACTTAATTGGAATAGCCAAATTAGAAACATTTGGAGACTTTTTAAACCCCAGAGTACACTGCTGTTTAAAAGGTTGGGATCAGTATGTTTTTTTTTTTTGGTTGGGGGGGGGGTACTTTTATTCAGGAAACTTCAAAAAGTTACGGCATTTGATCTAAAGTGACAGTAAAGAATAAAATAAAGAATAAAATCTGTTTCAAATGTTGTTCTTTTGAACTATCTATTCTTCCAAAAGTCCCAAATGTGGTGTTTTTTCCACAGAAATTTGCATCACAACTGTTTTTCATTTCAATCAATATTAAGACATTTTAGCTTAAACAGAAAAACAGCATATTATAATGATTTCTGAATGGTCATGTGACACTGAAGACTAAAGTTGTGGCTGCTGAAATTCAGCTTTTCATTTTCAATAATGTATTGCAGTAATATTTCACAAAATTACTGTTTTTACTGTATATTTGATCAAATAAATGCAACCCTAGCATTCTTGTGCATATGTAAACACTCTGGTCTAAATATAGGTTTAAAATAAAAATAATGAGCTATGAATCTTTTTATGGTTTATGTGGTCAGCCTGATTCACTTCTTTCATGTTGTGTATGTTTTTAAGAACTATTTACTTGGGAGGAAGGAGACCTCTGAGATGGCAGACAGAAACAAGGAGGCATTGCTGGAGGTAAATTACATGTTATAATACAAATTATAGATTGATATCATATTAAACCAACTATCTCAGTCAGAAAACCTCAAACACCTTTTATAAAGGCCTAAACTAACTAGCCTCACCTCTTAGTTCCTGTCAATTAGTTAATGTGACCAAAGCCTTCATCAATGTGAATTTTAAAGTGTTGATTGTGATGTCCGACAGAGTTTACAGCTGTCTATATCTGTCGAGATAAAATTTCAGAATGCTCAACTGTATAATGATGTATTTTGTATCTGTATGTCTTGAAGGAATGTTTTTGTGGAAGCTCAGTGTCTGTTCCTGAAATTGAGGGAGTGTTGTGGTTGAAGGAGGATGGCAAAAAGTCTTGGAAGAAGCGCTACTTTCTGCTGAGGGCATCTGGCATCTATTTTGTGCCGAAGGGCAAAGCCAAGGTCAGTGATATTGTTTGTTTATTTGTGTTTTATCATGTGATTTGGTGTTTTGTTCCCATTAAATGGACACAGAACTTAATAAACTCGAGTGGAATTTCCTGTTTATGGATTTACTGAGGATACTCTACACAAACCATATGCTGTTTGTCATCCACTTACAATAAATCATGGGGCTTTAATTCCCAGAGAGAGCCCTGTGCCTTATTTTCTTGTACAATATTCATGTTCTTACTCAGTCACAAGCATACATATGAACAGTTGTTTCATGTTAGCATTAAATTCTCTGACATTTAAGGATATGGGCTTGTCTGTCCGTTATATGCTTTTCCACAGACTCACTGATATCCTCTTGTGGTTGATCTTGGGTATTTGCTTCTGCTTGGTACCAGTATATAGTATTATTTTTCTAATGTTTGCCTTTATCATCTCAAATTCAATCACTGTAAGGTATAAAGAAAAAAACTATCCAAATTTGACAGACAGTAATAAATAGGAATACAAATTTAATATGTTTAATTTGATCTCTGTAGGCTTCAAGGGATTTGGTGTGCTTCCTGCAGTTGGACCATGTTAATGTTTATTATGGTCAGGACTACCGGAGCAAGTACAAGGCCCCCACTGACTATTGCCTGGCCCTCAAGGTTTGTGTGATATGTTGGCTTTTTGTACTTTAGCCAGTGTCAATGATGTGCACTGTTGACTATTACCTTTTATTAAACTGGTTCATACACTACCTTTCAAATATTTGGGGCCTTTTAATACTTTAATTAAAAAAGGATGCATTAAATTGATAAAATATGAAATTTTTTGACATTTATAATGTTACAAATTTTTATTATCATTTTTCTTTGTTTAAAGGATGTTTAAAAAGAATGCTCTTTTAAATCTTTCTATTCATCAAAGAGTCCAGGAAAAATGCAACTGCTGTAGACGTATTAAGAAAAAAACACCTTTCACCATCGATAACAATAAGACATGTTTCTCATATGGAGACTGGAATAATGGCATCTGAACAATTAAGCTTTGCTTGACAGTGGAAGTAATCAAATCAGGTTTTTTTTTTTTTTTTTTAGAAAACAAGCAGCAATTTCTAAAAGGGACATGTTTCTTTTTTAAGAACAGAATAAGAATAGGGAGTGTTAGAATTAGAGGATAATATAAAGATGGAAGAGGTTTATTTTTAGCTGATTCTTGAAGATGGCTCAGCTGGAGGACTCAGGGACTCAGCTGCTTGGATTGAGTTGGGCAGGTTATATCACCAGGTGGGAACGATTAATTTAAAAGTCCATGAAAGATATTTTTTTTTTACCTCTTTGGGGTGGCACAATAAAGCACTGTTCACTTGCAGAATGCAAGCTTCTAGAGAGCACATAAGCCTGAAGTAATGAATTTAGGTAAAGGGGTGCAGAGCCAGTGGTGGTTTTGTAAGCAAACATTAATGTCTTGAATCTTATACAAGCAGCTATCTGTAGCCAGTGCAAATTGATAAGCAGAGGTGTGGCGATAGTCTATCTGGCTTATTAAAAATTAATCTTGCTGTTGGGTTCTGGATTAATTGTAAATGTTTGATAGAACTGGCTGTAATACCTGCCAAGAAAGCATTGCAGTTGTCCAGCCTGGACAAAACAAGAGCTTTAACAAGGAGTTGTGAAGCATGTTCCAAAAGAAATGGCCAGACCTTTTTGATGTTGAGTAAAGCAACTCTGTAGGACCAGGCAGTTTTTTTGTGGTCTGAGAATGTCAGCTGATCATCATCACAACTCCCAAGTTTTCTGGCTGTTTCTGAAGGATTTATGGTTGATGTGCCTAACTGGATGGTGAAATTGTAATAAAACAATGGGTTTGATGGTACCACAAGCAGTTATGTCTTGGTAAGGTTGTGTTGAAGGTGATGATCCTTCATCCAGCAAGAAATGCCTGATAGACAAGCTGATATGCAAGCAGCTATCGTCGGATCATCAGGATGGAATGAGAGGTAGAGTTGAGTGTCATCAGCATAGCAGTGATGTGAAAAGCCATGTTTCTGAATGTCAGAACCTAGTGATGCTATGTAGATAGTGAAGAGAAGTGGTCCAAGAACTGAGCCCTGAGGCACCCCAGTAGTTACAGTGTTAGTAGTACAGTGTTCCTGTAGCTTAGTTGGTAGAGCATTGCCTATCAAGCGCAAGGTTGGGGGTTCGATTCCCCGGGAACATATGATAGGTAGAAATTGATAGCCTGAATGCACTGTAAGTCGCTTTGGATAAAAGCGTCTGCTTTTTAATTTAGTTAGATGTTGCGACTTGGACACCTCACCTCTCCAAAATACCTTAAAGGACCTATCTGACAGGAAAGACTCAAACCACTGGAGTGTGGTTCCTGAGATGCCCTTTGCCAGCAGACAGGTCCAGTAAGATAAGTATTGAATCCGCTCTTACCAGTCTTAGGGGTTTCAACAACTGACAGCAAGGCAGTCTGGGTTGAATGTCCACTTCTGAAACCAGACTGGTTGTTGTCAAGGAGGTTGTGCTGTGTGAGAAAGGAAGAAGGGAAACCGGTCTTTAGTTCTCTAAAAGAGATGAGTTAAGGGTGGGTTTCTTACGTAGTGGGGTTATACAATCCTGTCTAAATGCTGAAGGAAAAACACCAGTGTGAAGGGATGCGTTAATGATGTGACTGAGTGCAGGTATAACTGCAGGAGTAATGGCTTGAAGGAGATGAGATGAAATAGGATCAAGTGGCCAAGTAGTAGGAGGAGTAGAAAGGATGAGTTTGAAGACTTCTGCCTTCAAATATCCAATAATAAAATCAACAATAGAAAAAATTTTTAAAAAGTTGAATTTCTTGGATATCATTGGAAATATATTGATTCCTGTGTATTTTTACAAATATAAATAGGCTACATCTGTGAGTTTTTTTTTTAAGCTAAATGTAAAAACAGGTTGGGTGACAGGTGTATGGACAACTCGCATGTGATTGTATAACAGATGGATTGCATTATGCACATTGACTATGTCACTGCCCTCTAGTGGTTCATTAGTATTATCAATCAAAAAAATAAATGATCAAACCATTGTTGTCTTCAATGTCTTGGTAATATTGTTGATTGTGCCCACAGCACCCTCAGATACAGAAGAAGTCACAGTATATCAAATACCTGTGCTGTGATGATGTCAGAACTCTGCACCAGTGGGTTAATGGCATTCGTATTGCTAAGGTAATCCCATAGCTTCCCATAGTCTGTCATGTTTTCTGTTCAGTTAATGAACCCTGTGGCCTCAGAACATGTTCTTCTGAAACTAACTAACATGCCACATTATTTATATAACAAATGCTCTTCTGTATTTAATAAGAAATTTATAACCAGAGGTCACGTTGGAAATTACTTAATCTTCAACCGCTGGGTTTATATCACTTCTTCACTGAATGTGTTTTAATCACAGTATGGGAAGCAGTTGTATGTCAACTACCAGGAAGCCATGAAGCGCACAGAAGCTGCCTATGACTGGTCTTCTCTCTCCAGTACCAGCATCAAGTCAGGAATAAGCTCAGTCAGTGTACCTGGTGAGTAACTTGAACCATTCAAATATCATAGGCATTGGTAGTTATGGAGCATTTTTTTGTGACTTGTTACTGTATATGTATGGGTTGATAACTGATGTTTGTACTTATATGTTTGTGCTTAAAGAATCACAGTCAAACCACTCTAGCCAAGCAGACAGTGGTATGTCAGATGGTACTTCGTCCTCCCATGCCCGTTCCCAGAGTGTAGTCAGTTCTATCTTCTCTGAGGCCTGGAAAAGAGGGACGCAAATCGAAGAGAGTACAAAGGTGAGCCATCCTCTTGTCTCTGGAAAGATATTTCTCTTTATATGGGCACTTGATAAAACACCACAGAGTAAAGGCCTTTTCACACTGAGCTTGAAAATTTGGCGTGAATGTTCGCCATGATGACGCTTTTAAAATATACAGTAGATCCTGTGGAGCGATTCACACCAGGCACGATCATTCGTGGTGCAAAAAAGCAAGGATTTTTTTCCATCCTGTGTGTCAGATTTTTTCCCCTGTCGCTCCGTGACGAAATGAGCCGTCTGATAAGATCATGGGCCCGGAGCAGCTACTGTTGCCCAAAAGGGTGAGAGTGCTGTTTTGTAAACCAATGTAAATAAACACTGAAATATTCAGAGAGAAGAGGATATTGAGTTCTTGTAATCATTTGGTTTCTGAGAACAGAATTATTCTCACATGTCCTTTTATACAGAATATAATTTCTATTAATTCTCCACTGAATTCTAATTCTCTGTTTTCTTCCACGTGTGAGAGTGTTATTAGTCAGAGCATGTTCACTCGAGATCATGGGATAATGTAAAATTATGTTTATGATAAATTATGAGCAAGTGCCGTGTTCAGTCCATTAGAAAACATTACAAAGAGTGCATGTCTGGCTATTACAGAATAAGAATACAGTTTAGATCTGTCAGAAGTTATTACAAGCATTCGATGATGGTTTAAAGTAGGTTTTAAGCAAACAACATAAATAATCTCATACATTTTTAAATGTAGCTTGATGCTAATTGTACCTTTATTTATATTTTAGGATGTATTCTTATTAGGATTATAAATTGTATGTGTTTCTGGTGTAGAACCAAACCTTATCTTAATTTAATGCTGTATATTGAGCAGCAGATCATATATGTGACCCTGGACCACAAAACCAGTCATAAGGGGTACATTTTTCGAAATTGAGATTTTTGGTTTTGTGGTCAAGTGGAGGAAAAATGTATTGCTGGTCGGCACCACCTAGCATGCAGGTGTGAATTAGCAGAAGCTCAATCATTTCGTGCTCTGTGTGAAAGCACTGTTCGTTGGCAGTTCGCCTCGCTTTTTCATAACGCGCTCACTGTGAAACTGTCTTAGGATGAAGCACACTAAAAACCTAAATAAAAAAATAAATTAAGAAATAACATATTCTTATTTATTGTTGTTTTTTATGTTTGTTTAGGCAAGGCCAGAATCAATGCGTTCTACCCATTCAAGCCATAGCAGCCATTCTTCTCATCATGTGCCTCAACAGCAGCATCCACACCCAGTGCCACAGCCACATCCAATTCCACAGTCACGTGGAAGTGTCACCCAGGCACTGACACAGGCACCAATACAGACACCGATACAGGCACCGGCACAAATACCACCCCAGGCAACTCCACCCCCACCACCTCCTCCACCACCACCACCTCCTCCACCCCCACCTCCTCCTATTTCCAGTATCCCCTACCATGCCACACCTACCATGTTTGCCAAATACAGCACTATCACTCGGCTGCAGAATGCCTCTCAGGCCACAAGTCACCACAAGCCTCAGCCTCAAGTCCAGCAGCAAGTCCCACCGGCCTCCAAACAACAATCAAACAATATTCCACCAGGGGCTAACATACCACCCCCTCCTCCTCCACCGCCACCTGCCCCAGTGCCTCCACCTGGATCAGCCATGGCTGTTTTGAAGCTTGGTCCTCCAGCCCCAGCAACAGCTCCTCAGACCTCCCCTCCTCCTCCCCCCTCACCTCCAACTCCACCACCTCCTCCCATAATGCCCATGCAGTCACAGTATCTACCGCCTCCACCTCCCATAATGCCAATGCAGTCTCAGCCTCTACCGACTCCACCTCCCATAATGGCAATGCATTCACAGCCTTTACCACCTCCTCCACCCATAATGCCCATGCAGTCACAGCCTTTACCACCTCCTCCTCCAATAATGGCAAAGCATTCACAGCCTTTACAACCTTCTCCACCCATAATGCCGGTGCAGTCACAGCCTTTACCATTTCCTCCTCCTCCTATAATGCCCGTGCAGTCACTGCCTTTACCACCTCCTCCACCCATAGTGTCAATCCAGTCACAACCTCTGCCACCTCCTCCACCCCCTCTTCAGGGTAATGGCCTTCCCCCTCCTCCACCACACTCGACAGTACAGTCACCTTTCATAACCAATGGACTCAAGAAGGTCCTTGCCCATAAATTTCCCAATGTCCCCCAGGATATAATACCCCTAGCCAATCAGATCCATTCTCCTCCTCCCCCTCCACCACCGCCACCACCCCCATCATCAGCACCTACACTCCCTCGCCAACAGCATATTGCTACAGCTCCAAATCCACCACCACCTCCACCAGCCCCCATGCAGGTGCCAATTCAACCTGCCGTTTTGCCCAAAACTTTCACTGGTGGATTTCCACCCCAGACTGCACCAAAACCTTCGTATGGCATTCTTCCAGTATCCCCAGTACCTCCAGCACCTCAAGCTCCAGCACCACCTCCCCCACCCCCACCTCCTCCTCCACCTCCAGCACCATTGAAGAACCAACCCCCACCTACACTTCCCAAGCAGCACAGCATCTCCAAGACACTACCCTTCTCCAACCAAACCTCCTCAGTGCCATCTCTGGTTAAGCAGCTTGCTAGCCAGTTTCCTGTTGCATCTCCTGCAATGACCAATCAAACTGAGTCTCAAAGTCACAAAGCTCCCCAGTCCCTACCTGCAGTGAAGGCTAAACCAAAATGGCAGCCTGTAGGTCAAGGCCAGCAGCAACAGAGGTCACCTGAATTTCCACCACCTCCTCCAGAGAATACCCTTGCCTTTCCTTCACCACCACCTCCGCCACCACCACCTCCACCTCCTCCTCCGGGTACTACTCCTCCTCCTCCTCCACCTCCTCCCCCTCCGGGTACTACCCCTCCTCCTCCTCCACCTCCTCCCCCTCCGGGTACTACCCCTCCTCCACCTCCTCCTCCTCCGGGTACTACCCCTCCTCCACCTCCTCCTCCTCCGGGTACTACCCCTCCTCCTCCTCCGCCTCCTCCTCCTCCGGGTACTACCCCTCCTCCTCCTCCACCTCCTCCTCCTCCTCCGGGTACTACCCCTCCTCCTCCTCCACCTCCTCCTCCTCCAATGTCAGGCTCCCTTATAAGGAAGTCCCCTTCTAACTCATCTGCAGGTGTCAAGAAACCTCCATCGACAACTCAGTGCAACTCCAGTGCGAAGTACAATGCCTCGGTGGAGTACCAGGAGTCCCGCATGAACTTGGTGAGCAAGTTTAACCCTAGTCCATCATTGGCATCAAGCTCCAGTAGCTCACCCTCCAAAGAGCTTTCCACAGGTCCTCGGGCACCCCCCAAACCAGGAAAGCTCAATCTGGCAAATCTTCCTTTGGCTTTGCAGAACAAATTTAATCAAAACCGCCAACCCACTGCAACCTTTCCATCCCCTCCACCCCCAGAAAATGACATCTTTCCCCCTCCCCCACTGGAGTCTGACCTCCCTCCACCACCTCCCCTTCCAGGTGATCCAAATGGTTTGTCTCCGAAAGTGGCTGTGGTCAATCCTCAGCCCCAGCCTCCTTGGGGCAAGAGTTCCCTGAAAAAGACACAACCTCCAGCGTCAATTCGCTATAACAACACTATTAGAGAGACTCCACCACTCTCACCACCTTGCATACAAGGGGGCCCTATTCCCCCTTCTTCTCCCAAAGGCACCACGCAGCCAAACTTCATGGAGGACCTTCACAAGACACTGAAACGTAAGTCCTCGCGAGTCTCTGGAGACAAAGTGGACCCTGTGGCCACAATGGATGACATGGCTTTGCCACCACCTCCACCTGAGCTTCTGAATGATCAACAGAGACACAGTGGTAGTGGCTTCATGTCCGGGAATATCTCAGGCTATGCAACACTACGGCGAGGGCCTCCTCCTGCTCCACCCAAGCGGGACCACAGCACCAAACTCACAAACTGAGAAAACTGCAACTTTTCCTGGACACTCTTGCTTGCTATTTACATGTTTTTCTCATAGAAGCCATCATTTTGTTGGTATGCTCAGCTTTTTCTGTACAAAACCGCTCAAGAAGTTTCAGCTTTACTGTGACTTTGTGACAGTGCATCAGTTCCAGTTCCAGACAACTGAGTGATTCCACTTCAACACCTTGGTACTGCATGGAAGACAAAACTACATTAAACTGTTAATCTTACTGATTTTTTGGGAAGATAAACTTTTTCAACTTTGAGATTGGGTGGGATTTTGATTTTATTTTATTTTTTTATATTATCGATTATTTAATAATCTTGTAAGAGATTTTGTTATTTCAGACTGAAGTTTTTAAATGGTTGGATGGTTGTTGTTTGAGGAGTTTTAGATGGGTAGGTTGAATTAGACTGTGTTTGGCTGGTATATTAGTTTGGCAAATCTTTGGCCATTTATGTGGCAGATCAAGTGCTCAATGGATGCATCTAGAATGGATCTTGATCACTATTGCTCTTTGTGCATTTTAGTTGTATTTGTCAGAACTGTAACATGAAGGACTTGTTGTTCAGGGAGTTGCCCCAATGTCTATTTCTGTGAGACTGTGGAATGTTTGCTTCTTTATTTGTATTTTTTATTTTCATTAGACCTGTTAAAATTGTAGATATTCTCATTTGCTGCAGTATTTGTCAGCTTTGTCTAGGTAAAACAATTGACTGCCTTGCTGTTCCTTGTTGGTCCTTACTTCCTCTAGTGAACATTCAAGCTGACATTTACAAATTATTCGCTTATGAAGAGATGGACTTTTAAGTCATGTGACTGAATGACACAATCATTATTCACATAGATTTATCCTATATCCTGTATTATAACCTATATTATTGGCTCACAAATACGGCCATGCCTTAAGATTCTAGAACATGTGTATCAAACAACTGATCAAAATATCCTCATCTTGTAAAAAGAGGCCATTAGGAAGTTCAATTTCCCTGTAGGTTTTACTTGTTGAAGGATTCTGGCTCATTTTCTCCATTCAGACATGACGTGCAACTTCAGAATCTTACAGTGAACACCTATACTTGGCATATGTACAAAACAATTATGCATATTAACGCATGTCCACATTTCATTTTTGAAGAATTTGTTTATTGAATGTATTTACAATATCATGAAACTTTTCAGGTTGTTGAGAAGTGACTAACTGAAGTTAATATTAAATTATTAAAGTATCCGGTCATGATCCATCAAAGGTCAGTGAACATCATGCTCTGCGTATCCCTCTGCAAAATGTGTAATTTTAACTGAAATTATACATGTTGATATCATCCATGTTTCTGTTTTTTATTGGGTTTCTCGTGGAGGTTATTGCCAGCAGGCATTCATATCTCATACAGTGAATAATCTTGTTTCATGTTTCAGTAGAGGCTGCCGTTATTGGCCCTTAGTACAGTAGTCTTTTCATTTAGCTTTGTTTGTAGCACCTTAATTTTTGTATGAAGATTCTTCATGTGATTTCATCCCGCAGGTCAGTGAAATGGCAGGTGATTGTCAAAATTGTCTCCACGAACATGATGGGTTTCAGTGTTGTCATGATGACCCGCACGTACTGGTGGAGCCATAATAATGCTTGGTGCTGAAGTTGAAGGTGTGCGGTCTACAAATATGTCAAAAGCATTATTAACATTGTGATCACAATATTAATATGCCAAATATGCAAGTGTGAATAAGACACATTTATTTACCTCTAGTCCCAAAATGATTTGAATCGTAGAATAATCCTAACCCCCCCTGTTGGCGGAAAGAAGTTATCAGCAATTAATTCATTGTTTAGTCATGTATTTCTAAATTACAACGAATTTACTTAAAATGTACATATTTAATATATTTAACTAATAACTTGACATAGTTTTTATTGAAATGATATTTACTGATGTAAACATGCACGTCATTCTAGCCCTTCTTGCTTGTTACAATTTGGTGCGTATCTACTCATGGTAAAGTTTAAATGCTCCTGGTGGAATACATTTTTCTTTATTTTGACACTCACCTCCTCACTGGACTCAGAGCTCGAGCTGTCGGCCTTTGTGCATCTGAGAGAGATGATACGATTGACGTCCTGACTCACTCTGGCTCTGATATAGCACCCTGCCTCCGACTAAACCCCAAGGGTATGGAAAAGAATTAAAAAAAAACACTCAATAACAATAACAATAATCAGTATTAATTATTACTAACCATAATGCAAGTTTCTACAAAGGATTGTTCATTTGCACATTTTATAATATGTGACCCCGGACCACAAAACTAGTCATAAGTAGCACAATATGTAACAATAGCCAACAATACACGGTATGGTTCAAAATGATCTATTTTTCAATTATGGCAAAACAAACAAACAAAAAAAAAAAGATTACGATAAGAAAAAAATAAAATAAGTAAAGCTCATGTTCCATGAAGATATTTTGAAAGTTACACTGAAAAGAAGATTGGTGTAGAAACCATTCTTACTCAGAAATTAGGGGTGTAACGGTTCACAAAATTCACTGTTCGGTTCGGTTCGATACACTGATGTCACGGTTCGGTTCGGTACGGTTCGGTAGTACGAGGTGGAATACAAAGATTTAATAAGAAAGATGCGCATTAAAATCTTGTTCAATTGCTGATAATCTATAATAGCACTTGATTATTATTGTGCAATAAACCTGGCATTGTGACTGACTCTGGAGTAATTTTTTCCTCTTTTGTAAGTTATTTTGGATAAAAGATTCTTATGCATAACCTGTTTAATAATATATAATAATGATACAAATAAAAATAAAGTTATTTTTTATAATTTTAATTTGTAGGCTAAATAAATGAGTACAAGACAGTAAAAATGTTTGTCATAAAATAATTTGTGAATTGCTTTATTTTTAAATAACCTTTGACAGTTTTGGAAATGCTTGTGTACAATTCTTTCTTAACATGAAGACTTATTTTTGTGATTTTATTATACTAAGCTCCACCCACCTCACCCCACCTGCCGGAGTTAGATGCATGTTTCACTGTTAAGTGTAAAATGCGTGTCAGTTTTCAAATCCGAGGGAACGGATTGCGAAAGCGTGCGCACGGATTATGAATTCGTGGGTACGGATTCAAAAACCGAGGGTACGGTTTACACAATCTGAGCGCACGCATTGGGAATTCGTGGGCACGGTTTGTTAATCCGTGGGTACGATTTGTTAAACCGAGTGAACAGTTTATTAATTCATGAGGATGGTTTATAAACTGAGGGGACGGATTGCAAAACCGTCGCCACGGATTGATTTTTTTTCTCTCCTACAGGTGACTCGCGGGGCTCCGTGGTACCGAGCCTTCAGCGCGTACTGAGTGAGCGAGCGCCTGACTGAGTAGCCTAACATAAACATATAAGTGTGTTTTTTTTTTTCTTCGGGGGTGTCAGGGGCGTTGCCTGTTACGTCGTTTGGGTTATTGGGCTACCTTGTTGAACGCATAACATTATATTTCACACACCTTTTTTATTTTCCAAATTTAATTAATTAGTCCAACGAACCGTTCGGTACATAATGCGTACCGCGTACCGAACCGAAAGCCTCGTACCGAACGGTTCAATACGAATACGCGTATCGTTACACCCCTATCAGAAATACAATAAATTTTCACTTTTAATGCTCTATTTAAAATTTAAAGTAGCAAGTCTGATATAGTATTATGTTATAAACATACTCCAATAATTGTAAATATTTTTTGTTACAGTGTTTGGAGAACTGTGCAAGTTTTTTTTTTTTTTTTTTTTTTTTTTTTTTTAAGTGACCTAATATAAAAAAAAGTCCAAGTTATTGAGCAAAAAATTAAAACCGCTATTTAATGTTTATTAAGGGTGCATTTATATGACCAAAATTAGTAAAACATTAATATATAAATATATTGAAAACTGGGAAATACAGTCTTTACCAAGGCCTATAAAATAAAAATATGAGTATATAAATAATAAATATCTATAGTTGTTGTTTCATACACTGATTATCTAATGTTTGTAGACAATGTCGACAATATTACATTAATAATAATTAATAATTAATTGTCGACAACGTACATGACATATTTATACCGAAAATTAAAACCCCTCACAGTAGTTTATACGATTTCTGTGAATATTCACATATTGTATCCTTTTCTTCCAAAATTCAGCTTAAGCAATTGAAAAGGTGTTAATTCAATTATCAGTGGTGCACAGATCTGGTACAGTTAGTGTGATCTATCAGCAAACCCAGATCATGTCCATACACATATGATATGAATACCTTGAGATAACTTACCACAAAAAACCCTTTGCGGTACATGCAGCCCTGGGGATCGACCTCAGAACTCTTCTGACACTCCGTCTCCCTGATGCCAAACCTCAGATGCAGATCAAATGTGTTTGCTCCCAGAGGAACAATCTTAAGGTGAATAAAGGCAAATGCTCAGTGGTCAATATTTGTGGCTGTTGCTTTTTTAAACTATTCATTTGTTATTTTTGTCTACTGGTCTTTAATTAATGACTGGATCCTCATTAGTCACCAGCTATGCCAGATGTAGAAATAAAAGAGTTGTTGTAAGAGTGTGTACTGACCCTCTTTACGGATGCCTTGGACACTCTGTAGAGGTAATTCCTGGCAGTGCGTGCATTAATCTGAGTGAGCGCCATCTGCAGAGCATCATCTGCTTTTGAGCTGAGCTCGAACAGAGGGAAGCCTAAGGTTGCATGTCAGAGGTCATGTTTATTATTCCTGATTTACAACTATATCCACACAAAAAAAAGACTAAAAATCTTAAATGAGATTAAATGTCAACATGTTAGACTACTGACATTTATTTTTGCAAAATATGAAAGCTGCATGTTTCCATTGTTAGTATTGTCAACATATTTATTCCTATGCCTTACAGTCTCTGCTTAATAATCAACATCAAGATGGCACTCACCTAAACCTCCTAAAACCTGCAGGAGCAGAAAGAGAAAAACACAGCACCTCATTTTCATTTCAATCTCACTGGACACTCTTACTACCAAACAGTCCTGTTTTTAACTGTGATGGCTCTTATAATTCTCCTCCTCTTTTCCGTGTACAAGGTGCGGTTTGATTTGGCGTCTCTCTCCAGTTCGTGCACATCTGGGTAAAGAAGAACTTTGTCATGCAAACCCAGTGCTTGTTTTACCCAGAATATGGTCTGATAATCTGATTCCAAAAAAACGACTGTGCAAAATTACTACATACCATTTTGGATGTGCTGCACTTGATAATAATAATAAAAAGCAACTCATAATATAGAAATAAGCTAATGTAGTATAAATTTCAATTTCATTATAATTTGACCCTTATGACCCCCTTTTTTGTTAAGTTTATAATCATTCAAATGTTTGGGGTCGGTAAAGTTACTAGAGCCAATTTCTCAGTACTTGGATCAATTTTCAAATCTCTTAACACAGTAAACACAATAGTATCTGTGGATAAACTGATTAAGTGCTACAGTAAACAGCTGCTAATTCATTCATAGTACCCCACTATGTACATGTATGAACATCATATAACTGCCATATAAGGCAACACATATAACTAACTGGAAAATGCTATAAAATAGTTTAATAACATGCATCTGTGTGTGTGTGTGTGTGATTTAAAATGATTTTTAGAGAAGTGTCTGCAGGAATGATGCATCTGTTACATTTATTTGTAAACATTTTCTTTCATGTTTTTTCTGCATCTGGAAAAGTGAAATTATAAATGATTGCAAAGTAACTTTTGCAACACAATATGTCGTCGCCCTGCCAATTTGTAGGTCAAAGGGGAGCTGAACAGAGGAAGAAATCAATATATATTCTTGACTGTGAAATCAGTGACTGATGAAGTTAACAGGTATCTATTCTGTCATAAGCCAATATGAAATCTGCTTTCTTAACCATTAGTTTCTTAGAATCTCCTATTACCACCCGATGCAGAGCAGTGTTCAGCGAAAGCTTGACAAGTTCCTATGATTGTAATCAGGAATTGTTACAGCTATTTTTCACTTCTTGCTTCTGTGAATATTTCTCAAGGTTGGTTCATTTATGTATAGTCTGTTAAACATATTTGAACTATTACACAGTTACACCATGTCCTATTTACAGAGGTGTTGCCACACTTTTTGGAGTGTTACAATGGAATTTGTTATTAAATTTCCTATCATATGCTTTTCATATAATATCAAACAGTACAAAAATTATGAAGCAGCAAAAATGTATAAGGCAGAATTATTGTTTTTAATAACATTAATCCATGTTATCAAAAATAGCCTTGTTCCTTGAAGCATTCAATAAAAAATATATATAAAAAAAATAAACTATTTAAATGTGAAAAAAACATACTTTGCTAGTAAATTTCATAAATGATTTCAAAGCAGCAAATTGAATGAAACATGACATTTTTTTTCTGAAATAGTATTCTTTATTGTAAAATGTAGTCCAATATTCTTTTTAAATTACATCTTAATATTCTGAAATATTATTCAATTAAAAATTTGTTTATATTTTTATATATTAAATCATTCCTGTGATGCAAAGTGGAATTTTCAACAATGTATTAAATTAACAATAATTTACAATACTATGATTTTACTGTATTTTTGATTAAATAAATGCATCCTTGGTAAGCAGAATAGATTTAATTAAAATGTGTATTAGTATTATAAATCATATGTATTATTGTTAGAAAGTACAGATGTACAGTACACTGTAATACACTATATTAGTGAAGGTTAACCATTTTAGGAAACAATTGCCTCAAAGTTTAAAACTAATATACTATGACGAGCCCACACACACACAAAAATAATAATAATAATGTTAATATTAATTATTGTAAATCGGTATACGTTGTGTAAGTTGTGTAACTCGATGAAACTGCATATAACTATTTGCATAAAATCTAAGAAAACAGAGACCTCCCCCATTAATCCTATGCAAAAATACAACACAATTTCAACATTAACTCTCCTTAACAGTCTGAAGAAAAGCATACTGAGAAAACAAAATATGCTGTAACTCATTCAGTTTTGCTTATTACCAGAAATTGAGTTCACATATCTCTTTTTTTATTATTTTATTTACAATGAACTTTCAGCAGTATTTGAGAAATATTTACTTATTTCATTAAGTAAATCTAATTGTCAGGTTTTGTAATAAGTTGAAGAAAAATTCTGTTACTAGCTGTTTAAATACCCTCAAACCTCTCCGTTCCCTCCTCTTTTCCCAGATACTATGTGCTGTTTAATTTGGCCTCTCTCTCACTTTCCTATCTAGTCTAGACAAACACTGCTTCCCGTACTCAGAATCTGTGCTCCTGGGACAGCTTTTCCAGATAAAAGCAGTTCTTATGTAAAACCAATTCTGTTACCAGAGGTTGGTTAATCGTGTACAATTTTTGGCCAGCAGTATGTGACAAAAATTATTACTGAGCAAAGCTTTCCAATGTAGAAACAACTACGCATGTAATAATTACATGGAAATATTGCTACTTAAAATGATGTGGTTATAGTGAATTCAGTCTATTTTCCAGAAGAAAAACAGGACAAACATTTTGTTTATATTTCCAGACCACCACTCATATATAATTTATTTTAAACAAAAAAGGAACATAAAGCACTAGTATGATTTGAATCTTCCAAGAGAAACCGATCTTTTTAGTTGTTGATACATTAATCTTGTTGTGTAAACCTCTAAAACCTTTTACAATAAAACAAAACAAAGCTATTACATCATATATAATGTACATATAACAGATATGAAGAAAAGAACTTCATGTTTACATTTCAATTAAACAAAATCTACTACTTTTTTGTTCACTCGCAGCAATCTGTCATTCAATCTGTCGTTAAGTTAAAGCAAAAGGTGGCATTTCACCAGAACTAGCATTTCCCATGATGCTTTTCCCTTTCCTTAGTGATGTTACTTAAAGAGCAAATGGTCACAAAACGGACAGGTGTGAAGTGCTCACTTCTGCTCTAGACAAGGAATGATTTGGAGTCAGCATCATCAGAAGACTGAACTACATGTAGCTGCTTCACTACAGTCAGTCCCCAGGACCGCCTCCAAACGCTCACAGTCTTAGTGTTGACATTAGAGGCTCCACGGCTGAAAGAAATGAGCCTTCAAACTCCTGGTCTGAGAAGCGGGTGACGGACAGACGTGCCCGGCGGCGGATCTCTAATCGAGCTGCAGGAGTCATGGAAAGGATTCGCTCCATGGCATCTGCATAACTGTCTTCATCGTCTGCCAGGAAGCCAGTTGGACCGTTATCATAGGGAACCACGATGTCCAACTTCGGACCACCGGATTTGTGAGCCAGAATGATTGTTCCTGCAGCCATACACTCCACTACACCTGTGAACATGTGGGAGAAGATGAGAATATCTCAGTGGAACCGTCATAGAAATATCAGGGTTATTAGTTAACAAAACTAAAACCCTAAACAAACATTATTGTTACCCGAAATAATTATATAAATATATAATTTTATATAAATATATATAAAACATTGCCATGTTGTTGACAATTGGCTAATATATAGTTTCATATACATTTATGTCAAAAACGACATAACTAAAGCTAAAATGAAAGATTAACAGAACATTTAAAATTAAATTAAATCAAAATAATAAGGAAGAACAAAATGTAATATCAGTTACTAAAATATATTACTATTAGCTAAATATTATAGGTAATTGCCAAGGCAACATTTCTTATTTTTAGTTTAGCTTAACTGTCACCCTGTCCCAAATACGGGACGCCTACGTCCCTTTAAGGGGTTAAAGGACTAAAATAAAAAAAATAAAAAAGTAGACTAAAATTAATAAATACAAATAAATAAAAAATATACAGGCATTTAAAGAAATATATATATATATATATATATATATATATATATATATATATATATATAAATTAAATGAAATAAAAATATAAAACAAATTTAATTAAAAATATTACAAAAAACTAAAATGTTTTTTTTTTTTTTTTTGTAATCTGTATAATGTTATGAGATTCTGCTGAGAGCATGATATTTCTTACCAATACCGAAATGTTCATTCCACATTGTGTGCAACCCGATGGTGGCGTCTGTTAAATCTTTCTTCAGTTCTTCAAATGGGATATTGAGTTTAAACTCCACCTTATCCACCACACCCAGATCCAGACACAATCCCTTCAGCATCTGTACCCTCTCCTCATCCTCCTGGTTACGACATCCACCAATCAACACCAGCTTCACGGTCTCTCGCCCGCCAGGCTCCACCCCCTTCCTGTCCAGCAGTTTTCTAAAAGCTTTGATCTGCAGCCGATGGTCTTTTTCAGGCCGGAACTGACCCACGGACACCACAGAGTGACACTTTTTTCTCTCCTTCTCTTCATCCTCATCTCCAATAGGGATGTCCAGGAAGGCCTGAACGTCGCATGGTGGAAAGACCACACTGGTGCGGTTAGGAGCGCGCCACAGAGCCAGAATGTGTCCTAGAGTCCAGGTGGAATTGACCATGACTACGTCACTACAGGAGCCGGCCAGACCATAAAGCAGCGCAAAGACACAGTAGTAAATCACTTTGATGGCACTCAGTACAGGGTTACTGGAGATGTAATCTGCATTATTGAACCTAGAATGAAGATATAAGAATGTATAGATGTAATTATATATGTTAGATTTCTATAGGCCAATCATACTGTATATACACCACCGTTCAAAAGCTTGGAGTCAGTACGAGTTTTGTGTTTTTGTAAGAAGTCACCAAGGCTGCATTTATTTCTTCAATAATACAGTAAAATTATGGAAATATCATTATTTATTAACTTAAAAGCACTGTACTGATATTTGAAAATATCCTGTGATGCAAAGCTGGCATTACTCCAGTCTTTAGTGTCACACGATCCTTCAGAAATCATTCTAAAATGCTTTTTTGCGGTTTAAGAAAAAAATCATGGCACTATAAATGCTGAACACAACTGTGCTGCATCACATTTTGGGGAAAAATTAGAATTTTCTTTTAGGAGTCTTTGATGAGAAGAAAGTTCAAAAGAACATTTATTTGAAATACAAATCTTTTGTAAACATGATCCACCTTATTCTTTCATGTGGAAGTAAGCCTATGAGCGAGACCTCTGGTTCATTAGTTACTAAAGGGAAATATCCAGAAGAATTACAGTAAACGGTAAAACTGTTTGCACTACAAACCAGTGTGTTCCTAATTTAGATTTTTAAATACATTAAAATAATATGGTAAGGCACATCAATTTGCAATTTCAAACAGTAAAACGGTTTGGTACAGTTAAAAATAGCTGGAAGCGAATGAGACCGGAAGAAAGAAAACCTATCAAATGTACAAATGGCCACACCCATTTTTACGGGAAAATTTTTTTGGATGAATATCTTTACTTTTGCTTTTATAATATAAGGAATCAGAAGGAATTTTTTTTGTGTGTATGACAGATAACGGACGTTGAAAGAAAACTTTATTACGTTTGAAAAATGTATATTTTTCTTACAAAAACACATGGATTCACTATAGGAGGCCTTTATTCCCCCCTCCCCCCTGTAATCTAATTTAATAACAATAATGTGACTTTCCTTACTAACCGTGGGTTTCTTTCTCGAACCACTGACAGCATATCAGTGCTGATGGTTGGGTAGTGCACATAGCTTCCCACAGGACAGCCACCCAGATAACGGAACACAGGCAGAGTGAAGGCATAGCCCATCGAGTCAATGTAGAGATCTGGAACAAACTCAGTCAAGGCCTCCCACCCCAGGAAGATGGAGCCCACGCTCTGCCCCAGAAGGGTGAAGTGTGGGTAAAGTCTGGCCTCCACCAGGAGACGATGTTTCAGGAACACAAACTTAACGGCTCGAGGGAGTCTGATGTTGAAGCGCCGCCGCGCTCCATCTAAAATCTCTTCTGCTGTCACGCCCTGATCACCCGTGTAAACCACGAAGGAAACATCTTGGTACCTGTGTAAATACAGTGGATTAAACAGGGTTTGGATCCAGAATTTTTGTTATGTTCATTCTTTTGTTAAGTTCATGCTGAAGCCCAGCCCTGCTGATTTCAGCATTCAAGAGTTCAGTTAAACAGAGAAATTAATACATTTATATAAAGGTCAGTGATATGCCATGCTCACGTTGCTGTCCGAGGCAAATTAAAATTATAAAACTAGCTTAAGAAATATGCACATAAAAACTTTAAGATAGTATAAAATTATTTACATTTCGTATCACTGTTTATTATATGTTTAATTCAGATATTTTTTTTGCATGCTTTCACTTCCTATTTGTCACTGACCCATAAATGTCTGGCCAAATAAATGGCACACTCTTAAGAGCTGAAGTATCTGACCTGTTTTGAAGAGCCCGTAAAGCACACCACAGCACTCTCTCTCCTCCTCCTCCTGCATTGCAGTACGGGTGGAAGAAGGCCACGGCGGGACGGCCATCCTGAGCTCTCCTGCTCTTCCTCTTCATCTGCAGCCAGCTTCTCACTCCCATGATGAAGAGGAAGAGGATGGCTGTCAGGACAAGACTCAGATAGAGACATGGCAACAGTAGTGACCATAGTAACCTAGGGAAGGCAAAAACCACATACAATAATACATCTTTCTAATTAATGTCATTTCACTTCATATATATATATATATATATATATATATATATATATATATATATATATGAATCTGTACGGGACGAACGAATGATACATGTGAATAGCTTGTTTCTTTTAACATGAACAGAGATTATATTGGCTCCAATTTCACTTGGAAATTTCTGAGGTATTCAAAATATAAATGTTTAAAAAAATGTAAATAAATAGATTCCTCCATTCATTCATCAAAACGGTAAATGAACTGAGCAAGTAATTTTATTAAACAATCGTCCAGTAGCAACAACAGTTAGGTGAATTCACTTATCAGTCACTGGCCTTAAATTCTACACAATCGATAAATAATTTACAACTTTTACCTGATTAAATCGCACAGACAGAAAGACAAGTGCTCGTGCGCTGACATCTTCCTCAAAGACGACAACACAACACGTCCATAGACAGTAAAAGAAATGGACACAGCGACCCCATTGGAACTCAATTGAGACAAATGAAGCCCAGTTTTAGCGTTTTTTAGCACTTCCGTTTCTGACGCGCAGACTCAAACGAAGCTTGACGACGTCAGCAACCTGTCTGACAGATGTAAATCTTCGAGTAGCTGTGTGTGCAAACTGCCATCGTTAATCTTGCAGAGACGGCGAGCTTGAGCGGGGAGTTCTTTGTCGTGAGTGAGCAGGAGTAAGTATTCTGATTAATTATTTTGTATAGTATTTTAAAATGTAACGCCAGTACGCCATATTAAGTTAATTGCCTGCGAGCTTCTCCTCCTGTCTGTACGGTAATGCGACAGAGAGCCGAGTGGTTATGACGCAATCGTTAGCCTATTTTTTACAAAAACTGTTTATACGGGGCCATAATGTAACATAGAAGGTAATGGAGCCCTTTATACATTGTCGTGTATCTTTAGAAATAAATAATGGACAAACAGAGTCTTTAAACGCCTCAGATGTAAAGTTATTCGCTGTCAAAGTGACGCCAAAATGAATGGGAGTCAATGGGAATGCTAACGCAAGTGAAGTTCTGCTAAAAGATGGCAGCCCCCACCCGACTTCAACTTCCGGTCGAGTTCCTTGCCCCTTGAACACGTCTGACATCTCTCGTCACAATCCGGAAGCGCTTAACACTGGCCGGATGTTGATTTTTACTTCTTCTGGCGATTTAATGGCTGTTGCCAAACGACATTTTTGCCACCTACTGGTCTGGTGCACAAAAGATAATCTAGTTTATATATATAATAATAATAATAATCGACATAAGGTGCCACCAAGTTGAATGTTTGGTTGAGTTCTAGCCTATGTGTTTTGCTAATCGCAGAGAAATAATGTTCTTAACAGTTGAAATTAAATGACACCATTTATATTTTGATTATACTTATATATATATATATATATATATATATATATATATATATATATATATATATATATATATATATATATATATATATATATATATATATATATATACAGCAGTTATCATATAGATTTTACAAACAACCATTTGAAATGCTTTAAATCTACACTGAACTAATTCAAAGTAAAGGTTAACCAGCAAACAAACAGTTCTAGATCAATACTGGCCTCTTACCTTGTCCACACTATTGCACAAACTATTGGGAGACAGAACAAAAACATGAGGCCTCCAATACAACTGGTTTACTTAATATGTTTTAACATCTTCCTTGAGAAGTGTTTCTGCAAATCGGAACAGTAAGTCATATTTTTCCTAAAATGCTGCATTATACAATCATATGTTTTAAGTTGATGTTGTAGAAAGACTGAAATCAGATCTCTGTTGTATGTTAGCATTAACTTGATTAACTAGCAATCGATGTAAAACCTCACTTTAAACAATAAAATGTGAAAAAGGTTACCTGCTGTAGAAAAATGGGATCTCACAGTATTATTTTTTTTCTGACATTTGAGTAAAAGAATAATAATAGAAACAGTAGTGTTTATTTGTTTATCCATTTATTAAATGTGGATATATGACACTTTACAATTACTATAAGTAGAATAGCACATGTTGTTAATAGGTGCGATGTTATGACAACCAAAAGTTTGAGATATACAGAAAATAGTACACTCTCTGCTGAAGTGTTTCTTTTGAATAATTATGTGCGATTATGTAGTACTGTTTAAGTAGTTATGCATCAAAAATATTTGCTAGAGTGATACTAGGATAAAAGACTGCAGCTGTTTCTCTCTTCACACACAGTGACCAGGTTTTGGCCATCACTGTATCCACACAGGAACATGTGGACACAGTGCAAAACTTAACAAGTCACAATGAGGTAAGAGGTTACTTCTTTAGATTCTTTCAGAGCATGATTTTATATATCAAATTTGCTAAATATTCTAGGTCCTGAGTTAAGTGAAATAAGAATGATTTTACACATAGCCTTTACAATATTTTGATGGTGGGAAAAAGGACAGTCTGGAAGCAAATGCTAGTTTGCTGATTTAATGGGAAGATATGAAAATGAGTACACAAACAAACAATGACGATGAGACAGCGACACTCAGAGGAGATGGTGAAGAGGTGAGGAATCCAGCTGATGGCGGAGAGAAGGTGAGTAATCCGGATGATGACGGCATGTAGGCAGCAGGAGAATGTGGCACAGGAACTGCGGGGAATAGAGACGAAGGTAAGTGTCCGTGGCTGAGTGAATGTGCGGAGAGTGGATGAGGTTCTAGGGAAACACAGACATCCAAACGCAAGCAACACTGAGAGCCAGACGAACAGGGGAACCACATCAAACATTAGACCAAACGTCGCAACGTCCTCTCTAAATCTTGGTTGGTTCGCTCAGATTGTCCGTTGCTTTGGGGATGATAACCCAAAGACAAGCTAACTGACGCTCCTAACAATTTGCAAAACTCTTTCCAAAATTTGGGTATAAACTGAGATCCCCTGTCCAAAACCACGTCTACCGGGAGGCCATGAGGGCGAAAGACGTGATCTAGAACAGGGACCGCTGTCTCCTTGGCTGTCGGTAATTTGGGCAAGGGAATGAAATGTGCCGCCTTCGAGAACTGGTCCACTATGGTCAAAACGACCATCATGCCATTAGAGGGCAGGAGGGCAGTAACAAATTCTAGCGCGATATGGGACCAGGGTCTCGAAGGGACAGACAGCGGTTGAAGACGCCCATCAGGAGGTCGGTTAGATGACTTACCACTGGCACAAACTGAGCAAGCCAAAACAAAATCGCGGACATCGCAAGCCATAAGTGGCCACCAGAATCGTTGTCTAACCAACCCATTAGTTCTACTTATCCCTGGGTGACAAGCCACGTTAGAACAATGACCCCACTGAACAACTTCGGACATTAACTCCTCCGCTCCGGCACAAATAAACGGTTCGGTGGGCAACTGGACGGAGGCGTTACCCCTTCTAAGGCTGTCTTGACCTTCGACTCGACCTCCCATACGAGTGCTGAGATCACTAATTTCTCAGACAAAATACACTCGGGAGTAACGGGACGGGCGGAGGGATCAAAAAGACATGACAAAGAATCGGGTTTGACATTTTTGGAACCCGGGCGGTAAGATAGGGTAAATTCAAAATGACCGAAAAAAAAAGTGCCCACCAAGCCTGCCTGGAATTGAGTCTTTTAGCAGTTCTGATGTATTCTAAATTCTTGTGATCGGTCCAAACAATAAAGGGAACCCCTGAACCCTCCAACCAGTGGTGCCACTCCTCTAACGCTAATTTGACCGCACGTTGGGACAACACTGCTCCTACCCCCACCTCTGATGCGTCGACCTCCACCACGAACTGCCGTGTGGGATCAGGGGCCACAAGGATGGGAGCCGAAACGAAGCGGTTCTTGAGGTTAGCGAACGCAGCCTCAGCTGCGTCCGACCACCTGAACGGAGTACTGGTGGAGGTCAAGGCTGTTAGAAGTGAGGCTAGTTGGCCCCAGAAACCCCAGAAACCGCTGTAGGGCCTTATGGGAGTCTGGAGATGGCCAATCTATCACAGCCTTAACTTTGTCAGGGTCCATACGTATTCCCTCGGACGAAACGATATACCCTAAGAAGGGAACAGACTGTGCATGGAATATGCATTTCTCCGCCTTGACAAAAAGCCCATTCTCTAGTTACCTCTGGAGCACTCGTCTGAAGTGTTGAACATGTTCCTGGAGAGAGGAAGAAAAAATCAGTATGTCATCCAGGTAGACATATATAAACTGATCTACCACATCTCTCAACACGTCATTCACGAGTGCTTGGAAAACCCCGAGCGAGTTGGAGAGCCCGAACGGCATCACCAAGTACTCAAAGTGCCCTCTAGGGGTGTTAAAGGCAGTCTTCCATTCATCCCCCTTCCTGATGCGGACCAAATGATAAGCATTACGTAAATCCAATTTTGTGAATATAGATGCTCCCTGCAACCTCTCGAAAGCTGAAGACATGAGTGGTAAAGGATAAGTATTCTTAATAGTAATGTTGTTCAGCTCTCGGTAATCAATGCAAGGTCGCAGCGCACCATCCTTCTTACCCACAAAAAAGAACCCCGCCCCCGCTAGAGAAGAGGAAGGACGGATGAACCCAGAGGCTAAGGAATCAGAAATGTATTTCTCCATGGCCTCCCTCTCAGGAATAGAAAGAGAGTATAGCTTGCCCTTAGGCGGAGACTTACCTGACACTAAGTCAATGGCACAGTCATAGGGACGGTGCGGAGGAAGAGAAGCAGCACGAGACTTACTGAACACTTCCTTCAGGTCCAGATACTCAACTGGCACATTTGGCAAAACCATGGTCTCCTTCTGAAAGACAGAAACAGGAACAACAGGACAAGCAGAAACCAGAAAAGACTCATGACATCTCTCACTCCACAATGTGACCGTGTTAGAACCCCATTCCACTCGTGGATTGTGTTTGGACAACCAGGGGTGACCTAAAACAATGCGAGCAACAGGGGAGTCCATGAGAAAAAGGATATGGTTTCTTGATGGTTTCCAGACGTGATGGGTTCTGTATGGTGTGTGACGTGAGGCAGTTCCTGGCCATTGAGTGCGGTGACATGGATGGAGAGAGACACAGGAAGGACAGGAATGTTCAGGTGATGTGCAAGTGAAGAATCAATGAAATTACCTTCGGCTCCAGAGTCCAGAAGGGCTTGACACTCATGATGTTGATTCTTCCACCGCAGTTTCACCTGAAGGAGGGTCGATGATGTTGGTGAGGACTTTTCAGCGGAGATCCCACCCGATAGTAGCCTCAAATTTACTATCGGGCTGGCTCTTTTACCGGGCATGAGTAGGTGTTATGAGCAGAGCCTCCACAGTACAAGCACAGTCCTTGGGACCTCTGCCATTCCCTCTCCCTCCGGGACCGCCGAGCTCACCTGCATGGGCTCGTGATCGTCGACAGAACCGACCGTGTTCTCTCGACTCAAGTGCCCCCTAACAGGAGAGATGGTAGATCTAGAAGGACTGGGTTGGCGGCCCAGGTGATTAATCCTTGCGTCAACTCGTAACGCCAGTTCAGTGAGTCAATTGAGAGTGGGGGGCAGCTCGAGGAGGTAGATCTCCTGCTGAACATGGTCGGATAACCCATGCAGGAATCTATCCCACTGCGCCGCCTCGTTCCACTGGCACGTGGCCGCCAGTGTGCGGACCTCGATGGAGTAGTCGGTGACGGAAGATGAACCTTGCCAGAGTTCCGAGAGACGATGGGCCCGGTAGAAGACTCTCTTCATCTCTTCAGAGAGGGCGTTGAAAATGGCACAACACGTGTGTTGATTCTCCCACACCGCAGTCCCCCATAAGGCAGCCTTGCCAGACAGTAATGTGAGCGTAAACGCTTCTTTAGACTCTTCTGTAGTGAAGGTGCGGGGCTGTAGGGCGAAATGCATCGAACACTTGGTAAGAAAGGTTCTACAAAACGCTGGATCACCTGCATAGTTCTCCGGCGCCGGAAAATCGTGGCTCTGGCTGGAAGTGGTCCTGGGGAATCTCCCGGGGGACGGACGGTGCAGGCGGTGCGATGGGCGCAGTGGGAGACGTGAGCTGATGGATCTGCTGGGTGAGCTCGGACACCTGTGCCACCAGCGCTTCAACAGTGCGTCCGGTGTTCGAGATGCTCTCCTGCTGCTGATCCATTCTCTTGACACTGTGGTTCATGAAGTCGGAGAGGGTATTGGTGCTTGCTGCTTCCATGGTGGTGAGATCGTTATGTGATGGTGGGTAAAAAGACAGTCTGGAAGCAAATGCAAGTTTACTGATTTAATGGGAAGATATGAAAATGAGTACACAAACAAACAATGACAATGAGACAGCGACACTCCAAGGAGATGCTGAAGAGGTGAGGAATCCAGCTGATGGCGGAGAGAAGGTGAGTAATCCGGATGATGACGGCATGTAGGCAGCAGGAGAATGTGGCACAGGAACTGCGGGGAATAGAGACGAAGGTAAGTGTCCGTGGCTGAGTGAATGTGCGGAGAGTGGATGAGGTTCTAGGGAAACACAGACATCCAAACGCAAGCAACACTGAGAGCCAGACGAACAGGGGAACCACATCAAACATTAGACAACGATCTCACAAACACAAGACATGAGACAAGCCAATATATAGTGAATGAGTAATGAGTGACAGCTATTGCTGATACAATTAACGGAGACGCCCACAAACTAATCAGTGCAGACGCAGAACACACAGAATTCACCACAAAGTGTAAACACCCCGAGATCACGGTTTACCAACCGTGACAAATATTTGCTGTTCATTGATTTGATTTATTGAACTGACCCTCAAGCTGGTCCTGTGAGTTTTTCAGCTAACATGTAATCTCAAGTTCTGTTCTTTTTCAGACAGACTTGTGGCAGCCTGCTTCACCCATTTACATTACAACAAACTCTGAAGTTCACCTTTACATTCGGTCAACAAGTGTGGAGTTTGTCACTGAACTCCTACGCAAACATGGCATTGCTTTTAGGTAAGTAAAGCTGGTTAATTTGCTGGAATGAAGACTGTAGGAACTTTTAACCATCTTGTTGTGTTGGGGTCAATTTGACCAACAGTTGATTTAATTGATTGATTGCTTGAACATTGGATACGCTATTTATGTTCTTTTTGATATTTTGTGAAATTTTTGTCATTAAGGTTTATAAATGTAAAGTTTTGCCACATAGATATGTTTTGTTGCAGCTTTTGTGTTGGGGTTATTTTAATACCACCCATCCCCTTTGACCACGCATTGTTTTCTATGCAGTTTACCAAAAATCAGCACTGAAGGATTCAATTCAGTACCTGTGATATTGGTATTTAACGTTAGATAATATTCCTACTTACTTAGTTATCTGTACCTAAGCCACTAAATAGTCATAACTAAATAACTCATTTTGGACATACACATATGTGGATCAAATTTTAACAATAAATAACACAATAAAAATAGATGGAATTTCTTATATAGCTCACCTAGTACATTAGTTTTTGACAGGCTACAATAGTTTTTTGTTTGTTTGTTTGTATTGTGGTTTACACAAATCTTTATTTTGTGTGTGTGTGTGTGTGTAAATATTATATATTTAATATAAGATTTGGTGATATTTTGCATGAAGACTAATGGGGGGGTTGGGTTCAATTTGATTCCAACATAAAAGTAGCATCTGGATGTCAACACAACAGGAGGGTTAAGTTACCTTTTTTTAAGAACAAGTGTTATTATTATTTAAATGTCTATTCACATTTATATTTAGCACTTTCTTTTATTACCTAAAAGATGCATATGTTGACAAGCAGCTCCTTGATTCTTAAGACTTTGTGCTTTTGATATTTTTGCAGAATGCTTTTGGAAAACACACCAGCACTAATTGAGATGCAGACCAAAAACGATACATCGGATCCCCGGAGCGGAGGCGTGTTTTATGAGAGATATCATTCTTTAGAAGATGTAAGCTGACAAAAATGAGAAGATTCACCTCAACCTTTCCATTCGTTGAAATGAAAATGTGACACAATTTGACCAAACTTTTGTTTCAGATCTATTACTGGATAAACAAGACCAAGCAAGACTATTCAGACATGGTGCAAGTTATTCTTATTGGGTCATCTTCTGAAAAACGACCACTCTATGTTCTGAAGGTACTCACATTTTATTTAAGGTGGATTTATATGTTATAAATCTGAGCATTGCTTGAATGTATTTTATTTTATTTTGTTTTACTTATTTTAATGTCTGTTTGTTTATCATCATGCTGCAGCTTTCCGGCAGGAGGGAGGAGGTGAAGAGGGCCATGTGGATAGACTGTGGTATTCATGCACGGGAGTGGATCGCTCCAGCCTTTTGCATGTGGTTTGTCAAATACGTAAGTATAAATTAAGTTTAATCTCCTTTTAGCATTATCGTAACCTAAGCTGTCATTCAGTCTGCTTTAAACCACACTTTTTCGTCATACTCAACTTCTTCTCCAACTTCTTTGTTTTTTAAACCATTTCACTTTACAAATCTCTATTTTCCATTTGCACATGTGTTGAAGTGTCCTACATCTGTCTGAGCTTGCATATTTAAACTTTGTATCTTAGATGCAGATTTCAAGATCTTAGGTTAGTGCATTAGAGTGGCTGAATAGCTTAGTTTTGGCCATGTTAGAAGTTTAATTCAATTTGTTTTTTGTTTTGTTTTTCTTCAGGCACTAGCATTTTACAACCAGAACACTGAAATCACAGAGATTCTGAACAACATGGACGTTTACATCTTGACAGTCATGAACCCAGATGGATACAAGTACACATGGACAACAGTAAAATGATAAAACTATTATGTTTATTACTATTATTGAAGTCTTGGAATTGTATTAGTACCTTTGCTTAATCCAAATTGAGCACAGTATGGTTTCTAAAAATAATTCCAAGAGAGTCTTCATGGCTTTTATTTATTATTTACCCAAACAGGATCGTATGTGGAGGAAAAACCGCTCATATAACAAAGAGAGCAACTGTCTTGGAGCAGATCTGAACAGAAATTTTGATGCAAATTGGTGCAGTAGGTGTCAAATACTGGACATTCATTTAAAATTTTTTTTTACAGATTTACGTTTACAGATATTACTTCTAAAACACACACACTGCAGAGCCCTTAAATTAAAATAAAAATTAATTTAATGGATTTGTGTATTTGGATAATAATGCACTTAAAAGTTACCCATTCTCTACTGTTGGGCTTGTATATCCACCATGTTTGTAGTTTCTTTAGTTGTGTTTGTAGTTCTAATCAAATTCTCATCCAGCACAATAAGTTATGGGCAATATTAATTGTTAATGTGTGCATGGATTTGCACTTCAAATTTTCACCGCAAATAGTACCTTTGGGACAGTCCAGTTCTAATTTTAAATATTATTTAGGACAGGTAGTATACAAATTGGGATACAGTAATAGAGTTCTAATTTTACTTTTGAAGACATTTTAGTTTAGAACTGATATTTCTCCTGGTTTAATTCATCCACTGTGTTCTACAGCACAGGGGGCCTCCGATAATCCATGTGATCCTACATACTGCGGTCCGTTCCCGGAGTCTGAACCGGAGTCCCAGGCTGTGGCACGGTTCCTGCGCTCCCATAAGGAAACAGTCAAGCTGTACCTCTCCATTCACTCCTACTCTCAGATGCTCCTGTTTCCTTACTCCTGTTCCTATGATGAGGTTCCAAACCACAATGAGCTGGTGCGTGAAGTTAATGCAGGAGCATTTGTAGCAGGCCATACTAGAAAATAATAATAATTAAAAAAAATTAAAAATTAAATGTGTGTTTCTTTCTGACAGTTTGAAGTTGTTAAGGAGGCCTCAGCAAAGATACGCAGATATTACAGGAATAACTATAAATATGGTCCTGGTGCAAAAACCATTTGTAAGCTTTCTGTCTATTCTTAGAATATGATGATTTGTATTTGGACTTTTCCCTGTTTCTTTGTTATATTAATATTCTGTGTTTCTCTTTAACTAGATTTGGCCCCAGGAGGATCTGATGACTGGGCATATAATCTTGGGATAAAGTATTCCTTCACCTTTGAGCTTCAGGATCGTGGTCGATATGGGTTTCTTCTTCCCCCCAGCTTTATCCCTCAGGCCTGTAATGAGGCTCTGCTCGCAACAAAGGTCACAGCCTTACATGTGATCAAAAAACTCAATGAAGAGCTTCCATAAACAACCTGAGCACCCTCTAACTTTTACTCTTGACTAAACAAAATGTGTATTAAGAACATAAACAGCAAAAGTTAGTCAATAGACAAACATGCCATGTGTGTAAGAAATGTTGACAATAATAATATACAAAAAAATTAACTAAACGTTTAGTTTTTTTGTTTTTTTAGATTGAGGCTATTGATTTGTGTGTTTGTGTAGGTGTATCATATCAAGTGGTTTCATAGTTTACTACACAGCTATTTGTACTACAGTAAAACACATCTTGATATAATACTTTTAGTTTTGAAACATTATCTATAGACAAACTTACAACATAGAAAACATGCAAACACTATGAAATTGTTTATGTATGGTTGGGGATGTAGCAGTAGTCTTTAGCTATCTTTCAATAAAAGTTTATTTGCAAACTCTTCATTACACTGTGGGTTGCCTCCATATTCGATGTCTGCAGTTATGTACGGTATGTGTATTAAAGGTGCATAAAAGCTTTTCAGACATATACACATTTGTTTTGCTTAACCACGTATGTACAATTGAATTCAGCTTCATATCAGAAATATCACACAAATATTACACCAAAGTGTACCAGAATTGTGACTGCAGTGATGTAGTAACTTAAATATCATTATCTCTGTTCATTTTTGTAATAATATTTCATATTTCATTAATATTTAATATATTAAATTTAGAGTTTGAACTGGAAATGTATAAACAGTTCTTTAAAAGATTAAACAAATCGTCCGATCTTCATCGTCATCGTCATCTTTTATTCTGCAAAAGAAGAGTTAGATATGGTATACATTGCCATTATTACATATGCAGTACTGGAAAATGAACTAAATTGTACAAGTTGTGTAGTTGAATATAATCTTAAATGATCTGCTTCATAAAATATGATCACTGTTTCTGTATATATAAACTGATGTCCAGGATTATACATCAAAAAAGGGTGGCCACCAAAATAAACGATGTTATTGAAAATCAGCTATTATATCTGTTAACAGTTGTTATCTTGAGAAACTGTTCACTGTTGCTGAAAATGTTATTATCCAGTGAGAAATAACGTTTTTGCTTGAATAAAATAATTTAGATGTTACCACACGAAGCACGGTTTTATCAGCATTTTTAGTGTAGATCTGTAAAGTAATTTCTGTAAAGCCAATATTTATTTCCTTATTCACAAACAATAGTCTATCTAAAACTAGTCAGTAATGTTATTTTTCACTGAAGATTAATACAGAAACGATTCTATTTTAAATACATGCAAATTAGGCGAAGGGCTCAATCATTTGATTTTGTTAAAAGAATCAAACTTTTTAAAGTTATTTCACCATTAATACTTGATATGAAATGCGATATGAAATAACAGTCAGAAAATAAATAAATAAATACATAAATACATAAATACATAAATACATAAATACATAAATACATAAATACATAATAATACTAATACTAATACTAATACTACTACTACTACTACTAATAATAATAATAATGGAACTCAAGTTAACTGAATCTTTAGAAAAACAAGATATTAAAAACTATCTGAAGACCAGACCTCCAGTATCCCATAATCCTCCTCTCCTCAGTGTTTCGGGAAGCTGTGTGTGTGTGTGTGTGTGTGTGTGTGTGTGTGTGTGTGTGTGTGTGTGTGTGTGTGTGTGTGTGTGTGTGTGTGTGTGTGTGTGTGTGTGTGTGTGTGTGTGTGTGTGTGTGTGTGTGTGTGTGTGTGTGTGTGTGGAGTTTGCGTCTGCGTCTGCGTCGTTGTCTCGCTAGCATCATGACGGCGACTAAGAGGAAGACCGCTTTGCAAGATTTTTGCATGTGATTGGGAGGTTATCCCCAGTAGTCTGTGAAACTGGACCTGACGCATCATTCATATTTGGGTAAAGCTCTTGTTTGTATTTGTCCTCGGCTTCTTCAACATTAGTTTCAGCGGGGTCTTTCTGGAGGCTTGTACTTATCAGTGAAGGCCGCGCGACACTCGCACGACTCTTTAGCGCGGCTCTCTACAAATGAATGACCGCTTAAAACACGCAAATGATTAGTAATCTCGTGTGCCTTATTAGTAGCTATAACTGTGATACTGTTAATGCACTTTATAGAGGGAGGCTGGTATAGTCGCGTTTGTACAAATGTGAAGAATGTATCTGTTAGTGCATGTGTCACAACGTTCGTGGTCCCGCGGCAATCAGAAACCAGGAAATATCGGGGAATTTGAAAAGTTTTTGGTTGTTGTTGTTGTTTGGAAAAGTCACGGAAATTTAATACAATTTGAAACATGGGAATTTGTGTGTTGGTAGTAAATAGCTCTGCATAGAGGATCAGAAAGCATAATCATCCATTGGACTTCATATAAATCTCAGTCTGTTTTTGATACTTTTGCGCACAAATAAGTAGAATATCATTGTGTTTCTTATTTTTTTATTGTAGTTATTGGATATACATTTTTCTCTATCTCAAATCTCTTTATAGCCTATATGCAGGAATCATGATTGCCTGGAAAAGTAATGTACATCCATTGGTCAGGTGAAAAGTGTGGAAACCTTCTCACTGAAGAACATAAAATACATAACCTGTATTTTATGCAGTAGGCTGATGTCATGAGCAAGTCCAAGATCATATTGTCTGATGTAAATGTATATATACCTTAAAAATGCAATGCATCTGTCAAATGCAAAATTATAATTAGCTTGGTTGAAACTGAGTCCAAGACCATATTTTCTTGACTTTGACTCAAATGAGTACAACACTGCATTCAGCTTCATAATGCTTGTGCCTTGTTGTTTTTCTAACACAGCCCTGCAGAATGTCCAAAATCAGGCGGAAGGTTACAGTGGAGAATTCGAAGACCATATCGGACAGCAGCAGTAGCACGACTCCCCCCTCTCGCAGGCCCAGCGTGTTTGAGAGACTCGGGCCTAGCACGCCCAGTAATGCAGCAGAGGTAGGGATACTGGTCACCCACTGTTGTGCTTTAAAAACCTAGTGTGCTGCCTAACTAGACACTATTACCAGTGTCTATGTAGCTCACTTTGTTTTTGATGAAGTGCTTTTGTAAAGTGTATGAGTGAAAAAGAATGACCCCCATTTGCCTTCCCTGTAGACTCATTGTAGAAACTGGTTAAAGACTGGGAACTGCAGTTACGGTAACACGTGTCGATACACACATGGGACCCCATCACGAGGAAAAGGCTCATCTGGAACATTCAACAGGTGCAAATCTATTGAAGAGATGCTCTTTTATAAGTGTATATGCTCCAATACCTGGCTAAATGCTGACATGTGTGACATGTTGACGTGTGTTTGCTGTGCAGGTCAGCCGAGAGGCCCTCTGGGGATCTCCGGGAGAGGATGAAAAGTAAGAGACAGGATGTAGATGGTGACACACAGAAAAGAGATACAGACGAGCACACATCACCCACAACCAGAGTACGACGCTTTAACAGCTTGGAGTTAAAATTTCATTCATTTGCATTTTATTGATGAAATTTGGAAGTTCTTTGACATTGAGAAAATTAGTTCTTTTCATTAGCAGCGAGATTCATCCCGAGGCAGACACAGAGAGAAAGAGGATATTAAAATCACAAAGGAACGCACTCCAGCTAGTGAGGAGGAGAGCGCTGATTGGGAAGCCAGTCGTGAAGGTAAAAGATTCTCCAAAGAACCCATGAAATTGATGTGTGTGATTGAGAAATCATTTAAAGGAACAGTTCATCCAAAAGTTTTAATTCGGTCATTAATAACTCACCCTAATGTTGTTCCAAATCCAGAATGTTATTCTTCATAGAACAAATGAAATCTTTCTTTTGAATGAAACCTGTGAGATTTCTATCCCTCCATTGAAAGTTCTTTCTACCAAAACTTTGATTCTTTAAAAAGTTAGTCCTATTGTAATCCAAGTTTATGTATAGCTTTAATTCAGATATAAACACTGATCAATTCACATACATAGTGCACATCAAATATGGTAAACGGTATCTTGACCGTACTTAGTTGATGCACATGAATAAACTGTGCTGATTCTTGTGCTTAAAATAGAAGTCTAAATGAAAGATACGTTAATTAGCATTTTGAAGAGGAATGAAAGTTATGAATTTGGAACTACATGCAGGTGAGTAAATGAAGTAATTGTTATTTCTGGGTGAACTATTTTAAAAAAAAATCGTTTGTGTTTAAAAGCAAACAAGGACTTTTCCTCTCTCTCTTTCTTATGTTGTCTCCCTGTCAGTTTCAGTCCAGCAGTTTTATATTTGTCATTGATTTTACTAGATTCTGACAACGGTGACTACGATTACGAGTTATCTCTTGAGATAAAGAGACGGAAGATTCAGCGTGAGCTGATGAAGCTGGAACAGGAGAACATGGACAAACGAGAGGAGATCGTCATCAAGAAAGGGGTATATTGCATAAACTCCAAAGACTGACAGAAAGTGAATGTTGCTTATCCTGAATTAATTAACACGTAGAGTAATGGCTTATATATTCTCAACAGGGCCCTGTCCCCAAGAGCAGGACCAGTAATACTTCAAAGGGCAGGGTAGGTTATTTCAGCAAAGACATACTAAAGTGAACATTAATTGAGACTCGATGTATGCTGTTAATACAGACCGTTATCTCTGGGGTTTTATTTTGGTGTGGTCTTGATGTATTTTAGGTTTCCCCTGAGCGCAGCAGTTCTAAGGGATCACCCTCGTCCCGTAAATCCAGCTCACCCAAACGTAAAGCAGGCAAGGTTGGGAGCTCCAGCAAGAAAGAGAAGAAGTCCTCTACTTCCTCAGTCATCTCCTCTCCAGTTTCTGACCAGACCAGGGCAGAGGAAAAGGACAGCAGGTTGGAAAATGCAAGTCAGCATTCAGTTTAAACAGATGTGTGTCAAGTTAAATACTTGACTGCTCTTAAACTTTTCGACCAGGTCATCTAAGAGTGGCCATGGCAAAAGAAAAGGGCCACAAACGCCCAGTCCTCCTCCACCTGTCCCTGTGGAGAACCCAGTGACTGGGAAGAAGCACAAAAATAAACACAAGAACAAGGAGAAATGTGAGGACAAACCTAAAGAAGGCAAAGAACGAGGACGAGATACGGAGAAACACAAAGAGAAAAAGGAAAAACGCAGGTATAGTCACCTTCAAAAGAAAGAAATAAAACATAGTATCATAAACTACTGAAATTTAGGTACAGATTGTCTACTTTTATCTAAATGTGACTGAACCAGACTTTCTGGTCTGTTCAGTACCTGGCTACTATTGAAATGTTCCCCTGCATGTTTATTTTTGCATATTTTTGTTTCTATGTAAGATGTGTTTTTGAGTGTGTTCCACCACTTCTTGCTCTGGTACTGGAATTAGCACAGCGACTACTGGTGCCAACTACTGAGATTTTGGAATCACAACAAGACTAATAGATTATAGTCATAATGTATTGTATTTGTTAATATTGGTGGTGCTGGACCAGATACATTTGATCATCCCTGTTTTATCAGTGTATGTGAAAACAAATAATGAAGTAACGTAATAATCTTTTAACATTTCTTTTATTGCAGGGACCGGTCTGATAGTTCCCATAAAGCCAAACGCTCGGTAACATCAGAGGAACGCTCTGGAAGTCTTTCCCCACCCTTAAGGGAACCGTCACCCCCAGCCAGAAGGAGGTTATCCTCCCCTAAACCCACTTCCCAAAAACAGTCTTCACAGCAGAGGTGACAAAAGATGCGCTTAAAATAATTATTTGTTAATCCAGTATCTCACAGATTAGCGCAATGTCACTTTTGACATATTCTTGAGAGATTCATGACTTTTGAAAGAATTTGATAAGAGTTAAAGGTCCAAGTCACCAAATTATTAGTTAAATATTTTTTTTAAATCAAATTATTAAATACAATTGAATTGTTCATACATAATTCTATGTGTGTGTGTGTGTGTGTGTGTGTGTGTGTGTGTGTGTGTGTGTGTGTGTATATATATATATATATTAGGGTTGTGCAGATAAATCGTGAAATAACTTATCACCCATAGTGACTAATAAAATAATTAGACATAAAGACTAATCACTTAACTTATAACGCACAAGTTTGCTCTGCCGACTTATTATTTTCATGCACACCGCTCTATAATGTGATGCATGCAAAATACATAGTTTCGGCCGTTACAAAGTTTCCATCCATAAACAGACGTACATCGTCTGCAGATATAAGGTATTTTATTGCACTTTAACAAGTACGCCCAAGTAATCTGAACGACCTATATATGTGCAATATTTTAAACAAGCCCTCACTAACTGAGTTTAATGCCACAGTTATGTCAGAATGCATCTCATTCTTGTTTCTGTGGCGGTGCGTCGGTCTCGTCTTGAGGCGTGATGTCCAGAGCGATGTATGACTGCATCAGTTCAATTCAACTTTACTTCAAATATATGAATACCTGTTTTTAATACTTTATATTTAACGTGTTCGTTTATGTCCAATAGTAGTGTTAAACTGTTGGACTTTAAATTAAATCTACTATTAATTTTCACCATTGACTGATTTTGCAGAACATTTAGACTGATAATTTCCGTGCGCAGATGCGGCAAATTTGTCAAAGGACGCTCGATATGACAGTTGGGTCAGATTATATATGAACTAGCTGTTTTAAATACAGTATTTTTATATTTAACGTTACTTTTTCAGTTACTTATTGGTGATTCCATAGTCTCTCGCGCGCACCTGCTCAGTTTAAAACACCAAATAGCTATGCTATGACAGGAAAAAAGAGTCTCTTGCTCCACCCATGAACGATAATATCGTGTATCATCGATCTCACGAGCTGACCCAACATTAATATATATATATGTGTGTGTGTGTGTGTGTGTGTGTGTGTGTGTGTGTGTGTGTGTGTGGATGTATATATATGTATGTACAGGTGCATCTAAAAAAAAAAATGTATATCGTGAAAAAGTTTGTAACAAACATTTTTTTATTTTTATTTAGATGATTAGTTTACATATACTTTTACACACACACACAAACATATAAATATATATATATATATAATAACTAATTTAACACATCTTGCTTGACAACCCTTTTTTTTCAAGAAAATGCTTTAAGAACAATTTATTTGTTCTTTAACATTTGTCACAAAAAAAAAAATATTTTGGACATTCTAGAATGATTTCTGAAAAGTCATGTTGCCTGACAGATATCAGTCAAAAGCTAATTGTGACATTTAATATCAGTAGTTTGTTTCAAAGATATTGTGAGGGGAACTATCAGTTCCATCTTCATCTAACGTGTTCTCCGTTCTCAGGTCTAAAACTCCTCCCCGTCACTGCCGCAGCCCATCCCCTCCCTCCCGACAGCACCACTCCCCATCTTCACGCTCTGGCTCCTCAGCCCAGAGACACTCCCCATCTCCTCCCCACAGACAGGGTTCTGTCTCTCCTCTTTACCATGGCCTTCCTCCTCCATCTTCATCTTCACCACCTCCCACTCAGTCCTCGCGCTGCTCCCGGTCCCCGCTCACCCCACAGAGAGATCCTTCTCCAACACCCGCTCCTCGCAGGTCCAGCCCCAGCCCCAGCCCCAGTGCCCGTCACCGCTCCCAGGGTAGAGAAAGAGAGAGGGGGAGATCAGAGCGGGACAAGAGTCCTGCACTGCAAGAGAGACGGCATGAGCGCAGAGACGGTGAGAGACACACATCACAGAGTAAATACTGAGAAGGGCTAAAGCATGTCTTGAACATTGTTACGTAAAGAACTTAAATGGATTTAGAAAATTAAGACAAAAGAAAACCGTAAGTGTGCTGGAATTTGTGTTCGGTATCAGTGATTAGTAAAGCCCAACTTCTTTGATTTGATTTGATTGATCTTAAAATTTCTAAATATCGAGAGGGACATGTCCCACCATGTCTGTTTTAAACCAATTTTTTAATACATTAAAACACTCTGTTAGAGACTCGTTCAGACTTAAAACTGAGTCTTCGCTGACCCACCTATGACACATTTTTTAGGTTCATGACATGCATAATTCAGTTTGACTGGTTTTTCATATGACAATAGTACAAATACTGTTCAAAACTCTGTTTTTAATTTGTACTTTATTTTTACTTTAAATTTTAAATTTTTTACTTTTACTATTACTTTTTAAAGATGTGTTTTGTTTTGTTATCAATGTTGAAAACCGTTGTGCTGTTTTATATTTTGTGGAAACAATAATACATTTTTCTGGATTCTTTGATTCAATTTAATAAATCCTTGCAGTATGAAATTAATAACTTCTTCCAAAAAAAACAAAAAACTCACTGACCCCACACTAGTGCACATACATAATATAGTTTTGTTGTAATAAATGAGTAGTGGTGTTATTAAAAAGTAGTAGTTTAGGTGTTGGAACTACAGCTAGACTTCACATTTATTTTTTAATTGTTATGTAGCCCTGTATGGGTGTTGTGTTTGGTTTCCACCATACTTATGGCCGTGTGCTAGAGTCCTGCACGGGTTCGGGTAAATTTGGCTGAAACGGGTGAAAAATATCCAACTGTGTCGGATACGGGTGCGGGTCGGGTCGGGTCGGACACAGGGGAAACAAAACACAGGTTCAAAACAGTCACGTGCAAACGTAAAAGTAGGCCTACGTTCCACTTTAAAAAAAATAAAAAAAATAAATAAAAATCACATCCGCGCGAACAGCTGCATGAGTCATTAGTAAACAGACGTAAAAGACCAGCCAGCTGTTTTTTTTTCCGTATATATATGTATATGTATATGTGTATATATATATATATATATATATATATATATATATATATATACTAGGGGTGTAACGATACGCGTATTCGTATTGAACCGTTCGGTACGCGGTACGCATTATGTACCAATCGGTTTGTTGGACTAATTAATTATATTTGAAAAAATAAATAAAAATTGTGAAATATAATGATATGCGTTCAACAAGGTAGCCCAATAACCTAAACGACGTAACTGGCAGTGCCCCTGACACCCACGAAGAAGAAAAAAAACCCACTTATATTTATAACTTATATGTTTATGTTAGGCTACTCAGTCAGGCGCTCGCTCACTCAGTACACGCTGAAGGTTCCCTGCAAAATGGCCAATGCGTTTAACAGACCAGAAATAGAAGATCCTCCAATAACCAACAGGTCTGGTGTTTGGGTGCACTTTACCAATCGATTTACCACCCCTAATATATATATATATATATATATATATATAATCTGAATTAAAATGTGTTTGATTTAAGCCTATTTCAAAATTTGTGTCATAAAATTATATTGCGCATACAGCTCAACTAACGCGATCGTTATAAAGGTGTTTAAACAACAATACACTTCCACTTGCATGTATTTGACAATCGGAATATCAGATATTTCATTCCATAGCTAACACATTTGTGAATATGGGCCTAATCTAGGCTATCCAGTTTATTTATTTATTTTTTTTTTTTTATTGCATCTGAAAACGACTTTGTGCAGCTCATTCAAATGCGCGCTCTGCCGCAGATCCGCCTCTCGCGATGCTCAGCTGTGAACGATTTTAAAATGGGTGCGTTCGACTTGAAGCACAACCTCAGACGGTGGTATTATTCGCTCTGTTGTTCTGTTTTCTTTCAGGATCAAAAATACAACAAATGAAAGTGTTTATCTGTATTTCCGACTGATGAGAACTATGCATATACATTCATAAATCAGTCAATTTTGTATTTTATTATGAGATATTTTATTCTAATGTGATCAGTGACTCAAGCACTGATGGACCAAAGAGCACGTATTTCGACATTTGCAGTAAAAACGTGAAATATAAATTCTCCGAAAATGCATTTAATACCAATATATTGAAATTTCTGTTTATATACTCCATTAATAAAGGAGTCCAGACATATGAAAAATATCAGTCCACATGCGTTTTATATTTTATATGAGGGAAATAGACATGCATCCATGCGTGACACAAAAAAATATGTAACTTTTAGGTAGCAAAATATTTTTTAGTAATTCTGTCAATTACACTAAGGTTATTAGCTACATTGTCTGCTATATATTTGCTTCTTATTTATTAAATAAGGGCAATTGATTGATAAAACACTGATCAAAATTAAGATAAAATGTATAAAAAACGAATATCTTTTAAAAAGAGTTTTCCATAAATAACTTCTGAATGACCTGCCAATAAAATTCGAAAAAAAGTGTCTCTAATGTGATTGGCTTAACTGATTTGATTGCGGGTGTGGGTCGGGTGTCGGTTCTATTTGAAACGGGTCGGGTCGGGTGCGGATTTGAATTAGTGCTGCTGTCTGAAAACGGGTGGGTGGGCGGGTGTGGATTTACAAAATTGGACCCGTGCAGTTCTCTGCCGTGTGCAGCTATTGAATAATTGACTTTTAAATCTGCTCTCTTAATATCCTCTCTGCCCTTAGAGAGCCGCGGGAAGCGTGAGAAAGACAGCAGCCGTGACGAGCGAGACTATGAGGTCGAGCAGAGCTCCTCTCGAGATGACCGCGATGCAAAGGATGGCCGAGACCGGCGCATTGAACGGGATAGAAGAGATGTCCGGGAAGAGCGCCAGCACCGCGGGGAGCTCAAAGACACTCGGGATACCCGTGCAGGAGAAACACGAGACCGCTCCGGACGAGAATCCCTGGAGCACAGAGAGAGAGACCGAGACCGGGACCGGGAGAGAGAAAGAGAGAGAGAACGAAGCGAAACCCATAGAAAGGAGGAAATGACACCCCAGGAGGAAAGGAATTATGGAAGAGGACATGGAAGGGAGGAATTGAGAAATGACAGTAGAGTGGACAACAGGAATGAGTCTCGAGCTGAAAGAACAGGAAGAGGAAGGGGCCGAGGGGATGCCACAGTCAAAGGTGAGAAGATAACGATGAGCTTCATCCAAAAAAGGCTATCACAATATTATTCAAATTTCACTACTCATGGTCAAACAAATTCACAGAAACAATATTAATGCAATTATCTATGGCAAGTAGAGGAATAATGATATCAGTCAAATTCATCTTGAACTTTTAGTTTGTGTTTTCGTTTTTTTTGAGGAGGATTACAATAATATTAGAGCTTGAAACAAATATTGTGAATTTTTTAAAGCAAATTTTGTGTTTCAGGTTCTGCTCGTGCTGGTAGAGCGTCACAGGCTGACACTTGCAGTGCGAGTGGGCATGACAGCTGGGAGTCCCGCAGCAGTGGTCTCAGAGAGAGGAGCTCAGAGAGAAACACTGATCGTGATCGCTACAATAATGACAGACCGAGAGGAGAACAGCCCAGAGATGAACGACGGGGAGGACATGCAGAGAGAGACCGCCGTGACTACAGAGAAAGAGGTGACTGATGAGCAACAGATGTTCAACCTCAGTGGCTCTAGAGTAGCCCTCAACATTGATCACCTGTGCGTTAACCAATCATGTTAGCCTTGATGCCATTAAATTACTGTCAGAGATTTTAAATGAGATTTGTGACATGCTCATGTAGCTCCGAGTATAGAAAGGGTGTTCAAGCTCCTAGTCACTATGACTTGTTTGTGATGGTTCAAGTCTTCTGAAGCCATTCAGTAGCTTTGTCCAAGAAACAGACAGAAATGTACGTTGTTTCAGGAAACTTTAAACGGGGTGCACAAGTCTGTGAACAATTAGTTTCACATCACAGGACATGGAGAACAAGTTTTGGTGTTATTGATCTGTTTTTGTTCAACAGAACAAAGAGCGCCTTCTCCTGTCCGCCAGCAAAACCGCAGTGAGCACCTCGATCGTGAAGAGAGAAGAGATGATCGAAGGAGTGATCGGGCAGATGACAGACGAGATGACCGGACCCGTGAGAGAGAGAAGGACAGGGAGAGAGAAAGAGAGAAGGAGAGGGAGAGAGAGAGGGAGAAAGAACGGGAAAGGGAGGCTGAAAGAGAGCGGGAAAGAGTCCGGGAGAGGGAGCAGGAGAGAGAGAGGGAAAGAGAGCGAGAGAGGGAGAGGGAGGAGCGAGAAAGAGAGAGGGAAAGAGAAAGAGAAAGAGAGGAGCGGGAAAGGGAGCGAGAAGAGCAGGAGAAAGAAAGGGAACGAGAGAGGAAGGAGAGGGAACGGGAAAGGGAGCAGAGAGAGAGAGAACGGCAGAGGGAGTGGGATGAGAGAGAAAAAGAGAGGGAAGAGAGACGAAAAAAAAAAGATGATTCGAGAGATGACCGCTCCGCTCGAGATGCTCATGAAGAGAGAAAGAACACGTAAGTGCTGCAGTGTTGTTGGTCAATCTTTCTTTAATTTAAATGTGTCTGTTTTGAGTACATTATGAAATAAAACAAAAAGTAAATCATTTCTAAAACTGAAGTCATTTTTCATTCTGCAACTGAATTTAGACATCACAGCATTGCAATGTACAGTAGGCAATAGTGTTTTCAATCATTTGAAAGAATAACTTTAAAGCACTGAGCAATTAACTCCAAAGTTAATTGAAATTTAACTTGAAAATATTCCCATTACCATTACACATCATCATACGTTGTCTAGCTCCTACAAAACACACACATATACTGGTGTGCATTAGAGTATTTATAAGGTTACAAAAGATTTCTATTTCAAATAAATGCTGTTCTTTAAAACTTGTTTTTCATCAAAGATTCATACATTATTTTTATATCAGTTTCCACAAAAACATGAAGCAGCACAACTGTTTTCAACATTGCTGATAATAACTGTTTCGCAAATAAACATATTAGAATGATTTCACTCAAGATTATGTGACACTGAAGACTGGAGTAATGACCATTAAAAATTCAGCTTTACATCACAGGAATAACATTCACATAAAAAAAATATAATTGTAATTATATTTCACAATATTACTTTTTTTACTGTATTTTTGATCAAATAAATGCAGCTTGGACAAGTACTAGAGACTTCTTTCAAAAACATGAAATTTAACAGACCAGAAATGGAACGCTTGTGTGTGTGTGTTATAAAAAGTTTGACATTAGACATTTTTTCAGTTGTTCAACAATGTTTACCTTTCACTTTGTTTGCAGTCGTAAGAGACGTGCTGAGAACACTCCCAGTCCACGACCGTCTCCTAAAAGAGGGCGAGATGTGAGCCCTGCAGACAGTGACAGTTACAACAGGACGGAGGAGAAAGGTAGGAGTTCAACTGAGTCAAGTGCAAGGTTATGTTTACACTCCGTAGCACTCCTCATAGATTTATTTGTTCACACATGTAGAATATTTGGATGTAACCTGTATGGTTTTGTTTCAGGTGATAAGCACCGACTGTTGAGTCAAGTGGTTCGTCCTCAAGAAACGGTCCGCTCTCCTGTCCGCTCTCCTGTCCGCTCTCCTGTCCGCTCACCTGCCCGCTCCTTTACTGATGATAAACACAAGCGCTGGAAAGATGAGGATAAAAAAGAAAGCCGTGGCCGAAATGAGGAGGTGGATTCTCGCGGTGAGAGAGCAACAGGAAGAGGAACAGAGCGACATGGAGAACATACTCCAGACATTTCTGCTACAGGCATTTCTGAGTCCAGAAGAGGAAAAGAGCAGAGGGACATCCCTACTGCCGCGCTTACTCCTCCTCCTCTTTCTGTAGACTCTTTATTAGCTGTTCATGAAGAGGGGAAGAAAAAGACTAAATCTCAGAAGAAAATTCTGAAGAAGAACCGTAAAGAGGAGGAATCTGGCGGAGGGGACCGTAGTAACCCTGAACCCCCGTCCTCCTCCTCTATAGCTGAAGCCCCCCAGGCTCTCCTCTCACCTCGCAAGACAGCCAAGAAGAAGGTCTTAGAAAGGAAGCGCAAGCGCTCACAAGGTCCTGAGTCAGATGTTTCTGAGGACGAGTTGGTTGCCCAGCATCCCCTTACTAAGAGGCGACGAGGTCCACGCACTCCTCCGCCAGTCAGCAAGGAGGACCTTCCCTCCCAGAGGGCTTTAACGGCTGGACAGAGTTCCCTCTCTGCTAAAATAGATGCCAACTTCAGCGACTGGTCTGACGAGGATGTACCAGAGCGAGGCGAGACCTCCTCTGCCTCCCTGCAATCTAATAGGCCTCCGGAGCGGCTGCTTCCCTCTGAACGTGCCCCTAGAAGGGGTGCACGCGGTGGCGGTCGGGACCGTTCGGACCCCCCAATCGCCCCCCTGCTCCCTGACCCTCCAATGCTGATACAGTCTCTTCCTTTACAACCGTTACTGCCGCAACACATGCTGCGTAAACCTCAGCAAGCAGACATGCAGCAGCGCAGCAACCAAAGCCGCGCTCCTTCGAGAAGACTACGCTCGCCCTCCAATGAGACTGCCCACCGCGATGAAGGTCCTCAGGGACTCAGGACCCGCAGAGGACTCATGCAAGGTGGCAATATTCGAGAGAGAGAGCGAGAGAGGGAACGGGACAGAGAGTGGGAACGAGAGAGGGAGAGAGAGCGGGACAGGGCAGTGGCCAGTGAACAGATGGGAGGAGAGAGGATGTCGAGGATTGATCAGCTCCGCAGAGGAGAACCCAGTCGAAGTACTTCCTCAGGTGAGACCCCTCATCAAAGCTTGGAGTTTCAAAGAAACGTTTTGTAGTATTGTTGAGATATATTATTTTATATTACTTTTATGTTTAATGGCGTATATAAGAATTAATGATAATAATGCTGTACTTGTACATATGGGTACAGTCATTTTACACACTTCTAAAACTGTTGCAACAGAGATGGAAATAAAAATGTGTTATTTTCCATCTTTGTTGCCACAGTTTTGCAAGTGCCTTTTTCTGTTCTTAAGAAGGGGGTGTCCCAATACATAGTGTATGTACAAATCATTGGTGTTTGGTGATTAGTTTTTGGCTGAAGGTCTGCATTTAAAGTCACACCAGAGGTGTTCAGCTGGGATCAGGACTTGGCTTTCTGCAGACTCAAGTTCTTCCACACTGACTGAATCAATCATTTCTTTTTTAATCTTGCCTTCTACACAGAGGCACTGTCATGTTAGAATAGAAAAGGGTTCTGCCCAAACTGTTGCTATAAAATTAGCAACACGCAATTCCCTAGAACATTATTAAATGCTTAAACATTAAGATTTGTGCTCACGGAAACATCCAAGACAGAAAAAGGATTCGAAATTAAACCTATATTTGTGTTTTGACTCTGGTGCTCTGGATAATGTGTTGAATAATTCCTGAGCAGTTGTTATTGTCACATTTTTTTGTAACTTGTAATGTTCAAGTTTTGAATTATTCATAACAAACTTTTATTGACTTCCACAGACCGGCAGGACTCCCGGAGTCACAGTTCTCGTCGTAGTTCACCAGAGTCTGAGCGCCAGGCTCGCTCCAGAGCCGGCTCCTACGAGAGCCGCGAGCGAGACCGGGAGCGAGATCGGGATCAGTTGGATCGAGAGCGTGAGAAAAAGGATCCCCGTCTGATGCAAAACCAACAAGCTCCACAGCGAGACTGGGACCTAGAACCCCGTGAGTGGGGTGGGCGGGGCAGAGAGCCCCTCCTCCGTGGCAACCGTGAGCCAGTTAGAGAGAGAGACTTGCGGGAGATGCGTGAAAGGGAACGACCCTTACCTGAAGGGCTGCTGGCACATGAGCGAATGGATCGTGAGCGTGGTGAAAGGGACCGTGAACGGGAAAGGATGCTTCTGTTTGACCCTCAGGCTCACAGGGAACCAAAGAGCAGATCTGAAACTAAGATGGAGAGGGGAGAGTATGTGCCGCTGTTGCCCAGAGAAGCCCTAATGGATGTAGAGAAGCCAACAGACAACTCACAGCTGCAAGGGGAAGCATCTGAACCGAAAATGGACAGTCTTGATGGTAGGACTTTATTCTCGACAGTTCTCAAACTGTTGCCTGATGTGTGTGAAGATTTTGTTTCAGTTTACTGTGATTTGTTCTGTCTCTCAGAAGAGGAGGATGGAAAGGGGGATGATGCGCAGTCTGCTGTCTCAGGTGGTGAGGAGTATGAGCCAATCAGTGATGATGAACTGGACGAGATTCTGGCTGACAGTCAAAAGAGGGACGAACAGCAAGATGATGAAAAGATTTCTGGTACATAACACTATTTAAAGCAGGATCCCATGAAAACCCATTTAGCCCACAATCAAATGGCCTGCCAGTCTTATTTTTCCCACCAAAATTTCACAGTAAACTGAAAATATTCTTGCACTTCTTATAATAATATAGGATCTGTTACTTTGTGTTTTGCACCATTGCTTTGGCAAAACATCTGTTAATCAAACTAAAATTGAAATCTTGATATTGGCTTAGAGCGCTTATAAAACTGATATTTAAAAAGGCTATGATTTAAATATAAAGTCAGTTCTGCAGTAAATACAAGGAACTCCATCTCTGCATCTCCGGCTTGCAGATTTGATATGAAGGAAAACATACATATTGTAATTTGACTACTGTAAAATAATATACTTACAATGAAAGGGCACCTTTTATACCCCATTTTACAAGATGTAATATTGATCTTGGGTGTCCCCAGGGTGTTTGTGAGGTTTCTGCCCATAATACCCAACAGATCATTTATTATAGCAGCTAGCTGGAAAATGTCATTTTTGGGGTGTGTCTAAAAATGAGCTGCTTTGGAGTGTATCTCTTTAAAGCCAAAGGAGCCTCATATTCCCGCCCCGTCTCTACAAGAGGGTGAAGTCGTGTATACATCTCTCTGCATTGCCCATCTACAGCAGTAAACAGACAGTAGAAGCAACATAACTGAGAGCGAGAGAACCGTTGTTTAGCTGTACATATGGGCAGCCAAATGCACTGAAAGTGGGACGAAACGGCACAGTGTTACTGAACTCGCATCACGATAACCTGTCATTGGCGGATCAATTGACCGAGCCATGCTACCGAACGAATCTCACGCTATGAACGCCGTAAACTAATCTTACATGCGTGCAGCTGATCAGGTAAAAAAATACTTAATGTACACACACAAATATGGTTAAAGCGTTAAGCGCTATAACAACATGACATTCACAAAGTATTAAACGTCTAGAGTGATATATGTATTTAGGTAGATTTTTAGGCACATTACCTTAAAACATGAAAGGAGTCCACAGTGTCGCCAGCAGCTCAGATTTGGGGAGAAAATTAAGACTCTTATGTTCACTCTTGCATCCAAACACAGAGCATCGGGATTGCTTGAGAGACTTTGTTGATGTCACAGCTGCTCAAGGGCAGAGAAAATAGCTGACCGTGTACAACCGCTGAGTGCAGAAACTGTAGCAATGCAGGGCTGTCAATCAACCCCCGTGGTCCGGCCCTATGCAGTGTGACGTCACACAGCATGAAAATCAAAACAGCAGGCCTAGAGAGACTGACTTGGTTTAAAGGGGATTAAAAAATGAGGAGTGGGTGGATTTTTATCACTGTAGGGTGGTTGTGTTCACACACTGCCAACACACATTTATGTCCAAACACCATGTAAAAGTGGATTTTGCATAATGGGTGCCCTTTAATAGCAACAACAATATGGACTAATTCCACTTTTCTAATAAATGAAAAGACTTCTTTACTACTCCATTCAAAAGCTCTTAGTTTGGATGTCCTAACTTTGCTATCACAATGCACAAGATTGATGCATTTAAATTTTTAAATGCACACAATGTTCTTCTTGGGGAGCATAACTTAGATGGGCTGAGGTCTACCCACCATTGTCTCACAAAATCAGAATAGGAATAAAAACCTGTCTATATATATCATTCCTGAAACATTGTTAAATCAGGTCAAGAACACTTCACGTGTCCGAGGTGATAAATGCAGCAACTAAATTTTTACGGAATTATACACACACTAACAAAGACATACGCAGAAATGTATTCATAGTCTTAAAATTCCTCTCTCCCATATTCCAGTTGTTAATAATATGCCATTTGCGTGTTCTGTTTCAGGGCCTCTAGATGTGATTGATGTAGATTGGTCCAGTTTGATGCCCAAGCAAAAACAGGAGCCTAGAACTCCTGGGGCAGCGCTGCTCCGATTCACCCCGGGGGCTGTATTGCTCAGAGCAGGGGTGTCCAGACGCTTAGCTGGGCCTCAGCTCCTTGCCAGAGTTAAAGAAGTGTGTTCCAGAGAGTTGGAAGACCCTAAAGGTAAATGTGCAAATCTATAAACAAGTATAAGGGTCAATTTTGGGGATGGGCTTTTTTGAAGGAGGAAGTGTTATCTTGGATTAAGGACTCATATTTTAGCCTAAGAATGGTTTGAAGATAAAAACATCTTAATATTGGATTTGTTTCTTAGAAACACACATCTTTTGCCTTCACAAGACGTGAGAACATTTTCAGCAAAGTTTCATTACAAATTAGTGTCTACATATTACATCTATTATATCAGAATTTTTTTTATTTTTTGGTGATCAGTGTAGTTATACAAACATGTTTGGTTAACACGTGACTGGAATCTCATATTTATCCACAGATGCTGATAAACTCTTGGAGCATGATCTGGGTGCTCTGAACATGGCTGCATACAACAGGAGAATGGAGAGGGCCAACCTACTGAGGAGCCTGGGCCCTTGCTGCAAGGCACTGTGTGCTCGCAGAGACATTGCCGTACGCAGACAGCTCCTGAAAAACGACAAGGTGCTTTTATGGTCTTCAATCACAGGCACTGCTTTTGTATAATATTCTGGAATGTGATTAGCTGCCTGAGAAATGTTTACCAGATGTTGGTATTAACAAAAGAAATCTACACAGATAAAGACATCTTAATATTACAATTCATTAAAAATGTATGTATAATAAAGTGGAATGAAACGGGAAGAAAGAATTGAATACACTAATAAAAATCGAGTACTGCTTGGTCAGGCAAGACAAGACAGCAGCTGATTTTCAAGTGGTTCAGGGGAACTATTTCGAGTTATTTTCTGTTAATTTCCAGTCCATTCTAGGGCTGTGCGATTAATAAAAATCATCATAAAATCACGATTTGAGCGTGCGCGGTTTCTAAAGCGTTTCTATAGCACGATTTTCCGCGGTCCTGATCTCCCACAGTATGCTATCCAATCCAATCAGAATGCAGCGCCTAGCGCGAGAACAGAACGGACTGGGCATATGCCTAACTCCAGGTTCACCCACTGTCTGTAATGCGCCTTTTTTCCGAGCCCATGTTAACGGATCAGAGCATTCACACTGCACGTGGTGAAAGGCTAGAAATAAAAAATAAAAAAGCAAGCACGTCTGGTTTTGTGACCGAGCAATGGAAATCTGCGTGTAAACATAGAGATTTGCGCTCGTGCATTATTTTAATGTGCTTTTTGCATTAAATTAATGCGCTCTCACTCCTGCTTCTGCACCACATAGACATACTGTAAACACACTGCAAACAGAGTATGCGTGAACCTGTATAATGTATAACAAATCTATTTCACACCTGAGGCAACGCTACAATCAATGAGCTCTATAAACAATACATGGCAAAAAAGAAAAAAGTCCCTGAACACAGGATTTATTTATTTATATTTCTTTGGCAAGTCTAGAAATTTTGTTATACCTTTACTATAGTGAGTTATTTTGACTTTTGTCTGTTCTAGAGACGTTACAACTTTTTGATAAAGCACTAATTGGTTTTCTTTTGGAAATCTGTTTCAAATAAATCCTGAATGCATTTATGACTGTAAAGCATATCGGTGTGTCAAATTTGTGATTAAAATCGAAATCACAAAATTGATCAAAGATATCGCGAATTTTTGTTTTGTTTTTTTTTGTCCATATCGCACAGCCCTAGTCCATTAGATAAATTCAGTTAACAATCTAGCTTCTGAGTACTAAGTTATTAACCCAACAACAATAGCGGGGTCAAATTTTTTTGTAGTGGGCCGCACAAACATATGTGTTTGGTTGTGTGGGCCGTGAGTTGAAAAATGTTGGGAACCACTGCTTTAGAGTATCATTTAATAAAAAAATAAAAACATTAAAGGGATAATGCACACACAAAATTTTAATTCAATCATTTACTCACCTTCATGTTGATTCAGACCTTTCTTTTGTGGAACATAAATGGTATTCTGAAGACTTTTGGTAACAAAGCTGTTTTGGTTACAAATGACTTTCATTGTATGAACACAAAAATTTGATATTTCTCAAATTATCTTTTTATGTTCCATAGTTTATGTTAGGCCGTAATGTTAGCCTAAATGTTTGTTGTCAAACAATTAATTGCGATTATTAAAATGTTATGTTTATATATTACATATATTTATATATAATATAAAATAGAATTATATAAATGTATATACATGTAAATATTTTCATATTCAAATATAATAAACAGTACACACACACATTATGCACATAAAAATGTTTATTCTGGATGAGATTAATCGTTTGACGACACAAATAAATGAATATATTGCACCAGGGCTGCAATTATTTACTCAAAAACGGTAAGCACAGTAATATTTTGAAATATTACAATTTAAAATAACTGTTAATGTAACTGTTTCAAGCTAAATTTTCAGCAGCCATTACTCCACTCTTCAGTGTCACATGACCCTCAATGATTTGCTGTTCAAGAAACATTTCAATTCATCATCACTGTTGAAAACAGCTGCTTCATATATTTGTAGAAATTATAAATTCAACTCATTTTTAGGCTTTTATTTGAAATATTTTTGTTAAAGTCTTTATCACTTTTGACCTGTCTAGTGCATCAGTTTCTATTGTATTAAGTATTAATTTCTTACAAAAAAAAGAATGCGTGGAGTGATATTTTTCTAGAATGTATTAGACTGCTGTATATTTAAGTAATATTTTTGTACTTATTTCATTTAAATTATTTTAGTAAGGTATACTTGATTCAGTATTTGGTTTAATGCTTCTGTTTTCCTCATCGTGTAGGGCACAACCAAGCAGATCTACACCAGCACTCCGGTGGTAGACAATGAACTTATGCAATGCAGTTTACGTCTCTTTAAAAAGAAACTGGCCTCCAGCCTGTCCAGTGGACAGAAGACTGATGCAGCCCAACACCTGAGCACACCAGCAGAGCTGTGCGTCTCCTGATTGTGCTCAGTGAGTACAGTCTGAAAGTCCTGATCACACATCACTGCGGATGAAGGATTGCTGCCCTAAACCTCAGAAGAAATGCAGAGACTGGACATACTAGCCTGTGGAGATGCGGTCTAAAGTTTCCCAACCCTTCAACTTTAAACCAGAAGTGTGATAACCATACTGCACAAGGACTTTGTCATTTACATTTGTTTTAGAGAAGATTTTTTGTAAAATCAGAGGTGTGAACAATGGTTGCTGAATGTTTGTAGGATATACAATGGGTGCTGAAGATATACATACAAATGACTGTATTTGTTATGTGTATCTAACTTCTGTTCCCCTTGTTTTTCAGTTTTGTTTTAAGATATTTGTGTTTAGTCTCAGCACTCTTGTTCGAAGTGATTCCCTGTTTTATTAAAACATGATTCAACAAAAAAAAAAAGGATGTTTAGTGTATCAACCTTGTTGCTTTAAAGTGGTATCTGTATTATAAACCTATAAAAATGTATTACGGAAACAGGATGTTGTTTTATTACATCCGTACTACGTGTAAATAAAATAAAAGGTTAAGGTTTACATTAGTAGTGAACATGTAAGTGGGGTTATTCAAATAATGGTTACGTCAAAAATAGGAGCCAAATGAGAGATACAAGTAGTTTTAATTTAAAAAGCACATAATTTTCTAGATTTGATGTTTCCATTGTCTTCCGCGTTGAAGTCCACCACAATCCCATCATGCTGTTCGCGTCGGATGACGTGTCTGAGGAGTCAGATGCTGCTACGCAGGCAGCAGTTTCGCTAGCGCTCGTGTCTGGATATCACCAAATGTTTGAATTCTGACACGCAGATCTACATTTCACGCATGTAAATACATCTAACGTTACCGAATCCTTAACTAGTCGGTCGAGGCAAAATGGTCGTGTTCCACCGTGTCCGTGTTGTATTTGTGTTGCTGTTTGTGTGCGGGTCTCTGCGAGACGCGCTGAGTTTCTATCTTCCTGGTTTGGCCCCGGTGAGCTTCTGCGAGAAAGAAGAGAGCGACAAAAACAGCGACGTGCCAGACTGCAAGGTAAATGTTCATGTTAATGCGCATAATACACAATTTCATTAAAATATTTGAGTTGTGTCGTGTTTCTCTGCAGTAAGGTATCTATGCTGCGTGCTGCTAGCTTGAAATGCTATTGCTGGGTGTCAGTTGTGGAAACGCTGTCGTCTTGATAAAGATTACGGCTAAACCTGCTTCTATTGTCGCTTTCAAAAACTTTGTATTTTCTATAAAACTGACTTTCGCATGTCTGGGAACCTGCAAGTGTAACATGTTCTGTTCATTCACATGTCCCTCTCAAACTGGACATTGACTGTAAAGAAATAACTTATTTTCCTTAGAAATAAAATAACGTATTCATTTGCTAAACCGGTTTTGCTCCCAAACTGCGTCTGTTATACCGAACACTAAAGGAGACGTTAGGAATAATATCAGGGACTGACAGCTTCAGTCCTTATTCAGTTTTCATTGTATTATTACCGAGATAAAGCAGCGTGAGCGCACGATTAATAATTAAAAGTACCTTTTATATGCATGGTTATTAATAAAAGTGGTTCACGAATGAATTTGATAAATCACATTGACAAGTTCTAAATTGTCACGACGTCATATATTTTTTTTTTTAATTGTGCAGTGTATTCATATGTGTAATATGATCAGTATATCTCTGTACGCGAGGGGAATAGCTGGTAATTGATGACATGTAAACTGGTTCAACAGGTGTGACATGTTTTCCCTTTTATTTACATATTCTCATGTGGGGCTGGACCATTATACTCCGTTAACAAGCATGCATATGCAAATATATGTTGAGCAATATACTTGATTGCTTGAAACTGTGCCAAATTTCATACTATCATCATCCTCAAGTGAGTTTCTGAAACATTTGAACTGTTTCCACATATCTAATCCTATACATTATATAATAATAATTTACTGTAGTAGCCATGACGTTTTTGTTGGGAACTATGGTTTACATTGTAGTAGGTTTTCCAAGCCCTTTGTTGTAATTATTTATAAAGTTTTTTTTTAAAGATACCCTCACATGAATAATTATAAACTTAAAAGAGTGACCTTTTTTACACACAGAAAGGATTACGGTTAACATAACAACTTGCTATAACCTTTGATGCTTCTCTTTTTGACAGTCAACAATTGAGCTGTTTGTGAACAGGCTGGATTCTGTGGAGTCTGTTTTGCCCTATGAATACACAGCGTGAGTATAAAGTATACTATATGTTATAGTACTTATTCACTATTGATTTTTATTGGTAACTATTATTAGTTATTTTTTATAAAAAATTTGTTATATGCCTTTGTCAGTTTTATTAGTTTATTATTTCTTTTAAAAAAATCTATTTGGGTTTATTTTTATTGCAGTTTTAGTCATTTTAGTAGTTTGACTTATTTTATTTAAATTAGTGACCGAAGCAAAGTTTCTCATTTGTTTTTACATTTTTATATTTCGTATTATTTTTATTTTTTTCATATACATATATATACATACATATACGTATATATATATATATATATATATATATATATATATACATATATATATATATATATATATATATATATATATATATACATACATATACATATGTATGTATAGTATAAATATTTAAGTTTGTTTGGGCTTCATTTAAATGACTAAAAACCACTTTTAATTGTTTTGACTGTAATGGACAATGCTGAAGAAACTGCCCTTTTAACATGGTTTTGCTCAAGATATGCTATGCTTTTACATGGTTAATCAGTTTTGCTTTAGTTACTCTTTGAGTGAAAACCTGAGGAGAATGAAATGTAGCGAGGGTGTCGCAGATACACCAGAGGGACGCTGGAGAGGGAGGGGAGGAAAGTTTGAATGTAGAGACTTGTGCTCAGACGGTCTACACACTGAGGAGGGAGTGCTGTTATGTGAACACAGAGGCCTTTCAGTCACACCACCCGCTGTATAATCGAATGGAGGCAGGAATGGCATAGTCTTCCTCACAATACATTCAATATGACATAAGCTTTGCATTATTAATCTGCCTTGCACTTACTGTGTGCTCAAGCTCCCAAGGGTGTTGTATCTCAATTAACATGAGACACAGATGGCAGTTTTCTTTAAAAAAAAATGCATCCAAAACAACAAATGTAAAAATGTTTTGCTCAAGGAAACTAGGCAGAAGTCTTCTTGTCTGGTATTTAATAAAACCATAATCTCTTGGGCTACCTGCAAGTGTAATCAATTAGATAAATATATTGTGTGTTTATAAGGAATAATGTACTGGTGGTTAGCCATTAAAAACAAAATCAATCCTCTTTGCGCCGCCTTCCGTTGTTTTGTACTTCAGAGCTTGTTTTAATTGGGGACTCTTGAGCTTTCAGCCATTTATCAAAGGTTTTCTGCCCATCATATATATAGTACATTTAAAGAGAGAGTTCTCACCCTCATGTTATTCCAAACCTGTATACATTTCTTTCTTCTGGAGAGCACAAAATAATATATAAAAAAAAATGTGACCCAGGACCACAAAAAAATGAGAAATTGAGATTTATACATCATCTGAAAGAAAAAAAACACACACAAGAAATTGCAATTTATTTGTAATCTAAATGCTGAATAATTAAGCGCTCTATCAATGTATGGTTTGTTAGGGCAATATTTGGTTGAGATACAACTATTTGAAAATCTAGAATCCAAGGGTAAAAAAAATAAAATAAGACCGTTGATCAATCTATCAGTGTTGTAATGTAAATGGATGGGAATCACGGCTAAAACATGCAATAAAACATACACAAACAAAACTTAGTTAAACCCTGCGGTTCTTGATGATACATTGATGTGTAAAGACACAAAACGATCGGTCTGTGCAAGAAACCCGGGAAGTCACATGTAGGGGAAAATAAATAAATCAGTGCCGATGGTTTTGCATCTGTTCCCTCAGTTTAACAAATCGTGTCAACGGATTAATGAACCATACTCACGAATTTCCAAACCGTGCACTCAGTTTTTGGAAACAGTGCCATTGGTTTTTTAAATGAACATGTATTAGTAACTGCACTTATTAATGCAAAACAATAGTCTATTTATCATATATATGTTTGTCATATCCCTCTGAAATAATACTGCACATCGTAATTTATAATCAAAGCATTTGTACACGTCCGATTAGGTTTAGGGATCCTAAAAACCCTCTGTTTTAGATAATGAGAATATTGTTCACTCAATTTAAGCATTTATCATGTCAATCATGTCACCTGATAAATGATTTAAACAAGAAACCCGTATTTGAAGTGCTGTTTTTATTTAAGAGCTGAGCCTTTTGATTATTGTTTTGTTTCTGATTACATCTTGATCATTTTTATTCTGTCAGGTTTGATTTTTGTGCCGATGAGTCCGAGAAGCGTCCATCTGAGAACTTGGGTCAGGTGCTGTTTGGAGAAAGAATCGAGTCATCCCCGTACAAGGTATATCACACAATGTGCTTGTAGCTCAGAGCTCGGCACTAGCAATGCCAAGACCATGGGATTTGTGCTTTGGGATTGCATTAACTGATAAAGTGAGTGTAACATAATAAATCATGTAAACACTCATTATACTATAGGGGTTAATATAATTTGTGTACAGCGGAAAAACAAATGTTGCGATTGTCTTACAAGGACAAGTCATGAAAGCTTGCAACAGCCCAATTCTTTGGGTGTTCTAAGAACAAAGATATGATTATTATTGTGTACACAATGCATGTCAAGACTTCACCAGTGAAGAGGAGTAGTTGGTGAAATGAAGGTGTCCAAAAAACACGGAACTACTTCAATAAGCAAAGCCTCCGTATTCACCTTGGAGTTTCCAAGAATTTCACAAAGCCAACATCCGTGAAAGAGCTGATAAAACTTTAATGACAGAAACAGATGATAAAATGTGGTGTCATGATCATAAAACCTGGAGAGTTGATTCACCAAGATGAACTTCAATCTTGAACACCTGAATATTAATATTAAACGACAGTGGGCGAGGAGAGAAGAGAGAAGAGTGAGAAGCAAATTGCCTCCTCAAAACTCTCTGAAACAGCTGGTAGATATTCTGATAGACATCATTCCTCTGTACTTTCAGAACTGTATGAATCTGTTTTAAGAAGGTTGGAAGCTATATAAAAGGCAAATGGTGCTAATGTCTTTGTCTTTATTGAATTGTTGTTTTTACTATAGCATTTTATTCTGTAATCTGCGTTTGTTTTTTCTTCTAGTTTTCCTTTAAGAAGGATTTGGAATGCCAGAGTGTCTGTCCTAAATCGTACAACACCGAGAAAGCAGAGGATAAGGCCAAGCTGGAATTCCTCAAGAAGGGAATGCTCCTCAATTACCAACATCACTGGTGAGGCAGTCGCTCAGTTGCTCTCTGTGCTGAAACACAGCACTATAACAAAGCATAGCTCCTCATCACTTACTTGACTCTCTCAGGATTGTCGATAATATGCCGGTGACCTGGTGTTATGATGTGGAGGACAATCAGAAGTTCTGTAATCCAGGCTTCCCCATTGGTTGCTATGTCACAGATACGGGACGGGCCAAAGATGCCTGTGTGGTCAATGTGAGTATCACTTACCTTGCTTTTCATAGGACATGTGATTGTTCGGTTTAATGCAAATTGTTCACACATTGGTTTCATTTTCATGTAGGCTGACTTCAATGACAAAGACACCTTCTACATCTTCAACCATGTGGACATCACCATTTTCTACCACGTGGTGGAGAACGAGGCTGCTGGTGCCAGACTGGTTGCAGCTAAATTAGAGCCCAAAAGGTATTTGAGGATGTTCTAACCAATAATAAGTCACCAGAGAAGGGTGCAATTTAGCCAATCAAGATCCAACAAAAAGCAACAATGGATTTAAATATTTAATTGTCAAATTAAACATAAAGATAGGAGATTGGATTTAATATGTACATATGGAATGTGTTGTCTCTTTTTAAAGCTATAAGCACAACAGCTTGGAGAAACCAGACTGCACAGGACCTCCCATGAGTCTGGGCAATAAGTTCAGTGGAGAAATCAAGATTTCCTACACTTACTCCGTCAAGTTTGTGGTCAGTGATTAAGATACTTCCATTTCAGCTTTAAAGGGTTTGTTTAAAATGAATATTCTGTCATCATTTACAGGCGCACATGACTTTCGTTTATTTTTGGAACAGAACAATCTCTTATCATTTCTGTGAAACCATCTTTTTAATCAATTGAAAGTCTAGCCAATCAACATTTTCAAGCTTCATAAAGTACATAAAGACGTAAAAGTAATCCATGAAGATCAAGCCATTTAAAAAAAAATATGTTTTGTGATGAGAGACTCAGATTTAATGTTATTCAGGTGTTATTCGTCAGCTTCAGTCAGCTGAGTGTTGGTTCTGTTTAGATAGAGCTGCACAAGGAATCATATTTTAATCGTTATCACAACATCTGCTTCTCTTGATTTACCAAGCTCAATGTCTGCCAATATTTACACTGCTTTTTTTTTTTTTTTTTTCTTGAAAACGTTTCATTTTCATGTTTAAAACATATATATTCATTTATGTACTGAAGCTCAACAAAAGACAATTTGGAACGTGAGGATAGAATTTACATTTTTGGGTGAATTTACATTTTTGTAGTAGTTAATATACACAAAAACTTAAATCATTTGCATCTCTCTTTCTTTTCATTCAAATGGAGAGGTGTTGTTCTGTGTTTTTCCACAAGGAGGTGTACTGGTATCATATCACTTGGGGTTCCCAGCAGGGGATCTTCCAATTATTGTCTAATAAATATAACTCGGTTTTGTGAAATATGTAAAAAAAACTTCAACCAAAGCAGCAGTTCAGCTAAACGTGCCATTGTTCATCTCATACTAGATGGATGAAAAAAAAAGATCATTACATTTGAAATTGTCATTTGAAAGGCTTTGCCGTCTAATCTTCATAACAGACTGTTATTGTTAAATTCGCTTTATATGCATGTTGTTATAGACCAGGCCTACAATGCATGAAGCTATTTGATCAAATATGTAAGTGTCTGTGCTCTGTCCCTCTGTCAACCAAGGGGTTCTTTTATTCTGTAAGAGATTGTAGACCCCTGCTGTAAAGGGATTTGTTGTATCAGTATTTCTGCAGAGCTCTTGTTTTTTGTGGATAACTGCTGTTTTGGTGTTTGCAGGAGGACAAAACGATTCGCTGGGCCTCTAGATGGGACTATATTCTTGAGTCTATGCCGCACACCAACATTCAGTGGTTTAGGTGAGATCACATATTACACACATATGGCCTTTCCCACATAGCACACTCAAAGTGGACATGCATTCTCATAAACTTACCCTATGCGTTTGCGAAGCACCATACATGCATCCTTTGCAAAGCCCACCTTGGTTTGGGCTTTACAGCAAACTAAAGTATGACCCATGTGAAATAAATCTTGTCCACAAATTATATAAAATCTATATATTCAATGAATGGATACTATAGCTTCCAACAACTCTATATTGTCTACAGAACAACCTCAGACGGGTTCAAAATCGCTTGACTAGTGCAAATGCAAGTAAAAAATGGAGTTGGCATGTAAATGAAACTGTGATATGCAGGACATGACCCGGTGTGTTCGGTGTCATTCTAAAACACAACATGCCAACCATCTTATCAAATTTGTAATGAGGACCATTTCTAAATCTGTTGCAAACGAAGGAGAAGCTTCAAGACCTCCCATTTGTTTCCTGCCAAATACAACAATAAAAGACGGTTTATGTTCACTAATTTCAGTAATATTCATGTTGTTTTTAAAAATACATTTATTGTTGTTATTATTATTATTAAATACTAATTTTCAAAAAAAAAAAATCTATTCATACAGTACTAGTAGTGTGAAAGTAAATAGTATTATTGCTGTAGTAATTTTTCTATATTTTAATTATTAAAATTGAAGTATAAATAAACACTGAATAATAATAATAGTTGTTGTTATTAAATACTTATTTTTAAATTACAGTTCAATAGTATATTACAGTTAATATAGTAATATATTGCTCTATTGGTAAATTTAATTTAAATAAAACGAAAGTCTTATTTATAATAATAATAATATTATTATTGGTGATGATGCTGATTAACAATCACAAAAGTTAGATTGCAGGGACTGAGATTGTAATTTGGCCCAGGGTCCATATCCTAATAAACCCATGATGTATTTCAGCAAATATGTCCTAATGTTTAGCTAATATGTTCTGTTTTCTGCCACCAGTATCATGAACTCTTTGGTCATCGTTCTCTTCCTCTCTGGGATGGTTGCTATGATTATGCTCCGAACGCTCCATAAAGACATCGCCAGATACAACCAGATGGACTCTGTGGTGAGTTCAGCTCAACTGTCACATGTCACTGTCTGATATATGTGGTCAGTCTCTCTTATGACCTTATATTGTGTGTGCGTGTGTGTGTTTGGTACAGCCAAGTTTGGTCTGCCACATGATAGACCATTTTTATGTTTGCATGTGTGTATAAATGTATATAAGTGTTTGGTTTGTAGCTCATGAGTGTAATGTGTAGAATGTGTGTTAATGTACTGTTTGCCAGCAATGAGGGTCACACTGATGAGGACACATCACACATCTGTCTTCACCCTTGAAACGAGTCATCCTAATCACAAACTTGGCTTTCAGATCTCTTTATGTATTGTATATTTGGGGTTAGAGGTCAGACAGGCTCAGGCGTAATGCACACATCTGTTGCTTTTACGTGTTCTCTCTTTCCTGTGTTTCACCGTGGCCCCTCCCCCTCCCCTCACACATCATACTCATTAAGGACGGACCGAGAGTGACACAGTGTATCATTGGTCTGAGCAGCAGCCGGCGTCTTTCCTTTGATCTCTGTTAGCTGTAATTGGGCTGTAGTCCCAGACCCACGCCTGAACGGGGTTCCGTTAGCTCCTGCTATTGTTAAAGCCTCGCTTTTCCTCTCCATCTTTTCCAGGAGGATGCCCAGGAGGAATTTGGCTGGAAGCTTGTTCACGGAGACGTCTTCAGGCCGCCCAGGAAAGGCATGCTGCTGTCTGTGTTCCTGGGGTCTGGGACTCAGATCTTCATCATGACGTTTGTTACACTCTGTAAGTGTGTAGGCAGCTGAGCAATATAGCAAAACGGGAAACTTCAAGCCCTGATTGATAGATGAAGACCAGTACCAGATCAAAACAGCTATTCATAACATAATAGTTTTCTTAGTTTTGCTTTAGAAATGTGTCTTTAGCATAAAGACATATGTGAAATAATTGTAAACTACAATGAAAAAATTTGGGGTTCAACAAATACTCCTGAGAAATTAAATGTATAATGGTTTTCACAAGAATATAAAGCAGTACAAGTGTTTTCGACATTGGTGATAGAAAGGAAAGTTTCTTGAGCAGCAAATCAGCATATTAGAACGTTTCTGAAAGATCATGTGACACTGAAGACGCGTAATGATGCTTAAAATGTATCTTTGTATCTCATACGGACACAGATATTCGTTTTTTTTACTTATAATATTTCACAGTGTTAGTGTTTTTAAGTAATTAGATGTAACCTTGTTAAATAAAAGAAACTTTTCAACAACATTAAAAAATCTTACCAACCCCAAGTAGTGAAAAATAGGCATATACATATTAAAAAAAGCATAAGCAGGCATAAAAAAACTATTTATAAATATAGCAGTGTATAATGACAAATGTCAATTAAAATTCAAGAAATCCTTATAAAATGCAGTTTGACAGATATAGGATTCTGTTGAGTTTTAGATTCTGAACTCATGTAACCCTGACCTTGACGACATGTTTTCTCCCTGTAGTTTTCGCCTGCTTGGGTTTCCTGTCACCTGCTAATCGTGGGGCTCTGATGACGTGTGCAGTGGTGCTGTGGGTGCTCCTGGGTACTCCAGCTGGTTATGTGGCTGCCCGCTACTACAAATGTAAGTTCACAGCAGAGGATTGACCTTTGATCTTTTATCCTCCCTTCATTAGGGCTGTCTGCAGTTCGTTAGATTTAATTAGTGTCAGAGGAGCCCTTTACACGAACAGACAGGCTACACACCCCTGCTGCTTTTTTGCTTTAGTTGTGTTCTACAGCTCGTGCACAATACAATGAGAGCTTACTTTTCTATTTACTATGATATCAGTTGTAGATCCATCTGCTGAGCTCGGTTTTAAACCATTTCGAATGACAGAAGTGTAATTGTCCCCTTTGATCTTCTCTCAGTTTTTCCATTCTGATGAGAAACTGAATCATAATGGACATTTATGAGTTTACTTTCAATCGTTACAACATCGTTACTTTTTTGTTTTTTTTTTTTTTTTTTTTTTTGTCATCGTCCATCAACCACCAGTCTGGATGTACAGGATTGTGATAGATCCTAGGCAGTATCTCAGTGCCTCATGGCTTCTATGCTTCTCAATGCTTTCCTTACAATAGTGCAAACTATATAATAGTATCAACAGGACCTTTTGCAATGAAGGAGGAAATTGTGACTGTTCTTTTTTGACAAAAAAAGATGAATGTGACAGTTTTTAAGTGTTAGAATCTAGAGGTGGTAACTGAAAGAGTGCTAATAAGTTTAATGAATTCCAGCAACTGCTTTGAACTCAGTAATAAAAAACAAAACACAGTAAAAATAGAACTTTTTAAAAAATCTCTCACTGTAGAGTCTGATTCTGATATATTGATGTATTACAAATTGAAATGTGAGGTGAACTGCTCTCTCTCTCTCTCTCATTCCAGCGTTCGGTGGGGAGAAGTGGAAGACCAATGTTCTGTTGACAGCATTTCTCTGTCCGGGGTGAGTAAATGAAGAAATACATCATTTGAATTGAAGTTTCAGTACATTAAGGAGTTAAATGTAACCGTTAATGGACCATTTTGCACTTTGAAATATTGTGCATTGACATGTACCTTAGATAGCTTGTTGTGAATAATACATTTACATGCTTTTTCAGGGTGGTCTTTGCTGATTTTTTCGTAATGAATCTGATTTTGTGGGGCGAGGGTTCATCAGCTGCCATGCCCTTTGGCACTCTGGTGGCCATCCTGGCTCTGTGGTTCTGTATCTCAGTGCCCCTCACCTTTATCGGAGCATACTTCGGTTTTAAGAAGAGTGTAAGCTTGCTTTACTTCCAATTTGTTTTGCAAAAGCCGAAATTTTTAACTTCTGGTGTAAAAAAAAAAATCCAATAATCCTTGTTCCTTTTTTTTTTTTTTTTTTTTTTTTTTTAATGTGTGTGTAATTTTGGTTCAATTTCAGGGCATTGAACATCCTGTGCGGACCAATCAAATCCCCAGACAGATTCCAGAGCAGTCATTCTACACCAAACCTCTTCCTGGCATCGTCATGGGTGGAATCCTGCCATTCGGCTGCATCTTCATCCAGCTGTTCTTCATCCTCAACAGCATTTGGTTAGTGCTGATGATTAACGGTCCCTATGATTACAAAAGCAAATGAAATCAAGCGTCTTTAAAAACACTTGCGGTATTATTGAAATATTGTGTAAACCATTGATATTGCAGGTCTCATCAGATGTACTATATGTTTGGCTTCCTCTTCCTGGTCTTCATCATCCTGCTCATCACCTGCTCTGAGGCCACCATCCTCCTCTGCTATTTCCACCTGTGTGCTGAGGTAGGAGTACACACAGCAAGATCCATATTACATATGCAGACGTGTGACAGTATGCATATTTTTGAGTATCGTGTCTTTTTGTTTTTTTCATCTGTTTTGTGTTTTGCTGTCTCTCAGGACTATCACTGGCAGTGGCGCTCCTTCCTCACCAGCGGATTCACAGCTGTTTATTTCCTGGTCTATGCCATCCATTACTTCTTCTCTAAACTGCAGATTAGTGGACTCGCCAGCACCATTCTTTACTTCGGCTACACCATGATCATGGCACTCATCTTCTTCCTCTTCACAGGTCTGTATGTATGTATGTATGTATGTAGAGTTAAGGTGCAGACACTAGTGAAACTGCAGCGACATGTTGTGGGGTGTCAGAAGCAGAAGTCTCTTTCAGACCAAGCAGATTTTTGTTGCTCAGCGCTGCCAATTCATGTGACGAATGTGAAAATGAGTGAAAATCCCAATCACACAAATTGCTTTGTGGATTTTGGCACAAACTTTTTTGTAAACTGGTCATAGAATTTTGTTGCTCAGCTTTCATGGAAAATTAAACAGCACTTTCAACAGACAAAACTTCACAGTAGTTTGAGAGATTTATACTACTAGATCGTGAAATGCCATTGCCATATTAGAAAATGACAAATCTTCTGGTACAAGATCATTCACTTCTAAGGCTACGTCCACACGAAGCCAGAGCTTTCCCTATCCAATCTTGTTTCCCCCTTATCTCAAGAAATATCTGCGTCCACACGAAACTGGCAAAAAAACTATGTAGTGTACATGCCAGACCAGTTTGTGGTGCAGTAATTCTGCCACAGATGCACTAATAACAGAGAAGAAGACTTGAACTATGCACATAAACCTAGAACCTATGTTAATGACAAAAACATAGAACAATACATCTGTTAATGTTAGTTAATACAAAGACAATCGTTCAGTGTTTGTTCATGTTTTTGTTGCTGTTAAGTGACGTAGCGGTCTGACTAGGGGCAAGACGTGGGCTGATGATGCAAACTGAAATATCAGTTTCACTCTCCCAAAACGCTGGATTCGTGTGGACGGAATGGCTATACGATAAAAAATGTTTGCGTATGCAGCGAAACGTGTCTCCGTGTTGACTAAGACGTTTTTTTGTACTTCCATGTATTTCTTTTACCTGTATTTCAGTTGTAATTATGAAAACATTGCTTATTTTCAGAACTTGTTTAACAGAAAGTGGAAGTATCAATACATTTAAATGATTTAACCCGAATTTATTTAACAGTAATGATTCCAGATAGTCAAGTGGGAAGTTTTAGATTCCAAACATATGATGTCTTGTGTGCTGTTTTGACTGCAGAAAACAGTAATGCTTCGGGTAATATTGTGTACTGTTTTAGTAATCTGGATCTCTTGTGTGTTTTTGCCTCCAGGTACTATTGGATTCTTTGCCTGCTTCTGGTTTGTCACCAAGATCTACAGTGTGGTCAAAGTGGATTAAATGAAAGCAATCTCATATGAGAATGAACTCTGAGCGCTGTTTAACTTTATCTGTTGCCACGGCGACTCTGCTTTACACCAACAACTGAAACAACAAATTCCATTTACTTTGCCCTGTGTGTGCATTAGTAGTGCATATTCAACTGTTTGAAGAAATCAACACATCTGCTTCTTTAGTTGGAACAGAATACAGCAAACACGCACATAGGCCACTGCGACGAGTAATAAAGATTTGGAGTTTTCCCTTGTAAATATTACTTGCTTTTTTCTTTTGCTAACTTTTTTCATAAATTACAAAAAGAAAACTAGCTCCAGTTATTGAATCTTCATGGTGTCAGAAGTATGATTTTGTAAATAGCCTTTTTTCCTTGAATGCATCAAAAAAGAAACTAGAGATTAAAAATGAAAATAATTCGTTATTAGTTGATTTAAGAGTGAGGCTGTGTGAAATTTCATTCCATCATGTTGATACTGTAAAATTACTGTTTGCGCATTCTAGTATATAACAAGTGGGGGGAATGTCTATTTAACTTTTTGTTTGGTCTTTTTTTTTTTTTTTCTCTCTCGTTGGCTCTGTTCATGCCTCAACACATTGCGTGCCTCATTATCACAAGAAAATCAAGACTGTTTCATTTGGTTAAGAACGGGTTTGTGAAAATGTGAAGTTCCCCGTTCATAGACGGGGTACTGGAGTGGAAAGGTTTTCTTTGTACATATATATGCACAGCATTTAAACGTGTGTCCAAAAACTACATTTGGTTGGTTGGCTGCTCAGTTTTGATTTTGTCTTCTCTGATTTTGAGGTAACGAGATTACAAGAAAAATGTTAAAAATATTAGAAATAAAACTTCCTCGTCTCCAAAACAGCAGTTCACTTGTTTTAATGTTTGAAGTTATTCTCTGTGTTGATAATTTTTTCCCCTTCAAACAATGCTTTTTGTATCTTGCTCTTCCATAATGTTAAACATTTCTATTGTTAAATGACCAGTAAAAGGGGTAGCAATCTGTACAAGTACAATCTTGAGACCATCAGCACAACATCTTTATCTATTTCACTTCAGAAAAATGTCCACACTTAATAAGAACGTGATATTTCCAGAAATTATTTAGCTTTTTGTAGCATGTTACAATCTTTTCAGTTTCAGTTTTCATTATTTTCCTATTAGAGTCCGACTTTGGAGTCCTAAAGCCAATCCTAAAGTCATAATAGGTGTGAACAGAATTGAAGCGATTCCGCAGTGCGTTCAGGAAAGGAGGACACGAAGAAAATGCGCCCTTTTTTTTTTTTACCAATTATGTCTTGGCTTCATCGGTGAAATAAAATGGAGAAACTATAAATATTGTGTTTAAAATTACATATCTATTTTAATTGTTGCATAATAATGAAATTCATACTTGCAGTCGTCCGGTTGTGATTACCTGAGCTTTGCTGAATCGCGTTTTTCGGTCCAGCACCCCATTACAGTTAGGGCTGTCAAAAAAAAAAAAAGAAAAAAAAAAAAAAATATATATATATATATATATATATATATATATATATATATATATATATATATATATATATATATATATATATATATGTGCCTTTGTTCAAATGTGCTGGAAAAATAAAATAAAAAAAATTAGAATTTTACTTATTTTGTTGACAAAAGCCAACAAATAAAATTAGCAGCACTATGCACTTTTTATTTGCCTGAAAAAAAAAAAAAAAAAATCATGGCCACATTTTACACAAACACACAAGAAAAAAACGTTATCTAGTATCTACTGACATGTACTACATGTTCAAATAAAAGTTTGACCATTTTTAAAAAGAAAATTAAAATATATCAGCCTTTAACTTTTTTATTTATTTATTTTTTTAATAAAAGGATGAATCAGAATGATCCATTTAAATGTATCTGCTCTAGTTCTACATACCTCTGATAACAAAGTCATTTTCCATCGACCGGTTGTATTTTTAAGTTGTTTTAAGTTGTATTTAACTATGCATGCATACATGACGCTGTTTTGTTTGTAGTTGTTTAAGCGAATTAATTAATTATAATTGGTTTATAGACATTTTCCACAGTCATGTTTTCGTATGTTTTGAATAAACGTGCATCATTAATATTTTGCTCGATGCGCCCTCTTGTGGCCTCAGGAGAGAAGCCAAAAGCTTTTCTTTACACCAATTGAAATATGCATTTTATATAAAAATGCGTTAGAATGACAAGTAGGTGTCACTTTGTTCAATATGAAGATTTGTTAAGAGTCGAGAACAAGGCACTAATTTGCCATGTACATAGGCCTACAGATTATTTTTTTTATTTGTGTGTGTGTGTGTGTGTGTGTGTGTGTTTGTGTGTGTGTGTGATTAATCATTGCACTGCAAAATGTGTTAATGCTGTGTGTGTGTGTGTGTGTGTGTGTGTGTGTGTGTGTCTTTTTTGTTTATCTCTTCCAGATGGCTGTTTAGTCAATCTTTTGTTGTGCTCCTTTCTTTTGGAGGAGACCAGAGTTTTATGGCTTCTCGTAATGGGTCTGGCCTATATTCCACACCTGACAAAATGGTAACAACAAGCTTTGAGAGAAAGACGTATCCTACAGGAAAGGCAAGTCAGACAGTACTTTGAAATTTCTCTAGTCACAGATTGCTGGCTAAATTCTTCCTGTCATCTTCGCTCACTTACACTGCAGAAATTAACATTGCTCACTTTCATACTATTATTAACACAAATGAAGACTTTGATAAATAAAAGCCGTTTCCTGGCATCACGCAGTGTTTAGCTATGTTGAGTCAAACACAGCTAAGGTTTACAGAGAACTTCACTGATACAACTCTCTCTCTCTCAAGAACATGATATGCAGTTAGCTTTTTCATTTTATTTTATTTTTTTATTGGTTTTTATGTATTTTTCTGAGCAAAACAGTTCATTTCTTTTTCTTTGTTTTCCGTGTTGAAAACAAATGTTCATACTGAAGAGTGAAAGCATCATCCTAGAAGACACAGGTTAAGCCTAAGCCTGTAGATTATGTTAATGACAAATACATCTTACAATGAAACACTACTTCTTGCCCTGCTTTTTAAATTGTATTTAAAACCAATGAAATAATTGCTCTGTAGGGTACATTATGCATTTAAGCAGTATACTGTATGTATGTCTGTTTCCTAGTGGCCATTGATGTCTCTCTACTTATTTTACTTACTTTTATTTCTTGCACATTTGCCTAGAATTTGTGTAAAGTGTCTGAATTATTTCAGTCCTTTTCCATCTTTTTCCCATATATCTTTTGTTGTTGTTGTTTGCCCGGTGTTTTGTTTTGTTTACATGTGTGTTTATGCAGATATATGTTTCTATAAAGGTTTGTGGTAGTGAAGTGGCTTTATCAGCACAGCAGTAATAGATTTTTCCTTTCAAGATTCTCTGTGATCCTTCCTCTCCATCATCCTTTCTTGTTAACGTGTTTCTCTCAACAATGGCTGACTGTGGCAGTGCTTCGTAAATAGTGTGGGTGGACAGTCTTTCTCTTTCAAACTCGCTTCATATGAATGATCACTTTCCGGCTTCCATCAGGGTCCTGATCTGAGATCAGCCGAGGCCTTCCAAATTCAAACTTTTACCTTGGTCGCACTGATTCTCGGATGCTCTCAGATCAGCTATAAAGTGGTACTTCTCCCAACAGCCATTAAAACGGGGGATTTTCACGGCTGAATCACTTTCTATTCTAATCCTGCTTGCTAAACGCTTCATTTTGGGGCTCTTGTTCGTATTCAGACACCCAAATGAGGGAAAGTCTTTTCATTGGATCAAAGGCTTGAGTGGTTTCCTTTAAAGACGAAATAAAAACTCCTGAGAGTTTGTCTGCTGGACAGCTCAGTGTTAGTCATCTGTGTTGTCGGCTTTAAGGTTGAATAACACCAGTCTCTTTTGTTTAATGAACACATTCAGCATTATAAAGAGTCTTTGTGGGGTTTTCTAGCAAACGTAGATTGCATCAAGACTCAAGAAACTGTAAGTAAACCTAAACCTAACCTCCTCATAAGATTTCTGAATTCTGAGCAGTGAAAAGTTGTCAATTTTTATTCTCATTGGACAGTGCAGTGAAATTTTCAGTCTTGCTTTATTATACTACATAAACTTTGATACCTTCAGGTATTTCTACATCGCCCTCTAGTGGCTATTCAGAGTTTTATGATGTGCAAACTTCTATTTTTATTCTTCTGCATAAGCCAATACAGTTTGTGCATAAGCCAGTATAGTCACGTGGTACACTTCAGTTTGTCACAAGAAATCATGATTTCAAATTCCTTTTACATAAGCATATCATAAGCTTTGTTAGTAATATACCACCATTTACCATTTTTTAGGTCATGTGCGATAATGGCTGATGAAAGTTCTGGTTTTCATCACAAGAATAAATTAAGTTTTGAATAAATTGCCATAGAGCAATATTTTTAACCAATAAATACAGCTTTGATGAACAGAAGAGACGCCTTTCAACAAAATCATCAATTATCTTTTTTTTTTATTACAAAGGCACATAAATTAATAAATCATACTTGTCTTTTCCATTGAGCTTTTTGAGTGTGTCCTGAGAAAATCAATCCAAATTAAATAATGGCGTTTGTCACGGTTCGTAGCACTGCGGACTCTTTGATGAGGTCATAAAAGCAACGAATGTCGGTCACCCAGTGACACCAAGACTTATCTCTCTCTCTCTCTCTTTCTCTCCCTCGCTCTCTTTTGTCTCCTCCTTTCCTTATGTTCTTCTCCCACTCTTTCTTTTAGAGGTACATCAGCTTTAATGAAGTGATTTGCTGGAGTCTGTTTTTTGTTGTAGTTGTTTTTTTTTTTTTTTACATTCTCAAGATATGGTACATTTATAACCCTAATTCTGTTTATTTGTTTTTAACCATCATGAAGAGAATAATAAATAATTGAAACTAGAAAACCACCAACTGTGAAACCATGTCACAAATGCTCTGGTTAACAGTGACTCATCAGATGTGCTACTCTGATCTTTCAATATAATATCAAATAAAATATAACAATTCATTATTTCCATTTTCCCAAACATCAAATCTCCATTATATGTTAAATATATTCAGTTCTCAAGCCCACTGTCAGATCTTTTACATATTATTATTATAATTGTTTGTCTGCAACTCAATTCAGTTTCAATTTACAGTACTTTACTGGAATGATTGTTTACCAACACATTGCCAAAGCATTACACATAAAATCTAAAAAAAAAAAAAAGTAAATCTATTTTGCACTATTTTCCGCCAAATTGTTTTCATTCAGTTAGCACAGACCTCCAAATAAATTATATATATATATATATATATATATATATATATATATATATATATATATATATATATATATATATATATATATATATATATTTCCACATGACTGTGTGTGTGTGTGTGTGTGTGTGTGTATATATGTGTGTGTATTAGTTCAGTTAAATGAGTAACCACGATGAAGAGCTTGTAAAATAAATGTTATTGTTTACATTACATTTAGTTATTTAGCAGATGCTTTTATCCAAAGCAACTTACGAATGAGCACAGTGGAAGCAATCGAAATCAACAAAAGAGCAATGATACTCAAGGGATATAACAAATGTTAGTTAGTCTAACACAGTACACGAAGCAAGGTTTTATTTTAATTATGTAATAAAGAACAGATAGAATAGAAGAAGAATAGTGAAAGCTAGTTTTAGAGGCCTTTTTTAAATTGTATAATAAAAAGAAAACAACTAGATAGAATGCAAAAAATATTAGAATAGAGAGTGCTACAGTTTAGAAGGTCAAATAAAAAATGGAAGATTTACATAATATATGTGTGTACACTGTGTGTATTATGTATATATATAAATACAAATGTGTATTGTGTGTGTGTGTATATACATACAATACTCATACATACATACATATATATATATATATATATATATATATATATATATATATATATATATATATATATATATATATATATATATATATATATATATATATATATATATATATATATAGACAATATGAGGAATATGCAATGTTGATGGTTTTTTATTATATAGATCAAGGCAGTAGTCAATTCAAACTTTAGGATAACTTTGTCCAAATGTATAAATCAAGATTATGGATATTGTCCATGGTAGCACCGGAAATGACAAACTGGCATATATTGTCTTTGCTTTTTTGCCTCACCAAACACTTTTTGTCCCCCTCCTCTCTCTTTTATCTCTCTCTTTCTCTTTCCTCCGCCCACTACAACCACTCGCTCTCTTTTTCCCGTCACAGCTCTTCTGGGCTCTTTGTCCCTCCGTCACACTGCAGACGTTCGTCACTCCCCTTCTCCTTTTTTTTTCTCTCTCTCTTGCTGTCTTTCTTATTTTTATCCCTCTCTTTCTCACTCTTTCACCCACTTTTCACCTGGAAAAGAGGGTCAGTTGTGGCCCTTTGTCTCTTGGGGCGTCCCGTCAGATTCTGATCAGTGGGGTGTCTCTTTGTCCTCTTTCAGTCGAGTCACAATGGGGCCGTGGAATGCCAGCGTGTCCGTGTCCAATCCTCACTCACCCCACAATGTCCCTGTGTCCATAACGGATGGCACAATCTGGTTATTTGGTTTGCTAGGAGTCAATAAAAACGCAAGGCCTTGAAAAGATGACCCCGTCTAGCCTCCGAACCCCTCCCAGAGCTTGTACTCCCTGGAATCGGACCCTCCTGTCTCATGTTTGTGTTCTCTTGCTTTATTTATGAAGAGGGATGGATGGTGGTTATTCACTAATTAAGAGGACTGACTCATTGCATCTGTTGAATTTGGATGTTTGTTCCACTACATGCACAAACCATCCCAGTAGAATCATCTCTTTTGAACATTTAGACCAAATTTGACTGTTCTCCCCTATATTACAACAATTGATGATGTTGAGTAATTGCAGATGTGTGTAGTAGTTCCTTTGGGAAATTAGAAGTGGCCTTTAGAAGAGATCAGATTAGACTCCTGAAGTTAATTAATCCCACTTCATCCTGTTTCATACACTACACTGCCTTAATCCTGTCTAATGACTCCCCTAAATGTCTTCTGATATTGTTTTGTAGTTCTGAGGTTTGTTTTCCATTCAGATACTTTGTGACGTGACTGAAATGGCGCCACTTTTGTGTAAATCAGAATGGGAATGTCAGAGGGGTCAGTATGTACAGTTAATCTCTGTTCTATCTTGGGGTTAATTATGCAATGAGTCCCAGTAAGTCTCGCTCTGATTGACACTGGAGGGCGGTCGGAAGCGTGGATGATGGGATTTAGACCCTGTTGAAGTCACTGAAGATCCTTGACACTCTCAAGAGAAGCAGCTATCAACTACTTCATTTAAAGCTTCTTAAGTGCTGTAGGACACACATCCTTCACTTTTACCATCATCCCAGCTTAAGTGTGGTTTATGTATTCTCTGTTCTCTGTCCATTTCAATACAAAGTTTATTTGATTGTGGAAACTGATTGTGTGTTCTATTCTATTCTATTCCATAATGTTCTGTAGTGATGCATAATATATTTATACCATATGATATCAGATGATATTATAGAGGTTTAAATTGATCTGTATTGGACAGTATTGCGTATTTAATTGTGCATGTTCATTTCCCATATTTTAATATTTTACATTTACTTTTGCCTCCACTTAGCACTCACTAAAAGTTCATCTTTAAAAATAAATTATATATATATTATTATATATATATGCATGTGTAAATTAATTTGTACACCAAATGGTTATCATCCTTTTTGACTAGAAATCCCCTCTGGTATTTCTCCTGTAATAATAAATACATTTCAAATGTAATTTAATTTTAAAACTAATTTATTTTTTCAAACATTGTTTTTTTAAATGATTGAAAATTTTAATTTAATTTAATTTAATTTAATTTAATTTAATTTAATTTAATTTAATTTAATTTAATTTAATTTAATTTAATTTAAAAACTAATGCAAAAAAAAAAAAAAAAATGTTCCCACAAATGAATTGCACAATTTTTGACTGACAATTCTGATTTTGTTATACTGAAGAATTTTATTGAGGGGGAATAGAAATTTTTTTTTGTGTGTGTTAATAAGTCTTTTATTAATACAATTATGATTTTAAACCATTGATTTTAGTTTCTAAAATTAAAAAAGTATATATATATATATATATATATATATATATATATATATATATATAATATTTATTTATTTTTGTTATCAGCCATCTATAGATCCATTAATTATTTATTTTTCTTTCCATGCATTTTATGTATGTTGAGGATTATTTATTCATCAAATATGTAGCCATAAAATATTAAACAATTTAAGCTTATAAACTTGATTTCTACAATGACTACATCAAAAACTGATGGACCTCAGAGTGTTTATGCTACAACCCCATGGCTTCACTTTGTTTACACTTACAAAAATATCATACATAAATGGTTTATTCTCACATATTCTTCAAACTAAAACTTCTTGTAAAAGTACTTCACAGATTCTTTTTTATTTTCTCAGTTCTGAGGCAAAACAACAGTGAAGCTTGTAGTTTCAGAAACAGTTGTCATGTCATCCCCTAGCCATGAACCAGACATTTAAAATAAGCATACCATATAGTTTCCACTGTGCAAACCCATAATAACCTGGAAAGAAATTGGCATTATGACCTGAAATAATCTTCACAGCTAAAGACTCCATTAGGTTCCTCTTTGCCTGTGCCTCCAGCATTAGACTTTGTTAACTTGCGGTTATGTGAAGATAATGCTGAACTAAAGGCTATGAAACACTATTGTATTGTCCTCCATCACCTGTTGTCCAGATGCCCGGCGGGTGAGAGCCTCCTCCGACGTGGATGGCCTAAGGCCATGTGCCGTCCATCCCGGTAACCCTTCTCTCTATAGGCATTGTTCCCTGACCTTTGGCCTCTTCAGAGCTTCTTCAGCCCGATCATCAGTTCTTCTGTCCGACGGGGTCATCATAGATATCTTGCTGTGAGTGCTGTGACCTGGTCATTTAGCAACAGGTGATAAACTTATGAGGAGAACTGATTCTTCACTCGTGATTCACAGTAACTGAATCATTTAAGAGACATATTCTGCACTCATATTGTGTGATATGGTGTGGTGTTTATGCTTATATTCAAAGGTTTTAAATCAGAGCAGAAAGTCTTAAATTCATGCACTGAATGTTGCATGCATTGCAAGATAAAAAAAAAAAAAAGAATTACGTCTTCCACATCGTTTTTGTGTTGCTTTCTGGTAGGGGTGAATTCAGTTTAAAACTGTCTCAATTTACCTGAATTCACCTCAAATATCTGAACATCAAGATACTGCACATTTACAAATTAAATCTTCTTTTCTCAGAAACTCAACCAAATTAAGTGAGTTCTTAAAACAATAAAAAATATCTTTCAATTGTGTGTAAAAAAGTTAATTTTTATAAGCCCATTTGCAGGTAATTGTTAAAATCAATTTTGACTGATTTCACAGAAAACAAGAAAATTTTCTGTCACTTTGCTTCTCTAGTAATTGAGCTTGATTTAAGAATTTTTTGACTTTTGCACAATGCAGAGAAAGAACATCACACATTGGTTTGAAGCTGTTATTCAAACTTTCATTATTTAAACTTTTTTTTTAAGTAAAATTAATTAAAACCTATCATAGATCTGTTTTATACAGATTTCAAACTTTGAAGCATTGCTGATACAAGACATTTACATTTAGAGACAATATTTGAAGAGTTCAGATGCAAAAGCTAAGTGCCCTGTGTGTAGGTTCAGTCATTTCACTTTAATGGCAATCAAAACGTTATTTTCATTGCCATTAAAGTAAAAGAAAAATGAACATAAAAACCTGAGAAAAAAATGCTAATTTTAGAAGAAAATTTCAGATGGCACTTAGAGGGTTTTGCATCTGAAATGTTCATTTATGTATTTTGTTACTTTTAGTTTGTTTCTTAAAAATGTCATTATATGGTTTTAAAAAGGTCATAAATATCCTAAGTTTGCCCTTAATTAAGTAAAAATAGGTAATAAAGATGTTTACTTTTTTATATGGTTAAAAACTGGTTAATATATAATAACATTCTCAAAAATGATTTAAGGTTAACCAAATTATATTATTAGACAATAATGTTAATTTATGTTGATTTAGATGTCATATACCACATTCTCTCCATAATCTCTCTCAGATCTCCCGCCGTGGTGAAAAGATCTGGTGCGATCTGTCCCCTTCAGTCTGTGTGCCTCTGTCTCCAGCAGAGAGCATTAATTGAAGCTGGTCCTGCACCTATGGTCACTGCTATGAAGGGTTATGGTCAGATGATTACGGTTACCACAAATGACCCACAGCATTACAATGATTCAAGCTTGATTGTTTCTGTAAAATAAAGAAATGTGTATAGCCTAATTTACACTGAATTTTATGAAAAGTCTTTTTTAGGTTGCCTTTAGGAGATTTGCATTTAATATGGTAATTTATAATTCTTTGAAGTTCTAACAGCTTAGATCTGCAATACATAACTTGTACAACCTCAGATCATTTTAAGTTGAACAAACAAACACAGTGGGTGAGCTGAATTAACCTACAGTTGTTAGATGTTCCCCAAGTGCAGACAAATGAATCTGGTTGTGGTTTTAACCACTTTATAGCTTTAATTGGTGGGTTTTATTACTTTGTGAAATGTATACATTTATTCATTAACGATACATTAGCATTAATTTGATCAAGAGCATCAGCTATGTTATTTATTTGTGTTACACATATTTCTATTTCAAATAAATCCTGCTCTTTTGAACTTTTTATTCATCAAATAATCTTGAAGAATTATATATGATTCAATGTTGATATAAAATGTTTCTTAAACAGCAAATCAGCATATAAGAATGATTTCTGAAGGATCACATGACACTGAAGACTGGAGTAATGCTGAAAATTCAGCTTTGTATCACAGGAATAAATTACATTTGGACATATATTAGTAGTTTACTATTAGTAGTTTACTTTAGATTTTGTTTGCATCACTGAATCACTTCTTAATCACTGCAAACCTGCTTTGAAACTCTCTGCACTTGAATTTAAATTATACAAATGTTTCATACAAATGAAATCATACTGTTCTAACTGTATTTTTGATCAAATAATGCAGCCTTGGTGAGCAGAAGAGGCTTCTTTCAGAAAACATTAAAACAATTGATAAAAAAGTCATCTGAATGTATTTCATGAGTGTTAGTTTCTCTTGAGTCATGTGATGCAGTCATTTGTTTGCTTTACCCTTCATGTGCAGTTGTGCAGTGTCTGTTGAATAATCACCCGGGACCACAAAACCACTCATAAGACAGATTTATACATCACATGAAAGCTGAATAAATAAGCTTTCCACTGATGTATGGTTTGTTATGATAGGACAATATTTATTGTTGAGATATAACCTTTTGAAAATTTGGAATCTGAGGGTGAAAAAAATCTAAACCTTGAGAAAATCGGCTTTAAAGTTGTCCAAATGAAGTTTTTAGCAATACATATTGCTTAGCAAAAATTATGTTTTTTATATATTCACAGTAGGATAAATAATTTACAAAATATCTTCATGGAAAATGATATTTACTCTATATCCTAGTGTTTTTTTTTTTGGCATAAAAGAAAAATCAATAATTTTGACCCAAAAAATATATTTTTGACTATTGCTCTAAAACCACCTGTGCCCCTAGACCTCAGAGGGTTAAGACTGGTTTAGTGGCCCAGGGAAACATATAATAATAATTATTTAAAAAACATATGTTAATAAAGGGAACAAATTGTATAGCTTCTCTAAACTTCTAAACAGACAGCTGTCAATATTTTAAAGTGTAAATTAATACATTTATTTAATATGAATACTTAAAATATAATGAAAAATATGTGAGAGAAAAAAAAATATATAGATGGCATTCTACCACAAGTTTGTAATAAAGATAGTGGCCTGCAGAAACCCCACGGTGCCGGAGCTCATGCACTCCTGAGAAATGCAGGTGGGACGAGGCAGTGGCGCCTGCTGCTGCTGTTTTCAATAGGACCAAACACACTTCCCTGTTTCTCCCTGCAGCGGTTCTGTGCCGTCCTGTCTATCAGTGCTGATATTATGCTAAGCCCTCCACACTACCCTTTATATATATGGTTGCCATAGCAGCATTATTCCTGGGGAGTAGCAACTTCAAATGATTGTAGAGGCTTTTGGGGTTCGCACCTCAAAACTGTATGTGTATGTGTGTCTTTGAGATAAAGGGACAGAGAAAAAAAGAGGTGAACTGTGATTATGAAACACTTTTCATTGTATTCATGCAAATGTGTCAGATTTAAGCGTCAGATTTCCCATGAACAGTGTCAGAGTTCTGCTGAATGCTTTTATATAGTTACGCTCACATCAGTCTTTTTGTGTTTGGCTAACCATACAGTACCTCAAATTACAGCTGACTGGACATCTTTTCTATCCCCTTTGGATTGAGTCAATGTTTAGTCGAATAGATGCCATCTTATTTTAGTTTGCACAAACTAGATATGTCAAATGTATGATGACATAAATGTATGTTTGTTTTTCTGCACAAGTCTGTAGTCATTGTGTTCTCTCTCATAAGGGGCTCCTTCTCTCTCTTCATTTTCTGCCACTCACTTTGAAAGAAATCTCCAGCCCAGTGAATGATAAAAAGGGCTTTTGTACTTCTGAATGGCAAAATTTCTGAACTTTAGAGTTGAGGTTCCCCCCACTGATTTTGCCCACACAGATTTTGACAGAGAGAGAGAGAGAGAGAGAAAGAGAGAGGGAGGGAGGGAGATCTGGTTGACAGTGCAGAAACATTAAACAGCATATGGGTGATTCAGCTCGTTAGTGCATATCTGTGTTGTACAGACTAGTTCACTGAATGATGAGCTCATTTACACACACACACATGCACACACGTACACGTAAGCCTATATAATTGTGCAGCTTTGCAAATGTGTGTGCATGATTGTGTGGGTTCACACATTTTGTAAATTGCTTAATGGGACATTTTGCACCTTTTATTCAATATCAGGAAGTCGTGTACAGTGATTGTCAGAGAAACTCCGGGGACCATTACCCAAAATTACAATTTACACTCAGATAGCCCTTAAACCCCAATTAAATTACGCGAAATTGAGTTTACGTAAAACTTCTGTTGACTAACCATACTTTCAGGATTTGCGAAATTTAAATAAATAAACAAACAACCTGACCACCTGTTTCAAAGTTCTTGTTCATGACATACTCATCGAAAATGTTTTATTCAACATAAAAAGATGTATCTCCAATTAGGCAGTTTTAAAGGCTTTAATTTAGTCTCTAAATAAATACATTTATTCAAATATTAATTGTTATTCAAATGTTTATATAATTAGCCTATTTGAATATATATATGTATATATATATATATATATATATATATATATATATATATATATATATATATATATATATATATACATACATAAAATAATACATTTTGAGTTTTTAAATGCTCACCGCCCTCTTCCGTCACTAGGCTATTTCACATTTTTAATTTCACAATACTGAGCCACAGTGGGTAAAATATATTAAATATATTAAAACGTAACTCAATAAATAATTTCAATAAATCACACCTGTAAAATATTTTAGATTAGGCAGATTTTGTTTTAAAAATGAGTGTCTGTGAATTGTCGCAGTGCGCTGAAAAAAACTAGCCTAAAAGGTAGCAACATTTTCAAACCTAAAAGTGTTTTCGTTTGAAAAGAAGCTGCCTTTACCGACATTGCCTTATAACCTCCTTTTAAAAACATTTTGAAACAACCAAACAATCTGGTTTTAATTTAAAAATCATACAAGATGAAAATCTATTAAACTGTAGCTAAATGGTCCTTTAAGACAGACTGATGTCATGCAGTAATTTTTTTTTTTTTTTTTTTAATGAACAATCCTATTTTGCAGCCTGGCCTCCCTTTTGAAAAGTTTGAAATATGTTCAAAACGGTTGACTGGGCGAAAGATTATGAAGTGCTCATGATAATTGATTTAATGAATCTATTTCGAATTCATTTACAGGTCAGTTGTTAAGACCATGTGTTGGCTGACATTTAAATCTTATTTTAAGCAGCATCCCTCGAGGAATGATCAGCGTAAGATAATTCTGAATGTCTTTTTATTATGTGAGCCTGAGATATTTTAATGGACCAGTGTAGATGTTTTTGAAATATTCATGAAGTTGTTCTGGTCTCTTTGGAAAAGGCGAAACTGACCCTCAGTTGTTCCTTTCTAACCTCTTGACATTGTTGATTTTATACTCTTGGCATAGCGGCGTCTCTCCGTCTGTGTGTGTCACCAATTCAAGACTGGCCACGTAAATATGTGTCTAAAGGCTGAATATCCTCTGAAGAGGAACAATTCGTCCACAATGGAGAAGACTTCCCATCTCACCGCCGTTGTCAGGACAACCCGAGCGGTATCCCAGCCCATAATAAGTTTCAGTTCAAAGCCGGTGACTTACCTCTTTACAACAGTCTCCTGTCCCTTCCTTCCTTCTCTTTGACTGCTCACTCTGAGACTCGAGGCTTGAGCCCTTGTCCAAATAAACCGTTGACAAAAGTGTTGGTTTTCGGAGACTCTGCAGGAGGAAACTGTTTTTCTATAAACTCTGATTCTGTAAGAGATGATAACACAACAAAACAAGGTCGAATATAGCCTTAATAACTTCTTAAAATAGGTTAGATGAAGATCTCTTGTAATTGGGTTCCTGTGAACGCTGCTGGATTCGAATAAAAAATCATTTTCAGATGGCAGTTTGCAATCAATGTTAGTCTGCTCTCGTAAAAGCTCAAAACGTGATTTTACAAAACACATAAAGTAATTGTTCGTTAACGATGAATTTGTGGAATTGTAAAAATAATTCACACAGCTTGAGACCAAAATTTGTTAAGACATTTTCGTTAAATATTTCATTTATGAAGATCACGTTTTATGCAGCTGTGCATTTTGGTGATTAACAACATGTTGGCTACAGCCTACAAAAACGAGGACGAAGTCGACACTTGGTTTTGCAGGTCACCATAACGCATTCGCGCGCACTTCATAGATCTGTACCCAAACCAAAACCCTTTTCACAGTTGTGCATGCTGTGTGAAAGGACAGACTGCGTTATAGTTTATAGTTAGAGCTTCAAATAGAATGAGCTCACAAATGAAACCTCCACTCAGGGAAATATTAAATATCACAGTGAGCGATTTATCGAATCTGTTCAGATGTTTTACAGAATTGGCTATATAAGAGAGACCTACACATTTATCTTATAGCCTAACTTAATAAACAGATGTGTTTGATACAGTCACTGCAATCAAACCAAATAATGACCTAATAATAAATAATATTGTAATACAATGTTTTGGATTTCATTCATTTCCCCCCTCACTTCCAAGCACACAGACTATTCCCTCGTAAACGCATAAAACTGGGCGGAGTCACAAGCACCGTCAGCCCTGATTACTCGCGGGGAGTAAACGTTTGATTGGACGAGTGAACGGGATTTGGGAGTTACACAGACCAATGAGATTCTTTGATTTGGGAAACCGGGTTACTGTCGTGAGGGGGCGTGGGGTGTCCTGGAGAGACCCCAGAGATAAGCGCAGTCAGGAGCGAAAAAACACTCAGTTGGATTCACGACGCACAGAGAACCTGCGCAACCGCTACTAGTTTCACTTTGGCGCACTAATTGTACCGATGTACAAACTGTGTACATTTTTAGCAGCTTTTCCATCGTGTCAAAAGGATTTATTTGATTTGACTATAACTTCATCACTTGGTATGAGTTTTAGTTATAGCCGCATTACTAGCAATTAACAGCCACTCATTGTATTTACATCCTACTTTTGTTTTCTGTGTAAACACGGGTGTAGTCGCATCTTGTAATCAAAAACCGTGGTGATGTTACTGGATGCCGGCCATCAAATCTCTGGTTTAGGGGTTGGCACGTTCACAAGACATCACTCGGCTGTGAGCGAGACGCAGGACAGAGATATGAGTTTCATGGAATCGGCACACATGGGCGCGTTCAAACTGAACCACCCCGATTTGTCCCCGGGCCAGAGCGCAGCTTTCGCCCCCCAAGCAACCAGCTATTCCGCGGCCGCTCTGGGAGCGCATGCGGCGGTGCACGCTGCCTCGTACGCCAGTTCCACGTTTAACTCCACCAGGGAGTTTCTCTTGCGCAGCCGAGGCTTTGGGGATTCGACTCCGGGCAGCGGACAACACCCCATCTTCAGCTCCGCAGCAGGGCCTCTCCATCACTCTCACCCGGAAGGTCAGGGTCACCTACTTTTCCCTGGAATCCACGAGCAGCACGGGTCCCATCACGGCTCTCCAAACATGCTGAACGGGCGCCTTGGATTACCCGGTGAGGTTTTCGGGCGAACGGAGCAGTATCACCAAGTGCCCAATGCACGGGCCGATCCTTACGGTCAGTATGGCCTAAATATGAGTATGAACATGGGGCACCACCCCGGCGCATTCTTCCGCTACATGCGACAACAGTGCATCAAACAAGAGCTCATTTGTAAATGGATCGACCCGGAGCTTGGTGACCCAAAAAAATGCTGCAGCAAAACTTACAGCACCATGCACGAGCTGGTCACGCATGTGTCCACGGAGCATATCGGCGGCCCAGAACAGTGTAACCACGTCTGCTTTTGGGAGGACTGTCCACGGGAGAGCAAGCCATTCAAGGCAAAATACAAACTGGTGAATCATATCCGAGTGCACACGGGAGAGAAACCCTTCGCGTGCCCCTTCCCGGGATGTGGCAAGGTGTTCGCGCGCTCAGAGAATCTCAAAATACACAAACGGACACATACAGGTGAATATTCGTTGAAGATGGTTTAAACATGTTTTTTTTTATTGAATCGCGCAGTACTTGGGTTTAAATGGTAATTTCAGTTTCAAAGCTAGAACTTCACTAAAACACGTTTTGCATACATTTGTTACGCATTGGTGTCTCAACAATCGCAAGGAAAGTTAGTTTAAGACTTGAAATCCTCTAGTGATGTTTTATAATTAAAAATAATTAAAAACGGATGCTTTTGTATGTGTGAATATTGCTCTCAAATTTGAATGCGTAAACTGCTACGATTGCGCCATCACCCCTTTTGCATCATTAGCCCACTTTTCTGTGAGAGTAGGCTGCATGTAGTAGACAATCCAATGAGTCTCTATGTAAAGTTCTAACCAGTGTGGTAAAACATACATCTAAATAGAAAATATCTTGTCTTTCAGGAGAAAAACCGTTCCAGTGCGAATTCGACGGTTGTGACAGACGTTTCGCCAACAGCAGTGACCGGAAGAAGCACATGCACGTTCACACGTCTGACAAGCCATATCTGTGCAAACTGTGCGACAAGTCTTACACTCATCCCAGCTCTTTAAGGAAACATATGAAGGTGAGAATTCAAATCATCTGACAGCTATTCTCTGTTCTCCAATCTATAACATGCTTTAGTCAGAATGAACGGAGTCTAAGTGTTTGATTGCTTTTGTAGATTCACGATGATCATGGTCCAGTGGTCGACTCCTCTCCTGCCGGAAGCTCCGGGTACGAGTCCTCCACTCCCTCCAGTTTGATCTCTCCGTGTTCAGAAACGCACAGCACCATGTCTCCGGACTCTGGCGCGCTCAACAGCAGCGCTCACGGCAGCTTAGCGTCCAATTTTAGCGAGTGGTACGTTTAAGGACTCTGCCAAGAACTGCATATAAAATAAAATATAAATTGTAAATAGTAAATGAGGGTTTATGTTCCCAGCATGTCGAAGATTCAGTGTTTGCACTGTGACTCGAGAAAAAGTATTATGTGACTAAAATGAAGGCTGTTTTCTTATATGAAAAATACGATTTCCTTTGGTAGTGTGCCATAGACGAATGATGGATGTATTTTTTCGGACTGTATAAATGTTTTACAGTAAGGTCGTGTCAAGTTACGATGTTTGAATACAATATTCCTGTCATTAGAATATATATAGAGTATTTGACGTTACATGATTGTCTTACCATAAAAGTATTAACGGGGATCCTAAGTGCCGAAGTCAAAAGTTGTTCGTTAAATTGGACACAATTCTGTGAATGTATATTATTGTAAGAATTATTTACATGTTTGTTACAGATATCTGGAAACCATCCACTTCGAGTCATTTTGAGAAAAGCCTCTTGTTTTTAAATTATGGTAGCCTATACTTGATTAAAAGTACTAAATATTTATGAAAAACTCCTCGACTAAAATGTGTACAGAACTGTTACCTTTAAAGTGTTTGCACATTGTTATTCTGTTTAAGATGTAAATTCTTGTTGTAACAAATGCCAAACCGTAAATGAAGGAAAATATATAAAGACAATAAAAGGCAACAAAAAATAAAACCAAATGTCTCATTCGTTAATTTACCATGGGACTCAGATTTTCTCCTGTGTAGTGGACATTATATTTCAGTGAATTTCTCTGAGATCTTACATGACACAGTTTACAGATGTCCTGTAGAGCACATATTTAGGGCTTTTCAGAGATACCAAATGTTTGGAGGTTTGACTTTGACCACGCCCTAAAAATGTATGACGTTAATGTAGTTGTCAAATTTAACACTCTTATGCATATGTTAATATTTTGTCAATTATTAATTGTAATAAATAATGTATCTGTTAACAGGAGGTGTGTTATATTTAAATATATTAAATATGAGATATTATTATGAAAATCTTGACAGTTATTATTATTACACTTGAAGAATTTAGATACAAAAGCCAAGTGCCATCTGAAATCTTCTTCTAAAATTAGCAGTTTCTCAGCCTGTCATGTTCAGAGCATAAATAACTGAACATAAATATAGTAGCCTGAAAAAAGCAACATTTTGAAGAAAATTTCAGATAGTGGAGGTATTTTGCATCTAAACTCTTCACTTCTTTTTTCATTACATGCTGCCCCACGAACATATTAATATGCAAATTAGATACAGTGTAGCCTATAGATATATTGTATATAATGGGAAAAACTTTTATGGCCATTTTATACACTGCATAATCAAGGTCTTTATACAAAGTTTAGTATAAAACAAAAATCCTGAAACCTAAAAATGCATTGGTGATTTAAAAACAAACAAACAAAAAAACATTGTTATTGCCTATTCATGTCATTTTATTTATTAATTTATTTGTTTGTCTATTGATCTATATATTAAATTGAGTCCTGGTGTCCTCTATAGAGGAGAGCATTACATACAACATCATTCTACAAAACTGTTATTTTTCCATGTTTTCTTATGCTCTAAAAATCTAATGACATGACCAAATACTAAATTCACACACACACACAATTCTCACAAGAGGATATGATAAGAAAAAATGTGATTTATAATGACATAATGACTTATATTATTCGTTGCATTTATATTTGGCGTATTTTTCGCATCATGTTAGCTAGACTACATTCACAAACACAAACGATCTGAAAGTCATCATACAAAAGTACTGGAGTCCTTTAAAAAAGATTCAGGGTGTAGCTGTATGAATGCCATTACATTTTCAACAAAATAAAAATTAGACATGCACCATGATTTTCAGTATTGGTTTTCTTGATGTTTAATTTCAGGAAAACTTTCAAAACAAAAGAAAGAAATAAAAATAATAATGTGACGAATAATAGCACATATACTGTAATCTGTTCCAAATTGAAACCATTTTAATACAACAGCCTACATGCCAAATAAAATAAATAAATGACCAAATAAATGGATAAAAAATAAATAAACTTAACAACTGCCCCCCATTTAAGAACAATATTTAAAATAATCTTTAATGCATAATTATAACTTAGGGATTCGTGCAGATGCAATAGAATACCCTTCAAGGTCACGGTTTTTCTCAGCAGCCTCCAGTGTCCTCCCGCTCTGGTCTCTGACACATCTGAGCACATCTGATTGGTCGAGAGGGCAAACACCCCCTAACTCTGTGTATTACGTCATAAGAGCGCGCCGTCCTGCTCTCGGCTGCTGCGGTTAACATGGCGGCTTACAGAAGCGCTGCAGGTTTTCAAAGAGTTCTGCATGCTGTTAAGGTAAGCGTTTGATATATAAAAGCGCTGCTTGCAGGAAAATAATTAATATAACGAATCTGCTGATATGTCAGAATTGTATAGAAAGCATTGCTTTGTTCTCAGACCAAGCGCTTTGACTTGTCTTTAAAAAAAGATCCGCAAGAATGTTCACATGACTTGTCATGACACACGGACAGTTTGATTGATTCGTAACTGTCAAGTATTATTTATGAAACATCACTTGCTCCTCATAAATGTATGGTGTGTCCTACGTTTTTGTCGTTGAAGAAATCACGAGCAGATGTCTTTATCATTGATGACTGTGAACTCATGTCAATGTCAAAATGATTTCATGAAGTGTTTAGCTGATGCAGCTGTGCTGAACCTATTTAAAATACGTTTTCTTTGTGTTGCGAATATGTGTCAAATATTTCATTAAAAGATTCCTAATAGCAAATTTGAAAGCAGTTTATATTTTTGATTGGATCTAGTTTCCACTTTTATTAATGACTATCACTTAGTCAGATTCATTTTGCTGATTCAGACAATAAATCACAAAGCTTCTCCGTCCATTTTGAGCCATGCTGTAATATGAATTCATGATATATGAATTAAACACAAATGCCATTGTTGCTCAGAAAAATATTTAGACAATTTTATTACTGACGTGATGTATACAGGTGCATCTCAGTAAATTAGACTGTCATGGAAAAATTCATTTATTTCAGTAAGTCAACTCAAATTGTGAAACTTGTGTATTAAATAAATTCAATGCGCATAGACTGAAGTAGTTTAAGTCTTTGGTTCTTTTAAACTGTGATGTTTTTGGCCCACATTTAACTCATTCAACTAAGAATATGGTGACATGCCAATCAGCTTATCAACTCAAAACACCTGCAAAGGTTTCATTAGCCTTCAAAATGGTTTCTCAGTTTGGTTCACTAGGCTAAACAATCATGGGGAAGACTGATCTGATCTGACAGTGGTCCAGAAGAGAATCATTGACACCCTTCATAAGGAGGATAAGCCACAAACATTCATTGCCAAAGAAGCTGGCTGTTCACAGAGTGCTGTATCCAAGCATGTAAACAGAAAGTTGAGTTGAAGGAAAAAGATGCACAACCATCCGAGAGAACCGCAGCCTTATGAGGACTGTCAAGTAAAATTGTTTTAAGAATTTGAGTGAACTTCACAAGGAATGGACTGAGGCTGAGGTCAAGGCACCAAGAGCCACCACACATAGACAAGGAATTTACTGAACCACAGACAATGTCAGAGGCATCATAGCTAAGTAGAAGAAGAACTGGACTTGTGCCCAGTGATCCAGAGTCCTTTTTTTTTCAGATGAGAGCAAATTTTGTATTTTATTTGGAAACCAAGGTCCTAGAGTCTGGAGGAAGGGTGGAGAAGCTCATAGTCCAAGTTGCTTGAAGTCCAGTGTTAAGTTTCCACAGTCTGTGATGATTTGGGGTGCAATGTCATCTGCTGGTGTTGATCCATTGTGTTTTTTGATAAAGTCACTGCACCTGTTTACCAAGAAATTGTGGAGCACTTCATGCTTCCTTCTGCTGACCAGCTTTTTAAAGATGCTGATTTAATTTTCCAGCAGGATTTGGCACCTGCCCAACCTGCCAAAAGCACCAAAAGTTGGTTAAATGACCATGGTGTTGGTGTGCTTGACTGGCCAGCAAACTCATCAGACCTGAACCCCATAGAGAATCTAAGGGGTATTGTCATGAAGAAGATAATCAAAAACAAGAGACCAAAAAATGTAGATGAGCTGAAGGCCACTTTCAAAGAAACTTCGGCTTTCATACCACCTCAGCAGTGCCACAAACTGATCACCTCCATGCCCCGCCAAAGTGAAGCAGTAATTAAAGCAAAAGGATCCTCTACCAAATATTGAGTACATGTACAGTAAATTAACATACTTTCCAGAAGGCCCAACAATTCAATAAAACTTTTTTTAAAATATTTGTCTTATGAAGTATTCTAATGTGTTGAGAAATAGTGAATTGGCGGGTTTTTGTTAAATGTGAGCCAAAATCATCAGTCTGTGTGCACTTAATTGAATGAAAATCTGTGTTGTTAGTGGTGTCTTTCATGTTTCATTACTGTAACTGAACAATATGCTGGTCCTACAACCATTTCAAGTTATAAACCAGAGGTACCCAAACATTTTAGTATGAGGGAACAGAATATTGAAATAATTCACCATTATGTCTATTTGTATTATACTTAAAAATAAAATGTATAATTTTTGTAAAATCAACACAACACCAATATTTTCTACATTTCAATGCAAAAGATAGATGGAGAATAAATAAAAATTAACCAATAAATGCCTAAATCTCAAAACGATTAATTGGATCTGAAGAAATGCTTCAATGGAATGTTTCTTCAATGGCAAAGGTCATCAAAGGTCATCAGGTCCTGGTTTGGGCACCTCTGTTACAAACAGTTTCATTCAGTCAGTGGTGACCATCGTCTCTTTGTGTTTTAGCATGTCTGTTTTAGCAAGCAGAGATGCGGTGTTATAATCTGCCGGTACTCTACAGTATATGACCCAAATGAGAAGGTAAGTCTGATTATAAGAGTGTGTGATATTCACTGATGTTTCTCTTCTCTTCACTTGTGCAGTCTTGTTTCCTTTCCTACATTTTAGTGCATGAACACTGTACTGTGGTTCTGATTGTTGTCTGTCAGACTGTATGATTGGATCCAAGTGAGATCTTGAGTAAGAAAAACACACAAAAAAATAGCACTTTGTGCAGTATCAACTGTCTTTTGTCAATTGACTTGTCTTTTGTGATGAATTAGGAAACCGTTGATTTCTGTACATAGATGCCATATAAGCAGTGATTACTTGACTGCATCTGCAGCCTAGATATTCAAATGGACTCTATTAGTCAAAAGATTTTTGCAATGATTTTAAATAGTCTTTTTTGTGCCCTAAAGCTGCATTTACTTCATTGAAACTACAATAAAAACCGTACTATTGTGAAATTATTTAATTGTCTACAACCATTACTCCGATATTGTCACATGATCTTTCAAAATCATTCTAGAACACAGTTTTCTTTTCTGTTTTCTTTTGCATATCATTGCTATTTTTATTTTGATTGATTTATATAAAAGCATCTGCTAAATGAGTAAATGTAAAGGATTTGCTGTTTAAGAAACATTTCTCTGCCGAAAAAAAAGTTTTTGAAAGTCTGGGTTCAGTAAGATTAAAAAAAAACAAAAAAACAATTATAATAATACTTTTTCCCCAGCAAGAATACACTATTTTATAATCATAATTTTTAATTTTACGCACAATTTCTATTTTAAATAGAACACAATTGCTGACCATTAGAAAACCCAATCTTTTAACCATAGGCTGTGAACTGTTGCAGCATTTCCAGTAAAAATAAAAATGAATGGTTTGGTTCAATACTCAGAGTAATGAGTATTCAAGATGATGGACATGTTGATGTGTCTGGAACAGTAGAATGAGGTATGTGACCCTGGACCACAAAACCAGTCTTAAGTGTCTATAAGCTTTCCATTGATGTATGGTTTATTAGGATCGGACAAGATTTGGTCAAGATACAACTATTTAAAAATCTGTAATCTGCAGGTGCAAAATAAAAAATCGAAATACTAAGTTCTTAGCAATGCATACTACTAATCAAAAATTAAGTTTTGATATTTACTTTAGGAAATGTACAAAATTATCTTAATGGAATATGATCTTTACTTTATATCCTAATGATTTTTGGCATAAAAGAAAAAAACCCATACAGTTTTTTTTTTTTTGGCTATTGCTACAAATATACTCCAGCATCTTAAGACTGGTTTTGTGGTTCAGGGTCACATTTAGATATCCATAGAGGAAACAAGGAAGCCTCAGTTATTTTGACACGTATATCAAGGTCAAGATTCTGTTTGCATACTCTCTCAGCCTCTACGCTCCCAAAAGCCTGTTGCATCCATGTAGCTTTGATGTTTCATTCTCCCACAATCAGCCTTTGCCTGAAGCTGTGTGTGTGTGTGTGTGTGTGTGTGAGAGTTGGGAGATTGGGGGTGTAGCAATATGAGCAAATGGGGAAATATGCTTTGAGTTTAGGAAAGTGTTCTTGCATACACATGGCCTTAGGCTCATCTTGACACATGGTTTATAGGCAGACACTTCCTTCAGTTTTTCAATAAATTGTTTACACGTGGCAGACAACATTAGCAAAGCCTCATACTTTGATCTTTAAGGCACACTAACATCCACCTTAACAGTCAGAATCATCTAGATCTCCCACGTTTTAAACTTGTGAATGTTTAATGCACTTCGTGGAATAGATAACAGTAGTTAAGTAAATAAGTATATATATATATATATATATATATATATATATATATATATATATATATATATATATATATATATATATATATATATATATATATATATATATATATATATATACTACCTGATACGGTTTAATTGTGATCATCCAATTTTAAATTCATTTCTGCACTTAGAACTTGATCTCAAAGATCTTTATATCTCTTCTTGTCATCTAAGAAGCTGTGTGTGCTGAACGGCTTTCACTTACGGCTAAATGAGTTGAGCTTTAGTCAGTGTTAGAGACACACTCTGTGGACAAATCAGATGTGTTGACAAAACAAATGTCTTAATCGCCCTGTTCTCTTTTCCTTTCCACAGACCTTTGATAAAATCCTCATTGCAAACAGAGGAGAGATCGCCTGCAGGGTGAGTGAGTGTGTGTGTGTGTTCTTCACCAGGAACGTCCCTTTCAGTGTGTTTAAGGCAAAACATTAGATTTGTCTTAAAGCCATTTTCATTTCTAAATCAGGGTGAAGTCCTAGTTGTATGATCTTTACCTTTGGTACATTTTTACTACTATGAAATGAAAAACATTCATGTTCATTCTTTGTTTCCATTCATAGGTGATTAAAACATGTAAGAAGATGGGCATAAAGACAGTCGCAGTTCACAGTGATGTGGATTCCAGTGCGGTGAGAGAAATTAATATTCAGATGTACCCTAAAAAAGGACAAAACATTGAGGTTAAAAAGTCTGAAAACACATTGATTCAAAAACTAATTTAAAGCTGAAAATCATTCTCTTGTTAACTCTCACTAAATAAGACTCGCCTGTATTTTGCTGAAAGGTTAAGAGTTTCAGTAGGACTCGGCTGTCTATTCAGCAGATTTTACTAGTGTTACAAAGTGTTACAGTCTTTAATCCTTGCTCACCAGGAAGCAGTTTAGAATTCTGGCCATAAAAGTCTCTGATGTAAGAGTTTATTCAGTGGTTGTCATTATGTTTTAAACCATTCTGTTCTTATATTGAAATTAGCCTTTGGTGCTGGAATGGCATAAAAAATGAAAAACAAAAGTTTTTCAAACAAATTTAATGATTAAAAAAAAAGAGACATACGTACATGCATGTATATATGTATACGTGTGTGTGTTTGTGTTTATACAGTGTATGTATATATAAAATATACACACACATATATATACATACCTTCATGTTGTTTCATAGTTGTATGACCTATATTTTTTAAAGAATGCTGGTAAACAAAAAAATTGTGCCATGTTTCCACCAAAATTACCTGGAAAAATTACTTTCACCCAAGACCTGTTGCTTTCTGTGTTTCCACCACATTCTAAAGTACCTTGAAGATAAGGCAAATAGTCTAATATATGTAATACCACTGCCTCCTTTCGTTTCATGTAAACATGCCGTAGAAATGTAGTGAATGGGAATCACGGCTAAAACATACAATAAAACAAAACCAAATGAAATCCTGCGACTTGTGACGATATGTTGATGTGTAAAGACATGAAATCTCGGTCTGGGCAAGAAACCAAACAGTTTTTATAAATTTTTACCTCTGATTGACGCAGTGTCCAAATTGTTAGAACTCTCCTGAGCGCTTTCTCAGCAGCAGGCGTGTGAGGCGTCTTCATCTTCTTGCTTTATAGCGGATCGCAGACTTATAAGTGTATTACTGCCACCTATCTCTCAGGTGGACTATTGACATTGTCTACATTCTCAATTAGAAGTGTCAATGGACCATTTGACCAAAACAATATAAATACTGTTCAGTTTCTTGCACAGACAGATCGTTTTGTGTTTTTCCTCATCAGTGTATTGTCATGAGCTGCAGGGATTCATTTGGTTTTGTTTGTGTATGTTTTTGTTTTTTATTGTATGTTTTAGCCGTGATTCCCATCCACTTACATTATATGACTGACCGACTGCAACGGTTTCAGTTAAAAATCTCAGTTTGTGTTCTACTGAAGAAACAAAGTCAGCTACATCACGGATGCCCTGGGGGTAAGCACACAAACATAACATTTTCATTTTTGGCTGAACTATCCCTTTAACAGAATTTCCAATTTCACGTGAACTATTAATTTTTCAATTTTAACTTATTAAAATTGTTATGCTGTTAGTATCATTTAATTAAAATTCTTGCATTAAATGAGAAAAATGCAAACTAGAAACGGCTTAATTTCCTTTTGGCCCCACTGTATATTATGTTTGATAATTCATTAAAAACCTCCAAATATCAAAGAAGAGATTATTACAACAGCTCGTATATGCTGTACATGAAGACTATGAAGCATTTGAAATGAGTAAATAGATTGGCTGAAGCAGGTTAGTCATCTGGAGGCAGTCTAATATCTAAATTAGACCCCACTACACTTTTACAAGCCTTGCAAGATAAACCAAAGCTTGTGCTCCTCTCACCTTTATCTTTCCGTGGAGTGTAATCACTGTTGCCATGATTGATAGCTGTCAGTTTTCACCCCCTCCTATTCCATATGCATGAGAGTCTGATAGAGGCAGTGTTTTAAACTCCGCTCGTCCCCCTGCTGTGTTCTGTGCTGGATTGTGGGAATGGTGGGGGGAGGTTAGAGGTGGGGATCTTTTGCATTTGATTTGCAGCTTCCAAAGAGCATCTAAATGAAGATGCTTAAACTTAGCAGTGGGGGATAATCTGGACTCTGTATGGGGGAACAAATTGACATTAGAAGTCCATATACTGACCCAGGGATTGATGTTGAAATATTTCACAAACACATTCCTAATGCAGAATCTTTCTTTCAACACAACTTTTTTTCTAATATCCTTTTCTGAAACCCTATCAAAGATAAATTAATTTAGCGTTTAAACATTTTAACATTAAATTAAAAGCAAACAGGACCCACAGGCTGTCTCTCGTCCTCTCTAGTTTGAGTCTGTGCTGACAGAAAAAGAAGTTTATTAGGCTCCTGAAGCAAATGGCAGGGAGCCGTCAAGTTTTTTTTTGTCTGCATTAAAAGGCTCAGACAGAATACTCATTAAACTCTGTGTCAGTGAAAACACATCTAGAGATTTGTCTGTGCGATGCAAAACCAGGTAGTGTTTATATTAATTTAAGAAATGGTTTTGGTAAACTAAAAGAATTTACAGTCCGTTAAAAACGTCCAGTTAAATAATCAGTTCTTCAGTAAGATGATCCTTAAAGTTAGAGGTTGCTGTATTTGTCTGCTTCAGTCTTTAGGGCTCATTTGAGTTTCTTGCAGACTCCTCGACCACTGTTTGCATGCCCCTCGTTAAATGTGAGGGAAAACGACTTTGTGTCTCCCTTTTTACACATGTGTGGAAAACATTAGCAGAAAAGCAGCAGTCGGCTAGCAAGTAAGTTTCAAGCCTCCCCTGTTGACGCAGTTGTCAATATTAATGCTTTCCCATCGTGAGGTCTGTCACTCCGTCAGATCAGTTGCTTCACACTGTGCGTGATGACATCTTGGCCATGCAGACAACTGACTGGTATTTACAACAGTGAAAATAAGTGTTTAAAATGCAGAGTATTGGGTTCAGATCTGGTTACAATCATTATAACTCACTGAAAATCAGACTATGAAAAACAAAAACTAGAACACAAAATTAGTACACAATTTTTTTGTCCCCCATAAACTGTTATTAGCAGTATTGTATGTTTAAAAGCATTTTAAAATGCATTAGAAAAACATTTTAAATGCATCGGTGTAAAAGTACTTTTTTTGCTTGCTTTTCCAGAAGGTCAAACCATAAAGCATGACGATTTCCAGCAGACTTAATGTGAAATGATAGAAATGTATGCCTTCTAGGCAGTGTAAGTTTCAGTGGTTAAAAAAAATTGCCAAATGCATTCATTTAATACCTTTAAAGGGTAGTTAGAGAAACTTCCTTAACAAAATGCATATAAACATTTCAGTTCTGTTTAGCTGCCATTTAATAATGAAATAAGTGGGTCAAATTAACTTTTAAACATCATAATATAATTATCTTTTCTTTTTTTTTCTTTTTTTTTTTTAATTAAGCAGATTATGTCAAACAAATGTTGTTTTTTCCCGTCTTTGCAGTTGCCATTAATAATGAAAAAAGCAGGTCAGATTGACCCTCAAAGATCAAAATTGAAATAATTTTGTACGCACATGCCACAACACATCATTGTCGACAAGTTCCAGAAATGTTAATGACTCCTAAAAGAAAACGTCACAAAATGTGAAAAAAAGTAAATAAATCTCAAGTAAACCAGTTTTTCCGACATGAGGACTTCAACAGTTTTCCTGTGTGTTTTCGTTCCCTCAGGTTCACGTGAAGATGGCTGATGAAGCTGTGTGTGTTGGTCCTGCCCCTACAAGTAAAAGTTACCTGAACATGGATGCTATCATGAACGCCATCAAGCAGACTGGAGCTCAAGCTGTGAGTGTGTGAGTGTGTGTGTGTGTGTGTGTGTGTGTGTGTTTATGGTAAAACACAGGGGATTCAGCACAGTTGAAGCCTAATCCATGTTGGTGTAAACAAGGTCATATATTATTAACATGGTGCCCTGGACAGTGTTATTATTTATAAACTGAGTTGATGCAATGAAGCTGTTAAATGTCTCCTGCATAATATGAATTCTATGGATGCATGTAGGTAAAAAAAAAATTATATATATATATATATATATATATATATATATATATATATATATATATATATATATATATATCTATCTCTCTATCTTTCTCTCTTATAGGTTCATCCTGGCTATGGATTCCTGTCTGAAAATAAGGAGTTTGCCAAGAGACTGGTGAGTTTGCCTTTTCCCTGAAAGAGAAAGAAATGTGGATCTTTAAAGAAAAGGGATATTTAAATGAGTTTGTGTTGGAGTTGGGGGCAGAGTATCCCCTTCACTTATTGTTCTACATTGGCCAGTGTCCCTCCCACACACACACACATGCACACAGTTTTTGTAATTAACAGCTCGGACCCCCCAGTAGTAATTTAATTAAAGGTGTGAGTTCTTAGGTGAGAAGATTATTTGCAACCCAAATGAAGGCAGAAAGGCCAAAAGGGTCATTTGATAAAGAGACTCATTTCACATTCACATTCTTTGCTGTATTTCTTAGACTTTAACCAGTTCTGATTCAAGTCCATTTACATGATATTGAGTAAACTTACATTACCATTCAATAGTTTGGGGTCTCAGCTTACCAAGGCTGCATTTATTTGTAAGATATTACTATAATTTAAAATAGCTGTTTTCTATTTGATTGTATGCTAAAATGTTTTTCATTCCTGTGAGGCTAAGCTGAGTTTTTTGTCACTCCTATGATTCTTTAGAAATCATTTTGATATGCTGATTTGCTGCTCAACAAAAATCTTATTGATATCAATTTTAATAGCAGTATTTTTTTGTAGAAACCATGTTAAATTTTTCCATTTTATATTAATGCATGATTATTTGATTTGCAGAAATTTCTACACTTTTGAGCAGTTTAATGCATGCTTTCAGAGTAAAGGTATTTCTTCCAAAAAAAAATAAAAAATAATATGTCGTACTGATCCCAAAACTTTGATTGGTAGTGTAGGTGGTTGATATTCAATAATACCAAAAAGAAAACAGCTCACCCAGAATGAGCTGATAATTGTTTTCCTGTAGAATAACATTTAATGGGGGCTGGAGTGTTCAGGCTTCATAAAGGACACACAATGCATCATGAGTTTTACACAAACTTATAACAGCTTCATACCAGTCCTCTGAATTCACACAATGGCTTTTTTGAGAAATAGACCAAATTCTTTATTGATATTCTTCCCCTCTAAAGAAATGTTGAGTGCTAAGAGTCAAATCTGGTTTTGTCTGTCATTATTCAGACCAAATCAACCGATTCATTAAAAAAATGCTTGACTCTAAAAGTGCAGTTTGTTTAAGAATTAGCCATTGGTAAGTCTCTCGTAAACCCTCATTGTATGGCTTCAGAAGACTTTCATAAAAAATGCTATGGACTACTACTACTACTATTTTTACATTTATGGTTAAAGAACATACAGAATATTATATAAAAAAAATGTTTTCCATGGAAGAAAGTTTTTTTTAATTTTTTTATTATTTTTTTTGAATAAACATCATTACAGTTAACAAATGTTTAATAGAAGTTCATTTTTATTTTGGTGAAATATCCCTTTAACCCATGTGCCCCAAAATAATGAAGCCAAGTGCATGTGCCAACCTCCAGCTGTGCCTTACTGTTGCCATGGCAACTAAACCCAGTAGCTACCATCTTTTTTTTAACCCTTCAATCGATTCTGACTAAATAAGGGCATGCTTCGTGTCACTGCGGGCCTCAAACACACACCGAGAGTTCGCATGGGGCCGTCACTCGCTTGTTTTGATCTAGACATTTTAGCTTTTTTTAGGATTCCAGATTTCTTCTGCCAGATATCTTCTTTCTGCTTGGTTTGCCGCATTGTAGAACAGAGAAAAGATGAACAAACGGAATTTAAGAATAGAGATGAGGGAAGACATGACTCATTTTTTCTTTCTCTCTGTTTCCTTGTTACTTTTGTCCACAATAGTCAATCGTGGTTATTTATTGTCCAATCTCTGGTGCGTGTATCATGCGTTACGTGTCTTGCTCTCTCTAGTGTAGTACGAGGTGAGACTCTCCTGGCAGAGTTTCCTGCAGCTGCGCTGATGTGCTCGCTAGATCTGCTTTGATATAAATCAGATTCAGGCAGGAGGGAAACACACATGGGGCGTCGTCACAGCAACGGCGGGCTCACGTTGATAGGTTGCCTAGAAGTAGTTTTAGATAAAAATTTCAGCTAAAAATGAAAAATAAATGAGCTTTTTTGGTGCGGTTTCGAAGGCTTTCGATAGAACATCATACTGGTAATCAACAGAGCCTGTTAAAAATTAAACAGCATGTCAAAATAAGTGTTAAATATTAAGCAGTCAGGGACCTGAATCAGCTCAGCTGAACCCAGATTTGTTTCATGTCTCTTCAAGGTTGTCGTCTGCATTGATGTAAAGGACACCTTTTGATTTGACTGTTATCCTGCAGTGAACGAGTCACAATCCATTTTTTTTTTTTTTATCTACATCAACTTTGAGGAAAAACTGCCTAGCAACTAATTAATAGAAGCAGTTTTTTTTTTTTTTGTTTTTTTTTTGCGGAACTGCGTTTTGGTTTGTAGCTCATTAGAATATGAGTAGACTGTGCATATACCCCAGAAAACACTTATTTCATGTGACCCCTTCAGTTTAGTTAGCTTTTGTTTTTATTTTTTGTTTGTTTTATTTATTGATATTCTGTTTTGTTTAGTGGCTTTTGATGCGTTTTTCTTGTTTGTTTGTTTTGTGGTGTGTTTTTTTTGTGTGTGGTTTTGTTTTTGTTATTTAGTTTCAAAGTTTTTTTATTTTATGTTTTTAGTTTTGTTTTGGAGTTATTTTTTCTATTTTGTTTAGTTTACGTTTTTTTTTTTCTTTTAGTATTTTTTTTAGTAGAGTTTTTTGGTGTATTTTATTTATATTTTTAAATATTTTTTTGTTTGTTTAGTTTTTACATGTTGGCATATTGCAAGTTGTTGTTTTTTTTTTTATTTTGTTTAATGTGTTTTTGTGAAGTTGTGGAGTTATTTTTGGAGCTATGCATCTGCTCCAGAAAGTGCTTCCCAACTCATGTTTATTGATGAGATGTGTAATGTTATAGCAGAACTGTACTATGAATGAAAATATACTGAAAGTTTTAGTGTGGAATTTCTGCATCACTAAGAGCACCAGCCAATCCTTTGCTAAGTGTTACATGGGTTGGAATGGACTGCGACTTTGCAGAATGTGTTATCTGTTATTTTTCTTCAAAGCAGTTGTTAAATTAGGCAGATTTGAGGTTAATACTTTGCACAGCCAACCAAAGAGAAAAAAAATTAATTTGACTACGTCCAAGTATGCATATTTCCCTATAATAGACAAACAACAGTATATGAAAAGAGTATTATTCATGAAACATAAGGCCAAAAGCACCCAGTGAACTACTTATTTACTGTAAGATGTTGAAGTGCAGAGCCAGTGAATGGTTGTAAATGGCAGCTGATTCTGTAGTTCGCATGACACTGGCACATGACGAATGTAGTATTGCCATATTACATTCATACGACATCGAATGCATTTTGTAGCAATCAAGAAGTACTTATTCAAAAGAGGTAGGTCCTATCTACTCTGAGATTTCAGATGCAGCCAGTGAGATCCTTACTTGTGATGCCTGATAACAGTAGTCTAATGAACCTAAATTGTTTAGTGTTTTTAAGCATTGTTGCTATGGTACACTTTAGTTGCTATCACGTCTATTGTGGCTTGAATCAATATGTTAATGCACAGACATTGGGAAAAGGGATGCCTATTGTCACTGTGATTTGGCCTGCAAACAACAATTTCAGCTAAATTCAGTTGAAAAACTATTCAAACACACAATACTTTCATAAAATTAACTATAAAATAACTGTAAGTTATAAACAAACTTACAGTTTGACTGTCTATAACAGAATTGTCTGGACCAGTGTTGTGAGTTTGTAGGTTGAATACTTGTTTAACTTGAATAATTGCAGACCCAGGCAAATTTGAAATGCGTGCCTCTAAATACATTTCTGCAACAATGTAATCATGTTTCTTAATGCATGTTTCGAAGTGAAATGTCCAGTGAGTGACGCTTAAACTCTGCTTCAAGATGACCCAGGCACATTTTTATGTTGGTACAGGCACGTATTGCTGTGTTTTTATTACGTTGCTTCAGATACGTATTGCGTTGATTCTTAAAGAGGCGTGTTGCTAAAGGTTGATGCTCTATTGTGCTGGAAATATCCACCAAATCCAACCCTTAACCTACCTGATAATGTTAACAAATACAAAACTTTCTGGTGTGGTATGCTGGTTTGAACTGTTTTGTGGAACTGTAGTTCATGGGTATTTGTACCCAAGTCGAACTCCATACTTTGTGAGCTATACCAAACAAACCTAATGAATATAAAAACCCATAATATGAAGCTGGATATGTGACACGGACATTCAAAAGTATCAGTTTTCAAATGTTGCAGCATGTTAAATTTGTTTTTTAGTTCATAACATGATATTCCTCAAGTAACTGCGAAAATCAGGCTTTATTAATCGAAACTGTGGACCTGCAAGTTATACTTTGTGTGAAAAGGAATAAAAGTTGTCAGAATTCTATTGCCTCTAGTGTTTATTTCAAGTGGAAACTGCAGTGATTTGTGTGTATAGGTGTATTTAGAGTATTTAGAGGCATGTTTAACCAATGAGCCTATGCTGATGATGGCAGATGGTGGAGGTGTAAAACTTGTCTGAAAAAGTTGAATCATTTGTTGTGGTTCTGTTTGCTGTTAGTGCCACAGAAATTGCACACTTTATCTTTAAATATGATAAAAATGTGAAACAGTAGCACTAATAAATATTTTTGCTAATAATAATAATTGTACTTTCATGTCTTTTTTAAACATTTTTTCCTGTAATTAATCCCCCTAAAATTTTACTTTGACCAAGTCCCACTAAATGTCCCCTTAAATCAGTCCAGAAAAAGTGCAAAATTCATTCAGATTGTGTGTGGGCTTACAAACAAGACAGATGTGTCATAGTAATGCGCTGCTTACAGAAAATAGTAAATGCAATGATTCACACACTTACAGAAAGTGTACAAGCAACTAATTTAAACCGCATGGCAGCCTCATGTTAAGTATTAAGATATTATACTTTTTGTTTTAATTGCTTTTAATCTTTTGTTGTATTTTTTCCATACATTTTTGTCTCACTTACCTTATGCTTTTGCTAAAAGTGTCTGCTTTATGAATAAATATAAATAGTTTGGTTCATAACACCTGTACATGCTCAATTCTCTACCTTTCCATCCCCCAGTCCCTCTTTTACATTACCCTATATGCATACACACACACACACACACGATGAGTGGGCCATCCACTGCCTTCTGTGTGTGTGTGGAAATGAAGATGTCATTACATTAGCAGTTGAATAGCAATACCCCCCACATGAATAAGAGGTGAATGAGCCCCCCATCCTGAATAGCTGCCCCTCTTGCCGACTGTTAGTACAGTTTTACGCAGCACAAACGATTGGCCAGAGCCCCTGGGCATGCGCAAGTTCAGCCTAGAGAGCTCTGTTAGGATTACCTCTACAGCCTCTTTAGCATGTTAAAAGAGAAGTGCTTTTCAATAGCGAGAGGAGATTGAGTTTGAGTGGAGTGTGCGCGCGTGCGTGTGTGTGTTTTCATGCCTTTTCACTCTTTGGATGTTGTCTTGAACAAGATGTTTTCATTATCCTAGTGTTCTCCAGCTCACACACAAGTATTTGACACTTGTAGAAGCTCACACTCTTTTTACTGTTGTTGAAGAGGCTTGCTGGTTGTCTATCCCTTTGAATGTCCCTTGTGTGCGTTTGTGCATGTGCTACTTATAAAAATGAACAGGAGGAGGAGAGAGGTCGAGTGACATCTGAATAGGCCCAAGCGTTTTATTGGATTTAATTTTCCAGAACTCTGCAGAGACACTGACAGGGGTTTGAGGGAAGGGTCTCTAGCGTGACCGGGGCCACCATTTGTCAGTGTATTTAAATGATATTGTGTCCCATTTATGTATTTTATGTTTTTCATTTTATGTGAGCCCTTTAGTTTAGTTAACTTTTATGTTTTTAGTTTTTTTCAGTTGTTTGTTTTTGTTTTGTATTTGATTTCTTTTTGCGCTTTATTCTGTTTTGTTTAATTTAGTTCATTTTGACGTGTTTTGCAGTGTTTTATTATAATATATTTTATTTGTTTAGTGTTTTGTTTGATGTGTTTGCTTTTTTTAGAGGATTTTTTTGTGATTTAGTTTTTTTGTGCTTGTGTTATTTTGTTTAAAATGTCTTTTAAGTTTTTTTTTTTAAGTTTACTGTTTTTGTTTGTTTTATTTTGTTTTTATGCATTTTGTTTTTCGTTATTTGGAATTTGGTTTTGTTTTAGTATTTTATGCTGTTTTTGTTTTGTTTTGTGTTTTTGTTTTTGTTCTGGAGTTCTTTTCTTTGAGATATTAAAAGGTTGTTGATCATTTGCCACATTTGTCTCAATCAATCAAATACATTCTTTTATGTTGTATATTACATATTATCGTATTTTAATCTTTACATTTTTGGGGGGCTTGCAGACTTCTGATTCAGTGAAAAATAAACTCCCCTATGGTATTTGCCCACTTTATTAGTTTTAGTGATTTTTAAATGACTTTGATTACAGAAGCTGATTTTGTTGACACCTTAGTTTGTTTCTTTTCCCAAGCACTTGTCAAGAACAAACAGATCACTTTTTTTTGGCTTCATTTATATTTATCCTTTATCTCATGACACCATGGGTCCAGTTGGAGCTGAAAGAGTCATGGGGTCAAATCCCTCTTTTAATTACAGAGCTCCGTGGGTTCTGCGCGCCTCAGGCATACTATCTGTAGTATATTAGCCAGGAAGCAATAGCCTCCCGATTCTCGAGACTAACAAAGAATAGAACAGATCTCCTTTTTCCCGTTCTTTTTTCTGGCTTCGTTATTTAGATGCATGTTTCTGCAGGCATTACCTGAAGCTACCTTTCTTTACTTCACTAAAGTTCATACCCCGGGGACTTTTTTTTTTTTTGTGTGTGAAGGGATTTGATTCCCCTGGCAACAAAAGTATGGTCGTTTACCTCTTTGAGGATGAGGGATTTAGATTTTCAAAATGCTGTGCATGGCCAGTGCTTATAGTAAACGTTTCACATAGGTATGTTTAAAAAAAAAAAAGTTTGAGTTTAAATGTATCTGCAGACAATAATAATATATGGAGATAATAATTTTATAAAGAAATTTACAGATTTACACACAAATGAGATGTGAGTATTTCTTCATAAATCTTTCTATTTACACTAATGTTCAAGTTTTTTTCTCCAGGGCTATATGTATTTGATCAAACATGCAGTAAAAAACGTAATATTGTGAAATATTATTGCAGTTTAAACTATATTATGTTTTCTGTGTGAATATATTGTAAAATCTATTCCAGTTCTGCAAAGTTGACTTTTCTGAGTGTCTTGAGTGTGACCATGATCCTTCAGAAATCATTCTGACATGACGACTTTCAGCTAAAGAAACATTTATTTTAATTATCAATGTTGAAAATTTGCTCCTTCATATTTTAGTGGAAACGGAGATATATATTCCAAAAAAAAAACAGCATTTATTTGAAATGTAAATCGTCTATAACATTATAAATGTCTTTATTCTCACATTTGATCAATATAATGCATCCTTACTGGATGAAAGTATTCATTTCTTTTAATAATATTAAAAACCCTTTCTGACGTCAAACCTTTGAACGGTACTGTAAGTTCCTTAAGATCATAAGAAACATACATCAGTTGTGTGTCCAAACTTTTGACTGGCGCTGTGAACAAAAGTGGAGTCCGATCATGATTATACACAGCCGTTTATTATGACCAGAAGAAGAGTACAGCTGCAGGTGTGTTGGGGTTTGATGTGGGAATAAAATCAGTGGCTGTGTGATGTACAATCAGATTATCTCGGAGTCATGCGAGTTGTGCAGCGTGAGGTGACATGTTCTTAACAGATTTTAATGCCTTTAGTCATGTGCATGTGCTCAGAATAAATAACTTCGATGACATAAAATATGCCGTATTATGAATTCCTTCTCTACAGGCGGCCGAGGGGGTGTCCTTCATTGGTCCTGACACGCATGCCATCCAGGCCATGGGGGATAAGATTGAGAGCAAACTCATCGCCAAAGCTGCTAAAGTCAACACCATCCCAGGATTTGATGGGGTGGTCAAGGTCGGATCAACATTTGGGATGTTTTATTTATTTATTTTTACTTTTGTCCTATGTATTTTCCTATTCATTACTTCTCACATACTTATGCTGTTTATCTTTAAAAGCATTTTCACAAACACTTTTTTTCTTTTGGCCAGCTTTATGATTGGTGCTTTATCAAAACCATATTCTGTTTCTCTTCTAGCTGAGCTAAACAAACAGCATCTTGATAAAACACAAATACAGTACATATTAGGGAGGCACCGGTTGACCGGCCATGAATTGGGAACGACTGGTTTATGCTTAAAATACGCGATAGACAATCGGCTGGTTTTTGGTCTTTTTAGGCCGATATTTCCGGAAGTGCAGTGTGTGTGTGTTTGTGTGTATATGTTATATAGTATATAATGTGCAGTGCATACTTCATACCGTTCAAAAATGTGGGTTTTGTAAGATTTTTGTTGATGTTCTTGAAAGAAGTTTCTGCTGCTCACCAAAACCGTATTTATTTGATCAAAAACACAATAAAAACAGTTTGTGAAATATTATTACAATTTAAAACCACTGTTTTCTGCGTGAATATATTATAAAATGTGATTTTATTTCTGTGATGGAAAGCTGCATTTTCAGCAGCCATTACTCAAGTCTTCTGAAATCAACAAAAACTATTAAGAAACTTGATTATTTAGATAAAATTATTTTAAATGTGGAGTGTCACACAAAATTCTGGGAATATCAGTTTACAGTTTCTGACTGTAAATTGTACCAGTTAAAAGTTTTTGACCAGTTAAAATTGTTAGTGTTTTTTTTTTTAAAGAATTATCTTCTGCTCACCAACCCTATTTGATCCAAAGTACAGCAAAAACAATAATATTGTGAAAGTAAAAAAAGTTAATGATTTAAAATAACTGCTTTCTATTTGAATATTTTTTTTAAATGTACCGTATTTTCCGGACTATAAGTCACACTTTTTTTCATAGTTTGGCTGGTCTTGCGACTTATAGTCAGGTGCGACTTATTTATCAAAATTAATTTGACATGAACCAAGAGAAAACATTACCATCTACAGCTGCGAGAGGGCGCTCTACGGCTGTAGACGGTAATTTTTTCTCTTGGTTATTGGTTCTAAATAAATGCGACTTATAGTCCAGTGCGACTTATGTTTTTTTTCCTCATCATGAGGAATTTTTGGACTGATGCGACTTAAACTCAGGTGTGACTTATAGTCCGAAAAATAAGCAGAATTTTTAGCATTGTTACTCCAGTCACATGATTCTTCAGAAATCATTCTGATTTGCTGTTCAAGAAACTATTATTATTATTATTATTATTATTATTATCAATATTTAAAGCCGTTAAATGAACGATCCAAAGATCAGCATTTACCTAAAATAAAAAAGCTTTTGTAAAATTACACACTATACCATTCAAAAATGTGGAATCTGTTTAATTTTTGGGGGAAATAAATTATTGAAATTAATTTTATTTAACAAGGAGGCTTTAAAGTGATCATACGTGATTATAAAGACAACATTTTTCGGTTTTAGATAAATGCTGTTCTTCTGAACTTTCGAATCATCAAAGAAACAAAAATACTTTTCAACAACAATAATAATATTTAATTATTTTTGAGCAGCAAAACAGAATACTACAATTATTTCTGAAGTATCATGTGACTGCAGTAATGATGCTGAAATACAGCTTTGAAATCACAGGAGTAAATTACATTTTTACATATATTCAAATAGAAAGCAGTTATTTTAAATATTAAAAATATTTTTTCATTTTACTTTTTGCTGTACTTTGGCTCAAATATATTCAGGCTTGGTGAGCTTAAAACATTAAACATCTTACAATTTTGACTGGTAGTGTATAAGTTGATTTGTTCCTTTTTACTTCTAAAAACTGTACAATTAACAGCATTTTACTGTAAAATTACATTAAATGTCCGATTAGATCTTTTCCAGTTTTTCCCTGTCTATATATAAATAATCCTTATTTTTATCAGTATATGTTACTGTTAAAATTACACTTAAACAAATCAGTTTTGTTTTTCTGTACTTTCTTTTCATCAAATAATACTGAAAACAAAAATCAGTTTCTACTAACATATTAACTGTTTTCAAGAACTAATACAAGGATTTGAATTTAATAATAATAAATGTTACCTGAGCACCAGATCAGCACATTAGAATGATTTCTGAAGGATCAAGTGACACTGAAGACTTGAAGTAATGACTAATAAAAATTAAGCTTTGCATCACAATAATACATTTAATTTTTTACTATATATTCACATAGGACAGTTATTTTAAATTACAGTAATTTTAAAAAATATTACAGTTTTGTATTAAGTTTTTTTAACAAACAAATGCAATCTTGGTGAGCAGAAGAGTCTTCTTTCAAAAACCTTTTTTAAGTATCTTACTGACCCAACCCTTTTTCAACAGTAGTGTGTTATACATATATGTGCTTGGTTGCAAAGCATATAAAAAAGCTCTTAACTACAGTTTTCTCCCTCCCCCTTCCATCCCCTCCTCCTACATGCTGTTTAAATGGCTTTTAATGGCCGTGTGTAGTGGCCGTTTTGACACTTCCTGAGCTGATAGGGCTCTATAAAGCAAAGATGTGCTGCATGACTCTGATTGTATGGGCATTAGCATCTGTGAACCTCCTCAATGACCCTGATAACATCAGCACACTGATCACAGTCTGACTCTCACACACACACGCAAACATCTCTCCTTTAGTCCCTTCTGCTGGACTTCTCACCTTAGCTTAACTTCATTTAATGCTAGTGTAGATCTCTGCTGTTAATGTATTTTGACATCTGATGAGAAAGAACATTTCAGTGCTTGTTCACTTTCAGTACTTGTTTGTAAACAGTTATTTTGTAATTTGGAGATGCATAATCGCGATTAAATAAGACCTATTGTCACTAAACTTGCAATCTTAAAGGAATCACAGCAGCGTTTTGGGCAGTAAATTATTTGATTTTTTTTTTTTGTATGCAAAAAAGCAGATAACATCGTTATTGCCCATTGATTTAGAGTAAATTTGACAGTCTTCCAAGTATTTAATATAATTTCTTAAATTTATTTCTAATTTCCAACATAATATTATTATATATTTTATTTTTTACGAGAAAATGGAAAAACTTATGTTACAGAAACGTTACAGTAGGCCTTAACACTCATCAGTTCGTAATGTTATTTATACAGCAAAGCACATTAGATCATTCCTAGATGAACTTTTCAATTGAATTGCCTGGAAGCGTAGTGACACTTATGCTGTTTCAGGAATAATACAAGTATACGGTTTGAATTCGGGTTTCTTCAAGTCACTTCAGTCATTGTTGTCTCAGGTGTTGCTTTATTATTATATCAATTAAAACAAACCAGATTCAGCTTTTTTTCTTTTTGTTACACAATGTTACAATTTTAGATCAATAAATTGAAATCCGATTTTAAACTATTGTGGATTTATTATTACTATCATAATTTTTTGGCTTCAAATTTTTTTTTTTTAAGTCCTACTTTTGTAATTACAGATTCCATTGTTACATTTTTGTTTAGAACCAAGCTTTTAGTTATGAATACTGAAAATCTGTCATGAAATTATTACATTCAAAATCATAACAGTGGTAGTACTATAAGTAATAGTACTATTCAGATGACTTTTGATCAAATCTGAACATTTAACCTTAAATCACAGAAACGGTCTACAGTAGCTAATAAAAACTACTATGCGATATTGCTCCCCCTGCTGGACAAAATGAGGAACTGAATTATCTTATGTGCTGCAGGCCATTACTCAGAAGCAGATATGCATTTACTAAGCAAGTTGAGGTTTTCTTTAAAAAAAATTGTTTTATTTCAGGATGCAGAAGAGGCTGTGAAAATTGCAGGAGAAATTGGTAAGAGTTATTAAATGTGTGAATAATTTTATAGTAGTTTTCTTCTCTCAAGAATAAGGTGATGTGATAAATCAAACTGAGAATTTGTGTCCGTCTCTTGAAGGCTACCCTGTCATGATAAAGGCGTCTGCTGGAGGAGGCGGCAAAGGGATGAGGATTGCCTGGAATGATGAGGAAACCAGGTGAGACGTGAGAAAAGCAGATTTAGGGATGTTTTTAAGCATTTATCAGAACCTGAGACCCTGCGTAATAAGAACTCGAAGGTTCTTATTTGAGCTGTTCTAAGCTTTATTAGACTAATGAGTTAATTAAATGTCAGTGGTATGAGGAATCAGGAATGGAAACCAACTAAGCGACGTTTTGTAATCCACGTTTACATGTAGAAAACTAAGAGACAGACTCTACATTTCACCATTTACAAATCAAGCTCTTAGATTCTCTCTGCCTCGCTCCCTCCTCATCTTCCTCTGTTCTTGAGAATAGATATGAAAACTTCCGTGGAACATGTTGCTGTTAATTGTGTCTTTTGTTGGCGTAAACTGACGCCAGGCTTTTGTTTAAGCTTTAATTGGATTTATCTTGAGTGGCAAAATAGTCACTCATGCAATTCAGTGGAGACCTAGACAGAGACGGAGAGAGAGTGAGAGTCCTCAGGCAAATAGATGCTTATCTGCTGAAGAGGAAGTCTCTTGCCACAAATGTCAAGTTCTCCTACAACACAGTTCAATCTGGTAGTTCACAGCCAGTCATTCATCTCACATGTCCCTATAAACAGACAGAAATTGTACTCATTTCTAAAGTTAATAATAATAATAATAATAATAAAAAAAAAAACTAACTTAACTAACCATAAACAGCAGTTAATAATGCACTAGTAGTTGTTTAATAATCAAGTAAGACTATAAGAACATGCAATTATGTTTATTCTTTAAGGATTTGGAACTAAAAATGTAGATTTTTTATTGTAAAGCGATGAAGTCTTCTGAAGTTTTGATGTTTCGTTTCAGGGAAGGCTTTCGTTTTTCCTCTCAGGAAGCAGCATCAAGTTTTGGAGACGACCGTTTGCTGATTGAGAAGTTCATAGATAACCCCAGACATATTGAGATTCAGGTATTTATAGGATAATCGCCACCTTGTTTATATATGAACTTTTCTGAATCTTTTTATAATATTACAATTATAAAAAGATTAGATACATTTATTGTAGAAAATCTTCATGGAACACGATCTTCCCTTAATGATTTTTGTCATAAAGGAAAAACCGATGATTTTCACCCATACAATGTATTGTTGGCTATTGCTACAAATATACCTGTGCTACTTTATGACTGGTTTTGTGATCCAGGGCCTTAATTAATTCTCTTGAGTGCCAACTAAAACTAAGCATCTAAAATATAATGATCGTTGCCCAAAATGAGGAATAGAATAGAACAGAGCACAGTATAGTAATTTTACTTATCTTTATAACCGTTTAGAAAACTTTCACCCAGACTTTTGCATGTGTGTCTGGTTTATTCAAAGTGACTTACATCACATACACATTTTTATTAGTTCTTGCATTCCCTAAAAATCGTACCCATTACCTTGGTGTAACTAGCGGCATGCTCTAATGTTTTAGCTTCAGGAAAGTCCACAAAACCATTCGGTTTATCTTTGACTAAAGAGCTTTACCTTGAGTGGCACATTCTACTCAACTAATTCTAAATAAAACTTCTAGATTCAGTAACATTCCTGGAGCGCAAACATTAAAGCATGGCACCAGCAATGCAAAGGTCATTTGTTTGATTCCCAGAGAATGAATAAATGGATGATGAATGCATAATGGATTAAGTTCTCTACAGTGACATGGGATTTTCTGAGTGGCCTCATTTCGGGGATTTGTGCTAATGGATTCTGTTGTTGTTTGCAGGTGTTGGCAGACAAACACGGCAATGCTCTGTGGTTGAATGAGAGAGAGTGCTCTATCCAGAGAAGAAACCAGAAAGTGGTGGAGGAGGCCCCCAGGTTTGAGCAGGTTTTTTTTTTTTAAATCTGGATGACTACACCATGTGTCATAAAAAATAATTTAAAGGTGTAGTTCACCCAAAAATGAAAATTCTTTCATTAATTACTCACCCTCATGTCGTTCCAAACCCATAAGACCTTCATCTTCAGAACAGCGTTTAAGATATTTTTTATGTAATCCGAGAGCTTTCTGACCCTCACATAGACTGCAAGGGTCCTAACTATTTTTAATGTAATTCACTTATTTAATTTGGTTGATTTAATGAAATCAGCTAATTTAATTCAATCATTTAATTTAATAAAATAATACAATAAAAATGAAAAAAAAGAGAAAGATTTAGAGATAAAAAACAAGTACAACAAGTAAACTAACGAGAAGATAATGCAGTTAAATAAACTTGACCTGCACTGGCTTCTAGCAGGTAAACAGACATGTTTTTCATGCTTCAGTGGGCATAGCAGTGAAAGAGCAGTGTAGCACAGGACTGCTCAGAAAACAGTTACCTGCTACAGCGTGAGTAATTGTCAGCAAAAATGTAAAACTCAGTAGGCAGTGAATTCCGTTGAGAGCTGTGTGCAGACAGTACACTACCAACCTTATGCAACTACCTACATTGCTATATGTTTGTGTTAGCACCTTTCTGGACCCAGACACCCGGAGAGCGATGGGAGAGCAGGCTGTGTCTCTGGCCAAAGCAGTCAAATACTCCTCAGCCGGCACTGTGGAGTTTCTCGTCGACTCCAAGAAAAACTTCTTCTTCTTGGAGATGAACACACGTCTACAGGTTTGTATGTACAGGAGAAGGTTTGCAACACACCATTTTTGCTTTGTTGAGATATATGTTTTTGAAATGGGGAAAAATCACATGCAATTTATCATATATTATAGCCATATAGTATATGATAAATTTATAGTCATATATAGTCATATAATATAGGTAGAATTAAATTGATATGAAGGCTAATTATAAATTAAGTTCAAATCCAATAAAATTGCTTAAAAAAGTGGGAGTATGTATCAGGGTTATAATAGTAAACTGAAAATTACAAAAAGTATAAAGTATAATTTTTTTTTAAATTGAGTTTCATTTTAATTTATTTAACATGATTATTAATATTGAGGAAACACAAAAAAACACTAAAGTCTTTCAAATTAAGGAGAAAACAGAAAATCGAATAACGGATTCAGTATATCAATAAAAATTATACTAAAATAAAACTTGTACAATGTATTAAAAAAAAGAACTGCGTCAAAACAAAGAAAAAATATCTTTAATTTTTGTGTGTATTTTTTAAATACTAATGGTTGGATATATTGAGGATTATAATAAAAAAATTTTTTTGCTGAGACCCCCTAGTGGGCCCTGGTTGGAGGCTACTGGTTTAATGTATAATGACATGATCTGCATTTAAAGAATACATTTAAAGAACACACATGCAGACCCATCCTAATTTATACGACTGCAGTCGTCACCGATATCAGATCTCAGATTTATTTGTGGGACTCAAGAAGAACACCGCGCAGGATGAATGTTTGGAGAGGTGACTTAAACTCATGTCCCTGCATGAGCGCCACAGCCGAATGTGTCAGAGAACATACACTAGTATCTAGGAAGTGTAGGATGTTGATCTTCATCATTTCACCTGCCACTTTACTAGAACCCAGAGCCATAGAGGACATCAAAGTGTCTATAAAGCTCATTAGTGTGGACCTCCCAAAGGAAAGCACGCAGAATGAGGAGGGGTGGCACGGGCAGGAAAAGGGTTTAATATTTCCGCTCGGGGTTAATGACTAGCTGTTAGAGGCGCTGTCTAGTTAACAAGACTCTCTTGAACACCTATGTTAGTGTTTTAGTGCGTTTGGTGGGAGGTCATTTGTAGCCTTTTAATTCTGGGGATAGATTCCAATCATTGTGTATTTTGGTAAAATGAGATCGATGCCGCATGTAGTTCCATTTGTTTGCAGTAGTTCATGTTGTGAGTATGTCTTTCTCTCTCTCTCAGGTGGAGCATCCCATCACTGAGTGTATCACGGGACTGGATCTGGTGCAGCAGATGATCCGCATCGCAAAGGGCTACAAACTCCAACACAAACAGTCTGACATACCAATAAATGGCTGGGCCATCGAGAGCAGAGTCTATGCTGAGGTAAACCAACAATCAATACAGACTAAAGATCTTAGTATTTCTGAGATCAGTCATGGGCCAGTATTTCAGAATGACCAAAAAATCAACAGGTAATCAGGAAATCTACTGCTGGTCAGAGATTTCTTTTTTCTTTCTTTTTTTTTTTAATCTTGTTTTGGGTTATTATTTTTCAAAATATAGTTTCAGTAGTTTTGTACATTGCTCATTTGTGATATTTAATATATTTTTTTAAATAATGTATAATGTTTTTGTCATGTGAATTTTTGTAAATATTCCCTACCATTCAAATGTTCGATTAATAATAATGCTTTTAATTTGCAGGAAAATACTTAAAATTATTAATTAAGAGACAAAAAGACATTTTATAATGCTACAAAAATATGTATTTTAAATGAATGCTGGTTTTTAAACTCTGTTATCAAATATATTAAAATAAAAATTTTCAAGAATAAAATGTATCAGTTTCCTCAAAAAAATAAAATAAAAGTCTAACATTTCTAGTTTTGTCTTTCTTGAGCAGCAAATCAGTGTATTAGAATGACTTCTGAAGGATCATGTGACTCTGACTGAAGTAATGGCTGCTAAAATTTCAGCTTTGCATCACAGGAATAAATTACATGTTGAAATATATTTACATTTATTCAACAATTATTTTAGATTTAATAGCATTTGATAATATTACGGTTACATTTTTCTGTACTTTTGATCAACTAAATGCAGCCTGGGTGAGCATAAGATCACACCGATCCCAAACACAGGAACAGTAGTGTACACAGACAAAAATATTCTGTGCACATTAAGTGCTTCTCAAAAACATTTGTTTTTAGACAGTTATTTAAAAAAGAATTTGTGCACTAGTTCAAAAAAAATTGTACATGTCTAAATTATATATGCTGTTAAATGATTAATCGTGATTTATTGCATCCAAAATAAATGTTTTTGTTATATATATAAAAAAATCAGCCTTCTGTCTGTTCTCTAGCATATTGATACCCATATTGGTCCCATATCTGAAACTTCAGAGCATTTGTTTGGAACAAAGGATAATTTGATGAAACCTGTCAATAACATACCCAGGTGAAAAGCTACATTGTTTTATGCAAGTGATCTTTGTGTGTCATTATTTTCATGACCATTAAGCCTCAGTCATGTTTTTTTCAGTTTTTAAGGGTGAAGTCTCATGATCTGGACATGTTATTGACAGATTTGCCCACATATTTATTTATAATCTTCAGTAGTTTGAGATTAGGTGGAATGCATAGCATTTTCACTGCTTCAGCATATCTGCTTAATCCTGGACTCCCCTTGATCTGTATCTCGCAACCTGTCTTATGTGTGCTCAGGATTATTATAGTCAGACATTTTTATATGCCTGAAAAACACCTATTCAGATAAAGAGAATATTGAATTCATCTATATTCAGTGAACTCACTCCAGCCCAGTGTGTGTTTTGTGTCTCATCTCATCATGTTGAAACGATGCCAGATTAAAAGGAGAGAAACCAAGCAGACTTTGTTAACCCAGCTTAACTGAGCCATAGTTTGAACTGAGTTAAAGTTAGTACTTTATCGTCAGACACTTGACCTCTTGTTTGCTGTGTTTTTTGCGAGAAGTAAAATTTCCTCTCTTTATCTCTCTGTTTTTTTCTAGGATCCATACAAATCATTTGGTCTCCCGTCCATCGGCCGGCTGTCACAGTACCAGGAGCCACTCGACCTGCACAATGTTAGTCCTCGGATCGGTTTGGCCTGTTTATTCAGTTCTCTTGTGTGTGAGTGTGTTGTGGAGAATAGGAACATCTTGAATCACAACCTAGCCAGAGTAATGACATTTCTTCAAAACATTGTTTTTCTCTGCCCGAGGAAAAGAAGTGTATTTGCTTCACATGGAGTGAACTGTAATAGGTCAAATTTGAAGTATTTTTTTATTCCTTTTAATCCTTTAAATTTGTATCGATTTCATCTTTTGCTTTAAATATTAACATGGGTATATATTTACAATGATAATGACCGATAATTAAGGATCTAGGTTGCAAGACTGGGGCTTATTGGAACAATATATTCAAAGTATTTAGCCATAAAACCATAAATGTGTTTGTTAGTGAGATTCACACATCAGTCAATAAAGGACGAACAGGAAGACACATCCTCTTCAATGAAAGATGGCTGCTTTCCGGGAGCTGCTCAGGACAGGATGTGAAAAATGTTTTTATTTCAGAAACACGCGTAGACAAACACGATGAGGTTTAAATGCTAAAGAAAGCAAACATCACGGAGGATATTTACAAATGATTCTTTCATTTATAGGCAGGGCCGAAAAAGATAACACTGTGTGATGTGTTCAGTGGTTATTTATAGTTTTGTGATCTGGTGATTTTTACTTTAAAGATGATTTTGTGAATGCAGGGCACGCGTTTTACGAATATAAGTCAATATGAAAAATAAAAATATTCGTATATTTTTTAAATACTTTTAGAAGCTCTTCATGCAGGCCAGCTCATGCCTGACCGTTTTGGGGATTCGATTTTTGAATGTTAATCGTTATTTTGCTTTTCTCTTGAAGGTTCGAGTAGACAGTGGAATTCAAGAAGGAAGTGACATCAGTATCTACTATGATCCCATGATTTCGAAGGTAATGGAATAAGACCATCTTCACAGTCTCATTTCATTTAAACTGTCAGACTAGTTCACTGATTTGTTATTGTCGACACTGGCTAGCTGGTCACGTATGGTAAAACGCGTGAAGAAGCTCTGAAGAGAATGGAAGAAGCACTTGATAATTATGTCATCAGAGGTACATCGCATGAATAACTTCTAAATGACCAAATCTTTCAGATGCACAACATTTCTCTCATTTCCAGTTTTCTCATTCGCACAGGTGTGACCCATAACATTCCTCTACTGAGAGAGATCATTGTTCACCCTCGGTTTGTGTCTGGTGATATCAGCACTAAGTTTCTCCCGGAGGTGTATCCTGACGGGTTCAAAGGTCACATGTTAACAGCGGGAGAGCGACGGGAGCTGCTGGCTACGGCCGCGGCTCTTTATGTAGCAGCACAGCTCCGATCTCAGAAGTTCCTGGGAGATCTGAGGTGAGAGACAGATGGGACATCTGGATTACACACACCGACACACTTGTCGTTTAGTTAAGCAGTCACATTACCATTTCCAAGTTCTCTATGACCACTGGAGGAGTAGTTTTTTTCATACATTTTCAAGATAAAATGTTGTGAAATATCTTGGTATTTTATATCCTAGTGTTTTTTAAACTCTCAACAAGACCATGCTCCAAAAAGGTAATCTTTTTTGCAGAATATATGAAGGTGGTCAACATCAACCTGAACACACATCCTCTAGAAGATTTGTGGTCTGGATATTACTTTTATGGATATTACAATAATAATAATAATAATAATAATAATTAATAAAAAACACATACAATTTTTCCATGCAAACTATTTCCACCTCTGTGATAAGGTCAAAAATGAAAACTCTCCTTTATGCCATCCAAGATATGAGTTTGTTTGTTCCTGGGAACATATCTGGAGAAATTTAGCATTACTACACTTGCTCACTAATGGATCATCTGTAGTGGATGGGTGCCGTCAGAATGTCCAAACAGCTGATAAAAACATCAAGTACTCCACACTCTTGTCTATCAATTAACATGTGAAGACATTCAAACTGCTACTTCTGGGCATAAATGAATCCATAATAACGCTTCCTCCACAACGACAACACACTGACAACAATCTTAATCTCATTGCACATGTGTTGTCTTTATGAAACATATTTGGTTTTCTACATTTCAAATATTTTTGTTTTATAAATTCTGCTGCTGCAAATAGGTAGCTGTCTAGCTAGGTCACATAAATGATGTTTTGGCAAAATTGTGAGTATAACTAATGGTAGTCTTCAGACCCCAAGGAACCATCAGAAAGTTCTAAACAATCAGCAATATTTTGTAACATATGGCATCATGTTTCATCAAAAGTGTTTATCACATTATAGTTGCATTGTTGTTGTATAGTCAAGCAATTATTGCAAAGGAAAAATTATTTTTGAAGGAAGCCATGTATAATAAAAATATAAATAGAGTTTTCTGTCAAAAATGGTGGAAAAATGAGTTTTGTGTTGGAGAAATGTTGGAAAATGTGGGAAAGGTGTTGAAAGTGCCAGCAAACAGAATCCTTATTAGTTAACCTTTTGTATTAACAAACAGTCTAACAGGATCTTTTTCTCCATCCAGTTCTGTTAGACACCGTTCCAAACATCTGCAGCAGTCCAGTATCTCGCTGTGTTAGTTTGAAAAAATAAAAAAATAAAAAAGAAGCTCATGCTTCAGGGCACCATGTTCCAAATGTCTCCTTATATTTCTGTTTAAATCCCCCTCTTCTACTTTTCCAGGCATTAACACAATATACCAAGATAAAAACAAGGTTCAGACAATACAAACAAACAGGAAATGCGCTTGGCAGTAATCTGCTTACAACTGAAGCCCAGCAGGCAAGCGTACAGCGCTGCGAATAAACATTTAGTGCATTCATCAAACTGCTTTCAAAGTAGAACCACAAAACAGAACTTGTATGTAACTGTCTTTTAATTGTAAATTTATTGGCTGTCGATGTACCCCTCAAAACTCGGCAAGTGCAACAGTTGTAATTATTTTTGCATCTGAAAAAGGCAACCAATTTACACTTGAAAAAAAGATGCAGAGAGGCCATCTGTCTAAACATCTCTCCAGCTTCCCCCTCCACTGTCTCTTTCTTTTCTCTTTTTTTTTATGTGTTCCAAAAGTTATTGGTGGGGGGTGGGCTTACTCTTTGTAGTGAATGCAGCCCACCACAGTGGAAAAACACTGCATTCCTCCTATTACATTTACTTTAGGTCTCCTAGCTGTCAGTCAAACAGCCGGTTACCAGGTGGCTTGTGTGTGTGCTGGTTGGGGTTTAATTCTTCTGTGAAGAAAATAAACTTTATTGCTAAAAATGGTTACAGAGAGATTTGTGATTGACTTAAATAGAGAGAAGGACAGTGTATTTGAAACACCCATTATGACTAATGATAAACATTCTGTGTCTGTGTGTGTGTTCCAGGGTGTCCGTTGTTCCTGCAGAGAGCAGACAGTGGGAGTTGTGTGTGGAACTTGATAAAGGCGTTCACATGCTGGGTGTGTCTCGGTCTGGAAACAACTATACAGTGAGTGAAATTGTTCAAAATATTGCATCTTTTGTCACTTCTCAGTAGGAGCTGTGGTGCAAGACTTCATACATTAGCTCATGTGAGTTCTGGCATGTAGTGTGCCTTCTCTCTCTCTTCTGTAATTTCCTGTCATTCCTGTCAAAGCCTAAAAGTAATAAAATAATTGTCATGTCCCATTTACATCATTATCCTAAACTAGGGATCAAGCTTCTTTAGCTTAGTCCGGTTCCACACATTAAGTAAACCATCTGGACCTAATCTTTCCTGTACCACCATTCAAAAGTAGATTTGAATGTTTTATTTTATTTCATTTTTTTTTTTAGTGTTTATATATTTTTTACTTTTTCTTTCTATCCATTCTCCAAACCACTTGTCCTGTGTAGGGTCATAGGAGATTCAGGAGCCTGTCCCAGTGTCTCTGACAATACACAGGCCAATATTGAATGGCCAGTATTTATATTTTATCTAATTTAATTGCATTTCATTTGGAAGTGGTGATGCAAGCTTTTTATTTTATTTTTCAAGACTTTTTTTCCTCTGGTTCAGGTGGTTGACCTACAAACATTTGTGATTCCAGTAAGCAAAGATATCAGATTTCACACAATTTCAACAAATGTTGTCCTCATTAAGTCATAACTCAACCTGCTTTTCCAGTTGATTTCTGTGAGAAGGTATGTTCTCTGCTTCTGTTATAGTACTCCCAGTGAGTGCCTTTGCCCCCTCGCTAACGCTAACGCCCATGTTCTCTTTGTGGTGATATTTGAGTTGAAATCAATCCATCGACTCTTGAGTCTAAATCACTTTAGGATCTGTGTGTCTTCCTCTTCTGTTACTGAAAGACCCTCACAGAGCGGCCGCTCTCACACTTTCTCTAAGACGTCACTCACTAACTGTGTGTTTAGACACCTGTGGCCCTTCACTCAGGGATAAAAGGAGCCTCGGGGGTTCAGGGGCCTCACCTGATCTCAGTGGACCCCTCTCTTTCTCTTACAGCTGATGGCTAGAGTGTGTTTCTCTCCCAGAACTGCACATCAAACTGGACCCCCTGCTCCAGAGAGGGCTCTGGAGGTTCCAGTGTCCCAGCATGCTTTGGGAATGGAACTGATTATTCAGAACTGTTGTTTAGACAAGTGTTTGAGGGCTGAGGGTAATCAGTTTGACCAGAGACACTGGTTTAAAGAAAAGACTAACATGAAACCCCCCGCCTCCCCTAACAGGCATCAGGTGGATTTGGGAGCAGAAACTAGCAACTGCCGACTGACCTTACATGAGCTCAGAAACTTGCATTTGATTTCTTTCTCTCACTGTTTCTTTTTCCTTTTCTCTCACAGATTAACTCAATTATAACAGACTTTTGTTCTCCTCCATCCAACCCCTACCTTGTGTCTGTGTGTGTTGGTTTAGGTGGAGATAGATGGGGAGATGGTTGAAGTGTCTGGAGAATGGAACTTGGCCTCAGCATTGCTGCCCATCAGCATCAACGGCAAACACAGGACTCTCCAGGTTTACAAACATGCATATGCATATATAGGGAATAGTTGACTCTGCTCCGTTATTAAAAAGTTATGTTTAATTATTGATAAGTAATGCACACCGAGGTGGTAATATTTACACATGCATTTTGTGCAACTGTCCAGATGCCACAAAAGGGGCCAGGGTGATTCTGGCCCACCCAGATAGCTGGTCGGTCCACTCAATCATTCAAAGCTGCTAGAATATACTAGTGGTGTGGGGAAACAAATGCTAATTAACCACATCTGTTGTGTATACATCGGAAAGTGTATTTTTATAAATGCATAATATACAAGATTATTTTCTTGTTTTAAACGGATTTCTGTCATATGTAGTAAAGTCGGATTCATTCTTCATAACTAGTTTGACCCCATGCAGCCTTGGAAAGCCTGATTCAATCTGCTGGATTGCTTTGTTCAAATAGTTCTTGTAAATGTCCTTAACGTTTGAGCATTTTTAGTCCCAATTTAGGATTTCATGTCATTTTCTTATAATAGTCTTCAACTATGAAGTCATTTTTTAAATTTATATTTGGTTTAAATGTTTTCTTTTGACTTTGATGTTGTAACCCTAACTGGGATTGTTCATTCATTATATATCCATAATATTGCTGGATAACACGAAAACAAACATCTATAAATTTGGAGAATATTTGCTCTCGCCACTGATCCAGAGTCAATAATTTAATTAAACCTATTATGCGTCTCTTTTGGAGTATTTGTTTCTGATTGTCAGCTGTATTAAATGATTTGTTTATTGTCTCTGAATGCAGTGCCTGTTGCGGACAGCGGCTGGAGAAATCACCCTGCAGTATCTGGGCACTTCAGTAAGTCTACAAGCACCTCATAGTGGCATGAAATGTATGTCATTGGCTCATAGACCGTTCTAGTCTCAAATGTTTTTTTTGGTTATGTCTGTAGTTCATCAAGTTTTGTCTGTGTGAATTATTCAGTAGCTGCTCTCTTTTAACCATAAAATAATGACTGATTTCACACCGAGGACAAAAACCATAATGAAAAATATAGTTTTAATAATAATTTAATTCAGTTGGAATAGTGAACTAGACACAACAACTATAATAATAATAATAATAATGACACAGAAAAATAATAGTGTTGGAATCACTTTCATAATTTTATTTTTCGTAATAATATATTTAATTTATATAATATTGATAATAATAATAATAATAAAGTGCTAATTTTAGGGCCTTGGTTAGTTATTGTTTTTGTTGTGAACGTGACTTGATACTATATGTTTGTTGTTCATGAGCACTCTGTGGGGTTTTTCTGTTCACCTCATGCTGGGTGATATATGCTTTATAATGTCGCTCACAGGGCCGTGTATCCTGTCTTTACACTCGAGTCGATCTGCCACACACGCAAACACACAGACTCTCACACTCAGTGTGGTCAGAGCAGCGCACAGGTGTCTCAACCCAGCTACAAATCAACTCAAGCCATCCCGTCTTTATTTACTCAAAGCCTCCCAAACAATCAGCATCAACGTTTCACCCGCTTAAACAAACAAACAGGGTTAAAAACACAGTAACTCTGTAAAAGAAGAGGAAATGCCGGCTTCCAGGCTGCACACGCGTGTGCTTCATGGGGGGTCTCTGCTTCAAAGATCTTCTGAGGCGGTTTGTTTCAAAGTTTCCCTGGGGTCATGGCTATTATGGGATGCCTTCCGTTCATTCTGTCTTAACAGGTCAGTGCGGTTGTCAGCGCTTGTCTGTTTCTTCATCAGGTCCAGCAGAAACCAGAGTTTAACAGTTTTTAGAGTTTCCTTCTGTCAGAAAAGTAATATAGATGTTTCTTCTCAGGAATGCCGCTCAGAAATGCCGTGAGAACATTAGGAGAGCACCTCATGACGCAAACCGCCTTCCCTAACCGATTTCATGCGGAGTAAAAAGTCCTGGAAACAGTACTTTACAATAATCAAAATTTAAGCTTGATCTCATATGCTGCGTCTTAGATGAGTATATTGTCCATCTTAAATGGCATGCAAGATTATTATTAGTGTGTCCCAAGTCACAGTGCATTGAAAATGGTCAGTGGTGCCTGGATGGTATAATGTTTCTGGTAGATTTTTTTTTATGTGTACGTACTTGCATGCTTTTATGCAGTGCAAATATACAGGATTATGTAACCATGTATAATATGCTGTTAAATGGGGCTTTGCCATCACAGCAGAGTCTTTACATACGACAGATCTGTAATCTGTTTAAAATGCATGTTTTTTTATTAACCTTTTTACTCAAATTGTTATACTGGTAAAATGTCATATGCTCAGGAACAATAAAATATATATTATAAATATATATAAAATATAAAATATTCAGCAAGGATGCATCTAATTGGTCAAAAGTGGAAGAGATTTGAAAAATAAATGCGAGATGAAAACGTAGACACACACCACAAAAAAAACCTTGTCTCATGGTTAGCTGCTGAACTGTTCAACACTGATAATAGGAAATGTTTCTTGAGTAGCAAAGCAGCATATTAAAATGATTTCTGAAGGATCATGTGACACTGAAGACTGGGAGTAATGCTACTTCAGCCTTGCATGCAGCAATAAATTACATTTTATATTGTATCTGACACTGGACCACAAAATATCTTCATGGAACATGGCTTTACTTAACAACCATATGATTTTTGGCATAAAAGAAAAATCAATAATTTTGACTCATACAATGTATTGTTGGCTATTGCTAAAAATATACCTGTGCTACTTATGACTGGATCTTCGGTCAAGGGTCACATATTCCATTAGAAAACATAAAAAAAGAATATTTAAGTCATTTATAGTCATTTATAATAATTAATAAATAATTATATTTTAATTATTCCTGTATTTTTTGATCAAATATATACAGCCTTGGTGAGCATAGAGAATAAAAAGATAAAAAAATAAATAAATTGAACTGACCCTATTATTATTATTATAATGTCTTTAATTAGTCATATAATTTGTAATGAAAAAGGAAAAATAGTCAGAGTAATTCCAGTCTTTGTCTTTATATATTTTAAATTCAAGTGCCCAGCTATGTTGTGGGACTTCTCCTAAACACATGCTGGCAGCCACTAAATATTTGAGTTGTGACTTCACCTTGTGGCTCTGAGATTTAGTGATTTGACCCCGGTCACAGAATCATCACCCTTCATTAGCCCGTGTGACCTGACTTGAGCACAATGATGTAAGGCTTCCTTGGTTGAATTCCTGGAAAGCAGACATATTCCCTTCAGAGAGCTACCCAGTGATTAATGAGTGAGCCACCTTTTCCTTTCTGCTAAATATAGTGCAGAAATGACATCACCGATACACAAGGGCTGGTTAGGAAGAACCACTGAGGGCGAGGAACTTGTAGAGTTTGTTTACACTAGTAGTTTGGTTCTCAATTTAGCCCTAAATCGGTCCATTTAAGTCTGGTTCACTTAGCGTCTCTCATTTTTATTACAGAACATAAAGATGTAAAATAAAAGGCACAAGGATACAGCCTCATCCTGATTGGACAGCTTTTATGAGGTATATTTTGTGACCGAGTTGGACGTCCAAAACAATGCCGTGTCCTGGGCTAAATGTGTTCGCTAAGATGTGTGTACATATGTGGGCTTTTTTACCAACCTATAACCCACAAAGAGCTTCTAGAATGTGAAGAAGTCAACACGGTGGCAGAAATGGGCAGATTGCCACACACATGTGACTGTATTTAATTAGCTCTGCAGGCTGTTATGAGCTAATGGCTCTCCATTAGTGTCTGTATGGAGAGCAGGGGGCGGATGCTCTTGGCATTCTGCTGCTGCTGTGAGAGGGAGAGAGAGGTTGTGTGTGTTTGCGTTGGTAATCATTAAATTGACAAAACTGCTTTTCATTCATTGAGCAGTGCAGAAGGCCAGGCTTTACTTGTCTGTTAATTGAATTAGACTGGGCAGTGACAGAGCCTTTCATCTGTCTGAGACAGAGGAAAAAGAAGCCGTTAGCTGCCCGGGATGTGATTGGATACAGATTTGTGCCGCCATCTAAAGGTGAAGATGGGAAGCTCTGAAGAAAGCCTGAGGTTTTGCAGGAGTAAAATGCAATCTCACTATTGCATTTTCTCACTAACTATTTCTTAGCAGTTTATTGTGAGCTGTGACATAAAAAAAAGAACCGGTGAAACATGTGGTATAATAAATGGAGTGTTGGTTATACTGCTCAAAAGTTTATATATATATATATATATATATATATTTTTTTTTATTTATTTATTTATTTAAGAAACTTAAGTGAGTGACCTGACATAAGCCCCTTTCACACTGCACGTCGGACCCGCAATATTTCCGGAACATTGCCGGGTAGCCTTCTGTGTGAAAGCAACCACGTCCCAGGATTGATTCCCGCATTGAACCCGGGTCGGGGACCTAGTAACATTGCCGGATTCAACCCGGGACGAGCGCTGTGTGAACAAAAGTCAGATCTAATTCCGTATCGAAGTGATGACGCACGTTATCACGTGACTCTTTTACCGGCTGATTTGAAGGAAGATCAACGTTCGTGACGAAAACATATGTGCAAACTGTAACGAAGCAGAGATCAGTTAGTTCCTCACTTTCCGCGCTGACGCAGAGATCGTCTGCTTGCTTCAGTGAAAGTATAACGTGCCTAATGTTTTCGACTCGTACATTACACGACACGCCCTGATGTCATGTGTCGTTACGGGATATTTACGGGTTGTGTGTGAAAGCTCGCACGTATCCTGGGTAATCACTGGCAGTGTGAAAGTGCAAAATCTAGCGACCCGGGAACAATTGCAGGAACACTTTACCCCTGTATTTGGCCGAATGGCAGTGTTAAAGGGGCTATAGTGAACTATGGTGACCCATACTCAGAATTTGTGCTCTGCATTTAACCCATGAAATTTATATTCATCAAAGAATCCTAAAAAAAAACCTTGTCAAATTATTATACATTTTCAACACTGGTAATAAAAATGTTTCTTGAGCAACAAATCAGTGTATTAGAATGATTTCTGAAGGATCATGTGACACTGAAGACTGGAGTAATGATGCAGAAAATTCAGCTTTGCATCACAGCATTAAATTACATTTTATAGTATATTTAAGTGGAAAGTAGTTATTTTAAATTGTTATAATACGTCACAATATAACTGTTTTTACTGTATTCTGATAAAATAAATGCAGCCTTGGTGAACAGAAAATACCTCTTACAAAACTGCATTCAGAATGCCCTACTGATTTTGAATAGTCATCAGTGAAAAGATTCAGTTATAGGATCTAACAATGGGGTCGAATGGGGTCATTATAACCAAATAAACCATCAAACTTGGTCTGATACATACTACACACAAAAATGACCAGAACTGGTGAAAATCAGCCGTTTCAAACATAAGGATGGCTGATGAGTCTGGAAACAAGTCATGTTTCAGAAGATTAATTTCTCTTGTGGATTTACCAAAATGTATGAGATTTAAAAAAATTAGTATTAGTTAAATTAGGTAGTTAAAGCAAGAAGATACAATATACATGGGCACAATGCACTGTTATGTTCTGCAGTATTTCCAAGTATCTGAAAGCCCTGCAAGCAAGTCATTTTCCATAATTTTCTTTGATGTGTAATCTTTCAAGGCTTCTGCAGTATTATTTAAATGAGCATACAGGGCTGTTATTAAATTATCATTGACCTTGGTCTGAATGAGTTAAAATGTGCACATGCAAAAAAAATCATCATGTTTATATCATCATAGTGTTTTTTTTTTCTCTTTAATTTGAGGTATCTGTGTAACCATTTCTCTGTGTTTCATGTGTTCAGTTTAAGCTGCGTGTGCTGAGTAAACTGGCAGCATCTCTCAGTAAGCACATGCCAGAGAAGGTTCCAGAAGACACCAGCAGTATCCTCCGCTCTCCCATGCCAGGATCTGTGGTGGCCGTGTCCGTTAAACCAGGAGATAACGTAAGACACTTGCTGGAAATACTGCAAATACACTGCACACTCAGTAGAACTATATTTCTCCCCAATTCCCAGTTTAACATGGATTCACATTTAATTTGGATTGTTCAGAGGTCTCTGGGTAATAATTTTAAGAAAGCTGATAGTAGTCAAATGTCAGGCACTTAGAAACAAGATGGAAAAGGATAGCTTGATGTTAACATAGATAAACATAGTATGAAAGTACACTTTACCTTGTGTTAGTTCACAGTCATAGTTCACCAAGAAATAAAAATGCTGTCATCATTTATTCATTATCTTCATGCAGCAAAAATGATTAAAATAAATTTTACTTGAAGAAAAATATTTAATAAAAATGCAGCCTGACACTGTAGCAGCTGGACAGTAGAAATGCCCTTTTATATTCTTTAAAAAAAAAAATCGGAAAAAATTGGTGCATTTCTGCCACCCACTGGACTGGAGTATAAACACTAGATGGCACACAATGTGTATGGACCAATGGCGAAGGTTTGGACAATGCTAAAATAAAAATAATTATTGTAAGCTTACTATTGTGATTCAGATTAAGGCAAAAACAGAGTTTGGATGATGGATTTATGATGTACTCATTATTTACAGGAATAGTTCACCCAATAATGAAAATTTACAGGAAATGTACTGATCCACAGGCCATCTGAGATGCAGATGAGTTTGTTTCTTCATCAGAAACACATTTGGACAAATTAAGAATTACATTACTTGTTCACTAATGGATCCTCTGCAGTGAATGGGTACCGCCAGAATGAGAGTACAAAATGGCTTGATAAAAACATCTCAATAATCCACAAGTAATTCCCCTCGAGTCTAGTCCATCAGTTAACATCTTGTGAAGTGAAAAGCTGTGTGGTTGTAAGAAACAAACTCACCATTAAGACGTTTTAACTGTAAATCGTTACTTCCAGCTAATTTTAACCAAAAAAAAAAAAAAAGACTTTAAATACTGGGTTGTTTTTCAAAATTAAAGGCATAGTTTAACCAAAAATGAAAATTGTCATAATTTCCCCTCATGTCGTTCTAACCCCATAAGATCTTTGTTTATCTTTTGAGCACAAATTAAGATTTTTTTTTAATCAGGGTGTCCGCGGGGTTTTAAAAAGTATTAAAAAGTGATAAATCAAAATGGTCAAATTTAAGGCCATTAAAAGTGTTAAATGTGGTCTCAGAGGTATTATTTTTTTCCAAATTAGGTATTATTTTTTCCAGACTATCAGGTGTCTTATTCTGATTGAAATTCTATCTGCGTTCGTGTTAGTTCGTTTATATGGGCTTTAGCATATCTGGGCACATAATCAAAGATCTTCCGTCTCCGTCTCACTGTATGTTTGATGCTGACGTCATATTCAGTGGTCGTTCGGCATCATCTCAGAACACTTCGCGCTCAACAGAAGTGGCTGGCTTACGTTTTATTTTAGACTTGCTTCAAGGCATATCTTCAACGACTGGACAACCATCGTCGTCTTCATGGACAAATGCAAGTTTTCTAATAGCTGGGTTAACGACCGGTAGTACCGAGGTCCCGTTCAAACCCGGTTCTTGACGCATACAGCGCTATGATTTCCGCGAAGCAGAAAACGAGTACGGAATCTCAAAATCCAGTCATGAAAATGAAACTTACATTTTAATATGGACAGTCATGGAATTTGTGAAAGCATAAATTAATCAAATCAAATCTCCATATGGACCAGTATCTGTAAATGTTAAGCCGCAAAAGTTGTTTGAAATATGAATCCGTGTTCTGCGCGTCTCTGTGTGAGTTAATGAATGGCAGAGACGTGCGGGTTTGTTTACTTCATAGACTGAAGCACATGACGCTTGCATTAATTTCAGCATCTGTTGTCTTCTCCTGTCAAAATAATGGAGTTCATTTAGAATTATTCATATTCATTTTCGAAAAAGCAGAAGACATAGCCTACCGGTTTCTCCGGTAGTGGGCGGAGCTAATGCGCAAATAGAAATTTCAAAATGACAAATATGCATTCATTAGGCCTAAAAGAAATTTTTTACATAAGGGCATTGTGCTAGAAATATTACTATTATTTAGTAAAACGTATGTGATACTGCTACCACTGTTGCAAAAAAATAAAAAACTTTATTTAAAAAAAAAAAAAAATCTCAATATTTCTCCCATGTTTTAATTTTAATAGCCATTCCCCTTTATTTACCAAACATTAAATGTGTTTAAATTTGATAAATTAAAAGACAAATTAAATTTGGGTGAAACTTGTTTACTGTTTTTCATAATTATATAACTTGTAGAAAAACTTTAAACACAATTCTAAATAAGTATAAAGAATGGCATTGGTTTTATTTTTAGTGCTAAAAAGTTATTTTTTTTTATTAGCAAATTTTTGTGTTTTGCTTTGGTACCGAAATTGGTACCGAGAACCGTGGATTTTCACTGGTATCGGTACCGAATACTGAAATATTGGTACCGTGACAACACTAACAGGCAGGCTTATTGTTCGGTCTATCCATTTTAACCATTGCACATTTTATGGTATTTGTTTTATTTTTATTTACTAAGTGAAATAAATGTGCAATATGCTGTCAACATCAGTCTCTAAATCTATTATTTTTTGTATGTTATATATGTCAAAATCTGTGTAAATAATAGAAAGGTCGCTGATTAACACTTGCAATTCAGTGTCTTGATGGTTTTAAAAAATATTCTGAAGGTAGTGAAAAAGGTATTAAAAAGTAGTAAATTTAACTTAAGGATTGCTGTATATACCCTGTTAATGAAATCCAAGAGCTTTCTGACCCTGTATAGACAGCAAAGCAACTGACACGTTCAAGGCCCAGAAGGGTAGGAAAGACATCCATAAAATAGTCCATGTGACATCAGTGATTCAAGCTAAATTTTCTGAAGCTACAAGAATACGTTTTGAGCAAAGAAATCACTGAAAAAAGTCATTGTTTTTGTTTTCTTTGCACACAAAATTTGTTCTTGTAGTTTCATAAAATTAACATTGAACCACTGATGTCACATGGACTTATTTTAACAATGTCCTTACTCCCTTTCTGAGCCTTGTACGTGTCGGTTCCATTGCTGTCTGTGCAGGGTCAGAAAGCGCTCCGTGTTCAGAAAATAAATGAAGGTCTTACGGGATTGGAATGACATGAGGGTGAGTAATTAATGACAACATTTTTGGGTGAACTATCCCTTTAACAATTTAAGCAATTCCCACAAACCACTTTGTGCAGTTGCTTAAGTGAGTCATTATGTGCTGTCATTGTATTAAATTCACCCAACCAGGTGTTAATTCAGCGAGCTCCTTTTGTGTTTCACAGAACAAAGAAAGCTGTACAGCTTTAAAATTGTTTAAGTGAGGACAGAATTTTCTGTTTCGAACGAACTGTTGCTTGAAATAATATGATTTGCATTAGGATGACATCATTTGTAAAGCCAACAGTTCACTTCAATATGACAAAATGTGCGTGTGGCTGTCAACTTGAATTGAATGTTTGCTGACTCAGTCTGTTAATGACTTGTATATAATGCACAGACTGACTGGCTCGGGCTAATACATCTGAGCCCTTCCAGTAAAACATCTCATTCACTCAGCAACGTCACACACACATGAGCACTGCAATGAAGAGCTCTCATACTGATTAGTCACCACACACACACACACTCAGCAATGATGTTCACATCACCTGATTTCAGCACTTCTGTATAGATAAGACAGAAATTAGTCCCTGTGGATGGAGGAAAAACAGCAATTCCTCAGCGCTCGCTTATTTCCCTAATCCATTTCCCTAATGGAGAGTTTGATGGATATAAACAGAGGTTTATTTATTGATTTTGCTCTCGCGTTACAGTGAGCTTTGTGCGTTTGTTAACCGTTATGACTCTTCTAATGCATGAGCCTTTATGAAATGATATTACAGTATTCCCCTGCTCTTTGTCGTTTTATGTACAAGACCTGCACAAGTCTATGAAATTAATAAATATATGGTGGGAAGATGCTATGTGAGTCATGTGTTTCAAGAAGTTATTAGAAAGCACTCATTGTGGAATAGCTGTTGAGGTTTTTTCGTTCATTGTTGTTCTGAAGGTTGCAGAGGGGCAGGAGATCTGTGTGATCGAAGCCATGAAGATGCAGAACAGCATGACCGCAGCAAAGACCGCCAAGGTGAGCTCACTCGCACACATGCAGAGGTTTGATACATGATCCTTCTCACTACTCTGTGCATCATTAATCGATATGACATAAGAACACACTCTTCCACGTAGCTACATTACAATAACCTACACCAAGAGAGAGAGAGGGAGAGAGACAGCGAGGGGCCGCGGTCCATTATCCACACTTGTGTTCTGACCAGACCACTTAGCTGCTGTAAAAAGTCTGACTAGAAACCAGATTATGGTTTATGGGTCATTTGATGGTTGGCAGGATATTTTATTGTACTGTCAGGGTTGTTATATATATCTAAAACCCTTAAATTTTTTTTTTATCTAAAACATTTTTACATATTTATTTTTTCAGCTAGTTGCCAACCTACACTTAAGGTACTAAGGTAACAACTTAAACTAAGGTAAAAATACAAAATATAGAAATATAACATTAAAAATCTTACTGAAATCTCTAAAGGGCTTTGCGAACCTTGCACAAATTCTCGTTTGAAATGTTTGCATGTTAAAAAAGAAGTATGACCTCATGTTGTCTCAATCACATTTACACACTGCATCCGAAACTTTCGTCTGTCATACAGAAATTCGGATCAGGTTCGATTTTCTGCGTTTTTGTATCCATGGCAAGCATTTTGATAGGAAAGGATGACGAATATAAAAAAAAAAAAAAAAAAAAAGTATGGAAATTTCGGACTGCGCAAAATACCTTAATATTATCTCAGTGATTATAAAATAATGCACCTTCATGCATCATTGTATTTTTCTTAAGGTATTTCTCAAGGTTTGTAGAATCACTAGGCTGTATCCAAAAACTCTTAAAAATATTAAAATATGGAAAGTATGAATAAATAATTACTTTAAAATTAACCTGAAGGCCCAAATATGGAATATTTATGGAAGCATTAATTAGTTTAAATCACTTTTTTTTTTTTTCATTGTTTCATTGAAAAGCTTCCTGTGTCCAGTTTGACTGACGTTACTGACTTCAACACAAATAGCTTTTTCAGATGCAGAAATGTTGGACTTTCCTCATAAAATGTGTGTTTATGTTCAGGTGAAGAGCGTGCACTGTAAAGCTGGAGATACAGTCGGAGAGGGAGATCTGCTGGTGGAACTGGAGTAGCGGATCATCTGCAGCTCGCTGTGGATAAACAATCAAAGACACTAGTGGAGTGGATGCAACATTCCTCATGGGTTTTACTCCGATTTTTTTTTTACATGGTCACTATAATGTATCCATCTAGCTGGATTCCAGTGAAGGGAATGTCAAAACACTTACACTTTCTCGTGCCTTGGCCCTCTATTAGAGGCGTTTTCATTTCACATGGAACGAACCACAGTTTGACATCAGCAGCAGTGAATGAGTTTGAACGAGTCTCCAAATGCAGTCAATGAAAGCTGTTGACTCTACTCTCTGTGTAGATTTAGCATTGTTTTAGAGGAAGTGCTGTGATTGTTTTGCATTGCTGCAACTTATTTTGAATTATAAGGTTATATTAGGTAATGATGTTTCTGCTCCATGATTATTCAAGAATAATAATTCACCAATCCCACACTCATCTATCTGTGTTTCCATAGAACTTGTACCTAATATCTGTCATAAAATGCATTAAACTCAATTTGTGCTTATTTCTTAGGTCTGTAGGTGCACTGTTCAAAACCTTCATTTGCTTGGGCTTTAATTGTTCAGTCTTTTCCTCTCTTTTTAAAATTGTGAATCCGGAATAAGCGGACCATTAACAGAAGGAGAAAGCAGATATGATTGCTCCGAATCTAACAGACATCTGTGGTCAGGCTTGGAGGAGACAGTGCTGCTGTTTCTTGTTTTGTTTTGTTTTTTACCACCAAGACACTTAGATCCACTTTCTGTCGGTACTTGTTTTGAGAAAACATAAAGTGTTATAATAAAAATGGGATTAATGTAAACATTCCAAGTGCTCATGATTGCTTGAAGCCCTAGGCTTGTGAAGGAAACACATGAAATGCATTACTGAAGTGAATGATTTGACTGTATGCAGTGTGGTAGCAGCTATTTCCAGAAGAGAAACGGATGCATACAGCAGTTAAAACCAGTTTGATTTTGTCTTTTTTCTTTTTTCTTTTTAATGTAGCAACCTTTTTCTCTCACAAGTTTAACAAATGTAAACAAAGTCAGTCAGTTGACCAAGAATTTTTGTAGTTTGTAAAATGTTCAATTGCTGCAAGCTGTCTCCACTGTAACGTGGTTTCCTGTTATTGATGTACAAGACTGGCAAAACCAGAGAGGATAGATCTAGCTAAAAAAAATGTACTGCCTGTGAGTGTAAACACAATAGTTTGCTTCTTCAGTACCACATTTGGTTTGTTAGGAAACAGATTTAGACTTGCTTATTCTTGCAAGTAACATTAATAATAGGATTTTATCTGAAAATACAACATGTAGCAATTGTAAAATTAGTGAGTTGCAGCGCTCCGTTTTTCAGCGCAACGTTTGACCTTCACTCTGAGCTGTTTGAGAAACTGGATTGCATTGTAATGCTTGTGCTTCAGAACGGTCACAGCTCTGACTGTGGCCTTGAGCTGACAATAAACTCATTACACACGGACGCACACACTCCGAGACCCCACCACACTGACCTTTGACCTTTCTCAGTTGCTCACATTTAAAAAATCTAAAGGTCAGAATCTTTCCTGTAGCCACTGTGAGAGAAACTGCTTCCTCGGTTTTATTCAATACTGTAAGAAATTGAAAAACAAATGGTTTAAACCCGGACAGCACTGCACTGGGTCTTCCTCAGTGAATCCTTTCTTGTAAATACGTCGCATGCAGGGATTGAACCATAAACTAGGCCCCATGGAAGCCTCACACTGTAGTGACTCTCATCACCAGTTCGCGGTTGCTGTTGCTGGTCTGTCCGCGTGGCTCCTGGGGCCTCAGGTGGTGGCTGAGGAGATGAAGGATGTTGTAAGCACAGTGGTGGTCTGGCAGCGAGGGCTGCCCATTGCTGGGTTCCGACGAGTCCTGCGGCTCTGTCATGGCACCTGCTGCCAACGGGACGGAGTTTGTGTTGGGGGTTGCGGTGCCTGCCGCGGCCGCTGCAGCTGCAGCCATGAGGGAGGATGTGGAGGTGGAGGCTTCACCATCCGTGCCGGTCGGCCCCATCCGGTGCGTCAGCGGCAGAGAGAGGGTCCGGAGCGCAGCACCGGACTTCTGATGCTCCTCATTGTCTTTGACCTTGTCATAATTTAAGACTTTCCACTGCTGATTGACAGCCTGCCAGCGGTTAAAGATGCGAAATACGGAGGGACCTTCGTGGACAATCAGAGCTAAAAGAGAAGGAAAGATGGATTTGCTAAGTGAGGGATAATACAGTACAGTCAGGCAGTGTCATGAACAAATGGATTCCATTTGCTGAAAGACTTTTTAATGGGTGCTTAAAGGAAATAAATACTTTTATTCAGCAAGGGTGCATTCGATAGCTCAGAAGTGACAGTATAAAGACATTACAAATAAATTATTTTCATTGAACGTTCTATTCGTGCTGAAAACAAGCATCACAGTTTCCACAAAAATATGAAGCAGCACTGGTTTCAACATTAATAATTATAAGAAAGGATTTTTTTTTTTTTTGATTATGTGGTAACTCAGCATATTAAAATTATTTCTGAAGGATCATTTGAGTAAATCATCTCAGGAATAAATTACATTTTATTTACAGTATACTCATACTTGTGAACAGAAGATGAAACTTCTTTCAGAAACATTAAAATGCTCTTATTAAACTCACAATTGGTATCAATTTTTTCAAATAACAATTCATGTCTTTAAATTATATGGTTAAATCTTTCACTATTTTTCATCCACTTTTTGATAGGCAACTGGATACTTTAAACGTCCACGATGTGATATGAGAGACATGAAAAGCAGGGCTGGTTTCAGATGTCTGGATAACCGGAAATCCCACACTATTTAATGGGAAGATTGACTTATCAGAATCTTGTATTGCACAGAGATGTGTAATGACTAGTGGCTAGTTAATCTAATACTAATACACATGAGCTCCACACATAAAACTTCACAGAACATGGAGTTCTACTTTATTTCATGAATACTTGTTGTTTTACTCAATTACATTTCCCAAACTAAAAAATTATAATTTTTACTCCTCACATTTAATTTAGCTTTTCAAAGTGCATATTTCATAGGTCATCTTGACATTTTACAAGCAAACTGAATTAAGATTTAAGTAATACTTAAGCACATGCTTACTAAAATAACTACTTCAGTGAAAAGTGCACAATTATTATTATTATTATTATTTGTTTTACTTTTGGCATTTCATAACCTCTTGAATCCAGTGTAATTACACTATTAGCAAACGGTGTGTCTTGAGGCTGCAAGGTTAACGCAGACATTTTCCACACACTTACAGAAAACGGTTTACTTCAGCATTTTAATCGCAACATTTAAAATCTCAGTGACTTCATGGATCATGAAAATTTGCAGTGCACAGTGAAGAACGGGCATTTTGCAAAGTGATAAGATGTTGTCGGTGTGATTTCTTTGTACTTTTATACCTCTAGCTTGGTTTAACTCACACCATTATATTTGTTTCTGCAGAGGTCCAAATAGAAAGACAACAGTGATATGTATTAATATTTAATGTGATACTGGGTTCCCCACTGAATGCCTGCAAGAACTCTACACTTCCTTTTTTCCACATATGCCAGATTATTTTTTTCCCTCTTTCAATTTTCACTCTCTAAGCCCTGATGACAGTAAAGCTCCCTTTTTTGTATATTTTACAAACCTGCTCTCTGCGAATGTTAGATTACGAAGGCTTGTTTCTAGTTGAGTTGAAAGCGATCTAGGAAGGCTGTGAAAGGCTAGTGCCCTCCCTAGAGCCCTGAGGTTCTCCTCTTACTCTAGGTGCTCCAGAATCAATGAGACAGACCACTAACTGACGTTATCACTGTACACTGCAGACCACTAAAACAAGCAGTGTGTGAAAAGGTAATAATAACCCACAGTTTTCAATCGACTTTTCTACAAGAGCCTAAACCAAACCCTAACGTTGAGAAAACTATACATGCACTGAATTTCTTATGCTAATCCTGGAGTTGATGCTGTAGTGGTTACCATTATTAGCTTTATTGGAGAAGATAACATTTTTTTTAGTTTAAATGTGTTACAGTATCATGAAGATGCCTATTGCTGCTGCAAGCTGGTTTTCCAGACTCTATCTTTCTCTCAGTCACTCTTCCTCAGTTGGACTGCACATCCTCTCATTACAAGAGAAGAATGTGAGACGTGTATTGATTTAACACACACACACACTGACAAACACACACATTTTCCTTGAGCTGAGAGGATACAGTAGCTGAAGGAAATTCTCAGGGCAAAGCTTGAATTTTCATCAGCAGTTTTTCTGCTGTAGTGTGGGATTTTTTTTGGCTCCCAACCAGTCCCACAGTGGATGGGAACAGGACTCGGCTGTGAAAAGTCACTTTGCGACCTGTCTCTTCCCTGAGCTTCTCTCTTAATTTTATTCTCATTCTCCTTCCTTTTTTGTCCCCTTTCCTTTCAGATGAATCTATGCTATGGGAGATGATTTTAAACCAATGACTTTAATGAGGCACACAATTCTTTCATATTTCAGTATTAAACCGAAAGCTGTGTGAGCAAGACCTCATCCCACCTAAGCAATATTGGGTGATAAATTATAAATTGCAAATTTGTAATTTGTAATTAGACTCCTTTAAACACTTTATTATTTATTTATTTATTACTTTCAGGCTCGTAGTCAGCTATGAGGTCACCGAGGTCCGGACCTCTGTAAATTTGTCATGTTAAAAAATAACATTTGTTCTCTGAATGAGTAATTTGTTGTTTAAAACTCTTGTTATGAATGTCTGCATGTATAATTCAGTTTAGACAGTGTGCAAGAATGTTTAGCATCCGTGGTATTAAAATGATCGCTGTGAGACGCTGGCGGAGTGAACAAGTCTTTAGAGACTTGTGAGTGAGGGCGTGGGCGCAGTTGCCAGATCCTGATATTATAAGCATTTTTGGACTTGTCTTTTCCACTTGAATACTTCAATTGCAAAATAAAAATGTCTTGATCATTTACTCACCCCCATGTCATTCAAGATGTTCATGTCTTTCTTTTTTCAGTCGTAAAGAAATCAATTTTTTTGAGAAAATAAATTCTAGGATTTTTCTCCATATAATGGATTTTAGTGTTGCTCTCAATTGATTGAGGTTAAAAATTTAGTTTTAGTGCAACTTCAAAAGGCTCTAAAAAATCCCAGCAGAGGAATAAGGGTTATCTATCTTATCAAGTGAAATTATTCTCTAAAAATAATGTACAATTTATATACTTTTTTTAACCTCAAATGCTCATCTTGTCTAGCTCTGCAATGCATATGTGTACTCTGTGTACTCCGGTTCAAAACAGGGCAGGTCAAAAACTCCCATCTCATTTTCAAACTTCAGAATCGTCAGAAATACTGACCCCGTGTTAACAAAGTGTACATGTACAATATTGTTCAAAATAATAGCAGTACAATGTGACTAACCAGAATAATCAAGGTTTTTAGTATATTTTTTATTGCTACGTGGCAAACAAGTTACCAGTAGGTTCAGTAGATTGTCAGAAAACAAACAAGACCCAGCATTCATGATATGCACGCTCTTAAGGCTGTGCAATTGGGCAATTAGTTGAAAGGGGTGTGTTCAAAAAAAATAGCAGTGTCTACCTTTGACTGTACAAACTCAAAACTATTTTGTACAAACATTTTTTTTTTTTCTGGGATTTAGCAATCCTGTGAATCACTAAACTAATATTTAGTTGTATGACCACAGTTTTTTAAAACTGCTTGACATCTGTGTGGCATGGAGTCAACCAACTTGTGGCACCTCTCAGTTTTTATTCCACTCCATGATTCTTTAACAACATTCCACAATTCATTCACATTTCTTGGTTTTGCTTCAGAAACAGCATTTTTGACATCACCCCACAAGTTCTCAATTGGATTAAGGTCTGGAGATTGGGCTGGCCACTCCATAACATTAATTTTGTTGGTTTGGAACCAAGACTTTGCCCGTTTACTAGTGTGTTTTGGGTCATTGTCTTGTTGAAACAACCATTTCAAGGGCATGTCCTCTTCAGCATAGGGCAACATGGCCTCTTCAAGTATTTTAACATATGCAAACTGATCCATGATCCCTGGTATGCGATAAATAGGCCCAACACCATAGTAGGAGAAACATGCCCATATCATGATGCTTGCACCTCCATGCTTCACTGTCTTCACTGTGTACTGTGGCTTGAATTCAGAGTTTGGGGGTCGTCTCACAAACTGCCTGTGGCCCTTGGACCCAAAAAGAACAATTTTACTCTCATCAGTCCACAAAATGTTCCTCCATTTCTCTTTAGGCCAGTTGATGTGTTCTTTGGCAAATTGTAACCTCTTCTGCACATGCCTTTTTTTTAACAGAGGGACTTTGCGGGGGATTCTTGAAAATAGATTAGCTTCACACAGACGTCTTCTAACTGTCACAGTACTTACAGGTAACTCCAGACTGTCTTTGATCATCCTGGAGGTGATCATTGGCTGAGCCTTTGCCATTCTGGTTATTCTTCTATCCATTTTGATGGTTGTCTTCTGTTTTCTTCCACGTCTCTCTGGTTTTGCTCTCCATTTTAAGGCATTGGAGATCATTTTAGCTGAACAGCCTATCATTTTTTGCACCTCTTTATAGGTTTTCCCCTCTCTAATCAACTTTTTAATCAAAGTACGCTGTTCTTCTGAACAATGTCTTGAACGACCCATTTTCCTCAGCTTTCAAATGCATGTTCAACATGTCTTCATCCTTAAATAGGGGCCACCTGATTCACACCTGTTTCTTCACAAAATTGATGACCTCAGTGATTGAATGCCACACTGCTATTTTTTTGAACACACCCCTTTCAACTAATTCAACTAATTGCCCAATTGCACAGCCTTAAGAGCGTGCATATCATGAATGCTGGGTCTCATTTGTTTTCTGAGAATCTACTGAACCTACTGGTAACTTGTTTGCCACGTAGCAATAAAAAAATATACGAAAAACCTTGATTATTCTGGTTAGTCACATTGTACTGCTATTATTTTGAACAATACTGTAAAAAAGGTCAAACGCTCTATACCAAAAAAAAAGGTAAAACAGCAATGTAGGATGGTTTTAAAGTTGGAGAAGAAAATGAGATGGTCTTGAACTGACTTGAACCGGCATGCACAGTGTACACTTACGCATCTCAGAGCTAGACCAGGTGAGCATTTGAGGTTAAAAAGTATAATAATAATTATTTTTGCTGAGATTGTTTAGAGCCTGTTGAAGCTGCACTGAAACTACATTTGAAGTCCACTATTTGGAGAGAAATATTGGAATGTTTTCCAATTACTGTAATTAACTTCTTTGCGACTGAAGAAAGAACATCTTGAATATCTTGGATGACATGGGGGTGAGTATCAGGAAATGTTGGAAGTGGAGTAATCCTTTAATTAGACACTCTAGAAATTTAATAAAGTGGGAAGTTGCATCTTAGGGTTAGCTTTATCTATATGGTATCTTATTTGCAATTTCTGGCAACACTGCATTACTGGCACTTAAACTGACAATAATAAAAAAAGCCCATGAAAAGATTATTACTAACAGGATAGCACATACGGTAAGGGTAGCGTGAAAAATATCATGATATTGTCTGTCAGAAATGTTTTCAACACTGCCAAAAACAGTAGCATTTAACACTAGTACACAGATCTTTAAAACAAGCACTAGTAGTACAAGCACAATTCTTAAGCCCACCCCAGCCCAGACTTCACTGATTTTCGAACCCTGGCTACACCCATTATTGTACTGTCACAAGAAGTGACAGATGTGGAGACCTAACTGTTGTTAGTGAACCCTTTACCACCCTAATATACCACTTTGGATAAAACGGCTAAACTATAGATGGTGACACTCTCCTAACAAAACTTATTGGGTCTCATTCATGAAACACGAGCAGAACGAATTTTTGTGTAAATCGCGTGTAAAGTGGTTTTGGCGTAAATTTTCGAATTCATTAAAACGTTCGTATTTTCCAAATGTTAGTTGGTACGAAATAAATCTACACCTGCTCCCAGCCACGTGTAAATAGTGTGTTTAACGTCTGAACGTTTTGCTCATTAATACAGCTGCATTTTAATTCACCTTAATCGGGTACATATTTACACAGCATTTTGAAAAAAATATTATATATATTAATTACATACGGTTTTTCTTTTAACTTTTATTATGAGAGCCAGTAATAGGATCTGTAATATGCTGCCAAACTTCCTTTTTTAGGACCTGATATGCCACTAGTACGCTTGAAAATAAAACGTGGCGTTTTGAATGAACTTCTGATAATAAAACTTCAATTTCTGCAGCGGAGAAATTTTTCTTTTTCAGTCGCTTTTGAGAAGACATGTTGAAATCCTTCGTTTGGTGTCATAATATGATGCTCATATATAGTTGTCAGTCGGATTTAATAGGCGGGATTTGTGGTAATTGAGCGTGAGCGTGCACGCGCTTACCATTTACAACTGATTGGAATTCATTAACACACATTTCACTATCACATCTGACGTTTACGAAGTTTTTGTGAATCAGTAGAAGAGTTTTCGGGAAGTTCTCTTTACGCACAAATCACTCAGATATTTACTCGTATATTTACGAATCTTTCATGAATGAGACCCATTGACCGTATAAAAATAATAGCAATATTCACAGTGTTGTTGAAACATGTTTGCAGCAAATTTACTGAAACCATGCATTCTAGAAAAACATATTAAATTGGATGGATGGATAAAACTTTAATCTCTGTTGTAGTTAGTATCTTTATGCATTTATTGTATTTTTATGAGGAATTTTTTAACTTTGCACTGCGGTACTTCTCTTGGTACTGCCAGCTTAAGATGTATTATACAGTATTTGTTATAATATGATGTCATATTGTATTACTTATTTGTAAAACCAGACACAATCTGTGGACAATGATTTTTGATGGAAATATGCAGAATTCTGTGAAATAGATTTTAAACTTGGTAAAAAAAATTATTTAAAAAGATGATAGTACAGTTTACTGGTAACTGAAATTATGAAAATTTTTCCAAAATACTTTATAAACACAAACTTTGGATAAAACCATAGATTGATACAAAAGCATACCTTGTGATACATTGCTCGTAATATTCTTAGAGGACCTGATGCCCCCTTTCTGTCAGGAGGGGAAATAATAAAAGGCAAATGCTAGTCCCAGTGAAAGTGTTTTCAATGAACAATCGCTTTATCTCCATTCTCTCCACCTAATCAGAAAGAATGGACACTTGTTTCCTGTCTCTCCCAGTCTGGCTGCTTATTGAGAAAGAGCGATACATTACGGTGAGAAACTCTTGAGGAGCTCAGCCATTAATCTGCAGCACACGCACGCACAAACGGATGAGCCACTAAAACAATCCAGACATCACTATTGTTCAGGTCTGTCCCATTCACCCTCTGTTTTTTCTTGTAGTAACACTTACCCAAGATAGCGCTGCTCTGAGAAATCCTCAATATTCCCTCTTAGCCACTAGAGAGATGAAATCTCTTCCACTTCAGGTTCTACAGATTTGTGATGCCCATTTATACGGCAGGCACTAGGCGGCAGTTATTTTACATTGTGGCTGTCATTTGTGGATGGCTGCATTTGTTGACGCTCCTGTTGTAATTTCCATTTAACTTTATGTCCGATCTGTGAGCTGTCTAAACATCGTACATCACACTGAGGTTCTAGAGCCATGTGCTCTGTCCAATGGCTGTGGATTTATTCAGACGGTTACATTCATACAGCACCAGGATAATAATAATAAATAATCAATTAGTGTTCCAAAGATGAGCGAAGGTCTTATGGTTTGGAACGACAAGAAGGTGAGTAATTTATCACAGAATTTTCATTTTTGGCATTTTTAGCATTTAAGCACAATAAGCGTCCATGTTGATAAAACTGTGCAAAATCCCAGCTGGTCCTGGAATGACATAGTCATAGCTAGCCATAGGGATCAGCACTGGGGGGGGGGGGGGGGGGGGGGGGGGGTTATTCAGTGAGGTCTTCACTGAGGATCTGTTCTGAGGGCTCCTCTTATCACCGTAAAATATGCTGATATGAATGTAATCATTTTAATTCCTGAAAGTGAATAGGTGAATGAAATAATTTTGTCAAGTTTTGAATGCATGTTTGGAACATTTGCACTACATTCACAGCAGATAAATGCAAGTGCATTTACTGTTGACACTTCGCCAACAAAACCCAAAGGTTCAAAAGCCCTAAAGCACAAAAGTGAGTCAATTAACACTATTTATTTTGATACAAACTCACTCTTCCCACTGTTCGTGCTTTTGCTACTAACTTTTTCAGCTTTTTTATTTTTGCTACAACATGCTATTAATCCAGCGATTCTCAATTCCAGTCCTCGCGCCCCCCACCTCTGCATATTTTGCATGTCTCTCTTTGTGGACTCACCTTGTTAAGATCTAATCTGCTCTTTAGAAGTGTGCATGAACTGTGTTCCCATTGACATGATCTATACACAGTGAGATACAGTGAGTACTCCCTGAGCAGGGGAAATCTGTATAAGTTTACCTTACTTCAAACATTAATTCACGGATTTGCGATGGGCAACGTCTTCACACACGAACAAGTGTGACATCATAGACCTATGTAAATTCATGTCTCACATACTTTAATGCACTTTGAATGGAATCATGGCGGAATATTCTGTGATGACCTCTTCACAGGGCACTTACCTTCGAATAGAACAAACGTCTGAAGCCATAAGAGAAACATACAAAATGTGCAGAGCAGGGGGGGCGAGGACTGTAATTGAGAACCGCTGTAATTAATCGATACATGCTTATTAACTTTTATCATAGTTTATAGTTATATGGAAACTTATTTTTCATCAGTAATATTATTTGTGATTTGAATTTTGTGAACGGAAGTTTGCTAGGTTATAAGCCCTTGCTTCTGATGCTTTCACATTCGATTTCTCGATCTTGTCAGGTTTTACAATAAAATAATTTTCTGTTTTGCTTACATTTATTCACCTTTCAAGACTACAAAATAAAAGATGGATTCATTGTTATTTTTAATTAAAATGCACGACAACAAACAGTAGATTCAATGACAAACTAGCTTACAAAGTGTTATTAAAAAAAAAAAAACAAATAAGATGAGGCATGGCATAGGCCTACTGTGGTGGATATTGGTGAATATGGGTCATGTTAGTTTATCTTTTTATTTAATAGAATTTATTTGGCAGTAAAGAACACACAATAACAACATTAATTTGGATTAAGTTTTATTTAAACTTTCGTTTGGAGTTAAGTGCACATACTCTTTAACGTTTAATTTGCTGAGTTTATTCTTACCAATCTTTGTTTGCGTGTTTGTTGCGGCTGAGACCCGTGAGCTGTGGCTGGTGTGCCATCAAAAGGGGTCCGGGCGGAAACTTCGGACGTATATGTATGGTTCCAGCCAATGATTGGGCGCAACCATTCCGGTTTCTACCCTGGGGGGCCTTCAAGGACTATTGTATTGATTTGTGCCTTTATTTATGTTCAGGAAAAGACATTTATAAAGTGAAATAATTTGATTGCATTATTTGAAGTGCTCGTGTGTATATTTGATGTTTTCGTATATATGTATAATGGCCATTATGTGTCTGTGTATCCCCCTTTTTGTGTTAATTGGTGCTGGCCACCAATGTATAAGTTTGCTATTTGTGTTTGTATCAGGGAGTTGTGTTCTGTGATAGAACAGGTCCTGTAGTCCCTAGACCTCTGTTAATATTTGAGAGGCATTTGCAATGACTTAGGTTTATGGTATTTCCTTTTTGGTTTGTTTCTTGGTTTTCTCTTTTTTCCTCTTTGTGATTATTCTGGTTTACCTCAGTCGGGTTAACATCTGTTAACTTTTGTAACCCCCATTCTGTGGAAAATAAACCCCTAAGCATTTTGTTGTAGCCTGCTGCCTCCGAGTTATTCTTACTTTACTGGTCACGTCTATTACAAATGGTGGTAGTGGTGGGATGTGGCAGTAGGGGGCAGCAGTTTTTACTTCATTGGTCAAGATGGGACCAAAGAGAGCTGTAAAGAGTGATGAGATGTTGGCGACAGCTACAGGAGGAGCTGATGCGGAGAATACGCCAGTTTCAGTTGACTCGCAGAACATTACGGTAGAAGAGTTATGGGACATGTTCGGAGCACATATGAAAATGCAGCAAGAAAGAGATAGACGACTAGATATGGAGACAGCGCGACAGGAGAATAGATGGAAGACTCTTCAACATCAGTTCACACTACTTCAGGAAGAGGTACATACAAGAACTACAACAACATCTGTTCATCCTTTTGGGCTTCAATATACCCCTTCGAATTCAGGGAGTGAGCAAGTGGATGCTCAGGGGTCACCATCAATTGCAGGCCAAAGCATAGAACATCCAAGGGTTATGACAGAGCCACGTCTGCAGCCGCTTAATGAAGACGATGATGTGGAGCATTTTCTAACTACATTTGAGAGGATAGCCACGGCATGCCGTTGGCCGAGAATTGACTGGGCTGTGAGGTTAGTGCCGCTACTTACAGGCAAAGCTTGTAGTGCTTATGTGAACATGGATATTAATGACTCTCTTGTCTATAATGAGGTGAAAGCAGCAGTTTTAAAAAAAATACAATATTAATCCAGAGACCTATCGTTTGAGATTCCGGTCCACAGATGTGAGAACTGATGAGACCCCTAAGGAGCTCTATGTGCGTCTTAAGGACACTTTTAACAAGTGGGTTCAGCCACAGAAGCGGAGTAGGGAGGAAGTTGCAGAGGTGATTATCATGGAACAATATCTTCGAGTACTTGCTCCAGAGCTTCAAACATGGGTAAGAGAGCATAACCCTGATTCAGCAGCAAAGGCTGCAGAGCTTGCAGATGTGTTTGTTGCAGCAAGAAGACGAGGCCAACCCTGGGCTTACAATCAATGGAAAGCATTCAAAGACCCCAAGAGACCCGGTAAAAGATCTGTATCCCCCCCAAAGACAAGTATGGCGGGAGGTAAGTTTGTGGGTGATAATGGTGGTCTTAGTGGAAAAATAAGTGCTAACATTAAAACTATAGTGTGTTATCAGTGTGGACAGGAAGGGCATACTAAGCCTAGGTGCCCTAATAGACCTTCTACACATGCTAATTTGTGTGGAGTACCTAGACCCGATGACCCTAATGGTGTATCAAAGATTCCTTGCATCATGTGACTGTGGGTTTGAATGGACAGGAAGTAAGCGCTATGGTAGACACCGGGAGTATGCAGACATTGGTCAAAGCAGAGTTGGTTCCTGTCCATCTGTGGAATCTTACATCTCCAGTGACAATTAAATGTGTACATGGTGACGAAAGGTACTATCCTATGGCTAATGTTTATATAAAGGTGTTGGGGCAATCATTTCTGTTAGAAGTAGGCCTTTCACCTGAATTGCCATACCCTATGGTGCTGGGTCAAGATCTGCCTGTTTTGTTTGATCTTCTTCCCTTGCAGTCTTGTAATGCAGCAATAACCCGAGCCATGGCCAAGAGCAGTGAGGAGGAGGTAGGATTACTCCGAGCTTTACCTTTTTTTGAGACTGAACTGGAAGCAGAGCCAGGAAAGACAAGGAAGTCCAGGAGTCAGAGGAAGCGTGAAAAGTGTAGACATGCAGTGGTGAGTGAAGGGGAACCTGCCCCTGAGAACACATTGGGTTATAATGTACCTCAGGACATAGTACAATTACAGAAAAATGACAATATAATCGGTCCCCTGTACAAGTTGGTGAAGGAAAGCTCTATAGCAGGACAGACAGAGGTGGAAGGGAGTCAAGGAGTCTTTTGTCTTTGCAATGAAGTCTTGTTTCGTAAACAGGGTCCTGAGCCACAGTTGGTAGTCCCCAAGGAGGGTAAGGAATTAGTTCTCTCTTTGGGCCATTCGGTACCCTGGGCAGGCCATTTAGGTAGACCTAAGACAACAGCACGAATCATGCGTCACTTTTGCTGGCCCGGTATGAGGAAGGACATAGCCAGGTACTGTAAAACTTGTCCACAATGTCAACAGACTTCTCTAAGGGTTCCTCCTAGGGCACCTCTTAAGCCCCTTCCCATTATTGGGGTACCGTTTGATCAGTTGGGTATGGATATTGTTGGGCCACTAGAGAAGACCAAGGCAGGAAATCGCTATATGTTGGTAACAGATGTTGGTACAGATTATGCCACAAAGTATCCTGAAGTCTTTCCCCTCAAATCAATCAAGGCTAGAGTGGTAGCATCCTCTGTTATACAACTGTTCTCTAGAGTAGGCTTTCCTAGAAATATCGTTACAGATCAAGGTTCCAACTTTATGTCAGAACTCTTAAAACAGGTGTATAAACTTTTGGGTATAAAGGGAATAAGGACTACACCTTATCACCCACAAACTGTTGGGTTAACCGAACGCCTCAATCAAACTTTAAAACAAATGCTTCGCAAGTTTGTTGCAGACAAAAGTGACGATTGGGATCAGTGGCTCCCATATCTGCTTTTTGCCTACAGGGAAGTTCCCCAAGCCTCAACGGGATTTTCCCCATTTGAATTGCTGTACGGACGGGAGGTGCGAGGACCGCTGATGCTGCTGAAGGACATGTGGAATGGGGAACAAAACTCTGTAAGTCCCACTCATATTGTTGATTTATGTGGTTCAGATGTGGGAAAAGCTGGAAACCATGAGTTTATTGGCCCAGGAGCAAAAACTGCAAAAGACATGGTATGATCGGAAGGCCAGGACAAGGAGCTTTGAACCAGGCACTCAGGTACTGGTGATGTTGCCCACTGATGCGAGTAAGTTGACTGCCAAATGGCAGGGTCCTTTTGAAGTGCTGAGGAAGCTTGGGCCGGTTACATATGAGATTGCCACCCCGGCTCAGAGACGTTCAAAATGGACTTTACATGTTAATTTGCTTAAAGAGTGGTTTGCCAGACCAAGAGATGTAGCAGGAGCATTTCTAATTCGGAAGGTAGAGGATGAGGAAGCGGTAGAAGCCCAGTATCTACCAGTTTCAGCTCCTTCTGGTTTGTCACTGAGTCATCTGTCTCAAAGGCAACAGTTTGAAATTCAGAGACTATGTGATCACCAAGTTTTTCAGCAGAGACCAGGGCACACCAATTTAGTTGAGCATGACATAGTGCTCCGAGAAGGATTTTCTCTTTTTTTCCTCTTTATGATTATTCTGGTTTACCTCAGTCGGGTTAACATCTGTTAACTTTTGTAACCCCCATTCTGTGGAAAATAAACCCCTAAGCATTTTGTTGTAGCCTGCTGCCTCAGAGTTATTCTTACTTTACTGGTCACGTCTATTACACCTACACTACATGCTGTGTTAGGCTACAGCCTGTAATGACTAAAAAAATAACCAAACATTTAGCAAACACAGAGGAATCAAATAAAAATAAAATAAGAAAGAGAGCCTACAAAGCATAACGTGAGGTAAACTGCAAAGATAAGCTTTTCAAAAAGAAAACGAAACAAAAAAAGAAAAGTAGAACTTGCTGATGGTGACAGTGCAATTAAATATAGCCCAACCAAAACAGGTTATTATTATTTTTTTATATAATATAAGGAAAACTTGTCCATTCGATTTTGTAATAATCTTTAAATTTGTAGTCCGTGTGAAAAGGTGTCTGCATTCGTCAACCTCATCTTTGCATCCGACATTGAATCAGAAAGTGGTTTGTTACTGAGAATGCTCTCCTTAGAGTTACAAATGACCTGCTCTTATCATCTGATCGTTCTATTGGATCTTAGTGCTGCGTTTGACACTATTGACCACAATATTCTTTTGCATAGACTTGAACACTTTGTTGGCATTAATGGAATCGCATTAGCATGGTTTAAATCGTACTCATATGACCGCCATCAGTTCGTAGCAGTGAATGAAGAGGTATCATATCGATCACAAGTGCAGTATGGAGTACCTCAAGGCTCAGTACTAGGGTCGCTACTCTTCACGTTTTATATGTTACCCTTGGGAGATATCATCAGGAAACATGGTGTTAGCTTTCACTGTTATGCTGATGATACTCAACTTTATATTTCTTGGCCTGTGGCCTGTGTTGAAACACACCAATTTGAAAAACTAATGGAATCCATAGCCGAAATAAAAAACTGGATGACGACTCATTTCTTAGTGCTAAATTCTGAAAAAAAACAGAGGTGTTAATTATAGGACCTAAAAACTCTGCTTGTAATAACCTAGAACACCGTCTAAGACTTCTATATCTGTTCTAGGACCTCTACATCCCTGAAAGACAGCGGAGACCAGGACAACTACAGCCCCAGATACAGATCCCCTGTAAAGACCTTGTCTCAGACGACACCAGGTAAAGACCACATGAAACAGATGATTCTTCTGCACAATCTGACTTTGCTGCAGCCTGGACTTGATCTGCTGGTTTCGTCTGGTCAGAGGAGAACTGGCCCTCCAACTGAGCCTGGCTTCTCCCAAGGTTTTTTTCTCCATTCTGTCACCAATGGAGTTTTGGTTCCTTGACTTGATTGCAAATAAATGCACAGACACTATTTAAACTGAACAGAGATTACATCACTGAATTCAATGATGAACTGCCGTTAACTGTCATTTTGCATTATTGACACAATGTTTTCCTAATGAATGTTGTCCAGTTGCTTTGACGCAATGTATTTTGTTTAAAGTGCTATTTAAATAAAGGTGACTTGACTTGATTAAATAAATAATTAAAATGTCTTCTTTTTTCCCAGACACGCTCATAATCACTTTGTCGGTGTTTTGAGGCATTTAATTTACAATATTTTACGGACTATAAGTTATATATTTTTTTTTTCGTAGTTTGGCTGGTCCTGCGACTTATAGTCAGGTGCGACTTATTTATCAAAATTAATTTGACATGAACAAAGAGAAATGAACCAAGAGAAAACATTACCATCTACAACCACGAGAGGGCGCTCTATGCTGCTCAGTGCTCCTGTAGTCTACCCCTGAAAACATAGAGCGCCCTCTCGCTGCTGTAGATGGTAATTTTTTACTCTTGGTTCTAAATAAATGCGACTTATAGTCCAGTGTGACTTATATATGTTTTTTTCCTCGTCATGACATATTTTTGGACTGATGCGACTTATACTCAGGTGCGACTTATAGTCAGAAAAATACAGTATGTGCGATTTTGAACGCGGAATAGGCTTAATACGCTTGCTTATACATTAAAATATGATTAATATATTATTATATTAATCAATTTATTATAACGTGCGACTAGTTGACTAGAAAAATCTTTTGCAGAGGGCAGGCTTATTTTGCACAAGGAAGCGCTCCATTTTTTAAATAAATGCTATATTGACATTACAAAATGTGCAACAGTTGCAAATTACGTAGTTATTGCACTGCACAAGTTATGCATGCGTAAAGAGTTTTTTGTTTTATCATCCTAATTAGAATATGAAGAATGATTTGTTCAATGATTTTCTTGTGTAAAACAAGGACACATCTCTGTTTAGAATTCACTGCAATATATGTTACTGTAATGAATAAGACATGATGTAGAATTCGTCAATATTTTGTCATTTATTTTTTATTTTTTTGCACTGAGTTATTCCAAAATATACAAATTTGTATCCACACCATCCACTGATACAGATACAATAGCTAATCTACTAATTGTCCAATAGTTTGTATAGCATTTCATTTTAAGATTTTAAATATATTTCATTCAAATATTATTGTAGAAATGTAGCAAATTGCTGTCTTTTTCAGTTTTGTATTATGTTATTGTTTTGAACTGAAGTTTAACAGTTTTGTTAACAGTATGTAAGCATGTGCAAATTTGCCCATACAAAGAGTTTTGGCAGTTGTTGTGTCTGAGTGAGAAAATAATTCCTAAAATTTGAGAGATGTAGTCACTGAATGCATTTTGTGCCAAAGCAATGATAATTGATCCTCAGTTTAGCCCAAATAGACTTCTGTTGTGCTCACTGTTGATTTGCAAAAGTGACCTAAGTATTGAGAAATGTGTCCTAGCGTCTGTCAAAAACTGTAATACATACCTTCCGCAATATATTTTCCATTACTTTCAAAAAGTGGTAGAGACAATTCAATGCGAACATGTCCCACCCGTCCCACCCGCAAATTGCAAATCTTACATAAACAGTTTGAATGTGTGGACGTTCTGAATGTATACGAAGGAATAGCTATTGCTGGGGGCCTTTTCTGTTCTAGCAATAGCTGTATACCTTTAACAGTGAAATAAAATAATACCTCTAACAGTGAAATAAATATAAAAAAGACTGTCTTCCATAATCTGGAAAGTCTCATTACAGTTAACATGATGTTATTTGATAAAAAGCTCAACAGAGAAACAAATTCATCCATTATCTGACAGTGGCTTCTTAAGTGTCAAGCAAAGCATTCAGCAGGGACCCAGGCCACAAAACTGATAAAAGCTCCAATGGAAGACTGGAATAACTCATACCACACTGGAATATGTGAAATACACACATTAAGTGTGTGAGCAGTGTATACTGTGTATTCTCCATTTACCCAGCACATCTTAAACAAAATATTAAATTCAGGTGTGAGCAAATAAAATTTAAAGTCCATTTGTCTATGAAACAAATTTGTTACTCTCATGTTTAACTGAACATACTTGGCACTCTAAAATGTGACTGACTGCTATATTCTGCTGCTGTGTGAATAGTTCCCTAGTTATTGGCATCTCTCATGAGCCCGTTTCGTACTGGAGGAACCTTTTCGTAGTTCTTAGAAGTACCTGGATGCTCGTGCATTCGCAGTGCTTTGAACTATTTTAGTTCTAGGAACTCCTTTTACAGGAACTAAATTAGCTCCTAACTCAAATTAAGGTCTAAACCAACGCAATAGGAACTACCAGTGACTTAAGTGTACTGTACATTGATTGGCCGAACGCATGTGGGAAAACACCAGCACTGCCATTTTTAAAAAGCCGGATGAACACACAGTTTATTATTCTCAGAGGAGTTTAGAGTAGGAGACAAGACAGCGACTCGAGAAATGCAAGTTGCATAAGTAGATTTAGTCTCTTGGTCCTCTGATTTACTCCTACTGTCATCTACATTTTATCTCCATTATCTCACCACAGCTGTTTGCTCTAGTAAAAATCTAGCCCTTAACACATATTAACGCATAGGCTACTTTGCAAAGCTTTTGCACATCTTTTGAACTGAAGGAATGCAACACCCACTGACTGCAATGATAGAGCTTCAAAGATCAAAGACAATTTTAATTCGGACTAGATACGTCAGAAAGACGAAAAAAAATATAAAATGCAGCCTAATTTTAATTGTCAGGTAAACTGACCCTTTTAATATCGTCTAGTGTGTGGCCAGCCTCATTATGTTAAATGTTAAGCATTTTAATGTTAAACCTCATTAGCATTTAAAGGCAAATGCTGCAAAACGGCTTGCTCCATTTTTGACAGGATGAAAAAGGTGTTGTTTTACACTACCATTGAAAAATTTTAACCAAACTATATTACAGACTTTTAATTAAGTTCCCAAAGAATCATATCAGCTTGTAGAAAATGGGCATCCGATGACCCCGATCTGATGAAATTAAATCTGTTCATCATAAAGTGATCATGTCTCTTCAGAAGAACAGTTTGATTCTTATGAATTACTTTTACAGTATTTGTATGTACTTTCAATGCATTGACAAAAGTATTTAAATATAGTATATTCAAAATATCTTCATTTGTGTTCTAAAAATAAAGAAAAAGAAAAGTCGAATTGGTTTGGAATGATATGACGGTGAGAAAATGATGACAGATTTTTCATTTTCAAGTGAACTAACCCACCATTAACTTCAGATTTCGTTTTTTCTCCCAAACAGTTTCTATCTTTGTTGTTCTCTAATACTTCAGGAAAAGCATTAGTGAACTATTTTTTGATAAGTGATGCTCTAGTTTTTGCTGCGGCATGCACAACCCCCCATCTTCCCTGAAAGTCCTTTTGTTACAGCAATCCAACTCTAAGCTGTTCAGCTGATGCTTAATTGAAACACAATTTTATCATTTAATTAGGAGCACATTTCCTCTGAGAGACGAAAAGACAGTTACAATGTGTGTGCGTGTGTTATTTAATGCCTCAATTGTATCCAGATCGTGAGGGAGCAGTGTGTTTTCTCTTATAGTGATTACTCCTTAAGCTGGCCTCATTAGACTCTCTCTCATTGTCTCGCCTTTCCTCCAGAGATCAAACTCTGCATATCCTTGCCTCTAATACTTTGCGCCAGTGACAACATATTACATACATAGAAAGTCCTAAATCATTATATCTTTCTCAGAAAAGTTTGAACTGCAAACAAGGTGAATTTCAATCAAAAGTGCATCCTAATATAAGGGCAAAGCACTTGAAATGATGGGCTATTACTATAGTTTGTATTAACCTTAACTTTAAATGGAAATATTAATTGCAGAATCACTTTCAGCTGTTAAGATGGTTGTGGAAAATACATCTTTGCATCAGATTTAGGCTCTGTGCAACTCTCATACTCTTTCTGATAATCTACAGTATGGGTGCATGAGAATAATTGAGCATTTTAAAATCCATGGTGAAATCATGTAAACTGGAGGCATGATTGTCTGTAAACTGTAATAGCCTTATCAAGAGCCCTTTGTGAAGTAATTCACTTCAAGGTTTGTTCCAAACGAGAGAGAGCAAGTAATGAAAGTACCATTTAGAGAGAGCAACAGTGGGATACTGGAAGTAAAAAATACATTACTTTTCTCAATAGAGAAATTGATTTTTCTACATAAAGCTTTTAAGACTATATGGTTTATGCATCTGTTAAGCCCTCACTTATAAGTTTTGTTTTGTTTTAGTTGAATAAAAACATAATTCCAGGCTAATAAATCCTAAAGAAAGAATTCCGCCATTTAGAGAACTACAATGAACAAATCAGTTGCTGCTTAATATTTTTGTGGAAGCTGTGACAGCCAGTGTATTGTGGCCAATTTGAATCGGAAGTGGCTTTGAATCATACCTATGCAGGAATCAATTTAAAGTTTTCAGTCACTTGCTAGGTATTTTATTCAGTAGATAATGTACAAAGAAAAAGCTTGATATTAAGTGAAATGCAGCAATTACTCATGCCTCCCTGTGGCTTGAAAAATACAATCCTCTCTGTTGTGCTACATTTTCCCGTGTTTTAAAAGGAACGTGCTTGTAATTCAACATCTCTTGTTCACTTTCAGCTGGTTCCAACATGTGTTGGTTGCCAGGGAGGCTGCAGTTATTGAGAATCCAATGACCTACCGATGCACACCAGGTCCATGAAGCCATACATGGCGTAACAGATCTGGAAGAGCAGGTCCTGCCGTTGCCACTTGGCCGATGGGCTGAGAGAGGACCAGACCAGCCAGGAGATACTGGCAATCAGGAACAGGGAACCCAAAACAGCTGCAGCTATCTGAACTTTCTCTATCACCGTCAAAGAAATGGCCTGCCACTGGAGACACAAAAAATGTAGACTAATAGATAGTACAGTTCCAGTACCACATTTCAGCACACATGAAAAAAATCATGAAGACATGGCATAATATTCATACATTAAACAAGTAATATAAGTGATTATCAGCCAGAATTATAGAGAATGATAATATAAAAAGTTGCACTCATGGGCTCAATTATTATATATATTTTTTTATTAATACTTCAGCAAGTATGCATGCAAGTTGATCAAAAGTGACAGTAAAGACAGTGTTCCAAAATCCAATTTCCAATAAATGCTGTTATTTTGAACCTTATATTTATCAAAGTATCCTGGAAAAACAACTGTTTTGATCATTGATAAAAATAAGGAATGTTTCTTGAGCAGCAAATCAGCATATTACAGTAGATTGATTTCTGGAGGATCATGTGACACTGAAAACTGGAGTAATAATGGTGACGATTCAGCTTTGCATCACTGAAATAAATAATATTTTACAATATATTAAAACAGAAAACAGTTTTACAATTTTAAATTGTAATAATGTTTCACAACATTACTGTTTTTCTATACTCTGGATCAAACAAATGCAGTCTTGGTGAGCAGAAAAGACTTATTTCAAAAACATTTAAAAAAATCGTATAATCCACAAACTACTAAACAGCATTGATTGATCGATTAATTAATTGACTGATTATTAGCACTATGGAATATCTTTTAAATAAAACATGAATAAAATTACATTATTGATCAAGTAAGCCTTACCCCAATTCACTACGGTAAACTTACTCAAATGATTTATATTTTGAGCAATTAGGGCAGTTTTTACATTTCAGGTTTACATCATGCCCATAATAAAAAAATGGTCTAGCTGCTTGCTCACAATACATTGTTTTTCATGTAGACATTATTCTAGCTGTCACTGGATCTTGGTATAGAATGACAGATCTTATCATAGGCAAATCAAACAGAAAAAAGCACGACTAAACAATTCAACCACAAATGGCAATATACAGACCAACGTTGTGTGGTTCACCTTTAAAGTAACTAAAAACAAAGAAAAAATTGCCTATTTATCATCTGAAGGTTAGATCAAAAGAAAATAAAAATGACAGAAAGTAAAATCGGTGAGAGCAGAAGCTTTAAAACCCAGAGAAGCATATATATTTCTTCATCTAACACAGTATGAAAGGAATAAGATGAACACACAGCTACTGCTCTCAGTATTGTGGTAGTATAATGGCACAGTGATCCGATGGCTAGATCATGGTGCTGTATGACTACCATATTCATATCTCATACAAGATGCACTACATGGCCAAAGTTTGTGAACATAGTTTTCTAGTTCAGTCAAGCATACAGTCATGTAATATCCAAAAAATGGTAGATACCATTTCCTTCCCAACATAACAGTGCTCTCTGCACAAAGCAGGATCCATGAGGAAATGATTTACTGACTGTAGTATAGAAGAACTTGGCTGGACTTCACAAAACGCCAACCTGAAATTCACTGAACACCTTTGGGATGACTGTGAGCCAGGCCCAATCGTATAAAATCAGTGTCTGACCTCACTAATGCTCTGGTGTCTGAGCGAGAGCAGTGTTCCCTGCAGCCGTGTTTCACTGCCTAGCCTTGCCAGAAGAGTGGAATAGAGTAATGATGGCTTATTAATGGCCACTGCTTTTGAAATGAATTGCATGGTTTTGCTAAACAAACATGTGGGTGTCATGTTCAGGTGTCCATACACTTTTGGCCATGCAGTGTACTTTAAAGAATACCAATGGTGGACAGACATGAAACCAATGCTAACTCACCACCAATTCGTATGTATTTTACGAGGTGGCCAATTTGTACTACCACACTCTTTTTTGATTTTGTACCATTTGTCTAGACCTCAGTGACAGGTAGGTGTGTTTTTTGAAAAGAAAAAGTTGACGAGTGCTTTTCTAGTACAATAAAAACTGGCAGTGTTGGTTTGGTTACAAATAGTCGAGGGCGTCTTTTGTTGCTATAACAACAGCTGCAATGGTAGCCTAGTTGTGTGCTGCAGAAATGTCGGCTTTTGAAGTTAACGTTGGCTTTTGACGGGGAGGTTAATGTCAGTTCACAACGACGTTTGTGGGAGCACAACATTATATGGGGAACGAAACTGTATGGTGCTTTCAACAATTTAATCCAGGAGCTCTGGTTAGATGATGCACAGTTTTCGGCTTATTTAGACTAGATATTTTGTACTTACAGGTCCTTCTAAAAAAATTAGCATATTGTGTTAACAGTTCATTATTTTCCATAATGTAATGATAAAAATTAAACTTTCATATATTTTAGATTAATTGAACACCAACTGAAATATTTCAAGTCTTTTATTGTTTTAATACTGATGATTTTGGCATACAGCTCATGAAAACCCAAAATTACAATGCACTGGATAGCTAGCCAATCAGCGCACACCTCGCTTTTTCAGACCTATGAGCTTTGTTAAAATATTGTTGCTCTTTTGGAAAGTCGGGGCATAGAGGAGAGACAATAATGTACATTATATGGAAAATAAATAGTGTTTTTTTAACCTTAAACCGCATAACATCAAAATACACCAAATACACAAAATAATGTTCTCTTGGGTAGCCATATACGCTGTTCATACGGGACACGTCCCAGCCAGGATTTTAATAATGCCTATATCCAGGTTTTGGCTATTTGCACTGTGCTGGTTGATCGTTGTGTAACATTCATGAGAGCTATAAAGAGCAGAGCAGATGACTGCTTTCGCTTTCGAATCACTTTCATGTGTTTGTTCGTTTGACTTGAAGCATTGTGGCGCACTTTGTTTTGTTTTTTTGGGGATTTGTGTGCAGCGACGTTTCAAGTCAATCGAACGAACAAACCCATGCGCATATTTGCATCGCTTTGATCATTCCCTCTAGATCGCACCTTCTCACACGCAGCCCCACGATTGGTCGATTATGTACAATACCTGCATATTATTTGTCAAACTGCTCTGGATGTTTAAGGCAATATTAAAATATCTGTATGAATGGCACATATGGCCACCCTACCCTTCTAACACAGCCCAGGAAAGGAGTGAGTTACCTGTAGCGGGTTCTTGGTGCTGATGGCGATGACCTGGTATTTGTAGTAGCAGAGTTCACAGCTCCAGGATCCTCTCTCACTAATCCACTTAATAAGACAGGGCTCATGAGTGCAGCGAACAGAACCACTACAGCGACACGGGCTCAGCAGCTCTCCCTGCAAGACACAACACATGCTTCTATTAGCAGAAGCTAATCTCCCCTGAAATAATGCCGAAACCATAGTACATAAACACCCGGCTCAACGATAAATTAGATAAAATACAACAATTACTTACAATCTGAATAAATTAATACTTGTTTCCACCATGGGATTAAGGCAAAATGTTAATTCCGACTTTTAATGTCCAAATCTTGACCTTTTTTCTTGCAATTTTGTAAAAAAGGTCAAAATGACGAGATATAAACTTGTAATTTTGAGAAAAAAGTCAGATTTCCAAGATATAAACTCAGAATTCAGACTTTTTCTTACAGTATTTACATTTTTTCTCTAAATTCTGAATTTAAATATTGCAATTGAGAAAGTTTTCATTTCATCCTCACTTAAAGATATGGAAGCTTGTTCCCACCACAAAATAAAAAAGGGAATTGCAACTTTTCATCTCACAGTTCCTTTTCTTAAAATTGCTTGTTTATATCTCATACAGTAGTATTTCTGTGAGAAAAAAGATTGAATTATAATAAAGAAATCGCAATTTTCAGTAAAAAAAAAAAAAAAATTCCATATCTTTAAGTCGAGATGAAATTAACATTTTCTACATGATTGTTATTGATCTTATGCATATGTTTTTTTTAGGGCCCGAGCACCACGGTGCGAGGACCCTCTTGGAATTGCTCCATTTTCTGACCTTGTCATTTTTAATGCTGAACATATGCAGGACTCCAATCATTTAATTTCCTTAAACCCTGCCCCTGCAAACTTGCGTTCATCTCAAAATCCAACCAACTGATCTACAGAACCGAATCCTTTTTCAAAACTCCATTATTCTCTTTCGTAAATCACAATATGGAATCAAAGTTCTATTGCTATTGCTACGTAATTTTTATTACGACTTTCAGGTGTGGTCATATTTACAAAATAAAGTATTTTTTAAAAGAAATTCGCACCATTGGGAGTTCAGAAAAAAAAAGTTCCCCTTACAGATTTTGAATGTGTATAAGTTTGTCAATTTGCTGAGTTGGTCAACAGAAAGCTACTTGGCTTGAAAGCGACTTCTGTGTGAGTTGTGCTTTATACATCTAGACTTTCTAGAATTTTTTGAATCAGTATTTAAAAATGTATTTAAAATATTTATTTATTTATTTAGTCTGTGTGAGTTGTGCTTTATACAATTCTAGACTTTCAAGAATTTCTTTAATCAGTATTTAAAAATGTATTTAAAATATTTATTTATTTATTTATTTATTCTTTTACAATTATTTTTATTTTAAGAATATAATTAATTATAAATTCCTAAATATTACATTTTGGAGAGACAATATCATTTTTGACATTTCACAACCTAAGCTAACCTAACAAAAAAGGTCAAATTGTCTGATATTTCCAGGCAAGTTTTTCAAATAAGCAGTGTAGCAGTTCCCACATCTTTATTATTATGGCAGGACAGTGTTGTATCATCCTAACATTATGCCTCCCAAAAAATATCAAAACAAATATTAATTAAGACTTCAAAAACATGCTCATCATAGAAGAGGAATGCTGAAGCCATTTTATGTATGAATTGGATTATTAAAGTATTTTTTAACAAATTAATAGATCCAGTCCAAAACAATGAGTGTCACATCATTGACCCATCCATTAGTTGTGCAAATTATTAATGAGGACCACTTAAGAGTTACTTGGGACAAGCCCCAGTGACCTTCACAAAAGCTTTACCCATGGAACATTAATTTGGGAAATATAGTTTAACTGTCTTGCACATCTTGTTAAAAAACTGTGTCCAGTTTGACTTCAATAGATAATAAAAACTCCAGATTCTCCTTTCCAGCAGCATAGGGACATAATTTGATTGATTACTGTTTTGCAGTTCATGTGAATCATGCATAAACCGAGACAACAAACCCACTGCCTCAAAATCACACATCTTACTACAGGCTTAAACATTTCAAGTGCTGCATGTCAAAACATCTTCACAGAAGCCTCACAGCAGTATTTACAATGTTTCAAAACAGCACACGTTTCAAACGTTCCTCTAGAGTGAGATTTGCGTGGGTGACAAATAGTTGCCTAATCCAGCGTGTTTACTTTGAGCTCATTAAACCAGTGCGAAGTATCTATCTATCCGGTTATATTTACACAAAAGTGAACATTCGACATATCAAATTCATTGCTTTATAAATAGCAACCAGACACAATGACGGCATCTATCATTTGGCCTTACAAACACATATACATACACACCATAATGAGGGATGATCAGATAAAAGCATCTGTTTGGTTCCTGGCAACAGTGTGTTGGGACTTGCTCACTGATTGGAGTTGAGTCAAACTGATCCCTATGGCACTGATAGAAATTACCTTCCTGCGCTGATCAGATTCGCTCCACCGTCTTTTTTAGTTCGCTTCAGTTTAGCACCTTTATAAGGGGTACTGAATTTCCATCAGCATAAAGTATGCATTATTTACATACTGCGTTCTCAGAAGGAGATATTTAGGGAGAGATCGGGATGGCAACTCAAACTGCCTTCAAGTTAAGCATTGTAAGAAAACGCAGATCACTGCTTTGCCCTGTAGCTCTGATGAGCAGCACTAATGAGTATAGTTCCCAGCAGTCGGCTTGATGTCCCTCACTGAACTGACACACTCATTTAGTTCTACATGCACAGGGTTATGCACAGGACAAACTGCTGAAAACACAGTCCCGATTTGGCTCACATTCAAGCAGCTCCAGGTACAAACTGCTGCAGTTTACAGTTTTACTCTTATTGACACAAATCAAGTGGGAAAATAAATCTTATAAATTTTGTGTTTTATGGCTTTTGAACATGTAAAATATAGTGTAAAAGTTCCATGTACATAATTTTGGATTTTAATGCATAGCTTTTTTAAGTGAGCATGGTACTAGTAATTACTAAGGTTCAACTTCTCTATACTAATAACCTGATAAAATGTAACTTGAATTCATTGTAAGTGACAAAGGGCCATTTTACTAAACAGGGCAAAGTAGTACGATAGCGCAATTCCAAAATCGCACCATTGGGTTTGAACATTTTTGTGGGTAATTTACTGACAATGCACAAATTAAAGAACACAGATGCAACATCTCATTTCCATAATGACCACAATCTACAAAGCGCTGTGCAAATTAGTGTAAGGATTTGTAATGTGTGTTCCTCTGACATTCCAAATAAATGAATACTATACATGTGGAAAAAATTATCTTGCTTCTATCGCGCACTTTCTGTTCCCTGTGGTACCTCCTCCTAGCAACATTTCAAGTGCAAAATAATTTAAGACATGATTTTTTTGAGCGTTAAATAATAGTGCAAATACCAGTAATTTGAGGAGCACAAACTTTAGTTAATTGCATTGCATGATTCATTTTAATACTCTCCTCTCATAAATTTTGCATCTGAAAGGGAACTTCTGCAAATGCATATTCAGTAAGGTCAGGTGCAAAAATAACTGTGTCCATGCCTTTTCAGCACTAATTCTTCACTGCATTTCTTTTGGTAATTCCTAACCCTACTATTTTAATGCCACAAGACAGTTTGTGCTGGCCTGTTAGTAAATCTGTCCTTAAATGCATCAGCAAATGCTGTTGTGTTTTCTGAGATTAAATTTTGGATACATCATTACATTTAAGATCTAGGTAGGGATACATGACCCCACTTCTGTGAGTGTTTTTTTCGCTTCCCATTCTCATTTTAAAAACTGCGCTCTCCGGAGGTCACATTTGTTGGCTGCATACATCAAATTTGCTTCATTTGAGAAAAGTAACAATTATATTCCAAAGTAAGAAAGAAATTATAAAAATTTACTCCTCACAAGGAATAGCATTCAGTTTTATAATGGTTAGTTTTCTGAAATAAGACATCCTCGATGACATATGCAACCAACACATGCGACCTCTGGAGGGCGCAGCCTTTGAAATGAGAGCTATTATTTTCAAGAAAACAAAACTCGCTTATAGCTCTACAGTTTCGCTTGAAAGGTGCAGAAACACCTAGCAGAAAGTCTATTATTTTTATGACTCTCCAGTTGATTTAGATGAAATTGCTGTGCTGCTCGATACATCAGAGAACTCAGCGGTGAGTTCAACGGCATGCTGAGGTCATCAATTAGCAATCTGTGGTCCAGATCCAGACTGGAGTGAGCGTGTTCAAAACTTGTCTGGCAACAGTTCAGATACACTAGTTTTCTCAAATACATTTAGGCCTACATATTTGATTGCATCTTAATCAAATCTGTATATGCAAATAATTTAGCTGTAGACAAATAATCAGACAAAAATGAGATGAGACAGCAGTTTGCCAGCTCCTGAGGACAAGGACAAAGTGTCATTCAAAAAAGAGAAACAGATGATGAGAACTTAACCATTAAAGAAGAATGAACAGAAGAGTTTGCTTTTATGGACCCTGATTACAACAAGTAAAACATCTTATTTGTTTTCATTTGTTCAATTAGTTTCTTGTTAAGTGATAAGATGTGTGTTTGTTGGGAACAAATCCATCATTTTGTGGAGGAAGTGTTATTATGGATTATGGACTGGTATTTTAGTCACCCGCAATGGTTTGAAGTTAAAATCATCTTAATGATTGATTTTTTTTTCTTATAAACAGAGCTTTTCACTTTACAATATGTTAATTGATGAGTGGAGACGTGTGGATTACTTGTGAATTACTGTGATGCTTTTATCATCTGTTTGTTTTATCATCTAGCGGCACCCATTCACAGCAACAGATCCATTTATGAGCAAGTGATGTAATGATACATTTCCATGAAGAAACAAACTAAACTACATCTCGGATGGCCTAAGGGTGACTACATTTTTCCAATTTAATTTTTTTTGGGCGAATTATTCCTTTAAAAAGTTATAAAGAAATAGTTAAAATGGAATAAGACATCCAGATATTTTGGTTCTTATGCAAGTTTTCTGGCCCCTGCAGGAAACCCGTTGAAGAGCCTGGTGTCTAAGGTCATATCAGTATTTCTGCAGACCTCTTTATAAAAACCAGACTGTTTTCCAGTCTAGACTTGGGCCAGACTATTCAAGGCTGGTGTAAATGTAAAGAGGCTCTGTTCAAAACATGTGTATCTTTGTGTTCTCCTAGATTGACCTTTATCACTGTTTCAAAGTGCATTTTACTGTCCATTTAGGTGGTAACAGAAACATAAGGGAACATAGCAAAAGTTTTCTGTACTTTCAGAGCTTTGAATAAACTTGAATTTATAAAATAAATAAATACATAAAATATTGATTAGTTGAATGGATTTTTATCTTGTCTCACTATTTCATTATTTTATTGTCCCTGGAGTCAATTGCTCACAACCCATTGTGATTTTGGTCAGTGGATCTTGTTTCAGGAACCAGATATATAATTAAAGCTGCAAGCAGCGATGAACGGGCCCTCGCACCCGGGCTCACCGCAATCGTGTGGCTTTAGTAAAAAGGTGAAGGTGAGAAATATGCATTTCAAATCGTTAATATAAGTGGAATATGTCAATGTCATTTATATGTGCCAATTTTCCTGTTGCCAATAGGTGGTGCTATCATTATAATGGAATATTGGCCTTCAGATGTGTTCAGGCTAGGAGTCTTATCGAACATGTGAAGTTTGGGGAATATCGAACATTTCAAGCCTGAGTTACAACAACTTCTCTTGCTGTGGCGAGACATGAAATTTTGTCATGACGCCATGGACGCGCCCTTTAACAAAATCTAAAGATCTCCACAATTTAACATTGCAAAGACCTTTAGATTAGACTGACCAAAATAAAATGTTGATGTCATAAAATTTCTTGGAGTAGTTCTTTGCAGTGTAAAACATGACACTTCCTGTTGCCAGCAGGTGGTGCTATGACTATAACGTAATATGGGACATTGTATGTCTGAGTTACAGCAACTTCCTTTTTCATGGCGAGACATCTAAATTTGTCAGGCCGCCATGGACACGCCCTTTAACGAAACCTCAAGATCTTCGCAATTTAACATCGCAAAGGGCTTAAGATTACACTGACCAAGATTGGTGTTGATCTGAATAAATCTCTAGGAGGAGTTCGTTAAAGTACAACCCCTGAAAATGGCAAAAACAGCGCCAATTTTGCAGAGAAAATTCTAAATAACCGACTTCCTGTTGGGATTCGGATTTCGTACCAAGAGACTTTTTTGTAGGTATTGGAGTGTTACATATGTGTACCGATTTTTGTACATGTACGTGGAACATAGCTCGAGGCACAGTCCGTTGAATGTGTATAGGTGGCGCTATTGAGCCGTTTTGCCACACCCGTTGGAATAATGGCCTTCAGATGTGTTCAGGCCAGGACTCTTATCACACATGTGAAGTTTGGGGAAGATCGGACATTTAATGCCTGAGTTATAACATCTTTTATTCACATGGCGAGACATCGAACTTCGCCATGGTGCCGTGGACACGCCTTTTAACGAAAACTCAAGATCTTCACAACTGAACATCGCACAGGCCTTTAGATTAGACTAACCACAAAAAAGACATTGATGTCAAAAAATTTCTAGGAGTAGTTCATCACAGCGTAAAATATGACACTTCCTGTTGCCAATAGGTGGCGCTATGACTATAACTGAATATGGGCATGTCAATCTGTTCAGTTCCAGAGTTTTATCAACCATGTGAAGTTTGGGGCAGATTGGATATTGTATGTCTGAGTTATAGCAACTTCATTTTTCATGGCGAATCATCGAAATTCGCCAGGCCGCCACTGACACGCCCTTTGACGAAAACTCAAAATCTTCGCAATTTAACATCGCAAAGGCCTTTAGATTAGGCATACCAAATTTGGTGTTGATCTGAATAAGTCTCTAGGAGGAGTTCGTTAAAATACAACTCATGGAAATGGCAAAAATGACACAAAATTTGCTCATATTATTAAAAATAACCGACTTCCTGTTGGGATTCGGATTTCGTACCAGGAGACTTTTTTGTAGCTATTGGTGTGTTACATATGTGTACCGATTTTCATACATGTACGTGAAACGTAGCTCGTGGCGCACACCGTTGAAAGTGTATAGGTGGCGCTGTCGAGCCATTTTGCCACACCCACTTCTGAAACCCATATCAGATGTAAATTTTCGCCGGTTCTGAGGTGTGTGCAAAGTTTCATGACTTTTTGAGTATGTTTAGGCCCTCAAAAATGCGATTCATTTTGGAGAAGAAGAATAATAATAATAAATATAGCTGCAAGCAGCGATGGCGGGCTCAAGCCACCAATGCCATCGCCACCCCGGTGGCATCAGGTAAACTGTGCCCAGCGGGCACATGCATTCACAATATCCCTCTGGCAGTGAGGTTTTAAAGGATATGGCAGTTAAAGGGTTAATCCGAATCATCAAGACTTTAAAATCACATTCACAGAACAATATATATAACTTTAGTGACACTTTACAATAATATTTCATTTCTAAACATTATGTTAACATGAACAATATTTATATAGCATTCATTCATGTCAGTTAATATTCCAAACTTAAACATTAAAACATTGTTTTATTGTGATTTTTTTCCAAGCACATTTTACCAATTCCAAACCATATCAATCTTAATAACTACCATTATTTTTTATTTAATCATTTATGAGTGCTATACAATAGTCCAGGAAAGCTGGAAGAGAAAAACTCCTTATTTTCATGTGTGCAGAATTATTGGGCATGTTTTCTTTTACAGATGAAATGCGCTAAAAAAAGAGTTTTAACTCTGTAAAGCCTGTGAGAAATATCAAACACAAATGCAATACAGAAATTGATAAGTTTTGGCCATTGTACAAAAAATGCTGACTGGGTCATGAGGTCAGAAAAGAAGAAGAAAAAAACAGGTCAAGAAGAACTGACAAAAAGAATTGCAAAATAATTAGGAATTAATGTGAAGATTAATTTTTAGTCAATTCTGCAAGACAGACTTTCAGGAAAGGAGGTGGAATAAAAAAGAGCTCCTAAATCTTAATCCCGGATTCTGGAAGATATATTCCTCAAACCATCGGACAAGAGGAGGTGGTGCTGGTCCTTCACGAGTCACTCTAATCTGTTCATAAAGCCTATATATAAAGTCTTAATATATAGTATTTCACAATACTTCATGGTATTCTAATTAAATAATTTTTTTGAATCTTAGATCTCTCAGAACCTGACACAGAGTAATTCTGGAGACTCCAGGAAAGTGGCAGTTCTGTAAAATGTTGGCGCTGGAGACTAAATGCTCCCTGATAGTTTCACACCTAATTCACTTACACACACACACACACACATTACCCACAGTGACAGAGGGACAGAGTTACATCAGATGTTTGATAGTTTTTTAATTTTCTATCATCCATATAGTGTTGTATAGTCATGAAACTATGCATATTTCCTCAGAATGACTTGTCTTCTATGTGTACATTTTTTTGAAGTGTTTAGAAGCTGCACTTTAAAAAAATAAAAAGACATTTACTGGTTACTTTTTTACTGTTATTTCAATAAATCACCACGACAAAACCATTCAAGCTATCCAAAATTCATTCGCACCTGTTCTGTAAGATAAATTCTTTAAACAGTGGTAAAAGAGGATGTGGTGCTGATTCTTCAAGAGTCACTCAAAACGTGTCTGTCCATAAAGCCTATAAAGAATTATTCTTAATATACAGTTCACAATATTTCAGCTTGTTATTCTAATTAAGTGAGGGTCATTTTATCAGTAAAATACATAAAATACAAATTATTTTTCTTTGAAAGATTTCTATAAATGATTTAAATCATACTTGTTTCTACAATAATTATTTAAAAGTAATCCTATACCTCCATCTGGTGGCCATTATTGGTACTAAGAATTGCAAGCTTCATTTATAAGTTATGATAGTTTTAATTTTATGCTGGCTCTTGAAAATGATAAAGCTATGAAACTTACTGTGCTTCCTTCAAATGATGACTTCTACGTATATAAAAAATTATGAAGAGTTTGGAATGAAAAATTTTAAAGATATAGTAAAATAACTATTGTATTTTTTTTATGTTACTTTAATAAATCGCTATGACCACACCATTTAAGCTATCCTAAACACATTCACAATTTAACATCTCAGTATATTGGCTTCATGTTAAAAAAAGTTTGGTGTGAACTACTTGTGTCTTCTTGGAGGAGTATGAAATCATTTACAGGCTGATTTTATCATAAATCCACAATAGAATTTCTGAGTTCTGTATCAATCTGTGTTGTTGTTTGTTTATTTTTATTTTTTTATTTTTCATAGGAAGATAACTGATCCTTTACTCTCCTTCTTTAATAAATGTGCTTATAAACCAAAAACAAGCTATTTATAGCTGTATTTATAAACTGCTTACTACTGACTGGGACAAGGCTTTATAAAGCATGAACTGACTATTTACTTTTTGAGTTTGAAATTATTATTTGCAGCACAAATGAGGTTTTTTAGGATTTTTAAAAATCCCTAAAACTGTCAGAAAAGGATAAGGCCTATTTCTATGTGAGTGGCTACATTTATTTGTTTTTATAACTATAATGCATAAACTATGAAATTATACAAAATGTATAAAAAAGTACAACAGTTATTGTTTTCCAATGTTTTTTATTATTTTTATTATTTTTTTTTGGATTTACGTTTAAAAAAATTAGCCTACTGCAATCATTCTAAACAGCTTGAATAAAACCTGTTAATATTTATTATAGACCACTGTAACTGTGTATAATCTAACAAACAAGTTTATTATGAAAATAAAAGTGTGTACACCAGAAAAATTGGACGATAAAGAAATTGCTAACAATAGTATAATAGATCATGTTTTATGTTTTTAGGCGTTTAGATGCAGAAATGGACAAATAAAATGTAAAATAAAATGTAATTGATTTAATTAAATATAGATTAATTCTTGTTAGAGCAAAATAAAAAATACATACGTACACACATTAAAAAAGCAGACAAGATGAATGAGTTTCATTTTTTTTATAGATTAAAATTGAAGACAGAAGCAGCTGGTATATGCGGTCACTTAATATTCAAATCCAGTAGATCCACTTCAGATTTATTTCTCAACAGTGTATGTTCACGTGGCTGTTTTCGTTTAAATTCGCCAAGCTATTTTGAAATAATCTTGTCCGTTATGTGTTTGTTCGTACGACGAAAGGCAGAATCCTGCAGCTCGAGAGATATGTTATTCTGCCAGTCGCGGTGTCAAATAGTCTTGCACACTTAAACGAGTCACAAACACCTGCATTTAGCTCTTGTAGTGTTACAATGGGTTTATTGTGTGCATTTGTGGTAATATTTTATTTAAAAAAGCTCTTAAACAAGAATAAATTCGTTTGTTTTGAGCTCGACACTGTACGCGCTGATCGGAGGCGGTGATTTCAGATAGGCAGCCACAAATATTCCATTTTCACACAAACAGTTCAAAAACATCTGAATTTAGCTCTTGGTGTGTTCTAATTGGTTGACTGTGTGATATCGCTGTAATAATTTATTTTTAAAAGCTTTAAAACAGGAATAAATTCGTTTTTTCTGAGCTCTTTACTCCAGACGCTCGTGATCACAGCGGTGATTCATCTCTCCTATTTCTCACGTATCTCTGGCCAGAAATTATTTATCCATGAGCCCTGAACCGGTAATAATCAGATATGTTGGTTTAGCTTGTCAGTGTGAATTAAATCTAAGTATTTATTTGTATTTTTAACCGATTTAAAAGTGAAAGTAAAAGTCCGGGAATTGAACCTGTAGGGGCGCTATTTCTCTCAGACAATGGAAGTCTGAAGCACATATACTCAAACAGAGGGACAGAGTGAGATGAGATGTCTGACAGTTTTTTAATTTTCTGTTATCCATACAGTGTTGTAAAGTCGTGAAACTATCCATATTTACTCAGAATGACTTTTTTTCTGTATGAAAAAAGGTTTTGAAGTGTTTGGAATTTAAAAATGCAGGACAATTAAAAATTTCATTTTTACTGTCATTTAAAAAAATCACCACGGCAAAACCGTTCAAGCTATCCAAAATCCATTGGCAATTTAAGTTGTTTAAAATGTTTTGGCATCATGTAGACAAAGTTTTGTGTGTATAGTGTTACTCTCCTCTGAGCAGTATGCATTAATTCACAGCTAAATGTAAAAAAAAATCCACATTCAAATCAAAATAGCTGACTTCCTGTTGATCGTAGCTGATGACTGTGAATTAGAAAGTTGTCCGTCTTGATAAGAACAATTTTTGTACCGAGTTTGGTGTCTGTAGCTAAAACTAACCCCCCCACTTTTGACAAAAGGTGGCGCTATAGAGTGCCTCATTCACGCCCTTTTAAAAGCTTTTGCCATTGTCTAGCTATCACTAATACTGATATGTGTTTTGAGTTTCATGTAAATCTGAGCTTGTTGTCTGCCTCAAACTCACCATAACAGAACATTCAAGTTTGACACGTTGCCATGGCAACACTATATCAGATATCAATATCCCCACAACAGATTTACATCGGCCGTGTTTTGTCATTATTCTGATGAAGTTTTAAGTAAATCGAGTAAAAATAAGATGCTGAATTCAAAGCATTTGGAAAATGACACACTTCCTGCTGCCAGTTGGTGGCGCTATAACGTTGACTCTTAATAGTCACATATATACAATCAGTATCATACAACGAACAAACCCATGAAGTTTGATCAAATTCAGGAAATGTATGTGGATGTTATTAGACATTTCCTGTTTCTCATTTCTCGCCATAAGTTCCACGCCTCGCCACGGGCAAACCGTTCGAGATATCAAAAATCCCCTCGCAATTTTTCATCCACAATGTCTTGAGATCATGTTCACCGAGTTTCGTGGCGAACGGGTTGAAAACCTCAGAGGAGTATTTCAAATACCAGAGCATGCTTTTTTTAAACAGCCCTGAATAGCTGACTTCCTGTTGGGCGGAGCCTATGACATAAAGCGCGAAAGTTGTTCAGCTCAATGAGATCTACAAGTGTACTGAGTTTCATATAAATATATGCAAGTGTGTGTGAGCTATGGTTCAAGATTTCTGACTGTGTTCCAGGGGGCGCTGTAGAGCCCCTGTGCCACGCCCGGGTCCCAGCCTCTGCAGCGTCCTGATGGCCGCAGATTCCAATGTGTGTGCCAATTTTCAAGAGTTTTTGAGCATGTTAAGGCACCCAAAAACCCCCGGAAGGTTTAATAAAAAATAAAAAAAATAATAATAAGAATAATCCTTAGAAGAACAATAGGGCTCTTCGCCCCTTCGGGCTTGAGCCCTAATTAAAGCTGCAAGCAGCGATGAACGGGCCCTCGCACCCGGGCTCACCGCCATCGTGTGGCTTTAGTAAAAAGGTGAACGTTGAGAAATATTCATTTAATGTCCTAAATATAAGTGGAATATATCAAAGTATATCCCATATATGTGCCAATCTTACCGTTGCCAGCAGGTGGCTCTATCATTATAATGGAATATTGGCCTTCAGAGGTGTTCAGGCCAGGACTCTTATCAAACATGTGAAGTTTGGGGAAGATTGAACATTTTATGCTTGAGTTACAACAACTTCTCTTGCTGTGGCAAGACATCAAATTTTGTCATGGCGCCATGGAAACGCCCTTTAACAAAAACTCAAGATCTCCAAAAGTTAACATTGCACAGGCCTTTAGATTAGACTGACCACAAAATATATGTTAATCTCAAAATAATTATAGGAGTAGTTTGTTGCAGCGTGAAAACATGTCACTTCCTGTTGCCAATAGGTGGCGCTATGACTATAGCTGAATGTGGGCATGTAGATCTGTTAAGGGCAGAAGTTTTATCTAACATGTGAAGTTTGGGGCAGATTGGACATTGTATGTCTGAGTTACAGCAACTTCCTTTTTCATGGCGAAACATCGAAATTTGTCAGGCCACCATGGACACGCCCTTTCACGAAATCTAAAGATCTTCGCAATTTAACATCACAAAGGGCTTAAGATTACACTGACCAGGTTTGGTGTTGATCTGAATAAATCTCTAGGAGGAGTTCGTTAAAGTACAACCCCTGAAAATGGCAAAAACAACGCCAATTTTGCAGAGAAAATTCTAAATAAACGACTTCCTGTTGGGAATCGGATTTCGTATCAAGAGACTTTTTTGTAGGTATTGGTGTGTTACATGTGTATACCAATTTTTGTACATGTACGTGAAACATAGCTTGAGGCGCACTCTGTTGAAAGTGTATAGGTGGCGCTATCGAGCCATTTTGCCACACCTGATGGAATTTTGGCCTTCAGATGTGTTCAAGCCAGGACCCTTATCACACATGTGAAGTTTGGGCAAGATCGGACATTTTATGCCTGAGTTATAACATCTTTTATTCCCATGGCGAGACATCGAACTTCGTCATGGCGACATGGACATGCCTTTTAACAAAAACTCAAGATCTTCACAACTAAACATCACACAGGTCTTTAGATTAGACTGACCACAAAAAAGTCATTGATGTCATAAAATTTCTAGGAGTAGTTTGTCACAGTGTAAAATATGTCACTTCCAGTTGCCAATAGGTGGCGCTATGACTATAACTGAATATTGGCATGTAGATCTGTTCAGGTGAAGAGTCTTATCAAAAATGTGAAGTTTGGGGCGGATTGGACATTGTATGTGTGAGTTATAGCACCATCATTTTTCATGGCGAATCATCGAAATTTGTCAGGCTGCCATGGACACGCCCTTTAACGAAACCTCAATTCCTTCGCAATTTAACATGGCAAAGGGCTTTAGATTACACTGACCAAGTTTGGTGTTGATCTGAATAAATTTCTAGGAGGAGTTCGTTAAAATACAACCCCTGAAAATGACAAAAACAACACCAATTTAGCAGGGAAAATTAAAAATAACCGACTTCCTGTTGGGATTTGGATTTCATACCAAGAGACTTTTTTGTAGCTATTGGTGTGTTACATATGTTTATCGATTTTCGTACATGTATATGACATGTAGCTCGAGGCGCACTCCATTGAAAATGTATAGGTGGCGCTATCGAGCCATTTTGCCACACCCAATGGAATATTAGCCTCCAGATGTGTTCAGGTCAGTACTCTTATCAAACATTTGAAGTTTGGGCAAGATCTGATATTTTATGACTGAGTTACAACAACTTCTACTCCCATGGCGAGACATCGAACTTTGACATGGCGCCATGGACACGCCCTTTAACGAAGACTCAAGATCTTCTCAATTTAACATCGTACAGGCCTTTAGATTAGACTGACGACAAAAAAGACATTGATGTCAAAAATTTCTAGGAGTAGTTTGTCGCAGCGTAAAATATGTCACTTCCTGTTGCCAATAGGTGGCGCTATGACTATAACTGAATATGGTCATGTCAAACTGTTCAGGACAGGAGTCTCATCAAACATGTGAAGTTTGGGGCAGATTGGTCATTGTATGTCTGAGTTATAGCAACTTCCTGTTTCATGGCGAATCATCGAAATTCGCCAGGCCGCCACACACAGGCCCTTCAACGAAAACTCAAAAGCTTCGCAATTTAACATCGCAATGGCCTTTAGATTAGGCATACCAAATTTGGTGTTGATCTGAATTAATCTCTAGGAGGAGTTCGTTAAAATACAACGCATGGAAATGACAAAAATGACACAAAATTTGCTCATAATATTAGAAATAACCGACTTCCTGTTGGGTTTCGGATTTTGCTCCAAGAGACTTTTTTGTAGGTATTGGAGAGTTACATGTGTATACCGATTTTCATACATGTACATGAAACGTAGCTCGAGGCGCACACTGTTGAACGTGTATAGGTGGCGCTGTTGAGCCATTTTGCCACACCCACTTCTGAAACCCATATCAGACGTAAATTTTCGCCAGTTCTGAGGTGTGTGCAAAGTTTCATGACTTTTCGAGCATGTTTAGGCCCTCAAAAATGCGATTCATCTTAGAGAAGAAGAATAATAATAATAATTAAAGCTGCAAGCAGCGATGAACGGGCCCTCGCACCCGGGCTCACCGCCATCATGTGGCTTTAGTAAAAAGGTGAACGTTGAGAAATATGCATTTAAACTCATAAATATAAGTGCAATATATCAAAGTTTATTCCATATGTGTGCCAATCTTCCTGTTGCCAGCAGGTGGCGCTATCGTTATAATGGAATATTGGCCTTCAGATGTGTTCAAGCCAGGACCCTTATCACACATGTGAAGTTTGGGCAAGATCGGACATTTTATGCCTGAGTTATAACATCTTTTATTCCCATGGCGAGACATCGAACTTCGTCATGGCGACATGGACATGCCTTTTAACAAAAACTCAAGATCTTCACAACTAAACATCACACAGGTCTTTAGATTAAACTGACCACAAAAAAGACATTGATGTCATAAAATTTCTAGGAGTAGTTTGTCACAGTGTAAAATATGTCACTTCCAGTTGCCAATAGGTGGCGCTATGACTATAACTGAATATTGGCATGTAGATCTGTTCAGGTGAAGAGTCTTATCAAAAATGTGAAGTTTGGGGCGGATTGGACATTGTATGTGTGAGTTATAGCACCATCATTTTTCATGGCGAATCATCGAAATTTGTCAGGCCGCCATGGACACGCCCTTTAACGAAACCTCAATTCCTTCGCAATTTAACATGGTAAAGGGCTTTAGATTACACTGACCAAGTTTGGTGTTGATCTGAATAAATCTCTAGGAGGAGTTCGTTAAAATACAACCCCTGAAAATGACAAAAACAACACCAATTTTGCAGGGAAAATTAAAAATAACCGACTTCCTGTTGGGATTCGGATTTCATACCAAGAGACTTTTTTGTAGCTATTGGTGTGTTACATATGTTTACCGATTTTCGTACATGTATATGACATGTAGCTCGAGGCGCACTCCATTGAAAATGTATAGGTGGCGCTATCGAGCCATTTTGCCACACCCAATGGAATATTAGCCTCCAGATGTGTTCAGGTCAGTACTCTTATCAAACATTTGAAGTTTGGGCAAGATCTGATATTTTATGACTGAGTTACAACAAAAACTACTCCCATGGCGAGACATCGAACTTTGACATGGCGCCATGGACACGCCTTTTAACGAAAACTCAAGATCTTCACAACTTAACATCTCACAGGCCTTTAGATTAGACTGACCATAAAAAATACACTGATGTCATAAAATTTCTAGGAGTAGTTCATCGCAGTGTAAAATATGTCACTTCCTGTTGCCAATAGGTGGCGCTATGACTATAACTGAATATGGGCATGTCAATCTGTTCAGGTCAGGAGTCTCATCAAACATGTGAAGTTTGGGGCAGATTGGTCATTGTATGTCTGAGTTAAAGCAACTTCCTGTTTCATGGCGAATCATCGAAATTCACCAGGCCGCCACGGACACGCCCATTAACGAAAACTCAAAAGCTTCGCAATTTAACATCGCAAAGGCCTTCAGATTAGGCATACCAAATTTGGTGTTGATCTGAATGAATCTCTAGGAGGAGTTCGTTAAAATACAACGCATGGAAATGACAAAAATGACACAAAATTTGCTCATAATATTAGTAATAACCGACTTCCTGTTGGGTTTCGGATTTTGCTCCAAGAGACTTTTTTGTAGGTATTGGAGAGTTACATGAGTATACCGATTTTCATACATGTACATGAAACGTAGCTCGAGGCGCACACCGTTGAACATGTATAGGTGGCGCTGTTGAGCCATTTTGCCACACCCACTTCTGAAACCCATATCAGACGTAAATTTTCGCCAGTTCTGAGGTGTGTGCAAAGTTTCATGACTTTTCGAGCATGTTTAGGACCTCAAAAATGCGATTCATTTTGGAGAAGAAGAATAATAATAATAATTAAAGCTGCAAGCAGCGATGAACGGGCCCTCGCACCCGGGCTCACCGCCATCGTGTTGCTTTAGTAAAAAGGTGAACGTTGAGAAGTATGCATTTAATGTCCTAAATATAAGTGGAATATATCAAAGTATATCCCATATATGTGCCAATCTTACCGTTGCCAGCAGGTGGCGCTATCATCATAATGGAATATTGGCCTTCAGATGTGTTCAGGCCAGGACTCTTATCGAACATGTGAAGTTTGGGGAAGATTGAACATTTTATGCTTGAGTTACAACAACTTCTCTTGCTGTGGCAAGATATCAAATTTTGTCATGGCGCCATGGAAACGCCCTTTAACAAAAACTCAAGATCTCCAAAAGTTAACATTGCACAGGCCTTTAGATTAGACTGACCACAAAATATATGTTAATCTCAAAAAAATTATAGGAGTAGTTTGTCGCAGCGTAAAACATGTCACTTCCTGTTGCCAATAGGTGGCGCTATGACTATAACTGAATATGGGCATGTAGATCTGTTAAGGGCAGAAGTTTTATCTAACATGTGAAGTTTGGGGCAGATTGGACATTGTATGTCTGAGTTACGGCAACTTCCTTTTTCATGGCGAAACATCGAAATTTGTCAGGCCACCATGGACACGCCCTTTAACGAAATCTAAAGATCTTCGCAATTTAACATCGCAAAGGGCTTAAGATTACACTGACCAGGTTTGGTGTTGATCTGAATAAATCTCTAGGAGGAGTTCGTTAAAGTACAACCCCTGAAAATGGCAAAAACAACGCCAATATTGCAGAGAAAATTCTAAATAACCGACTTCCTGTTGGGATTCGGATTTCGTACCAAGAGACTTTTTTGTAGGTATTGGTGTGTTACATGTGTATACCGATTTTTGTACATGTACGTGAAACATAGCTCGAGGCGCACTCTGTTGAAAGTGTATAGGTGGCGCTATCGAGCCATTTTGCCACACCTGATGGAATTTTGGCCTTCAGATGTGTTCAGGCCAGGACTCTTATCACACATGTGAAGTTTGGGGAAGATCGGACATTTTATGCTTGAGTTATAACATCTTTTATTCCCATGGCGAGACATCGAACTTCGTGACGGCGCCATGGACACGCCTTTTAACGAAAACTCAAGATCTTCACAACTTAACATCGCACAGGGCTTTAGATTAGACTGACCACAAAAAATACATTGATGTCATAAAATTTCTAAGAGTAGTTCATCGCAGTGTAAAATATGTCACTTCCTGTTGCCAATAGGTGGCGCTATGACTATAACTGAATATGGGCATGTCAATCTGTTCAGGTCAGGAGTCTCATCAAACATGTGAAGTTTGGGGCAGATTGGTCATTGTATGTCTGAGTTATAGCAACTTCCTGTTTCATGGCGAATCATCGAAATTCGCCAGGCCGCCACGGACACGCCCTTCAACGAAAACTCAAAAGCTTCGCAATTTAACATCGCAAAGGCCTTCAGATTAGGCATACCAAATTTGGTGTTGATCTGAATGAATCTTTAGGAGGAGTTCGTTAAAATACAACGCATGGAAATGACAAAAATGACACAAAATTTGCTCATAATATTATTAATAACCAACTTCCTGTTGGGTTTCGCATTTTGCTCCAAGAGACTTTTTTGTAGGTATTGGAGAGTTACATGTGTATACCGATTTTCATACATGTACATGAAACGTAGCTCGAGGCGCACACCGTTGAACGTGTATAGGTGGCGCTGTTGAGCCATTTTGCCACACCCACTTCTGAAACCCATATCAGACGTAAATTTTCGCCAGTTCTGAGGTGTGTGCAAAGTTTCATGACTTTTCGAGCATGTTTAGGCCCTCAAAAATGCGATTCATTTTGGAGAAGAAGAATAATAATAATAATAATAATAATAATAATAAACGGAGCAATTCCAAGAGGGTCCTCACACCATCGGTGCTCGGGCCCTAATTAAAGCTGCAAGCAGCGATGAACGGGCCCTCGCACCCGGGCTCACCGGCAGCGAGTGGCTTTAGTTAATAGGTGAACGGTGAGAAATATGCGTTTAAACTCATAAATATAAGTAGAATATATCAATGATTATTCCATATATGTGCCAATCTTCCTGTTGCCAGCAGGTGGCGCTATCATTATAATGGAATATTGGCCTTCAGATGTGTTCAGGGCAGGACTTTTATCGAACATGTGAGGTTTGGGGAGGATTGGACATTTTATGCCTGAGTTACAACAACATCCTATTTCATGTCGAAACATCGAAATTTGTCAGGCCGCCATGGACACGCCCTTTAACGAAACCTCAAGATCTTCGCAATTTGAGATCGCAAAAGGCTTTAGATTACACTGACCAAGTTTGGTGTTGATCTGAATAGATTTCTAGGAGGAGTTTGTTAAAGTCCAACCCCTGAAAATGGCCAAAACAACACTAATTTTGCAGAGAAAATTCTAAATAACTGACTTCCTGTTGGGATTCGGATTTCGTACCAAGAGACTTTTTCGTAGATATTGGTGTGTTACATGTGTGTACCGATTTTTGTACATGTACGTGAAACATAGCTCGAGGCGCACTCCGTTTAAAGTGTATACGCACTCCGTTGAAAGTGTATAGGTGGCGCTATCGAGCCATTTTGCCACACTCTATGGAATATTGGCCTTCAGATCTGTTTAGGCCAGGACCCTTATCACACATGTGAAGTTTGGGCAAGAACGGACATTTTATGCCTGAGTTATAACATCTTTTATTCCCGTGGCGAGACATTGAAATTCATCACGGCGCCATGGACACGCCTTTTAACAAAAATTCAAGATCTTCACAACTAAACATCACACAGGTCTTTAGATTAGACTGACCACAAAAAAGACATTGATGTCATAACATTTCTAGGAGTAGTTTGTCGCAGTGTAAAATATTTAACTTCCTGTTGCCAATAGGTGGCGCTATGACTATAACTGAATATTGGCATGTAGATCTGTTCAGGTCAAGAGTCTTATCCAACATTTGAAGTTTGGGGCAGATTGGACATTGTATGTCTGAGTTACAGCAACTTCTTTTTTCATGGCGAAACATCGAAATTTGTCAGGCCGCCATGGACCCGCCCTTTAACGAAACCTCAAGTCCTTCGCAATTTATTATTGCAAAGGGCTTTAGATTACACTGACCAAGTTTGGTATTGATCTGAATAAATCTCTAGGAGGAGTTCGTTAAAGTACAACCCCTGAAAATGGCAAAAACAACAGCAATTTTGAAGGGAAAATTCAAAATAACCGACTTCCTGTTGGGATCCGGATTTCGTACCAAGAGACTTTTTTGTAGGTATTGGAGTGTTACATGTGTGTACCAATTTTTGTACATGTACGTGAAACATAGCTCGAGGCGCACTCCGTTGAAAGTGTATAGGTGGCGCTATAGAGCCATTCTGCCACACCCGGTGGAATATTGGCCTGAAGATCTGTTCAGGCCAGGACTCTTATCACACATGTGAAGTTTGGGGAAGATCGGACATCTTATGCCTGAGTTATAACATCTTTTATTCGCATGGCGAGACATCGAACTTCGTCGCGGCGCCATGAACAAGCCTTTTAACGAAAACTCAAGATCTTCACAACTGAACATCGCACAGGCCTTTAGATTAGACTGACCACAAAAAAGACATTGATGTCATAAAATTTCTAGGAGTAGTTCGTCGCAGCGTAAAATATGTCACTTCCTGTTGCCAATAGGTGGCGCTATGACTATAACTGAATATGGGCATGTCAATCTGTTCAGGTTCGGAGTCTCATCAAACATGTGAAGTTTGGGGCAGATTGTTCATTCTATGTGTGAGTTATAGCAACTTCAGTTTTCATGGCGAATCATCGAAATTCGCCAGGCCGCCACGGACACGCCCTTCAACGAAAAGTCAGGATCTTCGCAATTTAACATCGCAAAGGCCTTTAGATTAGGCATACCAAATTTGGTGTTGATTTGAAGAACTCTCTAGGAGGAGTTCGTTAAAATACAACACATGGAAATGACCAAAATTACACAAAATATGCTCATAATATTAAAAATAACCGACTTCCTGTTGGGTTTAGAATTTCGCTCCAAGAGTCTTTTTTGTAGGTATTGGTGTGTTACATATGTGTGCCAATTTTCGTGCATGTACGTGAAACATAGCTGGAAGGCTGTTGATTTTCTTGGTATAGGTGGCGCTGTCGAGCCATTTTGCCACACCCTCTTCTGAATCCTATATCAGACGAAAATTTTCACCAGGTTTGACGAGTGTGCAAAGTTTCATGACTTTTTGAGCATGTTAAAGCCCTCAAAAATGCGATTCATTCGGGAGAAGAAGAAGAAGAAGAAGAATAATAATAATAAAAAACAAAGCAGATACAAGAGGGTCCTCGCACCTCGGTGCTCGGGCCCTAATAATAATAATAATAATAATAATAATAATAATAATAATAATAATAATAAACGGAGCAATTCCAAGAGGGTCCTCACACCATCGGTGCTCGGGCCCTAAATATAGCTGCAAGCAGCGATGGCGGGCTCAAGCCACCAATGCCATCGCCACCCCGGTGGCATCAGGTAAACTGTGCCCAGCGGGCACATGCATTCACAATATCCCTCTGGCAGTGAGGTTTTAAAGGATATGGCAGTTAAAGGGTTAATCCGAATCATATAGACTTTAAAATCACATTCACAGAACAATATATATATATATATATATATATATATATATATATATATATATATATATATATATATATATTTTTTTTTTTTTTTTAGTAACACTTTACAATAAGATTTCATTTATAAACATTATGTTAACATGAACAATATTTATATAGCATTCATTCATGTCAGTTAATATTCCAAACTTAAACATTAAAACATTGTTTTATTGTGATTTTTTTCCAAGCACATTTTACCAATTCCAAACCATATCAATCTTAATAACTACCATTATTTTTTATTTAATCATTTATGAGTGCTATACAATAGTCCAGGAAAGCTGGAAGAGAAAAACTCCTTATATTCATGTGCAGAATTATTAGGCATGTTTTCTTTTACAGATGAAATGCGCTAAAAAAGAGTTTTAACTCAAACTGTTTTAACTCAAAGTCGAAAATTATGAAATACCCATGAGAAATATCAAACACAAATGCAATACAGAAATGGATAAGTTAAGACTTGACCATTGTACAAAAATGCTGACTGGGTCATGAGGTCAGAAAAGAAGAAGAAAAAAACAGGTCAAGAAGAACTGACAAAAAGAATTGCAAAATAATTAGGAATTAATGTGAAGATTAATTTTTAGTCAATTCTGCAAGACAGACTTTCAGGAAAGGAGGTGGAATAAAAATGAGTTCCTAAATCTTAATTCCGGAGTCTGGAAGATATATTCCTCAAACCATCGGACAAGAGTAGGTGGTGCTGGTCCTTCACGAGTCACTCCAATCTGTTCATAAAGCCTATATATAAAGTCTTAATATATAGTATTTCACAATACTTCATGATATTCTAATTAAATCATTTTTTGGAATCTTTGATTTCTCAGAACCTGACACATTGTAATTCTGAGACTCCAAGAAAGTGGCAGTTCTGTAAAATGTTGGCACTGGAGACTAAATGCTCCCTGATAGTTTCACACCTAATTCACTTAACACACACACACACACACACACACACACACACACACACACACATTACCCACAGTGACAGAGGGACAGAGTGACATCAGATGTATGATAGTTTTTTAATTTTCTGTCATCCATATAGTGTTGTATAGTCATGAAACCATGCATATTTCCTCAGAATGACTTGTCTTAATTCTTTAAACAGTGGTAAAAGAGGATGTGGTGCTGAACCTTCAAGAGTCACTCAAAACGTATCTGTCCATAAAGCCTATAAAGAATTATTCTTAATATACAGTTCACAATACTTCAGCTTCTTATTCTAATTAAGTGAGGGTCATTTTATCAGTAAAATACATAAAATTAATATTATTTTTCTTTGAAAGATTTCTATAAATGATTTAAATCATACTTGTTTCTACAATAATTATTTAAAAGTAATCCTATAGCTCCATCTGGTGGCCATTATTGGTACTAAGAATTGCAAGCTTGATTTATATGTTATGATAGTTTTAATTTTATGCTGGCTCTTGAAAATGATAAAGCTATGAAACTTACTGTGCTTCCTTCAAATGATGATTTCTAGGTATATAAAAAATTATGAAGAGTTGGAATTAAAATTTTTAAAGATATAGTAAAATAACTATTGTATTTTTTATGTTACTTTAATAAATCGCTATGGCCACACCATTTAAGGTATCCTAAACCCATTCGAAATTTAACATCTTCAGTATATTGGCTTCATGTTAAAAAAGTTTGGTGTGAACTACTTGTGTCTTCTTGGAGGAGAATGAATTCATTTACAGGCTGAGTTTATCATAAATCCACAATAACATTTCTGAGTTCTGTATCAATCTGTGTTGTTGTTTGTTTATTTTTATTTTTTTATTTTTCATAGGAAGATAACTGACCCTTTACTCTCCTTTTTAATAAATGTGCTTATAAACCAAGAACAAGCTATTTATAGCTGTATTTATAAACTGCTTACTACTGACTATTAATATTGGGACAAGGCTTTATGAAGCATGAACTGACTATTTACTAATGAGTGCAGTTATTATAAAGTGTTATCAATGCATTTGCTAATGTTAACAAATTAGACATTATTTTACAGTGTTATCAAATCCCTTAAATGATTTGTAAGTGTTTTGTAATGATTTTATTGACCTAAAAGCATTTGTGAAAGTTCTGCTTACATTACAGCTTAGTCTTGATCTGTGAGCTGAACAGATTTACTGTTACATCCATGAGATTATGTAAATTCAAATAAATATCATGTCACAGGATGTCAGAGGTCAGTATCAAATTAGTTTGAAATTATTATTTGCAGCACAAATAAGGTTTTTTAGGATTTTTAAAAATCCCTAAAACTGTCAGAAAAGGATAAGGCCTAAGATTTCTATGTGAGTGGCTAAATTTGTTTGTTTTTATAACTATAATGCATAAACTATGAAACTATACAAAATGTATAAAAAAGTACAAGTTATTCTTTTCCAATGTTTTTTATTTATTTACATTTTTTTTTTTTTTGGGGATTTACATTTTTAAAAATTAGCCTATGGCAATCATTCTAAACAGCTTGAATAAAACCTGTCAATATTTATTATAGACCACTATAACTGTGTATAATCTAACAAACGAGTTTATTATGAAAATAAAGTGTGTACACCAGATAAATTGGACGATAAAGAAATTGCTAACAATAGTATAATAGAGCATGTTTTAGGTTTTTAGGCGTTTAGATGCAGAAATGGACAAATCAAATGTAAAATAAAATGTAATTGATTTAATTAAATATAGATTAAGTCTTGTTAGAGCAAAATAATAAATAAATACGTACACACATTAAAAAAGCAGCCAAGATGAATGAGTTTAATTTTTTATATAGATTAAAATTGAAGACAGAAGCAGCTGGTATATGCGGTCACTTAATATTAAAATCCAGTAGATCCACTTCAGATTTATTTCTCAACAGTTTATGTTCACGTGGCTGTTTTCGTTTATATTAGCCAAGCTATTATGTATTTTGAAATAATCTTGTCCGTGATGTGTTCGTTCTTACGACGAAAGGCAGAATCCTGCAGCTCGAGAGATACATGTTATTCTGCCAGTCGCGCTTTCAAATAGTCTTGCACACTTAAACGGGTCACAAACACCTGCATTTAGCTCGTGTAGTGTTATAATGGATGTATTGTGTGCATTTATGGCAATAATTTATTTTGAAAAGCTCTTAAACAAGAATAAATTCGTTTGTTTTGAACTTGTGACACTGTGCGCGCTGATCGGAGGCAGTGATTTCATATAGGCAGCTGCGAATATTTCATTTTCACACAAACAGTTCAAAAACATCTTAATTTAGCTCTTGGTGTGCTCTAATTGGTGAATTGTGTGATATCGCTGCAATACTTTATTTTTAATAGCTATAAAACAAGAATAAACTCGTTTTTTTTCTGAGCTCATCATTCCACATGCTCCTGCTCAGAGCGGTGATTCATCTCTCGTGTTTCTCACGTATCACTGACCACACATCAATTATTAATGAGCCCTGACCTTATAATAATCATATATGTTGGTTTAGCTTGTCAGTGTGAATTAAATCCAAGTATTTATTTGTATTTTAACCGATTTAAAATCGAAACCAAAAGACAGTCTCCTCCCTTTTTTATTCCGGTAACTGCACCTGTAGGGGCGCTATTTCTCTCAGACAATGGAAGTCTAAGCACACACACTCAAACAGAGGGACAGAGTGATATGAGATGTCTGACAGTTTTTTTAATTTTCTGTTATCCATACAGTGTTGTAAAGTCATGAAACTATGCATATTTACTCAGAATAACTTTTTTTCTTTATGAAAAAAGGTTTTGAAGTGTTTGGAATTTAAAAATGCAGGAAAATTAATAATTCCATCTTTATTGTCATTTTAAAAAATCCCCACGACAAAACCATCCAAGCTATCCAAAACCCATTCACAATTTAAGTTCCTCAATGTTTTTTCAACATGTACACCAAGTTTGGTGTGTATAGTGTTACTCTCCTCTGAGCAGTATGCATTAATTCACAGCTAAATGTAAAAAACAATCCACATTCAAATCAAAATAGCCGACTTCCTGTTGGTCGTAGCTGATGACTGTGAATTAGAAAGTTGTCCGTCTTGATAAGAACAATTTTTGTACTGAGTTTGGTGTCTGTAGCTAAAACTAACCCCCCCACTTTTGACAAAAGGTGGCGCTATAGAGTGCCTCTTCCACGCCCTCTTATGAAATTTTGCCAGTGTCTAGCTGTCACTAATACTGATATGTGTTCTGAGTTTGATGAAATTCTAAGCATGTTATATGCCTCAAAATCACCTGAGAAGTATTCCAGTTTGACATGTTGCCACGGCAACAATATTTTTAGATATCAATATCCCCCCAGCAGATTTATATCGGCTGTGTTTTAACATTATTCTGATGAAGTTTGAAGCAAATCGAGTAAAAATAAGATGCTGAATTCAAAGCATTTTGAAAATGACACACTTCCTGCTGCCACTTGGTGGCGCTATAACTTTGACTCCTAATAGTCACATATATGTGATCGACATCATACAATGAATAATCTGATGAAGTTTGATTAAAATTAGGAAATGTATGTGGATGGTATTAGACACTTCCTGTTTCTCATTTCTCGCCATAACTTCAAAGCCTCGCCACGAGCAAACCGTTTGAGATATCAAAAATCCCCTGGCAATTTTTCATCCCCAATGTCTTGAGATCATGTTGACCGCGTTTGGCGGCAATCGAGTAAAAAACCTATGACAAGTATTTCAAATTCCAGAGCATGCACTTTTTACATAACTCTAAATAGCTGACTTCCTGTTGGGCGGAGCCTATGATATGCAATACGAAAGTTGTTCGGCACGATGAGATCTATATGTGTACTGAGTTTCATATTAATACGTGCAAGTATGTGTGAGCTATACATCAACATTTATGACTGTGATCCAGGGGGCGCCGTAGAGCCCCTGTGCCACGCCCAGGTCTCAGCCTCTGCAGGCTCCTTCAGGCCACATATTCCAAAGTGTGCGCAAATTTTCAAGAGTTTTTCAGTATGTTAAGGACCCCAAAAGCCCCCACAACTTTGACGACAAATATGAATAATAAACCCCAAATAGCCAACTTCCTGTTGGGCGGAGCCTATGATATGCAATACGAAAGTTGTTTGTATTGATGAGTTCTATATGTGTACCGAGTTTCGTATGTCTATGTGCAAGTATGTATGATATATGGCCCTCCATATTCCAGGGGGCGCTGTAGAGCCCCTGTGCCACGCCCGTGTATCAGTCTCTGCCCGGCCCTAATGGCCGCAGGTTCCAATGTGTGTGCCAATTTTCAAGACTTTTTAAGCATGTTAAGGGCCCCAAAAGCCCCCGAAACCTTGAAGAAAAATAATAATAATAAATAATAATAATAATAATAATAATAATAATAACAAATAATCCTAAGGAAAACAATAGGGCTCTCGCCCTCCAGGCTTGAGCCCTAATAATAATAATAATAAACGGAGCAATTCCAAGAGGGTCCTCACACCATCGGTGCTCGGGCCCTAATAATAAACGAAGCAATTCCAATAGGGTCCTCACACCATCGGTGCTCGGGCCCTAACAAGTGCTGATACAACACAAAACAGCAGGACAAGCCAAAGTCTATAAGGTAAACTGGCTATTTTTTTAAACTATTATTTTTGTGACTTTTGTACGGAAATTCTAAGCGGCCATGCATTATGATTTTTTTTTCCTTTTTGTTTTCTCGTTATAACGACTTAATTTTCTCGTTATCTCGACATAACGAAAGTCGTTTTCTCATTATAACGACTTATTTTTCTCGTTATCTCGACATAATGAAGTTCGTTTTCTCATTATAACGACTTATTTTTCTCGTTATATCGACATAACGAAAGTTTGTTTTCTCGTTATAACGACATGACAGTTTTACTGTTGCTATAGTAACGAACTCAACTTTGACAGGCATCTGATGGACAACCATGCAGGCGCTCTTACTGTAGCCTATATTTCAGCAAATTTAACTTAGCCTAGGTAATAACGTCTAGAATACTGTATATAAATAAAGGCTGATCAATCACTGTTGATTTTTCCAGAGACAGTACAATGAACGTTTTGTTTTTGTAATTAACATGTTTAAATGGCAACACCGCAAAATTAGAGCTGCTTGGATTAAACTCACTTTTCATTTTCCCTTTATTTGAAATAAAATTATATATAATTTGTAATTTGTAGTACTCATTATATGATGCGGCAGATATCATGTGTGTTACAAGCTTCTGTTTGAAAAGAGCGTCCATGTGTAGGACTACGTGTAGAGTGTGTGTGTGTGTGTGTGTGTGTGTAGAAAAAAACGATTACAACATTATAGAACAAAACTGAATTAAATTAGCCTATGGATTTTACATATACATCACATTTCTCATCAATATGGTTAACAATAAAGATTAGTAATAAGGAAAAGTAGCACATCAGCCTACATCGTTAAATCCCGTCCTACTGTAGATAAACAGAATACAGTGACGTCAACCTTGGTTTTGATAAGCAGTTATTTTATGACACAGAACGCGTTGGTGAAACTCATGCATCTAGCAGGAACTTAATACACAAAATATTCATATTAATTCAAGCATTTAACATTTATGAATTAATTAAATGTCAGTAATGAAGACTGCACAAATTATAGCGATCATGAGGAAGGTCCGCGTACAGTAAAGTGGATAGTGTACAACGCCCCATCAGTTATATTCAGGTCTATATTGCCACCTGCTGGTGCAGTTTTTTTAACTTTTTAGAGAAAATGAAGTCGTTATAATGAGAAAACGAACTTCGTTATGTCGAGAAAACGAACTTCGTTATGTCGAGAAAACGAACTTCGTTATGTCGAGAAAACGAGAAAATGAAGTCGTTATAACGAGAAAACGAACTTCGTTATGTCGAGATAACGAGAAAATTAAGTCGTTATAATGAGAAAACGAGAAGAAAAAATATTATAATGCATGGCCGCTTAGAACTTCTTCACTTTTGTGACTTTTTTGTGAATTTTCGAATTTGACATAATCCCCTTGCTCTTTGATGTCAACATGTAAAGCGTTTTTCTCTTTTACCTCCAGTTAATGAAACTATTTATTTTGTCATCCTTTGTCATCTTTATCTTGCATTTTATTATTCGCCTGTAGCATTACTATTGCTTTTTTTCACTGCTGTCTGCATCAGAACAGACCTACAACAAATTTCTGGGTTACAACACACTAGTGGTTACAACACACTAGTGCTTATCCACTGGTTTCAGGTTATCATTCATGAATATTTCTGCATAATAGTTGATTTATTTACTCCCTCTGACAGCTGATGCAAATTTGAAATCTATTCATATTTGTAAATTTGTATCATCTATTCTTAAGCTCCTGTACAGGCACATAATGGCATATAACACACACATGCATGCCCACACATGCTCACACATTCACTCACACATCACTTCTCTGCTCATACTGTAACACCTACTGCAATTCAGTGTGGCAAATGATCCAGGCATAATTTGACAAGAAAACTACAGAAAGCAGAACTACAGGCAAACTACCTACCTTTTATCTCACTCTACCATGCCACCATGTAATTTTATCAGCGTATCAGAATTTTTTTTTTCTTACATTTCAATATTAAAATCATTCAATATTAGTGAGGTCAATATTCATTTAATATTCATTAATTTAATATAAACAGCTGATGTGAAATATCTAGTGCTTGGCCTCATGGAAGTCAATGGAAATGTTGAGTAAAATTTATAATTTGTCAATAATTTGTTTTGACTTCAGTAAAATGACAATATATTGGAATGCTGTATCATTTTCCAGCAGAATTTGGCACCTGCCCAAACTGCCAAAGGCTCCAAAAGTTGGTTAAAGGGCCATGGTGTTGGTGTGCTTGACTGGCAAGCAAACTCACCAGACCTGGACCCCATTGAGAATCTGTGGAGTATTGTCATGAGGAAAATGAGAAACAAGAGACCAAAAAATGTAGATGAGCTGAAGGCCACTGTCAAAGAAACCTGGGCTTCCATACCACCTCAGCAGTGCCACAAACAAAGTGAGGCAGTAATTAAAGCAAAAGGCGCCCCTACCAAGTATTGAGTACATGTGCAGTAATTGAACATACTTTCCAGAAGGCCAACAATTCAGTAAAAAAATTTTTTTATTGCTCTTATGAAGTATTCTAATTTGTTGAGATAGTGGATTGGCTGTTTTTAATAGTGAGCCAAAATCATCACAATAAAAAAAAACAAAGACTTAAACTACTTCAGTCTGTGCACACTGAATTTATTTAATACACAAGTTTCACAATGTGAGTTGAATTACTGAAATAAATTAACTTTTCCACGACATTCTAATTGAGATGCAACTGTATTCCATAGAGCCGTGTAATAACATGAATTAATGCACTGTGAACAAACTTGAATATAAACATTTTGTAAATTTAAAGAGCCAGTAAGATGAAAATTCTAAGCTTCCTATCACTGTTTATAAATCCTGTACAACAGGTTTAAATCCATTCAAGGTTAAAAAACATTGTCATTTTGTCAAAATATAATTTTAAAATTACCTCAATTCTCAGAGATCCCCAAACGGTTCGCGCAAAGCTGTTCAAAAGATTCAGTTTCCTTAAACCACACCTTTTGGTAGCATACTGTGTTCTGATTGGTCAACTGACATAGTCAGTTTTGATTGGTTGTTCCGCACACAACTTCACGGTAAATAATGCGTTATAATCTTTTTGGAGTGAATTATGTCTTATTCCTCTCATTGGGAAGCAAACAGTAAAATAAAAAAACTTGAACAGTCTCGCTGCTTTTTCTTCTGTGTGGGCGTATTCAAGCCACGCGCTTCAGTTTGAATCTGAATAGCGCGTTCAGCGCGGGGGCGTGGTCACATTAGATATCATGAAGGGAGATGTGAAAAACGGACATCGCATTGTTTTCATATGGATTACTTTATCACAGAATATCTGTGATATTTTCGGCAGCACTTGTTTAGTTTTAATGTAGACATGTCAAGCTTTCTATAGATATTATTTCTCATGTCCCTTCGTTGAGTATTCACGGAGTTACACTTCATTTTAATGACATGTTTGTAAATGAAGATCAGCGCAGACAAAGGCTGCAGACAGCACACATACAAAAGGGATTTGTTGTACTGCTCTGGTAAAAATGAATTTTAGCCATTGGTTCTTCTGATCTTCATTCTTTGGCAGTGAAAATAAAACAAACTTGCCTTTACAATTAAAAATACACTGTCTCCCCATGATGATGACATGATGCTATCACACCAACCAGAGCGTCTGTGTGTGGGGCAGGTCAGAGCTTTGTTTCTCCCAAGACGGTAGGCGGAGAATATTATGCAAATTGTTCTAGTGACGTACATAGAGATTTGATTTCCCATCTGTGTGGCTCTTTAAATATATATTTACTCATCGTTAGTAAATGTGTAGTGAATTTGCTTTCGCCAGCCTAGGGAATTTTCAGTATCTCCTAGTGAAATGGCACATTTATTGCGTGCTTCTAATGCAATAAATTAAATTTTATAGATAATTGCACAGCTTAAGAAATTTCCTTTTACTAACACCCCCAGCATACCAGTCAACTAAATTATCCATATAACATCAGTGGATCATTGGACACAGACATTTAAACGCTACCTGAAGGAAACACTGGAGACTGATAAAGTCTGGCTACTTAGTCGTCTTGTCTGCTGTTACAAATAGCCTACTACTATAAGTAAACATTTTTTTTTTTCATCAATGACAGCACAAATTATATGGACTAAAAACGGTGAAACACAGAAAAGTCTTGATATAGGTGCAGTAAGCGGTAAATGGAAATAAACATGAAATAGTCTGTATAGAAAACAAGAAGTGCGTAGTGCAAAGTGCACAACATCAAATTTCATCTGCAGAATGGTTTGCTTTCCTTTTACCTCACATGATCTGTCATTAAGAGAATTATATTGAGAATTACATAAATATTAGTTTTCAAAAAGTTTGCTGCTAAACTACTTTTAGATCTTTGTTTCAGTTGTTTCTGTGATGTACTGAATTATTATTACAAGCACTTCATACGTTTCAAAGGCTTTTATCGACAATTTCAGGACCTCTGCAATTCGACTGGGCATGCTCTCAATCAACTTCTGGGCCAAATCCTGACTGATAGCAACCCATTCTTTCATAATCACTTCTTGGAGTTTGTCAGAATTAGTGGGTTTTTGTTTGTCCACCCGCTTCTTGAGGATTGACCACAAGTTCTCAATGGGATTAAGATCTGGGGAGTTTCCAGGCCATGGACCCAAAATTTCAACATTCTGGTCCCCGAGCCACTTAGTTATCACTTTTGCCTTATGGCACAGTGCTCCGTCGTGCTGGAAAATGCATTGTTCTTCACCAAACTGTTGTTGGATTGTTGGAAGAAGTTGCTGTTGGAAGGGTGTTTTGGTACCATTCTTTATTCATGGCTGTGTTTTTGGGCAGAACTGTGAGTGAGCCCACTCCCTTGGATGAGAAGCAACCCCACACATGAATAATGTCAGGATGCTTTACTGTTGGCATGACACAGGACTGATGGTAGCACTCACTTTTTCTTCTCTGGACAAGCCTTTTTTCCAGATGCCCCAAACAATCGGAAAGGGGCTTCATCAGAGAATATGACTTTGCCCCAGTCCTCAGAAGTCCATTCACTATACTTTCTGCAGAAGATCAATCTGTCCCTGATGTTTTTTTTTGGAGAGAAGTGGCTTCTTTGCTGCCCTTCTTGACACCAGGCCACCTTCCAAAAGTCTTAGCCTCACTGTGCGTGCAGATGTGCTCACACCTGCCTGCTGCCATTCCTGAGCAAGCTCTGCACTGGTGGCACTCCGATCCCGCAGCTGAATCCTCTTTAGGAAACGATCCTGGCACTTGCTGGACTTTCTTGGATGCCCTGAAGCCTTCTTTACAATGATTGATCCTCTTTCCTCGAAGTTCTTGATGAACCTATAAATTGTTGATTTAGGTGCAATCTTAGTAGCCACAATATCCTTGCCTGTTAAGCCATTTTTATGCAATGCAATGATGGCTGCACGCATTTCTTTGCAGGTCACCATGGTTAACAATGGAAGAACAATGATTTCAAGTCTGCCATTCTAACCCAATCAGCCTGACATAATGATCTCCAGCCTTGTGCTCGTCAAAAGTTACAAGACGATTACTGAAATGATCTAAGCAGGTCCTTTAATGACAGCAATGAAATGCAGTGGAAAGGTATTTTTGAGATTAAGTTCATTTTCATGGCAAAGAAGGATTATGCAATTTATCTGATCACTCTTCATAACATTCTGGAGTATATGCAAATTTCTATTATAAAAACTTAAGCAGCAACTTTTCCAATTTCCAATATTTATGTAATTCTCAAAACTTTTGGCCACGACTGTACATGCAGTAAAACACAGACAGTTCCGTGAGTTGCTGGAAGAATGTGAATGTAAGCTATTGCTTATGTTTCAGTGCATGTGGAAGGAATAAAACCATCCCTAACATCTCTGCCCATTGTCTCTGCATGCTTCAACTCTCAAAATTGTTAAAGGGTTAGTTCACTCAAAAATAAAAATTATTTCATTAATGACCCATTAATAACCCTCATGTAGTTCCAAACCTGTAAGACCTCCCTTCATCTTCGGAACACAGTTTAAGATATTTTAGATTTAGTCAGAGAGCTTTCTATCCCTCCATTGAAAAAGTATGTACGGTACACTGTCCATGTCCAGAAAAGTAATAAAAACATCATCAAAGTAGTCCATGTGACATCAGAGTTTCAGTTATAATTTGTTGAAGCATCAAATACATTTTGGTCCAAAAATAACAAATATTAAGACTTTATTCAGCATAGTCTTCTCTTCGGGTGTCTGTTGTGAGCGAGTTCAGAACACTGCAGTGTAGTGATGACCGGTTCGCGAACTAATCATTCGATTTAACTGGTTCACCAAATCGAACTGAATCATTTGCAATGGTTCACATCTCCAATAAGCATTAATCCACGAATGACTTAAGCTGTTAACTTTTTTAACATGGCTGTCACTCCCTCTCAACAAGTTCAAACAAACCAATATCCCGGAGTAATTCATTTACTCAAACAGTACACTGACTGAACTGCTGTGAAGAGAGAATGTCTCTAGGTTACGTATTTAACCCTAGTTCCTTGAGGATTTGCCGCAGCGTTCCATTTGACGCAGCGTCTCGTTCCCTCGAGGAACTAGGGTTACATACGTAACCTAGAGACGTTCCTCTTCAAGGAACTCAAGCTGCGTCAAATGCGCTTTGGAGAACGAGTACCAACGTTGCCAGACTACCAAACCCTGCGTAGAGGGCATGGACCACCCTGCAGCATTGCAGATGTCCAGCATGGATACACCCGCTAGGAAGGCCTTGGAGGCCGCCATACCCCAAGTACAGTGAGCCTTGGCTCCCGACAGTAGGGGACGACCAGAGGACTCATAGGTGGCGTTGATAGGCTCGACTATCCAACGACTAATAGTCTGCTTAGAAGCAGGAGAACCCCTCTTGGGGGGACCGTAGCATACAAGCAATTGGTCAGTTTTTCTCCACAGGGCAGATCTGTGGACGTATGCGTCCAGCGCTCTAACATTTTCAGTTTAGCTACACTTGGTCGGGCTCCCGGAAGGGAGGAGGACAGAAGGCCTGCAGCACTACAGGTCGTGGTGTAACAGAGGGAACCTTGGGAACATATCCTACTGAAGGGTATATGAACGCTTTGGTCATGCCAGGTGCAAATTCAAGATAAGTGGGGGCCACAGAGAGGGCCTGAAGATCTCCTACTCTCCGCAGAGAGGGGATAGCCAACAGAAAGGAGGTTTTAAGTGTAAGATGTCTGTCTGAAATATCTTGAATGGGTTCAAACGGGGGTTTGCACATTGCCTTTAACATTACAACGAAGTCCCACGGGGGAATACGGGACCGTACTGGAGGTCTCAGCCTCAGCGCACCGCGGAGGAAACGTGTAACTAGGGGGTGTCTTCCCAGAGACTGGCCATCGAGAAGGGTGTGGTAAGCCGCAATGGCCGCCACGTAAACCTTCAGCATGGAGTGGGTCAACCCTCCAGAGAGCCTGGCCTGTAGAAACTCCAGAACTGTACCAACTGGGCAGTTTGCTGGGTCTAACTGGCGGTCTCTGCACCATGAGGTGAAGAGTTTCCACCTAAGGGCATACAGTTTCCTCGTTGAGGGAGCTCTGGATTGGAGGAGGGTCTCAACAACCTCAGTTGAGAGACCAGCTGCTAACAGCTGTGCACACGTCACACAGCAGGAAGCACCCACGCACTCAGATCAGTTGGACGTGGTTGTGTAAAAGAGTCAAAAACTATATAAATACTGTTCATTTTCTTACACAAACCGCTCGTTTCATGTCTTAGGTCATCAATGTGTACTTACGATGGGGAATTGTTTAATTTGGACTTCTCTGTGCATGCTCTTTGAGATGATGACCTCCATTATGCGAGTCACAGACAAAAATGGAAACTACTGCGGAAACAAAGACACGTACATTTTGAATGCCCTTGAGGTAAGCTAAAACATACCAACATTTTATTTCAAAGTGAACCATCCCTTTGATCGACCAAGCGGATATACATATGATAATCTCAAAATAGTTATATGTAAAGTATATCTGTTTATCAATACTCTGCATTAACATCGAGATTCAAGTTTAAATCAGAAACATTTACTCTCTAGAAGAAAAGGGTAGAGTGTTTCCACATCCTCTCCTTGTCAAGGTTCCACCTCTCACCTCCTATCTGTCAGCCTTTGCTATCTCTGACACATTGGCAATGTGTGAACATTTAAACCCCAGCTTCTGTAATGTGTTTCCATCCGTTCTGACAGTCTCGGCACTCTGAGCTATTGCTGCTACTGTCATTCATTTCCGTATGTGTTTTGAAGCTGCTTATACTTCCATCAAATTAATAATACAGGCCTGTAATGATATGGTGATATCTTACATGGTCATTACAGCTGTCTACCTTCATGTAGAAGAGTCAAGATTCTCGCTATACTGAAGTACATATAACATACTTGAAGGAAGGGGTTAATAAGTGTGTGATATGCTTTGGGGTTTTTATTTAGCAGGCATCATTTGAGTGATCATTCAGATGCAGACACAACCACAAGTGTTGGACAGTAATTAGTTACATGTAACAGCATTATGCAATTTAATGACACAATACATTTAGTAAGTAATAATTCACGATGGGCCATTGAATTATTAGAAAAATAATGAACACCCGAGGAGGTGAAGTGGCGATTGTGCATTATTTTTCTAATAATTCAATGGCCCGGAGTCAATTATTCCACTTATACTACGGTTACCACACCTCAAAACATAGATCAAATTATATATTTAAAGGGATTCATGCAGTTTTTGTACCTGAATCACTACTGTGAGTAGGATTATTTCTTCCGCATATCTTTTGCTAGTTCCAAAACTTAATTTTAAAAATGGTAGTGGAGGCTTGAGCCACTGATGGCATTGTAATGCAGTTATTAATTAAGTTACTAGAAAGAGAGCGAGAGAGACAGAAACTCAGAGAGAGAGAGAGAGAGAGAGAGAGAGCGAGCGCTTGTGTTATTTAGGCTACCTCTTTGCGTCTCTAAACAGTGCTGTCTCTTCGCTAGTGGGAAATGTCATGTGTAGCTTTTAAGTTGCTACACTATATAGGCTAACTGATAAAATCACCAGGGCAGTGCTGACAACACTTTTTTATGCAAACTGTGTGACCGTTATTACAGTTACAGATCTGTGATGCAGTCAAGAGAGCTGCCTGGAACTACGTTCGCTGTGCGTTTCCCAGAAAATAATTGCATACCTCAGAACATTCATCAGCCAATCAGATTTAAGCATTCAACGGCCCCATAGTATAAACAGTATATGCATCTTTACAAGTCCATAGAGATTCTGCTTTAATTAATATTCTGGGTGCAGTTGAAAGCATTTGTGCATTTATTTTTAAGCAAAAATTGAGTTTATGAAAATTTGTGATAATCAACATTATGAAACATGTATTCATTGAGTGAAACCTGGAATAATAATTTAAAATGTATTAAAAAGAAAATCTTCATGGCCAAATCTTTGCTATGATAAAATACTAGCTAGACTTACAGTATCATTCAAACATTTGGGGTCAGTATTTTTATTTTTTATTTTTTTTTGAAAGAAGTCTCTTCTGCACTACAAGAGAACAGTAACATTGTGAAATTTTGTCAAACATTAAAATAAGTGTGTTCTACATGAATATACAGTAAAAACTTATTATTCCTGTTATGTGAAGCTGCAATATGTACGTAAAAGTCAAAGTCCATTAATAAAAAGGATTACTAAAATTTACGTAAACCAGTTTTAATGAGAACACACCTCTAGGTTAAAAGTATGCATTGACACAACAAATTGTTTTACAATGGAAAAACAGCTGGATTTTGCTTAAAAATCCACACTCTTCTGCTTATTGACCCACTTATCCAACCACTGCTATACTTATTTGTGTATTGTGCGTTCTGTGTCAAGGCCATTTACACTGCTTGCTCTGTCACTTCCTCTCTCTTTGAGAGGATTAGATTTTCTTACAAGACTCCAGGTTGACAAACACAGTATGAATGTGTGTGTCATTTAATTCGTCATGAGCAAACGATTACCATGTTAGGCTTTAATCTCAGCACTAGTATCTGCTCTAAACAGATTACATTCGTTTTGGAGAAATCTGCGTCTTTGATGCAGTTTAGTTCCACAGTTATGAAACCTGTATTAAATGCAGACGCTGCTATTCAGATTCACTCGACTGATTTGTCAGTGATAAAATATCCATACTGCAGAGCATTAAAAACTGAATGCATCTAATTCCCAGCGTAAAGTCCCTATGATTTCATTTGACGTATTATAATGAGTCTAATCCGGGGATGTGGAGATTTTGGAATTGAATGTACATCCATTTGTCGAGTAAATTCAGACTCACTTGATTTGTTCTACACTAATTATACATACATAACCACTGATGGTTTGGGGTTGTAATGATATGTTGTGAAGCAGAGATGTGTGATGGGAGATCAAAGTGCGACTCGTCAGAGTAGGAGAAGAGGCCACTTTATCTAATTGTGGTATTAAAGCAGAACTATCAATACAATCTGAATGGCTGATCATTTATACATAACCCCTAATAACCCTCGGTGGTGAGCACAGGCTCAGTTTATTGCGTTGGATGTTAGGTTATCGTTACACAGCAGCTGATTCATAATAGCAGAAAGAAACGAGCTCTCGGTAAGAACCGAGCATGGTTTTTATAATGAGAAGGATGCACTACCTATGTCAACTTTGTGAGTTAAAGAGGCATGAAGGGACAGAAAATAAGGAGAGAAACAGGAAAAGAGACAGCAAGCCTAGGCCAGTGTGAGAGGGAGAGAAATGAAATAGAGAATCCTTGTAAACAGCCCTGAGCGGTGATAAAATAAATAATATTTTCTGTCATTAGCATAACTGAAGGGTGGCGAAAAAATTAGACAGTTAGAGAGAGGTGCAGGTTTTTTTTTTTTAATGGACTGTGTGTAATGTGCTTTCTAAAAATGTACTGCAATGCAAATTTTAAGTGATTCTTTTTAGCCTAAATCTTTTTCTATTAAACACACACACACACACACCCTGCTAGAGAAGGATGCATTGTTAATAGTTGGTAAAAGTGGCTGCAGTCAAGGATTGACTGGGACTCAAAAACAGCCTACAGAACAATCCCAAATGTATTAGAAATTGCTTGCATATACTACAAATGTGCCTTTCATATTACAGTGTCCTCCAAAAGTTTAGAAACTCCCATGGTAAAGTAAGATTTTGGAAAATATGACTAAGCATTGATAAGGAACACAAACTATAAAAATGTTTTAACAATAAATATGATAAATTCTGAATACAGAACATAACTAGAACTATTTATAAACAGACTATAAATTGCATGTTGTGTGGCCTACCAACACTTAATTTACAACAGTCAGTTCAAGTCAACAAACTTGATTGTATTTACATTGTATTTAAAAGTTACTCAACAGATTCATTCAAAACGACTAATAATTAATTCAGGAGCAAATCAAGTAGCTGCTAAAATCATTCAAAAACACTGATTCAATCAGGAATTGAAGAAACAGTCGAGCAACAGAGAAGGACAGCAGCTTGTGAGTGTTTTGTGTTGTTTTCTCATTAGACTACTGTGTGATCGTCATTGCTAGGAAAGTGTTTGGTTTAAATTGTGTGTCTTACCCTGATAAATACGTGCTGAAAGTGGCGCTTGGTTTTGCGTTTGCCTATTGCGGGACTGCCCAGTTCCGATCTGCTAAATAGTCAGGCGTGGCCAAAGCCAGTGACAGTACTTAATTAGCTGTTTTGAAAGCATTTGTCAGAAGAAACAGTCAAGCAACAGAGAAGGACAGCAGCTTGTGAGTGTTTTGTGTCGTTTTCTCATTATAATAATAATAATAATAATAATACATTTTATTTATATTGCACTTTACAGATGAAGAACACATCTCAAAGTGCTACAGGGGCACAGATAAAATAACTGACAATAAAAACAGTCAAAAACAGCATTAAAACAGAATTATATTAAGAAAATGCAATACAAAATAAGTGAGTCTTTAAATTATTTTTAAAAACCTCAATAGATTGTGGCATCCTTAGGTGGTTGGGGAGGGTATTCCACAATCGAGGTGCAGCCACCTGGAAGGCCCTATCTCCCATAGTGCGGAGTTTGAACTTGGGGACCTGGAGTTGGTGGCTATCAGAGGAACGGAGATGTCGGGTTGGGTTTTGCCTATTGATGAGTTCTTGGAGGTACACTGGTGCGCTACCGTAGACACACTGATAGGTCAGGAGACATATCTTGTACTTAATCCTGAACCTAACAGGAAGCCAGTGAAGTTTATGGAGGATGGGTGTGATGTGCTCAGATTTACGTACCCTCATCAGAACCCTGGCAGCACAGTTCTGAATGTACTGCAGTCTCTGCAGGCTCCTGCCAGGGATCCCGATGAGGAGTGCATTGCAGTAGTCCAGCCTGGAGGAGACAAAGGCATGAACCAGCTTCTCTGAATCGGAAAAGGAGAGGGAGGGGCGGAGTTTGGAGATGTTCTGAAGATGAAAGAATGCAGTCTTACAGAAATGTTGGATGTGGGTGTTAAATGATAGATGGGGGTCAAATCGAACCCCCAGGTTTGTTATAGAGGATGTGAGAGAAATGTCATGGCCAGCAAATGAGTAAATGGTCAGGTTGGAGGATCGGAGTTGGTGTGGGGTCCCAATAAGGAGACCTTCAGTTTTGGAGCTGTTTAGCTGAAGGAAGTTGTCAGTCATCCATGACTTTGTCTCCTCCAGGCAGGCAGCTAGGGTGGGGAGTGATGATGTAGGGGATGTGGGGTCCAACCTGACATAGAGCTGAGTATCATCAGCATAGCAGTGGAAAGCAACTCCATGCTTGCTTATGATGTGGCCCAGGGGGAGCATGTAAATGGAGAAAAGGGTAGGGCCGAGGACCGAACCCTGAGGCACTCCACATGTGACTGTATGGGGCCTCGACCTGGCTCCCCCCAGGGCCACATACTCAACTCTTTCAGTCAGGTAGGACTGAAACCACTGAAGTGCTGTGTGTGAAATGCCGATGAAGTGTTGCAGACGGTGCAACATTAGAGTACTGTGTGATCGTCATTGCTAGGAAAGTGTTTTGTTTAAATTGTGTGTGTCTTACCCTGGTAAATACGTGCTGAAAGTGGCGCTTGGTTTTGCGTTTGCCTATCGTGGGACTGCCCAGTTCCGATCTGCTAAATAGTGAGGCGTGGCCAGCTGACTTCAATAACAGGTAATCAGGCAAATACAAAAGCGGCAGGTTTCACCGCGACAGCGGTCGCGGCAGCCCGAGTGTGAATCCTCCTTGTGTTTAGACAGACGAGTGTACCTGCGCGACTCCACCAAGCAAGGACACCAAAAGGGCACTTGAGTATTGCTTTTCTCCTCTTTCTTTACTTTTTGTATACCTTGTTCTCAAATATCTCTTACACTTGTAGTCACTATGTGCTTTCAGATCTCTACTATCACTACTAACACTCGTAGAGCACGCTATGTACGTCGCAGGAAGGCCTGTATTACAAACCTACGGTCTGTCCCTCTGACCACTACTACTACGCTCTCTATTCCAGTTGGTCTTTGGAACTGCCAGTCTGCAGTTAACAAAGCAGACTTAATTTCTTCTATTGCTACTCATTCCGGTCTCAACCTCATGGCACTGACAGAGACTTGGATCAAACCTGAAGATACTGCCACCCCTGCAGCCCTCTCCACTAATTTCACTTGTTCCCACACCCCTCGTACCGCTGGGAGGGGTGGAGGTACGGGTCTCCTTATATCAAAAGAATGGAAATTTGATCTTCAGCCATCACCTACAGGTACTGGTTCATTTGAATCACATGCCATTACTGTAACCCACCCTGTTAAAATCCACTTTGTGGTCATTTATCGTCCCCCAGGTCAATTGGGAAACTTCTTGGAGGAGTTGGATGTGCTGCTATCAAACTTTCCTGAAGATGGTACTCCTCTGGTACTGCTTGGAGACTTCAACATCCACCTAGATAAACCCCAGGCTGCTGACTTCAAAACTCTGCTCACCTCATTTGATCTCAAGCTAGTGTCTACTCAAGCTAGTGTAGCACTGCCCCATCTGCCCACTGGTTGTCCGAGTTTCTTCGTGAACATCGCTCTAAACTCAGGGCTGCAGAGAGGGAATGGCAGAAATCAAGAAACTCTACCGACCTCAGTGTTTATCAGTCTCTCCTCTCTTCCTTCTCTGCAAATGTCTTCACGGCTTAAACATCCTACTACCACAACAAAATTAACAGCTGTTGTGACACTAGGACACTCTTCAAGACTTTCTCTTCTCTTCTTAATCCGCCACCACCACCTCCTCCATTGACTCTTACAGCGGAGAACTTTGCAGTTTTCTTCACAAATAAGACAAGATCCATCAGTGACCAATTCTCCACATCGCAGACTGAGGACAACTTCAAAATGACCGACCCACTCTCTTTCTCCTCCTTCTCCCTACTCTCAGAGATGGACATCTCCAAACTTCTCCTGTCCAATCACCCTACTACTTTTCCACTTGATCCCCACTCACCTCCTTCAAGCGATCTCTTCTTCAGTCATACCTTCGCTTACTCACATTATCAACTCCTCTTTTCACTCTAGAACATTTCCCTCATCATTCAAGCAGGCTCAGGTAAGCCCACTGCTCAAAAAACCATCTCTAAATCCAGCGCTTCTTGAAAACTACAGACCGGTAGGTATCCCTTCTTCCATTCGTTGCAAAGACACTTGAGCAAGCTGTGTTCAACCAGCTTTCTATGTTCCTTGTACAGAACAACCTAATGGACAGCAACCAATCTGGCTTCAAAAGTGGCCACTCAACTGAGACTGCTTTGCTCTCGGTTATTGAAGTCCTGCGACTAGCAAGAGCAGCTTCAAAATCCTCGGTACTCATCTTACTGGACCTGTCTGCTGCTTTTGACACTGTTAATCACCAGATTCTCCTGTCCACCCTTAGAAAGATGGGCATCTCTGGAACTGCACTCCTGTGGGTTAAGTCCTACCTCTCTGACAGATCCTTCAGTGTGTCTTGGAGGGGTGATGTTTCAAAGTCACACCACCTTGCTACTGGGGTTCCTCAAGGCTCAGTACTTGGACCACTTCTTTTCTCCATCTACATGACATCATTAGGATCTGTCATTCAGAAGCATGGCTTTTCTTATCACTGCTACGCTGATGACACCAAACTATACTTTTCATTCCAGCCCAGACCCGACGGTAGCTGCTCGCATTTCAGCCTGAGTGACATTTCTAGCTGGATGAATGACCATCACCTTCAGCTTAACCTTACGAAGACAGAACTCCTGGTGATTCCAGCTAACCCATTGCTTCATCACAACTTCTCTATACAGCTGGGCTCATCAACCATTACTCCTTCGAGGACAGCCAGAAACCTAGGAGTTGTGATGGATCATCAGTTAAGCTTCACAGACCACATTGCTACAATGACCCGGTCCTGCAGGTTTGCCTTATACAACATTAGGAAGATTAGACCCTTCCTGTCAGAGCAAGCAACCCAACTTCTTGTCCAAGCTCTTGTTCTCTCCAGACTGGACTTTTGTAATGCTCTCCTGGCAGGCCCTCCTGCATGTACTGTCAAGCCTCTGCAATTGATCCAGAATGCAGCAGTGATTGTTGTCTTCAATGAGCCAAAAAAAGCTCATGTTACTCCTTTCCTCATTGTATACTCCTCATACACTGGCTACCAGTAGCCGCTCGCATCAAATTCAAGGTACTGATGCTTGCCTACAAGACGACCACTGGCACGGCTCCAACATACCTAAACTCACTGGTTAAATCTTATGTGCCCTCCAGAAGTTTGCGCTCTGCAAGTGAATGACGCCATGTGGTGCCATCCCAAAGAAGTTCAAAATCACTCTCACGGACCTTTTCCTGGACTGTGCCCAGCTGGTGGAATGACCTCCCAATCTCAATTCGTACATTCTTTACTCATTTTCAAGAAACATCTAAAGACTCATTTTTTTCGCCTGCAATTAACCAACTAATACCAGCACTTTTACTTTTCTTGTGTTTTCATTTAGAAAAAAATAAAAAAATAAAACCTGGCTATGCATTATATACTAGACTAACTGAGACTTGTCATGGCACTGTTGTTGTTTTCTTGTTGACCAGACTGCTTCTATTGTTCTCATTTGTAAGTTGCTTTGGATAAAAGCGTCTGCTAAATGATTAAATGTAAATGTAAAATGTAAAATGTAAATTAATTAATTATGTAGATAATTTTAAGAGTGAATCATTGAATCATTTGAATATATGGTTGTCCATAAAATGTGTTGCTGTTCTGTTGTAAGTAATCTTAAAGATTCCTAAATGCATCTACTTTCAGAAGGCCAAATAAAGTGGTTTTGCTTTCGCCTAGATACACAGCATCTCCCTGACATGGCTGCTTCAACACTAACTGCGGTTACTGAAACCACGGCTTCTTTCTTTGCGTGAACATTTGGGTGGCATTATGAAACTATTTCCACACAATGATGTAGATGTGGGGGTGTTTTTGAATGAGCAGTGATAGGGGTGTGTGGCAGAGTCTTAACTTTGATAAAGAATATTTATTTGGAAAACTTGAAATTGCATCATATGAAATCGCTTTAATATTTCATACAGATCACATAATCTGAGAGTAGTTGTATTCCATCTGAAATGGTTAGTTTAAAAGCAGACATTTCACTTTCTATAGATAGGCCTATACTGTATTTCTTATGCCTGAGTCAAGTATAAACAGAGTTTCGTTTTATTATTTGACGCTCTCAAGTTCACAGACCGTGATGAAACAGAACTGTTGACCAAAGCTATTACTGTCACGGTTTTACGCTGCCTGAAGGAATACGGAGTCGAGGATAAACAGAATAAGGCTTTTAATATATCCAACACAGGGGATATCCAACATGGAGCACAGAGGTAGACACACGTAAGTAGCAAGTGATTTAGTCACAAGTGAGTAGCAAATGAGCACAAGTGAGTAGCAAATGAGCACAAGTGAGAAGACCCGACAAAACAGAACTGAAGGACAAGGCTTATGTACAACAGATAATTGGGGAAACACAGGTGGATGGAATCATGAAATTAACAGGGACATGGAACACATGAGGAAGATAATGGACACACCTGGGAACTAATCAAACACGGAAAGACAGAAACTGGGTCACGGGCAAAAACACATTAAATGAGTCCAGGTGTGTGACAGTACTCCCCCCTCCCGGTAGGTGCGTCCTCGCACCGTAGAAACAACAGGGGGAGGCGTAGGTGGGAACTTGGGAGGAGGTTCCGGTGGAGGACGGACTTCCAGGAGGGGGCCAGCAGACAGGGACCACAGAAGGAGGAGCCAGGGAGGAGACGACGGAGGAAGGAGCCAGGGAGGAGACAGGAGCAGGAGGAGCCAGATGGTCCACCAGAGACCAGCCAGGACGGAGATCCAAGGTGGGGTCGACGGCGGGAGGAGCCATGGAGAAGGAAGGGTCGACGACACCAGGGGGCCGACAGGCGGAGACTGCACCGGTGGGTGAGGAGCCCAAGATGGAGCAGCACAGCCGCAGAGCCAGGGTGACGTCGAGGATCCGGAGGGCCTAGGTGGAGCTGAAGGCTCAGGCGACCAAGGCAGAGGCGGGGTCCTGGCAGACCGCTGTGGAGCCGGAGTGACCGAGGATGGAGGTGGAACTGGAGGGAAGGAGGAGCCTGACAGAGCCGGAGGGATGGAGTGACGAGGTGGAACCAGAGGAGTGGAGTCCCGAGGCGGCGGATGGTCGACGACTGACCAAGGTGGAGCCGGAGGGACGAGGGAGCCCGGTGGAGCAGGTGGGATGACAGGCCACGGTGGAGACGAGGGAGCTAAGAGCCAAGGCGGAGCCGCTGGGTCGAAGGACCGAGGAGGAGTCCAGGGCTCGGAGGCTGGAGGCGGAGACAGGGCCTTAACACGCCAAGGCGGAGCTGGAGACTGGCAGTCCAGCGGCGAACCACCGCGCCCCGATGGCGCGGACTGAGGGTGAGCTGCGGGACTGACTGGCACCAGCAGGGATGACGAGGAACTGGCTGGTCTAGGAGGAGGAGAGAGGAGAAGGATGGGAGGAAGGACAGGAGGATCAGGACTGGACGGAACCAGCGAAAGAGGAGTAGAGGGACCAGCAGGTTTGGGAGGAGGCGGGAGAGGGAGGCTGGGAGGGAATACAGGAGACACAGAAGATTCAGGGCTGGGCGGAACCAGCGGTGAAACAGAAAAATCATGGCTGGGCGGAACCAGCGGAGACACAGAAAATTCAGAGCTGGGCGGAACCAGCGGAGACACAGAAGATTCAGAGCTGGGCGGAACCAGCGGAGACACAGAAGATTCAGAGCTGGGCGGAACCAGCGGAGACACAGAAGATTCAGGGCTGGGCGGAACCAGCGGAGACACAGAAGATTCAGGGCTGGGCGGAACCAGCGGAGAAACAGAAAACTCAGGGCTGGGCGGAACCAGCGGAGAAACAGAGAACTCAGGGCTGGGCGGAACCAGCGGAGAAACAGAAAACTCAGGGCTGGGCGGAACCAGCGGAGGAACAGAAAACTCAGGGCTGGGCGGAACCAGCGGAGAAACAGAAAACTCAGGGCTGGGCGTAACCAGCGGAGAAACAGAAAACTCAGGGCTGGGCGGAACCAGCGGAAATGGAGCAGAGGAAATGACTGGAGGAGGTAGGAGTGGGAGACTGAGAGGGTTTACAGGGGAATCAGGGCTGGACGGAACCAGCGGGGAAACAGGAAAATTAGGGATTACCTCCATAGACCAGTCCATCAGATCCAGAGCTTGCTCCTTATGACCTTCAGAGACTGTATACAGCTCACCCTCAGTCGCAGGAGTGTGGGCAGGGCTTTCCTCCACGCCCTCGATCTCCACGAGGACTCCCACGATGCACGGTGTTGCCGGCTCACACACCTGGTCAGTCGCGCTCTCGAGATCCGGTTCCCTGTCAATGGATTGCTCGGGCTCTGCGGCTGCGGTGGGCTCTGGCTCCGTGTGGCGTGATGGTGGCTGGCTGGTCTCTGGGTCGGGAGTGGGGCTGGCGAGGTCCTCTATGGGGCAGATGGTGAGAGATGACCCATTTCTCGCCAGAGTCCACTCCACAAATGCGGCGAAATCCTCTCGAGGACCATCTTCGGACGACAACGCTCTGCATTTGGAGTTCAGGCTGGTGTTGTAGAAGGTGCAAAGCGCGCCGTCCGGGTAGCTGGTGGCATTAGCTAATAGGAAAAACTGTCTGGTATGGTCCTCGAGAGAACGTCCTTCCTGCTTCAGCAGGAGGATGAGGAATTCGGGACGATAGAAGGGATCCATAGACACTAAGAAAAGAAAAGACTGTGAAAAAACAAAAGCAAAACGGAGGGAAGAACACGCAGTTTTCTATTTTCTCTTTTGTGGTCGGGTCTTCTGTCACGGTTTTACGCTGCCTGAAGGAATACGGAGTCGAGGATAAACAGAATAAGGCTTTTAATATATCCAACACAGGGGATATCCAACATGGAGCACAGAGGTAGACACACGTAAGTAGCAAGTGATTTAGTCACAAGTGAGTAGCAAATTAGCACAAGTTAGTAGCAAATGAGCACAAGTGAGAAGACCCGACAAAACAGAACTGAAGGACAAGGCTTATGTACAACAGATAATTGGGGAAACACAGGTGGATGGAATCATGAAATTAACAGGGACATGGAACACATGAGGAAGATAATGGACACACCTGGGAACTAATCAAACACGGAAAGACAGAAACTGGGTCACGGGCAAAAACACATTAAATGAGTCCAGGTGTGTGACAATTACACTGGTGTGCGCTTCCTCATTCTGCACTTTTTTATAGGTTAACATTAGAGCGAGCGGCCATGTGAAGTTGCTACTACTTACTTGTTTCAGGTGAATCCAAATTTGAATTGAATTTGGATGTCATGCCCGATGTACTGTATACAGTATTACCACATAGAGCAGCTGTTAACAATCTTTTGTCGCAAAATGCATGACTTCACCACTTCTTGTGGATTTGTTTTTCTGTGACTAAGCGACTAAAAAAATGTGGTCGACTAAGGCTTTTCTCGTCGACTAACATTTAGTTAAATATTAGGGGGCAGCCCTAAATAATAAGTAGAAATTAACAAACATTTGAGTTTGTAAAAAATGTAGTCAGATTAGATAATAAAATGGAGTCAGAACACAACACACTGGATTGCTGGCCAATCAGATTATACCATGCTTTTCAGAATGATGAGCTTCGTAAAAATCAATGCATTTCAGAAAGACAGGACAGAGAGGAGTAACAATAAGGTATGGTTTGTGGAAAAATAATGTGTTTTGTGAACCTTAAACCACGTAAACACAATGCATTTCACCAAATACACAAAATAATATTATTTTTAGCGTCGTCATATGGCCCCTTTAACATGATCATCAACACTATTGCCAGCGTGATATTACTTAAAAGTGTGCCGACTCTTAAAAAATGAAACACAGTCCAAGTTTAATCCACTAATCAGGCATCACATCTGTCTGAGGGGCATTTCTCACTGTATTGCCATTATTATGAAGAGCTCAGCTGTACCAGAGTACAGTTGTAAAACTGTAAATATTTCTCATGCAAGCTCAAACTGTCATCATCTATGTGCACATTTACATCAGCCTTCTTTCTCTACGCTGAAAATCTGAAGCATGTTTTTTTGCTAGAGATGTTTATTCTGTCACTTTTTCTGCAGTAAAAGGTAAAAAAAATTGTATATATATATATATATATATCTGTACTGTATATATACTGTATTATATATATACATGTCTATATATACATTGTAAACGATTCCTCTGCACACACACACACATCAAATTCAGGAATCATTCAAAATGATGTAATATGTAATATGCAAAATAACCTTTTAATTGGAATGCCAGAACTATTCCTCCTTTGTGTAATGATTGTATATTTAAATTGGTTTCGACAACTGACCCACATGCTGACTGGCCCCGGTGTTCCCTATGGCCAGATCACTAAGTGCAGATATGCCGTGGGTTTATTCTGGCATAGACACTGACTCTCATTTTGGGGTGACAAAAAGGCACAGCATGGCCACACTATTCTACATTCACTCTTGCTTGTGCATTCAATTCTTTAAGAGGAATTTAAGTCATGCTTACTATGTCAGTTTAAGCTATTTTTCACTATTGACGTATAATAACAACACTTTCAAAATAATGTAAATTAAAGCTTTTATATTTCTCCTGGTGAGTGACCATGTTTCATATGAATTACATATTAATGTGGGTCACACAGAGACTTTACATCATCAGTATTTTACAGCACCAAAGAACTGAATGGTAAAGTTAAAAGAGTAAGAGAAAGAGCAAATGGAATAGAAGGAAAGAATGTGTGATCATTTAGAAGAGGTTGGGTATGGAAGACAAAAAGTTATTTCACACCTAAGCTCTCCACCACGTTTTAGTCTATAAATACTATTTAGATATCTTTGATTTAGTAAGCAACATCATATATATATATATATATATATATATATATATATATATATATATATATATATATATATATATATATATGTGTGTGTGTGTGTGTGTGTGTGTGTGTGTGTGTGTGTCATTTTGGTCTTGTTAAAATTAGACCAAACTGCATTGGCCAAAATGTTTTGGCATTTTCACAGGGCATTTAGTAATTTTCTATTTCTACAGTGACACTCTTGGTAGCCCCATTGACAAATTTCTTATAAATACACAGAAGAACGATTTAAATCCTAAGAAGCCACATGCCAACTTCATACAGTTTAATAATGCTACATTAGATACAGTGCCGTGTCCAATAACATGGGCATGTTGCCCAATTATGTTCTCTGATGAAGGTGAAATGATGTCCATGTAAGTGGCTTCTCACAACAGGGTGCAAGAGTTATAGGCTACTCAGATCACCTCCAGCATCTGTGACAATCCATTTCTTGTTTTCACACTGATTAAAATGAGACCATAGGAGGTCCATAGCATTTTTCCTCAGTGGTTTTGTAGGTGAGAGAGAGCAAGAGGACAAATGGAGAAAGAGAAAAATGTTATTTCTTTTCCCAAGCCTGTAATTGATCCTGCGTGTTTTGTGTACACAAGAGAGGAAACGTTCTCACCCTCCCTGATAGGTTTAGGACAACGATTCTCAATTCCAGTCCTCGCGATACCCAGCTCTGCATATTTTGCATGTCTGTCTTTGTAAACACACCTGATTCAGATTATCAGCTTGTCAGAAGTAAGCTCAGTGCATGAACTGTGTTCCGAATGACATGGTCCCTACACAGTGTTCATTGCTCCCTGCTCCCTGCTCCCTGAGCAGGGGAAATCTGTTGGAGTTTACCTCACTTCGGAACATTCATTCACGGATTTGCACTTTGGAATGTCTTCACACATGGACAAGAGTGACATCATATACCTCTGTAAATAAATACAATTTAAATTCACGTCTCGCACACTTCAATGCACTTTGAATGGAACATCTACGTTTCGAAATTGAATTATTTCGGAATATCCTGTGATGTCCACTTCACAGGGCACTTATATTATAATAGAAAAACTTCTGCAGCAATAAGAGAAACATATAAAATATGCAGAGCAGGGGTGCATGGGGACTGGATTTGACAACCACTAGTTCAGGGGAACAGGAGATCTTTCTTACATATTACTTGGGGTTATGAAAGTGAAAGAAAAAGGGAGAGGCAGCTTGAGAAAGTCAAAGCATACAGTGGAGAGGAGAGTGAGAAAGAGAGGGAGTGTGTGCGTGTCTGGATTGGAGACACAGCTTAGTCAGAGCGAAGAGAATCTCCTCAGTCCCATCTGCTCTCTACACAGCTCTCATTACACTCACAAGCCCATCCATCAGCCCACAGCCACCCAACTCTGCCACAGCCCACAGTAATGGAAAGAGGAAAGAGAAAGAGATGTAGGGAAAAGTGAAAAGGAAAGAGACAGGAAACAACTGAGAGAGCGAGAGAATGATGGAATGTGGGGAAAAGAAAGAAAAAATAAAACAATTTCACAAACATTTACAGGCTAAATTGGCCTGTGAAGAAGACAGAGCGATAAACTCTCTGATGATTATAACACAAAACTATCCTACAGCATATGATCTCAAAACAAACAGTTGAAATAAGGCCAAACATCAAACCGGTCAACAGAGGTGTCCGTATGCCATTCATATAGCCTAATGTTCTGCTCAATATTTGATCAATGTTTTGTGTTAAAACTCTTGACCTTTCAGTCATGTGGTGCATTCCATTAGAACAAATCACCTAGCTGTGGATAAATGTCACTGTCATAAAACCACTGGGGCAGGGTAACAGTTAGATTTATGAGACAAATCACTTCAGAAACAGCAGCAATGATGGGGAATCTCACTTGCAGTATCCAGACACATTTGGATAACAAAATATCAAGTGTAATGGGAAGAAAATCTGGAGAGCTTTTCTCAAAACTACCTTCACTTTTCATTTTTCCCATTACTTTTGCAAACTGCACTTTTGGTGATTATGAAGTCAGATTTTTATTTATAATGTCAAATCTGGGAATTTTTTTTTGAAAAAGTGAGTGCTTTTTTATTCATTCAAAAAAGTCATTGGGATCCAATGTTTTGACTTTTTTAATGGACAAAATAGTTATTTGACATATAAGTCATACAATATGTAATACAGATTTGGAGCATCATAAGATTTAGAACAGTATGAGAAAATAAATATGGAATATTTGATTTTGGGTGAACTAGCCTACCCCTTTAACTATGAACACTGTCAACTAGTGTCCACTCAGAAAGTATCCAAATGCATTTGCATTAGTTTTGAGCAAGTATTATCTACTTTTCTTATGAGACATTTTGCTTTAAAATGTGTTTTTGCTATCTTATTGCAAAATAAATGCCACCGATTTAATATTACATTATGTAATATAGTCACATTTATAATTTTTTTTTTCTGTGTGTGTGTGACAAGTGTTTTCTTTATCTTTGTTTTGAACAGTATATCTTTTATAGTGAACGGTTAAATGAAAAGCTTGTACTTTCTGTTTTTAAAATAAATACCACTTTGCATTCATACATTTTAAATTCTGATTTAAGTAATACTTTAAAGGGTTAGTTCGCCCAAAAATGAAAATTATGTCATTAATAACTCACCCTTATGCTGTTCCAAACATGTAAGGCCTCCTTTTATATTCAGAACACAGTTTAAGATATTTTAGATTTAGTCCGAGAGCTCTCAGTCCCTCCATTGAAGCTTTGTGTACGGTATACTGTCCATGTCCAGAAAGGTAAGAAAAACATCATCAAAGTAGTCCATGTGACATCAGAGGGTCCGTTGGAATTTTTTGAAGCATCGAAAATACATTTTGGTCCAAAAATAGCAAAAACGACGACTTTATTCAGCATTGTCTTCTCTTCCGTGTCTGTGTGAGAGAGAGTTCAAATCAAAGCAGCTGGATTTCCGGTTCGCGAACGAATCATTCAGTTCACCAAATCGAACTGAATCGTTTTAAACGGTTCGCATCTCTAATACGCATTAATCCACAGATGACTTCAGCTGTTAACTTTTTTAATGTGGCTGACACTCCCTCTGAGTTCAAACAAACCAATATCCAAGAGTAATTCATGTACTCAAACAGTACATTGACTGAACTGCTGTGATGAACACCGAGCCGAGCCAGATAACGAACAATAGACTGACTCGTTCACGAGTGAAGAACCGGTTGCATCAGAGTTCGGATCACCAGTAGTTCTTTCGGACAGTTCGATTCAATAAACCGGTTGAAGAAAACGGTTCACCAGTTCTTTTGCGCTCGACGTAATGGCGTCATTGGCGATGATTGCCCTTGATTCAAGCCTTCGGTTTACCCGCACCCATAACACTAGCACAGAATCAGTTCAGAATCAGTCACCAAAAGAATCAGTTCAGTTCAGACGCTCTGTGTGTCGGTCTGCTTCACGCTGAATCACACATGCGCAGTATCATCAGCTCCTCGGTTCACGAATCGGACGCGTCTGACAGAAACGGTTCTTCACTCGTGAACGAGTCAGTCTATTGTTCGTTATCTGGCTCGGCTCGGTGTTCATCACAGCAGTTCAGTCAGTGTACTGTTTGAGTGCATGAATTACTCCGGGATATTGGTTTGTTTGAACTCAGAGGGAGTGTCAGCCACATTAAAAAAGTTAACAGCTTAAGTCATTTGTGGATTAATGCGTATTAGAGATCTGAACCGTTTAAAACGATTCAGTTCGATTTGGTGAACTGAATGATTCGTTCGCGAACCGGAAATCCTGCTTTGATTTGAACTCTCTCTCACACAGAAAAATTTATTTTCGATACTTCAAAAAACTCCAACGGACCCTCTGATGTCACATGGACTACTTTGATGATGTTTTTCTTACCTTTCTGGACATGGACAGTATACCATACACACAGCTTCAATGGAGGGACTGAGAGCTCTCGGACTAAATCTAAAATATCTTAAACTGTGTTCCGAAGATAAAAGGAGGCCTTACATGTCTGGAACAGCATAAGGGTGAGTTATTAATGACATAATTTTCATTTTTGGGCGAACTAAGTAGTTTTGAATACTGATTACTGATTATTGATTTATTGATTACTGATTACTGATTTTTTAAATGCATGGCTATTGTTTTTACATTTCATCACGCAATCCAATGCCACACAGAATTTTTTTTTTTTTAAATACATGGCTCTTGTTTTGACATTTCATCATGCAATGCAATCCCACACATACAGTTTAGCTTAAGTGTCCAAATACTTTTTGAGTTTACTGTATATGTATAGACATTCATGAAGTGCAATTGTCTGTGAAAATGTTCTATAACAAAATCTTTGTTTTCAACCATTTAATGTGACACAATAATTGCTTTCAGAGTTTCAGTAATTACATTTTTAAGTGCTCTTAAGAGTGCAATGAACTTATCACTGCAGGGTGTCATTTTGGCACCACCAGAACTTTTTAATTACAGCAGGTGAACTGTCAAAAGTGTAATATGCTGTACGAGTGAATAGGTGCAATAAACAATCGCCATACAGTGAGCATACACAAAAAGTGTGGCTGCATGTGGACTCCTTACCTGCTCTGGGCCCTGAAAACAGATCCGACACAAAGGAGTCCTGACTCCACTGTCCGTGCAGCTGTCCAGAGATAACCTCTCGTCCAGCTTCTCCTTAGAACAATCCTCGGATGAGCTGCAGCAGTCCGGCGTCCTCGGTGAATCCAACCCGCTATGAGTCCAGTCTTCGCTCCCTCGTGTGTCCACAGCCTCACCTGCTACCGGCTGGTAATGTCCGTTGGCTAAAAAGTGGCTCTCCGTGGCGCTGCTCGTCGCATTGCCCTCCGTTGTTAGTTCGTTCATGGGTGTGAAGGCAGGTGGCGATGCCGACGGTGCCGGTGGCCTGAGTAGGAAAACCTTCAGGTCACTGAACAAGACGCAACAGCGGCCTTTCTGCTTGCCCTGGCGGCGCAGCATCGGTCTGCGACTCAACAATCCCCAACACCATACAATGACACCGATAGCCAACAACATGTGCCCGTCTTATGAATAATGGAAATGCGGTCTATGCTTTTAAACGGCCTATAATGCAAAGGCTATCTGTTACTGGGCTCCAGGAGGTCACATAAAAGAACTTACTGTTTGGTTTCCAACGAGAAAAGACACCTGTGCCGCCGTTCAGTCTCGTGAGCAACAGCGCTTACCTGCTCACCTCACTCAAACTGACCGTTTGAACACAGAGAAGGTGTTTATTTTCAACCGTTATTATTCTAATAAGAGCTACATCATCGCGCTAGTGTTTCCGTTGAGAAGCTGACGATTGTACGCACATGTAATAGTAACTGTCAAAAGTGGGAACCCTTTAATATCCCTGCTCATAACCCAATGGCGATTCAGTCAACTCGAGTACCTCAAGAAAACTAGTTCATTCAGATGTTGCCACGTGAAGCATATTTTAGGTTACCTGACAAAACATTATCTATAAGGCGTTAACAACTACTGGCCATAAAGGCTACAATAAACTACTCAAATCGAACATTTGCGGACAAATAACACGATTTGAATGAAAAATATCGGGGATTCCCGCGAACAGCTTCTGACAAAGGAGCTCCTAGCCTGAGGTACTATTGCCAGTGGCATCTATTCATCAAAAGCAGGAAAACAGAAATGCAGGCTATTCGTCATTCGTCAGAATAGCCAAACAAGCGGCAGCCAGGGTTTGTCTAATAATTAAACAATTTGTAGTCTACCACACGCACAATTTCTGTTCTCCAGTTCACGCCTTCCTCGCTTATTAGACATCATCCGAAAGCGACTACCGTGTAATGATGTTAATGTGAACACAAAGTGTGTTGCGTGAAATCAAATCCAGCCACAATCATGTCAATTATCCAGCAATTATCTTTGGCGTTCATCTCATGTTTCAGGTTCGATCGCTTACAAATGCATCCCGCACAAGTCCCCTTCTGAAGATATAAGGTGCCAACGTCTTGTTAGTGCAGGCAGCCTATCTCCTTAAACACCCAGCCCTCGTTGCAGAAATCCCAAGGCAGTTTAGCTCACTGTCCCGTGTAATGTCAGACATGCCTTTCGAAAATCAGTCCAGATAAGGAACAGATTCGCTTTCGACGATGAGGAAATATTTTTGCTATCCACAGTCCGTCGTTTTGTCACATCCAGCGCCTTTCCTTTGAATCAAATTGCTGGGAAAATACTGAAGTGGCTCTTGCGTGGTAATCCAACGCGTCCATGCGACGCGTTGTGCAGATCTATCTGACAGGAGATGTTATGTTATGATGATGATCATCAGTAAAGCCGGAGGATGCTGCTCTCGCTGCGGCTTCAGCACCATGTTGGCTGGGACAGCTCCCAGGCGCGGGCCCGTCTCTCTCCGAGAGTGTGATGCAAGCAAATCACGTCCTTACAATTTGCACTACGTAATAAATAAAGAGCTCACTTTCGACAGCCCGGGAGTACAGTGGGATTCAAATCCAGCTTTTGAAACGTGAAGTTTTCCAATTCGAACCTGAGGAGATCGTTCTTGTAGTCTGCATTTCTCATGCATCCGAACCACAAACGGATTTTGTTTCAGCTCTCATCATGTGAGACCTGCTCCCAAGCATGTGTTTCTAGGTCAGTGTTACCAGCGTTCCTCTCGTCGCCCCTCTGAGACGATAAACCCGATGAACTCCACCGCAGAAGATATCAAGTAAACGTTGGGCAGACATTAACTTTAAGTTATTTTTCAGCATAAATTTCCGCTGTAGGAATCAGTCTTTGGAATGATTGAGTCTGAGTGCAGCTCTGACTTTTCACTGGGAAAAATACATTGTTAAACTTAAAGTGAAATAGTGGTCAGTTGTTATCTTAAAGAGCCGATTTAACCCATAAAATGTTACCCTGGTCCACAAAACCAGTCATGAGGGTATTTTATTTTTTAATCATTATTTGAGATTTATACACCACATGAAAGTGGAAAAAATAAGCCTTCCACCGATGTATGGTTTGTTAGAATAGGAAAATATTTAAAAATCTGGAATCTGAGGGTGCAAAAAATATATTCAAAATATTGAGAAATTCGACCTTTAAAGTTGTCTAAATGAATGCATATTACTAATTGAAAATTAAACTTGGATATATTTATGGTAAATAATTTACAAAATATCTTCATGGAACATGATCTGTACTTAATATCCTAATATTTTGGTTTAAAAGAACAATCTATTTTGATCCATCCAGTGTATAGTTGGCTATTGCTACAAGTATTTCTGGGCTATTTATATGAAGTTACATACAGCCAAGTATGGTGACCCATACTCAGAATTCATGCTCTGCATTTAACCCATCCAAAGTGCACACACACACAGTGAACACACATAGCAGTGGGAAGCCATTTATGCTGTGGTTCCCAGGGAGCAGTTGGGGGTTCGGTGCCTTGCTCAAGGGCACCTCAGTCATGGTATTGCCAGCCCAAGACTCGAACCCACAACCTTAGGGGTCAACTCTAAATCAAACTCTCTAACCACTAAGCCACAACTTATGACTGGTTTTACAGTCCAGGGTCACAAATGTACTTTTGTTGGCATAAGTTATCAAATATATGCTAGTTCTGTCATGCTAAATAATATTTTTGTCTTGAATAAAACCAGTCAGGCTTGAATAAAACATTTAAATCATGAGACCTTTTTTAATGATATAATATTGGTTTACCAATCTATGAGCTATTAAATTCTGTTTGTTATTGTAAATTGCAGTGATAATGATGCAGGTGGTGTAACAGATGGCTACATGATGACTTAAAGTTCATTAAAAAAAAAAAAAAATCCAGTAACTGTGATAATAACATAAAGACAGAACAGTTTTGCCCACACACACAGAAACAAACACCATCAAGATTTCCAATGAGATGTAGGCTACTAATTAAAAATATATACACATATACATACATACAGTATAACAATATTTTAATGTAAAAGTAGGCCTATACGTAAATACACATTCCTCTGTAATTATATATATATATATTACATTTCATACAGAAAACAGTCCATAATTTAGATATGAATATTGGTAACATGAAATACACTCAAAATGCAAAATATTAAATAAGAAACAATTTTTAATTTAATTAATGAAATATAGTCAATTAATTCAATTAACTGCCTTTAAAAGAACAATATAATTTTTTACCACTTTTTCCATAAAAATTACTAACTGCTTTTTCACAGTGCACTGAACGTTTTGCCAGATATGTCATTTATCAAGCAATATCTAGTTTTATTGAGGTCAATAATATGATTTTACATCATTAACACAACCTGCAAACATTAGGTTACACCAACTAAAGGTTTAAGGAATATTAATGGTTTAAATCATGTAGTTCCTTAAGGAAACAGCTATCATTTTTTAATTGACCAAAAATCTGTTATAAATATTATACTGACCAAATGATAAAATAAACAATCCCGGCCAAGTAAATTCTGCTTATCAAGAAAAGAAGAGTATAGCTTTTTCCTGCAGGGTAAAGAAATGCCCAAGCAGTGCAAAGTATAAATTCCTCGACAAGTTGAGACAATTGAGGGAAATACACAGAATAGATAGAGACATTTGTCTTGCAGAAACACTAACCGTCCCTGGCAGCCTGGCCTGTATCTTTCACTGGCTGTGAGCCATTTCACCCGTGATGTGAAGGAGAAATTCAACTTGGAAATCTCAGCATTTCTGCTGTACATGCCAAGAAGTTTCCTTACGACTAGGCTCAAAAAGACAAAACAAAAATGTGTTATTTAAACATTTATTGGGAATTGTCCCCTGGGTTTCAGGAGTTTCATTGGTTATTTATCTTAACAAAAGGCGCAGGCATTTCACAGTTTTTTTACAATTGCTTACACACTCAAATTAAAAATAACACAGCTAGTGAAACCTTACACTCAAAGAGCAAAACCTCAGCCCAGATCTGCACAACTATAAGCACATTTTCAACCTCACATTTTTTGAAAAACACTAAACACACTTCTCTACATTAGACATGGAAATTTAACATAATGTCACTTCTTTGCCATTTCAAGACACTGCTTTCCAAAATACTACACATTAATCTACTGATCAAACATGGCCATCAGATGTGCAGACACTTAGGTTCTTAACTGTAAACTCAACAATCAAGGTGTAAGCACTATAAAAAGTTAACAAGTGAATGGGGCAGTGGTGCAGGAAGTGGAATAGGGAGGAACATTTTTGGCCAGAGATCTCTTTGGAATGTTCCGGGTCAACGTGGTGGTAACATCACTATATATGCTGCAATCACGCAGAATGGGGTCCTCCACTGGCATGCCAAAATAGGTCCTTACAACTCGTATGACCACATACATTTTTAGACAGACTAAGCAGTGGACAGACTAGGTGTCTGGTCTCATTATTCCAGTACCTCCCACAACACTATCCCTTTCTTTACTTTTCCCCTTCTGCATGGCAGTAAAAAAGGTTTATGATCTCTGACCCTGTGTTATACCCCTCATTCAAGCAATAGAGGAGGCCTGTGACCTAACATATGCAGAGTCTGTGTAAGGATGGATTTGCCATTTGAGAAGATTCTTCTCTCACTGATTTTCAAGGGAGGACATTGACTGTGAAATGGATGAAGTGGCCATACCCAGCACTATGAAGAGATGATGCTAAGCTGTTGTTTACTCATCTCCACAAAAGTTTATGTTCTACTGTATATTGTCTTTGTACTTTAACAATATCTAAAAATACAAATATAAATGTTAAATCAAAATCAAAAATATAAATGTTAAAAGTGTTTAAGATTGTGCCCAGCAGTGTCTAAGTTGTTCAAACAGAATCCAACTGTATGAACCACGTGTGAACCATATGGTACCAAAATTGGGTTTTGTTAAATTATTGTAAAGTTTTGAATGAAGTGCTTCGTTTTGCAAAAGATCTGAAATGTTCTTATACTTGTGTGTGTGGATGTGTTAATTGTGTGTAGAGTTTTGACAAAGTGAGCCTTGTTTTTAAAATTGTGTCTAAACAATCATAAAAAACTGGAAATAAATTTGATTTAAAATAAAAAATGTAAATATCCAATGAGATTCCTGAGCTAACTGGCTTCGGGATATGACTGCCATTTATTAACACAACATTGCAAAAATGCTTGAACAGCATTCAACAAAGTAGCTAAAATATGAACGTGTCATATTTACAGTATCTAATATCATTTTGTTGAGACAATATTGTTTCACATTTGGTTTTGTTTTAGTAGTAGTTTCAATTAAAAATTTTGCAAAAATCGACTCAATCTCAGGTCTTTCAAGATTAAGATGAGTTTATTTCTTCATGGGAACAGATTTGGAGAACATTTTTATTATTATTATTATTTTATGTGTGTGTGTGTTTGTGTGATCGCTTGCTACCCAATGGATTCTCTATAGTGAATTTTGCCTTTAGTGAGAGTCCAAACAGCTCACAACATTCCATAATCAATTACTGTGGTTTCCACAATGACTTCTGAAGTAAAAAAAAAAAAAAAAAAAACTACAACAACAACATAAAATTGTACAGTGAAAGCTGCATGTTTGTCATTGTCACTGAACTGTCATTGTTGTTGTGTCTGACCAAAATATCAGTCCTCTATCCTGCTTTTCATGCTGTTCTCATCTGATTTAGGAGAGAAATATGCACAGATCAAACACTGTTTACAATTGAAAAAAATATGTTGGTGGATTTTGATGTGGGGGGTCAATGTAGTATTCACTTTTTCATTGGAAGACTACTTTTTTGGCCAGAAGCAATAGTTTAATGTTATTGATGGATTTATCTCTCACAAACATGCAACTTCCCACTTAAGACATTAATTGATAGACTGGAGTCATGTAGATTACATGTGGATTATTACAATGTTTTCATGCACTATTTGGACTCTCATTCTGATGGCACCCATTCGCTGCAGAGCATCCATTAGTAAGTAAGTGAAGCAAAATTAAAAGAAAATCTGTTCCCATTAAGAAACAATTTTATCTAAATCTTGGATTACCTAAGAGTGAGTAAATGTTCAGTACATTTTGTCATTAATTATGAAAACAGAAACTGTGCAAGATTTTAAAATATGGTCAATATCTTTTTACAACATTTAATTAATTTGTCTCACTGTCCAGATCACACTCACATGCACATACATAGCAACTACATCTAGAGCTCTAGCAGATTTCACTGAAAGCCATGAATTGTAACAAATGGCTTCGTGGATGTTCTATAGGAGGAGCTGCAGTGGCTCACAGCCTCTTCCACACTTCTGTGAAGATAAGCCATGGAGACAGAAGAAGGTAAACCAGGGATAAAGAGTCACGCAAAGCCCAAACCAAGGCTAAGAGATCTAGTCATGTGTGAACCAATGGCTCAGTTTGACTGGCTTTTGTAAGCAGAGTGAGAAGTTCACAAATGATTGACAAAGAGTGAGAGCAATTTATGACTCAATGGAGAAGAGTGTGATAAACAAAAATAAAGATCATTTTTGAATGCAAGCAGTCATTTAGCAGATACTGTATGTGCATCTTCTCATGGACGTTTTGTGTGCAGCTCTCTGATTACCAGCCTAGATATTTGTTCAGTACACCACCTTTCACATGACAAATCTAAATAACTATATATATTACAGTTTCATATTTGTTAATTTCTCTATGGCCTTTGTGCTAGTAATGGATTGGGGAAGATCGATGAAGATGCTCCCATTAAGAACATGTGCATTAACTAACTTGTAGCATATTTTGGTATTAGCTAATCATGTACTGATATGATAAAGTACTACGTGAAATACCAACATCCACCATTTATGTGTTATAGAAAAAAAAAACATTATGAATTAAGATGTCATCTGATTTTTGTAGATTATATAAAATACATCTCACATCATTAAAAATATGCAAGCACTTATATGGACTGAATTGTTGAATTGTTGTTGTTATTATTATTAACAATGACACTATACTAAAGAGCTGTTTTATAGATGAAATTGAAGTTGTAATTATAACTGAATTTATTGTTTCCTAACTTCCTAAAATCAATACTGTTTGTCCTGTTTGTTGTTGTTGTTGTTATTTATGCATGTCATGAACTACAAAAAAGAGTAAAATCAACAATACCAGCAATGACAATATGACTTCTATTCCAGGTCTTTACAATAAAAATGTGTTGTAATCTCAGTCTAAATGAATTATGGTGTCCACAGATTTCTTCATTAACAACCAGATATACATTTTCAGATTTTCAAATAAGAAAATTAAATACACAAAACAAATTGTAAAAAAAAAAAAAACTTGAACCCCAAGACTGTTCTGATGGAATAAAAAAAAAAAAAAAGCATAACCATTAAATAAATGTGTTGAGATGTACTTTAGTGAGATCTAGTTACTAGTTCTGTCTACATAGTAAACACATTTTGGTAAAGGGAAGGCAATAATGATATTTAGTATCTTAAAAGAATGCTGTGTTGCCTTGTGTTAAAGCTTTTTTTCTGTAAGCAATTGCAAACACTCGTAGACATTTTCTATCTTCGCTGATCAGTAAAGAGACCAGTGTGAAACAATGAAGACATATACTGTAGGCTTTAGTCATTGCAGCTCGGGAGAGAATCCCAGCACATATGTAAAGAGGCACCCAGCTGTGAGCATTGATGTGCAGACAGGTTTCTTTGACAAGCTAAGCTGTGAAGAAGAGAGACGCATTCAGCTGGAAAAGGTATTTTGAAGGAGGATTATCTCAGATCTAACCGAGGAGCTGCTCTACTCTCATACATGTCTACTGAATATTTGAGCACAAACATACTGGATGTACACACTGGCATATGTACACACAAACACACATTCTTAGAAAGATACAAAAGAGATCAGGTCTCTGGATTTAATGGTCTGTTCGGCTCAGGAACTGTTGGCTGAGGTTATAGGAAAAAGCTTAAGTTCAGTCATGTGACTGACAGATTCTTAGAGTTCTGTAGAAATCGTGCTCTCTTTCAGCTTAAAGAAGCACACTTCTCTAAGAAGTGACAAATGGATCCAGGTGTCATTTGCTCTTTCTAGAATCAGAAATCAGAGCAGAGTGATACTCAGTATCGTGGTTTAAAACTGGTTTCCTTTTAAGACTGTTTTGCTTAAGTTACAAGATACATGATAAGAAATTGATCATGTTTACTATACAAATCAAGTCTATATTTGGTTAATCCTTTAGTCTAAAATGTAGAGTTGATTTGTTTTAAAGGGTTAAAATAATCAGATGGTAGCAGAGACTGAAGAGTGATGATAGGAATATCTGGAGTGGATTATTTAACTATATATGATTAAATAATGAGATTTAGAAACCAATTTTACTCACATATACATTCATGAAGTGTTTTATTTTTCTTACTGTGGTGAAAATAAACTCACTGGGTAACGAAAAATGGGTGTTACATATTAGATGTTGCCAGGCAGTGTCTGTATTTATGCACCTCCTTACAATATAGGCCAAAAAAAAAAACATATATACTTCATTAGGTGAGAAGTATGTATGAATGAAGTATATGCTTACAAAGGACACTTTTCTATCCAATAAGGCCTTGGGAGAGGAATCACCAGTTATATTGTAAGTCACATGAAAATGCTAGCATGGTGGATGTCTGGGTTGGATTCATACTACAGAACAGGGATTCCCTTCCTGCAGCATTTAGCTTAAACCCTGCTCAAACACACCTGCCTGTAATTAAATTAAATTCAATTACAGGTTTGACAGTATGTGATTTTGCATTAGTAATAATACTGTTATACTGTTGTACTGTAGTGTGCTATTCTCTTCGAGATGCTCACTTGTGCCATTTGTCATGCTGCATTTAATTCTGCACAGTGAAACTTAAATTCTTATTTAATTCTTATTCGGGCCCTTGACAGACAAGAGTGCAATGAATTACAGAATGTAGGTCATGATTTTCTATTTTTTAAATCAGTTTTGATGCTATGTATGTCAGTGTAAAATAAATTCAGTCTTCTCCTTACAACTAAAATGCATTTAGTTGAACTTAAACAATTAACATGAGCCTAAATGATTATGTTAGCTATTTAAGTATTTGGCTTTATTGAGTAATGATCATGTTTACTGGATGCTTAAGGACTAATTGATATTAGTAAGTTTTGTGCATTTAAACACAACAATACAGTCAACAATACAGTAATTATGATGTGATGACTGCATTTAGCAAAATTTTCAAGGAGTGTTTAGGAAAAAAATACTTATTGTCGGGCACTGATATGGACATATACTGACATACTGTAACTTGGTGATTAAAAATGTATTGTTTGCTATTTGCACCACACATTTCCTGTGAAACACATTCTATTATGCATTGCATCATATAAGAAGTATATTGCAAAAACATCAATATCTTATGAACTTGTGAACCAGATTTTTGAGCAAGCAGGTCTTTTGAAGGAGCAATGGGTTTGCCTGCTTCAGTCTTTGGTTGAAATTATAATGCGTGTGCTCTTTCTTTCTGTCTGCCTTTCCCTCTGTTGCTTTCTTTCTGACTCACACTTACTTATAAACACACACACACACACACACACACACACCTTATTCCTTCTGTTCCTCTAGGGACATTGGAGGACCAATTAGTGCTGCAAGTATCGCGGTCCTGTGTGAAAAACTGGCCCTGCTCAATTAACAATCTACTAGAGAATTCTTCATAAATTAAACAGCTCTCTTCGTTCAGCCAGATCAAATGATATCTGATTCCCTTGGGGGAATGTTTCTCTGTTTTACATAACATTTAGTGAGTTATTCTGTCTTGATGAGTTTTGATTGGAAATGTATGTTTCCTTCCCCTCTCCTATGGTGTTTTGTCTTGAAGTGAATTGAGATAATGATGTTGACATTTGCCATAAGACATTTTTAGTTGCACGCCCCCTGCAGTAAATCTATATTATGAATTTTTGCTTTATGCCTTAAAGGAATAATTTACACAGATATTAAAATCTGATTAAGATTTACTCACCTCAGGCCATTCAATGTGTAGATGAGATTATTTTAATGGTTGTTGAAAAATTTAGCATTACATCACTTGCTCACCAATGGATCCTCTCCAGTGAATGGGTGCCGTCAGAATGAGAGTCCAAGCAGCTGAAAAAAAAACATCACAGAAATCCACAAAAATAATCCACATGACTCCAGTCTGTTAAAGTTTTTCTCGATTGCTAACATACTATAACTGATTCATTTGGCCCAATTTTCTAAACCATTCATTCAGTTTTCGAAAAAAAGACACATTTCTCAAAACATTTAACACATTACACTTGTTTTCACATAAGTTTCAGTTTGCTCAGTGTTTTCAGCAAAAATCTACACAAACGTGCCCTAATTTTGAACAGGTTTAACCAGGTTCTCATTAAGAAAACACAAACACACAATACAATTAACTCAAGAGTCACAATAGCACACATTTGTCCATGTGTAAACATTAAGTAGCAAAACTGATGGCACAGCAGTCAGAACCTCAGGATGATATAAAAAGGAGCACAGGTGATTATGTGATGTGGAAAAGGAATCCTACTAGTGGAGACAAAGAGGAAGAAAACTGAATGGGACAGGGTAAAATCTGATGAAATACACAGCCCTTTGTTTGATCATGTTCTCATGCATGAGGACAGCTGGCCTTCATGCCATCTACAGGCTTTCAATACAAATAAAATAGAACGACAGAACAGTAGCAGTAATTCAGATGAGAGAACTTTTATATTTTATATACTATATATGTGCAGTAAATACTGAAACACAAGTTGTACACCTCAATCTCATACTGAACTGGGCCCGGTTCCCCCCCAAAAAATTCTTACCAAAGTTGTTTATGTTCCTAAGCGTGTTCCCCGAAGTGTCCCTTAGGAAGCTTCTTAACATGCTGCCTCTTACGTTGGACGTTACAAAGGCACTGTCTAAAGTGAAGGCACTAAATTAGTTGGCATCGATTGCTTAGGAATTGATTTTGCTTAGGAAGGTGCATTACAGCGTTAAGAAAGACAATATGTTCTATCCAAATGAAACATTCCTCAAATGATTCCAGTAACATTTATTTTAACATAGTTTACAGTTTTTTTACAATCACTATGACAGTTTTTTTCAATACTTCTAACAAGTTTCCTAAACTCTTAACGTTCCAACACACCTACAATAGACAATTGACAAAACGGTTAATTTCATGCTCAAAGTCACACATTGCAAACTAAACTCCAACACTAATTTTCAAATTACAATAATACATTACACGATATACTACATCTATCAAAACACCGCAAACATGTCTTAAAATAAAGTTTTCTAAAATTTTCTACTAACACATGTTCTCTTTCATCAGGAACATTTAGTCAGTCACAGCACAATATCATAAAAAACACTAACATCAAATGGAATTACAGAAACTGCATTATTTTAGGTGTCAGGTCTGACCTTATACAATAGAAAGTATACTGCATTAATCATTTCTTTTTGGGTTTAGTAAATGCATGTATTTTGTTTATTTTGCTGCAGAAATTAAGTACAAAAATTGAATGACCATCTCAGAGTAGATTTATAGAATGAACAGTTTATTTGGTGAAAAAAGAGACAGAATTGCTGCAGTAAATGCTTTATTTGCAACAGGACATTAGAAAAGGAACGAAAACCAAAATACAAGAAAAAAAAAGCAATATAGCTGTCATTTATTTATAATTTATATCATTATGTGAAAATACTAAATATACATAAAAAGTAAAACAGGAAAAGGCACAGAAGTATTTAATAAACAAATAAATTAATAAAATGTGATCTTGTCTGCCCAGTCTTCTACTTTTAGCCACATCACACCTGAAATCTTCTCGGGCAAGGCATCTTGGGAAGTATCTTTTGGTATGCCTTATATCCCCTTCTGGTATTGTTCAGATGTAATGTCTTGGCACGCAGCATTTACTAAAATCCCACATTTAAGCTGGAGTGCACTTTTCCACACAAGATCAACCCAAAGAGATCCTCTTTTACTTTATATCATATGATCATACAATTGAAAGAACATCAACACCTGAGTACTTCCTAGTTGGTAATCAGCTTATATATTTGCAAAACTTCAATCAGCTGTTTATCATTAGCTAAGAAATAAAATACAGGGTACATATTTTTGCTTCAATTCACAATATGAACAGCTGTTCATTTTGACTTTACAGTTTTTTACAATCGCTATGACAGTTTTTTCAATACATTTAACAAGTTTCCTAAACTCTTAATGCACCAACACACAATTGGCAAAACGGTTAATTTCATGCTCAAAATCACACATTGAATTATTCAAAACACTAAAACTTGTACTTTTCCAACAGGAAGATTTAGTCAATCATAACACAATGACAAAAAAACACTATCATCAGCTGAAATTACAGAAACTGCATTATTTTATGTGTCAGGTCTGCCCTCATATAATAGACAGTATATTCTATTGATCATAGATTGTGTTTTGCACTGTAGTTCCTCTTCAGGAACTCGAGCTGCGTCAATGTGCTTTGGGGAACGCGCCCAGCGTGCGTGACTCTGAATATCGTGTGAAATCAGACCAATGGAAGAGCGTGACGTCACCGGCGGAGTGACGTAAGCGACCAGGTAGCTATAAAAGCACGTGCCACGCAGCTGGCGTCAGCTTCGCGTCTTTCAGCAAGCGCTCTGTCTGTGAATGTCAAACTGTTTGTCTGTGAGTCTTATTTACTGTTGTCTGTCCAGTTTAAGAGCTCCTAGACATACCAAAGAGCAAGGCGAAAGTCAAACACACTGATGGCGATTCCAAATCGCGCTATAGGTTGTGTGTTCCTCCCTGCCCAAGATATATAACGGGTGGGGATACACACAGCCTTTGCGTGGTTTGCCTGGGTTCGAAGTACGCTGAGTCGGCTCTCGAGGGGCCGACTGCCCGCACTGTGAGCGTATGTCGGTGCGGCTGCTTCGTTCCCGGAGGGGGCCTTCGCCAGCGTTCCCCGTGGTGATGGTCCTGCTTCTGCTGAGGCAGAACGGTGGCTGCACTCGTGGGGTTCGCAAGTGGATCTGGTGGAGGGAATGGAGACGGGCCAGTCCCTATCTCCTTCCACTTCTGCCAGATCCGGCACCCAATCCCTAGAGTCGGAAGCACGCTCAGCAGTTCCTTCCACTCAGGGAGAGGGGTCGATGCTCCGCCTCTCTTCCTCCGAGGAGGTTGCCGTGGAGTCAATAGACAGGGATTCGCCACCCCACTCGCCACAGTATGAGGAGCTCTTGGAGGTGGTTACTCGCGCGGTGGCCAAATTAAACATCGATTGGCCCGCCGAGAAAACAGCTGAACCGCAGAGAAGCAAGCTCGATGAACGCTTCCTGCGCGCGAGTCAGCCACCTCCCAGCCGGGGCCTGCCATTCTTTCCCGACCTGCATGAAGAGATCGCCAGGTCGTGGAAACGTCCATTCTTGGAAAAATTCTGAATAAGCACGGTTATAGAGCGATGCCCCGGGTGGAACAGACGCTTGCGAGCTATCTGTCCCCTGGCGCGGCAACATCTCTAAAGGCCCCGGCATTTCCCTCAAAGCCACTCACAGCAACATCGGCTTTGGTGGGCAAAAGGTATGCGGCTGCAGGTCAGGCTGGTGCGTGTCTGCACACCATGGTGGTGTTACAGGCGTACCAAGCCGACCTGCTGAAGGAGCTAGACGAGGGAGAGGAGATCAAGTCCCACGATATATCAGAGCTAAGAAGGACCGCTGATCTCTCCCTCCGCGCCACCAAGGAGACCGCTCGAGCGATTGGGCGGTCCATGGCAGCTATGGTGGCCGCGGAGAGGCACTTATGGTTGACCCTGTCTGATATGAAAGATCGGGACAGGGTCTGCCTCATGGACGCCCCGATCCAGCCGACTGGACGCAGTCAATTCTGTCAAATGTATCTCGATGGGTGCTGCACACAGTAGAAAAAGGCTACCGCATTCAGTTCGGCTCCGTGCCGCCAGTATTCAACGGGGTCGTTCAGACAATAGTCGGCCTCAGGCAGGGTCTGGTTAGGGAACAGGAAGTGAAAACCCTATTAGAGAAGGAGGCCATCGAGGTGGTCCCTCCTCAGGGCAGGGAGTCCGGATTTTACAGCCGGTATTTCATAGTTCCAAAGAAGGATGGGGGGGATGCGCCGATTATATACTTGAGGGTCTTAAATCGTTCAGTTATGAGACTAAAATTCAGCATATTTCCACATATCCATCCTTCCACAACACAGGAAGTTTCTGAGGTTCGCTTTCGGGGGCGAAGCTTACCAATATCGAGTACTTCCCTTCGGCCTTGCACTCTCACCCCGCATGTTCACAAAATGTGTAGACGCGGCTCTGGTCCCCCTGTGCATGCAGGGCATCCGCATTCTCAACTATATCAACGATTGGTTGATCTTAGCTCAGTCAGAGCAGGTTGCGGTTCGGCATCGAGATGTCGTCCTCGCACATATGAGGGAGCTGGGTTTGAGACTGAACGCCAAGAAGAGTGTGTTTCTCCGGTTCAGAGAACCACCTATCTAGGCGTAGTATGGGATTCGACCGTGATGCAGGCACGATTGTCCCCTGCTCGTATCGAGTCGATCTGCATCTCAGTCGAGAGAGTCAAAGAAGGCCAGTCACTCACTGTCAAACAATTTCAGAGATTGTTAGGTCTGATGGCAGCTGCGTCCAACGTGATACCTCTTGGCCTGCTGTACATGAGACCCCTACAGTGGTGGCTCAAGACCAAGGGATTTTCCCCGAGGGGCAATCTACTTCGCACTATCAAGGTCACGCGGCGCTGCCTCCGTGCCTTAGACATGTGGAAGAAACCTTGGTTCTTGAAACAGGGCCCGGTGCTGGGAGCTCCTTGTCGCCGTGTAACGCTAGCGACGGATGCATCCCTCACCGGCTGGGGTGCAGTCATGAGTGGCCACCCTGCCCGTGGTCTGTGGAGCGATCGGCATCTAACATGGCATATCAATTGTCTAGAAATGCTAGCAGTTTATCGTGCACTGAAGCACTTCCTCCCAGACCTAAGGGGTCACCATGTGTTGGTGCGCACCGACAACACATCGGTGGTCTCATATATCAACCACCAGGGAGGTCTGCATTTGCGCCCTTTGTACAAGCTGGCGCACCAGATCCTGGTGTGGTCCCAGAGCAAACTCCTCTCATTAAGAGCAGTATATATTCCTGGGAAACAAAATATGGGAGCAGACATACTGTTGAGGCAGGGGCCGAGGCCCGGGGAATGGAGACTTCACCCAGAAGTAGTGAAGCAGATATGGAGAGTATTTGGCAGGGCTCAAGTAGACCTATTTGCATCTCAAGAGATGTCACAATGCCCCCTTTGGTTCTCTCTAGTTCATCCAGCTCTTTTGGGACTGGACGCTATGGTACAGACCTGGCCGAGGCTTCGTCTGTACGCATTTCCCCCTATTGCTCTGCTCCCGGGAGTTCTGGCGAGAGTGCGCCGGGATGGGGTCCGTCTGTTGTTAGTAGCACCGTTCTGGCCGGGCCGAGTATGGTTCTCAGATCTAGTCTCACTCCTCGACGGCTCTCCATGGGAGATACCGATCAGGACAGACCTACTCTCGCAGGCGCAGGGTACGATAATTCACCCTCGCCCGGAGTTGTGGAAGCTGTGGGTTTGGCCCCTGAGAGGGCACAACTGTTAGCAGCTGGTCTCTCAACCGAGGTTTTTGAGACCCTTCTCCAATCCAGAGCTCCCTCAACGAGGAAACTGTACGCCCTGAGGTGGAAACTCTTCACCTCATGGTGCAGAGACTGCCAGTTAGACCCAGCAAACTGCCCGGTTGGGTTCTGGAGTTTCTACAGGCTAGGCTCCGTGCAGGGTTGACCCACTCCACGTTGAAGGTCTACGTGGTGGCTATTGCGGCCTACCACGCCCTTCACGATGGCCAGTCTTTGGGAAGACACCCCCTAGTTACACGTTTCCTCCGCGGTGCGCTGAGGCTGAAGCCTCCAGTACGGTCCCGTATTCCCCTGTGGGACTTGTTTGTGGTGTTAGAGGCAATGTGCAAACCCCCATTTGAACCTATTCAAGATATCAGACAGACATCTCACACTTAAAACCTCCTTTCTGTTGGCTATCACCTCTCTGCGGAGAGTAGGAGATCTTCAGGCCCTCTCTGTGGCCCCTTCTTATCTTGAGTTTGCACCAGGCATGACTAAAGCGTTCATATACCCTCGAGCGGGATATGTTCCTAAGGTTCCCTCTGTTACACCACAACCTGTAGTGCTGCAGGCCTTCTGTCCTCCTCCCTTTCGGGAGCCCGACCAGGCGAAGCTAAATTGTATGTGTCCAGTTCGAGCGCTGGACGCATACGTCCACGGAGCTGCCCTGTGGAGGAAGACCGATCAATTGCTTGTATGCTACGGTCCCCCCAAGAGGGGTTCTCCTGCTTCTAAGCAGACTATTGGATAGTCGAGGCTATCAACGATTCCTATGAGTCCTCTGGTCGTCCCCCGCTGTCGGGAGCCAAGGCTCACTCTACTCGGGGTATGCCGGCCTCCAAGGCCTTCTTAGCAGGTGTGTCCATGCTGGACATCTGCAATGCTGCGGGATGGTCCACGCCCTCCACGTTTGTTAAATTCTATGGCCTAGACATGCCAGTCACTCCAGGCACTTCAGTCCTCCTGACCTAAGCTGTGCTCTTCGGATACACACTAGGCAGGGGTTTGGTAGTCTGGCGGCATTGGTACTCGTTCCCCAAAGCGCATTGACGCAGCTCGAGTTCCTGAAGAGGAACGTCTCTAGGTTACGTATGTAACCCTAGTTCCTCGAGGGAACGAGACACTGCATCTCGGAGCCATACCCCCGGCAACCCTGCCAGCACTTGCTGGTACTCGAAGCTGACGCCAGCTGTGTGGCACGTGCTTTTATAGCTTCCTGGTCACTTACGTGACTCCGCCGGTGACGTCACGCTCTTCCATTGGTCTGATTTCACACGATATTCAGAGTCGCACACGCTGGGCGCGTTCCCCAAAGCGCATTGACGCAGCGTCTCGTTCCCTCGAGGAACTAGGGTTACAAACATAACCGAGAGACGTTTCTTTTGAAGCCTCTCTATATTTTTATTTTGTTGGGTTTAGTAAATGCATGCATTTTGTTTCTTTTGCTGCAGAAATTCAATCCAAAAAATGAATGACCATCTCAGAGTAGCTTTTATAAAATGTTTATGTAAAAAAAAAAAAAAACACAGACACAGATTTGCTGCAGTAAAGACTTTATTTGCAACAGGACATTAGAAAAGGAGCGAAAACAAAAACGCAATAAAAAAAATGCAATATAGCTGTCATTTATTTACAGTTTTTTACAGATTGCTAGGACACATTTCTCAATACTTAGGTCACTTTTGCAAAACTCTTCACACAGTGAGCACAACAGAAGTCTATGTGGGCTAAACTGAGGATCAATTATCATTGCTTTGGCACAAAATGCATTCAATGACTACATCTCTCAAATTTCATGAATTCTTTTCTCACTCACACACAACAACTGCCAAAACTCTTTGTAGGTATGGGCCAATTTGCACATGCTTACATACTGTTTTCAAAACTGCTAAACTGATGTTCAAAAACAATAACAATACAAAAATGAATAAGACAGCAATTTGCTACATTTCTACAGTAATATTTGAATGAAATATATTTTAAATCTTAAAATTAAATACTATAAAAACAACTGGACAATTTGTAGATTAGCATTACTATTATATCTGTATCAGTGGATGGTGTGTATACAAATTCCTCTATTTTGGAATTACTCATTGCAAAAAAATAAAAAAAAATAAATGAATAAATGACATAAAATATTGACGAATTCTGCATCATGTCTGATACATTCAAGTAACAAATATTGCAGTGAATTATAAACAGAGATATCTCCTTGTTTTACACAAGAAAACATATAATGCTACATATGTGGTTTTATTAACAAAGTTCGGGAGAAGCACGATCAGATAATCATCCAATTTGGCACAGGTTCATCTCGTTTAGCTAATAATCTTAAATAGCACGCAAGCGTATATATATCCAGTCTTCCTACCTCCTGTCCCACGACAGTTTTTCGGCAGGACAGTTTTTCGGCATAGACCGTTTGTCAGCATTCGGTTCGCTCTGTCCGTCATCTTATCACAGGCCCAATCTTCCTTCCGACGAAGATATCTATCCGCCGAACACCAACAAGCGTCATCGCGTCAGCTGCTCTTCTCGCCAAGCCACACGTTGTGGCCAAAAGCTCGTGCAAATCCTTGAGCTCGCCTCACTCGACAACACGATTTTCTCACCAGGACCGGGCTCTCTTATAATGCTGGATCGCAGCCGTGCTCCAGTTCTCAGCGCAGTAAACCTCTCTCGCTTTTTCAGCCGTGGCGCAGTTCGATGCTGCCTCCACTAGCGGCGAAGACCGTGCGTTGTTGTAGTGGCATGTCGTTCGTGAAAGAATCGTTTTTTTGAATGAATCTTCTAGGCGAACGAATCGTTCTCAGTTTACACTCATTCATGAAGAATTTTTCAGAGTTGTCATCCACAATGAGCGAGTTTCATATGAGTCTCAGAGATCGAGAGCTCTCATTCGTGAACGAAAGGACTAAACCGGTATACATGTCGAGTTGATTAAACGGATACATGTCGTTCGTAAACGCAATGAACTGGTACATATCTTATCTTAACAAAATTGATGAGAGTAAACCGGGTCAGTTAGCCATTTAGCATGTCAATCTTGCAAAATGTAAAGCGCAGTTATAGGTACTGTGCACATATTGTTTACATATTTAGCATACAAAAGATAAATTCCACGTTTAATCCCCGATTTATGAACGTGAATATATAGATCAATATATGAACCGTCTGACCAAACAATTAAAATGCTATTCATGCAAGAAAACCTCGTGATTTGCTCATCTGAACAATTTAAATAGACGTTATATATAGAATGCGCTTATGAAGACGCCAAAATTTGTTAAACGGCGTTATGACTTAACTCTGTCCGATGACGATGCCACTTTTTAACCACGAAGCAAAGGCTTTTTGCAGAGTTGTCATCCACACCGAAATGTCTAAAGACATTACATTTGCTTTACTGTGCATGTTTAAACCTCACTGAGATGATACAGACATAAGTTTCATGCAATTATTCCGGCAGGATCAATTATTTAGGGACATATTTCACCATTTACTGGCATGATTATTCAGAATTTTTCACGCTACTGCCTCGTGTTTGGCTGCAGAACAACAAGTGTGAGTAAATTTTCTATCGTCTTTTTAGGACTGTTATATGAAAAGCATGCAAAGTAAATGTCTTTAGAAACGGCTTGAATTTGAATTACTGCAATTAACGTTACTGCTATAGACATGTCTATTGGTACAATGGTTTATAAAACTAAACATGCTACATTGTTTCAAAGCCTCTATTTTCACAGTCCATACTACAACAGGAAAACAGCATCCCAAATTTATCTGCTCCGGAGGCTGTTTAAAAGGGCCCGAAGGCCAAAACAAGAGGAAAAGATGCTTTTCCAACAGGACTGTATTAATTCAGACAAGGTTTGAGCAATTGTCAAATCAGCCAACAACTACAGCAGCCAAAGCAAGCATGAAGCTACTTTTACTTGCAACACGGGCCTGCACATCTCAGTATTTCCATCCTGTTACTTCTGCTAGCAGTGCAGGCTACACAGGTTCTTCAAGACATCACACACCCCAGCCCCTTCCCACGACCCACAGCTACAGCAGCTGAAGCAAACGTGAGGCCGCCTCCATTCGTAAACGCGCCCTCAACTCTTCCGCTCCCTCATGCTACTAACCATTTTTCTGTTCAGTGGCCTCCAGCTCCAGATTTGCCAGAAGGCAGAGGGTACCAAGACCTATTATTGGTCAGGCCGATTATTTTATTTATTTATATATCTATCTCGAACCCTCTTCAGCCAACCCCTCTAACGCCAGCTCATCCCCTTTCACTAAAACTCCTAATCTACCATAGCTAACTCTCCTAACATGCCCTATCTATCTGTAATGGTCAATCCTCACTTCAGCCATCCTTCCGCAGGAGCTTTCTCTGTATCTCCCCACCGCCGCAGTATTGTCTGCTCCTGCAGGAGCCTTTTCTGTTTTTTCCTCACTGCCGCAGCAGTCTCCGCTTCCGCAGGAGCCTCTACCTATATTTCACCACTGCCGCAGCAGTGTCTGCTCCCGCAGGAGCCTCTACCTATATTTCACCACTGCCGCAGCAGTGTCTTCTCCCGCAGGAGCCTCTACCTATATTTCACCACTGCCGCAGCAGTGTCTGCTCCCGCAGGAGCCTCTACCTATATTTCACCACTGCCGCAGCAGTGTCTGCTCCCGCAGGAGCCTCTACCTATATTTCACCACTGCCGCAGCAGTGTCTGCTCCCGCAGGAGCCTCTACCTATATTTCACCACTGCCATAGCAGTGTCTGCTCCTGCAGGAGCCCTTTCCATCCTTCCCTACTGCCGCAATTCTCGCTGCCGCAAGAGCCTCAAAAATAAATAAATAAATAAATAAATAAATAAATAAATAAATAAATAAAAATATATATTTTATGTCCATTCTCCAATTCAACCTCATCAGGCTCGCTTTTGTCTAACTCCGGAACGCCCAATCTAAATTCACGATCGACCCTCCTTTCATCAACGACTCTGGTTTAAAAATATTAGTAATCAAGTATTCTTAAAAAAAAAAAAAATCCATCGATTAATCGAGTAATAAAATAAAATGTGTTTTTGCTTAATTATACTGATGTGCGCATGCACAGTAAATCTGATGGGTAGGATAAAATGTCAGGACCCCGGACTTTTATTTAGTCGGGTTGACGTACCTTTTCAGTTCTGTGTATGTGATGTGATGCTAGTTTTACTTAAATCAAATGGTCAAATGCTCATGAACTGACTGTCAGAGCAGTTCTGGAGATGTTGTTCAAGTCCTTATTTAGTGAGACCGCAGACGCAGAAATTACCGTGAGCGTAACGCGCGCTTCAGTGTGTGTGTGATAAAGGAAGTCGCGCTCCTGCTCCATTCATTAACAGAGACAGACAGAACATGCAGGATTTACATTTAAATACTGTTCCGGCTTAATATTTAGAGATATTAATTCGTGAATTGGATGTAAGTGCAATTACCTATTTTGATTCATTCATTCATTCAAAAAAAAAAAAAAAAAAAAAAATTAATAATAAAATAAATAATAATAATAATAATAATAATTGGCAAGTTCTTTGCCATTCCGCGTTCAACTGTAAATTCCGTTTTTGTGACTGGATTCCGCGATCCCCTCCACGTTTTCTGCATCGCGGAAATTGTAGGGCCCTAGTTGTGGTATGCTAGCTCTATCTTGCAATGGACACATGCCACAACGTTCTCTTTACGTCCTCAAATCAAAATACTGCTGACTCCTTGCAGTACGTGATTTTCGGACGCAGCGCTTGTCTCCTTCCGCCAACAACAACAAAAAAAAAAAAAGCGTTGTCACATTTTAAAAAATACAATAAATCATTGCGAAAGAACCTGACGTGAGATTTAGAATAAATTAAAAGAGGCTTCGAAGCAGAGGAATTTGCCTACATCATTTTTTGTAATCGCGTTACTCGAGGAATCGTTTTAGCCCTAAACTTAAGCAGCTCAAAAGGGGCCTCTCACATAATCCGATAGATGCCCTCGGTTGTTGCTCATCAGACATTTAAAAAAATAAAAAAAATAAATAAAAATATTCCTCCTTAAATCATGTTGTGTACTTGAATAATAGAAGCCTCTCAGTTATCGTTTCTTCGGCCAAAGTAAGGGCCCTCCAGCCATCGTTACAATCTCCTTGCCTATTTCAGCATCGGACAGGGCTCTCCCTTCCGGTGCAGCTGGGCAGTGGCTCCCTTCGGTCGCAGTGTGAGCCTTTCATCTGTCATTGAGTTGCGCTGCGCGCTCAGCGGCAGACGGGGTTATCCCTCCCGGTGCAGCAGAGCCACAGGCCCCCTTCGGTCGTTGTGACAGCCCTCCATCCGATGCATCAAATTAAGCCTCGTATACAGTCGCAAGGGGGACTCTCCCTTCCGGTGCAGCAGAGCCGCAGCTCCCTTCGGACGCAGCGAGAGTCCCTCCATCAGTCGCGTTTTCTTGCCTACTCCGTATCGGACGGGGCTCCCCTACCGGTGCAGCAGACCCACGGCTCCCTTCGGTCGCAGGGTGAACCCCCCCGTCTGAGTTATGTTGCATGCTCAATGGCGGACCGAGATCTCCCTCCCGGGGGAACACAGCCGCTGGCTCCCTTCGGTCGCAGCAGGAGCCCTCCATCCGATGCATCAAACCGTGCCTCGAATCTTCTTGCCTATTCTGCATCTGATGGGGCTCTCCCTTCCGGTGCAGCAGACCCACGGCTCCCTTCGGTCGCAGGTTGAACCCCCCATCTGAGTTATGTTGCATGCTCAAGGGCGGACAGCGTTCTCCCTCCCGGGGGAAAAGAGCTGCTGGCTCCCTTCGGTCGCAGTGAGAGCCCTCCATCAGACGCATCAAGCCATGCCTCGCATCGCAAGGGGGACTCGCCTTTCCGGTGCAGCAGAGCAGCAGCTCCCTTCGGACGCAGCAAAAGTCCCTCCAACAGTCGTATTCCAGTTAGCGTCAATCAGGGCTCTCCCCTCCGGGGCAGCACTCCTGCTGCAGAGTTGCGAACCCCCTACGGAGGCTGGGAGAACCCTCAGAGGCAAAAAAAAAAAAAAAAACGTGCCTCCATAAACCCGCAATGGGGGACTCCCCCTTCCGGTGCAGCAGAGCCGCAGCTCCCTTCGGATGCAGCGGGAGTCCCTCCAACAGTCGCGTCTCTTTGCCTTCTCAGCATCGGACTAGGGCTCCTCTTCCGGTGCAGCAGACCCACAGCTCCCTTCGGTCGCAGTGTGAACCCCCCATCTGAGTTATGTTGCATGCTCAACGATGGCTAGGGATCTCCCTCCCGATGGGGTACAGCCGCTGGCTCCCTTCGGTTGCATTAGGAGCCCTTCATCCGACGCGCCAAACCGCGGCTCGAATCTCATTGCCTATTCAGCATCTGACGGGGCTCTCCCTTCTGGTGCAGCAGACCCACGGCTCCCTTCGGTCACAGTGTGAACCCCCCGTCCGAGTTATGTTGCATACTCTATGGCGGCCAGGGATCTCCCTCCCGATGGGATACAGTCGCTGGCTCCCTTCAGTCGCAGTGAGAGCCCTCCATCAGATGCAACAAACTGCGCCTCGTACTCAGCCGCAAGAGGGACTCTCCCTTCCGGTGCAGCAGAGCCGCAGCTCCCTTCGGAGGCAGCAAGAGTCCCTCATTTCTTGATATCAGGCATCGTGCTCCTCCCATAAGCGGCACGGAGGGCTCGCTGGTAAGACGTTGCGAGCTGCAGCTCTCGTCGAACACTGCACGGGCTCTCCCGGTCGCTCTGCATTTTCTTCCCAACACGCATATTTTGGGGGGCGACTAAATTTTAGCTCTCTGGCTGCTGTCCTATGTCTTTAAGCTTCTTTTGGGGAGTTATTTGGGTTCGGGCTATGCTCCGGGCCCGGACCCCTCCCCCAGGACAGCACGCCAAAATATGCCTACTATTTGCCTTCAGATTAGATGTAAGGGTGAACTCGTGAAATGTGGTTTTATTAACAAAGTTCGGGAGAAGCACGATCAGATAATCATCCAATTTGGCACAGGTTCATCTCGTTTAGCTAATAATCTTAAATAGCACGCAAGCGTATATATATCCAGTCTTCCTACCTCCTGTCCCACGACAGTTTTTCGGCAACCCTCCTCCACCCCAACTCCTCACTTCTAATCTATTTATCCCAAATTAGGGATAGGGGGAGTTATTTGGGTTCGGGCTATGCTCCGGGCCCGGACCCCTCCCCCAGGACAGCACGCCAAAATATGCCTACTATTTGCCTTCAGATTAGATGTAAGGGTGAACTCGTGAAGTTGTTAGTGTTTTTTAGGTCATTGTTTTGTGGGTGACAAAATGTGTTTGTCGACTGTCAACCTTTGCTAGTGTTCTGGAAAAAATGAGTTGATTTGAGACCTGAATAAAGTTTTTTGGTAGTTGTAGTGCATTCTGAATGAGAAATGAACTGCTTTGCCAAGCTGAAAGTTGGTTAGGAGAACTGTGTGAAGAGTTTTGAAAAAGTGTCCTAAGTATTGAGAAATGTGTCCTAGCGTCTTATGTTCAGAACAATAACATAATACAAAACTGAATAAGACAGCAATATGCTAAATTTCTACAGTAATATTTGAATGAAATATTTTTTAAATCTTAAAATTAAATGCTATAAAACAATTATAAATATGACCATCCACATGATCAAATGTCCCTCCTGGAAACAAGGAATGCTGGATGCCTTGATCTATCAGCAGAAGATTGCCAGGGATGGATCAGACGTATTCCTAGCTGTATTGCCCTAGATGACATTAGATGTGATGTGGATGAGAACCTGTGGCCAAATGGAAAATTAGCATTACTATTGTATCTGTATCAGTGGATGGTATGGATACAAATTCTTCTATTTTGAAATTACTCAGTGCAAAAAAATAAAATAAAAATAAAAATAAATAAACAACATAAAATACTGACGAATTCTGCATCATGTCTGATTCCTTCCAGTAACATGTATTGCAGTGAATTATAAACAGAGATGTGTCCTTGACAAGAAATCATTGTATAATGATACATGTTGCTAGTGTTTTGTAGGTCATTGTTTTGTGGCTGACAAAGTATGTTTATCGGCTGTCGACCTTTGCTAGTGTTCTGGAAGAATGAGTTGATTTGAGACCTGAAGAAAGTGTTTTGGTAGTTGTAGTGCATTTTGAATGTGAAATGAACTGCTTTGCCAAGCTGAAAGTTGGTTAGGAGAACTGTGTGAAGAATTTTGCAAAAGTGATCTAAGTATTGAGAAATGTGTCCTAGCGTCTGTAAAAAAAAACTGTAAAACAAAATATAAATTTACAGAACAGAAAAAGCCACAATAGAATAAAAAGTAAATAAATATATGTGATCTAATCTGCCCAAACTTCTATTTTTGTAAGTGTTATGTGGAGGGTAGGGATGAACTCAATAGCAGACAGGATTTATTGTAGACAAAAAGGGGAAAACAAAACCCACGAGGGGGAAAACAACGACTAGGGCAGAGACTAAATAACTTAACAAGACTGGGTTGACACGATAAACAAAGACTCTTGACACAGGAACTCTTACTAAAGACAAACTCTCACGGGTAATACAACGACTTCTTCAAGGGGTAACAATGATACAATATCTCACAAGGAAACATATAGAAACAATGAACCGCCCAGGACAGTGAACACAAGGGGATATAAATAGGAAGACTAATGAAGACACAACAAGTGGCACAGGTAAGGCAATCATGACAAAACTAGGATAACAAGGGGGCGGGGCAAGGGAACGAGACAACACAAGCACATATTTGACTGTAAAATTACATTGTTTTGGTCTTGGTTGAGCTTGAGTGTAAAAGAAGTTCACACATTTTAAATTGATGTTAACTGTATGCATTTTGTATCAAAGCAACAAGAAATGTGTTCATTGTATAGCCTACAAAGATGGATATTGTGCTAACAAACAATAATAAAAAACTAACAACCAAATTTCCTTTTTGGAATAACTGGGCTCATTTTTGAGAGATTTATTACAGATATAATTTTCTTTATAAATTGAAAGGTTCACTGTAGTCTATAGAAAAAGTTTATTTTTTCTTCAATTTTCTAACGTTATTAGCAAAAAGGCAAAAAACTGAGAAATAAACATGCATTTCTGTAATTTTGAGTATTTATGTTTCTTTTTTGGTAATATTTGAGCAAGCATCTTTATGTGCTTCAATGGGACCAAAGAAAAATTATGTGTTGTGACCTTATATATACACACACACATAACCCCAATTCAAGAGAAGTTGGGAAGTTTTGTTAAAATGTATTCAAATCAAGAATCTGTGATTTGTTCATTCTCTTTAACTTTTATTTAATTGACAAAAGTACAAAGAAAACATTTTTCAAAGTTATCACTGACCAATGTAAATGTAGTTATATGAACAAATTCAGATTTTGATGGCTTCAACACACTCCCAAAATTTTAGGACAGAGGCACATTTAACACTGTGACATCAACATTCCTTTTCAATAACAATTGTAAAAAAGTTTTGCAAGCAACATTTTTTTCTAGTCTCTCTTGAAACAAGGCTTCTGATGCTCAGCTGTCTATGATGGTCATGACTGGTCATACATTTTCAATAGGAGTCAGATCTGGACTGCAGGCACGCAGGCAGTCAGCACATCAACGCTGGTTGAGTCTACGAAACCATGCTGTTGTAGTAGCACATGCAGAATTAGAGCTGGCATTGATCTAATAATCATGGACTCCCAATGAAAGACACCATGTTGACGGAAGTATACAGTATTTCTTTGTTTAACTCCAATAGCCTATAAGCCTTCATGTCAATGGTACCATCACACATATGCAAGTCACCCATGCCATTTGCACATATACAATGACAGATGTTTGCTTTCACATCTGTCACTGATGAAAGTCTGGATGTTCCGTTTGGTCTTTGGGACTGAGAACTCGAAATCCATTTTTCCTAGAAACGAGTTGAAATGTGGACTCATCTGAGTACAGCACACCTTTCCACTGTCTTTTTGACTATCTGAGATGAGCTCTGGTCCAGAGAACCCAGTGGCATCACTGTGTAGAATTGATTTATAGTTTTCTCCTAGAGTAACAGAGTTTCAATTTGCATTTCTTGATGCAGCAACAGACTGTGTTAAGTGACAGCAGTTTTCTGAAGTACTCCTGAGCCCATGTGGCTATATTTAACACTGCAGCACAATGGTTTTTTTATGTAATGCCATCTGAGTGCCTTGTCCTACTTGTACTGTGATTTCTTTGGATTCCTTGAATCCTTTCACAATATTAAGTGTGGTAGTTGGTGAAAGACCTACATTGTTTACAATTTTGTATTTCAAAATGAGATTTTTGATTTGTTAGACACCTCTCTGAGGAAATTTGGCATAAAGTGATGAGCCATGATCTTGTAAATCCTGAGATGCTCCTTTTATACCCAAACGTGATACCCCAATTCACCTGATCACTGTGAACTGTTTCAAAACAGTTTAATGTGGATATTCGATATTTTGCCTCTGTCACAACTTTTTTGGAATGTGTTGCAGCCATCAAAATAAAATAAAATTATATTTACAAAATACATTTACAGTGGTCAGTGAAAACTTCGGAAATCTTTTCTTTTTACTTTAGTCAATTAAATAAAAGTTAAAGAGAATGAACAGATCACCGATTCTTGATTTTTACAAATTTACACATTTTTACAAAATGTCCCAACTTCTCTGAAATTGGGGTTCTATATATACATATATATATATATATATATATATATATATATATATATATATATATATATATATATATATATATATATATATATATATATATATATATATACAGTACAGACCAAAAGTTTGGACAAACCTTCTCATTCAAAGAGTTTGGAGAAGAGAAGGCCCTTTTGCCTTCTGTCTGCGGTCCAGCTCAGCCCTAAACCATCTCGATTGGGTTCAGGTCTGGGGACTGTGGAGGCCAGGTCATCTGGCGCAGCACCCCATCACTCTCCTTCTTGGTCAAATAGCCCTTGATGCCTTCAATGTGAGTCTACAATTTTCATAGTCATGAAAATAAAGAAAACTCTTTGAATGAGAAGGTGTGTCCAAACTTTTGGTCTGTACTCTGTACTGTATATATATATATATATATATATATATATATATATATATATATATATAATTGCTAGCATCCTTTTGTCCAATCTGTAGGCACATTTTCAAAACACTATACACAATTAGCACAACATCAGTCTGTTATGACCATACCTTTATAAGAATTGTTGTTTTCACACAATTATCAGTAAATTAACACGTTTCTAACTTTCTGCTTACATTTTATTTTCATATAAGCTTACCACATACCAAAATCATAGATCTTTCTAACCGTTTTTTTTTTTTTTTTATACAAATGCTTAAACACAGCACGACAGAAATTGAGATCTAATGTTGCAAACTTTAAATATAGTGTAAAGCCTCTACTTCTGCAGCAACAGCAGCTCAGAAGTATTGAAAAAAATCTCTATCAAAAATATTGTAACAACTGATAAGCATTTTTAAGTAACAGATCACTAAAATATTTAGAAATAGCTGATTCCAGTCTCAGTTGGAGGAATAGTCAGGTGTTGATGCTCTTACCATTACATCAACATATTGTAAAGTAAAAAAAAGACCTCTTTGAATGTGGTTTGTGGATGGAGAACAACACAAAGAATCGGAGACAGGGAAAATAATGTCTGGGAGAAGGAGAGGAATAGTTGGAGGAGGGAGAGCAGTAGTTGGATCAGAAGAAGATAAGTAAGGGAGAAGAAGAGGTAAGCGAGTGGGTAAGAATGTGCTGGACTCTGCATTTTTATGTTCCTTTTTCACTCTTACACATGTGAAACCTATGAAAGCTTATGTCTGCAATGGGATATTACTGTAAGGGTAAAGGGTTATTGTGACTTTTTTACGTAATCTCACAGTTCTTACTTTTATTTCTTGCAATTGTGAATTTATCTCACAATTCTGATATTCCCGCAATTCCGGGAATAGAAGTCCAAATTGTGAGATAAAAAGTTAACGTTTTTACTTTTTTATCCTGTGACGGAAACAAGCTTGCATAGTAACCAAAGGCCATGTATGTTGTTATTTTTGTTGACACAGAGGACACTATTTTTTTTCCATTGTACATTTTATAAATTAATGACTCATTCAGTTTTAGACAGTATGTTGCCAAGAATGAACACATTCAACACTTAAAAATGTAAAATGAGTTTCAGTTGAAGGTAACTAAATTGCATAAAAAATGAATTTTAAAAAAATAAACAATGATTTTTTTTTTTCTATTGTCTATGCAAGTAGAACTGAAACAAATAAAGTAACGCAGTTTTTGTAAAGCCATCAACTGTTAGTATTTTGACAGTCACTATGCTATGATTGACTATATGCTCCTATTGGATAGAAAAGTAGTGCTAATGTTTTGTCCAAATGACTCGATTTTGAATTGGGTTTTCAGTGTTTTGATAGAGTTAGTATACTGTAGGTAGAAAAAAGATATTCAGAATTTTGAAATGTAGAGCTTGTATTTATTTAACAAAATGTGGTTTTGGACAGAAAATTAACAATTTGGCTAATTGTGTGATGTAGGTGTGTTGCTGTGTTAATAGTTTAGAAAAAGTACTTTAAATATTGGTAAACACTTGTTAGCAATTGAAAAAAAAAACTGTAATCACTCACTGTTGCTGTAATCAACCTGCTTTTATTGAATAGCCCTTTGACTCTGAGTTACTCTTTCTCCCACTGTTCCGTCTCCTCACTTCTATTTTTATCAGTCCGTCCTCTGATCAGCGTTTCTGCCTCACTCATCTCTCGACTCTCATTAATGCTGCTCTCACTTTTCGATCTCAGGCTCATTTCAGGCTTTTCTGATTACACCTCGCATGGCCAGTCATCACCTTATTATACAGCAGCCAAGCTAAAGGGCCACTTTCTTCCACCGGGAAGAACAGTTCCTGTTCTGTCAGATGATCTACAGGTTTTGGCGAATTCTGCAGAGACTCTGAACTGAATCATGAATAATAGATTGACTCAGCTGGCTTGATCTACAGCCAGTGAGAATAACCTTGGATGTGAAGCGTGAATCATGGCCAGTATACTTGTGTGTGTTGGTGTCACCATGGAGATATTCCCACTTTCAATTTCCTAAAATGTACAATTGACAGCTTCACCTTCTCTTAGTGCTGCAGTGATGGCTACATCTGAAGCCCGATCTTCTCTCTTGAATGTCAAATGTGAAATAAACTTAGGTGCATGTTGAACGCAGAGCAGCAGCTCAAGTTTGTATCTCCTAAATCAGTTATGTGCAGCTGGATTTCTGACGAAGCTGATGATGTTTTTAATAAACCCTATCCATAACCCTGCCTCCTCATAATTACAATTATGTTACTAGCATGTACTTATAATAAATTGTTATTTTAATAGTAATTATATGTAATATGTGCAACAAGGACACCTTAAAATAAAATGTTGCCCTTCCCAATGTAGCATTATGGTGGTGTTTGCAAGAGGACATGCTAGAATTTGATTTGATTGAAGAATTTCCCGGAAAAGAAAGATTACACATTTTAAATGTGTATGTAGATCCATTACAGGAATGTAATATATGACATTGCCCTTTATCAAGAGTGATATTGCCGCATAGTTAGCAATACAATATAGGTCTACAATGCCATTGCATAGAACAGAAATCTGGTATTAAAGTGATTTTGGATCAGACTTGGTCTTTTCGATTTGGAAAGCATTTGGAGATGCTGGTTCTAAATATATGTACGATGGTGACTGTGAACCTGAGCCAAAAAACACCACCCTGTCTTTGGATTCCTCTCTAGATCTTCTCTCCGACAAACAGAGAGCTGTTTACGATCATCCATCTGTGACTAGCAATCAAATACTTCTCCTGGAACCCTGAGAAACTAAATACGCTTTCTCTAAGTGAGAAATAGTACACTATCTCATTAAGTTTACTACTCCAGACAACAAATGAACCTGACTGATTGTTTAAAATAATCATATAGAGTAACTACACTTGCTGGAGTTCTATTTTCAGACCTCTCCCACATTTCAGAAGTGAACATATCAGTAACAATGCGAGGTCTGTCATTACATACGACACAGAACCAGTGTCCCTTTTTTTCATAGCAACGAAGTGACGAGGTTGACATTTGCCTGCTGTCTCTGGTGTATCTCTGCCAGCAGATGAAAGAGGAAAAGGTCTCTCATTAACAAAGGATGGGTTAGTGTACCATATCTAGCTCATGCATTATACACTGTGGTACCCTATAATTACACTGTTTCATAAGTAGTTAAATTGTTCTTTTTCTATAAGAGCTGTCACTGCAATTTAACTCAATGTGATAGTAAATCTAATTTGACCTAATCAATTTACATGCTTAACCATTATTTAGATGGAGTGTGTTGTGCAAATCTGTGCGTTAAAAGCAGTGTGAAAGCATCACCGTGTGTTGTTGTGAGGAACAGCTGGCATCGAAGTGAACAGAAATTTTAATTTGATTTTATACCCGAGTAGGCCTACTAATTATAAGTGAAGATGGTTTGTAACAATGCATACAAACTATTTCACAGTGCTATTCTTCGTAAAATTGGGCAAACATTTTAGTGAAATAAGGTTTTCCCTCAGTCTGGATAAAAAAAAAAAACTACAGAGCCCCACACATGACATGCAAGAAAAATTTATACATTTTGGGCATGATTTACTAATTCATTCCCTCAACGTACGAAAACGTGCACACGATTACTATTGCGTTCCCTCAATTAACTATTGTGTTTGCTCGATTTGCTAAATCGTGCACACGGTTTGGCAAATCGAGGGAACGAATTAGTAAATCATGTGCACGATTTAGTAAATCGAGGGAACGAACTTTGTAAATCATGTGCACGATTTAGTAAATCGAGGGAAGGAATTTGTAAATCGTGCACAAAATTTAGCCTTACATTTTTTCCTGCGTGTCATGTGCGGGGTGGTCACCATGATTTTGCCAAGTAAGACATGTTCCTGGATCAATATTTTTTGATGATTCTGGATCAACATTATTGTCCAAAAATATAGACTTAACCCAATCCCTACCCCTAAACCTAACCCTACTCATCATTTATTCCTTAAATCAGTGACTACGTTTACATGCAGCCAATAACCCATTCAAAACCGGGATATTAGCAATAAACCGGTCGCGCACGGCCATGTAACTGGGATATTATACCTGGGGTACCCCTTTTCTAACCCGAATATTTGATCTTGTAAACGCATTTCGGCATATCCCCATCAAAATGTGTTTTCTGCGCATGTTCTATTCGCAAGGAATCTTGGTCTTTTGAGTCTTTGGATACAGGAAGAAGAATCAGAAATGATGCATATTGCGTCTTACGTTCAGACACTAACCGCGCGTCGCCGTTTACATCGGGATATTGGCGACTGATTACACATTCCATGTATACAGGAGTGACTCTCTCTGCTCACGCATGTAAACGGATTATCCCGAATGTTTCAGAAACCCGAATAGTGACCTTAACCCGACCATAACCCGAATTTTAACAGCTTGTAAACGTAGTCAGTGTCAAATGATAGTTGATTAAGAAGGGCTTAGAAGCACCTAACCCTGATTTTAAGCCTAAAACAGATATTTCCTGAAAAGTTATATCTCAAATCTGATTGGTTGATTGGAATGTTGTTCCAGGATCAACAAAGATGTTGATCCAGGAACATGTTGTACTTGTGCGGGACTCCGTAAAAAACAGCACAAGGTTCAGCAAACCCCTACAATGAGACCACAGTTCGGGAATATATTATTTGTGGCTATAGAGATATAAATAGGCTAGATACAACAAAACAAAAACAACAATGCAGTCCATAAAAGAGCTATGTATCAAAAGCGGTAAAATTTTAATTAATTAATTTCTTACTTAGTAATAACTATTAATTCTATTTAAATGAATATTATAATATTAAAAACAATTTAAAAAAAATAAATGTTAATTAAATAATAGCTTAATTATTATTATTATTAGTAGTAGTAGTAGTAGTAGTAGTAGTAATTATTATTATTATTAAGTAAAAAATAAAATGCGTGGCATGGAGTTGATCAGTCTGTGGCACTGCTCAGGTGTTATGAGAGCCCAGGTTGCTCTGATATTGTCCTTCAGCTCTTCTGCATTCTTGGGTTTGGCATATCGCATCTTTGCGATATGCCAAATAAGGGTTTGCTGGCCAAATAAGAACAGGGATACCATGGTCCTTAAACCAGGTACTGGTAGCTTTCGCACTGTGTGCAGGTGCCAAGTCCTGTTGGAAAATGAAATCTGCATCTCTATAAAGTTGGTCAGCAGCACGTAGCATATAGTGCTGTGTTTGGACACAGAGTTCTGTGAACAGACAGCCTCTTTTCAATGACCTTTTGTGTCTTGCCCTCCATGTGCAAAGTGTCAATGGTCGTCTTTTGGACAACTGTCTAGTCAGCAGTCTTCCCCATGATTGTGTAGCCTACAGAATTAGACTAAGAGACCATTTAAAGGCTTTGCAGGGGTTTTGAGTTAATTAGCTGATTAGAGTGTGGCACCAGGTGTCTTCAATATTAAACCTTTTCACAAATATTCAAATTTTCTGAGATACTGAATTTGGGATTTTCCTTAGTTGTCAGTTATAAAAATCCAAATTAAAAGAAATAAACATTTCAAATATATCAGTCTGTGTGTAATGAATGAATATAATATACAAGTTTCACTTTTTGAATGGAATTAGTAAAATAAATCAACTTTTTGATGATAATCTAATGATATGACCAGCACCTGTATATTATAAAATAGCCTAAATATTGTCCACTCATATTTCAAAATGGTTTATAAAGAAATTCATATGTAGACACATGAAGACTTGTAAAAAAAAAAAAAAAAAAAAAAGTGGGGTTGGGTCAGTTTTTGAAAGTCTCTTGTGTACCAAGTGTGCATTTATTTAATCAGAAATACAGCTAAAACAATAATATTGTGATATATTATTATTATAGTTTAAAACAAACTTTTTTTTGTGAATATACTGTAAAATGTTTCATAAGCAATAACTGTTTCACATGATCCCTTAGAAATTATCATCAATGTTGAAAACAGTTGTGCAGCTTCATATTTCTGTGGAAACATTTATACCTTTTGTTTTCAGGATTATTTGATGAATAGAAAGTTCAAAAGAAAAATATTTATTTGAAATAGATTTTTTTTTTTTTTTTTACTTTACAGAATAACATTTAAATATCTTTACTGTCACTTTTGGTATATTTAAAGCATCCATGCTGAATACAAATATTAATTTCTAAAAAATAAAAAAAATTACTGACCACACAATTGATAATGTGTTTATCTACAAAACTAATGACAAGCATATAAGTCTTTAGTCTTTGATTGTCTAAACTCAGTCAAGTGTTCAGTCCAAGCTTTTTCGCAAATATAATTTGTCATGCAATACTATAAAAAATACCATAGTACTTGTATATGGCAATCTTTAAATACCGTGGTACTCTTTTTGTAAGAACAGAGATAGTAATGAACAGCTTTTTTATATTGATTGAATGGTAATTTTTACAAATGATCTTTTCTATTAACATCTTTTAATTCAGCAGACATTTAATTTATTCAAGATGCTTTTACACAAATGAGGTACACGGCGAGCAATTTGTCATAAAAGCAAATTCATTTTTCAAACACAATACCAAGTTTCAAGTACAAGCTTGAAATTTAAATTGATTACTAACTAGAGCAGAAGTAAATCAGATAGAGGGTAAGAAAATATTTTAAAAAGAATTTATATAGAAAGTTTATGTTTATGACTATTTTGGTTTTCAACACTCTTGTTTTCAGCCTGAAGATGAGGATGAGCCATTCATTGTGGAGGACACATGTCTTTTGAACACAGAGAACATTGATGCCCACTCATGTGAAACCTTGTCTCTGGCCAGCTCTGACAGTGGAGACCGCACACATTTAAAGAGGAATGGACACATTCTTAACCTAGCTACACATTACCAGCACTCACTCTGTATTGATGTTGTGATGCATGTTTGGTGACTGAATAAAGTTTTTTCTTTTCAGTAATTATTCTTGTGTATATTCACCTCAGGAGGACGAAACCAGTGGAAACTAATGCTACAGTACATGGATCTGTTCTTAGACGCAATGTGCTGAAAGGCATCTCAGCTCAGATGGTATCAGCTGCGGTGAGACCTACAATACTTCTTCAATTGCTTGTGCTATACTATTCAAAGCTGTAATAAGTATGCTGTGTCTAAAAGTGTTGTTTATATGATAATGTTTATGGGTAATGTAATACATAACATTATGAAAAGCTACACTTACAGCAGTTTTAATGATTTTTTTTTCATTCAGTCCATTATTTATTTAATTCATCATTCATTTGTGTAATTCATTTCTGTATTTGATTAATTTACTTTTTTTTTCTGGATTCAATTCAGAGATTGTTAGCTCAGTTGTCAATGGTGCACAATCCTGTTTTAATAATTCAGAGCTATAAATAACAGCTATAAATTGAGAGCTATAAATAAGAGGCTTTGCAAACAGAAATTTCTTCTATTCCAATGATAGTGTTGCTCATTTTGTAATTTGGTGCTTTTACTCTTTCCATCTCTCTTCAGGATAAAGTTGATGCTGGCTTGCCAACGGCAATAGTGAGTATTTGACTTTCTAGTGCTTTTATTTAGTTAATGAAAAAAAAAAAAAAAACATTTCATATCTGAAGTGCTTTTGTATTTGCAAACTGTTTCAAATGTGATCGCTGTAGGGACGTCACATGGCCTGGCCTTAGTATTTGGTAAGCATGTTTCAGTTCTTTGTGCTGTTGAGGTAAAGTTGATAAAGGGCACTTCAGTGGAATTTATTTTTAGATTTTTGTAAGATTTATGTTTAATCACAACAGTCTGTCTAGAACTATATCACAGTGCTTTATTAATATATAATGCAACAATGCCGTTTTAGAACTCTACATGTGCACTACTGTTATAGTATTTGTCATTGAGTGTTATTTAAACTCTGGGAATTTCTCTGTGCTTTGGCTTGTCTTGGGTGGAATATTCAGGAAAAGGTAATGTATTTATATAGTGCAAAATCATTTTTCATTGCATCATTTGTAGCATTGCTAAACATTAATGCCCATTTCGCACTGGACATGTAAACAGAGCAGAAGCGGTATTCACTGTGCTTTCACACTGGCAGTGTTTCAAGTGCAAAACTGAACCACTGTTGATTTTGTTGACCCCCAGCTATCATCAGTCTGTCATTGTGTCCTCCCTCCCCCTAACACCAAATCATGTCGCATGCTGTGTACTGTAGTGTTGTTCATACAGTATGGTAACAATTTAGAAATGTAGAAACAATTATTAGAAATTCAGACTCGTAATCCAAAGGTTGCAAGTTCGACAGTGGCGAAGCCAGGATGTTTTTATAGGGGTGACCAGGGAAGGGCCAGGAACCAGTCTGGGGTGGCACAGAAATCTTCATTATTTTATATAAAAAATGTGTTTGACTATAATGTAGCCATACTGGACTATTTTAGTGTCTTAAACACAACCGAGTACAATTAATTTCTACTTAACTGAATTGAGATTGCAATTTGCAACTTAGATCAAGTAACACAATTTTTTTTATTATTCCTCACCTCCAGGTATTTTAATAAAGGGGCTAACTCTAGCTTTATTGCTCATTCAGCTTCTCAAAACTCGTAAATGCTTGCTCTCCAACATTACTCATGTATGAGGCGTGCAGTGATCAAAAATGTGAAAAAGGCCAGAAATCAACAGTAGAAATAAATGCCAGAATATAATATAAAGTTTTTATGCATTTAAATGGTTTCATTTTTCACATATTTTATAGTATAAAGTGCACTGTGCTCACAATTAATTGTGCATTAAATTACTAATAAAAAATACAAATCAGCTTATGTCTGATATTGTGATCTCAAATTACAGAATAGACCATATTTCATTTGAACATGCATTTGAGAAACGTGGTTTGCTGCTTATACATGCACAGTTTGAAACTTTAATCGCTTTTTCTGTGATTTCATGACTTAGCTGTAGACATCTTCAAGAAAAAAAAAAGACTTTAAACAGCCCTTTAATCACAGAGCAAATACTAAGTCAAAGCTTGTTCTTGTGTTATAGTTACTTAAATCTAGACTGTCACACTATATTTCACACACTGGTTGGCCAAAAATATAACATTAGCTCTACTGAACACACACATCTGCAAAAAAAAGCCTTAGTCTTCAGTACAGAAAATAGCTTTTCATATTTCATAGCGCAATGGCGCCGGTGTAGCAGTCGATTCTGTTCCCCTCTGGAATTCCTGTTTCCCCTCGGGTTGCAAGGTCTGTGTAATAAACCCAACCAAATAGTTTATCAAACATTGCCCCAAAGTAGCCTAAATTCTGCCGCATGTAAATACAACAAACACAACTGGATGTAAGGAAAGCAAAAAGGGACAAATCTCTACACTGCAGCATAGTAAAATGATTCTCACACTTATTTTTCTTCGTCTTGCAATTGTTCCTTTGTTTTTGTCTTATGTCCGAGTTTTTGCAGTTTAATTTTTCCATTGCAAATTAGTGTATTCTGTCCATGCTGACGTTTCCATATAGAGCAACAATACATTTTAACTAATATTCTATTTGATTAATCTGTTTACCTTCTTACTGATACAGTGGAACATAGTTAATATAGGTCAAACCTATAGGAGGAAATTCTAAATAAAAAAAAAAACTCAAGGCATTTATCCATTTGTCTTTAAAAAAAGCACGGAAATATTTCACTTGCATATGTTCCTCCAATTTCCAAGTTGATGGTAAGCAACTTCTCTATACTGACACATTTTTTTCATAGTAAAGTGAGGTATAGTGATACACCAAGACTTGATAAAAACAAAAAGTCAGTGTTTGTCAAGAAACTATATTTAACTGACTTAAAACAACTAGCACATTGACAGTGACCCGTTTTCTAATTTCAGTTTTAATAGGCATATTCCTTCAATTAGGCCTTTAGAACCTCATTGCAGGTTATTTTAACAATAAAGCTATTTCAGTAGATTGCAAACTTAATCACATCTCCTCAGAAAACAATATGAAGTTTAAAAGAAAAGTGGCTGCTGGACAAAAAGAGGTCAGCCCATTTTTATTTTAGAATTAGAAAAAAGCAAGCTTGCCATTTCAGCTAGATTCTACTGGCCTGGGGGGTGGACATTGATAAATGGTTAAAAAGGCTACTAAATATTTTCCTTTTCAACATTGCTGTGAGACATATAAACTGATTATGTTATGTTAACAGCTAGGATTAATTTAGTGGGGAAAGTCACAAATGCATGTTCAGGACCAACAATGTAAATGAGTACATTTATTGACCATTACACAAACTAGCCTATGCTATTTTGACTAAATATGAAGCAGTTGTGTACTGCATTAATTAATTTATTTATACAGGTTTGGGGCACCACAGATCATTCTTTCTGACCAAGGCACAGAGTCTGTTAACCAGGTTTAAAGTTTATTGAATAAAGGGGGGGGGGGGATCACTATGAATAAAAATGTTCATGTGTGTATATGGTTCTGATTTATACATAATATTTTTGGTTCATTGTATATTTATTCTAGTGTATGTTTTGCACAAACCACACACAAAGATTTTTTTTAAGCTTTCACTGCATACATAAATACAACAACAGCAAGGAATATAATAAAAGTATACGACTGTATAAAACAGAATAGCCAAAGCCTCAAGCATCACATTGAAATCGGCAATAAATCTGGTTGAGAAAAAAAAGGGAAATAAATTTCAAGTTGAAAAACCCCTTGTCTTAAAACTATTTTCAAGTTTAGGATTTAGTACAGTATTTTGAACCATTTGACTTGCCATACATGCAGTCTCGTAACTGAACTGAGATGATGACAGCACTGAATTCAAAGTTGAACTGCCTTTAACTGTTATTTTGCATTATTGATACACTGTTTTCCTAATTGATATTGTTCAGTTGCTTTGACACAATCCTAAACATTAAATTACCAGACATCTTAATCGACTGATTCCAGCGTTTTTGTCATTGCAACTCTTTATGATCGTCTTCCTGTTTGTTTGTTTCACGGACCAGCAGCAGTAGGTGTAGCCCGCATGCTCATCTCATGGGTCACCTGACCTGCATGGCCAAACGTCCGATGAGCAGAAATCAGCTCTCACAGTCTCACTATGACCGTTACTGTGTTAGCAAAAAATTTAAAACTGGCCCTTAATCAGTTGATCAGCTGTCATCATTGATTGACAGCATTTCTCCTTTCTTGTGTTGACGAACTTGACCAACTACCTATCAGATCTGGGGCCACACGGGTGGCCAATGAGCCAATGACCAAGCTTTAATGTCGAGCCCTACATACATGCATCAAGTTTTTAAACAATTCGCAACAGTTTTATGTCATCTTGAGGCCCTTGGAAGTTTGCAGAGGCAGCCTGCTGGACCCAGAACGTCTTGGAGGGAATATCAATGGGATTTTGCATCGCAAGCTCCGCCCCGCAGAGCGGTATATAACGAGCAGCGTGAGCAACTTGCATTCAAGTCTTCGCTGAGGAGCCAAGCCAGTGACCCGGCCGTTCAGTGGAACAGCGATGTGGCAGGGGGAAATAACGTCTCCGTTCCCTCCTTCAGGGAACGAGGGTTACAAACGTACGCAAGACGTTCCCTTTCATTCGATCACGTTCGACTTTACGAATGGGGTCCCTTATAAAACGCCACATGGCTGTCTTCCAGCAACCCGTGTGAGTGATGGCACCCTGTCGTGAGGCCAGCACGAGTGAGAGCCTATAGCTTACAAAGAATTACAGAAGGTCCTTACTGGCCCGAAGGTGCGACTACCTGGGAGGACACGGGCTCTACACGGAGATTATAAAAACTCATGACTGAGATTATATTGCTCCTCTCAGGAACCAGATTATCAGACCCAAAAGACTTACCTTCAACAATCAATCAATCACCTTTATTTATATAGTGCTTTAAACAAAATACATTGCGTCAAAGCACTGAACAACATTCATTTGGAAAACAGTGTCTCAATAATGCAAAATGATAGTTAAAGGCAGTTTGAATTCAGTTATGTCATCTCTGTTCAGTTGAAATAGTGTCTGTTTTTATTTGCAATCAAGTCAATGATATCGCTGTAGATGAAGTGACCCCAACTAAGCAAGCCAGAGGCGACAGCGGCAAGGAACCGAAACTCCATCGGTGACAGAATGGAGAAAAAAACCTTGGGAGAAACCAGGCTCAGTTGGGGGGTCAGTTCTCCTCTGACCAGACGAAACCAGTAGTTCAATTCCAGGCTGCAGCAAAGTCAGATTGTGCAGAAGAATCATCTGTTTCCTGTGGTCTTGTCCTGGTGCTCCTCTGAGACAAGGTCTTTACAGGGGATCTGTATCTGGGGCTCTAGTTGTCCTGGTCTCCGCTGTCTTTCAGGGCAGTAGAGGTCCTTTCTAGGTGCTGATCCACCATCTGGTCTGGATACGTACTGGATCCGGGTGACTGCAGTGACCCTCTGATCTGGACACAGACTGGATCTCGTGGCCACGGTGACCTCGGAACAAGAGAGAAACAGACAAATATTAGCGTAGATGCCATTCTTCTAATGATGTAGAAAGTACGGTGTTATGTGAAGTGTTTCCGGTTCCGGTTTACCTAATTAACGCAGCCTAAAAATCCTTTAACGGATTTGGATATTAAAAGCATATTAGTATGTTATGTGTATGCCAGGTTAAAGAGATGGGTCTTTAATCTAGATTTAAACTGCAAGAGTGTGTCTGCCTCCCGAACAATGTTAGGTAGGTTATTCCAGAGTTTAGGCGCCAAATAGGAAAAGGATCTGCCGCCCGCAGTTGATTTTGATATTCTAGGTATTATCAAATTGCCTGAGTTTTGAGAACGTAGCGGACGTAGAGGAGTATAATGTAAAAGGAGCTCATTCAAATACTGAGGTGCTAAACCATTCAGGGCTTTATAAGTAATAAGCAATATTTTAAAATCTATACGATGTTTGATAGGGAGCCAGTGCAGTGTGGACAGGACCGGGCTAATATGGTCATACTTCCTGGTTCTAGTAAGAACTCTTGCTGCTGCATTTTGGACTAGCTGTAGTTTGTTTACCAAGCGTGCAGAACAACCACCCAATAAAGCATTACAATAGTCTAACCTTGAAGTCATAAATGCATGGATGAACATTTCTGCATTTGACATTGAGAGCATAGGCCGTAATTTAGATATATTTTTGAGATGGAAAAATGCAGTTTTACAAATGCTAGAAATGTGGCTTTCTAAGGAAAGATTGCGATCAAGTAGCACACCTAGGTTCCTAACTGATGACGAAGAATTGACAGAGCAACCATCAAGTCTTAGACAGTGTTCTAGGTTATTACAAGCAGAGTTTTTAGGCCCTATGATTAACACCTCTGTTTTTTCTGAATTTAGCAGTAAGAAATTACTCGTCATCCAATTTTTTATATCGACTATGCATTCCATTAGTTTTTCAAATTGGTGTGTTTCACCAGGCTGCGAGGAAATATAGAGCTGCGTATCATCAGCATAACAGTGAAAGCTAACACCATGTTTCCTGATGATATCTCCCAAGGGTAACATATAAAGCGTGAAGAGTAGCGGCCCTAGTACTGAGCCTTGAGGTACTCCATACTGCACTTGTGATTGATATGATACATCTTCATTCACTGCTACGAACTGATGGCGGTCATAAAAGTACGATTTAAACCATGCTAATGCACTTCCACTGATGCCAACAAAGTGTTCAATTCTATGCAAAAGAATGTTGTGGTCAATTGTGTCAAACGCAGCACTAAGATCCAATAAAACTAATAGAGAGATACACCCACGATCAGATGATAAGGTCTGACAGGGTCATGGTGAGCCAAAATGGTGGACACATAGACCTTGAGGGTGGAAGGAGACAGCCTTCGTTCCAACCCCTCCTGAAGAAAGGAAAGCACTGACCCGACCGGACATTTACAGGGGTCCTCACACCGTGAAGAACACCAAGTGACGAAGAGGTTCCACTTCAAAGCATAGGCGTGTCTGTTAGACACAGCTCTAGCTGAAGTGATGGTAGCTACCACCTGTGGTGGTAAGGTACCTAAACTTACCTTGACCCGTCTAGAACCCACACATGTAGGTAAGGATTACCAGAGGGTGCCCCGTCTCTGAGAAAGAAGGTCCTTCCTCAGAGGAATTGGCCAGGGAGGGGCTGTAGCGAGGAGTAAATGTTCGGGGAACCAGGTGAAGCCGGGCCAAAAAGGCACAACCATGAGGACCTGCTCCTCATCCTCCCCACTTATCTTGCACAACGTCTGTCCAAGAAGGCTCACTGGGGGAAACGCACACTTGTGCAGCCCCAGCGGCCAACTGTTTGCCAGGGCGTCCATGCCAAAGAGTGCCCTCAGTCAGGAAGTAAAACAACTGGCAGTGGGAATTTTCTGGAGAGGCAAACAGGTCTACCTGAGCGTCTCTGAAGCATTCCCAAATCAGTTGAACCAACTGGGGGTGGATTGTCTATTCCCCGGGGCGAGACTGCTGCCATGAGAGCTCATGGGCAGCACAATTGAGCCTGCCAGAATGTGAATGGCACGAAATGACCTCAGATGCTTGTGACTCCACAAGAGGAGATGGCGAGCGAGTTGCGACATGCAGCGGGAGCGTAGACCACCCTGATGTTTGATGTACGCTATGGTCGCAGTGTTGTCCGTACTGACCAGACATGTTTGTCCTTCAGCATGGCCCTGAAGCAGCATAGAGCAAACTGTACTGCTAGCAACTCGAGGCAATTGACATGCCACTGAAGTCGGGGTCCCGTCCAGGAGCCCGACGTAGCATGCCCGTTGCACATGGCACCCCAGCCCGTGGCAGAGGCATCTGTTGACACAACAACATGTCTGGACACTGGTTTTATGGGGACGCTGGCACGTAGAAATGAGGGGGCCAACCACAGGGTGAATTTTTTTGGTGGCAATAATTCTACTATCATACTAATGTATATACAATGCACTATGAATTTATGAGTTGCTGGGTTCATGAATATTAATCACGTTGTCTGGGTTCGGTCGAACTGATTTGCTAAAATCAAAACAGGGATGATAATAGTTGAGCATCAGCCAATGAAATTGCCATTTGTGCGTTAGCTCCGCCCACTATCGGAGAAACCGGCATATCTTCTGCTTGTTCGAAAAAGTTGAATAATTCTAAATGAACTCCATTATTTTGACAGGAGAAGACAACAAGGAATAGTTTACATATAGCGTGTCGATTCAGCGTGGTTAGACTCTCTCTCTCTCTCTCTCTTTGCATCTGTGAGAAACAGCGCTACCATTAAAGCGACGTTGAGTTGTGCGCCTTCACACAGATTCAGATTATTTTATTTAATGCCATGTCAGAACTCAAAGCTATTTTCATGGCAAAAATGCAATAACAAAAATACAAATATCATATAAATACAATTAAAAACAAAACAAAATAAATAAACACAGCCAGTCATATTATATAATATTTTTTTAATTAACACATGATAAAAAATCCAAAACCTTTTCAGGCATGCCTTCACAAAGAGTTTACAGAGCATCAAATACAGGTGCGCTGTGCATCCAATGAGATGAACTGAAAAGTTCAGATCGCTTGATGGAGAGAGAGAACTCTGAAGCTCAGATGCTGAAATTAATGCAAGCGTCATGTGCTTCAGTCTATGTAGTAAACAAACCTGCACATTTCTGCCATTCATTAATTCACACAGAGATGCGCAGAACACGGATTCATATTTAAAAAAACTTTTGCGGCTTAACATTTACAGATACTGGTCCATATGGAGATTTAATTTGATTAATTTATGCTAACTTTGACAAATTCCATGACTGTCCATATTAAAATGTAAGTTTCATTTTTATGACTGGATTTTGAGATTCCCTCCTCGTTTTCTGCTTCGCGGAAATCATAGCGCTGAACCTGGTTTGGACTTGGAGGTAGAGGAAACAGCTCTTTTGGTGAAGGTTTGGGTACCACTGGCTGCAGGGCCAATGGTGAAACAAAAAGAAAACGAGAACAAAGGATTCTCCCCCGGCCCTCCTCCGGGGAAAGGAGTGGTCCTGCTACCATCTCCTGATGAGCTGACGTCTCCAACTCCCGCCCTTCTGCGGCCATCTCCTCACTGCAGCCGGGGTGAAGGCTGCTGCTGTGGCCGAGCGTGAGTGAAGGAGGCCACAGGGGGGCGTCCTCGGTGATGAGCAGGCTGACGCAGCAGTGGGCCACCGGGGCAGAATGTGTCTGATGGCCTCAGACAGCTTCTGGGTGGCAGAGAACTGCTGGGCAAAGCTCTCTACCGCGTTGCCGAAGAGGCCATCCTGGGAGACCGGGGAGTTGAGGAGCTGAGCCTGATCAGACTGCCTCATGTCTGCCAGGTTCAGCCATAGGTGGCACTCCTGGACCACCAAAGTGGACATCACCTGACCCAAGGATCGCGTCTGCTCTGTAAGTCTTGGCCACAGGCGTTGATGAGAACTTACAGGCCTTGGAGGGCAGCTTGGGACCACTACGCCAAGCGGAGGCGCTCTGCGGACACAGTTGCATCGCAACAGAACACTCCACCGGGGAAATCCCAGCATACCGCTTGGTATACTGCCATCGAGGGCAGTGAAGATGGAGGAAGTACCAGAACGGTTTCGAGCAGTTCAAGGGTGCCTTCCATGAACTGGTTACTTCCTGGTGCACTTCTGGGAAGAAAGGAACCAGAGGGGGGTGCTGGCAATCCGCATGAGCAGCCCACAGGAACCAATCATCCAGCCTCTAGCGCTCAGGACAGGCCGGAGGATTCCACTCAGTGCTTTAAGTGGGCCGGTATGCACCGGTACTCAGTACCGCCACTTCCAAATATAGTTCATGAGCGTACCCCCACCTCTCCGTGCGCCCAGAGTGTGCTTTTAGTGTACCGGTACGTTCATTTGGACATCTCGTCGGGGAAGTCTACACGGTAACCCTCAGATCACCCTGGCCACCAGCTGAAGTAGCCCTCTTACAAGAAGATGAGCTAGAACGGAGTTTGGCAGAGGGGACTCTATACCTTTTAAGGTAATCGATTCTTGATCTCAACACCAAGAAGGTCATGTCCCCGCAATGAGAACATGAGCCATCCACGAACGCAGTCTCAGCATGCTGGAAACCCAGACACGTGACACAGCGATCGTGGCCGTCACAATTAGTGATGTATCGACTGCACCCAGAAACACACGGGCGAAATGACATCTTTAAAAAGACGCAAATCAACCCGTTACTCTTTTGTGAAAAGAGAAAAGCTCTTTCAGGGGTGTTGAAGCACTCAGGGGAACGCGGGAGCTGTTGCAGGAAACCCAGATGAACCGCTGAATCGCACTGTCACATCAACACCAACTGACTCGCTTGTAAATACTCCGGTGAAAGCAGCAAGCGATGCGCTCAGCTCCGAAGCGAAAGCTTGAATGCAAGTTGCACGCGCTGCCCCTTATATACCTGCTCTGCGGGGTGGAGCTCGCGATGCAAATTCCGCAGACCAAGATACTTTGTACCATTGGCTCGTTTTGTACCATTCGAAGGTGATTGGGCTCTCGGGCAAGATCCCATTCGTAACGTCGAACATGACCGACTGAAAGGGAGCCCCATTTTGACAGCACTGCACTGCAGTTGACACGACTTACATGCTTTTATGATTCTTTGTATGTACATGTATTTTGGCCAGGTATTTTAGTTCACTATTCAGTGTGAACAGCACAGCAAGAATAGGAATGATCACAGCACTGCTTCTTCTACATATGCTTTTAATATCCAAATCCTGACCCAAGGATCCAAAATTAAAGGATTTTTAAGCTGCATTAATTAGGTAAACCGGAACATGGAACACTTGCCATAACACCCGTTGTACTTGCTACATCATTAGAAGAATGGCATCTACACTAATATTAGTCTGTTTCTCTCTTATTCCGAGGTCACCGTAGCCACCAGATCCAGTACGTATCCAGACCAGATGGTGGATCAGCACCTAGAAAAGACCTCTACAGCCCTGAAAGACAGCGGAGACCAGGACAACTAGAGCTCCAAATACCGGTTCCCCGTAAAGACCTTGTCTCAGATGATTACCAGGACAAGACCACAGGAAACAGATGATTCTTCTGCACAATCTGACTTTGCTGCAGCCTTGAATTGAACTGCTGGTTTCATCTAGTCAGAGGAGAACTGGCCCCTCTACTGAGTCTGGTTTCTTCCAAAGGTTTTTTCTCCATTCTGTCACTGATGGAGTTCTGGCTCCTTGCTGCTGTCGCCTCTGGCTTGCTTAGTTGGGGACTCTTCATTTACAGCGATATCGTTGACTTGATTGCAAATAAATGCACAGACACTATTGAAACTGAACTGAGATGATGACATCATCAATTCAATGATGAACTGCCTTTAAGTGTCATTTTGCATTATTGACACACTGTTTTCCTAATAAATGTTGCAATCCTTTTTGTTTAAAGTGCTATATAAATAAAGGTGACTTGACATAGTGATGTGGTGTCTCACCTTTCAGTGTGAATGCTCTAACCTGTTAACATGGGTGCAGAAAAAAATATGTGCCTATGTATCTGCTTATGTGTCTAGTGTAAAATTGCCTTAGACCATGCTAAACCATTTAAAGCGTTTTTTTTTTTTTTTTTTGCTTTCGGCTGCATTTGGAAGTATTGTTACAAAAACAAACCACTGTGTGTGTGTAATTTTTTTTTTATTATGTTTTTGATAAAGCTTAAAGGACATAATTGGTTCATAACCCACCCTTAATGCTGTTTTGTCTGATTGGTATATTTTGATTTCAAATCAGAACTAGGCTCTGCGTCTCTGTCTGGGCACCACAGCTACAGGAGCAGAGTATGGGGAGGTGTCAGCTCTCAGTATTAATCAGGATGGCACATGACTGCTTTGTGGCTTTGCCAAAGGACAGGTGAGATGCAGCAAATCCTTAAACTCACAGGCAATCTTGATGGCAAATAGCTTATAATAATCAGGTCAATGTATGTGAAGTGTCATTTTATTCCTGATGCAGATCACCATGTGGGATCTGGCCAATGTTAAACTGCTTCTTACTATCATTGACGCCCATCCACCTGGCACTGCCATACTACATATAAAGGTTATGCACTGTACTTATGTTTGTACTTTACATGCTTTGTTGTTCATTGACATTGAATAAAGCATTTTTCTATTTTCTCTAGCTGTGTGTAATGAGAGTGGCAGATCTGTGTTTGAGATGTCATTCAGGTGAGATGTACTTCATCTTAAACATCTTGTATTGTATAAATCACATTTATAAGGCACATTTACAACACTGTACTGTATTACAGAAAACTGGTGTATAGGGGGCAGTAGAGCCTCATGCATCTGACCAGGGATCCTCAAATCTGGCTTGTGAGAGCCACTTTCCTGCAGAGTTTAGTTCCAACACTGATAAAACTAACCTACCTATGATTTCCTACTGATCTTGAAGACATTGATTAGCATCCTTAAGTGTGTTTGATTAGGGTTAGAGCTAAACTCTGCAGGAAAGTGGATCTATTTTATTTAATTTAAATCTTTCTAAATCTTTCTAAATTTCTTAATCTTTAAAAATATATATTTTATTTAAAAAAATTAATTAACTAAAATGTAAAATTGTCCAGACATTAAAAACACAACTAAACGACTAAACATAATAATAATAATAATAATAATAATAATAATAATAATAATAATAATAATAATAATAATAATAATAAAAGTAAGATTTAATTCAAAATAATAAAATTTTCAGTGAAACAACAGTGGACACAACATAAAGATGCCTAATGCTGCTTAAAAAAATATTCAACAGACTCACATTCTCACCCCCCTCCCAAACTAAATAGAAAGCAACCTGTAAGTGAGCTAGTATAGCTGTAGTATTTTTAATTTACATAAATGATTAAAACTAACATACAGATAAAAATATCCATATATTAAATCAAATAAAACATTTTTATTTTATAAAATTTGTTAGTTCTACTTCAAATATCTATGATTTAAGTGTACACATTTTCCTATATTTTAGTATTGAACCATGTATTCTTTCTGTTGACTACAAAAAAGTAATATATTTAATATTCTATATAAATATATTTAATATATAAACATAACGTTTTTAAATATATTCATGCATGTGTATACACATAATAAATATAAGTTTTATATATAATCTTTAATCTAATATATCTCTAATCACTAATATATATTCTTGCTCCTGTTCTTAACCATATTTTTTTCTGTTCTTTCACTTTCTTTCCTGCATTAGTTTTTTTGTGTGATTCCATACTGTAAATATGTTAGGTACTGCACTACAATGTTATACTTTTGCTTTGTTGTTAATATGACTTGATATTCTGTCCCACTTTGCTATTATGATATACCCACTCTATTTCTACATTATAAATTATTATATTGAACAATTACGTTTTACATTCATATTTTACCAGACATTTATCATTTTTATCTGTCACATCCCTCAACTTAGAGATTCCAACAGGAACCTAATTATCTGAATCCGTATCATTTGATGAAATCTCTTATGACTCTAGTCTTATTGAAGGAGGAAATTGTCATTCATTTCCCACAAAATGCTTTTGTTGAGTAAAAAACAAACCTGACAGGTATCTATCATTCACTGCTATAATGCTGGGACTCTATTACAGGGGTTCTGGATTATGAATGTGCACACATTCTCTTTCTGTCTGTCTAGGAGGGTAATGGGGATGAGGACATGTGAATCCAGGTGTTTATTCAGTGGTTCTAAAGATGAGGTTTGCTGTGTTGAGCCTCTACATGCTTGACTTGAACTGAAAGATCATCCCATTACCCAGTACTCCCTGCTGGCCATGGCCTCACTCACCAAGGTACACTCACACGTTCTTTCTACTGCCAACTACTGAAAAAACTATATATATATATATATATATATATATATATATATATATATATATATATATATATATATATATATATATATATATATAAATAAATTGTGCACTTGGCTAGGCATGTCTCATATTCAGTGCACTGATACATTTTTTGGCCCAGTGTTTGTTTCATGTGTTCGATTGTCAAATAATACCTCTGCTGCTCTACAATTACAAAATTGTCAATTTTCCTTTTCAGCCTGAAATAGCATCTTGATGACTCTATGCAATTCAGGGCAAAATGGATACATTTCATGCTTTGGTTTTCGCTTATTTTTGTAAAGTAAATTTTATTTGACAGTGTAGGGTTCCTTTTCGGGAACTCGAGCTGCGTCGAAAACGCTTTGGGGAACGTCCCTGACGAGACCGACTCTGAACATCGTGTGCAATCTTGTCCAATGGACGGGCGTGACGTCACGGGCAGGGTGACGTAGCGACCAGGAAGCTATAAAAGAACGTACCGTGCAGCTGGCTTCAGCTTTCGCTCTGTCAGCAAGCGCTCTGTGTGTGCATGTCAAAGTCTGTCCTGTTGGTCCTATTTATTGTTGTCTGTCCCTAGCCATTAAAAGATCGCTAAACAGCTCAATATGCCAAAGTAAAAGCATAGACCAATATATTAAGGGCGATTCCAAGCCACGTTATAGATTGTGTGTTCCTCCCTGCCCTCGCTACATTACGAGTGGGGATACACACGGTTTGTGCGTGGCTTGCCTGGGATCGAAGCACGCTGAGTCAGCTCTCGAGGGGGCCGACTGCCCGCATAGTGAACGATAGTGCCAATGCGGACGCTTCGATCCCGGAGGGCTCTCTTCGAGAAGTGAGCCTTCGCCAGCGTTCCTCGCGATGCCGGTTCCGCTTTCGCCGAGGCGGAGCCGCGCCGGCATTCGTTGGGTTCGCGGATCGATCTGCTGGAAGGAATGGAGACGGGCACGTCCTTATCTCCTACCTTATCCACCAGATCTGCCTGATTCCGGGGTTCGGAAGCCCGAGCTTCGGTTCTTCCCTCCCCGCGCATCGGGCTTGACGCTCTGCCTTTCTTTCTCCGAGGAGATTGACACGGAGGGCGTTGGCGAGCTTGTAGTTGCACAAACATAAAGTTGCATAAGCACAGTATAAAACAAACAGTGTTATGCCTTATACGGGTAGTGTTAAAGAGCAGCTATTTAATCTCTGAGGGGATTAATATTGTTTGTGTGACTAAACTGTTAGCGCGCTGTCGAGGCAACGCGTGGATTACATCATTTCAGTTTTGATGCAAATTTTTCCATACCCGACCGCGTGTCTGGTTATTTAAACTCCATTTAATAAGCAGGAGTTAGTTCTACCACTTCAATGTGTACTTATCGCAATCTAGACCGTGTCTACCTGTCTAATTGTTTGATTATTTTAAATTCTGAGGAATTTAATGACATTGAGAACTCAATATAGCACTACAATGTGTACTTTATCACAATCTAGACCGTGTTTACTTGTCTGATTGTTTGATTATTTTAAATTCTGAGGAATTTAATGACATTGAGAAGTCAATATATCACTACAATGTGTACTTTATCACAATCTAGACCGTGTCTACTTGTCTGATTGTTGAATTGCATTAGATTCTGAGGAACCTAATGACCGTTATCTAACTTCAAGGAGTTCAATATATCACTTCAATGTGAATTTATCTCAATCCAGACCGTGTTTACTTGTCTGATTGCTTGATTGCATTAAATTCTGAGGAATATAATGACATTTATTTGACTCATGAAGTTAGATGTACTGGAGGGACTGCTGGGCAGGAGCAGCCCCCTCTGCGTACAAATAGAGTGTTGCCGCCCGTGTTCCCCGCTTAAGGAAACGGGACCAGAGGCTGAAGCAACGCTCTGGGCCAGTGACTTCCCAGACTAATCCTAAAGAGCAGGCTGGGAGGTCAACGGCCAAAAAGTCATGACGCATTTCAGTCACGACTACAGAGGGCGGCCCCTACTGGGGTAGAGCGGTGTCCACCTCATTACACGGTGCCCGTCTCACCTCAGTGCCCTCGGGAGGTGTGTCTGCCAACCCTGCCAGAGTTTCAGGGTGCAGCGGCTTCCAGCGAGCACTGTTCTCAGTTATTTCCGCCCGTGAGCGTAGCGGAGCTGAGACGCTCGCCGCCCCTTCGGGGGCCTCTTACACCAGAGGTCAGTCTCGAGAGACTGATTCCCTTAGTACATCAGTTAGCAGCGTGTAAACTACTGCCAAATGTATCTCAATGGGTCCCGCCGACATTTAATGGGGTTACACCGACAGTAGTCGGCCCCCAGCGGGCTCTGGTGATGGAACAAGAAGTGAATACCCTATTAAGGAAGGCGGCCATCGAGGTGGTCCCTCCTCTAGACAGGGAATCCAGGTTTTACAGCCGGTATTTCATAGTTCCAAAGAAGGATGGGGGGGTTGCGTCCGATCTTAGACTTACGTCATCTAAACCTCTCAGTTATGTCACTGAAGTTTAAAATACTCACTGTCAAACAGGATGTAGCTCAAATCAGATCCGAGGACTGGTTTGTCGCAATTGATCTCAAGACGCATACTTCCAAATATCCATCCTTCCACAACACAGGAAGTCTCTGAGGTTCGCTTTCGGGGGCAAAGCCTACCAATATCGAGTACTTCCCTTCGGCCTTGCACTCTCACCCAGCACGTTCACAAAATGTGTAGATGCGGCTCTGGTATCCCTCTGTATGCAGGGCATCCGCATTATAAATTATATCGACGATTGGTTGATTCTAGCTCAATCAGAGCAGATGGCGGTTCGACATCGAGGTGTCGTTCTCGCCCATATGGGGGAGCTGGGTTTGAGACTGAATGCCAAGAAGAGTGTACTTTCTCCAGTTCAGAGAACCACCTATCTAGGCGTAGTATGGAATTCGACCACGATGCAGGCACGTATGTCTCCTGCTCGGATCGAGTCGATCCTCACATCAGTCAAGAGAGTCAAATATGGCCAGTCACTCACTGTCAAGCAGTTTCAGAGACTGTTAGGGCTCATGGCAGCTGCGTCCAATGGGATACCTTTTTGGCCTGCTGCACATGAGGCCCCTAAAGTGGTGGCTCAAGACCAAGGGGTTTTCCCCGAGGGGAAATCCTTTCTGAACTATTCAGGTCACGCGGCGATGCCTTCGTGCCTTAGACATATGGAAGAAACCTTGGGTCTTGAATCAGGGCCCGGTGTTGGGAGCTCTTGGTCGCCGTGTAACGCTAGCGACAGACGTGTCCCTCACCAGTTAGGGTGCGGTCATGAGTGGCCACCCTGCCCGCGGTCTGTGGAGCGGTCGCCATCTGACATGGCATACCAGTTGTCTAAGGATGCTAGCTGTGCATCAAGCATTGAAATATTTCCTCCCAGACCTGAGAGGTCACCATGTGTTGGGGCGCACCGACAACACATTGGCGATCTCTTATATCAGTCACCAGAGAGATCGGCATCCGTGCCCCTTGTACAAGCTGGCACACCAGATCCTTCTGTGGTCCCAGGACAAACTCCTCTCGTTCGGAGCAGTGTATATTCCTGGGAGATTGACTGTGGGAGCAGACATACTGTCGAGACAGGGGCCGAGACCCGGGGGCTTCACCCCAAAGTGGTGAAGTAGATATGGAGAGTTTTTCTTGGACCTCTTTGCGACTCGAGATATCGCAATGTCCCCTCTGTTTCTCTCTAGTTCATCCAGCTCCTCTGGGACTGGACGCTATGGTACAGACCTGGCCGAGGCTTCGTCTGTACGCTTTTCCCCCTATCGCTCTGCTCCCGGGAGTTCTGGCGAGAGTACGCCGGGACGGGGTCCGTCTATTGTTATTAGCCCCGTTCTGGCCGAGCCCAGTATGGCTCGCAGATCTGATCTCTCTCCTCGACGGCTCTCCATGCGTGATTCCGATCAGGACAGATCTGCTCTCTCAGGCGTAGGGCAAAATATTCACCCTCGCCCGGAGTCGTCAAGCTGTGGGTGTGGCCCCTGAGGGGGCACAACTGTTAGCAGCTGGTCTCTCAACTGAGGTTGTTGAGACCCTACTCCAATCCAGAGCTCCCTCTACGAGGAAACTGTACGCCCTGAAGTGGTCATTCTTTACTTCATGGTGCAGAGATCGCCACCTTGACCCAGTTAACTGCCCAGTTGGTACAGTTCTGGAGTTCTTACAAGCTAGGCTCTCTGCGGGGTTATCCCACTCCACCTTAAAGGTGTACGTGGCGGCCATAGCTGCTTTCCATGTCCCTTTCAATGATCAGTCAGTGGGTAGACACCCCCTAGTTACATGTTTCCTCCGAGGTGCACTGAGGCTGAGACCTCCAGTACGGTCCCGTATTCCCCCCTGGGATTTGGTTGTGGTTCTAGAGGCTCTTTGTAAAGCTCCATTCGAGCCAATACAAGATATCTCAGATAGACATCTGACACTGAAAACTGCCCTGCTACTGGCAATCACCTCGCTAAAACGAGTTGGAGATCTCCAGGTCCTTTCGGTGGCCCCTACTTATTTAGACTTTGCCCCTGGTATGGCCAAAGCATTCTTATACCCTCGAGCGGGTTATGTTCCAAAGGTTCCCTCTGTTACACCACAACCTGTCGTACTGCAGGCCTTTTGTCCTCCTCCCCTTCGGGAGCCAGACCAAGAGAAGCTAAACTGTATGTGTCCAGTGCGAGCACTGAACGCATACGTCCACAGAGCTGCCCTGTGGAGAAAGTCTGACCAATTGCTTGTTTGCTACAGTCCTACTAACAAGGGTTCCCCTGCCACCAAGCAGACCCTTAGTCGTTGGATAGTCGAGGCTATCAACGTTTCCTATGAGTCCTCTGGTCTTCCCCCCCCCCCCTTTGGGGGCCAAGGCTCACTCTACTCGGGGATGGCGGCCTCCAAGGCCTTCTCAGCAGGTGTGTCCCTCTTGGACATCTGCAACGCTGCGGGGTGGTCCACGCCCTCTACATTTGTCGGATTCTACGATCTTGATATGCGAGCCACTCCGGGCTCTTCTGTTCTCTCGTCCTAAGCTGTGCTCTTCGGATACACACTAGGCAGGGCTTTGGTAGTCTGGCAGCGTTGGTATATCGTTCCCCAAAGCGTTTTCGACGCAGCTCGAGTTCCCGAAAAGGAACGCCTCAAGGTTACGTATGTAACCCTAGTTCCTTGAGGGAACGAGACGCTGCGTCGCAGAGCCATACTCCCGGCACTCCTGCCGGCGCTTGCTTCCCTACTCGAAAGCTGAAGCCAGCTGCACGGTACGTGCTTTTATAGCTTCCTGGTCGCTACGTCACCCTGCCCGTGACGTCACGCCCGTCCATTGGACAAGATTGCACACGATGTTCAGAGTCGGTCTCGTCAGGGACGTTCCCCAAAGCGTTTTCGACGCAGCGTCTCGTTCCCTCAAGGAACTAGGGTTACATACGTAACCTTGAGGCGTTTTCAGTTAATGTAACAGTTGTTTCTTGGAGCACATGCTTTTGTAACAGATTGCACAAAAAACATTTAAGTGATATTTTTAAATGTTTTAAGTTTACATAAAATTAAAAATTACATTTCCAGTTGCCTTAAATTATCTCAATGTTATCTTATAAATATTGATATTTCTCAACTTATAATTAGAGGGTAATTATCTAGTTAGTAATTAGTGATGTCCGATTTGCAAATGAATGTTCGTTTTAAACAGTTCGCGTCTCCAATAAGCATTAATCCACAAATGACTTTAGCTGTTAACTTTTTTAATGTGGCTGACACTCCCTCTGAGTCAGAATAAACCAATATCCTGGAGTAATTTATTTACTCAAACAATACACTGACTGAACTGCTGTGAAGAGAGAACTGAAGATGAACACTGAGCCAAGCTAGATAACGAACGAACACGCCCACTGCTGGAGCAGTCTGCATCCGAATGAGAACCCATGAGAACAGATGAACTGATGATACTGCGCATGCGTGTAATTTTTACTAGTATTTTGTTAAACATCGGAAAGTGTGATAATATTTTTTTTTATTTTTTAGGATGTTTCTAATTTGTATATGTATAGGCCAAAGGGGTTTTCAGGGAAGTTGGACAATAATTAAGACTCTAAAGACTCTGTTTATAAGGGATGATTTATGAAATATCTGTACTGTATTTATAGTTAACCCTCTGGAGTCGTTTAACGCAGATACGCTTTTTGAGTCATTTTCTCCTGATAACCCCGAAAAGAACTTAAATTACACTTTCAGTTTTAATCGTAAAGATAAGAGCAATACATCAATCGAATCTGTAAAGGGTCTACTTTTTTTGGATACAGACATAATAACAACAAAACTTCGTGCACTTATAAAATAAAGATAACAAACAAGGTTTGCTGTCTGCAGCCTTTGTCTGCGCTGATCTTCATTTACAAACACGTCATTAAAATGAACTGTAACTGTAATGATGACACATTCACAAATAGAGTTTGTAGTAAACAACATGAACACGAATAGAGCAGCTGATGATACTGAACTGAAGCACGTGTCAGTAGCCCCTTTCACACTGCACGTCGGACACGCAATATTTACGGAACATTGCCGGGTTGCCTTCTGTGTGAAAGCAAACACGTCCCGGGGTTGATTACCGAATTGAACCCAGGTCGGGGACATAGTAACATTGCGGGGTTCGACCCGGGACAAGTGCTGTGTGAACAAAAGCCAGATCTAATTTCGTGTCGAAGTGATGACGCGCGTTATCGCATGACTCTTTTACCGGCTGTTTTGAAGGAAGATCAACGTTTGCGACGAAAACATATGTACAAACTGTAATGAAGCAGAGATCAGTTGGTAGCACTTTATTTTACAGTCCTGTTCCTCATGTACATACTATGTACTTATTATAGTAATTACAGTAACTATGTAATAACTAGGTACTAACACTGAACTTACTCTTAAACCTAACCCTACCCCATGTAGTTACCTTGTGTTACCATAACTTTCTTAGATAAATACACTGTAAGTACACTATAAGTGCATGTTAGTACACGTACTGTAAAATAAAGTGCAACCGATCAGTTAGTTCATCACTTTCTGCGCTGACGCCGAGATCGTTTGCTTGCTTCAGTGAAAGTATAACGTGCGTTGTCGACTCGTACATTACACGTCACGCGCTGATGTCACGTGTCGTTACGGGATCTTCAAGGGTTGTGTGTTAAAGCACACACATATCACTGGCAGTGTGAAAGTGCAAAATCTAGTGACCAGGGAACAATTGCAGGAACACTTTACCCCTGTATTTGCCAGAATGGCAGTGTGAAAGGGGCTAGATAGAGCGAATCTTGTTCTCGAGTCAAGAACAGTGTTGCCAGATCTCGCGAGACAAATAAGCAAACAGGCTTGTGAATACTAGCCCAAAACAAGCAACTTTCTCTACAAACATAGACTGGTGTACCTAGTACATTATATACACAGTAAACATATGATAATTAAAATTTGCACACACAAATAAATATCATCCTGAATACACAAATTCTTTATTTATTATTGCCTAATAAAAACTCTTCTACAGTCCATTCAGTCACCATCAGTCGCAACTTGCCCGCATTAATTTAAAGTTTACGTCACTCACTGACGACGTTATCCTAGGCCAGCCAGAAAAAAAAAAAGAAAAAAAAAAGATGCCCTGCTCTGCCTCTGATTGGCCAGTACTCGGTTACTCGGTTACAATTAGAAGCAGGATGTGGGTGGGAAAAAACTCTGCTGTCTCCTATGTGTATGGGGAAAAGGGTAGGAGTGAACAGGCTAGAACCAGGCTAGAACTCCTACGTTTAAATAATATATAGAAAATATCTGGTTGATAACTTATTATGGTGCTAGGAACAATCCCAAATAAGCAACTACATTTTAGAAACAAGCCCAAAAAAACGCGACCTGCGACTACCAATATTTGTAAGCGACTTTACAGAAAAACAAGCCCAAAGTCGCGTATAATAAGCGGACTTGGCAAAACTGGTCAAGAACCGGTTGCATCGGTTCTCGGATCTTCAGTACACTGAACCGAAAACTGTTTCTTTCTTTTCTGTAAACCTCTACACAAAAGTTCTGAAGCGACTGTTGAACTGGATTCATTTTCTGGTCTATTGTCTCCTTTATGCTTGTGTGGAGGTTGTTCTCTTTAATTAAATTTCGCTTAATTGGATTAATTTAGAACAGAGCACATGGACCAGTTGCCCATTAGTGTGCAAATATCACTCAGTTTTGCCACACATGATTGATTTGGCTTATGAAGGAGATCTGAGGTTCCTGCAAACATTTTCATGGCATCTTCTCATAGGAAAAGTTACTGCTGGTAGGAAAAGATGCCAATTAGGTGTGAGGTCCAAAAAGCACCAGCAAGTGTGACAATAAGAACATGCAGTGCAAACAGGGAAGTAGCAGAAAACCTGTGTCTTTGGCCTAGACTCTAATCATTGCAGTTCTAAATATCTTGTACATTTCAAATGTTTTTGAATGCAGACGGATCCTTTGTGGCAGCACAGAAAACAATCAACCCCATCCTGGCCTTCTGTAGAGGAAAAACCATCCACTTCCTGCTGGTCTGTTTGAGCAACTCTGTTTTCAAAGTGATAAAATGAACGTAGACTTAAAGGTGAAGTGTGACATTTCTGTTCTGTTTGAATTTCCCTAGTGGCCAGACACACCAATAGCACCAGTTTGGGGAGGGATAACTGTTTGAGACATTTAAAAGTAGTTAGAAAACAAGTCATAAATCTGTTTAGTTCTGCTAGTGGAACAGAAATGACATACTTCACCTGTTTATAAGGTCATTCAGTAATCAACCCATTCTGTTGTTTTGGTGCTCAGGTTAAAAAGGATGAGTCTGGCACCATCCATGTCATCAAACAGAGACAGCTTCAACTCAACTGTGACCTCATCAGTCTGAGTGTGAGTCAGATGCTCACTAACAATCATGTGGGTTATTAAAATATTGAAAGTATTTTGAAATGAGAGAAATCATTTTAAAGAATACTTGAAGAATAAATTCAAGTATGCACTGCCATTAAATTTAAATAAAGAAATACAATAAAAATAATTTTCCTCAATTGAAATTAAGCTGAAGTAAACTAAAATATGAATATTCAATAAACATTTACTTAAAAAAGTATATGAAAATTAGACATGTTGCCTGGACAACTAACTGAAATAAAGTAAGTTTAAGCACTAAAATGAATAAAAATTAAGCTAAAGAAATAAAAGCTAAATAATAATATAATAAAAACTTAGTTTAAATAAAGTTTAATATTTTGAATTTTTATTTAAATCTATAATAGTATTTAAGTAATGCTAAGATAGCACTTATAAAAAATATAGTACATTACATTCTGCTACTAAGCACAATTTTTTAGGTAAATGATTATGTAAAATCATAGTGACTTTTACAGAAGCATGTATATTTCCCATTTAACAGTCTTAGAATGCATGGTAGATCTGTCAAAAAAAATTGTATTGTACAAATTTCTGTATGAAGAAAATGAAGAAATATTTGACCTGCATGTAAACTGGAGGAGTCATTTCAGGCCAGCCAGTATAAAATTTACATCTGATACACAGTGTAGATGAGGCTGAGATCAAGTTGTAAAGAGCATAGATTAAAGATTCAGAAGTCATTTTTAAGACCATTTACCTAAAAGTTATATTCATAAACACATGAAGAACCCAATGGCCAATTTCTGAGAAGTTTGGTTGATATTTGGATCATTTTAATTTTGCCAACCAGGTATTGTAAAGTAAATCATAATCATTTTGAGATGTTTTTGAACAGATCTCTCTCCTCTCTCTCTCTCTCTCTCTCTCACACCCAATATATATATTAGGGCCGGGACTCGATTAAAAAAATTAATCTAATTAATTCGAGGCTTTGTAATTAATTAATCGAAATTAATCGCATTTTAATCGCATATAAATATTTGACCTGAGAACAGTGAGAAGTAATTTTTTTTCACATGGATTTATAGTATACCATTGAATAATGACTGAATACATAAGCTTAAGCAACAAAATATTGTTTATTTTTGTTCAACCAAGTCTAGCAGACCAGTGCAATTTTTGCCATGAAGTGTAGCAATAGCATATTTAGAAACAATTTAGAAATAGTAAATTTCAGAAATTCAGGAAGCTTATAGGTGCTGGAACCTTCTGTAAAGTGTTTTTTAAGTAATACACAATACTGTCAATTACATTCAGAACATTGGAAACCCTGACTATTAGAAAACATCAATCTGTTGCTTCAGAGGCCATAACATACTAAGTCCAACTCTCAATAACCTTGGCCAAAACAATAAAGAGTTCAACATAAACTTTTGCACCAACAAAATAATACATAGTTCAACATAAAGTGTAAAGTCCACGCTAGCTGCTATATGTTTTGCGTTGAGGTGATACTTGAGAATCGGATGTGCTGCGGTGATATGCGAACGCTAGTTGGTGCTCCAGTATAATCGGTCGGCCGAAACGCATCCAGTGAGAAACGTTCCGCGGTGCAAAAATAAGTTATTAAAAATGCGGGATTTTTTTTCTGTAATTAATTAATCTTAGTTAACGCGTTATTTTTTGTGTAATTAATTAATCTAAGTCCCGGCCCTAATATATATGCATTTAGCAGACTTACATTGCAACGTGTTCCCTGGGAATCAGACCCACAAACTTACGCTGCTAATTCAATGCTCTACCACTTGAGATAATTTATATCTATCTCTCTCTATATATATATATATATATACTGGAGGTGTAACGGTACGCTGCAAAAATCACGGTTCGGTACGTACCACTTTCTTCTTCTATTTCTTCTTCTTTCGGCTTTTCCTTCAGGGGTCGCCACAGTTAATCATCTCTCTCCACCTATCCCTATCTTCTGCACCCTCAACACTTGCACCCACTAGCTTCATATCCTTATTAATTCCATCTATATACCTCCTCTTTGGCATTCCTCTTTAGCCCCTTTCACACTGCATGTCGGACCTGGCATATTGACGGAACATTGCCGGGTAGCCTTCTGTGTGAAAGCAACCACGTCCCGGCATTGATTCCCGCATTAAACCCGGGTCGGGGACCTAGTAACATTGCCGGGTTGAACCCGGGACGAGCGCTGTGTGAACAAAAGCCAGATCTAATTCCGTGTCGAAGTGATGACGCACGTTATCACGTGACTCTTTTACTGGCTGTTTTGAAGGAATATCAACGTTGGCGACGAAAAAATATGTGCAAACTGTAATGAAGCAGAGATCAGTTAGTTCCTCACTTTCCGCGCTGACGCAGAGATCGTCTGCTTGCTTCAGTGAAAGTATAACGTGCCTAATGTTTTCGACTCGTACATTACACGACACGCCCTGATGTCACGTGTCGTTACGGGATCTTTACGGGTTGTGTGTGAAAGCTCGCACGTATCCCGGGTAATCACTGGCAGTGTGAAAGTGCAAAATCTAGCGACCGGGGAACAATTGCAGGAACACTTTACCCGTGTATTTGCCGGAATGGCAGTGAGAAAGGGGCTTTTGCCTCCTGCCTGGCAGCTCCATGTCCAACATTCTCCTACCAATATACTCACTCTCCCTCCTCTGAACGTGTTATATATATGTATGCATTTAGCAGACTTACAGTGCATTCAGGCTAACATTTTTTACCTAACGTGTTCCCTGGGAATCAAACCCACAAACTTACGCTGCTAATGCAATGCTCTACCACTTGAGATAATTTATATATATCTATATATATATTATATTATATTATATTATATTAACCATCTTAATCTGGCCTCCCTAACTTTGTCCCCCAAACGTCCAACATGAGCTGTCCCTCTGATGTACTCGTTCCTAATCCTGTTCAATCTTGTCACTCCCAAAGAGAACCTCAACATTTTCAACTCTGCTACCTCTAGCTCTGATTCCTGTCTCTTCCTCAGTGCCACTGTCTCTAAACCATACAGCCTAGCTGGTCTCACCACTGTCCTGTCCATTTTTTTTTCATGTGTGCTTTTTGCCAAATGGAAACTGATTACAAAATTAAATGCTGTTTAATAATGTTCTTTTTTAAAATTAGAGTACACTGTTCTGTGGGCAGCTACATCATTAAACAAATTCATGTACTTAGCTCTGAATTTGTATCTAATTTGACAAAATTCCAAAAATAATGGTGCTATAGGATCTGGCACAGTCCCAGCAGACAGCATGTGACATCATAAGAGCCTGCGGCAATGCAAGGACTAGAGCAACAGAAGGGGGTTTTCTCTGAGAATATGTTTTGTGAGAGGTCTCTTACACTAATCGATTGAAAATGGAAGAGGGGTGACTTTTGGTCATGTCAGTTACTTTGTTTAGTTTTGTTTACTTTTAATATATAAAATACTGTACAAAAATATAATTACAATTGCCATTAAATATCTACGAGTTTAATGTCAACATCCAGTCGTTGTTTAATATAGATGTTTTAGCAGCATTATAGGACTTCATACCTTTATTATGAAACCGTGAGACAAATCCAATCCATCACACTTGGGTGAGTTGTCCATCACAAGATACAGTTTACCAGAAAAAAAAAAATGTCCACAAACATGTAAACTTTTAGAAATGTTGATATGTTCTCATCAGATTTTGTCTGAAAGATTTACCCTCCATCATGTTTCTCCAAAAATGATGCAATCAGCGTTTATGTTGTAGAACTGTATGTGATATTACTCTCTCACAAACAAAATGAGTTTGCCTCCAAGCAGTTCAGTCTTGAGATATATAGCCAATTTTGTCGGTAAACTGCCAGCCTTTAGCTTTGTGATACATTTTTGACCGACAAAACTTTTAGCCAATGAGAAGTTGGTTTTAACAATTTGTTGGATGTTTATCTGCCATGTGAAAAACAGTCTTGGAAAAATGTTGGGTGAATTGTCTGAAGCAGGCTAGTGAAAATATCATCTTTAAAAAGCTGATTTGTTGTTGTTGGTCATGTATGTTATACTGATTAAAAGAATAGCTCACCCAAAAATGAAAATTTGCTGAAAATGTACCTACCCTCAAGCCACCCAAGATGTAGATGAGTTTGTTTCTTCATTGGCACAGATCTGGAGAACTTTCACTTGCTCACCAATGGATCCTCTGCAGTAAATGGGTGCTGTCAGAATGAGTCCAAACAGCTGATAAAATCATCACAGTGACCCACAAGTAATCCACACTACTCCAGTCTATCAATTGACATTTTGTGACGTGAACAGCTGCATGTTGGTAAGAAACAAATCCATCATGAAGTTGACTTCGACTTTAAACCGTTGCTTCTGGCCAAACTATGAATCCCTAATAACCTTATTCTGGTTATTAAGTCTATCCCATGTTATCTTCTTGCATCAAAATCCACTGACATATTTGTTTAGAACTGTTTTGGACTGTTTTTGCTTGTAAACAGTGCATGATTTCTCTCCTGGTTAAGGTGAGATAATTTTGGCACTGGAGAAAGTACTAATTTCAGCCAGAAGTGACAGTTTAAAGTAAAAGAAAAAAAGTTTAATGATGGATTTGTTGCTTACAAACATGCAAATTAAGTTTTCAAAAGACTTTAATTGGTGGACTGGAGTTGTGAGGATTACATGTTATTTTTGTGATGTTTTTATCAGCTGTTTTGAATCATTCTGATGGCACCCATTCACCGCAGAGGATCAATTGGTGAGCAATTGATATAATGCTAAATTTCTCCAAATGTATGTTTCCATGAAGAAACAATCTCATGAGTTGCAACTACTGTACATCTTGAATGGCTAATGGTGAGTACATTCTCAGCAAATTTTCATGGTTAGGTGAAGAATTCCTTTTAAAACTTTTGATCTGGACTAGATTATTAGGAATTAACTAAACCAGTCACCATGTCACTCAATGTGTTGTCTCTGCTTAGCTTGATTTTTAATATCTGCCCTTCCAAAGATACTGAATGAACATTTGCTATAGCTTGATTATTTTTGCTCCACAACAGAACTATCCAATACTCTTCATCTTCTCATCATGTATTTATCTTGTGAAGATTTGCAATGATGAACACATGGGATTTGAAAGAGTATCTTGTAAACTCTATGTCTGGTAGCACATGTTGGGTGACTTGTGCTCAGCTGTAAATTTGGCTGACTCCTCCAGCGCCCCTCTGACTGAGCTATGGCACACTCAAGTGCTATTATGCTAATCATACATCACGCATACCCTGAATATTCATTGAGGTCTGCTCTCCGTGATGTCCTCACTGAACTTCCTGTTACCTCCAGCCAGAGGGAGGAAAGGGAAGAGAAATGAAGGGGTAGCTGGAGGGAGGGGGACAAAGAAGGATTGCATTAAAATTGCCTGTGGGTCATCCATTAGACATGGTAGTGGGCAAGCTCTGGGAGGTCACATTAATTCCTGTGGCCTGTATCACTTCCCCCAAGTGCTGCTTATTTAATAACTCAGCAAGTGTTTGAATAAACATTTAATATGACCTTACTTTTATGAATGATTCTAATTTTATGCTCTATTAATAAATGTAATGACAAATATATATATATATATATATATATATATATATATATATATATATATATATATATATATATATATATATATACACATCACTGGGCTTTGTACATTTTCATTTGTCCATCCAGTTGGACTTGTAACCTGAAGGTCGCAGGTTCAAGTCTCGGTTCCCGCAGGAATTGTAGGTGGGGGGAGTGAATAACCAGCACCCTCTCCACCTTCAATGCCATGACTGAGGTGAGACCCTTGAGCAAGGCACTGTACCCCCAACTGCTCTTCTGGCGCCGCACTCTTCTGAGTGTTTGTTCATGGTGTGTGTGTGTGTTCACTGCTGTGTTTGCCTGCACTTGGATGGGTTAAAAGCACAAATACCAAGTATAGAACACCATACTTGACCACACTTCACTTATTAATATCATTATTATTTAAATGTTTGGGGTCATTAAAGGGTTTAATGTTGTTAAAATAATGTTGTAAAATAGTATTAAAAATGAAAATAACTTTATTATTATTTTACCTATCATTGTTGTTGTGCTGCTTAATATTTTTTGTGGAAACCATGACATATTTTATTGTATTTTTTATTTTCAGGATTCTTTATTGAGTAGAACATTCAAAAGAGAGGCATTTATTTGAACTATGGTGTTTTTTTTTTCTCTTCCCACCAAATGTGCCACTAAAATTCCACCATTTATATATTAGCCACAGAGAACATTTGGAAATGTATTTAAATCAGCACAATTTACAATAACAATGTTTGGTTTAGTACAGGCAAACAAATGTGTAATTTTTGAAGATATGAATGTATTTATATGATGAGCAATTGAAGATATAGCAACAGCACAACACTAATCTGGTAAAATTGACAGTTCTATCATTTAGCTCAAAACTCTCTTGCACGGCTCTGGTTGATCAGCCTTTGCTTATTATTCAGCCCTGTTTCAGATTTGTTAATTGATCACTGTTTTCTTTTTTCTTTTTCTTTTTGTAGTCTGTGCACATCATGACCCTGAGGAACTGGCGTGAGGTAAAGGCATCATTTTATAGCACATCACAAATGTTATATCTGAGTCACAATAATGAATCTGATAGTAATGGGACTTCTGATGTCCTGCAGTGTGTGGACCATCTGTTGAAGCAGGAGAAGTTCATGGAGGCTCTGTCTCTTGCTTGGTCCTTCCAAGAGGGCACCGCCAAAGCTGTGCTAGGTCGCTCCTTCTGTTCACATCCACTCTAAAATCAACACTTCTGTTAAACCAAATGACTGTTATTTTCTCAATTTCAGTGAAAATTATTACAGCTTTCAGACCTTAAAAGCTTTTAATTTGTAATTATGTAAGTTACAAATTATATACTCTTTTATTTTCCAAGAAATTCAGAATTTTTGTACAAAAGTCACAAAAAAATAAAATAAAATAAATGCTCTAATGATTCCACAAAATGCATATAGTAATGGAGAACTAATGGGATGTGTTTACGTAACAGGACTATTTGCAGACCCTGCTAAGAGAAAAGGTGTGGTTGCAGACAAGGTAAGATTCTTATTAATGCAGTGATACTGCTGTACATACATCTTTTCTTCAATTTTTAGTTGGATCCAGTGTTACCAACCTAAGCCAAAAAAAAAAAATAAATAAATAAAAGCAGCAACCTCTTGTTTACTTCATCTTAGTAAGGGGTTCATCCGTCAACAGGATAATGGCCTAAACCAGTGGTTTTCAACCTGTGGTCCGCGATAAAATCACGATTTGAGCGTGCGCGATTTCTAAATCGCTTTATACCACAATTTTCCGCGGCCCTGACCTCCCGTATCCGATCCCATCAGAATGCATTGCGCCTAGCGCGAGAACAGAGACTGGGCATATGCCTAACTCCAGGTTCACACACTGTCTGTGATGCGCCTTTTTTCTGAGCCAATGTTGACGGAACAGAGCGTTCTCACTGCGGTAAAAGGCTAGAAATAAAAACGTGTGATAATTCATGTCTAACACATGAGCATAGAGTGAATTTGTTAGTGAACAGGATGCAGTTTAAGTGAGAGGAGACACGTTTTAAGTGTGCACACTCTCTCCTCGCAAAGCAGTGTGTATCTGAGCAAGCACGACTGGTTTTGTGACAGAGCAAAGGAAATCTGCTGTGAACAGAGAGATTCGCACTCGTGCATTATTTTAATGTGCTTTCGCGTTATATTTATGCGCTCTCACTGCTGACCGCATACACATACTGTATACACACTGCAAACACCTGAGGCACAGCTACAATTAATGAGCTCTATGAACAATGCATGGCAAAAAAGAAAAAAAAGTCCCTGTATACAGGATTTTTTTTTTTTTTTTGCCACAAGTCTATACATTTTTTATACATCTTCACTATAGTGATAATTTTGACTTATGTCTGTTCTAGAGATGACTTTTTGATAAAGCTCTGATTGGTTTTCTTTTGGAAATATGTTTCAAATTAATCCTGAATGCATTTATGACTGTAAAAGCATATCGATGTGTGTCACAATTGAATCGCGATAGTTTTTTTTTTTTTTTTTTTTTTTTTGTCCATATCGCACAGCCCTAGTTTATTCAATAAATACAGTTTAAAATCTAGCTTCGGAGTACTAAGTTATTAACCCAACAATAGCGGGGTCAGTTAATTTTTTTGAAGTGGGCCGCGCAAACATATGTGTTTGGTTGTGTGGGCCGCCAGTTGAAAAAGGTTGGGAACCACTGGCCTAAACCATGCCTTAAGGATATGTCAGAGATCTCGAGGTCTCGAAGAGTAGTGGATAGTAGCTTAAAATCAGTCTTCAAATCAGTCTCCAGTATTAAACCTGGTTGAGCAGGTTTGGGGTTTAAAATCCCACTTCATTCCACTTTATTCTGTGAATACATTTTCCCCCTATTAAGACGGTATTTGATTTTCCTGCATAACATATTTCAAAATGAATTTACCTATCTGTAGCAATGTAAATGAGAGTTATTATGGCTAAATTAACTTTGTTGTTTTGCAAACAAAGGACACAATTCTATGATGATTTTCTCTTTTCACAGATTGTGGAAGTTTTGTTACGGTATGTGGATCGGTCTCTGAAAAATTGTCCCGAACAAGGGAAAATCCAGGTGATGGAGCACCATATTGATCATTTTTCCATATTGTTATTATTATTTAAAGATGTAGATATTAATTAAGACAGAGCTGTAGATTTTTTTAGCATCGAAGAGCTTTTTAGAGAGGTGAGAGTGAGGAGAGCAGACTGAGAGAGTGATGCAGACAGTCTCCTTTATGACAGTCTTTAGGCCCGCGGCATTCATTTTTAAACCACATCTCATCATAAAGCGGAAACCACATACAATAATGGCCCACTAATGTCATCTCTTCCCTGCCTCTGGGTCTCGCTTGCTCTCCGATTTCTTTTTGCCATTAAGAAGCACTCTCTCTTCACAAAAATAAGGCACTCACCATGGCCTAATGACAGATTTAGTTCTGTATATCTAGGGCAGAGTGGAATGTTATGCTGCTCTAACTGCCTGTCTGTCAGACACACTTTCACAGTCAGTTTTATCACAAGAGAAACATGCATATTTAATTTCTTCACCCATATGCGTTGGATTGAGGTTCTATTGTAATTAGGGCTGGAATATATGTCAGATAGATCAGATTCACAATATTATTTGTTGCTTTTTATTGATTCCAAAAATCTGCATTGTTCTAGTTCTGAAGAAATCTGTTTAGCCAAGTTCTACAAACACAGATTTCTTTCTCACTTTCTAGTTTACTTTTGTAGCCCTGATGTTATTTATTATCATGAATTAATGAATTTTCTCGTATTCCTCCAAACCCCATCACTCCATCTTTTTTTGCTCATGCTTGTTCTTCCTTTCTTCTCCTCTGCAAGGCATGGATCCTGTCATAGTGGATTATTGTCTATAATAAGTGTGTTTATACACACTCCTTTTCCTGAACACATACAGTACACACACTATATAGAATGCTGTTGAATGTATGTAATCTGAACCTGTTGTTTCTCTGTGAATCATCCCAGAGTTTGCAAAACAAGCCTGAAGCATTAATTAAATGTTCTGGTTTCAATATAATTTAAGCATTGCATCATATACCACTGGAAATCATTCCAGACCCTCAGTAAAAAAATAAAAATATATATTTTTTTTTAAATAAATAAACAAAAAAATAACACAACCATTGTTGGAGGTTGGTAGGATTTTTTGGATCTGTTCACCAAGGCTGCTTTTTTTTGATAACAAATACAGTAAAAACAGCAGTGTTGTGAAATATTATTAAAGTTATTGTAATTTAAAATAACTGTTTATAATATCTGTTGTAATATTGTAAAATGTTACTTATTTGTGTGATGTCAAAACTGATTTTTTTTAGTGGCTGTATGTTGTCCTGACAGAACTGTAGATTTATTTTATTTTATGTTATTTTATTTTATTTGTTTTTATTTTTTTATTTTTTTTGCACATAACACTGGTGCTAGAGTTGGAAAGTTCTGTGCTACAATAGTATGGCCTGTACAACAGGTATAAAACATATCTTACCATCTCTGTAAAAATAATAATAATAATAATAATAATAATAATAATAATAATAATAATAATAATAATAATAATAATAATAATAAAAGAAAATATACAAAAAGGATAGAGATCAATCCATTTGAATCAAGTGGTTTTGTGACAAGATATGTTGATTTATATAATGAACAGATTTTATTTAGGCTTTTATTTACAAGTATGTAATGAAGTGAATGATTTTACAAGTCATTGTATTGTATTTAAATGTCCACCATTTTAAATGTGCAATGTACAAAACGGCTTATAGACAAAAATATTAAAGTTGTTAAAGCAACTTTCACAGACTGATTTTTTTATTTATTTTAGGTTCATAGTTTAGAATATAATTATTTGGGTAATTCTGTTATGTTTCAAACTTGAACGCATGGCGTTCATATGTGACATCCATTGAAGTTTCCCAAGTGCACCTGAAGGCAGCATATGCTGAAGGGTAAATGAGAGGAAAACAATGATCACACGTCTAGAGAGATAAAGCAGACCAGTCTTATCATAGCATTGGGACATATATGTCACACAGAACAGCTCTACCTCTTCAGTTCTGCTACTGCCAGATATATTTTGCTTTGTGTGTAGGAGTGCTAATGAGAATCTGAAGATGGCGAGTGTGTGTTTGTGCATGTATGTGCTTGGTCTTAACTCTTCTATCAATGTATTGCACAGTGGTTAGCACTTGTGTGTCTTTGTTTTTACACTCACACGAGTAACCCAGCAGAGCAGAGCTTGTTAACTTGAGTAAAAAGTGTGATGAAGAGCAGATCTCTGCACTTCGATTATCCCGGCTAAAACTCCCTATCGTGTTAGCTCTACACCTCAGCACAATTTCAGCAGCAGCTCTCACAGTTTCAACAGCTGGAGGTTGAGGGAAGGGTTATCAGCAGTGCTGCATCCCGCTGATCACCCTTCCCTCAACCTCCAGCTGTTTCTGTATTAGTCTAACCACTTTATTCAGCCTCACAGAATTTATAGCAGTTTTGCCAAAGGATAGTCTTCCTGTTAATCATATTGAACAACACTTATTCTGAGGTGGTACTTTGATGGTAATTGTGGTAATACCACAATGCTTTGATCTATACCATACTGGAAAAAAATATACTCAGTGGAATTGCTTTGGAATGGCCAACTAGTAATCCCACAACCAACCAAAGATTATAATAGTACAGTGGTTCATGATCTTAGATTTTTACATTGGACATTTAGTTGGTGAGCCAGGAAATGAAATTGTGGTGATTTAAATAACGATAGAAGTAAAATTTTTGGTTGAACTAACTTTTCTTGCATAGTTTTGTTTAAGGTTTTTAAGAATGAGAGAAGTTTCAGGACATTTCTTTGTTGAATACCTGTCTTTGTTGAAGTCCTGTGAATAATCCTGTTCAAGAGCTGCACTTATCTTCAGCAGTGGTTCTCAGGATTTTTCACTCAATGATCCTCCATTGTCCAACACAATATTCTTGCCCCCCTCTCAGTATAGGCTAAAACAGTTCCAATATGTTCCGTAGTTATGAGAAAGCAGCTTTTCAGACCTTTTTTTATTAACAGAAGAGAGCATTGTACCTAAATATATGTATTAATTGCAATTTGTTCTGTGATTCTAGAAGTTTTAGGAACATGGACGTCCAGTCCTTTTTATGTTGTTAAGCTCAACAGTGTTTTTGGTTTTTCAGAATTTACCAAACAGTTGATTTGGAGACTTATAATATTATATATATCTCTCTGATGGATTTGTTTTTGTTTGAAGACTGACAATTGTCTTTTTTACTTGTATGGAGAGATCCTTTGACTGCAAGGTGTGGGTTTACAGCAACAGTTTCAAAATGCAAATGGCACTTTTGCATTTGGACCCTTCAACTCAATCAACTCCAGACCCTTAAAGAATAGCCCACATCCATCCAATGAACAGCTTTTGAGTCAATTGTTCAATAACTCAAAAAGGGGGTAGGACATATTAAAGACCTGTAATTCATTAACCTTTTTCTTCAATTTTGATGAATTGAGAATCTTTGCTTTAAGCCCATCTTCATGATATAACTGTACTTAAATGCGTTTTGGTCAGCAGCTAAAAAAAAAATTGTCCCTGTGTCCAAATATATATGGACCTTACTGTATGTATATGTACTGTATATAAAACATTCATCAACAGTATTACACATGCCTTCTTAAAGCTGCTGTAATTTCAGTGCCAGTACTATTGGCAAATAATGGATATTACCTTGGGATGGGGCAAGTTTTTTACATAATAAAAAAAAAAAAAGAAAAAAAAAAAAAAAAAAAAAAAAAAGTTTAATACCGAGCCTCTTCTGGTGACCCATCAGTTCGTCAATTTTGAAAAAATTACTAAAAAACATTGATTGGCATATCCCTATACTGAATGATGGACATATTTATAGACCATGGTATTTACGTGCTACTTAAGAAAAATGGAATTACCATAATACTTATTCAAATAATCAACATATGAACATTATGCTTTTTATTAGTGATTTGTTTTTGATCTTCTAAAGACTCTAAATGAATTTCATGGTTTGATAGACAAACTTAGAATTGAACATTGACATGTACACACACACACACACACACACACACATTATTCGAAACAAATTAACATCTAATGATAAAGCCATCCGCACATGAGACCACTAACTTAAAAACTGATATTGGAAAATAATATAACTTGTCCTATTTTGTAAGAAATTATCACTGAATTCAGAACATTTTTGGAAACAACACAATTCTTTTTTTTTTTTTTTCTCTCTCTCTGTCTGCACTTCTCGTCTTATTGTCATGGTATTTTCATTGCCTGTGGCTCATGGTGACCTTGGAATGATACACACATGAGCATGTGCATGTGTACACATGCACAAAAACACAAAGAAAACTGGCATCTCATTATCCTTGGGCCAAACTCGCAGACATCTCATTACTGCCCTGCACTTTCTCTCATGCTGATTATCTTCTCCATCTGTTCTCTCTCTCTAGCAATGTGTCAATGTTAGTCAGTGTCAGCAGATAACCTCAACTCCCCTCAGATCCAGGAACAGTGTCCTAAAGCTTCGCCCCAAAGTATGTTAGTGGAGTGCAGCCAGCAATAGCAGGTTTTCCTCTCTGCTGAAAGCCTCTAGATTCACTTCAGGTTTACCATTTCTCACTTGCTCCTTCCTTAGAAACTCTGCATGTTTCAAGTTTTATTTCTGTTAAAGAAGTATTTCTGGTACAAGTGAAGATCACTTGGCAGCATTTCTGGCATAAAGTTTCAAAATTTCACTTTATGAGTTTTTTTTTTTTTTACATTAATATGAGTTCCCCTAGCCTGTCTATGGCCCCTCAGTGGCTAGAAATTCTGATAGGTGTAAACCAAGCTCTTGGTGTCCTGCTCTGCCTTTGAGAAAATGAGAGCTCAGATGGGCCGATCTGGAATCTTCCCCTTGTCATCATAAGTGGAAAGGTTACCTCCCCTTTCTCTGCTTTGCCCTCCCAGAGAACCTGGGAGAAAACATTTAATTCAGTCGCAATGTCAGCACAGGTGTTACAAACAGACTTTTACGATATGGATTCGACAGCACCGCCACAAACATTGAGTACCAGTGTTCATTAATGCATGATCTGTGATCATTGATTTTTGATGTGTAGCTAATTATTCATGTTGTTCTCACAGACTTTCTTTCTAAATTGTTTAAAACTATTTATGCATCAGTGAATCAAGCCAATTACTAAATTACCAACTTCACATTGTTTCTCTTAGTAACATAGCATGATTCAAATTTGTTATTTAAATTGTGATTTAACTACACAAGAGCGATCAAAGAACACTCATTTATTTAGCGAGTATATCTGCACACTTGCCGAAACTGCCGTTATAATGAATGATGCCGTTATGCTGCACAACGAAGCTCTTACTGTATCCATGTAGATATTGTGTTTGCTGTTAGTTGTATTGAAAGCATTTTGTGAGAGAAAACGCTCTGCAATGAGGAGATCACTGCATTCAGGCGAAAAACAGACACTGTATACTCAATGCTCATCACTGCAGCCTTTCATGTGATGGAAAAAGATCTAAAAAATAATGCAATAATCAACACTTCCAAGATTTGTTAACCTTGACAGCTGTAATAGTAAAAAAAAAAAAAAAAAACATGTAGTAAAAGTATTTGAGAGGGATTCCACATGTAATACGTATTTCAAATGGAAAGTTGTCAGCCAATCACAACAGTTGGCATTTACTCTGTGTCTCACAGCAGACACTTCTGTTTTTATTACCTTTCTGGACATGGACAGTATACCGTACATACATTTTCAATGGCGGGACAGAAAGCTCTCAGACTTAATCTAAAATATCTTAAACTGTGTTCTGAAGATGAACAGAGTTCTTACGGGTTTGGAACGACATGAAGGGTGAGTCATTAATGACATAATTTTCATTTTCGGGTGAACTAACCCTTTAAGTATAATGAACACATTTGTCATGTTCAGGAAACCAGTTTACGATGATTTGAGCTTTGTAAAATGGAGCCTTATCCAGCCAGTCATAAAGGGAAGGTCAGCAACAATACTCAGGTAGGCGTTTAAACAATGTGGTGTTTAAACAATAATCAGTTGGAGCTGGGGCCCAAAGTGTTCCAAGAATATATCCCTTCACCATTACACCACCTCCACTTCCCTGAACTGTTAATACAAGGCAGGATGGATCCATTCTTTCATGTTGTTTACACCACATTCTGACCCTAACATCCGAATGCTGCAGCAGAAATAGAGATTCATGAGACCAGGCAACTTTTTCCAATCTTCTATTGTCCAATTTTGGTGAGCCTGTGGGAATTGTAGCCTCAGTTTCCTGTTCTTAGCTGAATGAAGTGGCACCCGTTGTTTTCTGCTCCTGTAGAAAACATTACACTGCTTCAAGGTTAAATAAGCTGTGTTTAACCTCGAAGCACTAATGCATAACTCGGTTGTAACAAGTGGTTATTTGAGTTACTGTTGCCTTTCTATCAACACAAACCATATTACTGTGACATCTGGCATCAGCAAGGCCTTTTCGCACACAGAACTGCTGCTCACTATATATCTTTTGGACCCTTCTCTGTAAACCCTGGAAATTTTAATACATGAAAATCCCAGTAGATCAGCAGTTTCTGAAGTACTCAGACCAGTCCATCTGGCACCAGCAACCATGGTACATTCAAAATCACCTTCTCCATTCTTGAACTGGTTTGAACTTCTGAAGATCATCTCGACCATGTCTACATGCCTAAATGCATTGTGTTGCTGCCATGTGATTGGTGGATATTTGTGTTACCGAGCAGGTGAACAGGTGCACCTAATAAAGTGGCTGGTGAATGTATTTGTGTGTTATAGTTGTAACAGGATATATGTGTATTTGTGTAATGTACTGAGAGCTTTAAAAAGCGTTTATGATGTACAGTATGTGTTCATTTTGTTGTGTGTGTGGTGAATTGCAGTGTGCATTTGTGGGAAACATTGATACGGCAACTTACCACACCCACATTCTTAAAGGGATAGTTGACCCAAAAATAAAAATTGCCCCATGGTTTACTCAACCTCAACTCAAGCCATCCTAGGTGTATTTGACCAAGTTTTGTTTCAAAGGAAAATTCTCCTCTTGGCTTATATCAACATTTTTCTTTACAAATCCTTGTTTTGCACTAGTCTGTGACTGGTGTTTTGTTTTATTCTGTTCGCTTTGCTTCCACATTCGTCACTTTTCACTGGAGCTTATGTACGCCTAAGTCCTACATCATCTGCCACTCTCTCAAACAACAGGTAGTGGAAGCTAGAAATTACGGCTTATAAAGTTTTACATACGGATATTATTCTTAAACAAACACATAACTTCACTTCAGAAGGCCTTTATTTACCACCGTAGCTGTGTTGAGCACTTTTTATGATGAATGGATGCACTTTATTGGATTTCAAAATCTCAGCACCCATTCACTGGCGTTTTAAAGCTTGGAAAAGTAAGGACATTTTTTATAACTCCAATTGCATTCATCTGAAAGAAGAAAGTCATATTAACCTAGGATGACTTTAGGGTGAGTACTGTAAATCATGGGGTAATTTTCATTTTTAGGTGAACTATCCCTATCAACATGTTTCAAACCTGTGGTAAGAACCATAAGAAACAGGTGCTAAAATAAGGGGTTTCATGACATTTAAACTCCTGCATTTGTATACTGGTACTTAAAAATAATATGGTACCAAAAATGTAAAATAGTGCAACATCACCATCAGCATTGCTTTATTTCATTACTTTTGAAATTTCAAGCCGGTGTGACATGTCATGTAACTCTCGGAGAATGCATAAACTGATTAAAAATAGGGACACCTTGAAATGCAATGCAGGTTGCTTTTAATAAAAGTGAGTGTGTGCCAAATGCATAAGGGTAATTTTAAATGTAAAGTGTGCAGTGAGGCAGATAAGTGATGGCTGCGGTGGATGATGTGAAAAATTTTGCTCGCTCCTCTTAACTCTGAAAAGCAGTGCTGTAGAAGCAAAACATACACAACCAAAATGAAAATTGGTTTAACTGCAGACCGAGCACCAGAAATCTGCAATAAAGACATGTGTCGCTTTAAAATGCATTACATCAGACCTTGCAAAGCATCTGTCCTTTGCTTATTCCCAATTACACAAGTACTTCAGAGCTCTGCAAATGACATAAACATAAATGCACACATTCTTAATAAGTTTGGGACAAAACATAGTTTAACTGCTTTTTATTTTATTCAGGATTATATTTCATTAAGCCTTTTATATTTAAAAAAAGAAGAAAAATAAATAAATAAATAAATAAATATAAATATATATATATATATATATATATATATATATATATATATATATATATATATATATATATATATATATATATATATACTTAAAAATTCTGTGACAAACGTCTCAGGTTACGAATGTAAGACACTGCGTCCTCTGAAGGGACACTATGGGGAACACCTCGTCGTGACCCGTGTCTGAAGCATACTTTGAAAAATGCCAATGTGTTGGCCGGCGACAGCCTCTGACGTCGCTACCGGCGCGACTATAAATACGCGCCAGTAGGACCCGTCACTTATCTTCTTCGTGAAGCTTGCGTCCGAAGCATGGCAGGGAGCTAGAGGACGCAGTGTCTCGTTCCCTCTCAGGGAACCATGGTTACATTCGTAACCTGAGACGTTCCCTGTCAAGGGAACTTCGAACTGCGTCCTCTGAAGGGAAACTATGGGGAACAGTATACCCACGCCGCCATGCTGAGGGGAGTGCAGGCCAGAATCATGGCAAACACTAAGTACCAACTCTACCATTTCACCGGGAGTCGCCCCTGGGGCGGTTCGACGGCTGTCCATGACATTATCCCTTATGGCCAAAGGCCTAAGCTACATACCCAACTTACCTGAAGGACCTCGGCCCGGGGTAGAGCTGAAGGCTTGGAATCACGAAAGATTCCTTTAAAGGGATACGGCTAAGAACTTAACACTGTTTATTACCAAGTCTTGCCTGTCACAAAGGAGGGGCTCTCGTGGCACTCTGATAGAGCAGCTCGTAGATGGAATGGCCCGGGAGCAGAGCAATTGGAGGACGGAATGTACAGATGAAGCCTCGGCCACGCCTGTACCATGGCGTCCAGGCCCAATGGAGCTGGATGAGTCAGAGGAAGCCGGAGGGGATAGTGCGACGCTCTCTTGAGCCGCAAAACCGATCCACCCAGGTCTGGCCAACCTCTCTAACTCTACTTCAACACCTTGGTGCGAAGGCGCCATTCCCCAAGCCTCAGCCCCTGCCTCAGCATGATGTCTGCTCTCTCACAGTGCGTCTCAAAACAGTATGTAGTACTGGAGCGCTCTGATGAAAAAACCGAGAATTCAGTCTCTCATGAGAGGAGGACTCCGAGCTCCGAGCAGCATGCTCATAGGCGACCCTTTTAGAAAAGGGGAGCGCTGCTAAACTACCGTGACAATTGCCCACACAGCCCCTCATGTTGAGAGGCGGTGCTTGAGGTGTATAACAAATACACACTGGTTGGATGAAGCCCAAGGAACCCCGGGGCTAATCATCTTAAGAAAGGGAACGAAGCGGAGCGTGTAACCCTTACCGTACAGGATTTTAGAAAGTGCGCAGAGCCTTGCGTGCACACTTACCACTTCACCAGAGAGACCTGATAACCACAATATGTGGGAGTTCACCTACAGAGAGGCCTAGATAGGCCTACTACCTTGTTACCAGATAACCACCTCAGTGAAAGGTAATATGGAACTCGACTCCAGGGAGGCCTGGTGAGGCCTACTACCTGACAACCACAAACCGTGGGAGCTTGTTTTTTTTTTAGTGGAAACGCACAGCATGTGGGAGCTAAATCTCCAGGGAGGCCTGGTGAGGCCTACTACCTGACAACCACAGTATGTCGGAGCTCGCCTTCAGAGAGACCTGGTGAAGCCTACTATCTGAAAACCACAATATGCTATTTAGTGGAAACGCACAGTATGTGGGAGCTAAATCTCCAGGGAGGCCTGGTGAGGCCTACTACCTGGCAACCACAGTATGTGGGAGCTCACCATCAGAGAGGCCTGGTGAAGCCTACTATCTGAAAAAAACCACAATATGCGGGAGTCCACACAGCCCCTCATGTTGAGGGAAGCGATGCTTGGGGCATATAACAAATACACACTGGTTGAATGAAGCCCAAGAAACCTCGGGGCTAATCATCTTAAGAAAGGGAACGAAGCGGAGCGCGTAACCCTTACCGTACAGGATTTTAGAAAGTGCGCAGAGCCTTGCGTGCACACTTACCACTTACGTGGATTTGAGACAGTGCGCAAAGTGTTCACGTGCACACTGACCACCATGTGGTTTTGAGACAGTACACAGGCTTAGCGTGTGTACAGAAAGGTTCCTAAGCATCGCAGAGGCGCTGGATCGCACGGGAGAGGCGAGCTCCAACCCTCAAACGGTAGCATCACCTGAGGCAGTACATACAGAAGGACTCCGTAACTACCACCTCCCCGGATGCGCCAAGCGGCCAGGCAGCCCCTCAGGGTGACCTGGCCGGATATCCATGAAATTCCCTGCAGTGCTGTGCCAGTTCTGACGATCAGCCAGGCTCCTCGGGAGGGGTGTGGGACGAGCAACCGCAGAGCGCTTGCTTCCCGCACGTGGAACTCGCTCCGCGGTGGGTGTCGCGCCCTGGGGGGGCGAACCCACGCGGCACGGCCGCCTGCCGAAAGCGTGTGATCGTGGCCAGAGCACAAGGCTGGAACTGAGCACTGTAAAGAAAACTCACAGAGTCTGTTAGAAGACATAACCTCCAGCAACATAACACCCATAAGCAAAAAGGGTTAATACTCACCCACCCTCCTGTACTGGAGTCCCGCTTTACGGGGCGCCCCCTTTTGGTCCGGACCGTCAGTAAGGTGGTCACTATGAAAATAGGACCAACCAAAAACATAACAGGTCCAGGATAGGAGATTGTTATGTGAGAAACTTTCCACCTATCCACGATCAGGTGGAGCGCTGGTGGCTACAGGGGAATTAGGCAGGGGAGAAATGAAACAGAATTTAAAAACATCCAAAAAGGAAGTGACGAACTCCTAGGTATCGCTCTGATCCGGACGAGAACGCTGCCCCGTCTGAACCACATCCCTCAGACCCTGCTTACCTCTTCGTGACCCACGATTCCTCTTGCCCCTGCCCTCAGGCGGGGGAGGAGCGCGAGCCGCGACACTAGCCTTCTGCGCCCATCTTCGATCCTCAGATCGAGATGGGCCAGGACCCCTTTGTTGTTCGGGCTCTGCTGCTGCGTATGATTTACCATTTAAGCGGGTTGTATCCTGGAAGGGCTTAGATGGCAAAGAGGGAGATTTTAGAGAGGATGTTCCCACACTGAAAGATAGCAAGCCAGCATCTCTTCTACAGGGGGCATCCTCTCATAGCCGTCCTCGTGCATGCCATCTAATCAGCATAACTGTATGCTGAAACCGATGGATGCGAGAGAAAAACGGCCTCTTCCATTCCTTTTCGACTTCTGCATGTAAGTCAGGCAAGAATGGGAGGCTCACCTGGGCTGGCGGGCTATGGTCAGAAAAATAACACTCATCGAGGCTACCTCGCGACGTTACCTTTCTGGCACACTTCCATGGCAAGTTCATTTATTTTTATTTTTATTTTATTTAATTTTTTTATTTATTTTTATTTTGCCGCGGCGTGATCCATAACCTCTAACAGCTCCCCATACGCAGAGCAGGAGAAATGAGCGGCTCAGCCTCAGCTTCTTCACCACTCTCAAATATCTCCTGCTCTTTCTGGGTAGAACCCAGCAGAGCACTAACTTCAGTGTCAGAAAGGGTTAATGACAACGCATCTTCCTCTCGAAGTTCGCTCTCGTTTGCCGCCGGAGAGTGTGAGAGGAAAAGTCCCTCTCTAAACTCCTTAGCGAGATCCACCTGTGATCCCCACGAGCTCATTCTCCTCCGTGCCTCGGCAACGGCGGGTCCTGAGCCGCGAGATCCAGATGACAAACGAGAGCGGAGCTTTTCCACAGAAAAACGCTCGCAGTGCGCGCAGATTGCCCCCTCAAGGACATTGCGCGCGTGCTCTTCGCCCAAACAAGAGACGCAAAGACTGTGTGTGTCATCAGGTGTCAAATAACGCTGACATGGATGTACACACTGTTTAAACGCCTTGCTAGTGGATGCCATGATAACAATAATAGATCGCTCTTACCATTCTGGTCGTTTCTCAGATGCACGCTTCAAACAAAACAGTCAATGAAGACGAAGAAGATAAGTGACGGGTCCTACGGGCGCGTATTTATAGTCGCGCCGGTAGCGACGTCAGAGGCTGTCGCCGACCAACACATTGGCGTTTTTCAAATTATGCTTCAGACACAGGTCACGACGAGGTGTTCCCCATAGTGTCCCTTCAGAGGACGCAGTTCGATGTTCCCTTGACAGGGAACTTTCATTTATATTCCAGATGAGCAGAAGATGAAATGCCCCTCATCTTTCTCCTCATATTCTGGGAGAATTATTTCTATACTTGCGACAAGCCAATTTCCTGCCTGTGTAATTTTGTTTCTTGTTGTATTATCAGTGCCAGTAAAGGTCAGCAGCTGCCTTTATCAGACCTGCCTCACACTTTCAGCCTCCTCTCTTTTCTGCCTCTCCTCTCTTGTTTTCACCATACACTCCTGTAATTTCTTGTTATTTTGTATATGACTAGACAGTTCATGGTAATCCATCTGAAAACATTTAAGCAAATGTAGCTGTAACCTTTAAAGGGTTAGTTCACCCAGATAGCAAATTTATGTAGTTAATAACTTACCCTCATGTTCTTTCAAACCTGTAAGACCTCCGTTTATCTTTGGAACACAGTTTAAGATATTTTAGATTTAGTCCGAGATCTCTCAGTTCCTCCATTGCAGCTTTGAGTACGGTATACTGTCCATTTCCAGAAAGTTAAGAAAAATGTCATCAAAGTAGTCCATGTGACATCAGAGGGTCAGTTAGAATTTTTTGAAGCATCGAAAATACATTTTGGTCCAAAAATAGCAAAAACAACGACTTTATTCAGCATTGTCTTCTCTTCCGTGTCTGTTGTGTGAGAGAGTTCAAATCAAAGCAGTCTGGATATCCGGTTCGCAAACGAATCATTCAGTTCACCAAATCGAACTGAATCGTTTTAAATGGTTCACATCTCTAATACACATTAATCCACAAATTACTTAAGCTGTTCACTTTTTTAATGTGGCTGACACTCCCTCTGAGTTCAAACAAGCTCCTGAAGCTGGTTGCCTTAAACTTTGTAAGTTCTCTCAACTTCTGAATTTTTTTTTACAGTGTAGGAAGTCAGGAATGACACCCAGTGGGAAATTAGCCCCGACAAGGAATGAAAAGCTATTTTTATGCCTCTCCTTATTAAATATGTATTTGTACAGTCAAGTTTCCCTTCGATTTGTAAATTTATTGGAGGAGAGTATTAAAATGAATCACACAGCGAATGTCTTCAGAAAAGTTTCATCAGTTCCATCTTCCCTCAGTGTAATGCGTAATAAAGCAGTGTTTAGAAGCAGGAGATTTGTTTAAAGAGGTTAACGTGAAAACAGATTTGTTCTGCTGTTCATAAGTGCCCTCTGCTCTGCGTTCCAATTGACAGGGTTCCTACGGGTGTTCACTGCTCCCTACTCCCTAATTGGACTTCACTGACAGTAATGTCTTTCGGACATTTTCACAACACTGTGTATAACAGTTTGGATTGATACATTATTTAAGAGATTTGAGTACTGTATAACATTGGTAGCTCTTATCCACTTTATTTTTTAAAAAGTAGCTCCCTTAATGAAATGATATTGGAGACCTGTGCACTAAGGGAAAGTCATGCAAGGAAATGTCTCGTTTATGTGCATGTTGAAAGGTTTCTGATTTTTTCCTTATATCTGCTGTTGACTCATATTTGAGCTGGAGATGAGATTAATGGTGCTGTGTCTCTAGATGTGAGATGTGCTGTCAGTTGTGACACTTTGTGTCAGTGGTTACAGAGAGTAGGTGTATTCACTGATGTTGTAGTGTTTAAAAAGCCCTGTTCACAGAATGCCAGAGTCTCTCATTATAGTTCTGTGAAAGTGTCTGTGTGTGTTGACATTGATGTGTGTATGTATTTTGGGGCTCTCAAAGACCCATGCCCTTGAGGGAAATGTGTTCTGTCATACTGGGACAAACTGTGATCCTCTTGAGCAAAAAACTCTCTGAGCAGATCTAAAGTAGTTCAGTACAGGGTTTCCACGTTCATAACAAACCCCCCAATATTCAATAAGTTTCAAAATTGTGATTTTGAATGACTGTTATTAAATAAATATTAATAGTTATATTAATTAATTCGATTTTATGAATTAATTCGAAGTCATGACAATTTCTGTTAAATTAACAATTGTACCAGTTTCAGCAGAACTGAAAATAATGGTAAATAATAATTATTTTTTTGAATTATCAATTTATAATTAATTTGAAGTAGGATTTACTTGAAAAGTTTTGGACTGGGTAGTCTAAAATGCAGCAGGAAGAGTTCTTACTAGAACCAGGAAGTATGACCATATTAGCCCGGTCCTGTCCACACTGCACTGGCTCCCTATCAAACATCGTATAGATTTTAAAATATTGCATATTACTTATAAAGCCCTGAATGGTTTAGCACCTCAGTATTTGAATGAGCTACTTTTACATTATACTCCTTTTCGTCCGCTACGTTCTCAAAACTCAGGCAATTTGATAATACCTAGAATATCAAAATCAACTGCGGGCGGCAGATCCTTTTCCTATTTGGCTCCTAAACTCTGGAATAACATACCTAACATTGTTTGGGAGGCAGACACACTCTTGCAGTTTAAATCTAGATTAAAGACCTATCTCTTTAACCCGGCATACACATAACATACTAATATGCTTTTAATATTCAAATCCGTTAAAGGATTTTTAGGCTGCATTAATTAGGTAAACCGGAACCGGAAACCCTTCACATAACACCCGATGTACTTGCTACATCATTAGAAGAATGGCATCTACACTAATATTTGTCTGTTTCTCTCTTGTTCCGAGGTCACCGTGGCCACCAGATCCAGTCTGTATCCAGATCAGAGGGTCACTGCAGTTGCCCGAATCCAGTTCGCATCCAGACCAGATGGTGGATCAGCACCTAGAAAGGACCACTACATCCCTGAAAGACAGCGGAAACCAGGACAACTAGAGCCCCAGATACAGATCCCCTGTAAAGACCTTATCTCAGAGGACCACCAGGAAAAGACCACAGGAAACAGATGATTCTTCTGCACAATCTGACTTTGCTGCAGCCTGGAATTGAACTACTGGTTTCGTCTGGTCAGAGGAGAACTGGCCCCCCAACTGAGCCTGGTTTCTCCCAAGGTTTTTTTCTCCATTCAGTCACCGATGGAGTTTCGGTTCCTTGCCGCTGTCGCCTCTGGCTTGCTTAGTTGTGGTCACTTCATCTACAGCGATATCATTGACTTGATTGCAAATAAATGCACAGACACTATTTAAACTGAACAGAGATGACATCACTGAATTCAATGATGAACAGCCTTAATTATCATTTTGCATTATTGAGACACTGTTTTCCAAATGAATGTTGTTCAGTGCTTTGACGCAATGTATTTTGTTTAAAGCACTATATAAATAAAGGTGATTGATTGATTGATTGAAAAGACAAAAACAAAAAAAACCTCTTTTTCACTTAAAAACTTATGTTTTCAAGTAAATAATATGCAATTATTGGAAACAGTTAGTAGATTTAATAAAACATTTTTAGAAAAGGTTTTTCTTTGTAAAATCTCAAACACTCAAAAACACTTAAATACCATAATGCTAATGCTTATATGTACTGTAGATTCTTTACATTTTTCCCTATCTTTTAAAATTCCTGTGTAAAGCATATTGTAAGTATTTTTAAACATTACTGCATCCATTTGTGAAGCATTTATACTTATTTGCTAAATCATCATGATTAAATAACAATGGCAGACAACATTCTACCTAAATATATTTTAATGTTTGAATTGTAAAGTTCATTATAAGATAAAAAGGATAAAAAGTTATGGATAATTGCAATGATATATTAGTTTAATAATATAATGTATAATTTTTTACTTCAATCACATTATAATTCCTCAGTCAGATTCAGAACTGATGTCTAGATCTTCCTGCCAAAACGCAGACCAATCTGAGTGAAAAGTCTCCCACTGTTTGGTGGAAAAAGACCCTTACTATAATGTCAAATTCTTGTTCACAATATACTGATTAACAAATGGATTCAAAGACTCAACTCTCAACCTTTCTCTCGTTCTCTCCCCCTCCTTGATTCTCTATTCTCTCTCTTCTTTTTTTATTCGATGCACATTATTTGGCATTTGGGCTCTTTCGTTTTTTCCCTGTTAAAGAAATGGGGTGAGGAACAGAATGAGATGAATAATAATGCTGAATGACTTTGATGTCCACAGTGCTATCATTAAAACCATCCTGTTTTCCACGAAACAAGGGTTCAGTGTAATGTAAAAATACATTTTCTGTCATTTTAATATAATTGGTAGTTTATGTGGTGATTCGGCCTGTTTTCTCTTTATTACTTTAGTGTAACTGGGTGGGCAGAGTGTCTGTTCACTCTATATGCATCAGTAGCCATGTTTCAGAACACAGAATTTAATTTACGCCTAAAACTCTAAAATTGTTTGTACATCACATGCAGCTGTAAAATATGGGATTAGTCCACATTTAAAGATAAAGTGAAAGTCATGACATTTGCCAAGGTAACCCATACTCTGCATTTAACCCATCCAAGTGCTCACACACAGCAGTGAGAACTGAACACACTGTGAACACACACACGGAGCAGTGGGCAGCTATATATCCAGCACCCAGGGAGCAACTTGGGGTTCAGCGCCTTGCTCAAGAGCACTTCAGCCATGGGTATTGAAGGTGGAAGAGAGCACTGTTCATTCACTCCACCCGACTCACAACTCCTGCCAGCACTGAGACTCAAACCTGTGACCTTTGGGTTACAAGTCCAACTCTCTAACCATTAGGCCACAGGAATGGCATGTGATTCAAATTAACCATTACCTTTAGGTGATGGTTGAAGATAAAATGTCCATTCTTTTGATATAAGGAGACCAGTACCTCCACCCCTCCAAGTGGTATGAGGAGTGTGGGAACAAGTTAAATTAGTGGAGAGGGCTGCGGGAGTGGCAGTGTCTTCAGGTTTGATCCAAGTCTCAGTCAGTGCCATGAGGTTGAGACCGGAATGAGTAGCAATAGAAGAAACAAAGTCTGCTTTGTTAACAGCAGACTGGCAGTTCCAGAGACCAACTGGAATAGAGAGCATAGTAGTAGAGTTCAGAGGGACAGGCTGTAGGTTTGTCGGACAGGCCTTCCTGCAATGTACATAGCGTGCTCTCTGAGTGTTAATAGTGATAGTAGAGATCTGAAAGCACATAGTGACTACAAGTGTAAGAAATAAGTATTTGAGAACAAGCTATACAAAAAGTTAAGAAAGAGGAGAAAAGCAATACTCAAGTGCCCTTTTGGTGTCCTTGCTCGGTGGAGTCACGCAGGTAGAGTCGATGGTCTTTACACTTGTCGGTCTTAACACAAGGAGGATTCACATGAGGGCTGCCGTGACCGCTACCGCGGTGAAGCTGATCGCTTTTATATTTGCCTGATTACCTGTGATTGAAGTCAGCTGGCCACGCCTCACTATTTAGCAGGCCGAAACTGGGCAGTCACGCGAAACCACTACAGGGGAACTGTCAATATCTGACTAGAGGCAAACATACACACATTAAACATACAGCTGCATCTCAATAAATTAGAATGTCATGGAACAGTTAATTTATTTCAGTAATTCAACTCAAATTGTGAAACTTGTGTATAAAATAAATTCAGTGCACACAGACTGAAGTAGTTTAAGTATTTTGTTCTTTTAATTGTGATGATTTTGTCTCACATTTCACAAAAACACACCAATTCACTATCTCAACAAATTAGAATATGGTGACATGCAAATCAGCTAATCAACTCAAAACACATGAAAAAGGTTTCCTGAGCTTTCAAAATGGTCTCTCAGTTTGGTTCACAAGGCTACACAATTTTGGTGAAGACTGCTGATCTGACTGTTGTCCACAAGACACTCATTGACACCCTTCACAAGGAGGGTTAGCCACAAACATTCATTGCCAAAGAAGCTGGCTGTTCACAGAGTGCTGTATTCAAGCATGTTAACAGAAATTGTGTGGAAGGAAAAAGTGTGGAAGAAAAAGATGCACATCCGACCGAGAGAACCGCAGCCTTATGAGGATTGTCAAGCAAAATCAATACAAGAATTTTAGTGAAATTCAAAAGGAATTTACTCAGGCTGGGGTCAAGGCATCAAGAGCAACCACACACAGATGTGTCATGAATTTGCTGAACCACAGACAATGTCAGAGGCATCTTTTACCTTGGCTAAGGAGAAGAAGAACTGGACTGTTGCCCACTGGTCCAAAGTCCTCTTTTCAGATGAGAGCAAGTTTTGTAATTTATTTGGAAACCAAGGTTCGGGACAGAGTTCAGCTTCCTGACAGCCTGATGGATGAAGCTGTCCTTCGGTCTGCTAGTCCTGGCCTGGAGACTCCGCAGTCTCCTCCCTGATGGCCGCAGACTGAAGAAGCTGTGTGATGGGTGTGTGGGATCACCTGCAATGCAGAGTGCTTTGTGAGTGAGACAGGTTCCTTGAGGGAGGAGAGAGACACCAATGATCTTCTCAGCTGCTCTCACTATGCGTTGCAGAGTCTTTCGGCAGGATGCATTGCAGGCGCCATACCACACAGTGATGCAGCTCGTCAGGATGCTCTCAACGGTGCCTCTGTAGAAGGTGTATATGATGAGGGGCGGGGCTCTGGCTCTTCTCAGTTTGCGGAGGAAGTAAAGACGCCGCTGTGATTTCTAGGCCAGTGCTGCTGTGTTTTCAGTCCAGGAGAGGTCCTCTGTGATGTGTACACCCAGGAACTTGGTGCTGCTCACTTTCTCAACAGTCGCACCATTGATGGTCAGAGGAAAGTGCTGAGTGTGAGTTTTCCTGAAGTCGACAACAATCTCCTTTCGTCTTCTCCATGTTCAAAGAGAGATTGTTGTCACTGCACCATCCGGTGTGCAGTCGTGGGTCAGCAGAGTGAAGAGGAGGGGGCTCAGCACACATCCTTGGGGAGTGCCCAGTGTTCAGTGTGATGGTGCTGGATGTGTTGTTGCCGACCCATACTGCCAGTCAGAAAGTCCAACAGCCAGTTGCATAGCGAAGTTTTGAGCCCCAGCTGGACCAGTTTGTAAATGAGCTGTTGAGGGATGATTATGTTGAATACTGAACTGAAGTCTATGAACAGCATTTTGATGTATGAGTCCTTTATGTCCAGATGTGTGAGTGCTGAGTTGACGGCAGTGGAGATGGCATCATCGGTCGACTGGTTGGACCGATATGCAACCTGGAAGGGGTCCAGGGGGGGGGGGGGGCAGACTTAATGTGACTAGCCATTCAAAGCACTTCATGAGGATGGGAGTAAGTGCAACAGGACGGTACTCATTGAAGCAGAATGGAGATGGCTTCTCCGGAACTGGAATGATGGTGGTAGTTTTGAAACATTTTGACACGCCATCAACCAAACATTTTTGACTCAGTGAGATGTTGAAAATGTCTGTGAAGACATCAGTGAGTTCTGCTGCAGAGTCTCTCAGTACACACCCAAGGATGTTGCCAGGACCCGGAGCTTTGCGTGCATTGATCCTGCTGAAGGATCTCCTCACACTGTCTGAGGTCAGCGTCATCACCTGGTCGCCGGGAGTAGGTGGAGACTTCTGTGCAGTGGTGCTGTTTTGTTGCTTAAAGTGAGCCTAGAAGGTGTTCAGCTCATTCAGCAGAGAGATGTTGCTGTCACAGGTCCGTGGTGGGGGCTTGTACTCCGTACCGGCCTGTATCCCCTGCCACAGGCTCCTAGTGTCTCTGCTCTCACTGAATAATCCCGCTATCCTCCTGGAGTGTTATCTCTTTTTTTGTGATCAACATTTTTATTCAGATTAATTTCACTTTCAGAAATAAATCACAAGTCAAGGTTCAAAAGAACTATTTACAAACAGATTCCATGAAGCCGTCCACTTATATAGAGAAAGAGGAAGAAAAATAAAAGTACTAAAAAAATCAGTGAAGCATAGTAGGAATGTCAACTTTTCATCCGATCTAGCAACATCTCAGCAACATTAGTCCAACTCCGAATAGTGTTGTCCTTTGCGCCGTTGAGCCTGGCAGTGGTACCTTCCAGCAAGGCAATGTCTCTAATATATGATAGTATGATAGCCAAGTGAAAGTTAAAGAAATGGATGGTTCTATCCATAATTTCTATATAGTCTTTTTGGCAGCAGTACTTGCAGCTGATAAAGTCCTTTTCTGATGAACATTCAACTGGAGAATGGAATCATCTAACAATAGAAAAAGTAGGGGATCTCGAAGTACATGTAAATGCATGATATCTGAAAGGACGGAACATACAGTTTTCCAAAAAGGAACCACCACCAGGCATTCCCAAAACATATGCAGGTAAGAGCCTACTGTGGATTAATTACATAAATGGCAGTGAGAATCAGCTCTAACCTTCATCTTATGTGGTACACTAGGAGTGAAATAGGCTCTATTAATACATTTATAATGTATCATCAGATGTGCAAGATTTTTAGAAGCGGTAAAACATCTGGCCCATACCACATCCCAATCAGGTTTAACAATACCATCCCTTTCCCTGGAGTGGATAGCTGGAATATAAGTATACTGTAGTATGAGAATGGAATTATACATCTTAGATACTAAACCACTAGAAGGAGTATCAATGTTCAACCATTCCCACAGAGGCTGAGTAAGCACATTGGCGGCCCAAGGAACGCCGTAGGCTTTTAAAGCTGACCTCAGTTTTAAAGATAGAAAAAAAGAGAATCCAGGTAAAGAAAACTCTACACTTAATTCCTGAAATGATTTGAGCCCGTTATCACAATAAATGTCATTCAAAGTATGATCACCCGCATCAGACCAGATTTTAAAAACAAAGGGTTTGTTGCCAGTGCATAAACGGTTATTATGCCATAATGGAGTTGTCTTAGTATATAAGAAAGGTCCACCCATAATTTTCTCCACCTTTTTCCATACATAGAGCAAATATTAAATTATTGGTCCATAAGTTTTCTTTAAAGATTTTGCAATACCTGAAAAGGAGAGATCTTGTAATCTAACTGGATGGATAATATTTGCTTCCAGAACTCGCAAAGGAAACGGAGAATCTGAGTTAACCCAGGTTCTGATTCCTCTTATTTGAAAGGATAAATTATATAATTCAAAATTAGGTAAAGACAGACCTCCATCTAGTTTCTTACGCTGCATCGTCTTAAGTCTGATTCTGGGTTTTTTCTTCATCTATATTAAGAGTGCTATCTCTTAGACTCTCTGATGACTGGCTGTTCTCAGGCCCACCTCATCTCCATCTCTGAAGGCGGTATTCCATATCTTAAGGAGTCTGTAGACCTCCCCTGTCATCCACGGCTTCTTATTGGCCCGGACAGTGATGGTTTTTGTGACTGTTACATCATCAATACACTTGTTGATGTAGGCAGTGACAGTCTCGGAGTACTCCTGGAGGTCAGTGGAGTTATTGTATGTTGCAGCCTGCTTAAAGATGTCCCAGTCAGTTGTGTCAAAGCAGTCTTGAAGAACATCTGATGATCCTTCTGGCTACACTTGAATCTGTTTTTGAACTGGTTTGGTGACTTTAGTGAGCAGTCTGTAAGCAGGCATTAGCGTGACAGTGATGTGGTCTGAAGCCCTGAGGTGGGGGAAGGGGGAGGGCTTTGTAAGCTCCTCTCTGTGTGGTGTAAACAAAGTCCAAAATGTTATTACCTCATGTTGGAAAGTTAAAGTGTTGGTGTATTTTTGGAAACACACTCTTTAAGTCAGCATGGTTGAAATCCCCAGATATGATGAGAAAAGCATTAATTTAGTGCATCGTTCCTTTTGCAGTTGATGTTGATCGGGGGAATGTAAACCGAAATGAGCAGTATGGCAGTATATTCCCTCGGCAGATAGAGCAGCCGGAACTTACAATCATAACCTCCAGCAGGGGTGAGCAGTGTTTGCAGATCACAACAGCATCGCGGCACCACGCATCATTGATGTAAACATAAAGCCAGACACTGTCGATTTTTCCTCCCACGACGAAAGCACCGTCCACTCGATATCATGTTAGCTGGTCGAGCTGAATAGCGGAATCTTGAACGATGTTACTGAGCCATGTTTCCATGAACACAAAAACACAACAGTCTCTTACAGTCCTCTGAGTTTAACGTAATAATCGTATGTAGTCCAGTTTATTGTCCAACAAGTGTACGTTAGGCAGTACGTTCACTCCCGGTTAGCCAGATGGTGGGGATAGATGGCTTGTGTGGGTTAGCCGTTAGCCTAGTCCGGATACCTCAGCGCTTACCCCTCTTCTGCTTCCTCTCACACCGCTTGTGGCAGTGATGCAGTGGTGGGGGTGGTGTAGGCCTCCGTAGCAGACAGAGATCCTGCAGCTGTTCCGCGTGCACGGAGTTTAACTGTAAAAATGCGGTTCTGCCGACATCGAGCAGAAACTTGTGACTGTATGCACGCTTACAGACAGGTAGCCATGATGACGACGTACAAAAACACTGCGACTCACAAGACAAAAAACATGAACACACCTTTCTGTCGGGACAGAGAGAAGCCACTGCGTGTGGCTGCCGCCATAGTTTATACATTCAGACCAACGCGAAAATCAACTGATGGTTTTACGCAGCAAATACTCAGAGCCATTAATGTGAACCTGTAGCCCTCCACACATAGAATGTTAATCTAGGGTTCAAGTTTACCTAGGTCTGCACACGCAACAAGTGGGTCTGGCAGTATGCTAATGTTTCATGTTGACGTGAACATGAAAAGGCTTGGGATTTCTTTTAAAAATGAAACTTTTAAAAACTTTGCAGGATGTTTTCTTTCACTAAGAGCTGTGTTACACACTGTATGAAAGGTAATTAAAAATAGTCCTAAATGGGGCACTTTAGATATTGATATTAATAATAATAGATGTTTCTTGAACAGCAAATCAGCATTTTGGAATGATTTCTGAAGGATCACGTGACACTGAAGACTGGAGTAATGATGCAAAAAAATGCAGCTTTGAGATCACAGCATTAAATTACATTATAACATATGTTTTAAATAGTAAAAAAAAAATGTTACATTCATTTATCTTCACAGACTTTGTACTCAAGCTTTACAGTCCCACTGCCTAGAGCTACTATTCTGCTGTATCCACAGAGACTTTAATCCCTGTCATCACTTTCTGCTTTCTGGTAGAGTTCTGTTGCTCTCTCACACTTCAGGTGCTTGTGACACTGTCACATCGGCAACTGATAAGCTCTTATCATAGTAGGTTTGTTTTTAAATGCACATCTAGTTAATCAGCAGTGATGTTTTTTGGCCCTGGCTTTTTTTTTTTTCACTAAAAATAAAACCAATGCCATTCTTTATACTTATTTACAATTGTGTTTAAAGTTTTTCTACAAGTAATATAATTATGTAAGCAAGTAAGCAAGTTTCTCCCACATTTGTCTTTTAATTAATGAAATTTAAACACATTTTGCTATTAAAATTAAAACATGGAAGAAATATTGTGTGATTTTGTTTCTTTCTTTTCTTTTTTTTCAACAGTAGAAGCAGTATCACATACATTCTACTAAATAATAGTAATATTTCTTGCACAATGCCTTTATGTAAAAGTAAACTTATTTTGATGGGTTGCCTTGAATACCTTTAAATTGACACTGGTTTTACTCAAATTAAACATTAAAATGCTTGTGGAGTGACTCAGAACAGTTCTGGTGATGTTGTTTATGTATTTATGTCCTCATTGAGACGGCAGATGCTGAAATTACTGCAAGTGGCATGCGCTTCAGTCTATGTAGGAAACAAACCCCCAGGTCTCATTCCTCATTCTCAAGCCATTCATTCATTTACACAGAGCAGAACACACAGGATTCATATTTCAACCAACTTTTGTGGCTTAAGATTTAAAGATACTGGTCCATATGGAGATTTGATTTGATTAATTTATGCTAACTTTGACAAATTCCATGACTGTCCATATTAAAATGTAAGTTTCATTTTCATGACTGTATTTTGAGATTCTATCCGCGTTTTCTGCTTCGCGGAAATCAGGACAGACCAATTGTTTTTACGTAGAATGCTAAAATATCCACCCACTGTCTCATTGGCCTAGGTTGTTGAAGTATTTTCTCATTAATTTTGTCAGTAGGTGTTTCAAGAGTAAAGAGTTTTAAGACATGAACCAAATTAATGAGCTCAGCAATGAATCACAGCACTACAACCTTTAATTCCAAGCAAAACAAATATTTGAAAGTCTGAGGAAAGAAAAGACAAGACTTCACAATTATTAAATTCAATCTTTTGTATGTGAAGGAACTAATGAGAAAATTATGGCTTAATATAACATATCTTCTCAAAATTATAATTAATTATTGAATTATAGTTCTAATGAATTCGTAAAATGATAACATAGTTGAAGTTTATAACAAAATGTAAAATGTATAGAAGTGTATAAGTTAGGTCTGCAACAACGAATCAGTAAAAATCGGTAATGAAAATATTGGAAAATGAATAACACATATTGACAAAAAAGCTCTTGGAAAATGCAGAGAACACATAGTGAGCTGCTGTGGGGAAAGTACCTAAATTGTCCTAAAGATGAGAATGCTTTATATTAAGAGCTTATAACAAACTAATAAGCATACAGTTTAGCATGTTCTACTGTCATGTGATTTAATAGATGTGAGTTTTTCAAGTATTTAAGATGTTTTCCAAAAAAAAAAAAAAAAAACACAACAAATAATTGGCCAATGGCCAATGGTTAATGTGATAACCCATCTAATTTTTCAAACAATTTCTCTTCTGATCAGGGACCTGCTATTTAACCAGATCTACCCTCGTCTGGTGGAGAACTCTGTGGCCAGGGGTGTGTTTCTGGAGAGTCTGGAGCCTTACATTCTAAGCGAGAGGATAGTTTGTCTGACTGCAACTGTCATGAGAGACCTCATCAGCTACTTCCAGGAGAATGGCATAATGGATAGTGTGGAGGGATGCCTGGTCCATATGGACACCTCCAATCTGGACATACAACAGGTGTGTGAATGTGCGAATGCTTCATAGCAGCAGCTCTTCATCATCTGTATTGCTTAAGTCAGCATATGTTTACTGGATGTTTGTTGGTGGTGCAGATGTGCTGGGATAACCAGCTGTTGGATGCTATGATCTACGTCTTCAACAGTCGCATGAATGACTACATCAGCACCATGGAGGTATGATACTGTGCTCAATCAATGTTTGTGTTAATGTGTTAAGATTTTGAAACACTAGGCTTGCTTCATACACTTGCTGACTTGTGAATTACAGAGATGATCTTGGCATCATATACTAAAAGACTTAAGATCACACAATACCAGTCTTTTCCAGTCATTCTGAATTTAACAGACTCATAGAAACTTGCTAGAAGAAGCATGATGAGAAAAAAAAGAGCCAAGCACATTCAGATCTGGTCTTGGTGGGTAGACATGTTCATTCTGGCCTGTACAAGACTGCAGCATGAGTTGGAAGTGAGGGACTTTAGGTCTGTTAAAGGGATAGTTCACCCAAAATGTAAATTTTGTCATCATTTACTCACCCTGGTCTAACAACTGTTTGATTAGTATTTCTTTCCATACTATGGAAGTCAATGGGAACTGTTAAAAATATCTTATTTTGTGTTTAACATGAGAAAGGAACTTTCTAAACTCAGGTTTAGAACGACATGATGGTGAGTAAATGATAAAAATAAATTCATTTTTGTGTGGACTATTCCTTTGGGAGGACTGGAGTTGAAAACCGCTGCTTTAGTAACTCACTCTAATGGCATTCCAAACCCTGGGAGCACTCTGTCCTTCCATTAACCCTCTGGTATTTGTTCATTTTGGAGTAACACTTGTATTGTTACACCTGAAATGTGTTTTTTTTTTTTTTTTTTTTTTTTTTTTTTGTAAAATCAGTGTAATATATTCTTATTCCATAATATTTTTTATTTTGTATTTTGATAGAATGTCATGGTACTTATTATTTATGCAATAATTATGATACAGATTTTCCCACTGGGGAAGAAAAAAAAAATCTAAGATTTTGATATTACTTTTCATTTATGACAGTATTTAATGTTAAAATACAAATGCCTCTAAAATCCAATTTTGAAAATCAGATTAGTGCTATGGTCAGAGTAAAAAAAAAAAAAAAAAAAGAAAAACATCTGTAATTGCATGGTTTAGCCACTAAATTCCTTTATATCCCTACATGAAAATGCTTTTAAATTTTGTAGTTGTTTTTAAGCATAAAGTCTTACTTTTATTAAGTTGTGGATCTGGAAATATATTTAAACATTCTCAAAGACAACATTTAGTATGGGTTTAGAATTTTTTATCAGTTTTAATACAGTTAAACCTGAACACAGAGAAAGGCATTTTGTTACACATTACATCAAAATTCAACAAAAATGTAACCAAAATGAACAGGAATGCTTTATCAGAAATTAATCAATCACATTTCAACCTCTTATCTGATCCTTATCTGATCCACACCAGTTCATTTGCGTGTGTTATAATAGTGTGTTGTGTGTCTGTGAGTGTGTGCAGAGCCATATAGAGTGAGAGTTGCGACAACTCCATTGACTCCAATGGAACGCTTTTTTTACAGCAATGGCGGCTCGTGGAGCCTCTTAATAGTTCCCGGAAGTAGCGGCAAACCGATGCCGCGCCGTAGAAGATGCAGCAGAACAAACCGTTTGCGACGCACTTTTAACAGGTAAGACGTTTAAATAATAAGATTGAATATTATCAGTACATCTTAATAACAATAAATTGCAAATTAAAACCTTCTAGTAGATAATCACTCATTAAATGAGTAGATTTAAGGTTTGTTATCAGATAACTAACAGATTAGGCTAGGATTGGAGCTGCATAAAGTTAGTAACGAACACCCTAATAATTGTAAAATCTGTTCTCATAATTCAGTTTCATCCATCGTGTTTGCAATTAGAAAAAAAGGAGTATAAACATATTTTTTTGCAGGGTGGGGAAAGTTAGCTAACGTTACATAGCCTATTACGTTAGTTCAATATAACGTGTGACAGCGGTGAGTGGAAGTGGTAAAAATGAGGTTATAAAGTTTGTTCCTTATTACACGTATTCAATTACTTAATAATAAAATGCACCCTATTGATATACATTTAGAGTGAATTGAGTTTGCAAAAACATGGGTGGAGTGTTTTTAGTCATTGTGATTCATTTACTATTACCTGTCTATATTATATAATAATACTGTATTATATACTTCGACTTGTTAGTGTATAAAAGTAACATACTGTAATATTCTGTGGGTTCTGGTAGGTGGAGGATTAGTGGTGCCACTGAAGTGTTCTGTGATGGAGCATCAGTGAGGATGCAGGTCAGGAGAGCTGAGGGGACCTTTTTTTTTTGATAGCTGAATTTTCATTATTTTTCTTAGTGCTGCCTTTGCATTGCTTGATCTTTATTTTTTTTTTCTTGTCTCTTAAATTTTTTTAATAGACCCTGGTAACTGGCTGATGGTTCACAGGAATGCTGACTGGCTGCTGACTGACTTGCTGCTGGTTGACTGGGCAGTGTCACCTGTCCCTGTCTCTCCTCTCTAGCCATGTCCTTTTTCTTCACTCTCACTTTCCTTTCTCTGAGTGTCCTCGTTCTTTTTTCCTCAACCTTTGAAACTGATAGAGGTAGAATACATGGTTTTGCTAATTTTAAATATTGAAAATATCACATCACTTTACTTCAACTAGTACGAGTTTGTACTTATTATATATGAATCACCTGAAATAACATAGCTGTAATCAGCAGCCATTTCTTGTTCACAGGTCTAGGGGTGCATCGTGGAGCAGGGCCCTCCTCTTTTTGACCACAGGACGGTGTACAAAGATTGTGGGAATAGCATCTGGTCTCAGCCTACTCTTGAATTTTTTGGTCATGACAAATTGCATTGCCGCAATTTGTCTGCATACTGACTTCAGTTTAGTTTCCACACACACCTTTTTTTTTTGTCTACCCACTTACAGTACATATCACATGGTTGTTAAATGCACAGTTATAGGTAACACTGATGACTCCCTGCAATGTCTCACCATGAGTCTCAGCTCCCTGGGTTTTGCAAGGCTTTGCTTGTTCCTTATTTCTAGTAAAACATTGTCAATGTAAAAAAGTGCAAATAAATGTAAGTATAATTACCTAACAATTTTTTGTTGTTGTAATTTTTATTTGTATTTAGATTGCTCCTGCTGACTTGAGCCAACCATTATTTTCTCCTCTCTATGTCAGCGGGGAAGCCATACATTCGCACACCTTTCTCTGACTGAGTGGAGCATCCCCATGCAGCACAGTAAACCACGGTGGAGACTATGCAAGGACAACATGAAAGAAAGGACACATACAAAATGCTTGTCATGCTATTAAATTTATTAGAAATGTATTCATGAATTGCTGTAAATAGTTAATTGTATAATTACAATTTAAAATAACTGTTTTCTATTTTAAAATGGAATATACTCCTGTGATGCCAACCTGAATTTTCAGCATCATTTTGAATGGCAGTGTACATGTTTATATACGAGCATGCTTAAGTTGTTTTAAACCTGAATATATTGTGTACATGAATAAGTATTGTAAGAATTATACTAGATATAATAGGTATATTATTTATAATACATAATTATATTACTATATGTAATTGTAAGAATTATAAACAGTAAGCTTCATTTTACATTTATTTAACATGCTAATTACTGCTGGTAACAGTTAATTGACCCATAGTGCGGAGCGAGCTGAAAATCACCTGTTACCAGCCTGTCTCTGTACTACCTGAAAGTCATCGATATGACATGAGTTAACATTAGATCAGTGAAAAAATTGACAATATGTAACGTAAAAAGGCAACAGCAACCCGTGTTTATAAAACTTAACGTTAGCCTGAAATACGTTTTTAAAATAACGGTAATTGAACACTAATCCTCAAATATTACCCGATTTGATATTTTAAAAACAACATCGCTGTAACTACATACTCATGCTACATACATATGTCAGTGTGTTGTATAAACATATAAAATAAATGCATTTATTGACTCCTTATTACCAGAAATCGCAGTTCTGTCACTCTACTCTATCAGTTTGAATGGCCGCCAATGCACTTCCTGGAACTATTTGAAGTCTACACGAATCACGTGACAACCAAACATTTCGAACTTCCGTTGTCGCAACTCTCTCTCTATATGGCTCTGAGTGTGTGCAAGTCAGTGTGTATTTGTGTGTCCGTTTTGTATTCTTGATGTATTAGTTTGTACCCCATTCCTTGGTGTTTGTGTTTTGACTGCATTTTTGGCTGAATTATTGTTTCATGCACTTGCAGAAACATGTTTTGAGTTACAGTCACACTAGTTCATATACAGGTGCATCTCAATAAATTATAATGCCGTGGAAAAGTACATTTATTTCAGTAATTCAACTCAAATAGTGAAACTTGTGTGTTAAATTCAATTTAAATTCTGAAGTAATTTAAGTGTTTTTTTTTTTTTTTTTTTTTTTTTTTTTTTTTCTTTATTGTGATGATTTTGGCTCACATTTAACAAAAACCCACCAATTCATATCAGCAAATTAGAATACTTCATAAGACCAATATAAAACTTTTTTAGTTAATTGTTGGCCTTCTCGAAAGTATGTTAATTTAATGTACATGTACTCAATACTTGGTAGGGGCTCCTTTTGCTTTAATTACTGCCTCAATTTGCCGGGGCATGGAGGTGATCAGTTTGTGGCACTGCTGAGGTGATATGGAAGCCCAGGTTTCTTTGACAGTGGCCTTCAGCTCATCTGCATTGTTTGGTCTCTTGTTTCTCATTTTCTTCTTGACAATACCCCATAGATTTGCTGGCTAGTCAAGCACACCAACACCATGGTCATTTAACCAACTTTTGGTGCTTTTGGCAGTTTGGGCAGGTGCCAAATCCTGCTGGAAAATGAAATCAGCACTTTCAAAAAAGCTGGTCAGCAGAAGGAAGCATGAAGTGCTCCACAATTTCTTGGTAAACGGGTGCAGTGACTTTGGTTTTCAAAAAAACACAATGGACCAACACAAGCAGATGACATTGCACCCCAAATCATCACAGACTGTGGAAACTTAACACTGGACTTCAATCAACTTGGGCTATGAGCTTATCTACCCTTCCTCCAGACACTAGGACCTTGGTTTCCAAATGAAATAAAAAACATGCTCTCAACTGAAAAGAGGACTTCGGACCACTGGACAACTTTTTTTCAGCCTAAAATGAGCAAACAACACTAGAAGGTTAAAGTTCCTTCCAAAGGTTTTGGTGATTTTGAAATTTCTTAGAATTTCTTATTTTTGGAAAGTTCAAGAAGAGATAGTAAAATAAATCCATATGAAAATACTGATGTCAACTGATTAGACACGATCGCTTTACAGCAGCAGTTCTCAATTCTAGTCCTTGTGCCCCACTGCTCTGCACATTTTGTATGTTTCTCTTATTGCTTCAGACGTTTGTTCTATTCGAACAAAAATGCCCTGTGAAGTGGACATCACAGGATATTCCACCATGATTCCAGTTCGAAGGAAATGTATATGTTCCATTCAAAGTGCACTGAAGTGTGCAAGACGTGAATTTAAATTGCCGTATTTTTTGGACTATAAGTCGCATCTGAGTATAAGTCGCATCAGTCCAAAAATACGTCATGATGAGGAAAAAAGCATATATAAGTCGCACTGGAATATAAGTCTAATTTATTTAGAACCAAGAACCAAGAGAAAACATTACTGTCTACAGCTGCGAGAGGGCACTCTATGTTTTCAGTGTAGACTACAGGAGCACTGAGCAGCATCTCTGGCAGCATAGAGTGCCCTCTCGCGGCTGTAGACGGTAATGTTTTCTCTTGGTTAATTTCTCTCGGTTCATGTCAAATTAATTTTGATAAGTTGCACCTGACTATAAGTCGCAGGACCAGCCAAACTATGAAAAAAAGTGTGACTTATAGTCCGGAAAATACGGTGTATTGATTGAGGTATATGAAGTCACAATTGTCTATGTGTGTAGACAGACATTGTGCAATGCAAATCCGTGAATGAATGTTCCGAAGTGAAGTAAACTTCAACAGATTTCCCCTGCTCAGGGAGTAGGGAGCGATGAACACTTTGTAGAGACCATCCCTGTCAATCGGAACACAATTCATGCACGGAACTCACTTCTAACGAGCTGATTATCTGAAACAGGTGTGTTAACAAAGAGAGACACACAATATGTGCAGAGCAGTGGGGCGCGAGGACTGGAATTGAGAACCACTGCTTTTCAGAATGAACTGATTTAATTTTATCTTGTATTTTACAAATAAACATGATCAACATGCATAAACTGAGCACATCCACTATGGTCAACAGAAGCTTTATGCATGAGAACAAACCTCAAACACAAAGCTCAAACATGCTTGCATAACACATGAAAACAAGCCTCATTGGTTCTCGTGTGTCAAACAAGCATGTTTGAAATTCTGTTTATCATATTTGAACTAAACCTGAGTGTAAAACATAAAAAAAGCTCGTCAACTAAATTTTTTTGTCATGGTTTACGTTAACGAAATTAACACACTCGAGCAAAAGTCACGCATTCCAGCTTTTAATTGTTTTAATTGTTTTTCATTCACGCACTGATAGTATAGTTGCCGCACAAAGCAGAAACCACTCAGTTTAAGCTGGTAAGCCTTTGGGGACACACACACATCAAGGATGTATGTGTGCACATTTTTGATCCACACATGTGTTTTTCAAATAAAGTGTGTGTGAATTTTTTTTTTTTTTTCACTATTAAGCTAGAAAAAAGATGAAAGCCTTGTTGTCAGGGGAATCTTCTGAACCCCAGATGAAAGGCAACTGAGAAAGGGATTCATTTGTTTCATGGCCAAAATGTCACACACATACAGACTGACCGCTCTGCTTTAGTGTGTGTTGTGTTAGATTATGTGACCATGTCATGCAGGTGCTGCTGCCTGGAGTCTGGAGTCTGGAGGGAGACTAGACTATGCTAATAAACTCTCTCAACATGCTGTATATATGTGTTTGCTGAAAGTAAAAATCAGATTGTCTTAAGAGTTAAAAGTCAAGATGAAATCAAAAGAAAGTATATTTACTGTCTTTTCTGGTCGTATCATGAACAATCTTCCTGAGAAAAAATTGTGATGACTTGCTGTCTCTGAAGTGACTTTTCTTAATAGCTTACATTTATTTATTTGCTGGTTGTTAGAAAACAGCTAAGTTTAAGTGGTAAAATTATTAACTATTTTAAATTAGTTATGTTAATGTTCATGTTCACTTGTAACAAATAATAAAAAATTAACTGCTTCTGTTTCCTGGTTTTTCAGAAACTCTTTCAGGCAATTGGTCTCACAGGTAGAACAAAGAACCAGCAAATATAAAACAACACATGCAACATACATCAAGATACTCAGCTAAACTTGAGAAGCTGGCAGAAACTATTCCAGAAAAGAAATTTAGACTGCTGTAATTATTAGTATTACAATTTTACAGTTGTAATGTAAAATTTTATTATTATAATTTTTCTTGAATACTCAAGCTTGGCTGTTTTATAGTAAGATTTTAGTAATATTTCTTGTTTAGTATAGATTGTATTTGTATTTATAATGTATGTAAAAAAATATGTAAAAAAAAATACCGTAATTAAATATATATAACCACAAGATTTTGACCAAATTATTAAGCAATACAAACACAACAAGCCTAGATTGCATTCTGGGGGGGGGGGGGGGGGGGGGGGGATTTTGCTCAAAATTAATAATTCAAACCAATAACTCAAACTTTCTTTTGCACATTGTCAGACTTAACATGTTTCACAAGAGATACTCAGCAATGAATGAAAAGAAAAAATGCCAGCCAACCCCAACCTCCAGAATTTACAAAATCTAATTAATAACAATGTTATCAATAAATAATACATAATCACAATTTCCCATTCGTTACCTTCCTCAGATGAGCATGTTGTGATGGGAAATAAACTGCTTGTGTACATCAGGTGAGTTGACGTTCTGCATAAGTACTGCACTCATACATAGTTGCGTGCAATTACACACACCTGTTTCCTTCTCCTCTGCCAACTGTTGTTTGGCAGGACGGGCCTAACCGTTAGGTGACATTCCTGGAGATCTGGTCCCTCAGGTGAAAAACCAGGTAAGAAGTTTGATTAAACCCAGAGATTGCAGAGAATGTGTATTGTTTGGTTTGAAGTCACATTCTCATGTTCTGTACAGCTCAACACTGTAACACTCATGTCTGTTTTGTTTGTATGGGTCTGTATGAGTCATGCCACTCTTTCTCCCTCAGTTATATACAAACAAAGTGTGTGTTTAGTATTCTATGCAGTTTGCTCTCAGCAGGGCTTTTAAAGGGATTTTCTCTTTGTTGCCTATTCAGTGTGCTCAAGTGATTTGTTCTGGGATAGAAAACCTCCAGAGGACTTTAAAAACGGACATGGATCACACACACACACACACACACACACACACACACACACACACACATTGAGTGCTGTCACACTCTATAGGTTTGAGTGAAAGCATGACAGACAGGGTTGTTTACTCCAAAGATGTGTAGAGATGATCTGTTCTGAAACAAAACAGAATGTTCTCGGCTAAATTAAGGAGAGTGTGGAAGAATCCAGGTTTAGGTTTTAAGATGGGATGCAAAATACCCACTGAAAGAAATAAATGCATAAAAAAATGAGAAAAAAGCTGGTGGTTTTCTGCCAGGACATTATATATTGAGTGTACGGTCATTTACCCTGAAGCAGAGTTTGATTGACAGCCAAACTAGTTAATTATAACACAGAATCATGCCATTTTGTCCGACAAACAAACCAGTCCGGAAAGTAGATTAACGTTGGTGGACTTGAACTTGAAAAGTGGTGCGTACTGACGTCTTTCCGTGGTTGAGACAGAATACTTTCTGATGTACACTCATGTTTATCTTGTGCCAAAGATAAATCTCAAAAACATACAGTCACTGTTGGAAAGGGATAAAATACACAAAAATGCTGGAAAACCAAAGAATTTGTGGGACTTAAAGGATTGTTCTGTAGAACAGCAGGCAATTTAACTGTTCAAGACAAACAAGGGACTCATGAAAAAAATCACTTTGCAACAAAACAGCTGTGGATCATTTAGGTAAAAACACAGTATTAAGAATCCAGGGGTAAACATATTTTATGTGAAATATAGTATTCAGGTCAGTACTAAATAAACAATAACTTGCATTTTGTATGATCCCTCTTATTTTGGTAAAATAATTAACATTTTGCAGATTCTGAAAGGGGGTTGAAAACACTTGACCTCAACTGTACATTAAAATATTTTACAACAACAATAATAATAATAATAAAAAAACACAGTACTGAAAAAAAAGGCCATAGGCCTTTTTCAAAGTATGACAATAAAATGTATAGCCTACACACACACACATATGTATGTTTGTGTATGTTTTTATATGTGTTTACTATATGTATTTTTAGTAGTGTGTAATGTATGTTTTACAGCAGGGAGTAAATTGTATCATTAAGTGGAGTATCATCTTGTGGGCCCTGAGGTGTCATGTTCAAAGTGACACGTGCACAGAGAGACTCCTGTTCCTCTTTGATCCTTCATCGCAATGACCCACATCCACACATTCCCATGCAGTCACACACACACACACACACACACACACACACACACATTGTCACATCTGCAGGTCCAAATCCTCCCTGAAATAAAACCTCCTCCCTGCTGTAAAAGAAAACATTGGCGTCGCAAAGCTGAGCACCTCCAAATGATGCCTAATTACCTCCCTTTATGTGTGTGTGAATGAGAGATAATGGCTAATCTTTTGGTCTGTGCCTCTCTCTCTTCTCTCTCTCTCTCTCTCTCTCTCTCTCTCTCTCTCTCTCTCTCTCTCTCACACACACACACACATTAGAAGGAAAATGTACTACCTGGTCACCATGGCAACTAGTCAGCCCCTATACTGTACTCAGATGATAATGGGTTGAATTTTTATTTAGTTATTGTGTAGAGGGATTGGTTCACGAGCACATAGATAAAAAGTGTACAATGGCTTTTTAACTTGAATGCTATATATAAAAGTTCATCAATTATAAATGTTACTTAATAACATTAAGTAAGTGTTCGATGACAGCAAAGGTAATCTTAAAAAATAAAAAAAATAAATCAATGAAAAGCAATGCTGTGCAATTTTTTATTGTATCACTGAATGAGTTCCAGGTGTTTGAGTTTTTAATTCGTCTGAACTCGGTAGAGGCTGCTCAGGAAGAGGAAGTGTATCCATACATTCGAACTCTTCCGCACTTCGACACTCGAGAGTTCCTCAACGTCCTGGCACTGGTTTGCATCAGCTAATCCATAATTCAATAAGTGTTACTAAAAGCATCAGTGCTCTACTAATATGTCATACATGTAGAGTGTAGTTCAGTATACTTTAATCAGATCTGAATATTAATATCTCCTTGTCTCACAGACATAAGAGGACATCAAGAATGACAAACAGGCTCTGGAGTATCAGCAACGGATTGTGGACATTTTAATGAAGATAACAGTAACATATTTTTCACTGTCTTTTGCCTACAAATCTCATACACATACGCACACGCATACATTCGAATGCTCACCCAACTTTCCCTCCATCTGTGTAAAAAGCATTTGGCTCTGAAATGATTCTTCACTCTGTCATTGGAATGTAAATCATGTGAATGGGATAATTTTATCTGCTGGAGAAGCGGTTCAGTCCTGCAGCCCCCCCCCCCACACACCTCCTCATCACAGCTCATTCAAGAGCCTTCAGCAATTCAAATCAACATTCGCACACTCTCTCTTTCTCTCCATCTGTAATCACTTGTTCATTCATAAAAAACAGAGAGCATGACCTTGGCCCCCATGGTATCCCACATAACTCCCACATAACAATAATAATATGCTTATCATTCAGAAGGTTTACCATATTTTAATTAATTCCACAGAATTTAACAATCACAAATGTAAAAAAAAAAAAAAAAAGCCCCATCTTTTAGAAGTTCTGAAAAAAAAAAAAAAAAAAAATGCAAAACGGTTAAAAAATCTTAGAAAACCTGGTTCAATGTTTGTGAGGTAAGATAGTGTCACAAATAACAGTCTAACCACTCTGAATTTTACATTTCATTTCAAATTCTCTAAATAATCGTGTATGTGTTGAATAAGTATCTTGAATCTTGAATCTTGTTTGTAAAAATTTCTTGAGTAATGCTAAAAAAAAACTAGCATTTTAAATGCTAATGTCTAATCTTTTTTTATATATTTTTAAAGGTAAGTATTATTATTCATGAGTAATGCTTACTTTTAAAGTGCATATTCCAGGTTAGAGACCCCAGTTAGAGTCGATGTATAGAAAAATGATACGCTATATTTAAAATACGCTGTGTGTCACACTTGTTAATATCCCAACAGTAACGTTACATGATAAAGCAGTTTTTCATCACTGCAGTAGAGAGATAAACACATTTTTGTTTCATTATTTGTGAGAAATGTGAGGTCATGGTCACAGCTGAGGAAAGTTAGTGCTGCAGGGAGTTAGATGCATACTGGGCTTTAGTGGAGAATGTGACCCCCACACTTGATGTATAGCGTCTGACTCTGCACCCAGGCTTTGAGGCTTGCTGTCTGAACCCATATGTGCTACAGACAGCCTATATGCACTTCAGACAGGAGCAGGGACCTCTCCAGGCCAGCAGCACATATACAGTACAGACCAAAAGTTTGGACACACCTTCTCATTCAAAGAGTTTTCTTTATTTTCATGACTATGAAAATTGTAGAGTCACACTGAAGGCATCAAGGGCTATTTGACCAAGAAGGAGAGTGATGGGGTGCCGCGCCAGATGACCTGGCCTCCACAGTCCCCAGACCTGAAACCAATTGAGATGGTTTAGGGGTGAGCTGGACCGCAGACAGAAGGATAATGAAAATGAAAATAAAGTAAATGGTAATGAAAATAAAGAAAACTCTTTGAATGAGAAGGTGTGTCCAAATTTTGGTCTGTACTGTGTGTATATATATATATATATATATATATATATATATATATATATATATATATATTATGTGTGTATGTGTGTGTGTGTGTGTGTGTGTGTGTGCTTGTGTGTGTGTGTGTGTGTGTGTGTGAGGGAAAACAGGTCAATTCAGCTCAAAGGTAATCATTTAAGATTTTAAAGGGTGTTTGGACAGAATCACTGTCTAACGGCGAATCACTGAGATGGCCAGCGATTCATTGAACGAGCCATATAACATCAACAATGGATATTAATATCAAAGTATAGTAAAAACACTATTAATTAGCACAGTAACAAGATCGGGAGTTTAAGACATTATCTTGTAAGCACAAGACACAAGATACTTATCTTTTCAATATGAATAAGGCTTTATTAGATAAATCTAAGACATATAAACTAATCTAACACATAAGTACATGCACTAACACATTCACAAAAGTTGCAGGAAGAGAGAAAGTTAGGAAATAATGACTTTAAGAGAATGAAAATGTGAAATCCCAAGTTTACAGCAATACGTGAAATTGCATAGACATGAACAACCATCAATCACCTAATAAACTCTTGCAATGGATTCCTCAATGAGGTTAAAATTATATTAGATACACCAGTACAGATCAGAGTCTGGAGGTAAGTTACTTGCATTGCCTGTGTAAAGGGGGTTCTCTTTGTTGTCATTGAAAAGGGGGTTTCCCGAGGTTGCTGATTGGCTGGAAGATCAGTAGTTGTTGAAGTGACGTCTTGGGAACCCTGTGGTTGGGAGTTATCCGAAGATGCGGAGTTATGGGTGGGTTGAAGTTTTAGGCGGGCACTCAAGGTCAGACTCGAAGACAAGGCGTTACAAAACTTAACTCAGAACACAAAACTCTCAACGGAAAGGAAAAAAAAAACTAACTTTAAAAGAACATGAGTAACGTTTGATGAGACTAGGTGGTGTTTTTTCTCATCGTGGCTAAGTAGCAGCAGGCGTGTAGGCCGAAGCACGCTGGTGCTCAAAGAACGCAAAAAGTAATCCGAAGTCTGAATTTTCCCACTCTTGCAGGGTATAATTTTGGACATGATTCCTATAACAAGAATATGATACATTTACATATGATACATATTATGATACATACACACATATACTAAACATGAAAATTAATCCTTAAGCTATTGAGTAGTTATTAAAAAGACATACACCATAAGTGATTACATGATAGTCAAATGTGTGGGTTACATATGTGATATGGAGTTAAAGGGGGGGTGAAATGCTCATTTTCACTCAATATCCTGTTAATCTTGAGTACTTATAGAGTAGTACTGCATCCTTCATAACTCCAAAAAGTCTTTAGTTTTATTATATTCATAAGAGAAAGATACCAGATAAGTCTGTACCGATTTTTCCCCGAAAAACACGACTGGCTGGAGGCGTGACGTGTGGGCGGAGCTAAAGAATCAGGAGCGCCAGTAGGCTTTTGCGTTGAGAGCGTTTGGAAGTTGTGACATTACCGTGAGGAAAAAAATCCATCATCCAAAACAAACCATGGCTAACAGTCAGATTCAGCCGTTTATTTATGATCCAGAATCAGATCCAGAGGCTGAAACTGAACGAGAGCAGTGGGGCTCGAACCCGGGTCTCCGGCATGGGAGGCGGACGCACTAACCAGGAGGCAGAGATAGTTTAAGCAGTTTTACTCACCGCCTGCGGTTCCAACACACGATCGTGACCCTTTTTCGTTGGGATTTCATCATCCTTAAGAAATAAACGATACGCAAATCCGTCGTCAAACTGGGCCTTGTTTGTAAAACAAGCATCTTCGAAATGCAGGGAACAAACAAAAACACTTGCACAACTCCGTTGATGCTCTGTAAAAATAAACTCCATCCACTGGTCCCTTAATGCTGTTTCTCTTTTGGTAATCTGTGCAGGGTTGTCTTGCCCTGGCAACCAAAAACACACTTCTTTTGTGACTTTTCGCGACGCTCTCGTTCTGATCAGTGAATGAATGTCTGTGCTCAGCCTCTCAGTGCTCTGCTATACGGGAGCGCGCGCTCTTCCGGCAGACGTGCCCTTAGGACCCATATAAGGAAATTTCGCTCCATCTAACGTCACACAGAGCCATACTCGAAAAAAACTTTCCGAAACTTGTGACAAACCGGAAGGAGTATTTTGGGAACAAAAATACTCCTTCAAACGTACAACTTAATTTTTTAACTAACTTTGTCCATGTTTAGCATGGGAATCCAACTCTTTAACAGTGTAAAAAACTGAATGGATGAAATAGCATATAGCATAATAATCACCCCCCCTTTAAGCAACGGACTCGTTTAAAAGTCTTTTTGAGTTCATTTTGGATGAACTCAAAACCTACATCTACAATCTACATCTACATCTGTAAAAGACAGTTTCTGTGCCATTTTTTGACATAAGGATGTTCTGTGGAGACCAGAGGTTAAAAGGTCCCCTCAAAGGAATTTCAGCCTGGTTCTTGTACTCTAGGTGGGGGAAGTCAATCCAAAGAGCTTGTGATCGTGATTACTATCATGGATTTACATGTAATGGTGATGCTGTGCATCTATTTGACCATCAATCCTTATTACTTGCTCCAAATTTGATTTTTCAATAATTTTTTTTTTTTTTTGTTCTAATGTTTAACGCTGTTCAAACTGCGGAATTCGGCTCCTCTTGTTTCAACCATTCCCCTGATTGAATATTTATAATTTGTCTGGTTCAGGTCTGATACACTTTGGAACCTACATGTGTGGGTTCTGGATGGGTCGTGGAAGGTTTAGGTACTTTGCCACCTCAGGTGGTAGCTACCATCACTCATGTCCACCAGCAATGCAGCTGCTTTGAAGTGGAAACTGTTTGTCACTTGGTGTTCTTCACATCGTGAGGACCCCTGGAAATGCCCGTTTGGGTCAGTGCTTTCCTTTTTTCAGGAGGGGTTGGAACGAAGGCTGTCTCCTTCCACTCTGAAGGTGGCTGAAGGTGCCATTTCAGCTCACCATGGCCCTGTTAAAGGTAAGTCTCTTGGGAGGCATGATCTGTCACGTGAGGCCTTTCAGGAACGAGAAGAGAGAACCATGTGCAGGTATGTATCTTTATTTATAGGGCAAATCCAAAAGAATAAACAGTCCAGGCCGGGTCAAAACCATGAGATCCAAACACAAAAACACACGGGAAAACAGACCCAGGAAAGTACATCCAAACGACATTCAACAAGGACTCCGTAACACAGATTAAGACAGACTGGGTATTTATACACAGAAGGATAATAGGGAAACAGGAGACAGGTGGGGAAACAATCAATTACAGAACAAGGAGGAAGGTGACCAAATAAGGGAAAGTGATACCTCTAGTGGACACCCAGTGATACACAGACCAGACGCACTGTGACATGATCAGATCATCAGGTTCCTGAGAGAGGCCAGGAGGCTCAATCGGCCTCGCCCTCATCAAGTTCCCTCTTGGGACCTCGCAGTGGTTCTATCTCCACTGCAGAGGGCTCCCTTCGAACCCTTGCTGTGCTCTCAGTAGAGTTAAAGTTTCTATCATGGAAAACTGCGCTCCTGGTGGCTTTGGCTTCGGTCAAGAGGGTCCGGGACCTGCAGGCATTTTCAGTTGACAAAGCATGCTTGGAATTCGGACAGGCCAACTCTCACGTTATCTTGAGACCCCGGCCTGGGTACGTGCCCCAAGTTCCCACCACTCCTTTTAGGGATCAGGTGGTGAACTTGCAAGCGCTTTAAAAAAATCCCCTTGCCATATCGCTGTTCTGCTGAACAGCCGGGTCACTGGGCTCGGCTCCTCAGCGAAGACTTGTTTAAGAGTTGCTGGTGTAGTGGAGGGCAAGACAGTGCTGTGTTCTCATAGAGCCTGTGGTGACCTCAGTATTCCTCTCTCAGAGACTATGCCTGATGCATATGCTGAGAGAAGCAAGCAAAAGTTTAGATCACATTCACTGCTGACCATGCTTTTCTACTTGGCCTCCATCACATCTGCATCTCCAATGTCACTAAGCTGTAACTAGACTTAATGGTTATGCCTTCTCATATGGTAATGTTTTTACATGGTATATAACATTATTTCTAATGCTTACAAGCTAGCTGCAGTGCTTTACAACAACCCATACACATCTCATTGTGACTCATTATACAAAAATTATGTTCACTGATTTGGTAGGTAGCAAATTTTTAAAACAAGACTTGCAATGCTCAGTTGACTTTTTCGTAGAGCAGCATCTGTGAGCATCATGTCACCCATCGGTGGCCGAGTCACAGGCAGAACAGGACCCAAAGCAGGTGCTGTGTTGTGTGCATCAGCTCTGAGTCAAACTCACTTGCTTCGATATCCAATGTTGAACTGCATCATTTTGCCGGGATGATAAATTATCCTCTGGTGTAAAGTGATTGCTAAGTTACAGACTACTGCATTTCCTAGAAGCAGATGCATTAGTAAAGTCCCGTCTATTCACCTGCACAAACGCACCCAATCCCGGAATATACCATCCTCACTGACTCACACCCACTCAAAGCAGAGCGTGGCACACGACTCCCTCTCGTGACATAATATGACACAAACTGTCAAGGAAACGTTTTCTTCTAAATTTGTGCCCTTACGTCTTGTAAAACATTTTCAAATCCTGCATTAACGGTTCATATAGTATTTTCATACAAGGTTATATATTCATTTGAAAATGTTTTTTAACCTGCAATATGCCCTAATTATTAATAAAAGTATATTTACGTAGTAGTTATAAGTATCGAGTGTGTACAATGAACATTATCAATAAGTCAATAATTAGAACCTGCACCCCAACTTTACATACTCAAATATTCACTACAGATGTCACTGAATGGCCTTATAGGTGAATATTGCATCACTTATCATAATCTCAATCCTTAAGTAAAATTTCCTATATAGCAAAAGAATAACCTTCTTTGGACAAGCCTGTCAGTCAGATCTCTCTCTCTCTGTGCACCGATTCCAATACGAGAGGCATTTTTGCTAATCAGTTGATTAGATGACAAAACACAAAATAAAAGTATGACTTTGGCTTTTCCGTTCAAATTTACTTAAACAAAAATAATGGCAAAGAAATGGCAAGTAACCCATTCAATTAAATTATACCTTTTGAATTAGAGTAAAACACACTCCGATAATCTTAAAAAAATTTGTTTAAACATTTTTCACTGTGTATATATACAGACAATAACAAATTCCTTGTGTGTGTGCACTTTTCAGGTTATGGTGGACAATTCTGACTTCACCCCTTCTCAGGTCGGCTGTCTTTTTACCTTCCTTGCAAGACAACTTGCCAAACCTGACAATACCCTCTTTGTTAACCGGAAGCTGTTTGACCAGGTGACATGACTGTCTGCTTCTTTCACAGTTCATTTGTCAGTCCCTCCCCTTTTCCATTTGCACTATGCTGTCATTTTTCTAATCTGAGCTATAATGGTTAAAGCAAGAGAATATTTCTAAGGTGTTAGTGCTGGTAAAGACAATTAGCAGCTTCTGTAAAAATAGCTCTCCCGCATTAGAAGCGTTATGCTTGTTTCTGCATGTTTAAATAGTTCAGGATTTTGCACCCTGCATTAGGGCCTGTTCTTAATTAGATTGAATACATTTAATACCAGTCTGGAAGCTTTTCAGCTACTGACAGGGAAGCTGACAATTGTGATTTAAAAATGATTCTGCCTTTCCTATATGAAAAGATGTTTTGTTGAAATTTTTTGGTTACTCATTCTTTTGCAGGTTCTAGAGTTTCTGTGTAGTCCAGATGATGACTCTAGACATACTGAAAGACAGCAGGTAGAAAGACATCTTTAATTTTACTCAGGATTTGTGAAAACATTGATTGATCGTGTGAGCTTCATGTGTTATGTTTCAGGTTCTGCTGGAGCTGCTGCAGGTTGGTGGTGTGGTCCAGTTTGATGAGGGGCGTCTCCTTGACCTTGCACAGAAGGCCGAATTGTAAGATATTTTTCAGTCAGAACGCAGAACAGATTTGCTTCATCCACCAAACGTACTGTATATACAGCTGAAGTCCTTTAACTTCATGGTCAAAACAAGATTTATTTGTGGAACATTAAGATGCAGTACAGCATGAACCATTCATAGATCATAGCAAATCATCATTTATAATGGTCCGGCATTTTATTTGAGGAGGCATATATTTAATCATTCTCTGAAAATGTGGTTGATAAATTAGATTTAACTTGTACATAAATGTTAGTTAGATATTTTCTTGTAAAAATCACTTGAACTAAAGTTTGCATAGATGAGCATCATGAAACCTGTCAAAACCACGTCCAGATCATATTTCATCCTAGAATCAAAAGAAAGAAATATGAAATCATATTTCACTTAAATAAAATTCAGTATAAATAATAAATACTATGTAACATGCATTGTTAAAAAATGTAATTAAATAAATGCTGATCTTTTTGATCTATTCATTTTTTGATAATCACAGAATCCTTAAAAACCACAAAAATATGAAGCAGATTTTTACATTGATGATAATAAGAAATGTTTCTAGAGCAGTGAATCAGCATTACAAAAGCATATATTCTTAAAGAAAACAGTGATTTCAAAATTTAGTATTTCTTCATATCTCTCAATATATATATATATATATATATATATATATATATATATATATATATATATATATATATATATATATATATATATATATATATTAATCAAATATTGTAAGTGTAGCTTGGGTGAGCAGAAGAGACCTGCATTGTTTCAAAAACATGAAAAATCTTACCAAACTCAAATTTTGAATGGTAGTGTATATGGTTGTATTTGTTGCACTGCCTTTCATTTTTGCTGATTTAAAATAAACTAACTTCATTTTGTAGGATTGTTCCCTTTTTTGTATTTAAGTGTTGAGAACTATACCTTTAAGCACAAAGGGATTAAAATGTGGTCAACTGTAAAAAAATTAATTGTGTGGTAAGTACCAAGTAAACACAGTGATCCACTCTAAGCAAGACTTCTAAAAGCTAGAAGGTTAAATCAGTGCTAAATCTAACAACTTCTGTTGAATGCATTATATTGATGTCCTCAAGGAGAAGACATTGAACATCTACTGAAGAGCAAACCTTTTTGTTATTATTATTACTTATTAATCGATATCGTTGTTTTGTTTTCGTTCTTACAGTTATCAGATCTGTGAGTTTATGTATGACAAAAAACACTTATACGACAAAATTGTTGACTGCTACCTGAAAGACCCTTTGAGAAAGGTACTCCATTTCACTCTTTTCTTTACTGTCACTCTTGTTATTCCTGTACTAAATCTTTATCTCGAACTCCAGGAGGAGCTCTTCAACTACATCAATAACATCCTGTCCATGCCAGGTTACAGCTCAGAGGAGAAACAGTTAGTGTGGGTCAGAGCCCTTCAGCACATCAAGGTGAGTCAAACAAGGCTTCAAATGCTTTGTCACCATGAGCACACTTCAGGTAGAGAGAAAGCTCATTTTATTTCTTTTTCTCATCTTGTTCAGTCAATGATCTTTGACTAAATGACTAACTCTGATTGTTAAAATAGAGAGCTCTAAAAATCAGTCAGTGCGACTGCATTATTTGTGACTGGCTTTCATTTTCTTTTCATTTGTTATATAACCCTAAAATGTTCCACCTGCATTTTTTTTTTTTTTTTTTTTTTTTTTTGTGCTGTACATTGGATCAAATAAATGCTGGCTTGGTGAGCAGAAAAGACTTCTTTAAAAAAAACATTATATTAACATTATATTATAAAAACTTGACTGGGGGTGTATATATATATATATATAAAGAAATTGTTTTTGTTATACTGTGCCTTCATATATCAGGCTTTACAGAGTTGATGCAGCATACCGAAATTCTGAAATTTACATTGTGTTTATTTTGATTAAGCATTTAATTCAAATTGTTTTGCCAATAATATTATTTGTAATAAATAAAAGTTTTTACTGGTAGAACTTAGGACTCAACTAACGCTAAGAAAATACTACTCTGGTGGGTTGACTGAGGTTATGAATTCTCATTGGTATGTCATTGTTTCTCTGTTGCAGGATCTGGTCAGCATTAACTCAGCTAAGACAGCAGAACTAGTGTCAGTGCACTTTGCAGATAAGGTGCAGTCTGTCCTCACATCTCTGCAGGTACGCCGCATTGCCGTATGTCAGCGCTCTCTCTCTCTGTTGACTTTATGTTGGCTTGACACACATAGTTTATCTTCCAAAAGGCTAGACTGTTAAGAAAAGCATTTCTAAAGGACCCTGTCAGTGTTTGATTCTCTGTTTGTGTGTGTGTTTTAATATATGTGTTGCATTGTCTGGGCTCCTATTCACTCGTCTTAAGATAGTGTCAGTGAATGTGTGTGAGAAGGAAGAGGCCGCCCCTGAGGCCCACAAGTGTGTGTGTATCAGTAAATGGATTAGGCTCTATCTGCAGTGCTGTGTGTAATTGGGTTTGCGTTATCTCTCACACACTGTCAGAAAGGTGCTAATTGAAAAGCCTGCTTGTGCAAACATATGTGCCGATGAGAAGAAGATATGAGGGAAATGGGGAGAAAATAAACAAGTGTTAAGGGATTTTTTTTTTTTCACAGTCAAAGACTAGTGTGAGAATAACATTAATGCTGATTTAATGATGTGTAGTTCATTAAAATCTGGAGCTTTTGGTAAATTAACGATGACAAGAACACTAGTGGTCAAACTGAGCAGATTTTTACTAGCACAAGCCTACAGTTATCTCAAATAAAATACAAGTAATGTCAAAAGGAAAATGCCAGGCACAGTATTTGGCTGTACTATTTGAACAGTTGAACAAGAATTGCAATACATTGCAGTTCATTGTGATTTGTGTCACAGTTATAATTTCACATGACTGCAGTCCATTTGAAAGAGAACTATATTTTGTTGTTGAACTCTCTGTGTCAGTAGGATGACTATTCGGCGAACCAGTTTCTGAAGTGCCTCCTGAACCCCAGGTAATATTAGCAGCTCCCTCTGCAACACTTTCTCTCTTCTGCAGTTTTGTTTCATTTTACGTGCCTGCTGTCTGTGTTGTGCTGTTTTTTGTAATGGTGTAATGGTGTGCAGTTAAAGTTTCACACCTCATAGATCTCTCTCCGGGGCAAGCAGAGAAACACTATGACTTTTTACCATTCATTCTCTTTTTGTTTCCTTAACATCCACCAAAACCTATAAAAAGGCAGGTCAACTGTAAAAAACTGGCCATACAAATTATTTACTAAACTACAATACTATTTTTTTTATAATTCTTTGAAATATGAAATATTGAAATAAATGTTTTCTATATATCAAGACTGCATTTATTTGATTAAAAATACAGTTAAAAAGTTTAAACAGTTTTAGGATTATTTGATGAATAGAAAGAAACAAAGGCATCTATTTGAACTTGTTGCATAAAAGTATTACTATCTTTTTATATATTTTCTTTTTTTTTAATCTTACCCGACTGGATAGTTTTTGAAAATTCTACTTTGCATCACAGTAATAAATTTACTTTTACAATATATTCAAACAGAAAACTTTTAAATTATTTTAAATTGTAATAATATTTCACAATATTATTTTCTTTACTATATTATAATTCAAATAAATTCAGCCTTGGTAAGCAGAAGAGACTTCTATCAAAAACATCTACGTATGTAACCCTAGTTCCTCGAGGGAACGAGATGCTGCGTCGAGCGCTTTTGGGGAATGCCTTTGGTAAGAACAACTCTGAATATCGTGTGCAATCAGTTCAATGGAAGAGCGTGACGTCACGGACGGGGTGACGTAGCGATCAGGAAGCTATAAAGGCACGTGCCACGCAGCTTCAGCTTCGAGTAGGGAAGCAAGTGCAGGCAGGGGTGCCGGGAGTATGGCACACCCACAGCTTCCACAACTCCGGGCGAGGGTGAATTATTTTGCCCTGCGCCTGAGAGAGTAGATCTGTCCTGATCGGAATCTGCCATGGAGAGCCGTCGAGGAGAGAAATCAGATCTGCGAACCATACTCGGCTCGGCCAGAACAGGGCTACTAACAACAGACGGACCCCGTCGCGGCGTACACTCGCCAGAACTCCCGGGAGCAGAGCGATGGGGGGAAAGGCATATAGACGAAGCCTCGGCCAAGTCTGTGCCATGGCGTCCAATCCCAGAGGAGCTGGGTGAACTAGAGAGAACCAGAGGGGACATTACGATGTCTCTCGAGTCGCGAAGAGGTCCACCTGAGCCTCGGTCCCTGTCTCGACAGCATGTCTGCTCCCACATTCAATCTCCCAGGAATATACACTGCTCTTAGCGAGAGGAGTTTGCCCTGGGACCACAGGAGGATCTGGTACACCAGCTTGTACAAGGGGCGTGAACGCAGACCCCCCTGGTGATTGATATAAGAGACTACTGCTGTGTTGTCGGTGCGCACTAACACATGACAGCCTCTCAGGTCTGAGAGGAAATATTTTAAAGCTCAATATACTGCTAGCATTTCTAGACAATTGTTGTGCCATGTCAGATGGCGACCGCTCCACAGACCGCGGGCAGGGTGGCCACTCATAACCGCACCCCAACCGGTGAGGGACGCATCTGTCGCTAGCGATACATGGCGACCAAGAGCTCCCAACACCGGGCCCTGATTCAAGAACCAAGGTTTCTTCCATATGTCTAAGGCACGAAGGCATCGCCGCGTGATCTGAATAGTTCAGAAAGGATTTCCCCTCGGGGAAAACCCCTTGGTCTTGAGCCACCACTGAAGGGGCCTCATGTGCAGGAGACCAAAAGGTATCACATTGGACGCAGCTGCCATGAGCCCTAACAGTCTCTGAAACTGCTTCACAGTGAGTGACTGGCCTTCTCTGACTCTCTTGACTGATGTGAGGATCGACTCGATCTGAGCAGGAGACAATCGTGCCTGCATTGTGGTCGAATCCCATACTACGCCTAGATAGGTGGTTCTCTGAACTGGAGAAAGTACACTCTTCTTGGCATTCAGTCTCAAACCCAGCTCCCCCACATGGGCGAGAACGACACCTCGATGTCGAACCGCCATCTGCTCTGATTGAGCTAGAATCAACCAATCGTCTATATAATTTAGAATGCGGATGCCATGCATACGGAGGGATACCAGAGCCGCATCTACACTATTCGTGAACGTGCGGGGTGAGAGTGCAAGGCCGAAGGGAAGTACTCGATATTGATAAGCTTTGCCCCCAAAAGCGAACCTCAGAAACTTCCTGTGTTGTGGAAGGATGGATATGTGGAAGTATATCTTTGAGATCTATTGTGACAAACCAGTCCTCGGATCTGATTTGAGCTACAACCTGTTTGACAGTAAGCATTTTGAACATTTTTTCAAAAGGTTTAACTGACGTAGGTCTAAGATCAGACGCAACCCCCCATCCTTCTTTGGAACTATGAAATACCGGCTGTAGAACCCGGATTTCCTGTCTAGAGGAGGGACCACCTCAATGGCCTCCTTCCTTAATAGGGTATTCACTTCTTGTTCCATAACCAGAGCCTGCTGGGGGCCGACGACTGTCGGTGTAACCCCATTGAATCTCGGCGGTGGACGGCCGAATTGCATAGCATAGCCTCTTTCTACTGTGTGCAGGACCCATTGAGATACATTTGGCAGTAGTTTCCACGCTGCTCGATAATGTACTAATGGAATCAGTCTCTCGAGACTGATCTCTGGTGTAAGAGGCCCCCGAAGGGGAGGCGAGCTTCCCAGCTCCGCTACGCTCACGGGTAGAAATAACTGGGAGGGACGCTTGCAGGAGACCGCTGCACCCTGAAACACTGGCAGGGTTGGCAGACCGGCCTCCAGAGGGCACCGGGGAGAGGCGGGCACCGTATAATGAGGTGGACACCGCTCTGACCCCGTAGGGGCTACCCTCGAGGTACTGGCGTCAGGACCTCTTCGTCGAGGACTTCCTAGCTTCAATAACAGTACGAAGATCAGATTTAATTCTAGGAGCCCCTGACTCAGAGCGGGAGCACGAGTGGCAACGCTCTGCTTTTGAGCCTCGCGGTATGAGGAGCCTGCTAGTGGTGTGAGTATCTCCCATCCAGATAACCCACAAGAGCGATGAGGGAGGAAACTCTGGAATGCCGCCGCCTGCTTACGGGCCTCCTGGAACCTGTCGACGACAGTATTGACTGTGTCACCAAACAGGCACGAGGCTTGGAGCGGGGCGTCCAGGAGGCAGAACCTGTCACGGTCTTTAATTTGGGACAGGTTCAGCCATAAATGCCTCTCCGCGGCCACCAAGGCTGCCATAGACCGCCCAATCGCGCGAGCGGTCTCTTTGGTGGTGCGGAGGGAGAGATCAGCGGTCCGTCTAAGCTCTGCAATATCGTCGGACTTGATCCCCTCTCCCTCGTCTACATCTCTCAGCAGGTCAGCCTGATATGCTTGGAGGACGGCCATAGTGTGAAGGCACGCCCCCGCCTGACCTGCTGCCACATAGCCCTTGCCCACTAACGCTGATGTTGTTCTGAGTGGTGGGCAAGGCCGGAGCCTTCAGAGACGATGCCGAACCGGGTGACAGATAGCCCACAAGCATCTGTTCGACCCGTGGCATCGCTCTGTACCCACGCTCATCGAGCCCTGTCACATTCCCACAATACTGCGAATCAGGGCCGAAGAGACAGGTAGAATATGGGTGTTTCCACGACCTCGCTATTTCATTGTGGAGGTCGGGAAAAAAGGGAAGGCTCCGGGCTGGAGGTGGTTGTCTGGGCCTGAGATACTGCTCATCAAGTTTACTTCTCTGCGGTTCATGTTTTTTTCTCTGGGGGCCAGTCTATCTTTAACTTCTCGACAGCGCGAGTAACCACCTCCAGCAGCTCCTCATACTGGGGCGAAAGGGGTGGCGAATCCCTACCAACTGTCTCCACATCCACCTCATCAGACGAAGAGAGGTGGAGTGTCGACCCCTTGCCCTGGGGGGAAGAAACCGCCGAGCGTGCTTCCGATCCCAGGGTTTGGGTGCCGGATCTAGCAGATGAGGAAGGAGATAAGGACTGGCCCGTCTCCATTCCCTCTGCCAGATCCACCTGCGAACCCCACGAGTGCAGCAGCCGCTCTGCCTCAGCAGAAGCGGGGCCAGAGCCGCGGGGAACGCTGGAGAAGGCTCCCTCCTCGAAGAGAGCCCTCCGGGATCGAATCGTCCGCATTGGCAATCCCTCGAGAGCCAACTCAGCGTGCTTCGACCCCAGGCAAACCACGCATAAATCATGTGTGTCTCCAGCCGTGATGTACGCTGGCATGGAGGAACACACAGTTTATAGCGCGATTTGGTTTCGACCTTCAAATGTCTGGTCTTCGCTTTAGACTTAGGCATTTTAATCTACTGATACTGGACAGACAACAGTAAATAAGACTTACAAGACAGACTTATGAACATGCACACACAGAGCGCTTGCTGAAAGATACGAAGCTGAAGCTAGCTGCGTGGCACGTGCCTTTATAGCTTCCTGGTCGCTACGTCACCCCTTCCGTGACGTCACGCTCTTCCATTGGACTGATTGCACACGATATTCAGAGTTGTTCTTGCCAAAGGCGTTCCCCAAAAGCGCTCGACGCAGCTCGAGTTCCCGAAGAGGAACATATTTATTATAAACTTTTGAATGGTATTGTATTTATTTTTGTATTAGTATTAATAATTGGTGTAAAAGTCGAAATGCCTGAAGTAATGGGGTTTTAAACGTCTCTTATTACCCATTTGAGAAGTCCCATGTGAAGGGGGTGGAGTCTGGCCTATATAAGTGCAGGCCAGATTAAAACTCATCACTTGTTTACCAAGTCGGAGCGAGAGAGCAACTGTGGTGCCTCAAGCGATCTTTTTTCTAACTCCTGTATATTGTGGATACTTGTATATTGACTTTTTCATTTGGATTATTCCCTCTTTTTTTACTTTTTGTTGTTTCTTTGGTACTTTGTGCACCTATATATATATATTTCACCATTGGACTGTGTTTATTTTTTGGCACTGTAAATAAATTTCACTTGCACATAAGTGCTATTGCGGGCTGAGCCATCATTTAACATCTTTTACAACGTCCCCTAGTGAGTGGTGGTTCTCGCTTTATCACAGTCCTTACATCATTTAATAAGACACAAATGAAAACTTGACTGTGAGGGATCTAGCAGTAGAGACCATTCAGTATATATTATTGTTGTGCATCTGGGTGTAATTGTTTCAGTCTGAATTTTATCAAACTTTGTATATAAATGATCTTATTGAAAATACCAGGGCTGACATGCCTTGCAGTAAAGAGGTTGTTGTGAATTTGATTCAAGGCTTTGATTCAGCCTAGTAGTCCTGCTCCATGTGAATTTGTGGACTTCATGTGAATTGCTAAAGATTTATGCTTCTTCAATCCAATGGAATAACAAAGAGCAAAGGACTGGTGTTTTTCCAGTGTTTTAGTCAGACACGACACCAAGTTTCTACAATTTAACAAACTTTGGCTATTTAAAATCTCATATCCAACAGAGTCCGCATCTTATTTGTTTCAAAATATGTAATCTATACATTAGGGCTTGCAGTGTAACTGTAGCTAAGCAGACATGCACTGTCTATTTTGGCATTAATATTAATCAAAGAACAATATTGCTCATTTATTAGTGAGCAGGTGCAGCCCTCTGTCAAAATAACAGCCATTTCTGTCACCATCTATTTCTGTCTTAAGCATTGTTTTTTCATCTCTTTTCCTCATATATGATCTATTTATCTAGACCTATTCTTTAATTCGCTTGTATCTGTATATTGTCCTGGAGTCCATTACGCCCAGCTCCCACATTTTAGTTTGTGTCTTTCTTCTGCTGCCCTTGCCAAACAGGACTCAAGGATTTAGATCAGTATCTGTAGTGAGTTTTGCACATGCTGCTGTTGACAGCTGGTGGTTATAAAACAGAGAGGACAGTCTGTCAGTACAGTGGTCTTTACACAGCTCGACTGAGGATAACAGAGAGATCAGACCTTCTTGCAATGTATGCATTTAACTTTGGATGATTGGTGGAGAAAACAGATTAATTAGTTTTAATCTTAAGAAAATGTTTCAGTTATCAGACTTTTCTGGTGGACATCTGTAGAACATCTGTAGAAAATTCCCGTAACCTCTAAAGACCATGCTATTAGGAATGCATGATACATTGCTACCACATTTTGAATCAGTCGTCATTTACTTGTTCATCGTTTTGTAAATGTGTACATGTACACTGTAAAAATGTATTTAATTAATAAGGAAGTTTAATTTAGTTTTCATTGTTTTTTTATTCACTTTTGATTTTAATACAATATCAATTAATCATTGTACTTAATGATTTGTTAATAGTGAGAATTTAACCTTTAATGTGACCCAGTTTAAATTAGGGAACACTATTCAGTATTAACTAGTTGCTTATTAACATTCATATTACTAGCATATTGGCTGTATATTAATACTTGTAAAAGCACATATTAATGCTTTATTTCACAACCATATTCTAGGTCTCTTAACCTAAACACAAAACTACTATAACAACTACCTTTCCATCAAAAATCTGCAAATTGGGAGTTTATTGAGGTAAAACTGTCATTTTCAGTAATAAATAAATACAAATCTCTGCTTGACTTGTTGAAATCATTTAGTCCACTTAAACCCCTTTCTTAAATCAATTGAAAGCAAGCGTTTATGTCTGCCTCCTTTTCTGAGTGCAATGCCCACATCTCAATCGATGGGGGAAAAAGGTTTCCTCCCGACATTTTTATTTTCATTGTACTTTATATGTTTCACAATATAGAAGTAAAGATTTGTCATTCCTTCTGTTTCACTGCAACTTTAACTTAAGCCAGTAAGAAACTGGCTAAAACCCACCCCACCTTTGCAAGTGCATAGCAACACCCCTTTCATTTATTTTGTTTATTACTGAAAATGTTTCAAAATCTATATTTGGATTTTTGCACATTCACCTCGGCCCAGTTCACAGTTGTTTTAGTTTCAGACACAGTCACACATCAGTGCTTGCTCATTTCAGTGTCATGGCAGACCCTTAGAGCTAAAACGCTGCTTTTGCTGTAGCTGACCTGTGGTGCCCATTATGGGACACATGGTACCTCAGGGCCAAAACTCATCTATGGAAGAACATCTGACTATACTCTGTCTTCCCCGTGTGACTGCTGTCTCCTCTCAGGCCAAGCCTCAAAGCGTGTTTCACCTCACGATCTTCCTGTCCTTAGTAACCTCCCATCTCAATTTGTCACTGAGCCTCATCTTGGACTACATAGTTAAGTTCATTTAAGGTAGTTTGTATAAATAAAAACCTCCTTGTAGTGATGAAGCAAGACACAGCAGTCAAATCAAGTCAAGTCACCTTTATTTATATAGCGCTTTAAACAAAATACACTGCGTCAAAGCAACTGAACAAAATTCATTAGGAAAACAGTGTCAATAATGCAAAATGATAGTTAAAGGCAGTTCATCATTTAATTCAGTGATGTCATCTCTGTTCAGTTTAAATAGTGTCTGTGCATTTATTTGCAATCAAGTCAACGATATCGCTGTAGATGAAGTGACCCAACTAAGGAAGCCAGAGGCGACAGCGGCAAGGAACCGAAACTCCATCGGTGACAGAATGGAGAAAAAAACCTTGGGAGAAACCAGGCTCAGTTGGGGGGCCAGTTCTTCTCTGACCAGACGAAACCAGCAGTTCAATTCCAGGCTGCAGCAAAGTCAGATCATCTGTTTCCTGTGGTCTTGACCTGGTGGTCCTCTGAGACAAGGTCTTTACAGGGGATCTGTATCTGGGGCTCTAGTTGTCCTGGTTTCCACTGTCTTTCAGGGATGTAGAGGTCCTTTCTAAGTGCTGTTCCACCATCTGGTCTTGATGCGAACTGGATCCGGGTGACTGCAGTGACCCTCTGATCTGGATACAGACTGGATCTGGTGGCCACGGTGACCTCGGAACAAGAGAGAAACAGACAAATATTAGCGTAGATGCCATTCTTCTAATAATGTAGAAGGTACATGTTATGTGAAGTGTTTCCGGTTCCAGTTTGCCTAATTAATGCAGCCGGATTTGGATATTAAAAGCATATAAGTATGTTATGTGTAAGCTAGGTTAAAGAGATGGGTCTTTAATCTAGATGTAAACTGCAAGAGTGTGTCTGCCTCCCGAACAATGTTAGGTAGGTTATTCCAGGTAGGTTATTAGGCGCTAAATAGGAAAAGGATCTGCCGCCCGCAGTTGATTTTGATATTCTAGGTATTATCAAGTTGCCTGAGTTTTGAGACCGTAGCCGACGTAGAGGATTATAATGTAAAAGGAGTTAATTCAAATACTGAGGTGCTAAACCGTTCAGGGCTTTATAAGTAATAAGCAATATTTTAAAATCTATACAATGTTTGATAGGGAGCCAGTGCAGTGTTGACAGAACCAGGCTAACATGGTCATACTTCCTGGTTCTAGTAAGAACTCTTGCTGCGGCATTTTGGACTAGCTGTAATTTGTTTACTAAGTGTGCAGAAGAACCTCCCCAGCATTACAGTAATCTAACCTTGAGGTCATAAATGCATGGATTAACAAGCAGTGATAAACACACTACAGACTTCATTATAAAAATAACTCATCTGTGACTGTACCTTCTGGCAGAAACTTTAACACTTTCAGGAGAACGTCAGGCTGTGCCACATTTTACTTAAGATTTACATTCTCTTTGAAAGATGAAATTAGAACACAATAAAACTAATTCTCTGTAAAGTGTAATTGGAAAAGATTTAACACAGCCTTAGAAATCTGACATCTGAAAAATGGTTTGGTTGAATCATTTATTAAGGTTGCTTTCACACTAGCCCCTTTGGTGTGCACCCGGGTTCGACTGACGTCAGAGTTCCATTTGTTTGGAGGATGTAAACTCTGTCTTCCGATCTTGGGTGCGCACCCACGAACCATTCCCGAGTCCACTTAAAAAGGGTGATCTGGGGTACGGTTCATGTGAATTCTGGTACGGTCCGCTGCTGATGTGAACACAATCGTACCAAATTGCGAAAGTGAACTGCTATTAATGATGTGTTATTTGATAAAAATGTGTGTTTGTGTGTGTGTTTCACTCACTTCCCTGATGAGTGTGACTGATGTGCTGCAAACAGTGCTGTATATCTCATTTCTGTTTGTCTTCAGCATTCTTTAGAGCATTTGCAGTACATTACAGCACTGTACGTCTGTCTTTCAAATGTACTGCAAATGCTCTACAACAAAACTAACAGTTCAAAAACATAAATATATTAAAGTGCAAAGAGCAATGTTATGCATTTGCCGCCTTCTCCTGCACTATGGTTAATAACAAACAGCTGATGACACAAACGAACCATAGTTCAGACCCAAATAAAATAATATGAATGCAGTCCAGCGGGGGCAGGGAGGAGCAATTGAACTCTGGTTCGACCAGTCAAGTGAACCAAATGTGAAAGCACCCTTAGGACAATATGTGAACGATTTCCATTTCAAATCAAAATTTGATCATATCAAAGGAAAAAAATACTCAAAAGCCAGCATTTGGGGTAAAAGAAAATAAAATAATTAATGACCATTCTTTATCTAGACTTTGACGCGTTTTTCTTTTTGTCACTTTGGCAAATCACCAACATGTATGATATTTTGTATTTTAGTGTGCTTGGATAAGTTTGCTATGATGCAAATAATTACTTCTCCAGCCATGAGAGATTTGGATCAGTGACAGACATATGCAAAGTTGCTACATTTAATGGGGCCCATTGACACATCTTCTATTCTCTCTTAAAGGGGTTATATGATGTGATTAAAATTTTTCCTTTCTCTTTGGAGTGTTACAAGCTCTTGGTGCGTAAGGAAGATCTGTAAAGTTGCAAAGACTAAACTCTCAAATCCAAAGATATATTCTTTATAAAAGTTGTCAACCATGCCTACCTAAAATGGCTCATTCTAACACGCATACATTTATGTTCTGTATGATTTTGACCACTCCATATACTTCATATAATCATTCTCATATGCCTCATAGTTTTATGAGAGTAGGACAGTGCATCTCACATGAGGATGTGCTCTCTCACACATGCCTTATTCAGCAGGAGCTGATGGTGGCTGATTGGGCTCTGATTTGAGAGCTTGGCTATGATTGAGCTCTGAGAAAACCACTCTACATGATAACTTGATAGAGAGCGAAAGAGAGCAAAAAAGAGATGACGTATGATTTCCATTTGGAGCTCTTTGAAAAGCATATTTACCTCAGGAAAGACAGACAGTCTTAGGAGTAGATAGCTTGGCCTAACACTTATATATTTGACAGTATGTATATATATATATATATATATATATATATATATATATATATATATATATATATATATATATATATAAAGTTTTGGGTCAGATTTGTTACGTTTTTAAAGAAGTTTCTTATGCTAGTCAACGCAGCATTTATTTAATCAATAAAGCGAAAAACTGTAATATTATGAAATATTATTGCGATTTAAAATGAGTTTTCCATTTGAATATACTTTAAAATATAATTTATGATTATATACTGATATTTTTACAATGTTGGAAACTACTGTGTGGCTTATTTTTTTATTTATTTTTTGGAACCTATGATATGAATCCTATGAATAAAAAGTAACAGCATTTATTTAAAAAATAAATCTTTTGTAACAGTATTCACTAGCGAAAGTCATGGCCTAATGGTTAGAGATTTGGATTTGTAATCCAAAGGTTGCTAGTTTGAGTCTCGGGCTAACAGTAATTGTAGTTGGGGGAGTGAATGTACAGCACTGTCTCCTCCTTCAATACCACATCTGAGGTGCCTTCGATGAAAAGGCACTCTTTTCTTTTTTTGGTCACTTTTACTGTTAAAAAGTGTCATTAATCACTTTTTTCTTACATTGATGGTAGGTAATAAGAAACGTTTCATTAAAACAGCATATTATAATTATTTATGAAAAAAAAATCATGTGCACTGAAGAAATGGCTACTTTGGCAGAAAGGAAAAAAAAGAAATTGCATTTTTTATCAAATAAATGCAGACTTAGTGTTAACCAATCTAACTGACACCAAACCTTTGAACAGTAGTGTATTTTAGTTAATAAAATGTTATTATAACTAAGCAATAGGCATTATGCTTTACAAAAAAGACACATTTCTTGCCACCTTCTCATTTTTCAGTTCTCTCTCAGTTTTCTCTCTTGTTATGTTATTGCTATCAGAAAACAAAAAACTTGCTATCAGTGGATACCACAGTACACCAAAGCAGATATTCACATGAAAAATAGTTGTCATGTTAATTCTACTGTCTGTTGTCAGTTGAGTTTTCATGCTTACATTTTATGGTCTGTTTGTCCTTGGTTTTGGTCTGGCTGTTGATCCATTCAAGCCAGCGGTCTTAAACTTCAGTTCACGGAAGTTGGCTTTGAAGGACTGCCTTGAGCAGGTTGCTCTTACTGTATGTGCTGTGTGTAGTAAGTCTGGACAGTAATGTTCACAGCAATAATCTGATGATCCAAATAAATGACCATTTTGCAACAAATTATGTTTATTAAAAACAACTTTCTGATAGTGTTTTGTGACAGTTTCTTCTATTCTACAGTGCATTCTTTTCACATGATTTATGATTATTTCTTTTTTTTTCTGTAACAGCTCCAGAGAGAGTCTGAATCCTCAGACTGTCTTGAAGTTGGGTCCAGATCTTCATGAGCTCTTAGTGGACCTGTTGTGTCAGTTCAGTCCTCAGCAGGTCACCGCATTCCTTAAGACCTCTCAGGACTACCGACTGGAAGAGGCCATTCAGGTATAAATCAATAACCCTCATACACATATATTGACTGTTGGTGCCTTATGGTCTGCTGCCATTATATAGATAGCTGCATTCTGTGGCATTGAAAGCTCTACAAATCACCTTCACTTTCTATGTTTCTAGCCATCCATTGGTCCATTTTGTATTTTAATATTTGAGATAATTTGTTGATTCTTTTAGCTTCCAAAAAGAGGGCATTTCTTTCAGCTCCATGTATCATATTCCACAGGATTCCACAAAAATAAGAAAAAGTCTGAAAATATGTCTGGATGATTGTGTACCTGACATTTTTCATTAAGTTCATTAACACTTTGTGTTATATGTAGAAAGAACATATAGTTAGGTCCATATATATTTGGATACTAACACAATTTCAATAATTTCGGCTATGTATGCCACCAGAATAGCATTCCAATGAAACAATCAAGATTAAATTGAAGTGCAGAGTTCAAGCTTTAATTCAAGGGGTATAATATATAAAACATAAAAAACTTAGGAATTACAACCATTTTATACACAGTCCCCCCAAATCATAGCTCAATAATCAATAAAATGTTCATTTTTTATATTTTACTGAGAATCCTTTGCAGGCAACGACTGTATTAAGCCTGGAACTCATTGACATCACTAGAGACTTGTTTTAAAAAACCAGCTTCAAAAACTCCTTGGTTGCTTAGGTTTTGGGTATTCTCCATTTTTTACATTGGAGCCACCCAATGAACTCTGTGCATTTGGCTGAATCCGGGCAGACAGTATATCTCTAGTATATCTCTTTCAGACCCTTTACCTGCTTAATTGATGTATAAATAACTAAGGAATGGCCCACGACTGTCTATGAAGCAGCTTTTGAGTCGATTGTCCAATTACTTGTGGTCCCTAGAAAAGGGGGGAGGTACATATAAGTCAACCGTTAAAATAATAAAAATTGTGCCTTTGTCCAAATATATATGGACCTAACTGTAATATAGATGGGCATTTATCTTTCTGTTTGTACAATTTTTTTATGGTATAGTCACACTCATTGGCATGACTGCAGTCCGGTGTTCCGGTGTTCAATACCTGTGAGTTTTCCTAACTCGGATGTGGCCTTTCGCTTCAGGTGTAGGACCAGCTTTACATGTTTTTTTAATATAGAGCTAATATGAGAGCTCACAATGTTTTTTTTATATTATTGAGAAGCTCAAATGACAAATGAGTATTGTCAGCAAATACCGAAAAGCATATTTTGCATACAGGCTCGGCCACATTGCACTTGCTGACTTTTTATTTTGCATACATTTTCTGTGTTGTTTTCGATCCCAGTTCATTAAAGATATTCTACGAATCAGCTTAAATATGCCTGGAAATATATGCTTAACACAAATTGCATAGTAAATAGTCATAAAAATGTCATGGAATTTAATATAATGAATGTACATTTTTCAGGTTATTCTCCTCATGGTGTCTCAGAGTGTCAATTTAAATCTCTTCAGCTAAAATATTAAATTTTCAGAATATTTCAGTTGTTTTTGTCAGTGCAATAAAAGGTGAGAACATTCAGTTTGAGTAGCGTGATGCTAATTGCAGCAGACAGATAGCCTAGTTTATGAATAAGTCACTATATGTAATGAGCCTAATTTACATAAAAGGAAGTTGTGTTTACGCTGAAAGTGAAAGATTGAGAATGACTTCAATACCCATGGCGCTTTTTGGTGTGATTTCACCATGTTTAGCATCTTGGTAAACTGGATTTCAAGCTATTAGTAAATAAGACTCAGTTTGTGCACTGAAATGCAGATGATTACTGAATTCACTTCTCATACTACAGGACTGGAATAGCAAGTTGACGATTAGGAGACCACACACTATCTAATCAATCAACATGAACCCACTGATAGAGCAAGTAAAGGTTGCCAATCTGATGTAATTAGAGTGCCGGTTGACAGGCTCAGACAGAAAGGTGCCTGGAGGGAGAAATGAATGAATGAATGAATAATAGAGGGAGGGGATATATCTGCTGTGCTGAGGCGCTGAGACATACAGGCAGAAGAGAGAATCAATACTGTTACAGAGGAAGAGTGGCACCTGCTAAATATTTGAACAGACACCTTGCACACACACATGCATATACAGCAGCTCTAAAGTCCTGCCGTCTTGCCTTTTCCTTGTTTCACTGCTCTTTGTTTATGTCTCCATATCTAGATCCATCTTCTTGCTGCTGTATTTCTGTCAGTCTGTATTGTCTTTTTTCCTCTGAGCTCGCTCTCAGCTTCCCTGTTTTTGTATTCATGGATTCCGCTGTATTCATGGATGCTGGTTTGTGTTTCTCCACCTTGCGCATAACCCTCTTTTTACTTTAGTTTCAGAATGTTTGAATGTTTCATTATGGAAATGGTCTCTCACAAACAAACACTCTCACCTAAACACACTCTCAGTCTGAGTCTGAGCCTGTTCATCCAGTGGGTGGCTTGGAGTGGATCATTCGTCTTGATAATCTTGACAATTTGACTTCAACACAATTGACAGGCTTATCTCTGTCTTGTCTAATCACAGATCACAGAGAAACACAAGCTGCATGAGGCCACAGCCTACCTGCTGGAGAAGAAGGGAGATGTGCAGGGAGCTTTTGAAGTGCTGCTACAGGTTTGAGCGCATCACACCACATATTAAGTCTGCGGTAGATTCGGAAACTGGGCAAGAGGTCCATGCTTGCTTTAAAGGGATAGTTCACCCAAAATAAAAAGTACCCCATGATTTATCCACAAGTCATTGTAGGTGTAAATGACTTTCTTCTTTCAGACAAATACAGTCAGAGTTATATTATATTTATATTTAAAAATGCCCTTTACAAAATGGTTTATAAGATTTATAATGGCTGTGGAGTGGTGTTGAGATTTTGTCCAAGTCCAAATGAAAAGTGCATCCATCCATAACTGTATACATACAGTACAGTCCAAAAGTTTGGACATACCTTCTCATTCAAAGAGTTTTCTTTATTTTCATGACTATGAAAATTGTAGATTCACACTGAAGGCATCAAAACTATGAATTAACACATGTGGAATTATATATGGAATTATATACATAACAAAAAAGTGTGAAACAACTGAAAATATGTCATATTCTAGGTTCTTCAAATTCTAGTTTCTACAAAGTAGCCACCTTTTGCTTTGATTACTACTTTGCACACTCTTGGCATTCTCTTGATGAGCTTCAAGAGGTAGTCACCTGAAATGGTCCTCCAGCATTCTTGAAAGAGTTCCCCGAGAGATGCTTAGCACTTGTTGACCCGGTGACTGTGGAGGTCAGGTCATCTGGCGCGGCACCCCATCACTCTCCTTCTTGGTCAAATAGCCCTTGATGCCTTCAGTGTGACTCTACAATTTTCATAGTCATGAAAATAAAGAAAACTCTTTGAATGAGAAGGTGTGTCCAAACTTTTGGTCTGTACTGTATATTAGTGGTGGGCCATTATCGGCGTTAACGTGCTGCATTAACGGGAGACTTTTATCGGGTGATAAAAAAAATATCGCCGTTGATCTATTCTATAAGTTGGGTTGGGAGCTGGGTCTATACTACGCAAGCTATGATGACTTTCACCTTGATATTTTAGGAGGGATGTATACCTAGCCGAATCTATAGGGGGGGAGAACGAGTCTTTAAACCTGTGTGTATGCCTACTGTGAAATTACCACATCAAATGTGATGTGATAACATGGATTCAGCTAAGATGCTGCTAGGTTTGCTTCAGGATTTTTTATTTGTATTTTTTAAAAGAAGCTTCCCAATGGAAACCTCGAAAAGACGCATGCCTGTTTCACACATACTCCGTCTGCAGTGCGTATGCAGTCCGTGTGCAAGCAGCACGGACTCATACTCATTGTGCTTTCACACAGGACACGTTTGCAGTCAGCTACTCGGTGCCTGAATAATCGCTGCACTGCTGCAGACGCAACGCTCCTGGAACGCACTGACGGACTACAACCGCGTGAACGCTGGAATCCGTTAACATGGGTGCGTAAAAAAATACTAAACGCATACGCACTGCAGATGGAATATGTGTGAAACAGGTGTAAGGTTGTTTGCACCTTGTGCAATGTGGAATTAGTTTATAGCTTTCTCAAGCAGTTTGTAATGCATTTTGGAAACAGAAGATGAGCCCCTAATGCACCACCTGGCTTGAGAAACCCGTTCTCAAAGACTTAACGTTACTTTTAGTCATTATTTTATTTGGGTTGCACACATATTCTGAATTCCTTCAGCAGAATTCAAATGAGCCAATTTAATCTAGATTAATGTAGATTAATTCCAATATTACCGTGAGATTAATCTAGATTAAAGAAAAGTAATCTATGCCCACCACTATATATATATACATATATTAATATGTTATTATTATTATTAAATAATCAGGTCTGTCTTTATCTAGCCCAGATGGGTTTATAAACTGGCCTAATAGTATAAACTGCCCTGACATTTTATTAACAAGTACAAAGCAATAAAATAAAGTATGTTTTGATTTCTTTTGGAACTTCGAAGTTCATTTTAAGCAACTGCTTCTTTACTATCATCACTTACACTCACCTAAAGGAAAATTAGGAACACCTGTTCAATTTCTCATTAATGCAATTATCTAATCAACCAATCACATGGAAGTTGCTTCAATGCATTTAGGGGTGTGGTCCTGGTCAAGACAATCTCCTGAACTCCAAACTGAATGTCAGAATGGGAAAGAAAGGTGATTTAAGCAATTTTGAGCGTGGCATGGTTGTTGGTGCCAGACGGGCCGGTCTGAGTATTTCACAGTCTGCTCAATTACTGGGATTTTCACGCACAACATAGGGTTTACAAAGAATGGTGTGAAAAATAGAGCATCTTTGGGATGTGGTGGAACAGTAGCTTCGTGCCCTGGATGTGCATCTCACAAATCTCCATCAACTGTATGGGCCAACATTTCTAAAGAATGCTTTCAGCACCTTGTTGAATCCCATGCCATGAATGCCATGTAGAATTAAGGTAGTTCTGAAGGTGCAAGTGTGTCAAACACAGTATTAGTATGGTGTTCCTTATAATCTGTAATTTGTTTGCCGACAGCTTTGTCATCAGATCCACCATTAAATTATGCTAATATTTGATTACGAACTTGCTCTGCAGTAAATCGCTGAGCCATGTCAAGATTGGCTGATGATACTTGAGTATTCTCTTTTATGTCTGTGGTAATTTTTATGAGTGACACATCATTGTTTATCAGACATCACCACATTGAGATATTCAAGATGGTTCACTACACCTACACATTGTATCACTACACCTACACATTTACATACATTGGGTTACTATAGAGACATTATACAATGTGGAATACCAAGGAATAATAAGAAGGTGGAGGAGTCACTTCAGAAAATCAATTATGGGGAGGGTAGAGGATGACGTCCTAAGGTATAGGTATAAAATGCTGGGCTTTTTGATAAGATTCCCATAGATGATGTACTGTAAGTAACAAACATATCCTTTGCTGTGACTCTAAACAATGAAGTTCCCCCAAGGTGGTAAGCTTATTCCCACTTATCTTGCCTTTAGTAATACATGAGTGTTTCACCAGACATCACTGCAAAGTTAAACTGGTCACTGGTCTGATCCTACACGGAAAGGCTGCTTATAAATGAAGGCAAAGATGAAACCCAGGCAATACGGTGATAGGACTGTGACCTCTGTCTTGACAGTGCAGCTCTCTCTGGACCAGTGCAGCTCCAGACTGGAGACTTAAAATTGATGGAAACTTCAGTCGAGAGGGTCAGCAGTTTCTGAGAATAACCATCACAGAGAAGTTAACCTGATCTTGTCACACCAGTGTAGAGGTCAGAATAGCATGTCAGCAGATTTTTTGCACAAATTAGAGAAGTTTGGCATGCCATCACACCCTGGTCAGCATCTGTAAGTGTATGTGTCCTGACTAGGCATATCAGAGCCTGGTGTGGGAGCTGCACTGTCCTGAAGTACAAAGTACTAGGGAGAGTGGTCCAGTCAGCAAATCTTATTACAGGCACTTAAACATCAAGGACAGGATGTTTACAAATAGATGCTTAATGAAGACCAGGACTATCCTTGCTTTATATTACAGAAATAGAATTTCACAGATACTGTCTGGCAAATGATATTAGAACATCTACTTAAAAAACACCAAAATACTTTGTAACAAATTTTAGCCCATGTAGTCGCCACTCACCGAGAATCACCATGTTGTATGATCTTATATTAATGTGTAAGTACCGCTGTAACCCTTAGCCTTAATGGTTGAATTACATGGGGTCAGATTAAACTGGGTGAGGTAAAATAAGTGTTTTAAAAAGATGAGACAATGCCAAAACTAGAATTAATAAATAGTTTATTTACACAATTCACAGGGAAATCCTGTTAAAATCACAGAGTCTTTCAGTTCCATACCATTAAAATCTTTAAAACCATAAAAGGGTTCGTTCACCTAAATATTAAAATTGTCATTAATGACTCACCCTCATGTCGTTCCAAACCCGTGAGACCTCCGTTTATCTTCAGAACACAGTTTAAGATATCTTAGATTTAGTCTGAGAGCTTTCTGACCCTCCATTGAAAATGTTTGTATGGTATACTGTCCATGTTCAGAAAGGTAAGAAAAACATCATCAAAGTAGTTCATGTGACATCAGAGGGTCAGTTGGAATTTGTTGAAGCATTGAAAATACATTTTGGTCCAAAAATAACAAAAACTATGCCTTTATTCAGCATTGTCTTCTCTTCCGGGGCACTCTGCTTGCCTTGCTTCTTGGGGCTTATTACTTTATTTTACTAATGTCAGAGCAAGTCAAGCACACCATTAGTAAGCAGTTGTTCCCTCAGGGCATGTTTTGTATTTAAAAACAGCTGTTATGTAGCAGCATGTAACAGAATGCTAGCAAGTTTGAGCTTTTTCAAACTTGAATTTCAGCATTGGCGATTATAACTAGAGATGCTGAAAAGTGAGTTGTGAGAAACCATTACAAAAAAAAATCTTACAGACCATTTTTGAATGGTAGTATTTTTTCAGTATGGATATAAAATACATGTTACATTGACTAAGAAACTTTTTTCGTCTATTGAGCATTTTCACCTGCCTTAATAATATGTTTGAATTATCATATATTATCATATATTTATGAATATGCAATTAATTGACACTTCGCAATAACCCACATGGCCATGCGCTCTCACTCCACACATCATATTCACAAATCATGCAGAAAAGCGTTCATCACCACAAAAGTGTAAAGCACATGATAGAAAATGGAACAAAATTGTGTGTATGTAGGTCAATATTTTTTATTATTGTTAAAAATTTGGTGCTTAAATGCACAAGGACACTTGCGTCTTCTCTCTGTGTGTTGCATAAACGCTGTTTTTTGCTGCTCTGACTGCACTCACTATGCACTGTCTGTTTTGTTGAATTAACGACATTGTCATCAGGCTAAAAGGCATGCACAGGTTATTTTGCATCCTGAACAACTTTGCACCCGAGTCCGAGTTGCTTTCACACTCATGCAAATTGTGCCACAGTTCCAGGGCAAGCAAACTCAGACCACCAATGGTCGTTCTGCCTGGCAGCTTTCACATTACCATGTTTTCATGCGAACTGTGCCTTGTCTGAACTTAACTGCCAGTGTGAAAGCAGCCTCAGAAATGGCCAGTTCATTTAGATGGTGTTTCAGAGAACAGTGTCTTAAATATCCCTGGTGAGACTGAAAGGGCAGGTGGAAATGCGCTATCGATCTGTTGATTTCTGCTTCTCAGACCTTGAAGGGCGAACTCCACAAACTTGCACTGGAAGGCTCAGAGGCAGACAAGCTTGATGGTGAGGAGGAGGAGACAGGTGATGAAGTGCCAGGTCTGTTACAAAGAGTGGAAGAAGCTCTGCATGACATCATTGCTTTGTGTCTCAACCAGCTGCAGAGAGAGGTGTGTGTGAACGCTGTCCCATCTACCTGGGCTTTGTTTTTCATGAACAGGATGTATTGATCTTATTCCCGGTTTTACATTTCTCTCTCTCTCTCTGTGTGTGTGTACATAAATCTTCTGTCATTTTCAGGCTCTGTGGTTTCCTCTCCTCGAGGCGATGATGTCACCACAGAAACTACTCAAAGGAGCCGACACCAAACACACTTCAGGGGGTGAGACACACAGGAACAAGCACTAGATTTAAGTTTATCCACAGCACAGCAGCAGTCCTTTGTAACTCCAATGCCCTATAAGTAATCCCCTCATTCTCATCCTATATTTATTTTCTTACTTCTGAAATTATGCTTACAAAAAATGTTGCTTGTTCTAATTTATTCCAATCATGTTGCCAATTGACCAAATGAGTTGCAAATTGGTCCTCCAGCTGTTCCTTATATATACATTTAACTTTTCCAGCCTCCTATTGCTACCTGTCCCAACTTTTTTGCAATTATTTGGCATGACATTTCAAAATGTCTCACTTTCAACACTTGGTATTTTATCTATATTCTATCTATATTGTGAATAATAACCCAACTAGGTAGGAGTTTTCCAGGTACATGTGAAGGCCGAATAAGCTAATGAGTGTTCCGTTTAGCATTAATTTTTTTCTCCAACTTCCTATTTCTAGTACAGTACCATGAGTAGACTTAATTTTCAGTAGTTTTAACATTTTAATGAAATTTGATGATAAAAACATGAACGATTATCCTCATAGAAAATACAAAATTGGCAATAGTTAAGTGCTTTAAAGCTTCCTTTGTTCTTTTAGAATCAAAATAATTAAACTGATAAAAGTAATGTCAATTTTTTTGACTTTAGTGAAGCACTGGTGTATAATGAATTAAGCTGAGGTCTCAGTCAGTCCTGATTGTGTCTCTCTTTCCTCAGCATTAAAAGAGCTCACTATGAAAGTCTTAAACAGCATGTCCAGTTTTATCACCCTACCTGCCATCATTTAGCGCATCCTACTGGTAAGTACATGCTCTTGTTATTTTTAACAGCTCATGCAGTTTAGCTTAAAACTAGGCTGCTTTTATGCCTGCCTGTTACTAAAAGGCAGTCACTGTGTGCATGTTCAGAGGTCGCTCAGTGTTTTCCAGTGATTGTGGTACGTGTGAGATGTTATTGTTCTTTGTGGGATTTGTTTGGAAAGACTTGAAGCCTTCTAACGTGACAATAGGGTAGCTGGCTCAAGCTCAAAATCCCATGGTTCTTATTCATGCAAAACTATTGAGACACTCACATAGACATTTACACAGATTCTGAATTCAACTGCTCTGGAGATGTCAACAAATCTACTGTCGTGAAAATTTTAAACATCAGTGTTAAAGTTCCTAAAATGTAGTTTGTGGGTCATAAAATTCCGCTGTACTGAAATTGAAGTCCATTAAGTCCTCAATAAATATAGCTTTTATACACTTCAATTAATGGTGTGCTGCTGTTATATTTTAGTTCCAGTTCAGATTATCTGAATCAAGTTAAAATTACTTTGAATTTCAACATAAGGTTGCAAACTTTTTAGGACACTTATATTATTGTGAATCTCAAACAGTACATATTTGTTTATCACTCTTATTCTTCTGCACAATCTGACTTTGCTGCAGCCTGGAATTTAACTACTGGTTTCGTCTGGTCAGAGGAGAACTGGCCCCCAACTGAGCCTGGTTTCTCCCAAAGTTTTTTTCTCCATTCGGTCACCGATGGAGTTTCGGTTCCTTGCCACTGTCCTGGCTTGCTTAGTTGGGGTCACTTCATCTACAGCGATATCGTTGACTTGATTGCAAATAAATGCACAGACACTATTTAAGCTGAACAGAGATGACATCACTGAATTCAATGATGAACTGCCTTTAACTGTCATTTTGCATTATTGAGACGCTGTTTTCCTAATGATTGTTGTTCAGTTGCTTTGACGCAATGTATTTTGTTTAAAGCGCTATATAAATAAAGGTGACTTTGACTTGATTTATTTATTGGTTTATTTATTGTCATTATTTAAACTGTGTTCTTTTAAAAACTTTTTGTGTTTCTGATTACGTTTTTAATGCCAGGGTTCATTAAAAAGGGCTTAAAATGTTTGAAATACTTGATTTTGACTTTTTGAATTTTTGGTACTTTTGGTATTTTTGAGAAGGTACTTGAAAAATACTTTTATTTTTAAAGCGCAGTATATATGAAATAAGTGTTACTTTTTCCCTCGATAAAACTCGAAAAAAAAAAATTTACGCAAAATTAGCGATGCCACACGTCTCATATAATTACAGAGCCTTTTCGCCTGGCTTTTAGCAGCACACGAGATCTATATTACTCCTTGAGATGAAAAGCGGTTTCGCTATGTCAGTATAAGTTGTGTTTGTGGTAAAACGTTTGATAGTACTTACATTATATTGTTAATCTTTTATTGCATGTGCTGTTCATTTGGGTTTGATTTGGGAACGCATATAAAGTCTGACGCATTATAATTTACAAGCGTGGAGCGCATCTCCATCTCAGCAGCATAGGAAACAAACTCTTCCTCTGCATATGCTGTGAGTTTGTGTTGCTAATTATTCATCTAGGAAAACAGTGCATGTTATCTCACTAGATTTGTAACATACATCATTTATAAACCTAGGCCAACACAGGAGAATTTAGCAACATATTTCTATGTATGTGATTTGTTGTGCATCGCGATTTCAAAAGAAATGTTCAAACCTTCACTCTGAGTTTGCAGGTGGCCAAATATTAAAATTACATGGATTTAAACGTCCTTGAATCACGCTGTAAAGTAAAGCATGGCCAGGCCGTTGGCACCCTCTGTAGGTAATGGTTATAATACACAATAAACTTAAGTTTGTTATGTTCATATTTTGTGTAGGCGTATTACATTATGTAGGCCTATTTTATCAGGGTTGCTCAATAAAGCCATGTAATTACTTGGTTTTGATATTTTATTTGAACCAATTATTATTGCCTCATCTTTAGTTTATATATTAATAGTCATTCTAAAGCCGTTTTTTCACTTAGGTCTATTTGTATTACTAAAAAATATCAGATTACTTAACTGTCAATGATTAGAGGATTACTTGATTACCAAAACAATTATTAGTTACAGCCCTAGATTAATTATAATATTCAAAATAAAACTGCATTTTTTATTAGTTGTATTTCTTCTGAGCTAGGTGTACTGTCAAGCTCATAATTTCCCTAGTGATACAGCTTTCATTCTTCAGGTCAGTCATGTTCATGAAAAAAAAAATCAGTTTGAATAAGGAAAGCGATGACTTTGTCATAATATCCTTTCAAATGTTAAAGTTTCCACAGTCATTGCATGCTTTTGTGCCACAGTTTATTTGTGCCATTTAGTTTAATTAGCTTAATAGAATTTGAAAGATAATAGAAAAATAATTTGATAAGTAAGATCTCATATTAGTCCTTGAAAACCCAAAAAGTAGTGCTTGAAAAGTCCTTGAAAGTTCTGGAATTTCATTTTGCAGTTTCTGTACGAACCCTGTTAATTTTTACAAATGTTATGCTATCTGTACTCAGTATTCATCATTTTTATTTAAAATCACATTTTCTAATATTCTGTTTCTTTTAGAATTTTATTCTGTAGTATATATTGACGTGTGTTAAACTGAATTTTGTGGAAATTACAAACATTCTGAATTAAAGGGATTCAGACCTTCTGAGTATGGCAGCATACTCTATATACCTCATGTTAAATAGGAGAAATGGTTGGTTATGGATGCAGATGCAGCCTTTAAAAATAAAAAATCTTTTTGTTTTGTTTTTGTTTCGCAAGCTTTCTCAGTATCAACTGTTAGTTTTCATATTTGGATTGATGTATATACACTGTAGAAGCTGAACAGGAAATTTGCTTTTCAGCTCAGAGCCTTGTGTAGCTGTTTCAAACACACTCTCACAAACACATTTTTACTCTCCACTAGATCGATGCAGCAACTCATGAATCTGTTGAGGCTTTGGGCAGTGGAAGGCCTTTATCTGTTTTCATCTGCACATATTCAGTGCTGTCAGCTTTCCCCCATCGATCTTCCGTTCTCACCCTCCTTATCAGTGCTATTACACCAGCACTCTGCTTCAACCTGCTGTCATTACAACCTCTGTGATTTCTTTTGAATCAGTTCTTATGAATTTTCTTTTTTTTTTTTTGTAGTAGTAGTAGTAGTAGTGTACAAAGATACTCTAATGTTTACATTTTAGATTTTTTTCAATTTATTACAAACCACTATTAGTTTATAGTTTAGAATTTGTATTTATGAATACAGTAGTAGCGTTACTGCAAATAGTGAGTTCTTCTTTCATTTTCACTGTAATACACAAATGGTTATTGTTTATTTAGCTCATTTGTAAAGAGTTATAGTTAAAGAGATACTGTATTTTATACTTAACTGATGTGTAGTATTTTAAACCACTGTTTAAGTTGTTGTTAATGGTTATTTGGAGTAAACCATTCTCCTTTTAGATTAGATCATTAAAACAAACAGTTCCTAATATTAAGTGCAGTTTTTAAACATTTGTTTGAAAAACTGGCAATATGCAAAAACATACAACTATTCATAAGATGTTAAAACAGTTACTGTAGCGTTATGATACAAAGGATGAAAAACAGTATTAGAAAAAAGTATTAGAAAAATCAACTGTTTTTTATTACAGTCACAATGAATGAAAAACTCAGAATTATAATGGTTTGCATACGATTTTAAAGTAAGTTTTTTTTTTTTTCTTGAAAAATGTGTACATTTCAGCAAGGATGCATTAAATTGATCAATAGTATCAGTAAAGACATTACTGAACACAAGAATCCTGGTTTCATAAAAATATGAAGTAGTGAAAATAAAGAATTGACTCTCTACAGCCTAAACAAGTCATTAGTAATTCGAATCATATGAATTATCCAAATGTGTTACGCTGTGACGTGTAGCCGTGACAGAATAATACATTTGCATAATTCCACGTCCACAAACACGTCATTACTGACGACTGCTTCTCTAATCTTGTGGAGTTCAAGGCGAGATTCACTAAACACTTGCTCTTGAAAGATGGCTCAGTACCCTGTTTATTTGGACCAGCTGCTCCACTGAATCACAAGTATGATAAATCATAGATGTGGGGACATGACCAGAATAAAGGCGGGGAGACACTTCCTTGCAGTCAAAAAAAGTTTATTGACTCACATCTGACACTGGAGACCTGATCATGGAGGCACCAACTAAAACTACACCCTGAGAGGCCAAGTATGCCCTTTTTAAACTCAAGGGTCAAACCATCCCAAATTATAGGAAAACCCACAAAAAGAAAAATCATATACAAACACATAAACAGCCACATAAACTCAATTGAAGATAAAGTTCAAAACAACATAAGATCAACATTACAAAAATACTTAAAAAAAACTGAACAGTACATTTAAATATACACACATTCAAAATAAACAATAAACGACGACCCCCCTGCTCTGACTAGCCAGTAGATTATGTCTACATTACCCAGAATTGATTGTATAAAATAGGAAACAGGAAGGCCACACTTCCTCTTAAGCCCTCATCCCCAAACCATGCTGCAGTCATGAGCCCAGAGCAAAAAAGGTAAGGAAATAAAACTGAATAAATAACTACAAAATAGCCATTTTTGGTGTCTCTTTTTCTTGACCTAATGTGCACCCCAAAAAACAAACAATAGAAAACAAACATTCATATCAATAATATAAACCAAATAATATAAACCAAACAAAACACAGGGCATAGCCCAAAGATTAAAGATGACTTATGACATGGTCACAATAGATTTTTTTTATTTTCTATCGATTGTTCAAAATACGGAACTATGGTAATGGGCATATCATTTCTGACACGCACTGTACACGGTAGACTATTCCCAACAGACTGGGCCATCTGACCAATCAAAGCAGACTAGGCTCATGGAAAGGAGGGTTTTGAAAAGACTGAATCTTAGAACTGCTGGAAAATTAGATGATATTAAATGCATATTTTGAGAAAACTAATCCTATTGTAGGAGACTCAGAGACCAATATTAGGAACCTTAAAAATGGCATAATAGGGGCACTTTAAATTGTTATAATTAATGTTTTTTTCTATATTTTTGTTCAAATAAATGCAGCCTTGGTGAACAGAACACCTTTCCTTTCAAAAAGATTTTTAAATATTACTGATCCCTTAAGCCTCGTTCAGTTTGTCACCCCAAATCAGATTTTTTGCCTATCCAGATGGAATCTGATTTGATTAACTGACTGTCCACACAGTGTATTGCAACTGTTCATATCTGATTTGTGTGTCCGTAAGTGCTCTTTCTTTTTACATAATGTGTGTTGGTTTCTATGGCAATGCCATTGCATTCTTGTGCCAATGCTAATAACAACAGTAACAGCAAAACAGTTTGCAATACAGATGTAGTCTTATGACATGACATAACATGTTGCCGTCTTTCTGGATTATTATTATTATGTCCACGGTTTTCCGCGACCCCAATAACATGATAATTAGCCCCTAAAATGCAAATTTTACCAGGGAGACCCCACCAGAAAACATATATTTTATGCCCTGGAATGCAATTTTTATCAGGGGACCCCCCTTTGAAACGTGACTGGGCTAGTTTTGAGTAGCAACTCCGTGAGTTTTGTTGTGAAAACCTGATTATCCCTTTAAAGTGAAAGTAAATCCAAGACAAAACATTTGCTGTCACTATAGTTTTTGACATTGTTCATGTTCATTATGATTCAGTAATAGTCTCTTCTTCTTTTTTTGTGGCCCATGTTGATTCATTAATCTCCCTGCCTCAGCGTCTATCTGAGCAGCTCTGGTTCTGCCTAACTGCTGATGGTGACATTTGATGGCATTTGCTCACAGCGTGTAATCATTAGTGTGCTGCTGTGAATGCAAATGTACCACTGACAAGGAACAGGAAAGGTTAGAAAGAGCCCTAACAAGTTATACTAACAAATGATCGCAATCACTATATTACATAATCTACAGGTGTAATCCTGAATGTGCACTTACACCTGGGTAGAGGCACCTGCAGCTGTACGCTCTGTGTTTGCTTGTTACATTTATTATTATTATTTTGTAATTCAAGGCTTAGAATTGATTTACAATTTGTTTGTGCTCCACAGAATTATAAGAGAGAGGGCGGTGGTCTGCACCAGACCAAGCTGGTGGCAATGCTGTTTGCAAATGTTCACTGGAGCTATAGTTTTGGGAATCAACTAATCTTAGAACTGTGTTGGTAACGGCAGAACTTACTGCCTTTGAGGCTGTTTTTGGAAATGCACCCCTGGTTAGATATATTAGACTGCATTGTTAGCAAACCAGATAACTATCTTAAGCTGATATGTCTGGGAATATATGGAATATTTACCTACTGTAGTAATCTGCCCAAGATATTTTTAGAAAAAGAGATGGCATGTGAGGATATAGACCCTCCTTCCTCAAATCTTGCCCTGGAGGTCCAATGCACTGCAGAGTTTAGCTCCAACACTGATTAAAGTCACCTGTCTGCCATTTTCGAATGATCCCAAAGACATTGATTGACACTGATTAGCATGCTCAGGTGTGTTTGATTAGGGTTAGCTAAACTCTGCAGGAAAGTGGATCTCGAGGTCCAGATTTGTGGTTCCCTGATATAGACCTCTGAGATCATGGCTTTCTGGGTGGAGATCATTCTTACTGTTGATCAGAGGAGCCAAAGACTCCCAATCTGGATATTTTTACAACATTCATTTAGCAGAGTAAACTTCTTTAGAGGTATATGGGAGACTCTAGCAAATATTATGTTTGTGTTTCCTTTGGCTCCAGCAGCAAAATAGATCACCCACTATTGCATTTACATGGCTTTCCACAAAGAAAAAAGAAGACCTACAGTAGAGACATTTTTTTTTATCACATTTCTGGTCATTCTGAATAAGTCTGGTAATGTTGTTGAAATCAGCAAAGCCTCTCTACACCTGTAAATCCCGGTTCTCCAAAGTTTAAATTGGGTATATTTGTTTATAGCTTGTTTACAGGATGTCTGAAAAGTGGTAGCTGTTGATTGGGGGGCTGAATAACACCTGCAACTAGAGTGGCATACATGTCTTTAGTCAAGGACACTCATCTGAGTCAAACATGCTGAAGTAATTAGTAGATCATCTCTCTTCTTTCTGCTTGTCTCTTCCTGAAGCTGTAGCCGTACTGTACAACTCACAGAAGGTTTATAGATGCTCCTAGTGGCATACTCCGTTGGCTCTTGAGAATCATGAGAACCATCTGGATCAGGGTGAAATAGCTTTGCTGGAATTAAAAAGTGATGTTATTTTACACAATTATTCTCTTGCAGCGAATTATTTTCTCTTCCTTCATAATTGTCTTTATATCATTCTGTAAATCTATAAAAGTTTGTCAAAGATTTTAAATTGTAATGTAGCATTTGACCAAAAATATTACAACAATAGTATTTATTCAAGTTAGTATTATAATAATATTAAAATAACTCCATAGTAAAAACTATGTTCTTAACAAATAGTGAAATTAACATTATTTCCATATTTGCTGTGTGAACGTGATTTAAACTTGTATTCAGAAGTTTGAAACAAGTTTTTTTTTTTAAACCTTTACAGTAAAAATACCCAAACTGCATTTTGAGTGCCTATGTGCAGCATCAAACCGTGTATGTAAACAATTTATATTTGCTTTTATATGCACCTTCTATGCAGAGATATATTGTTATAGATAAAGAGCATATGATGTAAAATAAAAAAATATAAAACCAAATTTAGCTCATTAGTCCCATGTGGTGGCCCCTGTGGATTAGAGTGATGTCCCATTTGCCAAGGGTATAGCACCATAGGAGCTAGTTGAAGTTTGTGTGGTGGATGTACAGTATTGTTCAAAATAATAGCAGTACAATGTGACTAACCAGAATAATCAAGGTTTTTCGTATATTTTTTTTATTGCTACGTGGCAAACAAGTTACCAGTAGGTTCAGTAGATTCTCAGAAAACAAATGAGACCCAGCATTCATGATATGCACGCTCTTAAGGCTGTGCAATTGGGCAATTAGTTGAATTAGTTGAAAGGGGTGTGTTCAAAAAAATAGCAGTGTGGCATTCAATCACTGAGGTCATCAATTTTGTGAAGAAACAGGTGTGAATCAGGTGGCCCCTATTTAAGGATGAAGCCAACACTTGTTGAACATGCATTTGAAAGCTGAGGAAAATGGGTCATTCAAGACATTGTTCAGAAGAACAGCGTACTTTGATTAAAAAGTTGATTAGAGAGGGGAAAACCTATAAAGAGGTGCAAAAAATGATAGGCTGTTCAGCTAAAATGATCTCCAATGCCTTAAAATGGAGAGCAAAACCAGAGAGACGTGGAAGAAAACGGAAGACAACCATCAAAATGGATAGAAGAATAACCAGAATGGCAAAGGCTCAGCCAATGATCACCTCCAGGATGATCAAAGACAGTCTGGAGTTACCTGTAAGTACTGTGACAGTTAGAAGACGTCTGTGTGAAGCTAATCTATTTTCAAGAATCCCCCGCAAAGTCCCTCTGTTAAAAAAAAGGCATGTGCAGAAGAGGTTACAATTTGCCAAAGAACACATCAACTGGCCTAAAGAGAAATGGAGGAACATTTTGTGGACTGATGAGAGTAAAATTGTTCTTTTTGGGTCCAAGGGCCACAGGCAGTTTGTGAGACGACCCCCAAACTCTGAATTCAAGCCACAGTACACAGTGAAGACAGTGAAGCATGGAGGTGCAAGCATCATGATATGGGCATGTTTCTCCTACTATGGTGTTGGGCCTATTTATCGCATACCAGGGATCATGGATCAGTTTGCATATGTTAAAATACTTGAAGAGGTCATGTTGCCCTATGCTGAAGAGGACATGCCCTTGAAATGGTTGTTTCAACAAGACAATGACCCAAAACACACTAGTAAACGGGCAAAGTCTTGGTTCCAAACCAACAAAATTAATGTTATGGAGTGGCCAGCCCAATCTCCAGACCTTAATCCAATTGAGAACTTGTGGGGTGATATCAAAAATGCTGTTTCTGAAGCAAAACCAAGAAATGTGAATGAATTGTGGAATGTTGTTAAAGAATCATGGAGTGGAATAACAGCTGAGAGGTGCCACAAGTTGGTTGACTCCATGCCACACAGATGTCAAGCAGTTTTAAAAAACTGTGGTCATACAACTAAATATTAGTTTAGTGATTCACAGGATTGCTAAATCCCAGAAAAAAAAGTTTGTACAAAATAGTTTTGAGTTTGTACAGTCAAAGGTAGACGCTGCTATTTTTTTGAACACACGCCTTTCAACTAATTGCCCAATTGCACAGCCTTAAGAGCGTGCATATCATGAATGCTGGGTCTTGTTTGTTTTCTGACAATCTACTGAACCTACTGGTAACTTGTTTGCCACGTAGCAATAAAAAATATACTAAAAACCTTGATTATTCTGGTTAGTCACATTGTACTGCTATTATTTTGAACAATACTGTATATTGTAAAAAGCTAAATTTATTGAGTTTTGTTAGTTTTCATTCTTCTCATAGAACATATGTTGGGTTTCAAGCCTGAGCTTCAGGGATTTGGTATTCCAGATGTTTGTGACTGTCTCTCTGAAGGGAGATCAGTTTTGGCCTCGGGGAATTGGCTGCATTCATCTTTTGTGCAGAGGAGGTAGACTATAACAACACACTCTTAGGTCCTATTCTCTTCATTATATTAGGATATAAAATTAAAATTAAAAAAAAGTAAAAAATCAATATCAGAATCAATATAAGTATCATGTTTTGCTGCAAGAGAACTAACTGACAAAGGCAGTAGTTTTTATGTGTTGAGGAAGTGTGAAGAAATTGAGATTAAGAATACAGTAGGTGTTTTGTTATTGTAAAATATTGAATGATCAGAAGTCTGTTGTGTTTGCCATTGCAGGACCTTCAAGTTTCCCTCAATAAAATAATGTGTGTACTGTTTCTGTCCCTCAGAATGAACAAGATACTGTGTGTGTTTGTGTGTGTGTGTGTGTGTGTGAGAGAGAGAGAGTCTTCCAGGTCTTCAATTTTGTGACTGCATCAATCTGAGCCCCTACTGAGGGCAAAATTACCCATGTAGGCATTGAAGGTGGAGAGAGAACTGTACATGCACTCCCCCCACCCACAATTCCGTCCGGCCCGAGACTAGAACCCACAACCCTTCGATTGGGAGTCCAACCCTCTAACCATTAGGCCACGACTTCCTGATTTGTTTATAATTTGGTTTACTGCAGAACATGCCTTTAAAATTTACTTACAAACTTTGTATAGACAGACACAGGTTTCTAATGTGATCAGAGCTATGGGAAAATAATTAATCTTGTATATGTGTTCTCTCCTGCAGGACCCTGTGTATGGGAAAGGAAAGCTGGCTGAGATTCAGGGACTTATTTTAGGGATGCTAGAAACCTTCAACTATGAACAGGTAGTGTGTGTGTGTGTGTGTGTGTGTGTGTGTGTGTGTGTGTGTGTGTGTGTGTGTGTGTGTGTGAGCGCGCATTATATAGCAATCTGACCTCATCAGCTTGTTATTGTTGAATTCTTTCAATTTTTTGAATGCTTTCTTGCACCATTGAGAAGCTTGTTAATTGTCTTTTGTCTTGCATTCTTGTACAGTGTGTGTGTGTATGTGTGTGTGTACCTTAAAGAATCTGCAAAATGTTAATCTTTTTTTTTATTTTATTCAAGTTTTTATTGTTTTCCTCCGGTACATGACAATATCGTACAGAGCACAGATTACAGATTACAGATATATACAAATGCTATGTATAAGGCCTATAATGCCTGTGAGAGGACATAGTCAGTTCACTTAGTTTTGTCGTGGCCACAACATAGTAACGTGTGGGAACGTTGTAATATGTCGTGGCCAAGAAATATTAATTAGTGGGAACATCATATTATGCCGTGGCCATGAGATAATTTTGACGAGGTAATGACATCCATTTCTCGTGGCCCGACTTCTTATGTTGAGTAAACAACATGTTTTTCTCGTGACCACGAGTTTAATGTGTAAACAAACCTGCGTGACCATAGCAACCCGGGATTATTATTTTTTTGAATGACTATATTATTGAATTGAATTATTATATAATTTATTATAGAAAATACCTTGGCTTTGTGACTTTATTACGTATGACAGTCAGCATTCAAATTAAGTTTATCATGAATAAATAATAAACTGAACGAATAATTGTTATAAAAATGAATGAATAAATATATTCGGACCCACTTTATATTAAGTGGCCCTAACTACTATGTACTTACATTTTAATTAATAATTTAGTACAATGTACTTATTGTGTACATACATGTTTTTACATTGTACTTATATTTAAAAAAAAAACTACATGTAAGTACATCTGTATTTAATTTCTGTAATTACATTTATAATTACACTGTTGACCCATACTTTACACCTTAACCCACCCTTAAACTTACCCATTATCATCACAACACGTCAAAACTTTATTGGGATAATTGTCAGCTAAATGATAAATGAGTTGTGTTTTCATTTACAAATGAAACTAGGGGCTAAGCAAGTTTCTGATAGGGCTATAGCCCCGTCAAGCACTGCCCTTGCACAGCCACTGGCACGTTATAAAGTCCGCTAGCCAAGGCATATGGTTAATGTAATTTTTTGCTATGGTCACACAGGTTTGTTTACGCATTAAACTCATGGCCACGAGAAAAATATGTCATTCCCTCAACATAAGGATGTTGTTACCTCGTCAAAATGATCTCTTGGCCATGACATATTATCATGTTCCCACAAATTATAATTTTGTGTCCATGACAAAACTAAGTGAACCGACCATGTCCTCTCACAGGCGCCGTAAAGGCCAGAATAATTTGAACAAAATAAGAAGGATCATAAAAATTGTCCTGAAAACACATAACAGATGTTTACGTATATCCCACGAGACAAAATAATAATAACTTAATGATAATATATTAACAATATTAATAAAAAGTAATAAAAATGTATTATTATTATTAAGTTTTTATGTTTTGTGATAGTTGTTCATGTGTCCTTGTTGTCCTGAGAAGTTCAGCTGCCTTTTTTTTATCAGAAAAATCCTCTAGATTCTTCACATTCATTGGTTTTCCAGCATCTTCTGCCATTTTTAAACTTTTCCAGCATTGAATGTTTGATTTTTCACTTCAAAATTTTAAAACTCACAACTATTACAAAATGTGAAAAGATTCACTGATGCAACATGGGGAGTGTAAATTTTTTAATTGGATGATCAGCGTTAACTATACTTATTGTTATTATTGTTGTTCAAATGTTCACGTACCTTATTGAACTTTATTGTTAATGGCAGCTTTCTTTCACTCACAAAAATTATTCACTGCCTAACTTGAATAGCATATTTCTTATGGCTGCATTAGTAAACAACAACTCATCACTGGACCAGGGTGTCACCACAATTTTTTTTTTTTTTTTTTTTTTTTATGATTGCATTTATTTACTTTGTATCAGGGTTTAGTGCAGAGTTTGTGAGGTGTTGATGCACAGCCTAACTCACAAGATGAATTATTAAATATATCCATATAGTATAGCTTCCCATAATGTTTTTATACTAATTGCACTCTTGCTGGTTTCAGACAGCAGCATAGAAAGATACATCATTTAGCTCTGTTAAATTATAATGAGATCTTCTCTTACTGTTCACACAGCTGAAGCTACAGCAGCTAAGTTGTATGTGATAATTGGAATGAGGTGTGGAGGTGAGATGCATTGAAAATCTAAAATTTAAAACCTTTATGCCAATAGCTATTGTTGAGAACATTTATTGGCACTAAAGTATGTTTTGCCAGATGATTATGAAATTATTTATGTGTTACCTCTGCAGACAGACAGATATTTTATCATATTTTTCATTGTCATTTTACTTGTTTTAATGATGTGTGTGCTTATTAAAGAAGTGTTTCTGCTTGTCTTAAAATTAAGGCCTTAAATTAGAGCACAAAGTAGTGTCATTAAATGTTGCATGCACATATATATACATATATATATCTTCCTCAGTATTTCTGTCTTGTTTTGTAGTACAAATATTTAAACATCCTTAAATCAAGATACAATTACTCAAGATGCAAAGAAAAAAAAATGAGTTTATGGTTAAAACAAACATTAATATGTGGGCTAAAACTTTGTTCGGTAAAACTTTTTTCTTTTTGCATTAAGGATATTTTTCTGTCTCCATTGTCAGATATTTGTCCTCGTTTTCATCATAAACAAACTTTTCAGAAGAAGGAAAAAAATGACTTCTTAGTTTAAGAAACTTGATTTTTTTTTATTTAAGAATCTTTAGACATTTGCACTGGAAAACGACAAAAAAAAAAAAAAAAAAAAAAAACAAGAACACTGAAGAACACTGATTTGCAGTGTGATCAGAAGTACAAATTCAGTATTCTAGTTAAGTGTTTTTTTTATATATATATTCTATGTTTTCATTTATTTATGAATTATAAGGTAATGGAGATATGTTGCTGAATCAAACGGATGCTGGTATACATTTAGCAAATTGATTTTATTACAGGCAAAAAAATTAAGTGCACAATAAGATCATACAATACAACAAGTGTAAATATACTACCTACTGATTAAGAAACTAAGTTTATAATATTGGCTTTTTCATGTTAATTTCTAACATACCAGTAATCTTAATTTGACTAATAATCTATTAAATACGGGTATGAATAATAATAAAATAAGCATTTTACATCAAACTATTAAGAAAGTAGGGACCTGTTAAGACATGTTTCAGCAGTATTCATAAAAACATCACAGTGGTGGGTCATGCACTCTCTCTCTCTCACACACACACACACACACAAATACTGTACCTTTTCAATCCCTCTTAATAGCTTTTTAGGGATTGGCGCCCTTTAGACGAACTATCATACTTATTCCAGCTTATCCTCAAGGCTGCTTTAATCGGGTCAGTTGAGGGTGGAGTGTTATGAGAACTCATTAATGGCTGTTTCTTCATTAATTAACAAGCACATAATTGAAGAGGCTCTCTAGACATCTTAGGTCCTCTAGCGGTTATCAGTGCCACGCACACATACACCCTACAGTTTTACCAAACGAACAACTAAATACATTCCCATAAATAGTTTCCCTCATCTCAAGGCCTCACAGAAGTTTTATTTAAAGCTGTCTGAAAACTTCTGAAGCATTTATTCTTATTTGTGTTTTAGTGTTATTATATTGTAGCAACTGGATTCAAATCTTCCCTGGGTTCGGCTTTACTGCTTGTTATTTTCTGAAAGTCGAGACAAAATAAACAAGAATAAAGAGACTTTGTGTCTGAAATTTTACTGAACTTCTCTGACTCTTATTAACATCTTTTTGCAATGCTAATTTATTTGATAGATTTCTGTTCGTTTTTCTCAGTCTGGACGGAATGAAAATACGATACAAAATGTTTACGTACAGTTAAATGCATCTCTGTGAGTGCAGGGCCCAAGTTAAGTAGTCTAAATTTATTTATATCTGTGGAAGGCATAGGATCATAACATTTTCATCCTTTTAAAAATGTTCGGTCTGAACATTACAATAGGGTGACAGATAATATCTTATTACTTCTAAACTGTTTTTTTAATGTAAAAATCTTGATAAAATTATAAGTGGAACTCACTTATAAATAAAAAACAAAGGCAGTTAATTAACCCCTTTAAAAAACACCTTGTTTCTCAATATTTGCATCCTAATAAAAAGCCTTCAACTGCTAAAATCCATTTCTTTGTTTTCTTTCCATAATATGGATGTTTAATGGATCTATCACACTTTAATTTAAGGTCCATTTCTTGCTATTAACAAACCAAATTAACTAATTAACTAAGCAAATTCTGAGAATTGGTTCCTATACTGAAGTGTTACCAGTAGATCTTTAGAGATGACGTATGTGACCCTGGACCACAACACCAGTCATAAGGGTTAATATTTTGATGATGTATGGTTTGTTAGGATAGGAAAATATGTGGAAGAGATACAGCTGAAATCTGAGGATGCAAAAAAAAAAAAAAAGTTAATATTGAGAAAATTGCCTTTAAAGTTGTCCAAATAAAGTTCTTAGCAATGCATATTACTAATCAAAAATTAAGTTTTGATATATTTACAGTAGGAAATTTACAAAATATCTTCATTCAACATGATCTTAACTTCATTTTTGACATAAAAAAAAAAATTAACATTTTGACCCATACAGTGTATTTTTTGCCATTATACCCCAGTGACTTAAGACTGGTTTTGTGGTCCAGGGTCACATATGTCATCACTAGTTTAACATTTGTATTTATAGATTTGTGCATTTAGTTTCGATGTATACTATAATACAGGATCATTATGCGTTTAACATTTTACTGCTGAGCTATTTTTTTCCTTCCTAATTATGTACAACTTCTTTTACTTTCAAAGATTGTCCTTGTTGTTACCAGAGTGGAAGGTTTTCAGTTAATTGGGGAAATGTATTTATTGTGAAAGTGTTTTATTTGCTATTTAGCAATGTTGGGGAAACATTAGCTTGCCAAGCTAAGCTACAGTACTCATAATTCAAAACAGTTAAATTCCAGTTAAGCTACCCTTTAGCTAGAGTAAATTGGTCAATTAAAGTTGTGTTTAATTGTCTACCTATTATATTACATAGTTTATTAGAGCAGTACTGTATTTATTTCACTCGTAGAATGTTAACATCAAACCTGCACACCTTCCTTTACATTTAAACATCTAATAGAAAAACATCTGAATAAAACTTCATTTCTAAATTGTAATAATTATAAACGTGAAATGTCACAAATGGACTTCTCAAAAAACCTGAGTAATTTTTTAACAAACCAATTTACTAAAAGAATGTCCTGTTGCATGCAACTGTCATGCTACTAAAAGCTAAAGGATTTTGCTATTTTATATCTGTATCACTTTCTCTGTCTGTTCTGTGTCTTTAAACGATCAATATGGTTATGCAGTCCTTCTGTTTTTCTGTGGAAGTAAGTGTGTGTCAGTGTATGTTTGGACTCTCCCTTCCATGACCAATGGGAATTTGCAGCTTGTCATTCAAAGGAAATAGCGAGCAAGGCAAGAATACCACCTGATCCCCTCGCCCCTCGCCTACTCTCTCTCTCTCACTCTCTCTCTCTCTTTTACACACACACACACAAATTTTCCCCTTGCCTTTGAGACTCTCCACTTGGCATCATGCAGCCACAAAATTTAGATGAAAATACAGTACACATAAATACACATACTTGAACAATCCCTTAGGAAAGCTTGTCCTGGCATACATTTCAACACACACACACTTTGTGAATTGCCCCGATAGCTGATGAAATATTTTGAAATGTGTGTTTTCATCCAATTCTCAGAAATGTCTGTCAGGGGGTAAATGTGCATGTGTGCGTGTGTGTTTGCAAGCTTGTGTGTTACTGTGTTTGTGTGCATGTAATACACAAAATGCTGCACTAACAGCAAAATTAAATAACATGCATCAAGCCTTTCTCTTTCTCTCTCTCTTTCCCTTTCCCACTCTTCAGTCTTTATATGACCTTGCTGAAACACATTGCCTCCGGTGAGGAGACTAACAGAAATTCTTCCGCTCATGAAAATAAACTGAGCCAATTTTAGTGTCAGCACAAGCTCAAGTGTTAATCCATTTCACAAATTTAAAAAGAGATTTGATTGTGATAAAAAAGTCGTTTCTCATGTCTCATTGGTTTTAGTTCGATGATTTCATTGGTAATGGGGAATTTCTTCCATTGCCTGTGGTTGCATTTGAGTGTGTTCCCTCATAAATAAAACTGAAATAGGATAGTTGACACAACTTGAAACTTAACATTTTTATTTAAGCTTAAAGATTTTAAAAAACCTGCTTCATCTGAATAAGCAAAATCGTTCACTGTTTCTGGAGCAAGTGTGCCGACCTCTGATAATGATTATTTTATTTAAAGCTTATTTTATTTTTTAAGCTTTGGAATGGTCCATTTTACTTCTTTCTCTCAGAAATTGTTGGAGACCACCACAAATCTGTTGAACTCAGATCTTCACTGGTCTCTGTCACACCTGCGTAAGGTGGTCAGTAAAGGGCTTCGGCCAAGACAGGATCACTGCAACATCTGCTTACAGAAAGTCAAGTCAAGTCACCTTTATTTATATAGCGCTTTAAACAAAATACATTGTGTCAAATAATGCCAAATGACAGTTAAAGGCAGTTCATCATTGAATTTAGTGATGTCATCTCTGTTCAGTTTAAATAGTGTCTGTGCATTTATTTGCAATCAAGTCAATGATATCACTGTAAATGAAGTGACCCCAACTAAGCAAGCCAGAGGCGACAGCTGCAAGGAACCGAAACTCCATCGGTGACAGAATGGAGAAAAAAACCTTGGGAGAAACCAGGCTCAGTTGGGGGCCAGTTCTCCTCTGACCAGACGAAACCAGTAGTTCAATTCCAGGCTGCAGCAAAGTCAGATTGTGCAGAATAATCATCAGTTTCCTGTGGTCTTGTCCTGGTGGTCATCTGAGACAAGGTCTTTACAGGGGATCTGTATCTGGGGCTCTAGTTGTCCTGGTCTCCGCTGTCTTTCAGGGATGTAGAGGTCCTTTCTAGGTGCTGATCCACCATCTGGTCTGGATACGTACTGGATCCGGGTGACTGCAGTGACCCTCTGATCTGGATACAGACTGGATCTGGTGATGGTGACCTCAGAATAAGAGAGAAACAGACTAATATTAGCGTAGCTGCCATTTTTTTTAATGATGTAGCAAGTACATCGGGTGTTATAGGAAGTGTTCCTAATTAATGCAGCCTAAAATTCCTTTAAAGAGATGGGTCTTTAATCTAAATTTAAACTACAAGAGTGTGTCTGCCTCCCAAACAATTTTAGGTACGTTATTCCAGAGTTTAGGCGCCAACTAGGAAAAGAATCTGCCGCCTGCAGTTGATTTTGATATTATAGGTATTATCAAATTGACTGAGTTTTGAGAACGTAGCAGACATGGAGGATTATAATGATGTTTGATAGGGAGCCAGTGCAGTGTTGACAGGACTGGGCTAATATGGTCATACTTCCTGGTTCTTGTAAGAACTCTTTCTGCTGCATTTTGGACTAGCTGTAGTTTGTTTACTAAGCATGCAGAACAACCACCCAATAAAGCATTACAATAATCTAACCTTGAAGTCATAAATGCATGGATTAACATTTCTGCATTTGACATTGAGAGCATAGGCCGTAATTTTTATATATTTTTGAGATGGAAAAATGCAGTTTTACAAATGCTAGAAACTGTTACGGATCACTCGGAGACAGAGGAGTAACAGATGAGTAAGATGTTTATTTAAAGACACAAGCAGAGGAGCAGGTAGTGAGGAGTGGATGAGGGATCTGGATCCGTGCCGGGAAGGAGGTGAACACACACACACGCACCGTGAGGGCTTGGAGGAGTCTTCGGAAATAATCCTTAGAGAGAAGATGAGGAAGGAGTGGACTTCGGAGAATATCTTTGGAGAGAAGGTAAAGAGGAGTTAGTCCTTATAGTTAGCGCAGATGAATGATCTTGTCATTGTGACGTGACCGGACAATGACTGGGTGCGTGTGTGTGGTTTATGTAGGGCTGAGGTGGAAGGCAGGTGATGAGTATTAGGTGGTGATGGTTTAGAATTCAGGTGAGGGTGTGCGCCGTGATTGTGTGGAGGTGGAACCTGGCGTGTTTGTAACAGAAACGTGGCTTTCTAAGGAAAGTCTTGTACTCTACAGCAGTACAAGAGATGCCAGGTGAGCAAAGAGGAGATCATTATCTATAGGTACACACACATATACAGTATCATCTGTGCACTGCAGGAGCACAGTACAATGCCTTTTGCTATAACAAACAAAATTGATTTATTTGTTTCATAATGTTGTTAATAAAACATGCTTCATGCTGTAATTGTTAAATATATTTACTCTCATAAATTGGACTTGTCACAATCTACATTTTTACTACACTATTATCATGGCCAAAATTATTTATGATAACTATATTGCGATATCTATATAAATTCTAAATAAATAAATAAACATGTCATGTTAAACAGTCAAGTTCATGTTTAACTTTTATTTTTATTTTTGACCTTTTTTATAACTTACAATACAAATGTAGAAAAGTGGAGAGATTTTGTAACCGTAACTTCTCTAACGATTTTACTGTTGATCGAGACTTCCTGCAGACTGGGGTTTCTAACACTCTGCATTGGCGAGCTGATTTTTTTCAGTTGCAGGTAGAATGTCTGATTTTTCCCTTTCATCTCCTCCGATGTGAGTTTGTGTTGCAGTAGTAGCTACTGTACACACTGCATCTTCTACTTTTCCAGTTTGTGACAGATGCCTCCTAGTATCAAGCTGCAATACAACCAACCACTATGTGGAAGTGTCAGCCAGATCATTATTGGTGCTGGATTATTTACAGTAGTATCATATGTGTAATATTAATGTGATATCAATATTTAATTTCATAAATATCATAGTTATTGTGATACCTCTGTTAAAAAAATATAGCATTATATCAGTCAGTACTGGCAGCCAGTCATTAAAAAAATCAAGACATTTGTGGTTATTTTTTCTGATCCCTTATTTGAGTCACATATTTGTTACTTAAACAAGCTGTTATAGCACTCTGCCTAAACGTTCTACACAAATAGACCACAGTTAGCCTCATTCTGAATCCTTGTTTTATGTGTAGCTGTGGACACCTGTATTACTGCCAGTGTCTTCAGCGTTAAAGAGGTGGGTGTTTTGAGCGAGAGGCAGTACTCGTGGAGCTGCTACAAATGCACATCCAACCAGGGCTCACAGCCAGCGGACAGCCCCAGTGCAGAGAGCTCTCGATCGCGCTCTGCTTCTCTGGCACAGGTCAGTCGGGCAAGTCACATTTCACAGTCAGTGTGTTCATCCAAATATGACAATTTTGGCATATTTTATTCACCTCTAAATGCTTCTGAAGTCTGCATTCTTAAAGAATTGTCATTTTGCTTATAAGTTCATATTACCCATGTCAGTCAAGCTCTAAAATGGATAAATAAATAAAATAAATAAACACCGTGAAGGTGGAAAGTAGCCCATATGACTTTTGCCAAATATTTCAAATCTGAATGTATACCATCTAACGCTGTACGACAGATTAGTGCATGGAAGAGATATAATTTACTGAAATTTGACTGGACATCTTCCACAAAGAGCATTCTGGCTACTTTTTATTCATTTGTATACTTTTTTGATATATGAACTGTTGTATAGAGAAATACATGAAAGTATATGAGTTTGAAAAGACATGATGGTGAGTAAATAATGACTGAAAAAAACTTTAAAACTTCATTGAACTGTTTCTTCATGTCTTTCGTCTGTCCATCAGTGTGTCCCTCAGTCTATCATGCACTCATCATAATTGTATCAGCACAGAACAACCTTTCTTTAAGGGACTTTTTTAGTTTGATCATGTTTCTATTCATTATTGTACAGTATCTCTCTCATACACTCTTTGGGACTGCAAAGAGTTCACATTAAAGGTGATATGACTTTTAAGTACTTTTATATGCATACAGCCAGGGTATATGTATTATCAACGGTAATTGTATTTCTGTTATAGGGCAGTGGAGTGTATGTAAATGGAATGCAAATGGCTTTCTCAGCATGCACCTGAATTAGTCATAACCATAGGAGGCTGATGGCTGCAGGCACAAAAGACAGCCATGCTAGTATCCCTAAACAGTTATTCTTTTGGAAGTAAAGAAAAAATGATTCCAAAAATTCCCAGCCAGTGTGATTAGAATATTTGATCACCTGTGAAAACAATGCAAAGCTGCTTTTACCTTAAACACATGGTCCATGATTCCTGCTGACTGAATCTGCACTGCACCATAACAAAAGAATGTTATATTTCTGTAAGCTAGTGATGTACTGTAAATGAAATAATAAAAGTCAGCAGAAAGTGCTGGATTAATGGGTCAGCGATGTGATAATCTAATAATATATTCAAAAATGCAGGCAACTGCAATTCATATTTACAGTGATTAAATAAACCCAGTTTCAGTTGTTTTTGTTGGTCGTTGCTCCTGTATGTGTGTTCCAAGTAGTTTCTCTCATGGCTTGTGTGGATTATAATCTTGTTCCAGGGTTGGATTATATATATATTTGTGTTTTTTAAGTAAATTTACTTGTGCTTGCATTTGGATTCTAACTCCGTCTCGTTTTGCTCACTCGTTACAGAATGTGAATATAAAATATGGCGTTGAATAACAATTTTGTGTGAACTGTCTCTTTAAAGATAACAATACAACTCTTGATATAGGATGATATTGCATATGATATATTAACATTTCTGTATGTGAGTAGTTAAAAGAATAACATCTTAAGTGGATTCAGAAAAATACATATTTTTTACAAAAGCTTCATTGCTGCTTCATATTTTAACATTGTTTGTCTGGATGATTAAAGGCATGTGGTGTGACCAACATACAGAAGTATAAAACATAAAACTGCAAATGATATCATAGAGAGGACTGCTGCAGACCCTCGTGACAGATAATTTCACCTTTTTATGATCAGATGAAGCTTGTTAGAGTAGTTGGAAAATTATTATGACAGATCTGTATTCGAGTCTGACTGTATCACTGAACTGCTTTTGTCATAATCTGTCAATTTTATTTAACCCTTCACCTCGTGTTTTTTCAGACCAAAGTGATGTCTGCTCATCATGGGATTGTGGCAGAGGCTCATGGGAGAAAGGTAATTGAGTGGAATTGCATTCTACAACTACACTGGGTTTGCTTAGGTTAAGATGATTAAATCTTACCTCAGCCGTAAGAAATGCTGTGTTTAAAATAGTTTTACATTTATATTGTAAATTGATTTGGCAACAAACTTAATTGCAGTTTAGATTTCAGATTTTAGATTTTGTTTTTAATTAGTATTAGACCTTTACAATAAACTGATTTGATATTGCATTGCATTTTCTCTTTTCTATAACTGACCAAGTCCAGCACTTTTTGAGGTGCATCATTGCTCTACTTCAGCTCGACGGAGAATCATAGGTGTCTTCCACTCTGCCTTTTGTGTGTTCATTCATCCCTGAAACGGAAATGGCTTTTTCCCTGCTGGTTCAAAGCAAATTAGCTTGCTTATGATTGCATTATACTCTCTCCCTACTTTCATGCATTTGTTTACTGGCAGGAATAGAGTGATGAAACACTCCTGCCTTGTCTGTATGTCTCTTTCTTTCTTTCTACCTCTCTCATCTACATTTCTCTCTCTCATTTCTCGCTCTTTTGGAGACATTCTCTACTTTCTATTTCTCTCTTCATTGAGCATTCATTGCTTGTTGGTCAAGAGACTTGGCGTTTTATGCAATGTGACAGTGAGCCTAAAAGACAAGTCAGGAAGTGACATGAACCTTTTGACCTATTCCTCTTCTCCCGCATCCCTTCATCCTCTCTCTCCTTCAGCAAACCCTCAGCCATCAGCACTGTGTTATCTGTAACAGGCATAATTCAGCACTTTTCTTCACGTCCAAGTTTTCAGGAACCTGCTAACACACAGAATTATACCTGTGGAGACTTTTGCTTTAATTAACACTTAATGCTTCAGAACTCCTGCATGCTAATGATAACAAGGCTGACAGGAGGACGACACACAGCGTTTTGATGTTTTTTTCTTCCGCTCTCTCTCCTTTTCATCTATGAATGCAGTGCTCTTGCAGCAGAAACTGCTTTTAGCATGCAAAGATAACAATTTAAATGCTTGGATGTACTCATACCCATACAAACATCTCATACATGGAAGAAAAAAACATATTCAGGTTTTTTTTAAAATAATAAAAACAATTACATGACGTGCAGATTAAGTAAATGGATTAATCACAATTAATTGCTTCGAAAATTCCCCCAAAATAAAAGTATTTCAGATATATTTTTGTACCTAACAAAACATTAACTTTAGACATAAATATAATATTTGTTTTATTTATTTGTATTTTATTTATATTTAACTTCAATTGTAGTTTTATTTAAATATGTTATATATATATATATATATATATATATATATATATATATATATATATATATATATATATATATATATATATATATATATATATATATATATATATATATGAACCTACATTGCTCTCATGATGTCACAAACTAGGGGAGGGTTGTACAAAATAGGACATGAATTGTAAACCTAACCCAAAATCTCTGCCATGATTATAATATGGAAAGGAATAAATATGGTTAAACTGGATAAACATTAAACTAAAAATACTTATGGTATCTTAAGGCCATTGCACACTTGAGTTCGAAATTTTCACATTTTGAAAAATAAATATGACCTTGTGTTGTGTCTATCACGTTTACCCACTGCCTCCAAAACTTTTGTCCATCATAAAAATAAACATAAAAATCGGACCAGGTTCAATTTTCTGCATTTTCGCATCCATTGCAAGTATTTTGATCGGACATTTTTTATAGGAAATTTCGGACTGTGTGCAAGGACCTTTTACTGTTATATATTTTCTGAAGCTGTTTTGGTTCCTTCCTAACAACCTACAAGAAACATTAGGTTTAATCTAAACAAAACATGATACTTTAGGTCTAGAGGAGGCTTGATCCTAAGTGTGAAGAAAAAGAAAATGGCAGATCTTTAGAAGTAGGTCAGACGTTCTCTAAACGATTTCAACATCTTGTCTAGTTGGCTGAAGTGCTCCTCCTGATGTCTCGAGGTGAAGAAAAGTGGCTTTTTGCTTTTTTTAAGCTAGGAAATACATTGGGCATTCAAAAAGTGTGTAATTGGTTTATTTAAATAAGTCGTGCGTAAATAACGGATTTAATGAATGCTTCACCTAATTATCCTACCTTTCCCACAACACTGTCACGCAAAATCGACGTCCTCCAGCTCAGTGCCCTTTATCCGGAGACAGCTGAAACAGCGTGACAATGTTCATCTCCTTCTTTCTGCTGAAGGGAGGGAGCAATAATTGCATTTATTCTTCTGCAGTGACAGTAGCATTTGTTCTTTGTGCCACTCAAAACAGACTCTGATTATATATAGAGAACCAGGGAGGTAAAGTGAGGATACACTTGATTTTATTTTGGAGCATTCTGTTGAAAAGCGTCTCTGGGTGGAGTTTGGCAGATCTTTAGGGTTTGTGCTCGGCTTCGTGCCTTTGGGACTGGAGAAGTCATTGACATTGGATGACAGAGACTGAGAGGTTTTGGATCACTGGAGGCCGATTTGAGCCAAACCAAGTGATGGAATGATTCTGATTGGTGTGAAGGACACTGGAATGTGTCTTTAAATAAGTGTAAATGTGTTTTTATGTATGAAGGGCCTGTCTGTAAATCTGGGCCAACGTTGATTAAATTTGGATTATTATATATTAATTAATGTAAATTCTTCAAATTCATATACAGCCACGAGAAGTAGTATATGACCACATAAACAATTCATTGCAAGCAATATCAAAGTATTTCACAACTTATTTTCTTCCTGCTTGAAATCTGTTGATGTCAAGGTTTTTTTTTTTTTTGTTTTTTTTTAATGTCACATCTGTCAGTCTTTAATCACTTGTCTTTCCCACTTTATAGGCTTGTGTATGAAAATGTCACATTCGATGCGATTAACACTCCACTGATTCTTGAAGGGTTTATGTAGAATTTGCCTAGTTTGCTATTTATCAAGTCCATATCTTGCAGCATGGTTTGCATTCTAATGTTTTTATAGATGTTTTTGATGTATTTTCACAAACATGTTAAATTTAATTGTCTTTAGGATTATGTCTGGCCAAGTGTCTTGTGTCAGGGCTGTTTTGGTTCTGTGAGTATGTTGATCTGAGTAGATGTTGACTGAAGTCACTCTGGAAGCCCAGCAGACTCAGGCCTGGGATCATTTCCGTACTCTCTACAGAGGACCATCAAGGGTACGACTGACCTTAAAATCAGTTCTTTCCATTCTCGCACTACTCTAATATTTACATGCCACTTGCAGAATCTGTTTATCTTTTCTTTTTCTTTTTTTTCTCAAAAAATATAATTTTAGTACGTCATAAAAATGTTATTTTAGTCAAGGTGAAGCTCTCTGACGTATAAGCTACAATTTTTGTAATCTTTAAAAAAAAAAAAGTCAATATTAATACTATCACAGAATTATTGTGAAATTTTACAATTTATTTCAAATTGTATTACATATTACAATTAATTACAAGTCATTTATTATATTATTTATTTTTTGTGTGAAAACAATAATATATTAGATTTTTCAGGATTATTTAGTAAACAGAAATCTAAAAAGAACAGGGTTTATTTGAAATATAAATATTTTGTAAGATGTACAAATGTACTTACTGTCACTTTGGTCATGTTAATGCCTCGGTGATAATTAAAAATATTGAATTATATAAAAACCAGCAAATTTTTATTGTATCGCACAGGACCATATGACAATGCTAAAAATAACATTATTTTGTGTAATGCAATGTGTTTATGTGGTTTAAGGTTCAAAGATAGCTCCTCTCTCCCCTGCCCTTCTGAAACACGTCCATTTTTACAAAGCTTATAGTTTAGAAATGAGCAGAGTTGGGCAAGTTACTTCCAAAATGTAATACATTAGTTACGTTTGAATGTAATTAGTTACATTACAATATTATTGTCTATGAATTGTAATGTGTTACATTACTTTTGATTTATTTTTTTATTGATTTTGCCAAAATATCCACAGAAGTATGACTTAGCATTCTAAAATGTATTTTATTGCTGCTCATTATACATCCATGTGTTAGGTCTTATATAGCATGAAATTATAAAAGCATGTTTAAATACTGGTATTTACACTATATTGTATTGCAAGTATTTGGACACCCACTTCTAATGAACAGGTTGGACTACTTTGGTCATTTCCAATGATGTTGTAGGGAATTGCGTGTTTCTAATTTTATAGCAACAGTTTGGACAGAACCCTTTTCTATTCTAACATGACAGTGCCTCTGTGTAGAAGGCAAGATTCAAAAAGAAATGATTGATTCAGTCAGTGTGGAAGAACTTGACTCGTCTGCAGAAAGCCAAGTCCTGATCCCAGCTGAACACCTCTGGTGTGACTTTAAATGCAGACCTTGAGCCAAAAACTAAAAGCCAAACACCAGTGATTTGTACATATGGGTAGAGTCATTTTACACACTTCCAAAACTGTTGCAACAGAGATGGAAATACAGTTTTTCAATACATTAATTATGTTTCCATCTTTGTTGCCACAGTTTTGGAAGTACCTTATTCTGTTCTAAAGAAGGGGTTGTCCCAATACTTGTGTCTACGTAGTGTATGTACAAGTCATTGGTGTTTGGTGTTTCAGTGCCATTTTCCTTCCCCTTAGTTTTATATTTATATACCTTTTCAAGATTAGAGACCCGTAGTATTGGACTCTATTTTCACTCATAGTTCTTTCCATCACAAACACACAGATGCACTCAAATACACTCTCACCCACATGTGCACACCCCCACATACACTCACACTAACATAGACGCTTACAATTAAATGAAGGTCTATGTCAACTGCTGACTAAAAACTAAGTTGACTCGGTGTCAACTGGAATTTTAGTTAAAAGTGTCTTTGATTAAGAGAAGCCCCAGATTTAAATGTGTGTGGGGGGGGAGGGGGGGGGAGTGGATAAGACACAGTCCTTTGGTGTGGAAGACTCGGGTTCGAATCGACTGTGAGACACCAATGTGTCCCCCCTGAGCAAGACACTTAACCCCTAGTTGCTCCAGAGGCGTGCGACCTCTGACATATGTAGCGATTGTAAGTCGCTTTGGATAAAAGTGTCAGCTAAATGTAAAATGTAAATGCAAATATAAATGCACCCGTGAATCACTAAAAACGGCACATTGTGTAATAGCTTTTTTGCATCTGCTTTCAGTTACATTGTAAATAATCATATAGTTCACACTTTGCATTAATCATTTTTGACGGATTTCCACTACATTATTGATGCCCAAATTAATAACACAATTAGAATAGAATTTAATTAAATAAATAGTGCTGTCAAACGATTAATCACATCCAAAATAAAAGTTTTTGTTTTCATAATATACATGTATACAGTATGTGTGTACTGAATATATACACTGTACAAACAAATATTTTGAAAAACTTTTATTTTGGATGTGATTAATCATTTGACAGCACTTCATTTTAATATTAATAATGGCATAATGCCATTATTAATTTAAACTGTTGTTTTTTTTTTTTTTTTTTTTTTTTTTTACAAAATTTTTCAAAAAGAACTTTAGAAGAAGCCTTAATATATTATGCATTATAAAATGATTTAACGCATTTGTTATGCCTTGTGATATATCTTATAGTAAACACATACATTATATAACCACCTCCGGTAAAATGGTACTTTACAATTATTTATGAAAAAATAAAATTCATGGCAGCATACATTATGAGTACCCGTTAATGTAGATAAAGTGTTGTAGATAAAGGCTTCATTTGATGTGTTTTCAAAATTACTGTTGATAAGCAGTTTCTGCAAAAACTGGGGTTTTTAACACCTCAACTTTTATTACAGAATCCAAAAAAACTCCAACATTTGTGAGCTGACTTTTTTGGGCTGTGGGTTGAAATGGTTTTCGCCTGTCATCGCCTCTGACATGATTTTATGTGACAGCTACACACTGGCTCTACACTCTGCCTATAAGTTTGGAGTGTCAACCATCATCAATGTGGTTATTGCAGCAGTCCTACAACAATATTTCTTAAAGGGATAGTTCCTTATCTGTCATTATCTGGCTCGGCTCGGTGTTCATCTTCAGTTCTCTCTTCACAGGAGTTCAGTCAATGTACTGTTTGAGTAAATTAATTACTCCGGGATATTGGTTTGTTTGAACTCAGAGGTAGTGTCAGCCTAATTTAAAAAGGTAACAACTCAAGTCATTTGTGGATTAATGCGTATTAGAGATGCGAACCATTTAAAATGATTCAGTTTGTTTTGGTGAACTGGTTCAAAAAGATCCGGTTACATCGAATGATTTGTTCGCGAACCAGATATGACAAACTGCTTTGTTTTGAACTCTCTCACAACAGACACGGAAGAGAAGACAATGCTGAATAAAGTCATAGTTTTTGCTATTTTTAGACCAAAATGTATTTTCGATGCTTCAAAAAATTCTAACTGACCCTCTGATGTCACATGGACTACTTTGATAATGTTTTTTTTCACCTTTCTGGACATGGACAGTCAGAGATGTATAGTAACGAAATAGAACTACTTCACTACTGTACTTAAGTACTAAAAGGCGGTATCTGTACTTTAGAGTATTATTATTTTCCCCTACTTCCACTTTTACTTCAGTACGATGAGTTTAATACTTTTACTCCGTTATTTTTGTTATGTGCTGCATCGTTACTCGTTACCCACATTACCACTGCCAGAACTGTAGATGGCAGGTTTGATGAAGCTGGCACATCATTGAGCGAATCAAGCGATTAAGAAGACTGCGCGTGCTGACTGAACTGCTGTGAAGAGAGAGATGAACACCGAGCCGAGCCAGATAATGACTCGTTCACGAGTCAAGTACCGGTTGCATCGGTTTCCGGATCACCAGTAGTTCTTTCTGACAGTTCGATTCAATAAACCGGTTGAAGAAAACAGTTCACCGGTTCTTTTGCGCTCGACGTAATGACGTCATTGGCGATGATTGCAAGCCTTCGGTTTACCTGGGCTCGTAACATTAGCACAGAATCAGTTCAGAATCAATCACCAAAAGAATCAGTTCGGTCCAGCGCTCTGTGTGTCGGTTTGCTTCACGCTGAATCACACATGCGCAGTATCATCAACTCGGTTCTCGAATTGGACACAAATTCGTAAACGGTTCTTGACTCGTGAACGAGTCAGTCTGTTGTTCATTATCTGGCTCGGCTCGGTGTTTCATCTTCTTTTCTCTTTTCACATCAGTTCGGTCAGTTTACTGTTTGAGTAAATGAATTACTCCGGGATATTGGCTTGTTTTAACTCAGAGGGAGTGTCAGCCACATTAAAAAGGTTAACAGCTTAAGTCATTTGTGGATTAATTTAAAACGATTCAGTTCGATTTGGTGAACTGTTTCAAAAAGATCCGGTTACATCTAATGATTCGTTCACGAACCGGATATCACAAACTGCTTTGTTTTGAACTGTCTAACAACAGACACCGAAGAGAAGACAATGCTGAATAAAGTCGTAGTTTTTGCTATTTTTTTATATTTAACTGACCTTCTTATGTCACATGGACTACTTTGAAGATGTTTTTCTTACCTTTCTGGACATGGACAGTATACCATACACACAGCTTCAATGGAGGGACTGAGAGCTCTCGGACTAAATCTAAAATATCTTAAACTGTGTTACAAAGATAAACGGAGGTATTACATGTTTGAAACAACATGAGGGTAAGTTATTAATGACATAATTTTGCAAATTTGGGCGAAATAACCCTGTAATCTGTTTTTTTTTTGTTTTGTTTACAAAATGTTACAGTCAAAGGAATTGTGATTGTCCTTTAGGTTAATCATTTGAAATAGTAAAAACAGTATGTTCAAACTTTTGACTACTTTCTTTAATAACTATATAACACAATACTTGTACTTTTACTTTCAGTACTTGAGTAGTAAATTTTAAAATAGACTACTTGCAATACTTAAGTACAAAAAATGTTGAATACTTTAGTACTTCTACTTAAGTGTGGTGCTTAAAGAGCACTTCAACTTCTACTCAAGTCACTTTTTTGATAGAGCACTTGTACTTTTACTCAAGTATGGGTCTCTAGTACTTTATACATCTCTGTGGACAGTATACCGTACATACTTTTTCAATGGAGGGACTGAGAGCTCTCGGTCTAAGTCTAAAATATCTTAAACTGTGTTCCGAAGATAAATGGGGGTCTTACTGGTTTGGAACGACATGAGGGTTATTAATGATATAATTATGATTTTTGGGTGGACTATCCCTTTAAGTGCAGTAAATGATCTAAATTTTTCAGTTAATGCAACCTCTCATGTTATTTGTAAGAGACACTTTGAGTTTTAACGTTAATGTAGTCAGATCTAACTGGAGCTGTACAGGGAGTCATTGTGGCCTACTGAAGACTTTCTGTTGATTCTATTGTCCATTTAAATCTCACATTACCAATCAGCCCAAACCAGCTCAGACCAATCCAGTCAGTTTGTGTGGGGAATCTTTGACCCTGATTCTCTGAAGAAATAGCAAGTCACTGCTGTAATCCAGTATCACTCTTAACACACTCTCAATCTGTCCTCAGCTTTAAGAGTCGGAGTAGATACACATCCTGAAAGAGAGATAGACAGATAGACAGAAAGAGAGTACACTTATTGTCAGTTTCTTTGGTCCGTGCAGTTTCTGTGTCTGTCTGCTGTTCTTCGGTTATCTACAGTATGTGACATGCTGAAGTCTGTTTGTGTATGTGCTGTCGTTCTTTTCCTGTCTCTGTGCTAGACTTCGCACTCTCGGTAATGAGGAAACAAACTACTCTAGACTTGACATCATGCCAAACTGAGATTCAGAGAGATGAACAAACACACTCATGTACTCCATGTGACTATCAGTGATTATGAATACAACGCATAGCATGTGTATGTGTGGATGATGCAAGTAATGCAGAGTATTCACACCTTAAAACTCCCTCACATCCCTTCATGTACAATTTAAAATAATAGTTTTCTGTTGTAAAATATAGGGATGTAACGATATCTCACGATACGATATTATTGCGATATGAAGTCTGCAATATGATATTTCGATATTTAAAAAGAGAAAAAAGACAAATGAAAAATGTGTACATTTTAAAGATAATTATTCTTTCTAATGCAATTTCAGAGGTCAAATCTGGAGCAAATCTGAGCCACAGAAAACACCGGATCACGAGCTGATCGCATGAACAATGTGTGCATCCAAAACAAATTTATTTGAAAAACTAAACCTATCGTTTCATATCGTCATGTGACCATGATAATTTTGTCATATTGATAATATCTTACCGTCCCTAGTAATATATTTTAACTTTGTCATTTTTCCTGTGATGTCAAAGCTGAATCTCCAGCAGCCATTACTCCAGTCTTCAGTGTCACATGATGCTTCAGAAGTCATCATGCTCATTTATTGAAGAAACGTTTCTTATTATTATTATTTCCTGTTATTCTTTGAATTTTAATTTAAACTAAGGAATTTAATGAAGTGGTTCTGCCATATCAATATTTGTAGTAAGTAATACGCAGGTACAGCAATAGAGATGTACTGGCAGAGTAAGCAATGTCACCCCATGTTGTGTCCTCCATGATGAGTGAGAGATGAGGGAATGGTATTCACAGTTCATCAGCCTGGGTTGTACAGAAGGGTGTCATCACAGCTTGACTATAGTTTTTATCTGACAGACTCAAAAGAAGGAATTAAGAGCTTTGATGAGACCCAGGACGTTTTAGTCTTCTAAACTAAAAGTTGGGCAGACCTAATGCAAAAAAGGGGGTTGCAACTTTTTATAGGTCCCCTAAGTGTCCCCAAAGTCTAGAGCTAAATAAAAGTGACTCATTTACTGAAAGGGCTCTGTTAAAGGGGTCATTTTATTTTGAGTCCACATAGTCAAAGGGGCTTTTTTTTTTTTTTGGCAATAAAGTTTTATGCGAAAGTTTGGGAACCCCCTGCCAGAATATGTGAAAATGTTAATAATTTTCACATACTAAATGCATGATTTTTTTTTTTTATTATTAAGTATGAGTAAGATATTTTACTTAAATGATGTTTGCATATAGTCCACAATACTATAAAAATGAAAATGCTGAAATAATTTTGGGTTTATTTTCCTTTCAAAAGTTTGCAAAATGAAGGGAATAAACCAGGTTGAAGAAAAAAAAACATCGCTATCATATTCTGTCTGCAGTTGAGTAGGTTCATAGGAACGCAATGTTTTGAATATTAAGTCACATCATGAATAGGGTGGCCTTGGTAAAAATAAGTTATTCTAACATAAGTCAGAGCAATAGGTTCTTCCTCACAGACAGGAAACACATTTGATTAATGTCTCACGCATCCTATAGTAAGTAATGTTCCAACTTGAATAGTGTTACATGTTCTTCTTTTGGTCTTGAGGAATGTCAGTATCCAGTGTCAATATCCTGCTTCCACTGTATTACCTACGTCATTTGTGTGTACATATGTTTTTAATGTTTTTAACAAGCATTTTAATAAATGAAACTTGGGAAGGAGTTGTACAATCTGAAAGTTAGAATATATGTTTAAATAGTACATAGAACACTATCAAAGGAAATTTTTATTTCTTGTGATATTTTGTGACAAAATGAGGCATGCATGTGTGTGTGTGTGTGTGTGTGTGGTATATGGTGTCATATTTTCCACTGTGTGTAGACTCAGAGATTGATCAAAGCTGACAAAAGGAGTGGAAACAGAAATGAAGCGGAAAAAGTGAGACAGAAAAAGTGTTTGAAAAGCCACATTAGTAATAAATCAAATAACTGTTGTATCACTAATCAGGAACATTTTTGGCATCTTTTATTTTGGAGATTTAATTTATTTTATTAACAAACTGCTTGACTTTCTCATTACCGTCCCTGTTTTCCTCAAGCACCCTCTGCCATCTCGCTCCATCCTAAAATATCTGAAAAAGAGGCCATCTCCACAACCATTTTATGTACATGGCTCTCTGGAATACTTGAATCTGACCGGTGGCATCTGATGACGGACATGATTGGTGACCGTCTGACTATACATTATCACTTGGCACTCTTTCTACAAAATAGTACAGTTTTACTAGATGAGCAGATGTGGGGTGGGAGTCTAGCAGCATTAAGTGGTTCTGATATGGGGAAAGTGAGTTTGAAACTGCAAGTGTCACAATCCCGTTTCCCCTTTTTCCCCCATTAAATCAGTCAGAAAAGTCCAAACAAAACAAAGTTGATAATTGTCAGTAAGTTTGAACCTAATAATAAACTTTAAGCCCTGAGCTGAAGTACAAACATTAAATCTATTCATACAAAGCGGACATTAAAACACTTTTCTCTCTCTCTCTCTCTCTCTCTCTCTGCTTATGAGTGACCCAAATGTATCCGTTACTCATTGTGTTGCTTCTAAGTGAATCTCCTCCCAGGATATGAAGAGGCTGTGGTCTCTGATGCTGAATACAGATCCTGTATTGAAACACACTGCTTTCACCCAGCCTCACGGTCAACACGTAATACATTTGATTTTCTTTTGATAAACGTATTCATCATAGACTATAGTCTATAGATATAGACTGCACAAAGAGTGCAGTTTTTTTTTTTCCCATACAGCTATGTGAGGAAATTAGGAACATTTCTAGGAAACGTTTGATTGTTTATTAGGGTTTATTACGTTTCTGTTGAGCAATAGTTAAAGAAAGTTATATAAGTTAATAGTCTTATACACAACCGTTCAAAAGTTAGGGGTCAGTAAGATTTAAAAAATGCATAAAAACACACACAGATACAAAAAATCTACTTAAAAAAGACATTAGGCCAAAACAAAAGTAATAGCAAAATAAAAACATGTCCAGTGTTACAATAGATTTCGTTTTCAATGAATGAAAATTATTCATTTATATTCATTCATATTCATATTCATTCATATATTAAATTATTCTTTAAACAAATTCATATAAATAATATAATGGTTTCCATTAACTATTTCCAATATTTATAATCGTGAGAAATGTTTCTTGAGCAGCAGATCAGTATATTAGAATGACTTCTGAAGGATCATGTGACACTGAAGACTTTGCATCACAGCTATAAATTACATTTTATAATACATTACAAAATAAAACATTTTAAATTGTAAAAAAAAAATATTAGCAATGTTACTGGTTTCACTATATTTTTGATCAAATAAATCCACCTTGGCATGAGATATGAGATTTCTATCAAAACCATTCAAAAAAAATATTTTGAACAGTCAGTGTTTTCCGTGTAGAGTTTTAGGGTAGAACATAAATTGACGTGGCCATCTCCCATGAGAGCCCAGAGTCAGGTAAACACATATCAGTCTTTGTGCCGATCCCTTCACACAAGCATCCTCAAGAGTTTGATTAGAACTGTTTGCTCAGCACACACACATACAGTACACATTCCCAGCAGACATCCCATAATTAACACAGCAGAACTGCACAGCCCAGTTCTGAGCTCTTTAATTAAACCGTAAAGGGTTTCAGAGGATGAGTAGATGGGAAAAAAAGACCAGCGCGTCGGACAAGGTGTTTATTTGTGCATGTGTGGTTAGTGTCTCCCGTTGTTCCTTTGTCTGGGGGAAGATTATGGAATTCTGATTTACTTAAGAAACTGAGCCAAACAGATTAAAGATGTTTGTGTTTGAGAGAGAGATTAATTAAAACTAAAAGCGAAAAGCAGATAGAGTGACTCTCCCAACACCTGAGAGTACAACTTGGCGTGTGTGTATGTGTGTGTGTGTTTCTTTAAAGCATTAATGAGAAGGCTGCCAGGCAGGTGCTGACAATAAACTCCAGCCATGATTATGTCAGCACTAGTGTGTGTGTGTGAGTGCATAGCGTATGTGTGTGAGCGTCAGAGTTTTTGAAGTGCTGTCTAAACGTTCTGGATCTGCTGATTAGGCTTACAGGAACATTTGATTTCGACCAAGAGGAAATGAAAGATGTGTGTTGTTCAGGTGTTTGTGTGTGCCTTGTTTTATAGTCTAAATCTGTGTGTGTGTGTGGGAGGTTGTCAGGGTTTCTCTGATGCTTTGTCAGTGCTGAGCTTTGATTGCTCTCTTTGAGGTCCCAGTTGGTCCATTTCCCTTCAGTGCAGCAGTTCTAGGAAGAAGGCGAGGAAGACGGATGACGCCAGTGGAAAAAGAGATGTATGTGTAGAGATGAGGCAAGAGTGCAATAGAAAGAAATACAGCTATAGGAAAGGGATTGTGTTGAGAGGAAAGAGTGGAAGGATTATGAAACTGCAGGAGCAATAAAATGCTGTAAGGTGTTTGGTATGAATGAATTAGAAGGACAATATTTAAGAGAGGTGAAAGGACAGAATGAGGGAGGAGAAAGGAAGGCCTTTGAGAGACTATATGGATGATTAAATCTTGAATTTGTTTCTGAAAATGTACTTGCCCTCAAGATGGGAACAAATGCGAACAGATTTAGAGAAATGTAGCATTATAACACTCACCAAAGGATGCTCTGCAGTGTATGGGTGCCGTCAGAATAAGACTCCACAATAATCAACATCTTGTGAATGAAAAGCTGAGTGTTTTTAAAAAACAAATCCATCAAGACATTTTAGCTTTAAACTGTAGCTTAGGTTACAACGTTGGTGTCGATAGCCTTATGGGTAGTGCGCTGACACATACCTGTACCTACCTTTGTGTCTTTGCGCCCAAGTATCTCTTGGTGTAAGAGGCATCAGGTTGTCAAAGGCATTAAAAGATCTGGTGGAGAAGGCAGATAAAGGGAGTTTCTGGTTCTGGCTATGGAGAAAGGACAAGGTGTGGGGAAGAGAAAGATCCTAGGGCTGGATTCGGGGGCACGGTAGGGAGACGTCCTCACTGCTGCTCCACCACCCAGAGATGTTCTGGGAGTAAAGGAGCGAAACATCCCAGCTGATGACTCTGCAGCCAGCCCTAATGGTACCACTGGAGGTATGGCAGGCAGAAATGACTTGCAGGTATTCCTACCTGTGCTTGCAACCCCCTGCAACTGTTTCCCCCAGGAATAGTTCACCTAGACATTAATATTCTATTATCAGTTACTCACTCTTGTGTCATTCAAAACCCATTAGACTTTCATTCACATTGAAAATTATTCATAACTCACTCCTTCATCCCAGGGCCAAATACAAAGACCTGTCAAACCAAACACTGAACGAAAGAAAAAGCCTACCTGCAGCATAATAAGAACCATTACAAACACAAACAAACATTCATATACTACATTACAAATTATCTTCTACAGACTAGAATACACAATTCTAGAATATCTGGTCACAAAAATAAGTTGTAATCTCTTATTAGAGAATGTGGTGTAACGCAAAAAAAAAAAAAACTAAATAAATAAATAAAAGCATTGCTTTAGACCCCTATCAGTATTATCTTCCTTGTGCCGAGACACCAGTTATATCAACAGCTCGATGTCTATGTGGTTCTGAAAAATTGCTTGCTTTGTCACATAGTTCTTAGTGTGAATAAACCTTCGGGCTCTCTTTTCGACCTTATCCATATATGGATTTTACAGTAGGCAACATTGCACGCAGCATAGCACAAAGTGTGTCCTTTTTCATACCTAACAGTTCGACAGCTCTCCACTAATGTAATTAAATCATACACCATAGTTTTCACACAAAGGCGAACTTTTCATACATCGCCTCCATGTATGACTCACCCTGAGAAGCCATTACAAGCTAACACACTGAGAAGTACATCTTATGAATACATGTTCAGATTTGTTGTAGTCTCTATTAGGGCTGTCATGATGTAAGATTTTTCTCTATACGATTATCGTGTCCACAAATGTTTACAATAACGATATATCGTAATATACGTATAGAAATCTAAAAAAATAAATAACCATGCTATAAGTCAAATTCATGTTTATTCATTTATTTTGTTCCTTTCTTGATTAGTGAATCACACCATTGTATACAAAAGGAACAATTACACTAAACAGATCGGACTAAAATGCTAACAGTTTTTAGTATAGGATTTTTAGGCTGCATTAATTAGGTAAACCGGAACTGTGAACACTTCCCATAACACCCGATGTACTTGCTACATCATTAGAAGAATGGCATCTACGCTAATATTAGTCTGTTTCTCTCTTATTCTGAGGTCACCATCACCAGATCCAGTCTGTATCCAGATCAGAGGGTCACTGCAATCACCCGGATCCAGTACGTATCCAGACCAGATGGTGGATCAGCACCTAGAAAGGACCTCTACTGCCCTGAAAGACAGCGGAGACCAGGACAACTAGAGCCCCAGATACAGATCCCCTGTAAAGACCTTGTCTCAGATGACCACCAGGACAAGACCACAGGAAACAGATGATTATTCTGCATAATCTGACTTTGCTGCAGCCTGGAATTGAACTACTGGTTTCGTCTGGTCAGAGGAGAACTGGCCCCCAACTGAGCCTGGTTTCTCCCAAGGTTTTTTTCTCCATTCTGTCACCGATGGAGTTTCGGTTCCTTGCCGCTGTCGCCTCTGGCTTGCTTAGTTGGGGTCACTTCATCTACAGCGATATCGTTGACTTGATTGCAAATAAATGCACAGACACTATTTAAACTGAACAGAGATGACATCACTGAATTCAATGATGAACTGCCTTTAACTGTCGCATTATTGACACACTTTTTTCCTAATGAATGTTGTTCAGTTGCTTTGACGCAATGTATTTTGTTTAAAGCGCTATATAAATAAAGGTGACTTGACTTATAGTATAGTTTAAAAATACAGCAATTTATTGTAATAAAAATATATTTTTACTCTAAACGGGTGTTCTAAATAATTTTCTTCTGTGAACTGATTCTTTTTACAGAATGAGACAGAAATTAACTTATTTTATAGGATTATGTACAGTGGACAAAGGATGTGTGGATTAGCAAACTTATGCACACTTATACTTAGGACTGGTGTTGTAGTCCAGGGTCAAATACTGCAAAAGTAACAAAACAGTATTTAAACACGCAGAGAAAAAAAACACATAATTTATTCTATAGATGCAGTAAAAATGAAAATATAACATGGTTGCCATAGTATCTAACGCTAGGCTTTTTCACAGAGGAGCATCAACCCTGGTTAGCAGTGTGGAAAATTGCTCAAAGTGAAGTATGATAGAGAGACTGTTACTGGTATTAGACATGACCAGACTTCATACTCTGTGTTTAGCCTGTTTGCTAACACTATGGGGCCACTGCGGTGACAGAGGCGATGATTAGCCACTGACATGCTTTCCATGTCTCTATTTGCTTTTATCCGTCACTCTCCATAGCCTTCGCTTAGCAGGTGTCCGGTTTAGATAGGGAAGCGAAAGAAAAAAAAAGGAAATTAGCTTGACTGAGGAATAGAACTATGGCTTATAAATGGCAGTCTGTTTTGAAGATTGCTAATAAACAGCAGGAGAAAGAAAGGGACACAAAATGAGTGAATTGAAATGAGCAATGCAGATGGGTTTGATGCTGAAAAGTTGGTTTGCCCACAGAAAGAAATGGAAGAGAGGGAGTGGACGGTAATGAGGAAAGGAAAATTTGAGTGAGATCAGAGAGGGAATGAGAAGATAAAGATGCAATGGAGGGCTTCAAAGTGAGGCTGGAGAGAGAAGGATAGATTATGCTGTTTGATTCATGCTGTTTCGTTAAATGCGCATTGATTGCTCGGTCTGTAACGAGGTCCCTGCTGAAAATATACACATTAATGAATGACTCTGGACAGGCTAATGCTGCTAATGAGTGGGGGTTGGTTGCTGTGAGTCTGTGTTGAAGATTCTTACTGCATGGTGCAATCCAGGTTACTGCATAACTTCTACTTGCCACGTTTTGGTTACTGGCCAAAACCAACAGATTGAAACTGTTGTCAATAAAATAATAATAATGGACATTAGCTGCTGGATGGAATGCATGTTAAGGGGTAGTTCCACCTAAAAGTCTGTCATCATTTACTCACCATCATGTCATACCAAACCTGAAGAACTTTCTTCTGTGGAACACATAATAAGATACTTTTTGATGATCGATGACATCCATTGTCAATTAACTATCAAAATATCTTTTTTTATTGTTCCAGAGAACAGAGAAATCGTATGCAGGTTTGGTACAACATGATGGTGTGTAAATGATGACAGAATTTCCTTTTTGAATGAACTATCCATTTAATACCAGGTGTAACAATACAATCCCTAAATTAGACATTAATTTAGACTGAGCGAATAAAATCACACATGACTAAACCTTATCAGCTACGTAGCCTACAGATAAATTACATTTAAAAGGAAAACTAATATTACAGGGCAGCTTGTATTTAGAAAAACTGAGAAAAAAGAAGTAGTTACAGAACTATTCTTATTGTGTGTGGAGACATGATAAGCTTTAACACTGTTTATTCATCTTATCTTTATTCATTTTGCACTGTTAGCAGATGGGTTAACTTATTTGCAGCTATGGCAGCATCTTTATATATATAAAGATATATATCAATTTTATTTATATATAAAAAATGTATTAATATATATATATCAATATATAAGCACTGTCGGACTTTTCATCTCTGTTTTCTTTGTTTTTCAGCTTGATTTTCTGACAGAACTCACTCATTCTCATGGAAATGAGAGGGCCGGTCTGTCGAACCCTGTCCATCCAGTAACAGGAGGTATTTATCACAGCGTGAATTTCCAGTTAAAGCTTTCTCCTCGGCCACTAGTGGAGGAGTAGATGACTCCGCCCAATGTTACAAATTATAATAAAGCACTACCATTTCTGTACCGAACTCGTGTTTGAGATGTTGTGTTTCACTGCTTTGCAGTCATTACAGTCTCAAATCAGATGATAAAAATGAATAGTAATCTTCAATTACTAGTTAATGTATGTTAATTCCACATGTTTCAGAAATGCTAAATGGAGAAAAATAATGTATATTGGTAAACAGATTAAAGTAATATTCAAATGAGCAATTACACTTGGTAGTTTAACTACTTAAAGGTCCCGTTTTTTGCACTTTTTTGAAGCTTTGATTCTTTACAGTGTGCAATATAACGTGTTCATGTTTTGCATGTATTTTTCACACAGTTCGCCTATCTGTATACCGCTGTTTTCACTGTCATGAAAACGGGCTGATGACTTCCTTGTTCTATGAATATGTAATGAGTTCTGATTGGGCCAGCGGTTCCTGTGTTGTGATTCGACACCAGCTGAGCACAGGCTGCCCTCCTGGAAACGCGATTGGACTAGTTTTGAGAAGCAAGTGGGCAGGAGCATGTGCAGGAGATGTACTTATAATCACAGGAGCGTTTTTACTGACGAGATGCTTCATTCGTTTTTTTGCACAGCCCTAACATCTAGTTAACAAAGATAAACAGCGTTGCCCTTTGTGTAATAAGTTACATAAACTGTTAAACGCACCAACTTAAATAATAAAATACTCTTACCAGTTGTGGTCCATAAACAACGCCTTCTCCAGACAAAGAGGGAAATGCTCCATCTTTCAAGAATAATCTTTGTGCGAATCCGGCATTAAACTGATTGAGATTGAGAAAGTTGTCCTCAGCAAGTAGTCCTCAGTGAAATGTGCTGCACATAGTTTTACATGTGGATTATAATTTTCGGGAACCGAGTTAAACATAAATTGTAACCATTAATCTCCAAGTACAGCGTCCCTGGGAAGGCCAAACAAAGATGATTGAACTCCGAGATCAAAATAACAGCGTTTCGACTACAGCGACAAACACAAACACAGCTCTTCCTCCTTCTCCTTCGGAGCGCAACAAGACCACTCCCCCCTTTTTGTGAATTCATGTGGGCTGAGGTTAGTCAAAAAACTGTTGTAGTGATGTCATTACTGCAGGAACTAGAGAGATGTAGGTATTATCAAAGAGATTCTAGGTATTATCAATCTTCTGCCCTCGGTTGAGTGTGTGGCTACTCAGCCTATGCAGTGAGCTAAACATTCAGTAAGAGAAGGTGTGGCTCCAGGAATGACAGGACACAGTTTTCTTCTTAGTGCCTTTACTGAAGACCTCTCTTTTCTGATTTGTAAAACTGTAAACATACAAGCAAATTTTATAAAAAATAAATTATTTAACAAACCAAGACACATTGCTGTGGATTCAAATGCTGGAAGTGATCAGAACTCAAGATATAAGAATCACAAGATTACATTTTTAAATTCTTCAGTTTGTGTCAATTTGCCACAATGAGGTTGCAGAATATACAGCAGTCAATTGCAGTTAAACAGATTGAAAAGCAGTTCAAAATACTGTTCAACATATTTATAAATGCCAAAATTTATTTACTGCTACTGTAGAAGAAAGTTATACATTTGTTTCCTTTTTTCACTGTTCTGCAAAAGTATAACAGGTCTTTCCTCTTTAGTTAAATTTAGGAGAACATGAATTCAGCAAGCCTTGATCAAAGCTACACAGAAAAAACAAAAAAAAACAAAAGCTACTTGTTTTACTTTGACAACCTATATGTACAACTTGACGAACCTGAGATGTGTAAAAAAACAGAGCTGACATTGACTTATAGGAAACTGTGCAACCACATACCAAACAGAAGCTAGCAACATTAGCTTGACTTAAATCACAAACATCTTTTTGCTTGCAAGAGTCAAAATAACCTCTGAAGTAACAGTACTTTAAAAAAAAACAAAATAGGCCATTTATTACTTACAGATTATGGCATGTCAAAGCTTCCCAAAGATGTAAGGGGTCTGAGAGGAGTGTAGCATGTAAACACCTCTAGGCATTTTCTCACACTTCGTGTAACAAACGTTTTTCCTGCTGCCTCAACACATCACCAACAGAGCATAATCATAGTGAGTGCAAAATATAACCGAAGAAGAACCCCCAAAAACACTAAAAGAGATACTGACCCCTAGTGGCAAAATAAAGAAATGCACTAGCGAACTACTACAATACTATTGAACATAGAGGGACAGAATACTCCCCGCCTGACATCTGTAGAATGTCATCCATAATTAGCATGTAAATACAGATAAATTACCTGATTTTAAGTACTGTCCTTAGACACCAATAACACAACCTCACTTATAGGTCTTATGTAGCATCTGAGTTCACCCTTGCGGAAAATCTTCACCTCTATTTTCCTGACAAGTCCATCCTCGCTTGGGAAGATTTTGGTGATGAGACCAAGTGGCCAGTTGTTCCTATGTTCAAGTGCCTCCTTTAGCAGAACAACATCTCCTGTTTGTAGATTTGGTTTTACGGTTTTCCATTTGCGGCGGTTCTGAAGTCCTGAAATGTATTCCCTTTGCCATCGGCTCCAGAAAACATTGGCGAGGTATTGCACGCGCCTCCATTGCGCTCTGAAAAGATCCCTGCTTTCAAACTGACCTGGTGGGACTGGTGGGGTCGCAACTTTTTGTGTGAGTAGCATGGCAGGGGTAAGAATGGCTGGGTTTTCTGGATCTGTAGAAACTGCTGTGAGCGGACGAGCATTCACTATTGCAGTGACTTCAGCCATTAATGTCACTAATATCTCATGAGTAAGTTTTGCATTTCTATGTTCTAGGAGCATTGCATCGAGGATTTTGCGTGTGACCCCAATCATGCGCTCCCAGGAGCCACCCATATGAGATGCATGTGGGGGGTTGAAATGCCATTTGCAGCCAGAATCTTTGAGAAAGCTGTGAAGTTTGCTGTTGTGACAGCCCTGTTTGTCTATTTGCAGTTCTTTGCAGGCACTCACAAAATTTGTCCCACAATCGGATCTGAGAAGTTTGACTGCACCCCTAATGGCGAAGAAACGACGCAGCGCATTGATGAACGACGACGTGTCCATCGATTCTATAGTTTCAATGTGAATGGCACGTGTGCTCATACATGTGAATATGACTGCCCATCGCTTAGCATCCGCTTGCCCACCACGTGTTCTTCTGACTGTGACAGGCCAGGGGCCGAACACATCAAGGCCAACATGTGTGAAAGGAGGGTCCGTGGACAGCCTGTCCTCTGGTAGCTCAGCCATGATCTGTTCCTGTTGTCTGCCCCTTAGTTTGCGGCATGTGACACAATTGAATATCACTCTGCTTATTGCTCTTTTACCTCCCACAATCCAAAAACCTCCAGACCTGACTGCCCCTTCAGTAAAATGTCTGCCCTGGTGGCATACTTTCCTGTGGAAGTGTTTTATAATGAGCTGGGTAAGGTGGTGCTTTCCAGGGATGAGTATGGGATTTGTTTCGTCCGATGTCAACTGTCCTCGTTTTAGTCTCCCACCCACTCTGAGGATTCCATTAGCGTCGACAATAGGGCTCAGTTTGCTAAGTGGGCTTGATTTTTTAAGGGGCACACCTTTTTCAACTTGTCTTATGTCCTCTGCGTAAACTTCTCTTTGAACAGTGTGAATGATAGTGTTCTTGGCTTGGTTGAGTTGTTTTTCAGTTAAATGTTCATTACAGCTGTGCCAGCCGTGACAGGAGCTCTCTGTGTTCGGCTTAAATGACTGGGCAATGTGCTGGAGTTTGGATATAGCTTTAAGTAGTGCATTCCAACTCGAAAACCTTTCAAATCTGACACTACTGAGTCTATCCCTTGAGAGAGTGGTGGCACAAGTAGTAACCTCAGGTCGCAGTTCATCGTCAGTCTCCGGGTCTACAAGATCAAACAACTCTGCCTGTGGTTGACTCTTTCCTAAATTTGAAAGGAAAGTGGGTCCACTGATCCATGTGGAATTAGAGAGCTGCTCAGCGGGTAGTGCTCGTGTGGCATGATCAGCAGGATTTACATGAGTGGGCACGTAATGCCACTGGTGAGCTTGTGTGAAGCGCCTAATACGTTCCACTCTATTGTGCACATAAACGTGAAAGCGTCTCTTTTTGTTAAAGATGTAACCGAGCACTACTTTGGAGTCGGTGTAGAAGCTCACCTGTTCAACTGCGATGTCTAGCTCCTCCAGGACTAACTCGGCCACCTCAACAGCCAGGACTGCTGCACAAAGTTCAAGTCTGGGTATAGTGATGTCTGGTTTTGGGGAAAGTCGTGCTTTGCCGAGAAGGAAACCCACTTCACTGTGCCCATCTCTATCTGTGAGTTTGAGGTAAGCGACAGCGCCCACTGCCTTAGTGGAGGCATCACAAAAAACATGGATCTCCTTAGTTAGAGCTGCAGATAGTGGTATTGAGGTGTACATTCTGGGAATTTCAAGTTGTTGTAGATATTTGAGGGAGTCTTTCCATTGTTGCCACTGTTGTAATTTGTCTTTGGGCAATTCGGTGTCCCATTCACAAATGTCAGTGGAAATCTCTCTCAGTATGGCCCTGCCTTCTACAATGACTGGGACAGCAAAGCCAAGCGGGTCGAACACACTATTAATGACTGACAGCACTCCCCGTTTAGTGAAGGGCTTTTGATTGACTGTTACCTGAAACTTGAACAGGTCTGTGGACAGGTCCCAGCCTAAGCCTAAGCTGCGTTGCATAGGTGGGGTAGTCTGCCCGAGGTCAATGCCCTGCATGTCCGTTGCAAGGTCCTCACTTGGAAAAGCACTTGTGATGATAGGACAGTTGGATGAGATTTTGTGCAGGCGTATGTTACACTGAGCCAGCATCTTCTGAGCTCTACAGAGAATGTCAATGGCCTCATCTGCAGAAGAGAATGATTTCAGTCCATCATCTACATAAAAGTGACGTTCAATGAACTCTCTTGCATCACTGCCGTATTCCCTTTCTCCCTCCATGGCTGACCGTTTCAGTCCATAAATAGCCACGGATGGGGAGGGGCAGTTCCCAAAAACGTGTACTCTCATCCTGAATTCCTGCACTTCTCCGTCCAGATCATGGTTTTTGAACCACAAGAAACGAAGGTAGTCGCGGTGGTCCTCTCTAACTAGAAAGTTGTGAAACATTTGCTCCACGTCTGCCATGACTGCGTATGGGTCAGACCTGAAACGCATCAGAACTCCCACAAGAGTGTTATTGAGATCTGGCCCTTTTAGTAGCACGTCATTGAGTGAAACATTGCTGCATTGAGCACTTGAATCGAAAACTACTCTAATTTTCCCTGGCTTTTGATGGTGGTAAACTCCAAAACTAGGGAGATACCAGCATTCCTGGTCTGGAGTTAGAGCAGGAGCTGGTTCTGCATGGCCCTTACTGAAGATTTTGTCCAAAAACTCAACATAGTGCTCCCTCATTTCAGGTTTCCTTTTTAGCATTTTGCGAAGTGACATTAAACGACTGAGGGCCTGGTCCCTGTTGTTGGGCAAACGCTGTCTGGGGGTGCGGAATGGGAGTGGAGCTACCCAATTATTCGCATCATCTTTTGCAAAGTCTTTGTGCATAATGTCCAAGAACAAAGCATCTTCTGCCGAAAGTGCCACTTTGTCATCATCTGCTGTTTGCTGGAAAATGTGTCTGCCCAATTCAACTTGTGTCTTATCAAGTGTATGACAGCTTTCTGTGTATTTGTCTTTGATATAGATTTTGTTTTCACAGGGGCTGAGGAAGGTAGGGCGGCCATTGTTAAGAACGTTTGTCTTAAAAGAGCTCACTGTGGGTTTGTGGGCACCTGAGAGGCAGACATCACCTATAACTACCCATCCCAGATCAAGGCGTTGAGCATAAGGTGCACTGTTTGGACCATTCACCTGACTGCGGACCTTGTGAGCTTGGATGATGTCCCTGCCCAAGAGGAGAAGGATTTCTGCTGATGGGTCCAGAGGAGGAATCTGCGAAGCGATCGCCTGTAGATGAGGGTGAGCCAACACAGCCTCAGAGGTGGGAATCTCGTCCCTGTTATCTGGAATCTGATCACATTCTGTTAGTATAGGCAGCAGCATGGACACTTTTCCATTCACATCCTCAATAACAAAGTCACTAGCTCTGCGCCCTCCAGTCTCTGATAAACCAGCGCATGTTTTCATGGTGTATGGGAGTATGGTACCTTTTACATTAAACATGTCAAAGAAGGCAGACCTGGCTAAGGATGAATTGCTTTGATCATCTAACATGGCATACATCCTCCTTTTCTCTTCAGGGGATGTGCGGGGATACACGTTGACTAAGCAAATCTTAGAGCAGGATTTACCTTTGAGACCTTGGCCACACACTTCTGTGCAGCTGGTCGTAGTTACAGGGCTTGGGGAATCCGACTCCCCGCCGTGGTTCTGAGGCAGAGGGTTAGAGTCTTTAGGTATCCACGGAGGTGGACCAGCATGCATGGCGGACACGTGCACATTACTATTACATTCCGAGCATTGGATAATGGCTTTACAGTCTTTAGCTCTGTGACTTGTGGAGGAACAACACCTATAACAAATAGCGTGTTCTTTGAGAATACCTTTTCTTTCATCCAGTGTTTTTTGACCTAAATCCCCTGCATTTAGCAATTGAATGGGGTTTGTGGTGAATAGGACATTGCTTGGCTGGATTGAGAACGGATGTTTGAGCTGTGGCGTTTGTTTGACTGATATCTGTTTTGTTCACCGTAACAGGGACTCTGTATCTGGTTGGTTTTACCGGTGTCTTGTCAACCTTTGGAGCTACTATGTTTGAACTTTGTAACATAAAGCTAGGGTCTGTTTTCATTTCAGCGTAGTCATTTACAAACTGAACAAAATATGAGAAAGGTGGGTAAACTGCACCATTGTCTCTTTTGTATTTTGTCCCTTGTTTCAACCATGACTCCTGGAGTCCGTAAGGGAGCTTTTCAACTATCGGGTTTATCCCCCTTGAGGTGTCAAGAAAGCTAAGGCCTGGCAGATAACTTTCACTTTGTGCATACTCTAACTCTAGCAGAAGATCTGCAAGCTCCTGCAGCAGGTGAGTGTCTTTATTGGATATCTTTGGAAAAGTCTGTAAGCGTTGGAAGAGTGATGCTTCGACTACCTCTGGAGAGCCATAACTCTTGTCTAGACGCTGCCACAAACGTTGCAGGCCTGCTTGTGGGTTGTTCACATGGACTGCCCTGATCCTCAGAGCGTGTTGAAGTGACTCCCCGCTGAGCCACTTGGTTAGAAGGTCAAGCTCTTCGCTGGGCTTAAGGTGAAGGCCTTCTATGGCGTTGCAGAAGATGGACTTCCAGGACAAATATGACTCAGGATGGTTGTCGAAAACCTTGAATCCCGCTGTCAGCAGATCACGGCGTGCTAGATAGGCTGCTAGATCCGACAGTTCAGTTTGTGGAGTCACTGAAGGTCTAGGCTGGGGTGAAAAGTCCATTTTTATGTGTGTAGGAGGGTGCTTCAACTGCTCCCTATCTACAAAATCAGTGAGATGTTCACCTGGAGAGGAAGCGACTGGTGTTTGGCTCTGTTGTAGATGGTGAGAGTCGTTATGACTGACCAGTTGTCTTGTGTCAGGCTTTTCTTCTTTCACTTGCAAACTGAAGTTGGTGAAGTGAGCATTCACATAGTCTCGAGCACGTCTAATGGAAGGAGGTGTCTTAGGGGAGATGCCTTGCTCACTGAGGTCGATGGCGTCATGCTCCTCATCAGCTGCCGCTTCCAGGACATAAGCTGCAGCAAGCGCTGCTTCAGCCTCACCCTCCTTCATCAGAGCGTTTAGCGTTGCCTCGATGCGCGCCTTCTCAACCTCCACGTCGATCTGGCGTTTGGCGTACTGTGCTCTGGTACGGGCAGCTTCTGCGTCTGCTCGGGCTCGTGCTGCAGCTTGGCTGGTGGACGAACGGCGCGAAGAACGTGAGTAGCACTCCGACCGGGCCAACATCTGGGACACTGGCGGTGTAGCTTCAGACTGAGACATCTTGGGTGCTTGATAGGTAGGCAATCTTTTTACTCTTCTGCCCTCGGTTGAGTGTGTGGCTACTCAGCCTATGCAGTGAGCTAAACATTCAGTAAGAGAAGGTGTGGCTCCAGGAATGACAGGACACAGTTTTCTTCTTAGTGCCTTTACTGAAGACCTCTCTTTTCTGATTTGTAAAACTGTAAACATACAAGCAAATTTTATAAAAAATAAATTATTTAACAAACCAAGACACATTGCTGTGGATTCAAATGCTGGAAGTGATCAGAACTCAAGATATAAGAATCACAAGATTACATTTTTAAATTCTTCAGTTTGTGTCAATTTGCCACAATGAGGTTGCAGAATATACAGCAGTCAATTGCAGTTAAACAGATTGAAAAGCAGTTCAAAATACTGTTCAACATATTTATAAATGCCAAAATTTATTTACTGCTACTGTAGAAGAAAGTTATACATTTGTTTCCTTTTTTCACTGTTCTGCAAAAGTATAACAGGTCTTTCCTCTTTAGTTAAATTTAGGAGAACATGAATTCAGCAAGCCTTGATCAAAGCTACACAGAAAAAACAAAAAAAAACAAAAGCTACTTGTTTTACTTTGACAACCTATATGTACAACTTGACGAACCTGAGATGTGTAAAAAAACAGAGCTGACATTGACTTATAGGAAACTGTGCAACCACATACCAAACAGAAGCTAGCAACATTAGCTTGACTTAAATCACAAACATCTTTTTGCTTGCAAGAGTCAAAATAACCTCTGAAGTAACAGTACTTTAAAAAAAAACAAAATAGGCCATTTATTACTTACAGATTATGGCATGTCAAAGCTTCCCAAAGATGTAAGGGGTCTGAGAGGAGTGTAGCATGTAAACACCTCTAGGCATTTTCTCACACTTCGTGTAACAAACGTTTTTCCTGCTGCCTCAACACATCACCAACAGAGCATAATCATAGTGAGTGCAAAATATAACCGAAGAAGAACCCCCAAAAACACTAAAAGAGATACTGACCCCTAGTGGCAAAATAAAGAAATGCACTAGCGAACTACTACAATACTATTGAACATAGAGGGACAGAATAATCAAATTGCCTGAGTTTTGAGAACACAATAAAAAACTAGAATATTTTTGTTTTGTTTATTCATGCTAGTTGTTCATGAGTGCCTCAGTTTTCCTGAGCAGTTCAACTTTAACACTTCTGTTCCTCAAAAAAGTCCTCCAGGTTCTGCACATTCATTGTTTTTGATTTTTTGCTGTTGTTGTTTTTTTTCAGAATCTTCTGCATATTTGAACCCTTTTTAGCAGATCCATCTTCCACACTGAAAGCAATCTTAGGGACTAATATACAATTATTACAAAGGGTGAAAACATTCACTGATGCTCATGAAAGCAACACGATGCATTTACTTTCATAAAAGTTACTCTGAGGTCTCCCTGTTGGTTCCCACCTATTAGCACACGTGAAAAGAATCAATCCTAGTAATAGGAAGTTCGGATCATTTTACCGACCTTTGAGTCTCGTTCAGCAAAATGAATGAATCTTTTTTCGAGTCTTTTTTTTTTTTTCAAAATATAATAAAAATTGTACGTGTTACTTCCCTAACATGTCTACTAGTACTAAGGCAAACGTTGATCACACTAAAAACAATACAAAACTATAATGCTATAAGAAACAGGAAATAAGAATTCATTGTCTTCCTGGGTCTTCAGTCTATGATTAGCTCACCTCACCTCTTATCTGACAAGTCTTCGGGTTTGAGTCATTCTTTCATCATGTGACAGCCCCATAAGTTTTAACCATAGACTGTATAAAAGGAGTTACCCTGGCAACAAATCTGTGTGTGTATATTCTTATTTTGTATTTTTGATTTTTAAGTGTACTGCCTTTATTTTTTATATATTTGTATTGTTTAATAAAACAATACTGGAAAGAATACTGTATAAAAGGTTTTAACCTACCATTCGTTCCTTTGTCACGTGATGTAACAGCATTGCATAGAGAACTTAATTTACAAGCTTCCTTACAAATGGGTGCATAGTCATTATCATCATCATCATCATCATCATTATTATTATTAACTCTTACGGTTACTGTGTTTTTGGTCTCAATTTGTAGCTTTTTACTTCTTACAGTCTATAAATGTGTGAATTTCTGTCGTGATTGTTCTTTTCTATACACTTAATGCTGTAACAAAGAGAATAAAGTGTTGGTTATTATTATTATTAAGTCTCTTTCTGGCTCAGACTGCACAGGTTAAGCTTATGGGTGTGTCACGTGATGAATGAACGACTCGAAAAACCCGAAGACTCGAGAGATGAACAAACCAATTCTCTTTCAAGCTCAGAATGCATTGATTGAAATGAGTGAACTAGACTAATTCCAGTACAGAACTTATTGAATTTTGCACATGCACAACTGAACGAATCACTCCCTGAGATGACTCGTTCTTCCCGAGTCACATTAAAGAATCGTTCAAAATGAACGAATCATTCAAGAACGACCAATCACTACAACACAGCCACAGCTAAATGCTTTTTGAAGTAAGATATGGTAACGGGATCTTATTTTTCCACCTACACTTCCATACATAGAGCATTATTCAGCAAAGGCCTGACTGTTTCCACCTCACCTTCTACTTTTAATACTCCCATATGCACTTGAACAACCCAGATAAAAGGCAATTTCTAAGTGTGTCAGTGAGCGTTTATATGTGTGGGCAGTGGAAGAGAGCCAATCAAAGGATGGAGTGTTTGTCGATGATAGCTTTAAATCTCTCTGATTGTGCTGAGCCTCGGCCTGTGTCTCTAAAGTGGTGTAGGAAACATTGCAAATGACATAAGGTCATTTGTGGAAAGTTTTCCAGTGTGACCTGTCATACTCGTAGCATTTATGAAGTGCAGTGTATTTAAATTGATTTTTTTAGAAAAATACAAATTTTTATTTTTTTCTTCTTCTTTTTTGTCTGTATATGCAACCACATTAAGATGTTTGAAGGTGAGTTAATAGTGTAATCTCACTGAATGCATTAATACCGAAACATTTCAAAAGAGCACATCTTGATTACTACTACAAAAACGAAGCTGGCCGGAATAAACTCTTGTTTATTCCGGCCAGACATGTTTCATGAGCATCTCCATTCAAATGATGTGGTTTACTCTGAAAAACACAGAGAGGCATGAAGGGAGAGGATCCGGCATCATATTGCACTGTATTGATCTTGTTTGGAGGAGAGTACTTCATACAAATATGAAAATAAATAAATAAACACATAAATAAACAGTTGGACATGAAATCAAGTGCAGTGCTTCTTATTTTAAGCAAACTTCTGCCTCAAGTGCAGCCTTTCAAGAGCACATATTTAAAAAGCAATTTGCTGACTTTCCATCCCCTGTCATTTTCATGTTTTCAGGACTAAAAATCATAAAAAGGAAGTTTGACAAGAGATCTTGTATTTCTGTGGATGGTGTTGTGGCATGGGATTTGAAGTAGAAGAAAGGCAAATAATTTGAAATAGTAATTTTCCTTTAATTGTGATGCATTTTAAATCATTTAACCCATTTTAAAATGCTAAAGGTGTAATCAGAGATATCCCCAGCTGGACAAAAGCTCTCCAGTGCTTTTGAATGATTATTGGTGTACATTCTTAGAGACATGGCAAAATGTTTGATGTTTACACCTCACAAAATGGAAGATTTTAATAGAACGCCATGTACTGATCAACATGTGACTATTTTCGCCAATAATTGCATATTATAGAATCGTATCATATTTTACTGTCTTGCAGCCGAGATTGCTTCGGTATTTGTGTTGAATTTGAATAACATTTTAATATACAATTGTTAATGTTAAAAATAAAACAAAACAAAAAAATCTCAGATTAGAATAGTAAACGCATGTGAATTGGCATGAATTGTATGAAATATTAACACATTGGCTGTTGCTAGGTTACACTACGTCAAGGAAGGAAGATCAAGGCAGGGAAGCTACTAACAGCTGAAAGGATGAAAGGATTCATGCAGCAGATCTTGTCATCCTGGATATAGACTCATTCATCCTCAGAATTCCATCATCCACATGGAGAGCATTTTCTCCATTAAAGGGGTCAACGGATGCAAAATTCAGTTTTGTTGTTGTTTGAACATAAATGTGTGTTGGAAGTGTGTGTAAACATCCATCCTATAATGATAAGAAAATCCACCCAGTGTTTTTTTTTATTTCCCCTTTCTCAAATCAGGCTGTTCTGAGGCTCCTGTCAGTATGACGTAATTCTGCATAGGCCCCTCCCACGATAGTTGATTGACAGGTCCATCTTACTTCAGACCCGCCCTGAGTGAGCTGTGAGCTGTCCTCCATTGTGTCCACTCCGGTGCAGGGGAAGACAGGAATGTGTCAGATTAAGCGATTGAGGTGTTTTGTTGCTGGATGTAATAATGAACATAGCAGTCTTCATTTAATGCCAAAATCTGACGATTAACGTTACTTTTGTTTTAAAGGGAATCTTCAATCCCCGATCTTCCTAAATGCATCTATGTTCACACTAATCATTCATGATCAAGCTTCATCTCCAGAAAAACTTCTACAGAAGTTTTTTTTTTTTTTTTTTTATCTTTGCAAATCACCTTTGTGCTAGTAAGGCCGGGCATACACTGTGCGAATTTCATTCGATTTTGAGCCGAATTCTGACTCGTGCGACTCTTTTTTGGGTCGGGCCGATTTTCAGCATTTTCGTGCATCGTTTGTCGTGCAGTGTTCGTGCAGTGTAAAAGGGGAAACGAGAGGCGATTAACCTCTCCCGACAGGCAATCGGTTGGTTGGATGGATTTCTGACATGTCAGAAATTTTGGTCGCCTCACGTGAGGTATCACAATGAAATCTACGAAATCATGGAGACACGGCGTGTAGCGTGGACTGAAGTGATAGAGGGAAAACTTGTGGAGTTATGGCAAAGAAAAATAAAAAAAGAGGGAAGAAAACACCTGCTTTCCTCAAGTTCACGTTGCAAAATGGATAAACCATATTGGCCATGGCCTCCGAGCCACCTGCGCGTCTAGATATGCCTATGCCTTTTTTTTTTCTTTTGACGTTTCATCACACAGAATTGCGCACCAAAGCAGTGCGTTTATCCCGGGAAAGCTGCCACAAACATCTGGGTTCTGAGGGATCCTATGTGTTGATTCGTTTGATTCCTCATGTAGAGTGTAAGCAGTCAAATCGCAACTCAACGATCGGACCATACAGTAAGCACATAAAGATCGTGAGCTTTGGCTTTACATCGCAAGCGATCTACTCGTACAGTGTGAGTTGGTACCTTGCCGAAATGGCGCCGAAATCGCACAGTGTATGCCCGCCTTAAGCAAGTTGGTAGTGCTCATCACCCCACGGAAGAGAGGGGCGGGGTCAGCAGAGCTCATTAGCATTTAAAGGAACATAAACTGTGAGCAGAAAACAGAACTCATTTTGACAGGGTAAAAAAGTTGTTTTTATTACACTGCCATTGGGAAATTTTAACCAAAGTATGTTATAGACTTTTCATTTAGACCCTAAAGAATCATATCAACTTATATTAAATGGGCATCCGATTATCTCTTTAAGAAAAGCAAGAGGAGTGAATCATCCAGATTCCTATCAAATTCTATTATATTGCATACATATATATTTTTTTTTTAATACAAAACTGAACTTAAGGACTTACTAATGTTGTTGCTGCGATAAGTGAAAATGCACTTTTGTTATTTTTATTCTTTCTTGATACATTTGGTTGTAGCCAACCCTTTTCTTTTTTGTATTTGGAAACATAAAAGAAAAGAAAAGAAAAGAAAAGAAAAGAAACATAAAGACAATATCAAGCATCGGTGCATTACATTAATGCACTTTTTTCACTGGAATTGTATTAATTAAATGTCTAAAATACATAACTCTTAATTTACAATAAATACTTATGTCTGTGAATGTTTAGTTTTAATTCTGGTTTAATTTGCCTGTAGGTAGAAGCTTAACTGATACAGTATGTGTGTAATATGTTTAATAATTTGGTATATTGTTAATATTCTTTTCTTTTTAGAGATGCAATTTGGCAATATTTTATAGCGTTTTTATGTTTACCTGATTTTTTTTTTTTTACTTGTCAAATCATAAGTGCTTTATTATATGACATTAAATCTTAAGTATTTGAATTATTATTGTAAACAAGTGTCAATGTTACAAAAATTACATTAGAATTAGAATAGGAAGCAATGCAGAATATGGATGTTTTTATCCAAAAACCAAAGTGATTGCATATAAAATGCATTTGAGCATCTTTTAGCATTTCAGTTTTACTTACATTATGGTCAGCTGTCACCTCTACTTAAGTTGCATATGTGACATAAAACAGAAAGTGTCCCTTATTAAATACACACTGAGTTAGAGTATCACTTTCTTATGCTAACCCTAATCACCATCCAGTAGAGGTGAGATTTGGTCATTATGCCTGGAAAATTAGTGTTAAACCTAAAATACGAATTTTCAAAGGAGAGTAAAAAGCTAGTCACAGTATTTGAGGCTTCGTATTATTTCTTTTTTATTTTCCTGTGTGTTAATGACTGATTTATGCCTTTTATTTTTGTATGAGAGGCCATCCACTGAAATATTTGTTGAAAATGTATTTGTAATTTCTTCGACAATGACTTACGCAACAGCAATTAACACAAGCAAAAGAAATATGATTCATCTGTAATAACAGTTGATTGAGCTTTTGTGGAGGAGTGTTTGGTCTCCAGTCCCTTTTTTCTTCCTTTTTTAATGATCTGACTCAGGCACAGCTGGCCTCTCTTGAGTATTTAAACCGTGCCGTGTCTCAGCACTGCACATCTCTGCTCTCACTGTGAATTTTCAGTCTTATGGAAAGAAAAAGCACTATAGGCTTAAGGAGATAGAGAAGGTAATTATGTAGTCTTTACAAGTTGTGAAATTGACTGAATGTGTTGTTAAATAATTGCACTGCCAGGGCTGTTATTGGCTGTGCTGCATGTATAAATGGTCATGCTAATTCCAAAGTCAATGTTCTAATCTGGGCAATTTTACCTGAAACCACCCACCCTAACTATCCAGCATTCAATGAGACTCTGAGCCTGTTGCTGCTGGACATTAAACAAGAGAGATGAGTTCACATGTATCTTGGTGGGCTTGAAAGCTTTCTCAGTGCATTTCCTTCAAGTTTCATTGTGTTTTATGCCTTGGGAATGCTATCATACTCAAATACACAATAGGAAATTTAGAACCCAGTCTGCTCACCAGGGGCGATTCTAAGATTTTGATTTTAGGGGGGCTCAGCCCCCAATAAGGGTATGATTAAAAAATATTATTTTACTATTAGGGTAGTGTTGTATACTACTAACCTTATTGCAATCCACTATTCCATTGTATTCCCTGTATTTCATTTATGGGAGTAGGAGTACTGACTGAGCCATATATAACACTGTAAAAAAAAACTAATACAGTTTTTTTACATGTGACCAGTCACTGGAAAATTTTGAATTGGGAATGTAGATATTTTTTTTTATATTTTTTATTTTTTTTTACAATAAAGACTTCCTGATTCAGTATTAGGACATTCATGTTTATCCTTTGATGATACCACTGCTTTTTCTTATGAAATGTAAGTGGAAATTGGCAGAAAATTAAAACAACATAAGGGTTCAATGACTGCAATGAATCTTGGGAACACAGTGGTATTGTGTGTGTGAGGCTGTCTGTTCTATTCTCACCTGACTGTTGCTCATTTGCAGACCTACTCCCGCACGACAAAAAAAATGTTGTATATCCATCTACAATGAAATATAAATTATTATATTTTATTATTATTATTATTATTATTATTATTATTATTATTAATTTTTAGCTTTTTAGCCTTTATAATCAACAATACGGTTGGTTATACATCAAGTCAGCCCCTGAACATTTATTTCATTTCAAATCATTTAACTAACCAGCTAATATTCATTAAGAATATAGACAAAACATGTATTAATGTAATTGTCTATTGGCAATATGTTTAATCTGTTCTATATTTATTTATATTTATTAAAAATAACATCATTATCAATTTGCCACTTCTTTAAATCAATTACTTAAAAAAAAAAAAAAAAAAAATCACAGATCCCTTTACTCTTACTCTAATATATGTATCATGATACACTAATGATTAATTATTACTTAATATAAAATTATGTTTAATAATAGAAAATAAAATAACTCCACATGATGTTTTTCTCTCTGTGCCATTTAGTACTTTCAGACAATGATGTGTGTCGTTAATAATTTATTTTGCATGGCTGCATAATGTAATGCCGAAATACACAATAATATGTTTTCAATTTCAAAAAGTAAATTAAAATAAATCATGATCGTTTTCTAAAGTATGTTTTCATGGGTTAATCGCTTCATTTTTGTTGGAAGAAAAAACATCTGTCACACTGTGATAAAGGCTGAAAGTGAAAGCAGCGAAGACGTACTGGTATTGGATGCGAGAACACACACACCACACGCACACACGCACGCACACACACGCGCACACGCACACGCACACGCACACACACACGCACACCTTGTACTCTCTGATGTTCGCTCTGCTCGGCGCCCCCATAGGGCGCCCCTGTGGATTGAAAAACGCGCTGAATCCATGCAGACTCAGATAAGGGGAGGAGCCGGAACTTGATGCAGCTTGCCACCGTCTCAAATGAGTTTTTAAAGGGGACTGAAGCGATCACTAATTAATTAATCAAATAATTTTTTAGGGGGGCTGGTGCATAAGTTTAGGGGGGCTGAAGCCCCCCTAAAAAGGGCCTAGCGACGCCCCTGCTGCTCACCAAACCTATTTTAGTTTTGAACACCCATACATTGAACTTGTGAATACATATCCTGAATCATATTTGCAAGTCAAAAGTAATTTATGTACAGAAAATTGAAATTGACCTTCTCAAATCAGTTCTGAATGGCAAACAACCCTGTCAAACATACAGGCTACAGCTCTGCCGAAAAAGGAAGAACCTAAAGGTCATGACGAGTGAGGAACTCAGTATTGTGAACATTCTGTAGGCACATGCATAGGTCTCATAACTTTTGATAAGGAATATATTTCGATCAGAAACCAAACACAATCATGCAGTCACCTTCATTTAGAGGACAAAGTTTAACAGTGGCAGTCTTAATGAAATGTTCAATTTTCAGCTCAAAGCAAAAGTCTGCTTTTCTCACTGATGCATTTGTAAGCCAGTTTTTTCTTTTCTTTTTTTGCCTTAGGTTAGCTTGGATTAATTAGCTGAATTCTATGGATGTTTCTCAGTCTAGCTCTCTGCCTGCTGTGCTGCACTGTTTGCATACAACATCAGACCCCTTCAAACAAAGTGAACCCCACCACCACATTCTGACAATGGAAGAAAAGACTGTTTACTTTCTGCAAATGATGCCAGCCCAGGGGTAATGCTCTAATTCTCCTCTAATGGTTTCAAATAGAGTGCATATCTAATGAGATGAGCTCTGTGTTTCTAGATGGTCTTTAGACTGACTGTGCACTTTTTGGTGCTTTTGCTGAGTTCAGAAATGAAAGTCTCCTCCCTCTCTCTATCTACCAAATACCATGTAGCTTAATTTGTTTACGTCTCTCCCTCTTCCGATCCCCAGATAAATGTCTCCCTGACTACCTGTGGGGATGAGTGCATGCTGAATCCTACATTCCTGTTTGCTCATTAGCACGAGTTTCCTGTGTGATCTATTCTTCAGATCTGTGGACTATGATATGAGCACTTCCAGTGTTTTCATCTTGTTATGCACCACCTCAGTCATTCTGTTCACAAGACTGATACAGTCTGGTACCCCTAACAGTGGTTTAGCGGGATCGATTCCAACTTTTGATAGACTACCCTATTTTCTCCCCCCTGCATCCATAAAGCTTTGCACTGTTGCAGACATCTGCTCTAGTTTACATAGCATTGCATCATTCAATATGTGAATGCAATGTCATTGCAGTTACCTGGCATGCTAGGTCATGCAGTATTCCATTCAATCTACAAAGAGAAAACTATGTTACTGATCACAAGATTGGGGTCAGTGCTTTTTTTTTTTTTAAAGAAATTATAATTATTTTTTTTAATTTTTTTTTATTCTTTTTTTTATTCTTAAACTGATAAAACAACTGTAAAGAAGTTTTTTTTTTTTTTTATTCTACTTAAAAGTATAATTTCTATTCATCAAAATATCTTGAGCAAATATATCATGGTTTCCACAGCAAATGAGCATATTAGAATGATTAAGCCTTGAGAAATGATTCCTAAAAATACAGCTTTGAATCACAGGAATAAAAAAAAATGTTAAAATATATTCACATAGAAAAATGTATTAATACTTAACAAAATACAGTTTTTTTTTAATTATATTCCAATCAAATAAATGCATGATCAGATGAGACTTCAAAGCATAAAAAAACATTTAAAAAAATCTTACCAACCCAAGACAGTTTGAATGATTGTGTATGTCCATACTCAATTTATAAATATCATTATGTAAATGAAGTTGCCTATACTTAAATTAATACTTTAGAGCATAATAATTGGAATGATTCATGTTCAAGGATGGACTGTGGTCCCACCGTGTCCCAGGACATCAGCTGCCATCCCAAAAATCAGAACCGAAAATGTCTACAATTTGACGCTATTCAAATTCACTAGCAGGTATTCTTGTCCGAGCATCTTTCTGTGTTGTCTTTCCTCCCTGTCAATCAACGCCACGTCTGCTGATATCAGATATATGATAAAAGTATCCACATCTTCTAATGGCACCCATTCACTGCAGCAGATCCACTGGTGAGCAACTAACATAATGCTAAAATTTCTCACATCTGTTCAGATGAAGAAATGCATCTTGGATGGCCTGAAAGTGAGAACTGTTAATTTTGAGAACTGTTATTTTTTGGGTGAACTATACGGTATTCCTTTAATGGGTCAATCACACCCCTAAATGCAGTTATTAGAAGCATTGATATAGGTTGTACTGGATGTGTTTGAAATAGCTTTAAGAGAGATGCAAGTGTGCTCATCAACACGGGGACGTTTTGTGGTCTGTGATTTTATTGGTTCAGGCTTGTATTCTAAGGAGCCTCTTCTGGTTAGCACTCATCTGTTTTCCAAGAAGGCATAAGGTCTCGCTGCTTCGATGGCTTCAAATGGATTTCCCTGCTAACTGCTCCTCTATGATTCCGAAATATCCTCTCTTCTGATAATGAAGGGGTTAAAATGAACTGGAAGTTCTCTAGGATTATCTAGGATTAAAAAGTCAAAGCAGTTAGCCTTTAACAGCTGTAGATCCAATATTTTTTCTGTGAAATTATATTAACACCTTTGCTTAACGCTTACGTTTGGAATCAGCCAAGACGCACAAGCATATTTTCAGAATGAAAGACAGAAACATTTCTTATTTTCTAAATTTCTTTATAAGAAAAAATAAGAGGTGAATTAACAATAGTTGTTAAAAGAAAGAAAAAAAGGATACATTTTAATATTTGATAAACATTTGTGTGTCTACAGTATATATTTTTAGCTACAGTATTAGTCCCTGATATGAAAACTGCAGAGACAGGGATAGTTTTATTCATTCATTCAGTAACAAGGAAAGATTCACACCTGCATCCTTCTATGGATCATGGTCCTTCCGTGATCAGAGGAACTCCTAAATGAATATTGTTGTTCAGGCAGTGAAGTTACATATGTGCTTATATATTACATGAGTTTGGCAGACAGCAAGCTAGTATAACATCTTTGAGCCAATACTTGAAATAAACGAGGTTGGATCATTAAAAGGGTTCACTTGGTTTCCATCCAGTCAGTACATCCTTGGCAGTCTTGTAGTCTCCTAATTAGCAAATTTATTATCATAACTTTCCATTTTTTTTTGTTTAAGTAATCCGTTTAAAAATGGAGAGCAAGACATGTATGTGTGAATTCCCTGTGTGGCTTTGATATTTCATTTAGGACTGTGTTCCACCTCAGCAGTGATAGCAATGGGAGCATGTGCTTGAACCAAGGCAAAGAAGAACTTCTTGACATGCTGGTATTGTTTTTTTACATTTTGGGCCAGTCTATAACTGTGCTTGGGTATTTGGTAACAGAGTTCTGTTCTTAACATAATAAGATAAGTGTGAATGCAATGGAAAATTGGAATGGAAGTTGCTCTGGCCAGTTTGAATGGGCCACATGTTCTTAAACCCTTAGAAAACCTGAAACTCTTGCAGCCAGTGAAGATCTCAAAGATCTAAAAGTGACACTAAGAGGCCCTTAGCACACAGGATGCGTTCTTGCATTAAATACAGCTGGACAGGGGTGGCAGAAATTATCTGAAAGCTGGTTTGTAGCATTCCTGTAGCTCAGGCAACGTAAAGGTTATGGGTTTGATAACATTTTTACCTGATGCCAAGTATACCTTGAATCCAGTGTAAGTTGTTTTGTAAAAAGCATCTACCAAATTCCATTTACAATACATACAAATAACATTGGTCATATTCTTTTACATAAGAAAGTCATACAGGTTTGTGATAACACGACAATGAGTAAATTATGACAGAAATGTAATGCTTGGGTGAACTCTTAAAATTGCAGATGTGAGAAAAACATCAAGTAGCATAAATTTCAATAGCATCTGTCCAGCACAATTATGTAGACCAACAATTAAAAAAACAGGACACAAAAACGCATCGTGCATGAATGGACCCTAAGCAATCCTCTGGCTTTGTCAATTTTCCACAACATACTTTTAAAGTGGCTTGACAAAATGGAACACAGACTATAATGGGATTCTTGGGGGATGAACAATGCAATTTATTCCTTATCACTCTTGTTCAGAATTTATTTTAGATCTAACTGATTGTCAAATTTATTTTCCACTCCTAAAGAAGACATAAGCTTTAAGGACTGTGATGATTGGCCCCACAGTCTGGTACCAGACAAGGAATGTCTGGTAATGTACCCTTGGAATCTCAGGGTTTGAGAGAGATTGAAAAAAGGGGCATTCCCTCAAGCACGAGCCTCAATCTCTTTTAATCGCAAAGTTTCATTACCATCCTCTGAACTCATGCATGATTTAGCCACTGTTCTGACTGATTCTGCTAACAGGACTATCTCTCTCCCTCACTCTTTCTCCTTTTATCTTTGTAGCACGCTCCATCTTCCTAACACACACAGACCTGGTCTTAGTCTAGATCTCTCCATATTGCATCAGCCATCCCCTCTTCCATTTCTATGCATTGGACAGATTGTTTCTGAGCCATCTAAGGAGACATAGCCTCATATTTTTGAGTTTGACTTTTCTACATCTGTTCATCCATGAAATATTCTATCATATTGAGTCCCATTTGGTCAAAGTTCTCATGATATGTGTTTGTCAGCACACTTAACTTGCGTGCAACCTACATTAGCCTCACCATGCGTAACTGACTATAGGGAAAACGAGAGTTGTAGTAAGTACAGGAGAGAGTTGCCATGACTCATCCCTCAAGGGCTCTTCTGGGACAACCTCAGATGGCACTGCCATAACAGGGAGCGTGTGCTTGTACTGGCTCATTGAACTCATGCACCTGCATTTGGTTAGTGTAGGGAAGTGTTTCCGAGACTGAGGAATTCCAGCTGTGTATTAATCAACAGGCATGTCAAACTGTAGTCTCGATCTTCTCAATGATCTCAACCATTGATTTGGACGGTGACAGTAAAGAGCACTCATCCTGGTCCCAGAGGCTACCGGGACTGGAGTCCCCATCGGTACTCAACTCATCATCCTCTTCTTCCTCGTCGTCGTCGTCATCCATGCAGGAGTCCTCATCGCATGATTCCATGTAGTGCAGACCCAATGCATTGATTCCAGAGTCTTCTGAGCTGGAGGGAGACGAGCAGTGGTCCATTTTAGGGCCTGAGATCTTCTCGTTTGGTTGGCCGTGTTTAATAGTTGGGCCCGCTTGCTTTGTGTGCTTGTTGGTACGTTGGGGTGTAGGTTGAGGTGCCGGCATTTGGGGTTGGTGTGTAGGATTTGGTGTAGGGGGAGGTGGCCTTTGCACATAACACATCTTACCATTGATACGTTTGACCATGTAATCATCCACAAAGAGCTCAGAGATGACGCAGAGCTTGGGCGACTCTGGGCAGGGTGGAGCCTGGAATTTGGGGGCCGTCCTGAGAAAGCGCTCAGCCAGGGAGATGGACAGGTTCATGGTGTGGGTGTGACCTGAGGGGTCAACTGGAACCGGCGTGCTGGGAAGTTGGCATACGCTGGTCATGGGTTGGTAGACATATTTACCTGCAAAAAGAAAATAGCAGAATTAACTTTTTGTCATTCAATAAAATTAATAATAATACGTATTGAATACAATAGGTGCCCCAAAACAATTCTTTCTGTGCAAGAGGAGACACTTATATCATCAAGTTAATGTGAGAAAACTTACTAAAGAATAGATGAGGTTGAGAAAAAATAAGTATATTCTCACTGAAAACTTAAATTCAAATCTCATTTGAGAGTTGACTTAGTCTTCAGCTGCTGTTGATTTGTCTGCTGTGCTAGTGATAGCTGTGATAGATGCTGTTATAAGTTGCTAGATACTTGCACAGTTCAAAGCAAGTTACTAATCTGAAAGTGTTACTCTTTCACAGAGTACAGAATTGATTCTTTCACAACCAGCAATCTCACACAGAGGCATATTCTCAACTTTAGAGGTCATATGTCATGTACTGTAGATACATAAGATATAAGATACTGTAAAAGAAAATACAGTTCTGGAAAAATATATATTTAAATGCCATTTAAATTCGTTTTTTTAGCACTTTTTTGACACTTTTTTCAGTTGTATATAATTTTAATAAGCAGTGAAGCAGAAATAATATCTTCCAAAAACAAGAAATACAAATAAAAGACGATAAAATGTTAAGAACGATTTATTTTCATATCTGCTTTTCCCCAAAAAAATATAAAACATTAAAATGTATGTTTCAGAAATAAAAGATACTATCATGGTTCTTGTTAAATATTTTTCATATTTTTTGTTTTAATTTTAGTTGAGGTTTTGGTAATTTCATAGTGTTTTCTTGTAATTTTAGTACTTTTTGAGTTTTTAATTCTGATCTGACTCAGGTATATCTTATCTAAAAGTAATTCTACTGCATTTCCCCCATGAGGTGAATAGAGTTTGAGTGTGACTGCTATAGTATCTCAAAGGATTCTGCGCTCTGAAACATTCTGAGGCCCAGACAAAGAACCATTTCCATCTGATCCGAATCTCCACTCATATAGAAGTCAGATATCGCAGGTATCTGGTCCAAAACAACATTTTCTGTAGCATCACACACTTTTATCTTCTCTTTCCAGCTATTTTTCAACCTTGTAGATTTGTTTATCTCAATCCCCGGAAAAACAACTTGATTTTCCAACTGCATTGATAAATGGCATTCAACTGTGGCAGTTACTGGCATAAAATTCTGAATTAACCATTATTACTGACATCACTTGCAGTTTCTGCTTCTCCCAACAGAAAAACACATCTCTTTCTGACTTTCTGTCACTTTTTCATCACACCCATCTTTTAATGTCATTGGAAGGCAATAAGAATCTTGAGATTAAATAAACACACGCACACACACACACACACAAAAAAGCTAATTGTGTTTGCCCTTGGCTATGCAGCTTCTTTCAAATCTCTCAATCCTGGGTCTGCATTAGATGAAGACGGCTTACAGTGTATGCAGTATATACAATTTGTAAACTAAGGGAACAAAAACTGGGAGAGGTTTTATAGTATATAAAATTGTTGGAGCAGATAGCCTTGTGGGCTATGTTTTATTTGTGAACATTTGAATGGGAAATAGGACAGAGAGACAAAAAAAAAATCCTTGAATGAAAAAAGGAACTTGAATGAATATGAATTATATGAACAGACATGACACACATTTGATTCAAAGCATATGACACAGGGGATCAACTTACAGTAAAAAGGCTACCTACTATATCCCCAGATTTGTCATGTTTAGCTGTGGTAGAATGCATGTTAATCTGCTTTTGATGGAAAAAGATAGAAAAAGAAAGCAGACCTACTTAATTGATATTTCATTACAAAAGAAAAGAAAAAGGAAAGGCTTGCCCCAGTTAACAAGTCATAAGAACAAAAGCCAATACCTCTAATCTTATTCAGTAGCCGTTTATAATTTTTGTGACTACCACTTTGACCTTTTCTACTGCCAAGCTAAAGAATTTGAAAGAAGGATGTACTGTATATACATAACAATTGCCTCCACCACACTATAGATCTGAAATAACAAGTGTTTGCAGTCATGTGTGAAACGTGAAATGATAGATGCCTTGAGCCTTGTACAGAAACTCTAAGCCATGAAAAAAAAAACTATCCTTCATAATAATCACATCAACATCCTGTCGAGAACAAGAATTATTCTGCCACTATTACTGTGTCTGTCATGTCTGTCTTTTTAGATTAAGCTTCCAAAAAGGAAATACTTTCTTAGGAACAAGGGAGCAAAAACATTCAACTGCCCTTAAAAAGTGTGTTTATGTCCGTCACCATCGTCCAGACTGATCTGATCGGATGTAGATGTGTGGAATGCTAATTAACAGAAGAGACTCAACATTTTAATTTCTGTTTAATCATTTATAAAGTAATTGTGCTGCTGACCTTAATGTCTCCATGAGTTCCTATGCGAAAATGTAATTCCGACATTTTTTGCAAAATATCAAAAGTGATATGTTACCTATAAGGCCATATATAATTTTCACACAATGTACATGTATTCTCTGGCTAAGTGTATAACATAAATAAGCTCTCCATAGTAAAATATGTACATACTGTATAGTAATAATATCTTGATTATGATTTTTATACGGTATTAAATGTAGCAATAACATTTCAACTATATATATATATATATACATATATATGCAACGTTATTAAATCACCACATATACAAAACAATCTGTTTATGTATTTTTATGTTTATATACAGTCATGCCCACAAATATTGGCACCCTTGGTAAATATGATCAAAAAAAAAAAAAAGGTTGTGAAAATTCATCTGTGTTGTTAATCCTTTTGATCTTTTATTTAAAAAAATCATAAAAAAGTATCATTTCATTGGATAATAAGAATTTTAAATGGGGGGAAATATCATTATGAAATAAATGTTTTTCTCTAATACTTCTCTAATAATAAATGGACACAATTATTGGCACCCTTTTATTCAATACTTTTTGAAACCTCCATGTGCCAGTTTAACAGCTCTAAATTTCTCCTATAATGCCCGATGAGGTTAGAGAACACCTGACAAGAGATCAGAGACCATTCCTTCTTCCAGAATCAGTCCAGACCCTTCAGATTCCCAGCTCCATGTTGGTGCTTCTCCTCTTCAGTTCACTCCTCTCATTTTTTGTAGGGTTCAGGTCAGAGGACTGCAATGGCTATAGCAGAAGCTTGGTTTTGAGCTCAGTGACCCATTTCTGTGTTATTTCTGAGGCTTGTGTTTGGATTATTGTACGGTCGGAAGATCCAAACATGACCCATTATAAGATTTCTAACAGAGTCAGTCACTTACTGATTTTTTATCTGTTGGTATTTAATAGAATCCATGATGCCATGTATCTAAACAAGATGTCCAGGACCTCCAGCAGAAATACAGGCCCACAACATCAAAAATAGAGCAGTATATTTTATTGTACACATGGGGTACTTTTTTTCTCTGTGTTCACCAAACCCATCTTGAGTGTTTGCTGCTAAAAAGCTTATTTTTTAGTTTCATCTGATCATAAAAGCCAGTCCCATTTAAAATTCCAATCATGGCTGATAACCGAATATGCTTTAGTTTGTTTTTGAATGAACTAGGATAATTTTTCTTGTAACCCTCCCAAACAACATGTGGTGATGTAGGTTCTCTTTGACAATTTTTTGAAAGGTTTTCTGAACCAGAGACTCAACTATTTTCTGCAATTCTCCAGCTGTGATCCTTGGAGAGTCTTTAGCCACTCAAACTGACCTCCTCACCATGCATTAGGACGATATAGACACACATCCTCTTCCAGGCAGTTTTGTATCATTTTCTGTTGGTGGGAAATTCTTAATTATTGCCCTGATGGTGGAAATGGGAATGTTTACTGCTCTAGTTCTTTACTTAAAGCCACTTCACCGATTTGTGAAGCCCCGATATCTTTTGCTGCACATCATAAATATTTTCTCTGGTTTTTCTGATTGTGATGGATGATTAAGGGAATTTGGGCTTTATTTTCCCTCCTCTTTATATTTCTGTGAAAAAGGAAGCCAGAGCTGGATGATTTCATGTTTATAATCATGCATGCTAGAGTGCTCAAAATTGTTAATATGAATAGGAATATACTTCAGAGACATTTTACTCATAAGAATTTCTAGAGGTGCCAATAATTGTGTCCAACGAGTATTAGAGAAAAATATTTATTTCACAATGATATTTCCCCCCATTTTAAATTCTTATTGTCCAATGAAATTATAAATTTTTGTGAATTTTTAAATAATAGATCAAAAGGATTAACAACACAGATGAATTTTCACAACCTTATTTGATCATATTTACCAAGGGTGCCAATATTTATGGGCATGACTGTATGTGTTTGTAATAAATTATTTAAATAGATGTCTATCTTACTTATATAACATCCTCATATATTGATAGATCATGTATTTGAACATAAAATGTATTACATAAACATAAACATACATATTTAAATGTGCCATACATATCAATTTCTAATATGTTTTCACTTCATATTACAATGAACTTCATTAAAGAACACAGCAAAATTGTGCAGATTTCATCAGTTGAAAATTTGCTAAAGAATTATTATTATTATATTTCTTGTTATTTACAGTATCATGAGGTTGAATTATTTTAGGGATGTTTTTTAAAACTAAATAATGTGTCATGCAAACTGTTTGACATAGTCTTAAGAGGCCTCCGGTGAGAAAATCTTTGCAGTAGACTATCCTGCTAAATCAGCTCAGTAATTGGGTCATTCTACACATGACAGATAATAATCTACCACTAAAGCCTGATTCAGTCATATAATACAGAACATTATAGGCCCATTACAAATCATTGACCATGTGTACATGGATGGGTTAGAAGTCTGTGCTAAGTGCTAGGAGGGGAGCACTGTATAAAATATAAGAAAACGTACCCACACACACCATTTACATCAATACAGAAAACTTCAGAGCTGCTCTATCCATTTTTCATGTTTCATTTAAACTTGATGAAATGATGAAAGCTAATGAAACTGGAAACCACTTCCAGACATGTGGGACATATAAATTAGTGGAATTTGAGCAAGTGACTGGGGACCACAGAATGTGTGTGTCTACAGATAAGACCTAATCCTGTGATTGTTGGTCTTATTTTTAGGCTTTAAGTTCTTGTGCTCAGACAAATATTGTGCAAACAAAGCCTGATCATGGTTTACAGGCGGATGTGAGCAGGACTTTCCATATCCTGTTTTACAGACATGCAATCTAAGCTATCAGATATGAGAGCTTGAGACTCTAAAATTTAATCATGGCACAATTTTGACTTGCCATTTACAATACTCAAATTTTGTATGGTCTTAATCATAATTACTTGTGACTATGGCCTGGCTCTAACTAAAATGATATAATGCCAAACATCGACCTCTATACACTGTACTTGTTGAGAACTGGGAAGCAAACCAATCTTTGACTTGGACTTTTGTCTGTCTGCTTTATATTTGGATTTTTGAGTACTCTACAGTATTTTATATTATTTTCTGTACTTTATATGTGCTTTAGTGCTGGTCTTGCTGGTTTATGCTAGTTTTGTGCTGGTAATGTTGGTGATATTTTTTATGTTTTACCAAGGAAGTCTTTTTAAGGTACTTTTTCCCAGTTTTCCTCCGGCTCCAAACCAGCCAGCCAATCAATGAACAGAGGGCGGGCTGAGAGCCATGACGTAGACGCTAATCGCCAAATTTAAGAATGTAGTTTAGGTTAGGGAAATCGAGGATATGGAGACACGGGATGCTATTCGCTCTGATGTGGAGAATATTCACGGCATTTGCCAATTGAAGCCCAAACAAGAATAAAGTCTGTTTTACATTTTGAATGTAGGTGATGTTTAATTTAGTTTAATTTATCAACTGTTACCGATCGTCAGCGAGAAACTGAGGAGGCAAAAGTCAGACAGGCCGATAATTGTGATTGTGTACCCCTTTGGTTGCTCTCACGGAGGATCAGGTTAAGAAGGCAGCATAACGCACTCAGTGTTTTTTTTTTTTTTTGCCTCATACCTGTGTTTATAGCGGAAGTTCGATGTGGCTGAGCCGGCGAATAACACACGTCATAACCAAACGTTATGTGATTGGCTTATGGGTACACCAACCTCTGTCTATGAAGCAAAGTGAAGTAGCAGAGTTTGGTATTACCAGGCTAGCAGATCATAGTAATAAAATAAAATAAAGCAAACCAGCGACTTTTGCAGTTCATAGTGACCTCAAAAAATGTAATATGGAATTGGAATGAAATAATAGTTAATAAATAAAGTCTTCATTTTTTTTTTCATTTGCGACTATTATCTTAAATGTTGTGCCTGGTAAGAGCTCTACTTTCTCTCTGTAGAGCAGTGGTTCCCAACCTTTTTCAACTCGCGGCCCACACAACCAAACACATATGTTTGCACGGCCCACTTCAAAAAAATTAACTGACCCCGCTATTGTTGGGTTAATAACTTAGTACTCAGAAGCTACATTTTAAACTATATTTATTGAATAAACTAGGGCTGTGCGATATGGACAAAAAAAAAAAAAAACTATCGCAATTTTTTTTGATCAATTTTGCAATTGTGCTTTTACAGTCATAAATGCATTCAGGATTAATTTGAAACATATTTCCAAAAGAAAACCAATCAGAGCTTTATCAAAAAGTTGTAACATCTCTAGAACAGACATAAGTCAAAATTATCACGAAATTTTGTGAAGATGTAAAAAAATGTATAGACTTGTGGCAAAATAAATAAATGTAAAAAAAAATCCTGTATACAGGGACTTTTTTTTCTTTTTTGCCATGCATTGTTCATAGAGCTCATTAATTGTAGCGGTGCCTCAGGTGTTTGCAGTGTGTGTACAGTATGTGTATGCGGTCAGCAGTGAGAGCGCATAAATATAACGCGAAAGCACATTAAAATAATTTACGAGTGCGAATCTCTCTGTTCGCAGCAGATTTCCTTTGCTCTGTCACAAAACCGCTCTTGCTTGCTCATATACACGCTGCTTTGCGAGGAGAGAGTGTGCACACTTAAAACGTGTCTCCTCTCACTTAAACTGCATCCTGTTCACTAACAAATTCACTCTATGCTCATGTGTTAGACATGAATTATTTTCGCACGTTTTTATTTCTAGCCTTTTACCGCAGTGAGAACGCTCTGATCCGTCAACATTGGCTCAGAAAAAAGGCGCATCACAGACAGTGTGTGAACCTGGAGTTAGGCATATGCGCACGCTCAAATCGTGATTTTAGGACGTTTTCTTTTAATCGCACAGCCCTAGAATGGACTGGAAATGAACAGAAAATAATTGGCGGCCCACCTGCAATACCACCGCGGACCACAGGTTGAAAACCACTGCTGTAGAGTATTTAAATGATAAGTGGTGGCAGAAGTTTGGAGGAGTTCATTTAGCTGATACAACTTGGAATTGCCTGATACAGCTTGACATTTGCATCTGTTTTGATGCGCCCTTAAAATAGACTCTCAAGAACCTTGGTGAAAGCAGTAGTGAGGGTGGCTGCCACTCAGACTGTGTGAGATGTTCGTCTTGGTAAAAGGTTGAGAGCAAGCCCTGATTAGAAGAGTGAAGTCACAGATGAGAGGAGCTGAGTTCTACACTCCTACAATCTCTCTGTCCTGCTCAGCTGTAATTACACATCGGACTGGTCTCAGAGAAGTGTGAAGGTGGGTTTGGGTGAAGACTGATGATGAAGGCCTTGAAAATCCCTTTGTGTGAATCATCCATCAGGATTAGACAGGCATTGCTATGTTCACGATTAGGTCTCGGTTCATCTCAGGTAGAACATTCACTCTCTGTCTGTGTCTCTCTCCCTCTCAGTTTCTGTGTATGTGTGTCTAATAGGTTTACTTGCCAGTCCAGACTGGCTTCAAGAACAGACCAAGCATCATCTCACTCTGTGCTTATATGATGCCTCACTGAACACCAATTAAAGGTGTAATTGGTGTTCAGGAAAATGCTCTATCCATCTGGTTTATATTTTTTTCTTAACCCTCTGGTGCCCCTCAATTGGAAGTCACATCTTCATGATCAAGTGACCGGATTTCTGAAATGTAACTTTTTTCGCCCAAGTAAAATCAATGTAATATAATTTTGTTCAGTAATATTTTTCTTTATAATTTTTTATATTTGGAGATAATTCCATGGCACTAATTAATATTAACCCAATGATTATGAGGAATTTTCTTTTTAATATATATATTTTATATTACTTTTCAATGAATGCAGTATTTCATGTTAAAATAAAGTCAGTGCCTTTAATATCCCATTTTGAAGCCTGATTAGTGCCATGTGGTGGGAGTAAAATAAGAAAAAAATCTGCAATTCCATGGTTTAGCTCATATAAATTCTCTAATTGTTCTTAGACATACATACTTATTTGTATTAAGTTGTAGGTTTGGATTTAGACATTCTAAAAGACAACTTTTTGTAAAGGTTTAGAGTTTTTTATTTATTTATTTGGTTTCAAATGTTGATTTGAAGTGTCATCTTTTTATTTTAATTACTACAGTCAAACCTGAACACAGAGAAAGCAATTTGTTACACATAACATAAAAATTTGGTAGCACTTTATTTTACAGTCCTGTTTCTCATGTACATACTATGTACTTATTATAGTAATTACAATAACTATGTAATAACTAGGTACTAACCCTGAACCTACCCCTAAACCTAACCCTAACCCATGTAGTTACCTTGTATTACCAGAACTTTCTTAGATAAATACACTGTAAGTACACTATAAGTACATGTAAGTACACGTACTGTAAAATAAAGTGCAACCAAAAATTTTATAAAAATGCAACAAAAATGTTTATCAGAGCTTAATCCCTCTGGGATTAATCTGATTTCAACCTCTTATTTCAGTTCTCTGACACGTAGTGACTAAATAGTACTAATAGTAAGTTTTAGTACTAATAGCCATGCCAATTCATCCGAGTATGTATAATTGTGTATGTCTGTATGTGTTTGAGTGTGTCAGTTTTTACTGTATTGTAGCTGAATTATTGCTTTTATTTTACATTATTTCCTGTATTACAGTCACACCAGTTCATAGGTGTGTGTGTGTGTGAGTGGATGTGTTGGTTTTGCACTTTTGATGTTTTAGAGTTTCACCCTGTCGTTGCTGTGTACTTTTTGTGTACTTGTGCATTGTATCAGATTTGTACATTGTAAACACACAAAATCTCAGAATTTTTGTGTTTTTGTCGATTTTCCATTAATTTCCTATGGTCATTCATGTTTGACCTAAGACCAAGTGTTTTTTTGTTTGTTTGTTTGTTTGTTTGTTTTACAACCACTTAGTCTGCTCGAATCACTTCCTCAATGTTTTTGTGTGTTCACATTCCAAATGCCATAAAAGTCACCAAGTTTCGTACCATTCTGATTTTCAAAACAGCAATTTCTTCCAGTCAAAAGTGATCGAAGAGCACCATTTGAGCAAGATGATGTTTGTTTAGAATTTGTTAGATTCAGACTCCTGACCATCATTACAATTATTATTCTTGTTTTTTTAAATCCCATTGGCTACCTCTAGTACAGAGCGATGGCTCGGGGGCCCGAGTGATCATCCTATACTGTACAGTACATACTATGGGGGCTGGGGCCCTTGGTGATCTGTGAACACTTCATAGGCTGAAGGCCATGGGGCCCCTTGAATCACCTCAGTGTAAGTACTGAGGGCACTGGAACCTTTTTTGGTCATGTAAATGTTGAGGGACCTCGTGCCCCTAGTAATCTTACACTGTATATGCTAAGAGGACTGAAGCCGATTCTGGGCAGCCTAAATTGGAAGTGCTCAGGGTGTCTGGGGCCCCTACTGGTAAGCTTATATGTTCTGGTACACTGTACGTTCTGGAGCCTGGGGCCCATAGTAATCAACTTACATTGAAGGCTTTAATAGCCATGTGACCTCTAGTGAACATTTTCACTTTAAGCACTGTGTGCCTTTACTCTGTATCAGCAGAGCCCCTTCTGGTCAGCCTAAACTGTACACTGAAGGTGCCTAGGGTTTTATGAGGTCAGCTCACATCTTTTAGCATCTAAGACTTTTGAAGGCCCCCTGACAGTCTCCAAGGTGCAGTGACCCCACTAGCAAATTTTGAAATCCAGAATTGTCCGTCTGAATCACACTTGAACCCATCCATTGGAGAAGGATGACATATTATTACTGACACTAAACAAGGCTAACTCATAGTGCTGATGTGCTATGGCCTCCTCCTCAACCCACTGGTAGAAACTTAGCACTCTCACTTCCTTTTTCATCAGATCTTGACAAGTACAGAAATACATTACACTACCCAGAACACCAATACACTAGGGCCTCTGGACTGAAGCATATCTTTATGTTTCTTCATTTTAGAAGGATGTCATTCTTATTAAATCTCATAGACATCTGGTGTCTGCAAAACAACAATTTTAACAATCGGACATACATTATCAAGTACTAAAAATCTAACTGCACACCGCAGATTTAGTGAAATCTTAAAATGTCCTCTATGTTTTGAAATCCCCAAACGGCATATCTTCCTGCTAACCTTTAGGGAGGTAAACAAGAACAATGCCTGCTGTGTTTACATGCACCCACACAGCAAAGACAAATGAAAGACAGAAAAAGAGGAATACGAGAGTAGAAAACATCAGAAATCCCCAGTGTCTGCAGAGAACTCCTCTTAAAAGACTTATCTCAAAGGACAAAACCAATCTGTATTCAGTTATTCACTCCTGCAAGTATGTATAAATACATTTAGAACTGCCTCTGGGCTTTATACTGTACAGTGGCTTCTTGTCTCTGTGTGAGACTAACAATGGTATTGTATCTTGAGATCAGGTTCTTGTGTGTGTCTACAGCATTAAACAAATTTCTCCTGAACTTTGCTATTTTATACATAGCCATGTAATAAGCGGGAAATTGTACAGTCAGATGAAATTATTTGCCTAGGGTTTTTATTTTGAAATAATGATCCACTAATCATACTGTATTCCTAATTTATGCAGTGCCCAAAACAAGCCTGACAGCACGCAAATAATCATTGAATTTAGCAAAAGCAACAATACCTTTTTTTCTAATTATCATTAAACTAACTAACCTAGTCAAGGTTTTTTTTTAGTTTTTTTTTTTAGCACCTAACAGAGTTTCAGTGTAATGCTGTCTTGTAATGTAATCTTTGTCGGGTCCTGAAAGAAGACATAACTCATGCAATTCAACTCACAAGTAGGCCAAATGTCAGTCAAGCTCCCAGGAGAAACATTGTCATTCCATTTTAAAGCGCACTGGTTCTGCCTGAGAGCCTGTGCTGCATCGCGCCAAGTATCAAATTAATATTTAGCATGTTTACATAATATAATATCATAGTGTTACGAACATAAACATCCTCTCCTTAATGAGAACAGATAATAGCTTCATTGTTGTGACAGCTGAACTTTACAGTTACAGTATGTTGTAGTGTGGGTGTGTCTGGGTAGAAATAGCGTTGTTACTAATGTAATAATTAATTCCTGTAATGGTCCCACCCTACAGTATGTGATGTTGAATTGCAATCTTAATAAGAATGAAAGCAATAAGACATGAAAAATAAATAATAACATCATTCATTTAGACTTTTGCATATTTAAGTCCTGATATGTACTGTTTAAAAAAAAAATCTCTATACAGTATATCAAATGTCCTGAAACCATTGATTTCAGGTTGTTTTATTGTTTTTAGAAAAATATAAGCTATGTAGTGAACATGTGTAATTCAGTGGGAAAATAAAATATATTATTAAATACATTATTAATAAAAAACGGCACTTTCTGCCATTTTTCCAGCATGTTCATCAATTCAAATTCAGGAAGTGAATTGGAATTTTACTGGCATTCTCAATTTAATTTCAGATGGTGGGTGAGTTTGATGTTGTACTTTGTCATTTTATATTGAGTGAGGTTAAAAGCTCCAAGACTTGACCGCTATCATTTTTATTTTTTATTTTTTCTGAAAGGGAAAGGTTGAACTTTAAAAAAAAAAAGCTGAGACCTTCAAGCTAGGAATAAATTGTGCTGACCTTTTAAAGCTGTGATAAGAAAGCCCAACTTAGCAAAAAGGCCAGACTAGCGCTGGACCTCTGACAGGGAACTTTCTGTCATATCCTGATTAATTTCTTTTTCAACTTGTCAGTCAGAAAAAGTAGCAAAACTGTTGGATTCGTTGAGAAATCCAAGCCACATATACCTGAAGGCATGTGTATACAGCTAACTGAAAAATAAAATGTGGTACAAAAGAATTTTAACTGCTCTGCTCCCTCTGTTTTAAGTTGGGGAGGAGTTTATGAAGTCAAGTTATGGGGGCTGTCTCAAATGCTGCTCTAATCTTAAACAGGAAACAAGACTTAAGAATCAGACAGTTGACAGAAGCACCATCCGAGGTAATTGCATAACAAAACCTACAAAAACATAGCAACCTAATTTTACTGTCACTTACCCAGAAGAATCTTAAAATCTCCACTGAGTATTTAAAAAGCTCCTACAGATTTTTCTCTCTTTCTTTCAGAGACACACATACACATTCGGAGATGATTATTTCACACAGAGGTCTCAGGAATCTAAGGAATCTGCTCCCTCCTTCACGCTCACATGACATTTGTTAGCCTCACAATGACTGCCATTTTTATCAGAAACCCGACACCAGAAATGGCCTGATCTAATCATGGCCTTTATTCATCTGTTGACTTCCTCTATAATGCACATTCATTATGGACATGTTAGGGTAATTCACTTCTGCTTGTACAATCAAGTTTCACTTCAGTTGTAAAGTCCCTATGAGTCTGCTTTTGAGTTAGATACTGTACTGCAGTGGAGCATTCTCAGAAATGTTGACCTTCTGACTGATTCATTTTTGCATCCAGCTTTGGTCTTATTAAAGCTTATGGCTTACTTTATGATGCTATTTCACAAATAAAGTAAGTCTTGTAATACTAGTGATAATATAATCACTGAAAATTATCATAAAAGAAAGAGATGGCTTCAAGAATGTCTCAAAACACACATCATTAGACTAATATCAGTATGTTATACTAATATACATTCTTTTTAAATAAAATATTACTACTATACACATTAAACTGATAGACCTTGCACTGCTTATAAAAACAAAATGAGCAATAAATAACTTAATATCTGTAAATGTAATCAGTGTTATTCAGGTTCCCAGATGAAGGCAACTAGGCTTTTTCAGACACCTTCCAAATTATTTATAATCTGCAAAACATTGTAGTCAATCATTGCATATTATTTTACAGAATGTTAGTTTATATAAAAAAATATTGGGTCATATAATTATAATGACTTCTTTATTTAGATTTTATTTTATTTTTTCATGGCTGAAAAATGTTGTTGGTCTTTTTTTAATTCTGTATATATTTTAAATCAGCTTTACAGAAATGCATATAATGTTAATGTTTATAATACTCTACTACTCTACTATTATTTACTATACTGTAGTCAGCATTTAGCAGGTTTACATATGGAGATCGTATAAACAATCAACCCGCTCTATATATATTCTTTATATTCTTTATTTAAAAAAAAAAAAAAAAAAAAAAAAAGGCAAAAAAGAAACAGCTCCCTCCACCGGTGGTATAAAGCGCATCTGATTACCGTTATCTCTTAAAATGTGTATACAGTAGGCTATCTATATATATATATATATATATATATATATATATATATATATATATATGAAGAGTTCAGATGCAAAAACCTCTAAATGCCATCTGAAATTTTCATCTAAAATTAGGAATTTTTTCAGGCTCCTATATTTATGTTCAGTTATTTCACTTTAATAGCCTGGAAAAGGACCTGCACATTGCCATTAAAGTAAAATGACTCAACTTAAGCATAGGAGCTTGATAAAAATCCTAATTTTAAATGAAAATTTCAGATGGCATTTAGAGGTTTTTGCATCTGAACTCTTCATATATATATATATATATATATATATATATATATATATATATATATATATATATATATATATATATATATATATATTAGTCAATGTCAAAGTATTATGTATATTATATATATATATATATATATATATATATATATATATATATATATATATATATATATATAACATATTATATATATATATATATATATATATATATATATATATATATATATATATATATATATATATATATATATATATAACAATACTTAGTCAATGTCAAAGTAATAGCATGCATAGACAAGCAGATACTAGATGTACATCACAACGTCATTTCTGAGATGCCTATGCAAAATGTATCAACTTGTTTAATATTTCATCAGTGACGCAAACGAAAGATTCCACATTCCTATAAGATGTGATAAGAACATGCTATTACCGTCTAATAAAAATGAGCAAACGTAGGATATCTATTAGATTAAAGGCTATTAAAAGTCTTATTAACTGCATGCTTTCACATATGTTGCATTTTAAAGTACGGTAACATTTTTAAGGTAGGCTACATTTTAAAACCAAATGCAGCATTACATAGCCTACTAATGAACTTGTGTAAGATGTTAAAATCGTGGTTAAGTAATTATAACGGTGGATTAGAAACATTTGGCGTTGTAGACGGTTGAAACTCTTATCTGACGTCAGAAGGGAAATGGGAACAAAAGAATTTCCCCAAGTCTGTGAAGGAACTCTTTGTTTTATTACAAACCAAAGGTGCCTTGAAAATCTTTTTAGTAAGCTTTTTAGGAAGCTTTGTCTTTTACACATACATTTCCCTCACACACTGTAACCTTACACTGGCCACTGGTGAACTGTTAAGAGATAAAAGTGTTGACCCCATAAACTCCTTTTTGTGGGTGATAGTTTTAAGTCTTGGGACATTTCGATACTATTCTATACTATATTCTGTGGAACTGATAGTATCCTTATCTATCCAAGTCTCACCGATGCTGGAGAAACAGTGCGTGTACTTACAGTGGCACCAGCCCAGATGACAGCACCAGTGCAGCTTGAAACACTTCCCGTGGCTGTGTGTGGCGCAGATGGATAGTCCATCGCAGGGCAGAAAGTCCGGTCGCCCTGCGCAGCTCCTCGCTAGAGCCTGAGCTTCATCTAACTTCTCACTCTTCTGTCCGCCCGAAGCGGCCATCGCGGACGGATCACGCCGACAAAGCCCTCATCAGCACCGAGCGCTCGGGGAAGATCAGATGCGCTCAGCGTCGGCTGTTTTCCACTTCGACAATATAAGAACAAAAGTGCAGATACGCCCAAGACTTCGCCTACCCAAGTTCCACTTCTAACCCTTATACAAGAACATCTCGTTTACGCTCGATCTGCCTCTAAACCGTTACTTTTGAGTAAAAGATCGCCGTGCCAAATGTGTCCTATAAACAGCTTCAGATTGGCACCGGGACTGATCTTGATGCTTATTGGCGAAGACGGATTTTCCGTTTCGCTCCTGCTCCATCGATCCCCGCCTCCCAGTCTCTCTCTCTCTCTCTCTCTCTCTCTCTCTCTCTCTCTCTCTCTCTCTCTTTCTCTCTCTCTCTTGCTCTGTTACGAATGCCTGCTCGCATTTCCACGCATTGAATGCATAGGTTTGTCAAATAATAAGCTACCGTATCCTACCATTTAAAATAAAAATTGTAGAGTTCCTCTGAGCCTTTCAGTCTGCTGGGGAATTTGCAAAATAGAACCCATAATTTCCTGCAAGATCTCTAAACAGTAGTGGTTCCTCTAGTAACTCCATGAAAAGGAAAAGCTTTGAGTCACTCTGAGATCTATATCCATCGTTTCTTAAAGTAACACAATTTGATGCTTTAGAATTTGATGAAAAGGGCTTTTGTCCATCAATGAAAAATGTTCTAGTATGGTGAAGAATTATGTAATAGTCATCAGTGTTTTGTACAAGTACTGCTTCATGAATACTGTGCACTCAGGCAAACTACTAATTTGTTTGGTAAATTGCTATTGTTACTGTATAAAACATGTGAACGTTTTCATCATCAAACCCAGAGATGAAATGGTCTGTCAGGTAAAGTACTTTTTGTAAAGACAGGTATTGAAGGTCTTCATTTTCCTTTTATCCCAAAAATTAAGCCCCTAGATTTTTTTCTTTCAAAATCTATAGGAAGAATTGCAGAATGGTTTCAGACATTGGCTGTGGAGATGAAAATATTTCAGCTTTCAAAGTTAACCTAAGAACAGTCATAGAGGGTATCCATCCTCAAAGTGTTCCGTTTTCAAAGCTTCTCTATTGTCAGCAGTTTTCTGGTGCGGCTCACCCAACATTTTCCTTCTTCAAAGCCACTGGTGACAGCACAGTGATTGACTTCACATTAGACCACCTCAAGGAAAAAATGCCTGTGTCTTTGTGGGTCTTTCAGTGGGTTAGTTGGTGTGGAACAGCAATGTCAAGGCCACATTATAGCACTGATAAAAACAAGTTGCTTGCAGACTTTTATCAAAGGATGAAAGAAAAATTGTTATGAATGAAGAAATTCTGTTCATGCATGAACCATATAGAATATCATCAAAAGAGAGATTGAATTCACATGAATTATTGAGAAAAACAAAAAGCCTTTGCTATTAGCAGAGGAGTTATTTTATCAAACGTACAATAACTTGACATTTAGCTGTGTCTGAGCATTCATGAAGAATGTAAACTGGCCTGAAAAACAGCTATCATAAAAAGATAGCCATATACTTGAAGACATAAACATACTGTTACAGTACACATATTACATTTTCACATAATCAATATGATGTAAAAAGAAATGTATATATCAAACCTATTAAAGATTGGAATGCTTTCATATATTAACATATACATCTTGTCCATACAAATATGTGTATTTTATGTATGTGTAATACGTTTTTACACATATGTCATGTACATGATATTATACAAGTACATTTAAAAGATATACAGTACAGACCAAAAGTTTGGACACACCTTCTCATTCAAAGAGTTTTGTTTATTTTCATGACATATGAAAATTGTAGTCACACTGAAGGCATCAAAACTATGAATTAACACATGTGGAATTATATATGGAATTATATACATAACAAAAAAGTGTGAAACAACTGAAAATATGTCATATTCTAGGTTCTTCAAAGTAGCCACTTTTTGCTTTGATTACTGATTTTTACACTCTTGGCATTCTCTTGATGAGCTTCAAGAGGTAGTCACCTGAAATGGTCTTCCAATAGTCTTGAAGGAGTTCCCCGAGAGATGCTTAGCACTTGTTGGTCCTTCTGCCTTCACTCTGCGGTCCAGCTCACCCCTAAACCATCTCGATTGGGTTCAGGTTCGGTGACTGTGGAGGCCAGGTCATCTGGCGCAGCACCTCATCACTCTCCTTCTTGGTCAAATAGCCCTTGATGCCTTCAGTGTAACTCTACAATTTTCATAGTCATGAAAATAATGAAAACTATTTGAATGAGAAGGTGTGTCCAAACTTTTGGTCTGTTCTGTATATGTATCTTCATCTACCCAGTGAGTGTACACATGGAAATGATAAATGGCCTCAGAGGTAACATATATGTAAATATAATTTTTGATATAGGGCAATATATGTCATGTAATAAATTTCTATATAAATGATTCTGCCTTAGAGTAGAATGTTAGAGTTTCCATCTAAGCTCCTAAAAGAGGTGCTTCCAGAAGCGATAGATCCTCTTCTGACTATTATTAATTCATCATTGTCATTAGGATATGTCCCCAATACCTTCAAACTGGCTGTTATCAAGCCTCTTGTCAAAAAAAAAAACACAACTTAAAAAAAAATTATATCTGTGAGGATTTCCAGTCAAGATTTAGACTGTATCATAGTACTGAGACTGCTCTCCTTAGAGTTTCAAATGACATACTCTTATCATCTGATCGTGGTTATATCTCTTTATTAGTTCTATTGGATCTTAGTGCTGCGTTTGACACTATTGACCACAACATTCTTTTGCATAGACTAGAAAACTTTGTTGGCATTAATGGAAGTGCATTAGCATGGTTTAAATCTTACATATATGACTGCCATCAGTTAATAGCAATGAATGAAGACATATCGATATCGATCACAAGTGCAGTATGGAGTACCTCAAGGCTCAGTACTAGGGCCATTACTCTTCATGCTTTGCATGTTACCCTTTGGAGATTTCATCAGAAAACACGTTGTTAGCTTTCACTGTTATGCTGGTGATACTCAGCTCTATATTTCTTCACAGCCCCGGCAAAACATACCAATTTGAAATACTAGCGGAATGCATAGTCGATATAAAACACTGGATGACAAGTAATTTCTTACTGCTAAATTCTGAAAAAAAAACAGAGGTGTTCATAGGACCTAAAAACTCTGCATGTAATAACCTAAAACGCTGTCTAAGACTTGATGGCTGCTCTGTAAATTCTTCGTTATCAGTTAGGAACATAGGTGTGCTATTTGATAGCAATCTTTCCTTAGAAAGCCACATTTCTAGCATTTGTAAAACTGCATTTTTGCATTTGCAACTGCATTTTAAAATCGTACTTATTACTTATAATGCTGAATAACGCTTATTACTTATAAACCTGAATGGTTTAGCACCTCAGTATTTGAATGAGCTATTGTTATATAATAGTTCTCCACATCCGCTGTGTTCTCAAAATTCTGGCAATTTGATAATACCTAGAATATTAAAATGAACTGCAGGCGGTAGTTTCTTTTCCTATTTAGCGCCTAAACTCTGGAATAGCCTACCTAACATTGTTGGGGCGGCAGACACACTCTTGCGGTTTAAATGTAGATTAAAGATGAATCTCTTTAACTTAACTCATATTAGACTAATACGCTTTAAATATCCAAATCAGTTTAAAGATTTTTGGGCTGCATTAATTATGTAAACTGGAACCAGGAACACTTTCCGTAACACCTGATATACTTGCTAATTGTTAGAAGAATGGAATCTACGCTAATATTAGTCTGTTTCTCTCTTATTCCAAGGTCACCGTAGCCACCAGATCCAGTCTATTCAGATCAGAGGGTCACTGCAGTCTCCGGATCCAGTACGTATCCAGACCAGATGGTGGAACCACTACTGCTTAGAGATCTTGCAGGAACCAGACCAGAAAGGACCTCTACATCCCTGAAAGACAGCGGAGACCAGGACAACTAGAGCCCCAGATACAGATCCCCTGTAAAGACCTTGTCTCAGACGACCACCAGGACAAGACCACAGGAAACAGATGATTATTCTGCACAATCTGACTTTGCTGCAGCCTGGAATTGAACTACTGGTTTCGTCTGGTCAGAGGAGAACTGGCCCCCCAATTGAGCCTTGTTTCTCCAAAGGTTTTTTCTCCATTCTGTCACTGATGGAGTTTTGGTTTATTGATGCTGTTGCCTCTGGCTTGCTTAGATGGGGACACTTCATTTACAACGATATCGTTTACTTGATTGCAAATGATTGCAAAGATATTATTCAAACTGAACTGAGCTGGATGATGACATCACTGAATTCAATGATGAACTGCCTTTAACAGTCATTTTGCATTATTGACACAATATTTTCCTAATTAATGTTGTTTACTTTGTTACAGTTGCTTTGGCACAATCTGTTTTGTTTAAAGCGCTATATAAATAAAGGTGACTTGACTAGAAAAAAAAAAAATGTTTTGTTGAAATTCAAAGTGTTGTGTGTACAAGAGAAGCTTGGTCTCTTATTAAAACAGAAGGAAGAGAGGATTGTGCATACTAACAGTGAAATACTTCAAGAAAATGGCAGGATAAATGTATCCATCAATAAGAATAATTGCTTCACATGTGCTTGGCCTTAAGGAGCAGTATAACTGCACAGTTTTACGCTTGTTCATATGCATTGTTTATGACCTGTTTCTTGACCTTTTACACTTTAATTACATTTCATTCTCTTTCACCCTTAACTAAAATGTCAATATGCACTGTCTCCAGGGCAACAAAGAAGTTATTCATCATTTAAAGGTTTCATTGGCGTTAACAGTATTTATTTGTTTTTATTGTCCTGTCAGCGAGTAAAACCTCCACAATGTTAGTAAAGATTGCTAAAGTCACACGACTACAACCCTTGTTTAAATTTTATTGCCTCTCCAGACACATATTGCTGTCACTGACACTCTGTAGAATGGAAAGGGATACACACACAAGCTACCATTAAATTGGCAACATCCATAACCACTTTGTCAGAGGCTGCAGGCAGGCCGCACAGAATGGTAAGCTCATAAATGAGCCATGTTTCACTGGAGCGTGAGTCATGAAGCCAAACGGCTGCTGCCACCACATGTGTCACAATAACTATCCAATCAATGAGGCCACTGTCTGCTGGTCCTAGGGAAAGAATTGATTAAACTTTCCCCAGAGATGGTACTTGGAGCTAGCAAGTCAGGTTTCATGGTGGACATTCTCTCTCTGGGTGTGTGAAGAGTCTGGCAAGGTGGTTTTGGGGTGGGATTATTTTGGGATATATTGCCACCCACAGTGTTTGTGTGTGAAAACCGCAAAGCAAAACACAGATATTAAAAACACCTTAAAATGTTCCTTTTTTTTTTTTTTTTGGATAGAATGCTGGGAATTAGTCTCTTTCTGTAGGCTTTATTTAACACAGCTCTATAAAGTATGAATATACACCTCTGCCCATTGACACAGTGTTTACTGCCCTTGAAACTGTGACTGTACTAGAAAATTTACATAGAGTCTCTCTGTGCACTGTAATATGTATGATTATGGAAAATACTGTTAGCTCAATCTGTCATCCTCACAGATATGGGTTAAGCCAGAAAGTCCCTTAAACTTTTGCCCAAAGGACAGTAACTTTTCAATCAGCCTTCCTCTCTATTTCTGAATAAGCTCCAGGCCGCAGGCAGTCTCTCTGTTATTGCTTTGGTGCTCTTTGTCAAAGACAGATTCTGCTAGAGGCAGAGATATGGGATACTTGGCTTAATTCATTTTATTTCCTTTTTGACAAAGTGCCCCATGAGACTGCACCCTTTGGAGTTTTTGCAGAGTAAGAGATTCAAGATCTTTATAAAAATGAAATAATCTTATGGTCTTTTCACACTGCACTTAACCCTGGGTTATCATCTGTTTAAACCTTTGGTAAAGCAGTGGTTCACATTTGATTAATATATTAAACGACATAATGGTATATTAGTCAGAAGTAAAGGATGCTGGGAACTAGAACTCTGCCGTAACTCGTTCATGGAGTCGATCAGTCTGTGGCACTGCTCAGGTGTTATGAGAGCCCAGGTTGCTCTGATAGTGGCCTTCAGCTCTTCTGCATTCTTGGGTTTGGCATATCGCATCTTCCTCTTCCCAATACCCCATAGATTTTCTATGGGGTTAAGGTCAGACGAGTTTGTTGGCCGATTAAGAACAGGGATACCATGGTCCTTAAACCATGTACTGGTAGCTTGGCACTGTGTGCAGCTGCCAAGTCCTGTTGGAAAATGAAATCTGCATCTCTATAAAGTTGGTCAGCAGCAGGAAGCATGAACCTTGATACCCTGATTTCCAAAGGAAATGCTAAATTTACTTTTCATCAGAGAACATAAGTTTGGACCACTCAGCAGCAGTCCAGTCCTTTTTCAAGCGAGACACTTCTGACGCCGTCTGTTGTTCAAGAGTGGATTGACACAAGGAATGCGAAAGCTGAAACCCATGTCTTGCATTCATCTGTGCGTAGTGGTTCTTGAAGCACTGACTCCAGCTGCAGTCCACTCTTAGTGAATCTCTCCCACATTTTTAAATGGGTTTTGTTTCGCAATCCTCTTCAGGGTGCGGTTATGCCTATTTCCTCTCTATTAATGTGCTTGGACACAGAGCTCTGTGAACAGCCAGCCTCTTTTGCAATGACCTTTTGTGTCTTGCCCTCCTTGTGCAAGGTGTCAATGGTCGTCTTTTGGACAACTGTAAAGTCAGCAGTCTTCCCCATGATTGCGTAGCCTACAGAACTAGACTGAGGGACCATTTAAAGGCTTTGCATGTGTTTTGAGTTAATTAACTGATTAGAGTGTGGCAACAGGTGTCTTCAATATTAAACCTTTTCACTATATTCAAATTTTTTGTTATACTGAATTTAGGATTTCCCTTAGTTGTCAGTTATAAACATCAAAATTAAAAGAAATAAACATTTCAAATATATCAGTCTGTGTGTAAAGAATGAATATAATATACAAGTTTAACTTTTTTAATGGAATTATTGAAATAAATCAACTTTTTGATGATATTCTAATTATATTACCAGCACCTGTATATTGTCAATGCATATATAGTATTGCTATATATGATATATAATTTAGCAGTATATAACCATATATTTTTGTTTTGTAAAGAAGTGCTGAGGTGCTGAAAATGCAGTGTGAAGCTGTTTTTTAGCAACAACCAATCATATACTGAACAGCTTGCCTAATTAAATATTCATATGTTTTGTACCGTCACAGAGACTTTCACTTGATTTAGCTTTTGAGGGAATGTCAAAATGTCAAATGGTGTGAAAAATAGACTGTATTATTCTTACATTTGTAGTCTGAAAATTCTATTCAGGTTATTATTTTAAGAAATTATTGTCTTATTATTATAAGTGATTATCCAATAATTGCCACGACAATGCCACCATAAGCCCATGGTTTACAAATGTGCAGTGTGAAACCTTGAAACCAGAATACCCAAGATTTATTCTGAATCCAGGCTTTAAAGCCTTAAACATGAAATAATGCAGGATTTAGAATAACCTGGCATTAGCTGGATAGGTCATCCATAAATGAATTATGTATGATACAAACATACTCTATTCACAACTTTTATTCATTATCACACATATAAAGATTACAGTGACAGACACTTTTAAAAACAATTTTACCACAGTGGATTTGTAGTACATAACCAGCTACATACATATGGCTTTTCTGGTGTAGAAAACTTGCTCAGTAACTCACCTGGTATCGCATTTCACTTGTGATATGAAACACTCGAATCACAATAAAAGAGCTCAAATACTTGTAGACGCAAACTAATATAACATGGTTGCTTTAGCAAATGCATTTTTATTTGCTTTTGTTTGGTTTCAGTTAGGTTTATTATATGTGATACTTTTTTTTCAAAGATAATTGAGTGTTAACTTTAGTCTCTGATCACCGGAAATGTAATTTACGAACTGCAGCGATTACAAACAACAGCCACTGTAATAAGACATCGACATAATCATGTTCATCTGTTTAAAAAATAATAATAATAATAATGCTTTTAGCATCCCTTGCTAGAAGCAATAGCATTTAACAGAAATATTTTCCATGTTTTTTTCCAAGATCCTTGTTGCCAAGTTATTCAAAAATATCTTCTTTGAAATATAATTTTAGGGTTCCAGGGAAGAAAGAAACGCTTTGATGTTCGGAACGATGACGACATTATGACATTTTTGTCCAAACTATTTACTCTTTTAAGTTTAATAAGTCCCTCTGAAAGAAAATTCAGTTTCACAGTGAACCATCTTCTGTCAGGAAAGCATTTTCATTTTTCCTAATCATCAACTGCATTTACTTAAATGCTTTACAGATGTCAATATAATGTTGATTAACCATTTTGTTGACACTGTTTCAAAGTCAAGGTCTTAATGCATCTCTTAGCTGAGAACCCATCTTGTGAGAGTGGGTGTGTGGCTTCTGTTGCAGCTTTGGTTGCTCTTCTGTGTTGAGGACGAGGTATAGTGAGAAGGGCAGCATGCCATCTCTGCTCAGCACTGCTGCATATGCTTCTGCCAGAGACAGTCTGCACACATACGAAACAAAATACATCCTGTCATAAACCTCTGCTGCCTCTCTCTTTCTCTGACAGAAAAGACCTGCTGTGTGGTTGTTGTGGCATGGTGCTGACTATAGAAATGATATGGTGTGACAGAGAACAGAGCATGCATATATAAACACGTCTTGTGGCATTCTAGCCTTTATCCACAAACATTATACTTTGTAGTACAGAATTGCATCCTCTGTCAGATACTCTCAGGTAGACACATTTAAATTTATGCATTTTTGTAGATGCTTTTATCTAAAGAGGAACAAAGAAATCTGCCAAAGACCCATAAATAGTCATAATAAATGCAATGATCAGTGTTTGCTATAAAAAATAAAAAATAAATCATCATGAAGGATAACAATCATATTTATATACAAGTAAAGAGTTATTTTTTCCAGACAATTTTTTTATAGACTGTTCATGCACTTATTTTCTATCTACATACTTTGACTTGAATATGATTCTGGTGTATGCATATCATTGTTTATTATTGTATATGGTCTGGGAATATTATTAACCACTTATGTCTTTTGCATATCACAATGTAATACATATTTGTTTTAGAGGTTCTCAGGTTTAGCTACTTGTAAAATCATGTTTATTCGATTTTTAATTGTAAAGATATTTTTAACTGAGAAAACTCAATGTCTCATGAGCATTCATTGAAAGTTTCTCCTGCTTCTTCATCTCGACAAGGACGCTGCTTCTGAAAGTTGTACATTTTATGATGAAGCAACAACTAAACTTAATATTTTGCATATCATGCACTATGCAGTAAAATGAACTATATATATATATATATATATATATATATATATATATATATATATATATATATATATATATATATATATATATATATATATATATATATATATATATTTCAGCCACCTTGAATTCAAACTGTAGAACAATGTCATACAAAGGCAGTTTATGTTTGTAGAGTTCATCCTCGGGGTTCATGGTGATAATAAATCAAGAGATAAACTTGCCCTCTGATGTGTAGAAAATGAAATCACAGAAACTGAGATTAAAATAAGACCAGGAATTGTGATGTAGATGTTGTGTCTGATTGAATAACCCCCCCTTGGATGCTCTTTGTGTCTGGCATGTGAACTAGAGGGGACGTTTCAATATATAGCTACCAAAGCCTGCAGCAATTACTATATATAGGTTGAAAGCACCCTCCTCCACACAATCACACAGCACACACAGCACACACACACACACACACACACACACACACATTTTTAACATCTGAGAAATCCTTCTCACACTGAGACATTAAGCTTTATTGAACAACTTAAATATCAGATTTGCTATCATCCACCAAACAGACACTGCCCGAGGCACTGAGATTGTTATTGGCAGGATGGTGCATCTCTGAATCTGTTTAGTGTGTGTAAGGTTGTCTTGCTTTCTCAGTGTAATGAGATCTGGGCAGGAATTGGACCCTCAGCTTGATGCAGAGATATATCCATCACCAAAACTGGGTTACACACTTCTATTTCAGCTGTGCAGCATCCCTTCTGGGGGAAAACCACATCTAACATGATCCTGCCAATGATTTTAAATGCTTGTAACGCATGACTGATATCTTGCTCTATCCAGAGCCTTTTATCATGTTATATTATTTTTATATTATTTTTTTTTATTTTTTTTATTTGTTAATATTTGAATATTTTATTTTTATTAAAACTATTTTATTAACGTTGGATTAATATTTTTTTTCGTACTGTTATGTTTTTGCAAGGTCACTTCAGGTTCAGTTGCTGATTCTCCAGTAGATCCCCAGTGGACCTGCGGAAGATCTCCTGGGTGTAGATGCACCATCTAATTTATTTAGGGATCCAGTGTGTTGTCCAGATGTTTCAGTAACTACAGGGGTGAACATAAATCATTTGGGGACAGTGTGTAAGTGTGCATATGTTTGTGTGTGAACACGCTAGCAGCACTTCTGCGTGAGGATTTAAAATTCAGGTTTGGATACATCTTTTGGGGGTTCCTTAAGAAAAATTATTTATGTGGTGGGGTAATATCTAGTTACTGTAAATAAATAAATAAATTAATAAAAATTGTCATTATTTACTCAGCCCTTGACCTTCTGCCCTGTGAAGGAACAACTGAAGTTCTGCCATGATAACTCTTGGAGTGATTGCATAGTAAAGTTCCCTATCTGTCGGTCACTACTAGTTATGTTGAACGATGGGGTCTCACATATGGCGAGGCCAATCATCTCTGAGTTTAAGAGAAAACGCCAATGAAAATTGGCTAGTGGATTTAACATACCTGAGCCACTCCCCGTGCCAACGGGTATAAATAGGGCAACAGATGCATCCACTCATTAGATTTTTGCTTCGGAGCCGAGCGGTTGTATGGAAGCTGTTATACTCCACAAAGCAATTCATCTGCTGTGTCGGGAAGCTGTTCTAGTTGGCGGTACGGCACAAACAGCAGTGTCCCTTTCAGCGATTCCCCTGGGCGCTTCAACTAAGAGAGCAGATTTCCTAAAAAAGCAAATCACGGACGATTCGCATCTTTTTAAAGACGCCGTTTCGTCCGCGTCCTTCTGGATGCGGTCGTTTCCTGTTTTCTGACAACGGCCACGATCGTTGTCTTCCGTGTCTGGGCATTCAGCACGCTGAAGGCGCGTTTGTGGATGGTACATGCACGCACTGCGTGTGTGACCATGGCAATGCTGTGATCGCGTCTCTCCTTTCTTAAAGGGAAAGGAGCAGACTCCTCTGTCACTACCCATTCCGGTTTCTCTGCCACGAGCAGAGGACCGCCGGCTAGTGCTCTGGGAGATTTGAAGGTGACAGTGAGAGCTTCTCTGCCGGGCCATACCCCTTCCCCAGTGTTTGTCCTGTGCAGCTGCTGGGTGCTTTTGCTGGACTGTCTTTTGGCAGTCCCAATAGGTCATTCATTTTGCAGATGTCGATTACAGCATCGGGGATGGGCTGTTGACCTCTGTGGATGAAGATTCGGCGGGGCTGCCCTCCTCGGGTGTTGTCGCCACTGGCGAATTGGACCCAGAGTTGACAGCCGTGCTTGCCCGGGCAGCTGTGAGCATCAGGATGGAGGTGAATGTACCGCCCAGCCCTGAGTGCTCATGGCTGTTTGATTGGTTCTTGGTGTAGAGCGCGGCTCACAACCGTGTTTTACTCTGGTTCCTTTCTTCCTGGATGTGCATGGGGAAGTGATGTAGTCGTGGATGGCCCCATTTTAGGGCCGGAAGCAGCTCATTTCGTTCCTCCGTCCTCACTACCCTCGATGGTGGGGCAGCTAGGGGTGCGTTGACATTCCCCAGCAGGAGAGTGCGATTGCGGTGCACTTGTGTCCGCAAAACACCACCACAGGGAGGAATAGTCCGCGCGTCTCACCCAAGGACTGTAAGCTGTCGGCCGCTCTCGCTACCAAGGCTTACAGTGCTGCGGGCCAAGCTGCCTCTGCTTTGCATGCCATGGCTATCCTGCAAACTCAGCAAGCCAAGGCTTTAACAAATGCAGAGGGTAGAACCAACCCGAGGTTGATGCAGGAGCTGTGCACGGTGACTGACCTCCCCCTTCCGGTTGACGGAAGTCACGACACAGTCCCTCGGGAAGGCGATGTCCACTCTGGTGGTCCAGTAGTGCCGTTTCTGGTTCAGCCTTGTCTATATGAGAGACATTGACAAAGTGCACGTTCTCGATGCTCCCATCTCCCAGGCTGTCCTGTGTGGCGACACTGTCAGGGGCTGTGCCCAGCAGTTCCTGACAGAACAACAGCAGACTGAGGCCATACAGCACATCTCGCCACGACGTGATCCTCCGTCACAGGGAATGCCACCATTCCGTCGCGGGGAGTGCCTTAGCCTGCTCGTCGCCATGGGCGCCCCCCTGCGTCCTCCACACCAGCTCCGCCCCATGCTGAGAGTTTTTCGAGGCCGGCGCGTGGAGCCCCGCGCAGGAGAGCAGCCCCTCCCCCCCCCCCCCCCCCCCCCCCCGTGTCACTTCCGGCTGCAAAGTCCTTTAGGAAGACAACTAAGTGGCCCTGGCAACTCGGAAGTGTGGGAGACAGAGCCACTCCTTCCCCCGGAGGAGGGCCGGGTGGAGAAAGAACAGGCTAGCGGCACCCACTTTTTCATAGAAGAGCAATTTCCCTTTCCTCCGAGGTGCAAGGCTCGTGGGTTGATGATGAGTGACGCACTGCCTCCTCATTCTCACCCACGACGCCCCCTTTCGCCAGCAGTCAGGAGGTCGCGGTTCGGAGTCTGGCCAGTTCCTCCGCGAACACGAGGAGTGTGGCTGTGATGACTGTGTGAACGCGATGCCTTCTGGGCCATCTGACACAACTCCCCATCGCTGCACCACTGCGGGTTTGCAGCAATCGACCTGAAAGACTCGTACTTTCTTGTGTCGATCCTCCCTCGCCACAGACCGTTTCTGCGGTTTGCATTCGAGGGTCAGGCATGGCAGTACAAGGTCCTCCCCTTCGGGCTCTCCCTGTCCCCCCTTGTCTTCATGAAGCTCGCGGAGGGCGCCCTTGCCCCACTCTGGGAAGTGGGCGTCAGGATCCTCAACTGTCTCAAATCTAGATGACTGGCTCATTATGGCCCGGTCCTGAGAGCAGTTGTGCGATCACAGGGACTTGGTGCTCCGGCACCTCAGTCAGTTGGGGCTTCAGGTCAACGGAGAGAAGAGCAAGCTCTCCCCTGTGCAGAGTGTCTCTTATCTCAGTATGGAGTTAGACTTGGTGAGTATGACGGCATGGCTCACCAGCGAGCATGCCCAGTCAGTGCTGAACTGCCTGAGTTCCTTCAGAGGCAGGACAGTGGTACCACTGAAACACTTTCAGAGGCTCCTGGGACATATGGCATCCGCAGCCGCAGTCACGCTGCTCGAGTTGCTCCATATGAGGCCACTTCAGCACTGGTTGCACTCTCGAGTCCCGAGATGGGCATGGCGGCGCAGTACACATTGTGTCACCATCACACCGATGTGTCACCGCCAATTCAGCCCTTGGTCAGACCTTGCCCTTCTACGGGCCGGTGTGCCCTTAGAACAAGTGTCCCGACATGTTGTTGTCACAACAGATACCTCCAACATGGGCTGGGGTGCGACATGCAACGGGCAGGCAGCTTCAGGGTCCTGGATAGGACCTCGACTGCTTTGGCACATCAACTGTCTGGAGTTGCTGGCAGTGCATCTAGCCTTACGCCGGTTTCGGCCTCTGTTGCTAGACAGGCAAGTGTGGGTCCGCAAGGGACAACACTGCGGCTGTTTCGTACAATCAACTGACAGGGCGGTCTACGATCACATCGCGTGTCTCAACTCGCCCGCCATCTCCTCCTCTGGAGTCATACGCTGCTCAAGTCGATGCGTGCTATCCACATCCCGGGGGAGCTCAATCGTGCAGCCGAAGCGCTTTCAAAACAGCTCACCTTTCCCAGGGAATGGTGACTCCATCCCCAGATGGTCCAGCTGATCTGGAGTCGATTTGGGGAAGCCCAGGTAGACCTGTTTGCTTCCCACGAGTCCTCCCACTGCCAGCTGTACTATTCCCTGTCCCAGGCCCCCCTGGGCACAGATGCACTGGCACACAGCTGGAGCTCTACGCAAGTATGCGTTTCCCCCAGTGAGCCTGCTCCCACAGATGCTGTGCAAGGTCTGGGAGGACGAGGAACAGGTCCTGTTGGTTTGTGCCTTACTGGCCCACCCGGACTTGGTTTCAGGTTGTGGCGTTTTCCATAGGACCCCATATGTCGTTCGACATAACTCGTAGTGACCGACAGATAGGGAACGTCTCGGTTACGTACGTAACCCTCGTTCCCTGATGGAGGTAATGGAGACGCTGGTGCCGGGCACGTTCTCGGCTCCTCAGCGTAAAACCTAATGAGTGGATACACCTGTCGCCCTATTTATACCCGTTGGCACGGGGAGTGGCTCAGGTATGTTAAATCCACTAGCCAATTTTCATTGGCATTTTCTCTTAAACTCAGAGATGAGTGGCCTCCCAAGTGAGACCCCATATGTCGTTCGACATAACGTCTCCGTTCCCTCCATCAGGGAACGAGGGTTAGGTACGTAACCGAGACGTACTGTACAAACAGGATTTCAAAAAAGGTGGGACACTGTACAAACTGTGAGTAAAAAAGGAATGGAATAATTTACAAATCTCTAAAGAGAGCAAAGGAAAACTCAAGTTGTTATCAGCGCTCAGATCAGGAGCCTGCATCTCTGATGGTATGGTGTTGCATGAGTGCGTGTGGCATGGGCAGCTTACACATCTGGAAAGGCACCATCAATGCTGAAAGATATATCCAAGTTCTAGAACAACATATGCTTCCCTTTCAGGGAAAACCTTGCATTTTCTAACATGACAATGCCAGACCACATATCAATTACAACATCATGGGTGCGTAGGAGAAGGATCTGGGTACTGAAATGGCCAGCCTGCGCATCATTAAGAGGAAGATCTTAGACAATTGAGCAACTAGAAGCCTGTATTAGACAAGAATGGGACAAGATTCCTATTCCTAAACTTGAGCAACTTGTCTCCTCAGTCCCCAGACGTTTGCAGACTGTTATAAAAAGAAGAGGGAATATGAAAGAAATATTGCTGCTGCACATATAACAAGAATAACCCCCACAGCATACATGATCACCCAGCAGCAGATCTATACAGGTGGAGCTAGGGAAGGTGGAGGGTTTCTAGAATGTACTGCAAACTACTACCACAAACAGTAGCTAAGTACTTAATGTTGAGCAGCAAGGTCGTTGGCTACTAATAAAGGAGAGAACTAATCAGCTGTGACGTGATGATGATGTCATTATGTCATACTGAGTTAGATCTATCGGACTGTGCCATCTAGAGTTTCATGCCAGAACCTTGAATTTGTCACTCTTTCCACACAATTGCAATGACTGAGGTTTTCAAGCTTCAAAAAAGTATTATAAAATTGGTCTTATGAAGCCATGTAGGCCTAATAGCTTTGTGTATATGAACCAGTAGCAGACAAATTGAAAGGAATAGTATGTGAATGAAAATTCTGTCATCATTTAATTTTGTTCATCTTCAGAATGCAAATAAAATGCAGAGATCACATCAAATATGGTAAATGAAGGCTCAGATATACTTGTTTGCTGTGCAGCAATCAGTGAGTTTCATTTTCATGCATCAAGCAAGTACGTATGAGCTTCCTTTTAACATGTGTGTGTGTGTGCACTGATCATGTTTACATGTGATTCTGAAGCTTAAAATCTCTTTTTCATAGAAAGTGGGGACATGGATTAAAATTCTTTATTAAAATGTATTACAATGTCTTTGTGTATGTTTTGAAGCTTCAAAATGTTGGTTGTTTAGACTTTCAATGTTAGACAAAAATTTAAGTGATAAAACATGAAAACTATCTTCATTTGTGTTCCGAAGATGAATGAAAGTCTTTTGGGAATGACATTATGGAGAGTAAATAATTACAAAATTTCATTTTGGGGTGAACTATGCCTTTACATTGTTGTCTGTATTCATCCATGAAGGAATCATTCTTTTACATTTTTTTTTCAACTGCTCACAAACATTTTCAAAAAGTTCCCTTTTTTTAACTTTACACACAAATCCAAGAATTGCACACAAAAAATTCTAAATGCCTCACATCTCTTGTAAAATGGAGCAATGCATTCAAAATATCACAAACACATCTCAAAAACAAACATTTGCAAACACCTTTGCCATAATATTAATTCCTGTTAGATTTTTGTGTTTTACATAAAGAATTGTGCGTTGTGTTTTGCAAAAATAGTTTTATGAAATTTAAAACTGAATCAAAGGCTGAGAAATAGTGTATGGTTTTGCAGATTTGGTGTGTGGTTCTGGTGTTTGAGTGTCAGGTTTCAGAAATTGTGTGACAAGTAAAGATTTTGTGTGTAAGCTGAAAAAATAAAAACTGTAAGTTGGATTTTTAAATCAGTAAATCATATGATTCCGTTCAAAATAGCAGACTGAATGTCAGTCTGATGACTGATCTGGTTCTGGAGTTCAACTCATTGAAAACTCAATTATCTGAGCACAGTGGTTTACAACCCAGTGCCGGCGAAGGTTATCAGTGAATAATGACTTTAATCTGAGTCTTTTTCACACACAAATGTTTTATGTGACTCTACAAAACATAGAATATAGCATGTTAACTCTATGTCAAGTCAAGTCACCTTTATTTGTATAGCATTTTATACACATAAGATAGCTTTAAAGCACCTTTACAGCATTTAACAGGAAAAGAACCAATGATTTTTAAACATTTATGAAGCAAATCCCAAATTCTGCTGCTAAGCAGTTCTAACTAGGCAACAGTTTCATTACAGCTCCATTCAGTTCAGTATAGACAACATTCTATGGTGCTTTTGCATACATTTTCAAATTTTAACCCATGTACGAAATAATGTCTGAAGGTGAGTTAAAAATAACATCATTTTTATTTTTGGATGAACAAATTCTTTAAGATGAGTTATTCCACTGGTCTTTTTAAAGACTAATTAATAAAAGATCTCTTTTCACATCAAGAATTTCTCTTTCTTGTTTCTACCTTGTCCATATCTATCAGCATTCCCTCTGTCTGTCTGACAGCCTCCTGCTTTATATGTCCTTTTAAAGCTAACTGTGCCCTGTAAAGAGGACAGTCGAAATGAGCTGAGAGTGCATCTATTTCTCTTTAATCGCATCTGAATCCCTTCATCTTCTGCTCTCTCTCTCATCTGTGTGAAAGGCATCAAGCTCGTATCTGAGGCTACAGACTCGTACAAGCAAAAACATCATCTCTCTCTTTCCTGGAAAAAGTTGTTGAATCATTCCTCCATAAACTGCAATCTCACAGTTTTTATTTTGTGTCACTGATTAATATCAATGGCAAATTTGTGAGTCCACAAAGACAAATCAATAAATCCACTCTGCATCCAGCACAGTCTGCTGTGTGTGTGTGTGTGGACCACATGCATTCAAACTACCCATCAATGAATGGGTTCAATTGATTAGAGATGTTCCACTCAATACAAATTGGTAGATCCTCAACCAATCGTGAAAACGTGGAAACAAATGTGCCTAATCTCAATCAATCTCTATGTCCCAGTCAGGCATGGCACCTCTGTAGAGAATTTACACAGCAGTCTACAGACAGCAGAATTGTATCAATGAATCTGCCTCTGTAGTATTCTGGGAAGGTTATTTAAATCTTTGATGATGAAATGGCTTTCTCAAGGGGATCATTAATTAAACATATAAATGTCTCTCACTCTCTTTTTTTTCTTGCCTTAGTAGTGCCAAGGCCTTTTTGAATCAACGTAATGCTGTCAAGCAAACATATTCCTAACATAGTTCTTTACCCTAAATGTACCCTAAACAACAATAGCCTGTAAAATTAGAAAGAAATAATTGGTTGATTAGAAGCCCTAAGTGCAGATTCTTCATAAAACCTAAAACCTTAAAGAAATATTATTACGCAAGGATCTTGATCCAAGGTCATGTTCTACTTGATGAAATCACAGCATCGCTGAGTCAAAATATGTATACTCCCATACTATACAGTAAGCTAAAAACAGTATTTGAAGAGATTAGTATGTCAAAAATTCAGGTATTTATAAAACGGTAGTTGAAAAGTCAACAAATATTTCTAGTTAGATTCTGAAATGCATATATGATGGATACTTACTATCCCATGAGGCCACAGAGGAGGATTTGTGAATGAAAGTGAAGCAACACTGTATGTCACATGACAATGACAACATGATGGATGTAGATTGTCCAAATTTAATTCATACTACACACATTCATACAGTATGCAATTTCTGAAACAGCTCATTTTACTAAGATCACTTTTCATATTTCATATCTTTATAAATGAGCAACCGTTTGGGTAAGCTACTTGTCTATTAAACACAGTATTATAGATAATAATGACAAATCTTTCCAAAACCTCTGTGTTGACAACTGTTTGGGCTTTTGATTATGAAGGCAACTCTGCCATCATGTGGTAACAAAATAGAATAAACTTTTGTAGTCCTCCACTAAAAGACATGAGGACGAGGTTGTTGCCTCAAGAATGCAAAACTTTTGAAAATGGTAGAGAAAACAAAGACTGGCATACATTTACAGTATAAGGTAAAGCAATTGGTCAGTATAAGATCCCTTTTCTCAATTTTCACTTTATCTGAGTAAAACTGGTTCTTTGCTATCAGAATTTCTTCTACCCTTTCCCTCTCTTTCTACAGAATACTTGGAACAGATGTTCATTGCCAATTAACAGTTTATGGAAATTGAGTAAACCCCATTATGTTTCTTATTTACAGTGCTCATTCCACTTTTTAAAATTGCATTTTTTTATTAACTGATGTTCTTTGCATTATTAGAGTCTCATACTTTTATAATCATAATCATCCTTTTTTATTTATAGTACTACTTATTCCTAATATCTTGTATTTTAATATAGAGAAAATAATTCCCTTTGCATGATCAGATTGTAAAATAAGATTTTTGCACATTTGACTTTAATACTTCATATTATCCATTCTTTAGTGCATTATGTGCATACAGTACCCTCCAATAACTATTGGAACAGTAAAGACATAATTGTTCTCTTTGCTGTGTAAAACTGTGAAAATGAACCCTAAAATACATGTCTGTAAAATCATCAGCAACCTCAAGAAAGCTCTGTCAATCTACAGTCCGCAGGAGAATATGACAAAATTACAGAAGCTACACAGCAATATCCAAACCTCTGATCAGCACCAAAAATAGAAAGACAAGATTCTTCACAAATGTGAGTTTTGGAACTGAGTTGATGGGCTGATAAGACAAAAATGAACCTTTATCTAAGTGATTGGAAAGCAAAAGTGTGGAGAAAAGTGGGAACTGCAAATGATCCTGAGCATACAACCTCATTTGTAAACTTGGTGGGGGTGGTGTAATGGCATGGGCATGCATGGCTGTCTCTAGAACAGGACCTCTTCATTTTAATGATGTACAGTATGATGGCAGTAGTAGAATGAATTTGGAAGTGTACAAAATCATCTTGGCTACCAATATTCAAGAAAATGCCCTCAAACTCATAAGAAAGCACTTCATATTGGATCAGGACAATGACCCAAAACACCCTGCCAGTTGAGTCAAGGACTTTATCAGGGCAAAGAAATGTAAAGTCTTAGATTGCCCAAATCAATTTCCAGATTAAAATTTTATTTCACCAGCTGAAGAGGAGACTAAAGAAATAAACTCCCCAAAACAAGCAACAGTTGGAATTGGCTGCATTAAAGGCTGGGGAAAAGCATGTCAAAGCATAAGACCAAGAGTCTGGTGATGTCTACGGGTTGCAGACTCACTGCTCTGATTACATGCAAGGGATCTGCAACTAAATATTAGCTTTTAATCTTTTACAGCTGCCTTAAATTCAACTGTTCCAATACTTATGCACAAATCAAATAGTGGGATGAACTCTAAAAGTGCTGTCCTTTTTATTTGGTAAAACATGTATGTGTCGAAAGACCTAATAATAAAATGTGACATTCTTTAGTTTTGTCGCTTTAAATCATATTGCCAAATGTCTTGACTCCACAGCAGAGAAAACAATTTTGTCTTTATTGTTCCAATACTTACGGAGGGCACTGTATGTGGTGTGTAATTTTTGTTATATTTTCAATATTTTATTGTAATTGTGCTGGCATTTTTCTGCAGCTCTTATTGCTTTCAGTTCTTTCAATAAAAAAGCCTACTAAGCCTTGAACTACACCATCCTGCTCACAAGTAAATATGTGCATTCGACTTTTAAATAAATAAATAAATAAATACTGTGTAAGACAGTACACTTACTGTTTTCTAGAAGGTAATGACCTGCTCATGCCTTATAAATATAGTGACTTAAAAACCATGGTGCAATTTCATTTTTGGATGCCAGGTGAGTAAATTACTCTGCAGCTCTGAAAACAACGCTTTGACAATACTGATGCAGCCTCTAATAATAATATTTTGTTACATAAGTTACACATACCTTTCCCACAGTGCCCACACCATGGACTCATATTTTTGGGTGTCTCATGTGACATGGGGGTCCACCCTCATGAGGGGCTTCACTGACTCTGACTTGTTGGAATACAGTAGGTCCACGTACTTGCATGGGCTGGAGACGTAACATGTATAAACGGCCCACTGACCGGATCTGCGATTTAACAGGTGTAGCAGCAAGTGCAACAGCGTCGTTTTTAGACAGACTTAGTCCGGGACTATGCGCTCAGTCTGGGGTTTAATTGCCTTGGTGGCCGCGGCAAGTTTTTACTTGTATCTGCTGTCTGCGTCCCTGCCCCCGGGTCCGCGTGCCGCCCGGCTTCACGACGCTCAGCCTGAACACACCGCCGATGAACCGCCGGAGGAAGAACTCAGGTAGAGTCATATCGTCGCTACTTTGTTTTGTTTTGTGAGCAGTTACTCCTACTTGTGTTATTGTTAGTAGCCTAGCAGAATTAATTCTCTTTTAACTGTACAATGGTCTGTTAAACTTGTGTTTTAATAAAACACTATTTACAGGTAAGCTAAACATCTGAAAATGTTATTATAATAATCGTAGTGGACACAACAAATGACGAAATGGGAAATAATTTCACATAAGCTACACAACATACATAAATTAAATAAAAAAATGAAGGTCAAACTTGGTATGAATTTAAATTTTTAATAGGATCTTTTTTTTTTTTTTACTTAATTGGATGAACAGGTTCGCATCTATCACTAATATTATTAAGATAAAGATTCAGTAAAAGCATCGCACTCGAAATATGAACGATGAACGATTCATGAGCGTGCCGTTTTTTATTTTTTTATTAATCGTTTATTTTTTTTACTAGCTACTTTTGGACAGGATTTTTATTTTTTATTCTAATAACAAATATAAAGTTCAATATTATTTTTACAAATATCGTATTAACTACCATAGTCTAATCTGAATTGTAGTCTGTTGCTATTATGGCATCTCTTCATTAAAAATTTAAGCCTATCTGAATTACTTTTAAGTTAACCTTGTAAAAGTATCTATTTGATTGGGATTCAGTGACATGATTTTTCTGTCATGTATTCAATTATTTAACTAAACTGTGATTTACATAGAATATTTAATGCATTTACATTACATGTTTGTCCTGGGGGACCAACCTTCTTGCCCTAAGGTATAGTGGAATTTTTGCTATAACTGAACTAAAAAATGTTTCCAGATTTTTCCAATAATAATATATTGGATGATGCATAGTCATTGTATTAAACTCACGCATGTTACAGTGAAGCAGTAAGTTCACAATATTTCTAGGAGAAGCATCTGCAGTGCTGTGTATAACAGTCCTCCCATTCACCTGTGGAACAATTCCCTCCCTCTTTTTATTAGTTCTCTCTATCTTCATTAATTTCACATTCTTCCATATTTGCCAGCATGTCAATTTGACTCAGTATTGGTTTATAATTCTGAGAAGAAGTAATGGAAGAATAAGAAATAAAATTAGAGCCAATGAGAGAGAGATAGATTTGTACTGTAGAAAGTGAGAAGCTTTGGCAGTTATTCTCTGATGGTGGAAAACATTCAGCTCCTGTTTGCCCTGTGTTCTTTCCTCATCAGCATTAATTTATTCGATGTGAGCAGCTCTGTGTGTTGGGGGAAATCATAGATCCTTAATGCAGCAAAGCTCTTTTTCTTCTTTAATGTTTCATCCGTCCTCTCATGTGTCCTTGGCAGGCACCTAAAGGAACTGATCCTCAGTTCTTATTATGCATCTGATTCTCAGATACTGTCTGCTTTGCATGTGTGTGACTGTATGCAATGAGTGAATTAAGGAGTCTGAGACCCCCTAGTTCCAGTCATAGTCCTGTAGGTCCTGTAGTCTCTAACAGTAGTGTATGTGTATAGTATACATGTGTGCAACAATATTCAGTGTATCAGACTGACTAGAAAATAAATGTTCCACTATTAGGAAATACGTGAATATAGTATTTTTCAAAAATCTTATTACTTTTGATCAATTTAATACATCCTTGTTTAAAAAATATATATATATTATATATATATATATATATATATATATATATATATATATATATATATATATATATATATATATAATCATCCATTTTCCAAACCGCTTGTATTTTGAAAGAATCCAGGGGACACTATCATGTAATTTTTTCATATAATTATTTTAATTATTAATTTATTAAATTCTCTATTGAATTATGCTCTGAATGCAAATCAAAATTAGCAGTCATGTCTCAGAATTGGAGCCTGGCAGAGGGCATGAGGTGTCAGTTATAAGATCAGACAACTGCCTTCTGGAGTGTCTTGAAATCCCCTGAATTTGCTGAGATGTGCAATAAAGAGGAGGAGGGAAAGAAAGAGATATCTGGAGAGTTCATATGTGACATGTTACGTATGCGTACATAATCCACCGATGGAGATTTGGTTCATTGCCACTGTCGCCTATGGCTTGTTTAGTTGGGGACACTTAATATCCAGAAATATCATCAACTTGATTGCACAGATTCTATTTAAACTGAACTGAGCTGGATGATGACATCACTGAATTCAATGATGAACTGCCTTTAACTGAATATTGAGTGTTTACTATTCTCCTTTAGCATTATTGACACTATTTTCCTATTTAATACTGTAAAGCTGCTTTGACACAATCTGCATTGTTGAAAGTGCTATATAAATAAAGGTGACTTGATTTGACATGTATGTCTGATACGACAAGCTAAAATAAATAACGTGAATAAAAAAAGGAGAGGGGTCTCAAAAGCCATGTGTGCTAACAGGATACTATATGTTGCTTTCTGAAGTCATCCAGATATTTATAATAACAAAAACAGGGGAAAGGACACTGAAGTTTCAAATTGGGTAACGGATCTGCTCTATGTCTACCATTAACACGTTCCTTCCAAAGATCTGAACTTTCCATAGTGTCTTGTGACCTGTATGTCTTGGTTCATGTCTTGATTAGCTCACTCTTCTGTTCCTTGGAGAATATCTTCTGATGAGGGACATTTTGTGTGCATACTGTATACAGTATGTGCATGTATCATGTTTTACAGTGGTATAGCCATAAAATCAGCTGTTTTAAGGAGAACATGTCAGCACTCTTCAAAAAAGAGTTTTGATTAATGACCTCGTCTCGTGCACTGAAGGCTCTTATATTGTTGTACTAGTGGGGACATACTCGGTCAGCATGGAGCATATCACATGTTTATATTCCTCACACTGGGTACGTATGTGAAATTAAAACCTCTGGCACATGGGTGGGGAATACTGCCCCTTTGCGTGCCCAAATTACCCCCGGGATGACAGAAAGGAGCTTAGATTACTCACGACTGCGCAAGATGTGATTCATCTGCTGGAAAGAGCCCATTAACCACGACACGCGAAATCCAGTCTGGTACATCCACATATTTATTGATGATCATGTTAGGTGTTTTTGAAGATGTTTTAAACAGTCTGGTCACTGAGTACAGCCAAACCACACACACACTAGCATATTTCCACAGCTGAGAGGCTATTTTTGTCCAGCTGGTATATCATATTTCATTCCTTCACGCATGCTGAGGGCAGATTTTGGTCTTTATGTCTCATCTTGCTGACAGGCTAGTGTCTTCAACCGTTTTCAAGAATCCTTTCGGTCATTTCAAGTCTGTTGTGTACTTATCATCAATCAATCAATCACCTTTATTTATATAGCGCTTTAAACAAAATACATTGCGTCAAAGCAAATGAACAACATTCATTTGAAAAACAGTGTCTCAATAATGCAAAATGATAGTTAAAGGCAGTTCATCATTGAATTCAGTTATGTCATCTCTGTTCAGTTTAAATAGTGTCTGTGCATTCATTTGCAATCAAGTCAATGATATCGAACTACTTAAAAACAATGCAAACCTAAATAAGTAAGTAACCTGGCTTTAGTCAAAAATGTTATTTAATAAATACTGAGCCTAAATACATGGATTTATACGAATTACCAATTATTAATATATTTATACGGTCATGTAAAATATGTTTATGTAATACATTTTAATATGTAGGGAACAATGAAACATTTAGATTATTAAAAATTCATAAGTTATTTATGAATTTAAATTCATAACCCTCATGTCATCCTAAACCTCCATTGTTTGGTTCTCAGCCTTTTTCAAATATCTTTGTTTAAAAGAAAGAAACAAAGTCATGCAGGTTTAAGCAAGCATCAAGGTGAGTAAATTATGATATGACAACTTATCAGTTTAACTTCATCTTTGGCCATAGTTAAAGCAATATTGTCTTTGTTTTGTCAGACTTCCTGGAGTACCATCATGGTACCACTTTGTGGTCATAGAACCTCAATAGTTGTCCCCTATTTCATAAAAAAAAAATAGTTCTCCTCTGACCAGACGAAACCAATAGTTCAATTCCAGGCAGCAGCAAAGTCAGATTGTGCAGAAGAATCATCGGTTTCCTGTGGTCTTGTCCTGGTGGTCCTCTGAGACAAGGTCTTTACAGGGGATCTGTATCTGGGGCTCTAGTTGTCCTGGTCTCCGCTGTCTTTCAGGGCAGTAGAGGTCCTTTCTAGGTGCTGATCCACCATCTGGTCTGGATACGTACTGGATCCGGGTGACTGCAGTGACCCTCTGATCTGGATAAAGACTGGATCTGGTGGCTACAGTGACCTCGGAATAAGAGAGAAACAAACAAATATTAGCGTGGATGCCATTCTTCTAATAATGTAGCAAGTACATAGGGTGTTATGGGAAGTGTTCCCGGTTTCAGTTTACCTAATTAATGCAGCCTAAAGATCCTTTAACGGATTTGGATATTAAAAGCAAATTAGTATGTTATGTGTAAGCCAGGTTAAAGAGATGGGTCTTTAATGTAGATTTAAACTGCAAGAGTGTGTCTGCCTCACGAACAATGTTAGGTAGGTTATTCCAAATATAGTGAATATAGAATAGTATAGCTGAGTACCATCAGCATAACAGTGAAAGATAACACCATGTTTCCTGATAATATCTCCCAAGGGTAACATATAAAGCGTGAAGAGTAGCTGCCCTAGTACTGAGCCTTGAGGTACTCCATACTGCACTTGTGATATATTATGATACATCTTCATTCACTGCTACGAACTGATGGCGGTCATATAAGTACGATTTAAACCATGCTAATGCACTTCCACTGATGCCAACAAAGTGTTCAAGTCTATGCAAAAGAATGTTGTGGTCAATTGTGTCAAACACGGCACTAAGATCCAATAAAACTAATAGAGAGATACACCCACGATCAGATGATAAGAGCAGATCATTTGTAAGTCTAAGGAGAGCAGTCTTAGTACTATGATATGGTCTAAATCCTGACTGGAAATCCTCACATATACCATTTTTCTCTAAGAAGGACTATAATTGTGAGGATACCACCTTTTCTAGGATCTTGGACAGAAAAGAGAGATTTGAGATTGGTCTATAATTAACTAGTTCTTTGGGGTCAAGTTGAAACCGTGTCTCCACAACATGGCACCGGTGGTAACAGCGAGAATAAAAGTAACACCTTTCTTTGCGTGAACATTTGGGCAGTGTGATGTAGACATGTCGGGCGTGTTAGAATGAGCTGTTTTAGGTAGGCGTGGTTAACTCTTAACAGTTCAGATCTTCTTTATTCACCAAGAGTTTCTAACAGTCCAAAGAGAAAGGAAAGAGAAACTAAATTTAAACAATTCTTAGTATGAAATAAATGTATAAAATACATAACTTCAGCCCACAGTATCCACTCAATATATTGATTATAATTATCTTCCTCCATCATATCAGTCTCTGCTGGTTTTTGTAAGGGAAAGCAATTGGGTTGATAAGAAGAGGACAGCCCTCGCCAATCTGTTAGACATTACAAGATAAACATGCAAGTTCAGTGCCATTATTTAACTGATCCAACAATGTCTCATATTTTCTCCAGGTTGAAGTTCCCATCTGATCTGGATGAGTTGAGGGACCTAGCTGAGCTGCTGCAGTTCTATAAGACGGAACACACTGGATATGTGTTCATCCTCTTTTGCAGTGCCTACCTCTACAAGCAGTCATTCGCCATTCCAGGCTCATCCTTTTTGGTTGGTAACAGAGGTCTACTCTGTGAAACTAGTAGTAGACCTGCTTGAAAACACGTCATTAGACTGAACTAAAAGCTTTATAACTAGTTTCTCTAAAAGTATGCTTAATTGAATTGAATGTGCACTTATAATGTAGTTTTAATTCTTAAAAGTATATAAACTGTACATGCAACTAATAAATTAATGAAAGGTCACAAAATATAGAGAGAGTACACTTTCATGACAGTTTCTTAACAATTTAAAAAACTAAATAATGTAATAATGTAATAATTTTAATTCATTATGTTTTAAAGTTCCAATATGTAGGAATTTTGTAATAAATTTCCGAAAATAACTTGCACAGTGTGATATATTTCCTCCAGTTGTGTACTTACAATATCTCAAAAGTCTCCAAAGATTTTTTATTTCAGAGAAATTCCGATTTAAAATAACTGGCCGTCCCGGAAAAGAAATGTCGCCTCTCAGTGACGCAATGTCCACTCTATCCTTTTTTTCCGGTGTAGACCATGTGATGTTCCACCACACCGGAATATCACATGGTCAAATGCAGAACTGGTGGTTATGTTATAGCCGCGTGTATGGTTTGGTTGTCGTTGTTATGGATCACGATTACTCTTTGACGAGTATTGAAGTGCCAGTAAAACGTAAGCGTCCATATTCGGATACACGCAGACTGTGTGACAAACGGAGGAATAAAACCAGGATAAATATCGGCCAGGCGTTTACGAGATGGAGAGAGCTGCGCGAAAATCTTGGACTTGACAGACTCTGCTCTCGCGAGTGTATTGATAGACAGGTAAGCAAATCAATAATTTATTTTGTTATTGTACAAGTAACGTAATAGTTACAGTAAAGATGATTTTAATAGATATGAATTACACCACATGCCTGTACATTCTGTCACTGTAGCATTTTTTTTTTATCAATAACGTTACCTGTGAGAAAATAACATAAGTGGCAAATGGACTGTTATATTGCTCTTTGTACTAAGCTAAGGATTTTTATCACGTGTGGTGACCGAGATTATGATAGTACAATTAAATACAATCGGATATGTGTTGTTAAAAATATATTTAGTCATTACTTGCAAATGTTCGTTCAAATTTACTTTTAGAACGATTGGTTTGAGCACGTTAAACAACACGGCATTAACCATAAACACGTAACACTGCACAACATTAACCCAACAAATCATTTAACAAATAGCTGTAAGTTGTAACGGGATAATATAGTATAACAATTAATTATGATGACAAAAGATAATATGATCTGATATACAGGTAATACAAAAAACGAATAAATTACCTCATCCGTGATCATGATTCGTTTATCCAATTTAGATACATTGCTATGGTGAAATAGCATTAAAAACGACATCTCCCATCGTCACCTGCTTCATAGCGTCATCAAGCTTCGCCTTTGTTATTGTTGGAAATGTGCCCTCTTGTGGTCAATTACAAAAATTGCATACTGGAGCTTTAATAATGATTTAAAGTTTACTAATTCTGATGTGCTGACTAGTACATAGTAATAATGGTACTAAATTGCGACTAGATCATTACAGATATGTAATAAATATATATAACCACATTCCAGTGGTTTAAATATTACCTCTCAGATAGGTCCTTCATGGTATCTTGGAGAGGTGAGTTGTCCAAGTCCCAACATCTAACTACTGGAGTGCCTCAGGGCTCAGTTCCTGGACCACTGTCACTGTCTACATGGCATTAGGTTCTGTCATTCAGGAAGATGCCTTTTCATATCATGCTGATGACACTCATCTCTTCCTCTCATTCCTTTCTAATGATCCAACGATAACTGTTCGCATGTCAGCTTGTCTAACAGACATTTAATGCTGGATTAAGGACCATCACCTTCAACTCAACCTTGCCAAGACAAAACTACTTTGTGGTAGTGCATGAAAAAAATGCACATCACGCCGCTGTTTATCAATTTGCATTGGCTACCAATAGCTGCTCACATAAAATTCAAGGAAATAATGTTTGCCTACAAAACCACGCCTGGCTTTGCACCCCTTTACCTTACAAACTTATGTGATCTCTAGAAGCTTACATTCATTCTGCAGGTGAACGTAGCATTATTTTGCAATCCCAAAGAGGCACAAAATCATTTTCACAGATTTTTACTTTAACTGTTCCCTCCTGGTGACCTACCCAACTCAATCCGAGCAGTTGAGTCCTTAGCCATATTCAAGAAATGGCTAAAACACATCTCTTCCATCTTTATTTGACCCTCTAACTCAAGCAATCTCTATTCTAATTCTATTCTTTAAAAAAATTGAAAGACTTGTACTCTTTTTCCTTTCAGACTTGCACTCTATTCATTTACTACTTGTTTTCTTTAGAACTAGATAGTTCTATGTTCTATTCCTTTTCTATTCTATCTGTTTTTCTTTTTATTTATTAAAATCATTGCTCTCTTTTGCATATCATTTCCTTTCATTGTTCTCATTTGTAAGCTGCTTTGGATAAAATCATCTGCTAAATGACTAAATTTACTTCTTTTTCACAGGGGGACAATAAATATACAAACAGTACAGTGTTTATATATAATGTGGCTGTTTGTAGCTGATGACCTAATAAAAAAGCCTTTACCGTCAGTTTTTCTTGTCGTGTCTAGAACATGCTGGCGGGGGCATTATTTGGGCCGTGGCATGGGCTCCTCATCGCCTGCACTTTGACTACTGTGGGTTCCACCAACTGCTACCTGCTGTCCCGTACATTTGGCAAACGCCACATAGTCAGGCTCTTCCCTGAGAAGGTGGCCATGCTGCAGAGAATGGTGGGTCACCTCTGGGTGTTAAACACATGATAGAGGGATTTCCATTAATGAATGTTCTTAAAATAGTCAGTGAATATATGTGCAGTCTCCACAGCACAACTGTGATTAAATGCATATTTACACTGTAACAAGGAAACCTTAAAATAAAGTGTAACCCAAGTGGAATAGCTAGAGTAAATAGTATAGGTGGAACTAAACCTGATCTTTTTGGACATTATATAAACAGACATTTGGCTGATTTCATTTCTTTCAATGTAAACTATAAAATGTTTAATACACATAAATAAATTTGCAGCATAAAAACTATTAAACTTTCTGTTAATTAGTTTACTGAGACAGTATACTTGTACTTTTTTAGACAAGTGGGATAGATGTAACTAATAAACTAGCATTATAATAGATTTTTTTCACTTGTAGTTCACAGTATATTTACGATACAGGAAAAACCTTGTGTACTCAAAGTTTACTTAAAAGATGCTTAAAGTACATTAAAGTGTATACATTTATAAACTGAAATGTGGGCCAATTTACTTCCAAAGTAGTACTGAAAAAGTATACTTGCAAATCTGCAAGTACTACTATATTGATTTTAGTATACGTAGTACATGGAATACTGTATACTTCAGTTTACCAAATAAAATGATCCCAAAGTATGTATATATATTTTGTAAGGGATACTTTTTGATTATAAATATAATATGCTTAAAAGTATCTCAGTTTGGCAGCCTTGACCATAATCATTATTTTCAATATGAGCACATGATGAATCTCTCTCTGTTAGGTGGAAGAGAACAGGAGTAGTTTGTTCTTCTTCTTGCTCTTTCTGCGGTTCTTTCCCATGACACCAAACTGGTTTCTGAATGTCACCTCTCCAATCCTCAACATCCCCATCACCATATTCTTTTTCTCCATCCTCATTGGTGAGCTTACAGTACATTTTCAGTAATACATTTATGGATTTTTTATGTCATAGGTGTACTTACAATCCACGGCAATTCCACACTGTTTTAGTTTTTTTTCTAATGATTCCATTTTGACCTTCTATAGTTTTTAGGTGGCCAGAATCTAAACAGTTATTAAGTAAAAATACAGCTTCTGGAGAAAAACAACCCTCATGATCTTAAATGCTTATTTTCTTCCCAGGTCTAATCCCTTATAATTTTATCTGTGTCCGTACGGGTGCCATATTGTCTGAGATTCACTCTTTGGACGACATCTTTTCTTGGAGGACCCTGTTTCAGCTCTTGTTGATCGCGTGTGTGGCTCTGCTTCCTGGAGCTCTGATCCGCCACTACAGTCAGGCCCACCTCAAACTTGATGGCCTGGAACCCAATGGACACCAAAAGGTCCTGAACGATCGCAAGACTAGATGAACCAAAGACACACAGAAGAGGAGACTGCAGCCTGTTGATATGGGACTGATCATTGGTCTGGAGTCACAGCTGAGGATTCGGTTATGAATGTCTGAATGCAGAGTGGAACTGACATGGACAGAAATAGAGAATATAAATTACTGAATGTCTATAATGAAGAGACTATTAATGTCTTAAAAGAGAACACACTCAAATTGCTGATGTTACATATATAATATTGGACATTGCCTCATTATATAGGAAAAAAAATAATCTGACAGCCTAGCCTAGCCTAGTTTTTTTATTGAAGCAAAAAATATATAGTTGTGTTTTCAAATGTTGTTTAGTGACCATGTTTGTTTGTAGTTTATGTGCATTTACAGTATGGTTTTATTCAGTTGTGGAAACTGTAAATAACTGTAAGTTCCATGTGTTTTTGAGTGTTTACACATTTTACCAAAATAGAACTACTGATTAGTTACTTTGCCCTCTAAATGGACACTGAAAAAGTAGTAACCTAAAATGATCAAATCTACATATCTGGGTTTATTCAAGTCAAAACTATTATTAAATTTTGCTCAGTTAACCGAAATACATTCATTTATAAAAAAAATAAAAAAAAAAAATTGGGAATTAAAACATATACATTTAAACTTTCTGCTCAAGACCTGAACATAAAAAAAATATTATATACATTTATTTTTATTATTATTTAAAAGAAGTACTACAGATTTACCTATACTGTATCAAACTTTTTATTCACTTAATAAGTGATGCAGCCATTTGTAACTTGAATGTGCGAGGCATGCCATGTCATTATTGTAATATTAATTCAACAGAATGTAGTAATTATAGACACTTGTTACTGCATACTGCACTTGTTATTACCTATACCAGCTAATGAATCAGATTTCACAAAAAACTGCTTACTTCTGCACTAAAAAAAGGTGCATACCACTAAAGTGATTTTTTTAAAGATTATTAGATATTATATTCGTGATCCTCAAGCATCCTAATATCATGGTGTTCTTTTATTTGCAAGTTAATATAGACTTGTGAACTGATCATTTACTAAATATTTAGGAGTCGCACAATACATTCAGGTCTTGATAACTGACTTGATCATACGGTACATATAGAACTAACTTTGTTATATTTGCACGTGCCCCACTAATGACTTCTTTTGGACAGTAAGGCAGTATTAATGCAGTGTATTTAAATTTAAAGTAAGTCAATTTAAAGTAAAGTCCCATAATAAAATGGGATCAGTACACATTTGTACTGATCATTAGTTTGTGGTTAACTGTGCCATGAATGTATCAATTATCAGCATGTCACAGAAACTCTAAATTCTATTCCTGTTAAATCATTTCCACTGCAATTTCATACTTGATTAAGTACAGGTAATGACTGCATTACAGTAGCTGTCCTGTTTTAAGTTATGGAAACAATAAATCAATGTCTTAATGTGTACATAAGTTAAGGTTTAGTTTTTGCATTAAAAACTGCTGATTGAGGGTTTGAACATTATAATTATATTATAATCAAGTTATAACCGCTTTTTTTTTTTTTCACAACTAAGACGCACTTAAAAAGTCAATCATAAAAACATCTTATTGTAACCTATATGTTAAATTCTGTGGAACGGATGTATGCATGGTAAAATTGCTGAAATGAGTGATATAATCATACCATATTGGCACCAGAAAGCATAATAAAATTAGAGAAACTAATTCTAGAGTTCTGTGGTTGCATATTTTATGCTGATCAATTATGTGTAAAATGCATGCATGTACAGTATAACTGCAGGATAAGAACATTGTAATATTCTATTAATATAGTGTAGTAATATATTCCAATAGAAATCAAGGTTTCACTTTAGCATCTTATGGAAGCCATGCAGTTTCAATAAAATTTAAGGTAATTGTGACTTTTTATCTCATAGTTTAGACAATGTTTTCTCTAAAACATGCAGAAAACGTCAGAATTTTTTTCCACTTGAAAATTTTTTTGTCTGAATTCCGATAGATCATGCATATTATATATATATATAACATATGATATGAATTTGGAGATCAAATTGATCAATAACCTTTTTTTTCTTTTTTGTGGTGGAAACAAGCATCCACAGAATCTTTAAGCTATTGATGACACAAGTAAACTTCACTGTTAAAAATTGCTGTTAATTTAATTACGTCAAAATTGTAACAGTATAAACCCGTTATTTTAAAAAGCAGTGCTTACCTGTTTATTTACGTTCGGTGAAATGACCTAGATAAAATTTAACGTTATTTTACCGTATTTATTGCTCGAATGAAAGAAAACAGTACGTAACAGTATTTTGGGAACAGAAAGCTGCAGCGAGCACATGTGGATTTTCATCCGTCTTTATATTGTGATTTAACCGGTGAGTGCACCTTTGCCTTGCTCCTTTCACACAAAATACACGTTTGCAATTGCAAATAGCTGTGCAAATAACTTTGATAATAGTGGATGCTGAAGCTGTAACTGTTTACTATGTCCATTTCAGTGCTAAAACCGTCAACGTTCCAACGGCATCATAGATTGGAGCTGGATAGATTCAGATATTCTCCGATTACAAGGTGAGTTTAATCAAACATGATATAAATTCTGCAAAGTAAGCCTTTAACACAATAGCAACGAAGTAATATTGATGTATCTGTAACACGCTGAAATTATCGTCTTCTCGTTTGCTAATTTTAGCTTGCTATCTTTTCATTTAATGCCTAATAGTGTATATTAGACAAAACGTTGATTTCAATAACGTTGTGCTTGCGAATTTGGGTAAGCTTGTTCATCTAATTTATACATAACTGTATTCCGAGGGAAGTTTTTCTTAATAGTGTTGTCGTTTTGTTACTTTATTGTTGGCTGTATTTTGGATTGCTTCGATCCAAGTTGGCTTGATAGAATAAGTTACGCGATATAATAATCAGTAAGAATAATTCATGTTGATTTATTTTGCGTTGTTGGTTTGTATTGCAATGTTACTTTACCCAGTACAGTAGGCCAATGGCAGTTTTATTTTTGTGGAGATTTTCTTTTGTTATTGTTGAGATTGTTTGAGTTACGTTTTTTCGTTCCCAAAGACTGTCCATTTTGACTTGTCAGCATGTTTGGGTGTCAGTTATTCGGGCAGCAATGCAGTACTCCAGTGGTCTATGTTAAGCACATGAGGATTCACTGCAATACCCCTAACTTGTTTCTTCATTGTTGCATCCAGGACTTTAACAGGAAATTTGCTAAATTAGCAGCTTTAAAATCACATCTTTACAGACAACACAATGAGTGTGTGGTGGTACCTAGATCACATTTGTACCCAGCAGTAGACCTTGCATGCCATGTTGACTTGTGTAGTGTCAATGTGATACACTAACTAAGTTTTATTCCCATCTTAAAGTCCACATCATTGCACCATTGAAGTGATGGCAAGAGAACTTCACCAGCAGCATGGTCAGAGTTTTGGCAGATGAGATGATGAAATATGAGCTAAACCCAACACGTGGACAATGTGTCACAGTCTGCCGAAATATCATCCGCCAGTATCCTCTTTTTCCAGTTTTGCTGATCTCCGTGACAATGGTCAGGTACTAGGAAATGGTTATACCTCACTGTTAATTCAAATTAAAAACCGAACTGAAAATCTGAACCGCACCACCAGCTTTCGCCAACACCGTTCATCTGGTGATGGACTAAAGAGAGGTCCTACTGATACATACGGCTGCACCAGATTCCAGCCTGATCTCCCACCAGAGGAGACCGATGAAAGTGTAGAGCAGAAGCGTCAGCGGCTGGAGGAGATATACATTCGAGATGGAATAAATGGGGTTGAAAAAGCAGAAGTTAAGCAACTTATGGAAACAACCTTTTGCCTCCAGCGGCAGCAAATAAACATATTACCATCACCCACCATCGCTGATTTAAGAAAGCAGTGGCCATACCTTTTCACTCAGAAAGGGCTTTATGCTCATTTTGAACTTCTGACTGATATCAAAGTTATGCGTGCACTTGAGCTTGCCATGGAAGAGTGTGTAAGAGCCATTGTGGAGTTCTTCAGCAGCAAACCCACCAATGCAGATGTCAGGACTGTCATTTCTCTGCGGCCAGACCTCGAGCTTTCCTTCTGCATCATCCAACTTCTCATGGCTCACTTCTCTGAGACTCAGGAAGGGCTGATACTTTTTGCAAATGTAAGATTTTTGTTGTTGTTGTTAATTTTCCATCATCGTATTATAGTCCTACCAACTGAATTAGACATGCTCTTTCCTAATTTAAAAATTAAAAAATGCATACAAGTCATTATTGTTAGTGTATTCTGTCTCTGTGTCCTCATCATTGTTACTGTTTCTTAGGCATCTTCCACTGCAGCTGATGTAGAAAGGACACTTGAACTACCTTCAACTCCTCGACTGATACTCTTTGGTATGTATAGAACTATATGAATTTATAGTCTATTTTATTACATAAGCCATAAAGAATGTTTTTTCTGTATTTCAAAAAACATGGTAAATGCTTCTGTACAACACTGAAAGGTGTTTGTGTGATTCTGTACAATCACACAAAATAAATATTCTGCTATCTTTTAACCACACTCATGTCATTCCAAGACTTTTATTCATCTTTGGAAAACAAATGAATATATTAATACAATTCTTTCAGCATTTTTGTTAATCAATTAAAAAAAAAAAAAAAACTTTGATGCTTCAAAATGTTTCATACATTTTTGTAAATGTATGAATTGTATTTGTTTATTTGTGTATAAACATTCATCATTGAGCATACATAGAGCAAATAAGCTCAAACATGCTTGCTTGATGTGAGGTTTGTTCTGGTCTGTCAGGCTAGTGCGTTTGAGTTTCCATTTACCCTGGATTTGACTGGACTTTTAATGGATGAACTGAAATGATGAAAGAATATAAAAAATAGTTTCATTTGTGTTTTGAAAATGAAAACTCTTTGAAAGTGAGGGGGACTAATTACTTACTTTTGTTTTTTAACCCTTCAACTGTATTGAGGAAAAATATTGAGTTAAAAAAAATCATAAAAATTGCAGCAACTATTTCACAATACACAGTATAATGCACATGTTGACTTCAGTGTCTGTCCAGACCAGTCCACAATCAGCATTTTGAAATGCATATGTTATGTTAAAAGAACAGGGCTTTGTGACTAGGTAAAATCATTTCAGTTTCCCTTGCATTTGTTTGCAATCTGGCAGTAGAAAATTAGTGTTATATGACTGTCTGACATAGTTTTTTCTTTGAAATGTTTTAGGTGAAAAACCAGGAAGCTGCATTCATAAATTGATGATTAGTTTTGAGGGGCAAATAATCTGTGAGGGCATCCAGCCAAGTTTTCTGTCTGGACTTGCTGCTGTGTTTTCAACTTTCTACAATTTCAATCTGGAGTACCAAGCTGAGGCTGCATCCAAGTTGGAATTCATTCAGAGGTTAGATGCTTAGAATCATATGATAATTTCTATTCACATTCTCGTTATGTAAAATTTTACCCACACTAATTCTGAATGTATGCATTTGTTTTTCAGGCGCTTCATTGGAATAAATCCTGAAAAAGGCACCAAGGGTGGACCAGTCCTATCAAAGCGGACAGGGAAGGTCGGCCACAAAAAGAAATCAGTCAACACTCGGGTTGCCAGTCTACTTAAGAAGCTAATGGACTTTGAGTGGGACTTCATATAAGTGAACTTACTCATCCACTGACATACCAAACACACACCCTACACATACTCTTCACACATGATAAAAACATGTTTTTAGTGTGTATAGTCACACAATTTTTTCAGGTGTTCATTCTTGAATACCTACATTTTGACTTCATTCATCATTGAATTATTTCTTCATTCAGTAACTCTTATTCACTAATCATTTAATAATTCTTATTCTCTCAGCAGTTCGCTGAGTCACTCATTTAGTTTTTTCTAATGTTATGTAAATTATTTGTTTATTCAGTTAAACGAAAGTTTACTCTGAGGCTTAAGTTTTAGTCATTCCACTTGCATCAGCCACAAATTTTGAGAATATTTTGTGATTTAAAGTGGCTTTTTTTTCAAGTTTTAATAAAACAAATTTGAAGTTACACTTTGTGTTGAATTTTTAATGTTTCAAAGGCTATATCTGTATGTTCTATTAAAACATGGTTTTATAGCAAGACTTCAAAGGGTTAATTCATAAAATTAAAGAAATATCTAGAAAAATAATTCCACCTTTTCTCTTAGCAGTGTGTAGTTTGTAGTTTACAGTTAAAAGTAAAAAAAAAAAAAATCAACTAACTGTTAATGCTATTGACAGTAATTTATTGTTAATTTATAAAATAACAGCTTTATGCTGTATTTCCAAAAACGGTAACAAACTGTAAATTTCAACAACAGCAAGACACTGTTAATTTAACAGTAACTTGCTGGCAACTGTGCTGCCAGTTACTTACTGTTTTTTAACGGGACAATTTTTAAGAGTGTTGATATATTGATCCAAAGATGAAGAAAACATTATTTTAAAGACTCTTTTTATTGCTCATATCCATGTGAAGGGTAGTGTGACCCTTCCAGAAACATAAAAACAGATGTGTATTCATGATTGTTCACTCACACTCATATTGTCCCCAACTCACCCAAACTTGGCTAGAGCCAACAGTAATACCAATGGAATATGTCCCCCTTTTGCCCAGATCTGAAATTAGTTTGTTAACTCATTTTTACATTGTGTGACATTACTATAAAAGTGGATCAGATAAGAGACAGGCTTATCAAACACCCAGAAGTATTCACGGTACAAGTGGAGAATAAAGACATTTTGAACATGGCAGAATGTGAAGAGAAACAGACTCAGAGACAGCTGCAGAAGTAATACGGCAAAGACTAGGTTTCATGTACGTTTTCTTTGTACATGATCTGAGAAGAGATGGTCTCGAGACCGCTGGACATCCCTCCTATTTGACACAGCAACATTTTACTACAGAAACCCAAACTAGAAAGATCAAATTCAATTGTGTCTAATATTGTTATGCTAACATTCAGCAGTAAACTGGAGATTATTCCTATAATAAAAACACACACATATGCTGTTAGAATAACATTCAAAACTGACTTGTTATCGGCCATCCAATCAGATACGACCTCCAAAACAGAGCAAAATTACAGAGCCCGTTTGTAACAGAGTAACATGTAGATAACATTCTAAAAACAGGTTGAAGAACACTGCATACGGTTGGATTAAGATGTATTCTTAGACACTATATATACCTGTTAGTTCAAACAAACTGCAAGAAACAAAAGTTCTGTCAACCCAAACGTTCAGCTGCCCAAGAGTTGTATTGACCTCAAGAGCCCATTTGAGTCAAACGGTTCATAAAGCAACAATCAGTTTCTGACACCTCTTTCACAAGAACAAGCAGGCCAAGTTGGTGCCTTGAGCTAACCCTTTTTTTCCTTCTTGTACTTTTATTTAGAAAAATAAAAAATGCTCCAAGTCTGAGAGCTTTACAAGGTATACAAAATATGCAAAAGGGAGAAAAGATCAGATTGAGGTACCTTGTTCTTGAGGTAGAATGGTATATTGTACTGGTTCACACAAAGATGCGTGGACTTTCAATATATCAGTTTCATGTCTCAATTATGGTTGTATCAGTTGCTTTATATCAATGTTACGCTCTATGACTGTACTGTACTGCAGAGCTGGCTGTTTGCATTTGATCAGTCAAGAAATACTAAAGCCAATATTTTCTAGCTGTCACCTATATCCAGCACATTCATTTTTTTATTCCATTAGCCTTTTGGGAGAAACTTTAAAAGGCTTAATGACGTCATCCCTCACCAATCTCATCACCTTTATATATTATGAAAAAATGGGACGTCTTAACATACAATAAAAAAAAAAAAAACTTTTTGTCTTGGCTTTGCTCTTCTCTTTTGTCAAAAATGCATTTATAGACATTTATCCCAGCAAGTGAAATGGGGGGGGGGGGTTATGTTTGCTACACAGAAAGTACATGTTTGCAGAAGGCATTTGCATCATATACATTCACGAGTGTTAGGAGGTCCCCATGGGCTCCCGTTACATGACCTACAGACACCGTGCAGATTGCACATGAAATACAGCTTTTTCATTTGCATACACTACCATTCTAAAGTTCAGGCTTGTAAGATTTTTTTTTTATCTTCTGAATATACTTTAAAAAGTTATTTATTCCTTTGACGCAAAGCTGAATTACTCTAGTCCTTACCTCCTAGTCTAGTGTCTCGCGATCCCTCAGAAATCCGTCTAATGTCAAGAAACATTTCTTATTATAATCAATGTTGAAAACAATATCAAGTACTGCTTCATATTTTTGAGGAAACCACAATAATCCTTTTCAGGATTTTTTTTAAAAAAGTTAATACATTTTAACAATTTAAAATATAAATCTTCTGCAACATTATAAATGTCTTTACTGTCACTTTTGATAAATTTAATGCATAATTGCAGAATATAATTTTTTTTTCTTAAAAAAAAAAAATCACAAACTTTAGAACAGTAGTGTAAGGTGTAATACATGGGGAGTACAGGATATCAACATTAGATCTACTTCTACTTAGGTCTACCTCTTTTTATTTATTTTTTTTACAGTTGGCACACAGACAGCTCTTATTCTGTGTGAGGAATAAGTCGGGAACATGGAAACCTTTAAGAGAAAGCAATATCATTTTTAAAAAGAGAAAAGAGGACAGGGCAGCAAGCAGAGGAGAAATGCTCAGACTCAGCAATGGAAAAAGAGGAACTGGAAGTGAAATGCTGGCACACAGCAAGCACTCGTTTACATGTACGTTCCTTTGTAACATCATTTAATGCTTTTTTTTTTTATTTTAGCTACCATGCTATACTAATTTTGTTTCTAGAAAATTCAAAAACAAATCTAAATACTCACATTAAATAGCCTAAAATGAGTTTCCAAAGAATATTCTGCTGAATAAACTAATATAGAACTGTTTTTAGAATCTTATTAACATATTACTGTGCAATTTATTATATCTCCTAATAAATTAGTAGATCTAATGCACAACTAGACTCTGCAAGTCCTATCAAATCTACCTGCAGTGTGCATTCACCTCCTCCAGCAGTCTACTTCACAGTGCACAAATCCTCACATCAGCTTAATCAGTAACAAAAAGAGCTCAATATGAAATATCAGGCCCGTGGTCATAAAAAGATCTCGGACCTGAAAAATGTTCTCGAACATCCTCATTCATATCAGCGTGACCAAACGTTTTTGTGCTTTGAGTTATTTGGTTGTTTTAAACTGCTGGTCCTCTTCATCAGCTTCTGTCTCTCTCTGGTTCCTGCTCTGTCTCTCTCTCCCTTTGTCTGTTTCTTGATTTTTTCGATTTGTCCTCGCATTAGCTACATTCATTAGCTGCTGCTTGCTGGCGTCTGCTGATCATTTTGATGGTTGTGAAGGTGTTGGCACTGTTTGCTGGTGTTTCCGCTCTTGCTGTTTGACCTGTTGAACGATCTCCCTTATCTTGCGCTGGGCAGCCTACAAACACACACACCGGAGCTGAAGGTGACTGGGGTGCACACGCAAATACATTATTTACATCGACAGATAAGGTTTTAAGAACCTGAACAAATCATATGCAGTCCTGAATAACAAGCCTTTGGACACAGTCTGGCCCAAGCCATTCTTTCATACAAGCCTAATTCACAACTGGTTAATGTTGACAATGAGAGAGTGAGAAACAGGAAACAGGAAAGTCAAAAGTACCAGCACTGTAGTAACAAGCTGATACCAAAGTTGAAAAAAAAAAGATGAATTTATGATTCTTACTTATGGCTTAGGACAAATCTCATGAATAATAATATTGATGTTGCTTTGTGACCATCCAGGACCTGCCAATAGTATAAAATAACTAATATTTATGGGATAATATTTGTGCTCTGGTGGTTCTAGGTGAACTTAGGATTTACTGGTCACTAAAGCAAAACACAGTGAGTACTACAACCAGTAGTAGATGTAAAGTAAGCCAGTTTCTACCACACTGCACCCCGGTAAGGGGATAGGTCACCCAAAAATTTGAATTCTGTCATTAATTACTCACCCTCATGTCTCATGCCTCATGAGTAAATGATGACATCAAAACTACTTTAAACAGGTATAAATATGTCTTTTTACCTGAAGTAAAAACTGTAACAATTGACTGGGACTGGCATGTCCCTGGTCTTTTAGTCAAATTCTAAATAAAATACAAAGAGTTTAAAGGCTGGGAAAATGTCAAAATCATACCTGACTGGCAAAGAAATGTCCAATTATTTTAACAAACACTTCATCATTCTCATCTGGTGTCTGGTCTCGTGGTACAATGACCTCAGCACTGGTGAGATTCTGCAACTCATTGACCTGTGGTTGGTAAGAGGTCAGAGGTCACACAAACAGATTCCTCTCTCCTGGATTCCTAAGTGTTGCCCAACAACATAGTACTGAGATTTACTAATTACTAGTGCCCATCCGATATATTGTTTAGCCGCCATTATTAGCCAATATGAGTCAGTCGCCGATATAGGCATTGACGAATGTCGCCACTATAAATTGTTATTTTTACAGAACATATAACACAGATTAAATGCTTCTGAATGGTGTAATTACTTAGTTTGTCCAGTAGAGAGTGCTCCAATGTTTTCTACTGGTGACCCAGGTCATTGTAGTTTAGAGATGCGCGGTTGACCTCAAACTTCACCAAAGTCTGCTGCTTCATGGCAGCATGGTGGCTTGTGTCTGTTCAATGGTGATTTAACACTACGTTGCCACCTATTTGTAGAAACTCAATGCTCAGCAAATAAACAAAAATGCCCCCGTCTTTTACTCTCACAATGAGGATAGTGGAATTTAGTGAGTACATATACATACACACACATTTATTTATTTATTTATTTATTTATATAGACGGTCTTTGAATAGGCTATTCAACTGCAAAAAGACAATTTCAATACGAATGTTCTGCATGTTCATGTGATTGCCAGAAAATACACAACAAAGAGTTTGTGGGAAGAAAAAAAAACAATATTATTTATTTATTTATTTATTGTAGATATTTACATTTGGAAAAACTGCACTTCCTGCATAAACCTGGCCCTGCTGGTTTGGCAGTAGCTTGCTTGCCCTACAGTTATCTTGTTTAGTTTCTTACTTGTTAAATTGTTAAATACCGTGCCTCACATCTCACATCAAAGTGTTTGTCCACCACATTTTGAGTTATCATTGCAAAAAAAAATTTTTATGTATACATATATTGTGCTTATGTAGGCTACATAGTGTATTCTATATACAGAACCAGTCAAAAGTTAGACACACCAATGGGAAGTGTTTTGACTATACTGTACTATAATATAGCCTGCAAATAAAAAATATCGTCTGATATATCGGTATCAGTTTTTTATGCTCCCTAATATTGGTATCGGCCTCCCAAAAAACCCATATCAGTCGGACTCTTCTAATTACTTAAATGTAGTCAATGTAAGTGACTAAAATGACACATTTTATTTAACCCGTTTGTGGTGACACATACCGTTTTGCCACCCTTCCCGATGACTCGTCCGGCGGCAGACGAAGGCACTTTTATATGTGCCCCCAACTTCACTTCTTCCTTAGCAGTGAAAAAATTCTCCTCTTTCAACTTCCCATATATCCTCCCCTGTGCCTGCAGCCACACACATACACAAATGAGCAAAGGAGAAATGAATATAGATATAAGGGCTCAGAAAATAAATAGATGAATTGCGACTCGAGAAATTAATCGGCAACGATTCAGAGATTTTCCCAATGCATAGCAGTTCTTTCTCGAGTCGAAAACCTAAAATAATCATTTATAAAATTCGAAAAAGGTTGAAGCGAATTACAAGGGTGTTCACAGTGGGCTGTGCATCATAATATTGTTTCACAAAAGCATTCCGAGCTGAGGCAAAATTAAAGTTACATGACTCAGCTGAACTCACAAGTGCTCTTTAGCACTCTTCTTCGTGAGCATTTGAGAGTGCGGATAAAACTAGATTAAATCTGCTGTTAAAATCTAAATTTTAAGAATCAGAATAATTTCCAAAGAATCACGTTGCATTCTGAAAATCTCAGAATTTATACACAAATCGATTATGCATTGATTTGTTGCCCCATCCCTAATAGATATCGATGTAAAACACCCTGGGTCCTGCCTAAAGGTATTTGTACACTGAATATAAGGAGCCAAAATGACTGAATGAAGGCTTTTACCTTGTACTGAGCCTCTGGTGGTCCAGTGATAATGACCATCCTCTCAGGATCATCAGGATTGTCCGGTGCAGCAATCTGCAGTGACACAAAACACCACTTTTTTGGTTTTGTCCTGTCTTTATTTGAGTACAAAAGACCACTTAAACTGTCACAAGTGTGCAGTGATACCTTCCCAGACAGCAACATAGTGTTGGCCCAGAACTGACCCACATCTGGCCCGCATGAAATCCATCTGGGCCAGATGTGGGCCAGACCTGGGCCGAAACTGCTTGCTGTCTGGGTTAATACACCGAAAATACTGGAAACCTAAAAATTGATCTAAAAATCTAAATGAAGTGGTTTTATTCAAGACAAAAATATTATTTAACAACAATGAATCAAACTATATACATCATATATATAGCAGCAAAACTAAATTTTACAGGTTGATGCCAGTTAGAAATAGCTCTTTAAGGTGACAATTGCAGGTCAACACTTTTTACAGCATGTACAGCTCAAGTCTACATTATACAACACACTTTTGCTGGAAAACAAATGTACACAATTCTAAATATTACTGATTGTTTTCCACTTACTTTTTTCTAATCACAAGTCTAAATTTAGACGAAACCACAGCTGTTAGTCAGCTAAATAATGTTCAAAGCACAACCACATTTACATTTATTTAGAGACAATGCAGCACTGAAACTAGCACTTCAGCCTAAAACAGTAGAAAACATCACGGTTTTCTTAGTCCAGTATAACAAGCAAAACAAAACAATTTAGTCCAAACCATTCTTTCATTCAAGCTTCATTCAAAAACTGGTTAATGTTCCCAAAAAGAGAGATTGAACTGCAGTGGTGTGCCTCAAGAGTCTTAAAGTGTCTCACTTTTATTGAAGCTCCAGCGTAGTGTGCCAGCTCTTTAATGTGTTGCCCTTTCTTCCCGATGAGAGCTCCTACTGCTGGAGTGGGGATAAAGAGGTAGACCACTTCCTGTTCAGCAGTCTGAAACACACATAGACAGCCTTGACTCCTGCTAGTCGAGTTTAGACAGACAGACTGATAAATAGACAGATGACAGATAGATTTTGATTCTCCATTACATGACTCTTTATTAATATCATTCACTGATTCTGGCAATATGCCATGTGTCAACATATTCATGCAAAGTTCATGCAGAAAAATATAACGTATTATTAAAAAAACACATTTATTTCATTTTTATTCTACATAATTAAAAATTTGAATTATCGTTTCATTATGCAGTTTCGTATCGAATCTGCATCTGTTTGAAACCACAGTTCAAACTTTGTTATTTAAACAACTTTTTTTTATATCCTGAAGCTCTGAATGATGAATGTGGCAGATGAATGTGCTACAAAATGATTTATAATACATGTAACTGAAAAGGTTCTTATGAGCTAAAGATTGTCATGACATACAGCAGTGTGCAGACTTATGGAAAATTATTATGAGAGATGTATACTGACGTACACACAATAACAAGTACTCACTGCCTGCTGAAGAGATAATGCTCCAGAGTGGGGAACCCCATACAGACCACCCAATACTGATGGAGGGCCCTGCAGTGGCAAACATATACATTGAGGATGTGGTGAGACCAGTGTAATCCACAGTTTTAAAGCAAACTATCTCTCACACTCCGTTTACAGTTTACACATTCTTTTCTCAAATCATTGGCAGCTTGAAGTCCAGATATACACATGCACATCCTGATGCTCACCAGCAGGGGGCTGTAGTTGGCTGGGCCGGACAGAGATCCACGCAGACCAGGGGCTGGAGGGAGAGCAGACATGCCAGAGGAGAAGATCCCCAATGCGTTCAGGTTTAGACCTGGCATCATGTTAGTCTGCTGCTGAAATCAGAGATGGAGAAGGATGTGAATCTGAGTGTACAAGTGAGACTTTATGCAAAGCGTGGAATGAATCAGTCTTGTTCAATTTCACGGGTTTATGTTATTCAAACAGTTACTGAATCAGCAAATTAAATGGATTAAATGAATGCAATTCTACCGAGTTAATGCCAATTCACATCCACACACTGCCTGATAATCACTGTCTGTCCAGGCAAAACAAGTTCTGCTTTACTAAGATTAAAGGAGCAGGATTAAAGCCACTGTTAAACCCAAATACTGTGTGAGAACAGTTAAAGGATATGTTTGGTGTTTGTCAGTCCGTATTACATTGTTCTCTGCTGCTCTGCAATACGTGATTCAGATCAATTGTGAGTATATAAGTCTCCTGATTTACATTGCACTTACATAGCACTTAAAGTCCATTGTAACATTCCGACAAATTCATATCTTGAGTTTAAAAACTTAACTGGCCTTGGAAGACATCAGTAATTTTATAGTAATAAACCTTTCAGTAGATGACTAAAAGTTGACCTATTTTTCCTGATTTAATCCATAAAAATTTGTTCAGTTATAAATTAAATCAAGTATTTAGGTTAATGCATTTAGGTTGATTAAGCAAAATTAAATAACATTTTAGTCTTAAAACCAGATAACTTAGATGTGGCCATTTTTAGGTTAACCCCTTTTCTTACCAGTGTACCTAAATAAGTAGTTCATATAAATTGGAGATTAAAATTTGAAGATTAATAGTAATACATAAACTTATCATAAAAAAGGCACAGAGCTTAATGGCAGAAGATTTACTTTAACAAGACAACTCTACAAGTAAGATACAATAATCAATTACTCAATTAATAATAATAATCAATAATTCAGTAAACTAATAACTTCAATATTTCATGTACCTAAATTCATTTATCTTGTAAGTTCTAACAAACTCTTGTTGCTGTAGTTCAAGAGTTCTGAGATTCTTTTGCAGTACATCACTAAACGCTACTTGTTTAGAGCATCATCTAAAACGTACCTTCAATTAGGGCTGCACAATTAATTATGGATGACATAATTCTGTAGTCATTCAAAGTGGCAATTAATCGTTCAAAATCCCCTTGTTGTTCTGAGTTTTTTTACGAGTTATCTTAAGAGTTTTTCACATTATTTTAGTTTTAGTATAACATTCTGATACCATTCATATTTTTTTATTTTTATAATTTAAAAAAGAAACCAAATCCAATGTATAGTTGCCCTTTGTGACTTAATATTATAGAAAAGCACTCAGAGTGTTTTTTTAGCTTGTTTTTTATATATAAAATGAGACATGCAGCTGCATCAAACAATGGTGTAAACATCATGCAATGTAAATTGTGATAATCGTAATTAATAATCGCAATTACAATTTCAAGGGAATAATCAACAATTATGATTTTGACAATCGTGCAGCCCTACATTCAATCTTCAGAAATGGCTCATCTTGGTAGATTTGTGTTCTTAAAAATGGATCCTTTAGCTTTAGCTTTCAGCTTTAATAATGATAAATTCTTTTGTTAAAAGTCCCATCTGGATTTAATTTGCAAGTAAAGGTTAAATGTGGGGTAAGCGATTTCTGATAGCCAATTTTGACATTTGAAATCACCAAAAAAAACACACCCCTGTCCCTTTCCCCAAAAAGGTGTGCAACACACATACGTACACAACCCAGGCAACATAGGGCTGAACAATATATCGAACAATATGATCATGCGCATCTCGTCAGTAAAGTCTGTTCCGTGATTAGCGCTAAATCCCCATCACCTGCTTTCAAATGGAGCGGCAGTTATTACACAGCCATAGATCACTGAAAAGCTACACTATATAGAGTTCATTATTGAAGATGAATCGCCTTCGATATAAACTCGATATAGCGTAACTTACATACTGGCCCTATGTAATTTATTATACAACACTTTTCACAACCCCTGCTGTTTCAAAGTGACTTCACATAAAACCGTTCCTTTCTTTATGAACAAACTACCAATAAACCTCAAAAGCTATGATTTACTCACATTAAGTGAAGCCACATCATTCTCATGGGCTTCTCTAAGTTTCTTCATGATCTCCACTTCTGCATTACAGCACTCCTCCACCCCTCCCCTCACCGTGATGGTACGTTCATGGTTATATATAGTTAGGTCTTGTAATCTACAAAAAAATTTAAATACAAAAAAATTAAATAGGCATTGGCACGTCAGATGAACAATCAATACATACACAATTACACCTCAGTTTCATAACTGGGTCCTCTCCAATGAGACGCTGTTCAATCTTTAATTAACGGCATCTGTTCAAGATGATCTGTACGGAGCAAACTTACGATGAAATAGTGATCTTGGTCCCAGTATCTTGCTCTATCTTCTTCAGGTTCCTGCCCTCCTTCCCTATGAGTCTCCCAACAAGGTTATTGTGGGCCAAGATCTTCAGAGGAACCTCTTCCACACTGATATAGAGAAAGAGCATACAATATTAGTTTCATTTTTTTTATTTCTTTTTTATAATAAATCTAAGAACAACATGAGGATATTTGCTTATTTACACAGTTTTAAATTATTTGTCTTAAAGAATTAATCCTAAAGCAAATGAAGAATGTAAAACTTTAATGTGCCCTACAGTCTGAAGAGATACTGACATCTTGGTGTCATTGGCCTCTTTTTCCATTATTTCCAGGATCATCCTGCAGGCTTGTGAACAGCCCTCGTTAGATGAGTGGATAGTGATGGACTTCTCAGTGGCTCCTGCATTCTCCTTACGATGGATATCTACCCTGAGACAGAGCAAAGAATGATCACATTTTTGAATGTAACTATCACGTGGATAGAGCAAAATGGATATACGCACAACCAGTACATCCGGGAACGTAACGGTCCATTTCGTTACTGCCATTTTTAGTGGAAAATAAACTAGATTTCCCATAGACTTCCATACAAATTAGCGGCAAAAAGCAACGTCTGTACATAGCCGGCAGGCGTGAACATGTCAAGTAATTATATGTCCACCCAGCCTCCCACAGAGTGTGAAAGATTAATTCATAAACTTCATTTGGTCAATTTAAAAACACGTCCCTTCATTCTCCCAGTGTTAAATTGGTTACAACCCCAATACGTGGCCAGAGTCTTGCCCGGAAATTTACTCGTACCTCATCGAGTCACCAGGTAAACCAGTGAATGATTTTACTTTGTATTTGAAAGTAAACCTCTTTAAATGTATATATTATGTATGTATATTTAGAGTACTGAGTGCACTTTTCTGCCCAGCCATACAAATAGACTGGCTTAGAATCCCAGATCCCAGAAATAAGAATTACTATGCAATTTTAGTGATTAGAGGTGCTCAATATATTGTAATCCAATATATTACTTGGTTTCATTACCAAAAACTAAAAATAATAATAATAATAAAGAAAGAAATTATTTATTATAAATTATATATATATATATATATATATATATATATATATATATATATATATATATATATTTATATATATATATATATATTGCAACTTGAAAAAAAGTAATAAAATAAATGAAATAAGTATACCTGATATTTATATTATTTATATTTCAGCGAGTTGCCAGAGCAATATTTCTTGTTCAACTTACTGTAATAAAATTACTAAAACAAATTCAATTTAATAAACTAACGTAAATTCAATTACATATCCACTGAAAAAGTAAGGGATTTCTTATAAAGTAATTACGTTATATTCAGTAAATAATTTCAACAGTTCTAAAATCAATATTGAATTTGAAATCTAAATTTACAGTCTAAAGATAAAAGTGTAAGCAGCGTCTTTAACCCTCTGCGTCCCATTTCTCTGATTCACAGAGAAACCTTAAGTAGTCTGCTCAGATACAGATAAGACTAAAATCAGTAAAATCTAAAAAAGGGCCTACTTTTATTTGTGTACACTGACAATAACAACAAAACATTGTGCTTTTGCAAAATAAACAAGACACACAGGATCCACTTTCTGCCTTCTAGGTCTCTGTGAGCAACATTCTACATGTTACAAACTCAGCGAGTATTGCGAGTTATCAGCAAGACGTGAGAAATATGTCTATAGAACGCTTGTGTCTATTGTGTCTTTTAAATCAACATCAAATCGAAAACTAAAGTGAGGTACAGTCTTTCCCACATCTGAGCTCATTATATGCAGTCACCTGCGCGCACACCCACATCTATACGTTTACAAAAAAAGAAAAAGAAAAAATCAAGCTTTGTCTAATTTTCATTGCTGAAGTCCTGCTATGAGGAATTTACTTCAGAAGAACAGCGTAATCTGATAATTTATCTGAAGATAATTTATGTAATTTATTCTTACCTACATTAGTTAACGTTTTATTTTTACATAAACCTTTATGGATTTTTACTAGTTGGGCTTTTCCTCGACATCTTGACAAACTGAAATGTATTGTTTAACTTTTTTTAAGCTTTTTTGTTATTCAGATTATTTCTATTTGTTAACCAAAGGAGGTTAAATTAAAAAAAAAAAAAAGTTCAAGTATTACAGTTGTTTCAAAGCTAAAAGGCTAAAGTATTCTGTGTTTGACTCAAATTGACAGAATAAAGAGTTTATAGGTTTATAGGGATATGATGCAGGCTAATTAGTGATTTGAATAATTAAGTTACTTATTGAGTAACTAAGTTACTTTTCAGACAGAGTAATTAGTAAAGTCATTTAAAAACAATATTGATGATGTAATTAGTAATCGTAATTAATTACTTTTTGAAAGTAACTTACCCAACACTGGTGGAATTGCACACATACAGCATATAATTACGACCAACAAAAGATACTGTGTTCAGCATGTTAAATTAAGCACGTCATGCAGCATTTAAGACTTCAATGTCAAGCTTAAAATAGTCAAACAAGAAAAATACGTCAAGACCCCTACAGGTTTATTAGATCCCTTTGTGCTACATAATAGCTGTCTTTGAACAAATGAACAAGAATAAACCCTGCCTATAACATTTGTGTCAAAGGGTATTTACATACAGTACAAATATTGCTGTAGTTTGTAAAACATGCATGTTTCATTATACTAGTTATATAACATAACTATGAAGTCAACATAATGCTTTCAAATGATGTATACTGCATTTTTTAAATTATGATTAGCAGGATGGTCAATATGTATGATGTTACACTATTTATTTGTTCATCATCAGCCCAGAAATGTCCTACTGGTACATCCGGTATTTGTGTGATTAAACTATGATAGCTATTACATCTTTCAGTTATAACCTCAATAAACAATGCAATTCCAACAGGGTCCTCACACCATTAGTACTTGGGCCCTAATTAAATTCAACTTATTACTAATTAGACAAATACTGGTTAAAATGTTTAAAATATCAAGACTTCTTACTTGGACTGTGTCTGCTTTGTGATGTTCTTTATAGTGAGTCCCTCTTTTCCAATGATGGCTCCCACAAACTGAGTGGGCACTAGGATTCGTAGAGGCAGCTCTTGCTGACGATACCTAGGCCCCTGGGAGCCTCCCATGGCCCCTGGCTGACCAAACTCCTGCTCCCGACTTCCTGTCCCCATTTTAGATGCCCCTCGCGGGACCTGGGGTCTTACACCCCCGTCCCTTCCTGCCTCTTCGTCCAGTATGTACGACACACTGAAGGAGTGATTCTCAAAACTGTGGCCTGTCAAATTCTCAACAGCCCTGGAGAAGAATGAGAGTGAAAGAGATCAGTCAATCATTAGATCAATCACTAGATCATGACATACTTTACACAGAACCCAAACAACACTCGCAACGAGAAACTAAGTATTGGTCAGACGGGGATAATATATACTGTCGTGAATAGACTACAAATGTGGATGGATTCCAACATTAAAAATCATTAATAAATATGTTTATTTCGCACAGTTCACATGACCTGCTACTGATAGCCTCCTCACTACTAGGGTTGGGCAAATTTTAAGAACTGACGTTCGTTCATGGGGAATTTGAATGGAATTGCCCACACCCTACAGACTGCCTTGGAACTTGAATCGAAATTAAAAGAAGAGGTTCTGCAATTCAAATAACGTGAACAGTCAAACATTCACAAAACAGAGCAATTTCATGATTGCAACAAAACATATACTAACTGCACAACTCATTTTGACTATTTATGCTTATTTATCTTTAGATGTGTAAAATACACATATTTCTCTAAAGTGTTGAATACTGTCAAATTAACAGAAACCGTAAACCTCCATAAAACGTCTATCATATTGTGTTTAGATGATATTTATAAAAAAAAAAAAAAAAAACTGATTCTAATCACTTATTAAGCAAATTAAAGTATTCTTATATTCCTTAATATAATATATTCTTATATTATGTTCCTTCAATATGATGCATACAATTATTTTTAATGTTAGAAATATAATAATCATTTTATGCAATATAATGAAATGAGCTACCATTCAAAGGTTTGGGATGAGTAAGATTTTTCTGTTCACAAGGGCTGCATTTAATTGATAAGAAATGCAGTAAAAACTTTTATTGCAATTTAACATAGCTACTTTCTAAGTGAAGACATTTTTAAATATAATTTGTTTCTACTTTAAGGAATGAGTCAGAATTTAATTCACATAAATTCAACTCTGAATGGTGCACAACCCTGCTCACTACAAATGCTGGTACAATTACGGAGCGCCGGTCTGTCGCCCTATGACAGGAAATAGTAAATCAGACATCTCACAGCACACACATACCCACCCCAATCGGGACAGACCTCCCTCAGATCAAAGCTCCAAAATAAGATCCCTGGAGACAAGAAATCATCAAAACCCCTAAACCCTCCTTCTACCACACACATACATACATACACATAAAACAAGGCACTGCCCAGGAAAGCCACTTTTTACAGCTGAGACCTTGCGACTAGTATTGCCATATAAATACAAACAGATCCGTTAACCTATTATCTGCATTATCCCGCGGGGAGAAAATCCCCACATTCACTGATCTGGAACCACTTTAGAGATCTAAATTAGTTAACGGGAACATTTGATGATACAGGACGGGAGATCTGTGGTTTAAAGAGATGTTTGAAAGTGTGTGTGTGTGTTTGTGTGTGTGTAAGCCATATGAGAGAAGTTAAGGGTTAAACACCAGCTGGCTTGGTGACTGGTCCAACACACACACATTCACAGAGGACTTTTATCAGCTGTTGGGAACACAGTTACTATTGTCTGAAGCCAAGTGTTCAGTCAGGCATGAGTCCCAGAGCAAATATTCTCAGCATCCCTCAGCTGATGTCCATTCATTCACAATTGTAATGCTACAAATGCAACATCAACTATGTGGAGTGTTGTCAAACAGTAGCTATGTCACCAAAGTACTGCAGATTTAAATTATCTGATTTTGTTTGGTCGATAATCATTGGACTTTTATATTGACAGCATAGGGACTTTTACTTTAACTAGTCCTGTGCAACAATTAATTAGAAATGCATCAATCCAATACTCGGGATCGGTATCGGCTCATTTTCTGCGGATCGGGTATCAATCAGACGAGACCGATCCAAATCGTATACTGTGCGTATACTATTTTGTGTTTTTGTTGAGCTCCACGAAAGGCACAAACATTTTATAAAGCACCAAAATGTTTTTGTAATAATATAATCTCCATAATCATCAGGATGAAGGAGGCGGGAACCGGCGGACAATCCAAATGAAACTTTAATATTTCAAAATAAACACAAAACAGCGCATCAGCCCCTCACAGACGACCGATGCGTGAAAATAAAAGCAAACACAACTAAAAACCCAGGCCTGGTCCTCTCTCGTCCTTCACTATCGTCGCTCCAGTTTTATATCCTTCCATCTCCTACGTGGGACTCGAGACCGGCGGTGGGTCGCAGGTGTCGCTGATTTCCCAATCATTCCGCCAGCCTCACTCCTTGTTCCCATGTCCCTCGGCCCCGCCCCACTCGTCACAGTCATCAAAAACATATTTCAAGTGCTCTGAAGCTGTTTCATAGTTCAACGTGAGGTACAGATTAATATTGAAGTCATTAAATTCAAGTTCACATAAACTCTTCTCTCTGCTGCGGCTGTCTGTCATCCTCCATTCAGCAATCAAACTGCGTGTTGCATTCGGTTACAGTCAAAACGATGAAACAGTAACGGAGGTTTATAACTGTTCAAAGAAAAGGCTCATTAAACTAATGCACAGATTTAACAGACTACGTATCTACCTCTTCCCTTTGTAGTGATGTCTGGTTCGCGAATGAATCATTCGATTTAACCGGTTCTTCTTAGTGAACCAGTTGAACCGGTTCACCAAATAGGACTGAATCCTTTGAACCGGTTCGCGTCTCCAGTAAGCATTAGTCCACAATACATTTAGTTTTTTAAGGTGGCCAACACTCCCTCTGAGTTCAAATAAACCATGGAGTAATTAATTTACTCATCCAGGACACTGACTGAACTGCTGTAAAGAGAGAACTGAAGATGAACACGAGCCGAGCAGCTTTCTAAGCAGACTCGGAGGGCTGCGCAGGCTGTGCAGTTTGACAAACTCATCATTCTGTGGCGCCTTCAGTATTATAATATTTTCTGCGAAATCAGAGATTATTAATAGTCTTTCTTGTTCTGTCCTATCTATGATATGTTGCTGCCTCTATTACTGTGCTATAGATTTAAAAAAAAACATCTTTTAGATTTCTATATAAATGTATATACTGGTTTTTTCAATAATGTATTTTACAACAATACAAAGAGCAATGTGTAACATATTGTGTAAATAAGTGTGTAAATAAGATATTTCAGATATTCCCGTGTGCTCCTGAGTATCTTTTGCTGCTGAATTATCTACCAACCTAGTTTAGGTTTACTTTTTTTTTTTATTGAATCCATCCTCTGCACTTCAGTAACTGTCTGGTTCAGCTCAGCTTCTAAATCTGACCTCAGAAGACTACAGAGAGTAGTCCGGACTGCTGAGCGAATCATCGGTTCAACTCTCCCATCTATTCAAGAACTGTACTTATCCAGAGTGAGAAAAAGGGCTGTCAAAATCACTCTGGACCCCTCACATCCAGCACACTCCCTCTTTGAACTGTTGCCATCTGGTCGACGCTACAGAGCACTGAGCACTAGAACAACCAGACACAGGACCAGTTTCTTCCCTCAGGCAATCCATCTTATGAACAACTGATAATAACGGCAAACACACTACACTTTATATTTATATACACATACACTTTATTTATCTAACACACATACTTAGTATACACTTAAATTTTGCACATAATATATATGTACATACATAACTGCATTTTGTAATATACCTGCCTACAATTGTCATTTGTATATTGTCATTCACTATCTACTTATTTGTATTTTTTATTCTTTTATTATGTGTTTTATGTTCTGTCGCTGTCATTCTGTTGTACTGCGGAGCTTCTGTCACGAAAACAAATTCCTCGTATGTGTAAACATACCTGGCAATAAAGCTCATTCTGATTCTGATTCTGATTATAATAATAATTTTGTAATCGTTTATGATTATATATTTTTTCATTTGTTATTTTTCATTAAAATGAAGTTGTGTATATGTAGTAGATTGTGATTAACACAAAAGAATGATGATCAGGTCAACGCAGAGAAGTACAGAAATTCTTTATTGAATAAAAAAAAAACTGTGCTGGTATCGGATTGGGATCGACAGATACTCAGAATTGTCAGTATCAGATCGGTTCTGAAAAAATGGTATCGTTGCATCCCTACAATTAATTGTGATTAATCGCATCCAAAATGCATAGCATATATAACATGTGTGTGTGTGCACTGTGAATATTAATTATGTAGGCCTACATATTTTTTTTACCTTAAACTGCATTAACACATTTCACTGTACCAATACACAAAATAATGTTCTTTTTAGCAACGTCATATGAACCCCTTATTGATTATATTGGCTAGTTACTGAAAACAACATTAAATGGAGTTTTCTCACTGCAGTTTCTCAGAAGCACAGAATGAGTAAATAACTGTTTGCACAGGAAGCGTTCCTGGATTGCAACAGAGTATAACAAAATGCAAAGCATTTCAACACTGTTTTTAAATGTTGAACTATGCTTAATTTAACTTCCATCTGAAAGCTTAATGCAATGCACCAATAGACCACCCTACAGAATGCAATGCCGACAAGCAACATGTGAGCAGGGGTACATGATACACTACACAGCTACATGTCTGCAGTCTGAATTACACTACTGCAACAAGAGCAATAACCTACACCTCCATTAAAAGTCTGGATATTAGGTGAGATTCACTTGGGCTAATAAAGATATACATTCACAGATCTGTTGAAAGCAGGTGTGTTTCTGCACTGTGCACCAGTCAGATGAACTTAAAGTAGGTCACAGGAATAAACAAGACTCACTATCAATCACCAGTGACTGTAACAGAGTGACATAACATGCTGCACTTGTGGGCCAAATGACATCATCACTAGGCTACATCACCTCCACTAATGAGATCAGATGAGTGTCAGTTACTAATCTGACATAAAAAAATTGTTTAGGTTATATCACAGTCCACACTGTAAAGAGTGGTTACATGTAGCTTTAAAAGATAACCCTTAAAATTTTAGTTGGTGTAACAAAATATATTTACGCAGATTCAGCCATAACGCATGTCACATGACCATTCAATCAGGTACAACCATAGATATGTATAGTTAGATTTCCTATTATTTAGATGGTGGACTGACGAGTCTACGGTATTTGGAGTGGTTGAATGGGAATCTACATATCTAAAGCTAACAAATCTATGAGCAGGGTAGTGTAAACGATAGCCATAACCAGGGATCAAAATGAGGGGGATGACATCCTCCTGGTTGAAAGAAAAAATTACAAAAAACATCCCATTGGTAAAACCACCATACCCATGTATTATTTAAAACTTACCATGCAAATGTAATGTTAAAATTCTCTAAATTATTTATGATAATTCACAAACTGAATGGCGGCGACTGAACTCGGTATGGTAACAAGCTGCTCCCAAGCGGAACCAAGTTTTCATCATTTTTAGCACGAAATGGTTCAAGTGCAACTTTTGAAGTTCTTTTAAAAGAAGACAACAGAAAAGGCATGATTTTCCTTGATCGTAATTTAAAGACATTCCCCGACATTATGTTATTGTGCTGTTTGTGTGATGGATTGAGAGCTGATAGTAGAGCTGACACTGAATCACCAACGGCAAAAAAAATAAAAAATAAAAAAAACGTCTTGGAGAGGCCAAAAGCATTCACTGCATGATGAAGCCTGTTAGAATACAGTTATAATGCCCTTATAATTGTACTTTTCTGAATATCTTCTAATATTTCTAATTTATATATCATATCTTCTAATATTTCATTTTATACAACAGTGCATAGCAGCAACATGGTGTTTCGTTCCTTGAATGACGAATTGTGTGAACAAGTGATTCAACAGTCCATTCAGATGGACTCATTTGTTTAGTTTCTAATTGAATCAGCCATTTTTACAATGGCTGACAAAAAACAATCATCAAAACAATAAGAATTTCACCGACCTCAAACTTCTGAACTATACTGTAGATGTTTAATTTGTAGGGCTGGTCTGAATATTCAAAGCTTTGGAGGGAAGGGCTGAACATATTCTCTAACACCATTTCTACACTGGACGCGAGTGGCGCAGTTTGACGCGACAAAATCCAATATAACCTATTATCCTGTCCATCAGCTGCTTGATGAGGTACGTCGCAACAAATCCGTGACAGTAACCTTCTGCTGTGTTCCATTTATGATGTACTGACACAAATTTCAAATAATTTTCAATGGTCGCTTTGTCGCTTCCGGTGTAGATAGACTTTAGCTGTTGCGATGCGGCACAACACAGACACAATGTAATACAGGCAGGAATCTCTGTGTATCTGTCTGCATTTTTTCGAGAACCGTTCATTCAATCAATTTCACGCATGGCAGGTGTGTTGCTGTGGACCCAAGTGAGTGCAGTGTCGCATTTTGGTGAAATATGGACACGCAACACGTTCAGAATGAATAAGCTTTTAATAAACTACTAATCAGCGCGAGCCATTGCACGCCTCACGCAGACAGGGCTTATATGCTCTGAGAACGGACACTGCAATAGTGATACAAAACACACAGGTCTGTTAAGAGCAATACTTTTAATATAGAAAAATTATTATTAGGCTGGGCTACTGTTTTTTTTTTTTTTTTTTATGACTGCCATAATTACAAGTATTTTCCAAGAATATTAGGCTAAGTGCACATTTTTATCATGTGTGAAATGAATGATTAACATGGCGGATAAAAGCAGCTCGTTTTTTTACACCAACAATATACTGTAGGCGTACTACAGCCGGCAGCCATATCACCCTGGAGCCCAAGACCGGTTGCCCATTGAAGCTAAGCAGGGCTGAGCCTGGTCAGTACCTGGATGGGAGACCTCCTGAGAAAACTAGGTTGCTGCTGGAAGAGGTGCTAGTGTGGCCAGCAGGGGGTGCTCACCCTGTGGTCTGTGTGGGTCCTAGTGCCCCAGTGTAGTGATGGGGACACTATACTGTCAACAAGCACCGTCCTTCGGATGAGACGTTAAACCGAGGTCCTGACTCTCTGTGGTCATTAAAAATCCCAGGATGTCTTTCGGAAAGAGTAGAGGTGTGACCTCGGCATCCTGGCTAAATTCGCACATTGGTCTCTGACCATCATGGCCTCCTAACAATCCCCATATCTACTGATTGGCTTCATCACTCTGTCTCCTCTCCACCAGTAAGCTGGTGTGTGGTGGGCGTTCTGGCGCAATATGGCTGCCGTCGCATCATCCAGGTGGATGCTGCACACTGGTGGTGGATGAGGAGATACCCCCTGTCCAGGGGCGTCGCACCCGTAGGGGATGTGGGGGTTTTAACACCCACACTTTTCCCGGTGAGAGGGTTCGACACCCGCACATTTTCTGTAGTTTTTCCGCAGTTTTGCACAAACGTCTTACTACAGTCGTTCCTCCATTTCTCTGACCGCTCTGTGTCTGCGCTCGCTGCGGCTGCCTCCTCCCCCCCTCCCTCTCAAACTTGACACCGGCTTTGAGTGTGATCGGCTGATGATTGGCTGTTCTGCCTTAAGTCCCGCCTCTCTTGGGGTGTTATCGGTCAGCTCGTGCTGAGGAGGCGGGAACTTATGGTTATTTACATCTCCATTTTCCAGGTAGTTTGAATGAGTGTTTATGCTTTAGAGGTTTTTAAATAAGCTTGATATGTGTTTGGGAAGATGTTCTGTTAATCGTTTTGTTGACATGTCGAGTGTTTTCGGTATTATATTTCGTTTTTTAGACTAATGCTAATTGCTATTATTGGGATATTGTTTGCATACCTGTTTAAGAACTATGAAATTAAAGTGTATATTATTTTAATGTTTAAAAACAGTAAATTGTTACATTATTTATACCACCAGAGAAAAAGCTTTGTGTGGGCGTTTTTTTCTCTCCTTTTCTGATTTTGCGTTTTTTTTCTCCCCTTTTCTGATTTTGCGTTTTTTTCTCTCCTTTTCTGATTTTTTTTTTCTTTTCTTTTTTTTTAATGTAGGATTATTTTTTCCCAGCCAAACGCTGCAAGCCGGAAATCCTGCACAGTGCCAGAGAACTTTTAAGCCCTGTATTTTGTACCCCTCTGTCAATGTGTTCATCATTTTTATTGTTTATAAACAAACCACATCCATCCCCCACACTTTTGAAAAGCTTGCTACGCCCCTGCCCCTGTCTATGTAAAGCGCTTTGAGTGTCTAGAAAAGCGCTATATAAATGTAAAGAATTATTATTATTATTATACTACTTACAGAACTCAGGTGATTTTTCAAACTTAATGTGTTGTTGTGGTAGGCCCGTTTCAAATCGCATATTTGGTACACTGACTTTGTCTTGTCCTCACTCAATTTAAGTTGCTCCCACACAACTGAGGTCTTTGGCATTTTTGTCTTCTCTTCCAGATGAACTGACTCATGACGTTAATGATGTTCACTCATGGCCGTTTAATATTCAAGCGTGAATGAGAAGTGTTTTGCAGGGGATGCCATGTGTTTGAAAAACAAAAACAAAGAACATCCGAATCTCAGAATTGAAAATCGAATGCCAACCCACTGAACGTATATTCGAATAATCTGGTCTAGCCCTAGTTAATTGACAACATTTTTTTTTTTTACAATTTCAAAGTTCCTCCCTTAATCCATAATTCTTTGCAAAACATACACATTACAACTGAGACAGGCATGACATTTTGACTGATTACTAACTGTCGGAATATGAATAACTGCAGTAAATTATTTAATTGTTCCTTTAAGGCTATGTAAACAAACACTGTACAGATTTAGAATGCCATTAATAATATTAAAATGACAATAATATTAAAAAAAATTCTCTTTCAATTCACGTTTTTTTTTTTTTTTTTACCATCCAACAAGAATTTTGTATCGTCTATAATTACATAATATTTACTTCTAAACCCGTAATCTTGTTTTTACTATGAACGTTTAAGATATTAAAGATAAAGTAATTTACCTCACTGTATCCACACGTTTGCTGGGACTAGTACAAACATTAACTGTACTAACTGAACACGTTAGCGCTGCCAGAGATCACCTTTGAACTCCAACCTGCTTTTCCAGTTCTGCAGACATGCTGAGACTCCTGTTAAATTCCACTATTTTAAATAGACAACAGCGACACACCTCCTTACAGAGAAAGGGAGATGATAAGCTCATAGAATGCAACAATGTGCCTATCCTGACAGGGCGCAAAAGATACCAATGCGCCATGACAGTTGCTCCACCAGCCACGTCGTTTTGGTGTCACCGATCAATGTTAGTCATGTAATCGTTGTTTCAGGAAAAGACAGGTGCCAGGATGGCTCTCCACCCATGTGTTTAGAGATGACAGGAAAACTTGATCTATTATAATAAGTCACAGAGTAAACCTAGCCAGTTTTACAACCATTGTCAAAGCACATCAGGGCGGTGACCAGAGAAATACAGGCAACTATATTGAAACTGTAATGAGCCTGAACATTCGTGAAGAATGTGCACATAACACATTGCTAATGATGTGAGATCTTCAAAACTAATCCAAAGACATCAAGACAAAAGCTACAAGAAACACCCAGAATCAGGTTTAGTTTTGGTGATTTGAGCCTCAGGCTCTTAATAAACAGCAGGATGGTGAACAGTCTATTACCTCCAAGAAATCTGGAAAAACCTGGACAAAATAACCAGAACAAAGTCTAAAACCTGCTGAACTCAGTTACTCCTGCAGTAGATGTAGGATAAGTTTGAGGCCACAGGGACCCTGAAGTGGCAGTGACACCCACCTGCCTAGAGACACTTCTAAGCTGAATTAACCCGATTTCCCACTTCGTCTCTTAATCACTTAAGCGCATAAGCGTCCTGAAAGTGTGCAAAGAGTCAGAGCCAAGAAACAGAGTAAGTGCATTTTCCACTGGGACAAAAGATGTTGTATTATGAGCTTTAGCAAAGGTATATCAGCTGCTTGGAGAATGACAAAAGAAATATGTCTTAATATTGGACTCCTACTGTATAACAACTGAATGGAGATTCTCTACTGAAAGATCTCAACAGACAAGCACTAGGTGTAGTCGCCCTCGGTGCTTTGGTGTGGAGAAAAAGATTTTAGCCTCCTCAGCAACTAATGCCTGCCTCACCTTAATCAGATCTGCAATATCTAGTCATCTATACTAGCAGGATGGCATCTGGAGGTCTCCAGCAGCTCGCAACCCCATGAAGTGGACAGGGTTATTTCTGTCCCATTGCCAATCTCAGTCAGAGCTACTGCCAATGGGATCAAAGCTAAGACCCTACTGACCCCTTAATACACTGAGTGATCCATGTGACCCTTCACCTTGGCTCATTAGATGCATCTATACTAGTCGAGTCTGAACTTAAATGTCACTTTGAACTAGTTATGCCACAGTTTCTCAATATAATATTGAACTGCTTGGTACACATCTACGGTTCAATACTTGTGAATTGCTATTTTTGGGTTTCGCTTTTTAAATAACTTCCAGGTTTTATTTCACTCTGAATTGCCTCTGTTTGTGTGCACGTGAGTTAACATGCTGACATGAGAAAACAAGAAAATATTCTGCTGTGAGGGCTGCTTGATTAATCAAATGCGATTGCCATGCACATCTTATCAGTGAAGCCGGTTCTGTGATTAATAGTAAATCTCCATCCCCTGCTTTCAGATGGAGCAGCAGTTACTACACAGAGCTGTGCAAAAAAAAAAAAAACTATGAACTATGGCTCTGTGAAGTAAATGCTGCTCCACCTGAAAGCATGTGAAAATACCACATTTAATAACATGTTTTTACTCAAAACCAAACTAACTTCATAACGTCAGTCGAGTGTTTGAAATAAATCCTTCTGTTAGATGATCTGGCTTCTTATACAGAATAAGGCATGCAACATATTTCATAGTATTCATAGTGTTCAAAGTATTCTTATAAAGACTACGTCAATTAGCACTGCATTATAGATAAACCTTATTATAATGATAATTATAATAAGAAATTAGATAAACATAAGCATTTAAATATTCTGTTTATTCAGCAACCACTATAGGGATTTCCTGGGTGTCTTCTGCTAGGAATAGTAATAATAATTCAGTGCGAAAGTGCTGTTTGGCCTTCGGATGGAGATTCACTACTGATCACAGAACTGTGTTTCATTGAAAGATACGCATGACAATCACAGCTTCTGCATAATCATTTTGATTTATCGTGCAGCCTTATCTGCTGTAATGTCTTGCAATGAGAAGCGTTTCTAGACGTGTTGTCCAACAGGAGAGAACATTGTAACATGGTTTTATTCTATAGCATCGTCAAATGTTTGAAATAACTGCGTTTTTTAACCATGGTTAAAACTACATAAGAGCATGAGGAGTTATGTATTGACCCGTGGGCTAACTGTATTGTTGTAGACCTATTTTGAACTTGACAGACTCCAGAAGATTTGCTTTAGACACCAAGAAATTATGTGATAATGTTAAATTAAAACTAAAAACCTACTGAGCTGGACATAGAAACATTTTAAAGTCAGCAAGAAATTTCATCCTAATCTATTTTCTAAAAGTCTGATATTCTGGGTTTGAAACTAACACCCACCAAATGTAGGTGAAAATTAACCGTGGTGGGAGTTGTCAATATTAGTAAAAAAAAAAAAAAAACAGAGAAGTGCCACAAATTTGTAATTATTTTTAAGTATTTTTAAGTATTGTGGCTTCATATGAAATCAATTTAAATTCATATGAATTGACAAAATTATAATATAGATCATTTCTCTTTCTATTTGCACTAAGAAACAACTTAATTTAACTCATGACATTGTTCTTTATTCCTAAAATGAACTTTTGCCTGTATAGTGATTACATTCACTGTTTTGGACTACCATCTGAAGCTTTTGAAACTGCCAGCAACATTTCAAATTAGAAATGAAAGAAAAGCTGTTTTATAAGGGAAGTCACACAGAGTTTTGTATTGATCTCTATTATTTTATTTCAAACAATGACTGGACGTCATAAAACCATTCAGTGATCCAGAATAAGGCTTCAATAATTGTTGAGTTTCAATAAAACTTGAAAAGTGATTCTGGTTCATTTCTGAAATTTTATTTTTGTTTTGGCTAAAAGAAGTTTGAATGGCTGATAACTTAATTTTAGTAGTGAGTGAAAAAGAAAATTTTTACAACCTGATTATTATTGATTGATTCTATTGTAAATAAAACTTCGACCTGAAATAATAATCTCAATATCCAATCAACAACTCTCAGGTAGAATCAACTCACACCTGACATTTTTTTGTTCTTTTTTGATAACCTGTTACACTTTGATGTACTGTATGTAAAAACATAAGAAGTCACTACTTCTTTGCTGCTTTAAGTTATCATACATGCACTTCCATGCAAACTAAATCTTAAATAAAGTCTTAACTTAAAAAAAAAATTCATTTCATTCAATAGAATTAAAAATGGATTATTTAGGTGTACTACAACAATGCACCACTAGTTCAGCAACAAGGTAGCTACAACTTGAACTGAATTTGATTTCAGAATTGAATTGATTTCTAAAGTGCTGTTTCTAAGAAGAGCATTCCAGAAAAGTCCTTAAAATTTCATGATGGTAACGATGCTTTATTATAAAATAATAAAATAAAATAAAAACCTGCTCAGATTTACTTAAGATTTTATCAATGTCTGCATGTGTCCTGCAAATTGGTTTTCTGAAATTGTTGCTCTTAAACCAGCAATTACTGTCAACATGGTTTTAATTCTGAAGCCCCCCTGGTGTTATTTCTTTACTGAATACGAAAGCGCCAGAAATAGAATCAGTGCCTCTCTTCACATTGCAGATGTACACCTGGACATCGCTTGCCACATTAACATTCAACATGCACGGTTTTACCACAGCAGAATCCTGCTGCCCCCAGTGCCTAATCCATTAGCATTCTGCATAGCTCAGTCAATTATTTAGGAGTTGTGCTTTGTGTATTAGCATTCTGATGCCCTCTACAGCACAAATTAATGTTTAAGAGTAAACAGCATTAATTAGCATACTTGACAAAGTGACTACATGCAATGCATTAGCTATTTGTAAAATACAACACAGCAGGATTTGTGGCTACCCAAGACAGAGAAACAGCAGGTTTTGCTAATTCAGTTCTACATTTTGTGTTCCACAGAAGAAAGTCATTGATTTTTAGAATGATTTGAGGGTGAGTAAATTGTGCAGATTTTTTCCTCCGAACAAACACCAACATTTCAAAAGATTGATGTTGGATTTACAATGTTGCAAAACACAACGGTCATCACACTGCCCCATCAAACACTGTCAGGCTTATCACACTAACCAGGTTTGTTAGGAACCATGGGTATGTTTGTGAATCATAGGAATAGATACAGAGATTGTGCATCTATCGACTTTCAGCCAAGTCACAAAACAAAGGAGTGGTCATTTTAACCTAAAGAACCTGTTTTACACTTTCAATTAGAGGTAAATAAGAAATCTCAGCATTCCCATTTGCTCCGAGAGTGAAAGAAAAAACCTATTGCATTCCCCCCAACCCTACAGAGGATAATTGACTGGAATAATGGATGCATGGATGGTTCCTGGAGCTCAAACAGTAAAACATGGGTTTGATTCCCAGGGAATGCATGAATAGATAAAATGTATACCTTGAATGCAAAATAATCTTTCGATAAAAATGCAAAATGCATGTAAATATCCTGCATTGAACTAACCTTATCTGTGTATACATGACTAGTGCATGTGTGAGTATAGACTTACGTCAGTCTAAGCTTGTGTAAACACTGTTAATAATGCATGACTATTTCATTATGCAGTTTTTAGGAGAAAATCAATAAGACTTGACATATCAATAAGGGCATGTAACAGAGAAGAATATTTAAACATTAATGAATCAGCAAACCCTGTGAGGCTTGAATAGAGATACACAGGAACCAACTGTGAGAGAAAGGAGTAAAAAAAAAAGGCTCTAATCACTGCCCGCTGCTGGAAAAATAAGACCTTTAAATCAGTACTCGACCAATAAAAGTGTCAGGACTAATATATGTATCATACCGTAGATAAAGACAAAAAACTAAATTAAAGATAACACAAATCCTTCTACGGCATTTCCTACGGGGCAGAGACCTCCTTGCAGGCACTTTAAATGTCATATGTGCCTCCCCCCACGGATGCCCTGCCAATTATATCTCGCTTGGAATGCACTGAAGATGTATGTGATGCAAATGAGATTTAAGGACTCACATCCATATTTCAATGTGTGAGAGGCATACTTGCTGCATAAATATACTAGACAAGGCTGATTTGCATATGTATGAGTTTCCCCACCCTCACTGTCTCATAACAAGAAGAGAGAGAAACTCGAAAAACACACACGACTCTCAGTAGGACAAAGGAGGAGAACTACTGATACCTGAACTACCGGTCAAAAGTTTGAAATCATTCCCATTTTTAAAATGTTTCTAAAAGTCTCTTATTTTCACCAAGGCTGTATTTATCTGATCAAAACCGCAGCAAAAAATGGTAATATTGTCTTAGAATATCTCCATTAGAAAGATCTGTTTTATAATAAATTCCCACAATGCAAAGCTGAATTTTCAGCACCATTACTCCAGTCTTTTCAGTGTCACATGATCCTTCAAAAATCACTCTATTATGCTGATTTGCTGCACAAGAAAAACTTCTCATTATTAACAATGCTGAAAACAGTTGTGCTACTTCATAATTTTGTGAAAAACTGCAAAATATTTTTTTTCAGGATTCTTTCATGAATAGAAAGTTCAGAAGAACAGCATTTATCCATGCGTTATTAAAAGGAAGTTTATTTTTTCTTACTTACCCAAAACATTTAAATGGTATACTGCAATGTTTCTTGAGCAGCAAAGCAGCAAATCAGCATATTAGAATGATTTCTGAAGAAAAATGTGACACTGAAGACTGAAGTAATGATGCGGAAATTCAGCTTTGCATCCCAGCATTAAATTACATTTTAAAACATAAAAAATAAATAAAAAAAAGTTTTGATTTGTATTGAATGATACCTTTGCCCAACTTGGCGCGGATGTTCCAGTGATCATGAAGACTGACGGGACAAAACAGTTTTAGAAAGTGTGAGAGTTCTAGATCGTCATTGTTACAGGCATCACAGATTTGCTCCAAACAGCTACTCATTCATTACAAGTCTATACCAAGATTCCTCCTTAGATATGAAAAAAAAAAAAATGCAAAAATTGTGCCATCAACGCTCTGCGTTCCAGACACTTGCTTTGTCAAACCCCACGTATAGAAGTAATTCATGCATGGTGTATTCCCTCACCAGGACACAACTGGAGTCTGAGCCAAGCAGCGCTCTACCAGACACGTCATCCTTTAATCTGAGGGGATTGGGATTATTAGACACAGGCGAGGCCTTTATTAAGTGTGGTTACACCCCCTGCCCCCAAACATGCACACATACACATACTCTGCTCACTCCAATCCTCCTGAAGGGGTTAAAAGAGACAATCCAGCATGTACACTATCCATAGACATGGTCAAATTTATAATACTTGTTCATGTTTTATGCAGCAAAAAATTCTATGATGTGTATGTGTGTCAGAGTTGACCGTAATGGAAGCAGTTACAGACTAATTACCAATCCACTGCCGTGTGCTTTAATAATATATGTCAAACAGATCTAACCTGGCCATCAGATCACTGACTATCACGTGATTCACAAGAAGCTGAAGAAGCATTATCTTCATCACAACCTGATCCTCATCCTCTGACCCAGTGTGTGTGTGTGTGTATCCATATCCTGTAGCTCAGCATCTAAAGAGCTGACCTAGTGTGTTTAGAAACATGTTACTATATTTCTTAAAGAGACTTGTTTCTGCAAACATTACTATGGTAATATATTTGATGTTTTATTTAAGTTTCGTTTTGAGGTCAGATGAACAACAACTAATCAGTGATGGTATGTGGGTGTTTTTTTTGTTTGTTTGTTTGTTTGTTTGTTTGTTTTTTTGAAGAAAGATTGATTGGAGGAAGATTTATGAAACATTTTGCTAAATTGGAAAGAGTGACTTGAAGCAAGACTTACGTAAATAGTAAGAGATTCAGACATTTATTCATTTTCAGTATTTATCTGTTTTAATGAGTTAGGTTAGTGAATGATTCCTGATTTTTTTTTTTTTTTTGCAAATTATAAGTCATAAGCTTTTGTTTCAAAATACAAAAATACAATACAATAGAAATATGCGTTTTTCCATGGTACACTGTATTTTTATCACATAAAAAAAAAAAAAAAATTCTGATACAATTTCTTTTCTCATGCCATTGTAGATTCAGAGTGCCAGAGTAAAATGAGTGACTCTTCTAATATGATTGCGTCACAGTCTCATACTGCAACAGAACAGGCTACAAGCAGACACTTCCAGAATATCATACAAATGCACATGCACACAAATACATTTGGTTAGACTGGCTCAATTTACAAAACCACAATTCAGAGATGAGGTAGCTGGGAATGGTGAACTGGTTCTTGTTAAGAAAATACCGAAAATTGTTAGAAATACTAGAATTAATGCTGGAATTCTTCAGTCAATGCAAACAGAAGGCTAAAATACTTGTATACTGTAATAGTTCTTCAGCAGTATTGCAGTGCCACTATACTGCACCTTCAGTTCAGGATAGAAGAAAGAATAATGTCCTGCATACAATAAAAAAAAATAAAAAAACTACAATCTGTGCAGCCTGATTTCTGAACAGTAACTGCAGGACAACCACAAAACGTAATACAGCAATGATGCTTACACTTTATGCACAGTAGCTGTATTATGATTGATAATAAAGGAACAGTTTACCTCAGACAAATTCTGTCATCATTTACTCACCTTTGTGTTGTGCCAAACCTGTATTACCAGTATTCTTCAAAATATCTTCTTTTGTGTTCAACGAAAAAAACGTACACCAGGTTTGGAATGAGGTGAACTATATACCAGGAAACTTCCACTATTTAAAAAAAAATAGATCAATAAATAAATACTCTCCCACGCAGTGAAGCAAAGTTATCCAGCACTGACATCACTGTTCTCACTTCTGGGAGTGGTAAATATAACTAAAGCATAGCTTCCACCTTTCTAATGTCAACTCTGAAATACTGGCAAGCAGTGAACCGTGTTACTCAGTATCCTTGTCACAGGGCAACTGATCAGTGGGTGACTGACCTGCAAGTTCACACCTCCATTCACAGGTGGATTTGAGAAAATAAAACACTGCAAATTGCAATTAGATGAATGCCTTGAAGAGCTAAGATTTAATGTTAATGGCTGCTCTTGACTACTTTATGACGTGCAAGTCATCATTTGTCACTCAACGGTAACTGTGTAATGTATACTCAAGGCTTGTCAGTCAGTGTAAATAATGACTGCTTGTTGTTCGTATGACAAGTGCAGGTAATATACACGATATGCAATATGTATGTGTGAGTTTTTGGTTTGAATTAAAAAAAAACTTCTGTCTCTCACACTCACTCAGATTTTATTGAACACATCCTATTAAACGTTCACCCATTCACAGTGATCAAACATGTTTGTTTGTTCTTTTTTTAACTGGCTGACAGCCAATCTGATTAATCAGTGCTGAATCTGCCATTTTTCGTCTGACAAACAAACCAACCCGAAGGGTAGATTAACATTGTTGAACTTGAACCTCAAAATATTGTGTATTAACATCGTTCCAAGGTTAAAACAGGATACCTTCTGCTGTTCATTCATGTTTAATTCACGCTTGAACTACTAAAGTGGAAAAGATGATCAGTACACGTGCTGCTTTAAGAGACACTACAGTGATACAGTTTAATATTGAGCCACAATACGGTTGAATTTGTTAAATAAAAGGTTAAACTGCTAACTGTTATTCAGAAAAGCCCTCCAGGTCCTGCACATTTTTTGGTTTTCCAGCATCTTCTGCATATCTGAGCCGTTTTTGAAGAGTGACTGTATTATTTTGACATCTATCTTTTCACACTGAGGCTACAAACATTCACACACACACACGCACATACACACACACACGCACGCACAGGAAGAACACAATTCATTAGAGTAAACATTCTGAACAGGATGATGTGTATTTTTTATTTATTTTACATTATTAGTTTTAGTAGTTCTTTTGGATATAGGTTTAAATTCACACTGAACTCATCTTTGCGTGTCTTAAACATGCTACCTAACCTGTTGAACAGTCGACACCCATCAGCAAACAGGGAGTGTTCCTCTCGCTCTGCTTTCACAGCACGTTATTATTTCTGCTTCCCAACCTTTCTCACAGTACTTATAGATCACAATTTTCCCAGTAAATTCCCTCTTTTGTGCGCTGGTCTCAGTGGGCTATTGTGTTGCTCTAGACTCACACACTCCATCCATAACAAAAGCCCAGCCGACCTGCCTATACCTCCACACTCTCCAGCTATGGGGTTACCATGGCAACTCCTGCACCATTCCCAAGTCATCAGCATCGACTCAGCCTTGGAAAAGTATGGGGCAAAAGCATTGAATGTGATCAAGTCACTGCATGTGAGTGTGTGCGTGTTTAAAGAGAAAGACAGATGGATACAGAAACAATGGACTATAACTGCCATGCAAAATATCCAGAAACAGCCATGAGAGGTGTTAATGGATGTGGGCAATGAGAAGAAAAGAGTCAGAGAAAGGATGAATGGAGATGGGTTTTTATCCGCGTAATCTCTTAATACTGTCTGTACTCCCTCTACTGGTGTACTGAGTTCAGATCAGATACTGTACTCAGGCATAGCGTATCAGTCAATGCGGAAACACAAGTTACCTTCAATTGCCATTTGACTTTCAGATTCTGAAATTTTCTAATTACACAGGATAGAAAAAATCAATTTCATAAAATAACTTTCCTGAAAAACCTTTAGTACACAGTATATTGCATATCTTCTGTAATCTGATATATATACAGCGAGAGAGAGATTTTTTTTTTATTTTTTCATATTCCATGTTCAAATGTGAGTATCAAATATCAATGTATTGCACTGCATTATATGATTTTAAAACTACCGTTGTGATCATAAAACTAGAAATTTAAAATCATCTTACTAAGACAATTTTGGGAGATAGATAGATTTGCATTACATGCCATCACAGTTTCATTTTACTTTTGCCAATATGAATAGCATCCGCACAAAACATATTTTTTGCTTCGTTTTTATAATATCATACTATATGAGCAATAAATGCCTTATGTATCAAATATGATGCTCAAAGGGACTTTTTATATATATATACATATATATATATATATATATATATATATATATATATATATATATATATATATATATATATATATATATATATTTTAATTAACAGGATTGTGACAATTGGGTTTTACATACTGTACCAGAATGGAGCTAAACTGCTATTAGTTGACATCAGCAGCAGGGCTAAATACAGATTTGAATGGAATTCACAAGAACTCGATGAGCTTTTGTTCTTTTTTGGAGTGTGGGCGTGGTTATATTTCTGTAGTAATGACCATTTTGCCTACATAATATAAAGGAAATTCCCTTTTCTACTAATGCTGAAAATTAAACAGTGAAGCGTTTCAAACTAGTACAAACTGGTAAATCATCTCAAGAGTCTCACGTCAGGCTTTCATCACATTTTCGATTCACAAAAAAGAAAACGATTCTAGAAAAGCATACAGATTCAGCATCACCACAATGAACCAAGTGCAAAACAGGGAATCTTTGTTCTAGTTTGTACATTACAAAAAATAATTTGAAAATGTAAAAGCAAGTTTCAAACTAAGCAGCAGAGTGAGTCAGTTTAACAGAACGCAGTGAAATCTGCAGGACGGGAAGTGCTGCACGCACACTTTTCACACGGCAACAGAAAGCCGTCAAGAATAAAATATCAATCTTGGGATTCAGAGAATCCTGAGGAGTGCTCACATGAATATCACAGATACTCTGAAAATTGATATTTTTACCCAGCCCTAATTAAGAGAAAAAAGAAACAATTATTATTACAAGTTATTACATGCAAGTAAAAAAAAATGAATATGAAAAAAAATCCATAAATCTGTCGCAATAAGACATGCAACATGTTAATGTTCATGAATCAGTTAATCAGTTTAACAATTAAATCCACACATGTGTTGGTTGCAAAAAAAGTATAAACACTTCTGCCATGATGATACAGTAATACAATAATATATTACAGTTTTACATTTTATATTTTAACATGCTATTAAAAAAAATACATTTTCTTACTCTGTAGGCCTATTTCGGTTCTAATCATGATACCTACAGTACATTCAACATGTGTTCTGTGACAGGATTCCTGTGCATCAGATGACACAGGATGACAGAACCGAAGTCCTGTTCATAGTGTGGCATCTGATCTGCTCGGCTCTGGTTACACACACACACACACACACACACACACAAGCCGGGTTACTTGGCCCACTTCCACTGACTGCAGTAGCACTGTCTTTGTACTACCGTATCTCTCTATGCAGTTTCAATCAAAAGAAATGTAAAAAAAAAGCACTTGAGCACAAACACATATAGAAATCAATGACCCTCCTCAGAAACACCTATTTTTTTTCTGCCACTTTGAAAAGCAGTTATTCTTTATGAAATGAATGATACCATTTTCATTTTACATTTCAGCTTTCAAAAAGTTTAAGAAAGAAGTGTAGAAAGAACTGGCCACAGTTATATTTTAACTTGGTCCAAACAACAATCAAAATGCAAAAGAATTTGATGCACAAATAAACACATCCGTTTAATTACATTATTCAAATCGTATTTTTAAAGAATTAAAGAACTAGAACCTCCAAGAATTTTGAGACCTATAATAAAACTTTTTAAACAATCATAAACAGCTTCACAATAATAATTAGAATACTACCTTAAGATACACATTTCTTTATCAAATTCTTTGCAGGCCACTATATCTTTGTGAAGCTGTAAATTATCATTTAAATTGCATTTTAATTCTCTCTTCCCTTATATCCTTCTGTTCCCTTATCTGTTCCCCTAAATTTAAATTAACAATATTTGTAAACATATCATAAACTTACAAACAAAAATCTTTTCTCTATATTTCAATCTTAAAGTTTCAACACAACTCCACTAAGAAACACAAACACCCTTTTTAGTATTTGTGTTAGATGTGAACATTCAGACAGATAACAGTATGAACAACGAATAAATTACTTCTGAATCAACAGCTGATATAACATCAGACTAAAGGACCTGTTTTGTAAATTTCTTTGTAATGCTGAGCTCAGTTGTTGTATAAATGTTTCCCAATCATTAACGATTGCAATCATTACAAAAAGTGATGACCTGCAATTGTTATCAGCTATTTCTACTTGATTTAACCTGAACTTTTTCATTTTGTTGCTATAAATTAATGTAGCCAATTGAGGTTGATTCAGTGATGATAAATATGATTTTGTCTTGAATAAAACCAGTTAATAGGTTAATTTTAGGTTTACCATGTTTCCCGTGTATTGATCTAGTTTGTTATCTGAATCTGACACCTGATCTGTTTTCCTTTAAGGTCAATTGGAATATTTAAATAATGATTTCTGAGCAGTTATCTTCTTTAAGTAATCACGTCGTAAACAAAGTAAATGTTTTTGAATATTTGAGAACATATAATTATCAAATACATAAACCTGATAATGTTTGAAATAAAAACAAAACTTTTATATAGTTTATTAATAATGTGATAATTATCACTTGAAAAGCTGAGTGGCTCCTAGGTGAATAAACCAATATTGACCACTTTTTTAAAGTTTTGATTTGTTTGATTTTATTCTCAAAGCACTAAGCATTTTTAGGAAATCACAATCATTTGCCAAAAACCACAGTGGTAGATGTTATGCACCGTTTGTGAATAGGTATAATAAGCTTATAAAGTGCCTAATACATAGCAAAAGTAACAAACTAATTCAAAAATGATTTAAAAACAGCTACTGCAACTAAAAGTGGACCACACTATGTACAACAATGCATATACAAATAACTCAACTGTGTACAGTGTGTGCTTTAGTGGGTTTTGATAAGTGGGTTATTTGCTCCACATCCCACCTCAAATGGTGGTTTCTATTAATACACGCTAATGCTTACATGATGTGTTCTTCACTCCTTACGAACATGTGAATCTAATATTTCCTTCTCACACTGATGGAATGCTTTAATCTAGAACTTGTCCAATTTCATGTGAATGTTCTCAAAATGTTTTTTATTTATTTAAATACAATTAGTTACAAAAACTTTTTAATTAGCTTGTCTATTTGAGTTCTGCACTTAAGACTGACACTAAAAACTGAACTACCACAATATTCATTGTGAATTGTGAATATTCATTCATGTTTTTTGAAGACTGTTAAATTTGTGATTTTGTCCCCACCAATCATGAATATGTACACTGAAACAAATAGAAACATCTATATCGGATGTTTTATTTAGTCAAAAAATATTTACCATGAACCAACTCACATGCATTCATTTATAACAACAAAACTCATTTTTGTGGGTTTCTATTTTCTATCAGCAGGTAGGAGTGGCTCTTTAAGACAACTACTGCAAGTCATATCCTTGACAAAAAGCTTTTCTGTAAACAAATAAAATAAGAATTATATATGTCTGTGTAGAAACACATGTGCTGTAAACTAGAGGATGGCTGCATAAGAGCAAAGTAAATCTGATCACGTGGTTGTGCACACATGTAGTTAACTACGTAGTGACCTCTAAATGTTATTCAAACACTTCTGCATGTGTTTGAATATATATAATCTGATTTACATTAGCTGTAACCTAAAAAACAGTTATTTTTTTAATTCACTGTGATACTCTTTTTAAAAGAGTATTGTCCTAAATTACTATATTCCGAGGCCTACACAAAGAAGTTCAAGTCTATATCAGATTTTTCCATAAACTCGTTCTCATATAATAACAGCAGACAGCCATAAATCAACAAAAATACTCCACCTATTACAAATCATAATACGAATGATTAAAATAACAATTAAAACAACTTTAAAAATCTATTGCGACGTAACGTTTAAAGCTAACTTAGCAGATATTAAACTAAACTGAAGAATCCCAAAAAGAAGAAAGTTACAGACATAAACACGTAAATACACACTGACAGAAATGTGGTGACTTTATGCTAATTGTATGCTACAGGAACATAATCCGCACAACGTGGTATTATTATTCATTCGCGTTTGTGTGTGTGTGTGTGTGTGTGTGTGTGTGTGTGTGTTCTGACACAATGGACAAAAGCACTCGACCTAAACAGGAAGTTTGGCTGTGGCATTTTAACAACCTTTTTCAAGCCCTGTGTTATTAAAAGAACACACAGCTTAGCCTGTAGATGTTATGTATGCGGTATTGTAATGCTAATTCTTTAGTGCCGATTATTATTATTTTTAACTAAATTGAAAGGGGGGAAAAATTATTTCTTGTTTGGTCGACTGAGCAAAACAACATTTCCCGTTACATAATAACAACTTTGGATCTAAACAAGTGCGAGGCCCACGCGAGCATTCAAAACAACTCTAAAAGCACAGTGGGACCCGACAAGCAAGAAATTAACCAGTCAAATATGAAAGCAGAAAAATGTACCTTAAGTTTCTGGGAAGCCCTGAACACCTTCCTGTGCAATTCCCTGAGAAATCAGGAGAATAGAAAACTCAACAGTCGTGAAAAAAAGGCCATAAACATACATATAAATATATATTTATTTCCCAACGTCGAAATGTCAGCGTGGTTTACAATATTCCATACACGTCTAGTTCAAATGATACAAATATATGAACGTTTTCTGTTCACAAAAAATGTAAAAACAATTGTTACAAAAGCCACCATCTCCAATAGGCTACTTGATTGTATAATTCTGGAAAACAGGCGCAAAATAAACAAGGGTGCCAGCCTAAACAAAACTGTTCCCTCCCACTTAAACTAACTCATCTGGACGTCTTTACTCTTTACATTAAAGTGGACTTTAAACCGTGGTTGCTTATTAAAGTGACTTACTATTTACAGCCTGTTGATCTGCGACATTAAATTGAATGTATTCTTGTATCAAGGCTGCGTTAACTGAAAGGATCCATGCAATCACACACCCCTCACCCCGAACTATATTATCATCTCTTTTCTTCAACCCCACTGACCCTAATCACAATCCACCTCGTAGAAACATACTCAGATGTTGCACCAACTTGGTAAATGCAAAAACATACCGTTTCGTCTTGTGAAGTCTTTCAAATAAATTCACCAAGATATTACAGAAAATTAATTCTGCGGGAAATCCGCGAAATGCACCACCCGGCGGAAATAGCCAAACTTCATCGTATGATCAAAATAAACCCATTCCTCGTGGATATAGATAACTGAAAAGCTAGAAAAGAACTTGTTCGCTTATATATTCACGTGGTTAATAAGATTTTCGCGTCGTTTCGCGGTAGGAGAGGAGTGGCTGTGTTCCCGATGGTACATGGACTCTGTCCAATCAGAACTATTGTCCTTCTTCACCGTGCTCTACTTCACAGCGCCTCCCCATTTTACGATATTATAGATGAAACTGAAACTCTTAGCTAGAGCAATGGAATTAGCCTTAAGTGTTTTTTATTGAAACTTTTTTAAATGAAACTCTTATTATTATTATTATTATTATTATTATTATTATTATTATTATTATTATTATTATTATTAGAGTATGTGTATTTAAGAAAAAGCCAGCTTGTGACACTACAAAAATATTTATTTATCTGCTGTCAAACAACTGTAACTTAAAATATAATATCAGCACTTAATGACAATGGCTTCCTTTTTTATGCATACAAACTAGTTACATAAATTACATTTTGTGACTGTTTAAGGTTAAAATACAGCGTAAAATTACAGCATGCATTTTGTTCCAAACATTAAATGTTTAAGTGATTCCAAATATTGAATGGAGGTGTGCACTTAAGTTTGCTGATCACTCAGAGTGGGCTAATTTATGGAAGCTATTTATAGCGTGGTTTTCTTTCTTTCTTTCTTTCTTTCTTTCTAATTATTCTAAATACATTACATAACAGGGTAACCATTTTGCATTCTCCATCATTAACATCTTGAGTTGAATGCATGTGTTTTGAGCAGATTTCGCTTAAATTTTGCAACAGAAACTAAACAAACTGTGCATGACTGTACAAACTGTACAGGTCCCAACGGAAAGGTGGAAAACCTGAAGCATTGGTGTGTGGAAACTGCCAAATGTGCTGAAGTTAGACTATGATTTTGTTCATTTCCCTGACCACAAATGGGTTTAGCAGCCATTGAAACACCATAAAGAATATTCATACAGTATTAATTTCTGTATATAAGCGGCTACTCTCATACATTCACAGTGACTTTTAAAGCAAAAGGTTCTTGCACTTTATTAGAATTATATTACAGGAACAGGAACAGGACATGAATGTAATATTCTGGTGTGTGGGTTTAAGAGCACAGTGATTAGCTGTCTGTGTGTATTATATATTAATATCTTGTATAACAGATTGAAGAACTGGTGCTTACATTCACATCATGTAACAGTTAAGGTAGTAGTGCTTTTGTATAATTTTCTGTTTTAATTTGCTGAAGTTGTAAGACAGAAAATGACCTAATCAATAACAATAAATAAATAAATCTGAATACAGTCTTGTATTGTACGATGGAATATGAAATCTTGAACAGTTTTGGAAATATTTTACAGTGCAGGTAGGACTATTTAAATTGACAAATTCAGACTGAAACTTCTCATGAGAGTATAAAATATTCATGAAACAAATATTCATAAAATATTTACATCATCAGCCTGTATTAAAATCTCAGCCTTACAGTACATGCAATGTTCTTGTAATATATGTAACTACGAATTAAATAAATCTGCAAGAGTATCCAGCAAAAAGTCTTGTAATCATCCCATAACAATTGTAAGTTAAATTTGATTACATAGGTTGGTATTCTCTCGAACCTATTGCCCCCTAGTGTTTTTTAACCGTACTGTATGCAGAGTCTATATTTAAGAAATATTTGTACATTCAGAATAATTAATATTTCTCTCTTTTGCTTTACTGAATGGTTGTGCAAACATTTGTATACAATTTATGTTTAAAAATGGTCTACCTAAAATGCATTTGGTATGTTATCACATGATTAACAAATTAAAAATAAGAGATGAGCAAGTTGGACAACAAGGAACTAAAAATAATAATGAATGCTCATCGAGACAGAAGTAGTAATATACTATACTGTAGTAGTAGGTTTTCTTTGAATCTATCAAATTTTACTATTTTCTTTTTTTTTTTTTTTACAAAAGACAGATAAAACATTTAATTAAATGTGAAAGTAAAATGACAGTATTTTCTTGTGTGTGTGTGTGTGTAAACAGCATAAATATATAAAAATTGAACAAATGTTTAATTTATAATTTTGCTTAAAATTGTTTCCATCAATATAATCTTGATATATATTTACAAAAGAAACTAGTCAAGCTGTATGTACAGTGTTTATATAGATTGACAATGTACAGTAGCTATGCTTTTGAATTGCAAATTATTGTAAAGAGCAGTCAATAATTTTTCTCAGTAGAAAAGACTGCCTAATATTACTGAATCATAGAAAAAGAATATACGGCAGTTAAAACTGGCTCCGGAGAGTCTTTTAAAAACCCTGTTATGAAGAAATTTGCAACTAGTTTGAACTATTCCTGTGTCCCAATGTGCATATTATCCTGCATAGCATGTCCCAAAGCATAGTATGTTGAAAAGAGTATGCCAAATAAACCCAGAGGGTCTAGTATTTCTGAGAGATTTTCTAATTTTGTGCACTGAAGCTCAGAACTACAAACATTAATAAAAAGAACTACAAGAAAGGTGGATGTTTGTGAGACTGATGGTTGGTTAGAGAATCCCTAAAAACTGTTTGAATATCTAAGTTGATGAAAAATGTTTATTGTTATATGTGTGAACTTTCATAAAGATATGAAAAGCACAATACCAAAACAGATATTTAAATAAATCATTCAAAAAACATGAGCATAGGACTCACGGCAGGCAACATACTACATGTTTTCTTTCCAATACATTAAGAAGAATTGTTAGGATACAATTCATGAAATATAATGTTAAAATACAATTTTGTCAGTTAATTGTGCAACAGTTTTATGACATGGTATTGTGTCCAAATGCTTATTTTTTCTAAACACTCAAAAGTATAAACTTTTTCTTCTCCAAAAGAGTGCATGCTTGTAGAATTATAGGCTAATAATAGGCTATGAGCAGGTTATCTGTGATGCAGCATATGCACATCCAAACTTAATACAAGGGTGAACAGGTGGTTCCTTAAACTTCACCGAACTTTGTCTTCCACAAGAATGATATCTGACAAACATATGCCCTCCTGACAGGAATCTTTAAGGTTCTGATAGTGAAGTGATACTATAAGGCCAGCAGGTGGTGCCAATGCTTTAACTTCCTGAACAGTTCACACTTGAAGAAAATGTCATCAGTGTTTGACTGGCTGGTTCCACGATGTTTGAAGTTTGCCTCTTCGGTATTTGTTGATTATTTTCCCACGTTTCTATATTGAAAATCAATAATAAGCATATCATAATTTTTAAAGGCTTTTATTGGCAAAAAAAAAAAAAAAAAAAAAAAAAAAAATATATATATATATATATATATATATATATATATATATATATATATATATATATATATATATATATATATATGAGTCAGTATTTATAGCTGATATCACAATTTGTGGGCTTCTGCTTGTCCACTTGCCCTTTAAGGACTGACCACAGGTTCTCTATGGGATTGCGAACCGGGTAGTTGCTCGGCCATGGATCCAAAATTTCAATGTAATGATTTTTCAATGTAAGCTACTTCTTTATCACTTCTATTGCTTTGTGACATGGTGCTCCATGCTGGGAAATGCACAGATCATCACCAAGCTGCTCCAGGACCGCTGGAAGAAGTCACTCCATTGATACCCTTGTAAATCTTTGTACTTCATGCAGAATTTCAGTCCGTCTTTGAAGTTTTTCTTGGAGAGAAGTGGCTTCTTTGCTGCCCTTCTTGACACCAGGCCACTGTCTAAAAGTCTTGGCCTCACTGTGCAGATGCTCTCACACCAACCTGCTGCCATTCCTGAGCAAGCTCTGCACTGCTGGAGACACGATTCTGTAGCGGACTCCTCAGGAGGGAGATGGTCATGGTGCTTGCTGGACACTCTGGGACGTCCTGAAGACTTCTTCACTGCAGTCAAACCTCTCTCCTTGAAGTTCTTGATGAATCAGGTAATGGTCTATCAGGTGCAATATTCTTTGCAGCAATTTCCTTGCATATGAGACTATTTTGATGCAAAGCGAGGATGACTGCACAAGTTTCTTTGGAGATAACCATTGCTAGCAAGAACACAATGATTGGAAGCACTTCTTCCCTCCAAATTAATTAGTATGATATTCAAACACACTTTCACGTGTGCTGCTGATATAATTAGTCATTTAATGTTATCTGGTCATTTTGTGTCAGTATCAAAAAACTGTGAAATTAGTTTTTTGGTGAAAAGTAGATTTTTCTAATAATATTGTGTCTTGGGTGAAACACTGCCATCTATTGCTTGACATGGATATACTGTAAGTTTCAAAGAGGCTTATTTTTTCCTGCATTGTGCACAAATAACAAAGCTGCAGAGTTACAACATGATCAGTGTTTAATTGCTTTTACTGTTGAAGTTGGACATTTATCCATTATTGAAGAGTAGCTACAACATGTTTAAAGTTTTTTGTGACATAGACAGCACAACAGATTTCAAAGAGGTAGATTTTAGTAAAGGAACAGAAGTGTGGTCAGGGTCACTATTCATTGTATTCTGTTGAAAGAATGGGGTGAGTTTTAAATACCAAACCTAACCACACACTCCAGACTTCTCTACTGGGTTGAGTGACTGTTCAATCTAGTCTGGTGGTTTAATGTTGAATTTCAGCCTTTCAGCCAGATCTCGATCTGTAAAACTGTTGAAATGCATTTTTCCCAAGATGAAGAGAGAAGATCTACCAAAAATGATCATTATTACTGTTATCATCAAAAGAATATTTTAAAGAATTGACTCACCCAGTGTAGACCACAATGAGTGTTCAACACAGACCCTTAAGAGTGACAGGAGCGCTTAGCATTTGAGCGGATCAGTGCTTTTCTGGCAGTCAGAACATCAATTATAAACTTTTTACTTTTTTAAAATTGAAATACCACTTAATGAGACATAAAATCAAACACAGTTTTGCATAATAAACAAGAAAACATTCACAAAGTCTTATTAGCATAACAACATAATCATTTTATAATTTATATTTAAATGGCTATCCTCTTTAAAGACATAATTTTAATGCCAGTTATGGGTATCAACACTGTTTAAACAATATTTCATCTTATCTTTCTGTACCACAAAGAAATCATGCTGTTAGAAAAAAGTTTTGTCCAACATTTTGATAAACATAAAGAAGCTTTGAATATCCATTTTCAATGTGCAGAAAAAGTTTCATGGCATCTTAAAATAACACCAATATTTCCAAATGGATGACTATGGCATGAAAGTTCCACTTGTTTCCTCTTCAGATTACCACTATGAAAGTCATGGTACTTTTCGTAGGCTTTTCAGACAGCAAAGTCACAATAACAATGACAAAATGTGTATTTCTGCTTAATTTAAAATAATAATAATAAAAAAATCACTCTGAGGGTTTGACAAAATATGACTTTTCGTGCTTTCTGATTCCCAAACATTAATTCGTTTTCATTCTGAATTAAATGGCGTGTCAGTGGCCTCTTCAAGAATCCATTAGATCCAAATGCACTTCAAATACACTGCCATACAACTAGCCCTTTAAGATTTGACCCCCCCCCAAAGAAAAAAACAAAAACAAACATTTCTCCCCAAATTATTTTTGTCATCATTTACTCATCCTCATGTCATTCCAAAACCCATATGACTCTCTTTCTCTTGTGAACACAAACATACTGTGACGATAAGGGATACTTTAAAGAATGTTCAGGCTGCTCTTTTCCACACAACAAATCGTTGTCTATCAAAAATAAAAAAGCATCAAAAGCGAGTCTTCTGAAGTCATATGAGGGCTTTTGCACGAGGAACAAACAGAAATTAAAATTTGGCCTCTGCCACAGATCTCATATCCTGTTTTATGAGATTCAAGAACCTGTCAAGCTACAGTACTTTGAATGGTTAAGCAGAAAACAGAGGGACTGATTCTGACTCGCTTATAGTAACCACAAACCCCATACGGACTACTTTTATAGTATCTTATAGTCCTTGATTTTGACGCTTGCCAGCCACTTGTCACGCTCTAGCTTTATCATTTGGAAAAGATCAGACAGAGCATTCTGATAAACATCCTCATTTGTGTTCCATGGAAGACTGAAAAACCACATAGCTTAGGAACAACATGAGAACAACGTGTACATTTGTGGACGAACTGTTCCATTAAGACTTCTATTCAGTTTACTTGTAGCAAAACAACACATGGTTTAATAATTTAGCAATATATTATAGAATCCGTTATTATAAGACGATGTATGTTCAAGGACGATGCCAAATGGCACAAGCCCTGAGACACAATGTAAGTGTCCACCACGTTGGCTCTGTCCTGTGGATCAGAGAGGGTGGCAATTGCAAGTGAACTCCTTGTAGAACTGCAAGACAGCAGCAGGACTGCCATGGTCTAGTCAGAAAGGAAGTGACATCATCAGCTCCTGTGAGTTGTGTATAAGCGCTCTTAACCTCTTCCAGAAGCTGCAGTTATGACACCAGTGTTGCGTCTTAAGTACTTTCAACTTAGTGATCTAATAGAAGTAAAAAAAAAAAAAAAAATTCTCCTTCTCCTCCCAGTCATCTTCAATTTATTTTAATCTCAGTGCTGAAGCAAGAAGTTTGTTGCAATGTTAATGTCATTATTGGATGCTCTGAGAGCTTCTTGGGCATCCATCCTTGAGAAACCCATCTCCATTAATCTTGCAACCTGGTGATAACAGCAATGTATCATAACAAAGTTAGTATATGGCAAAAAAAAACTGTTTTCAGTCTAGCAACCCATGATGCCGAACAAATAGGAGGAGGAACTGAATAAATAGTTCACACAAAAATGAAAATCTACACACTCACACAGACCATCCAAGCTGTAGATGAGTTTGTTTGTTCGTCACAACAGATTTAAAGAAATTTAGCATTACATCACTGCCTTACAAATCAACCCTGGGTGCCGTGGACTACTGCGCTGTTTGGTGAGCAGGTGATGTAATGCTAAATCTCTCCTCCTCTGTTCTGATGAAGAAACAAGCTCATCTGTATCTTGGATGGCCTGCACGAGTGTACATGCTCAGCAAATTTTCATCTTTGGCTTAAACTGAGATAAAGACCAAAATATGCAATGATTTTAATTAAAAGACCAAAATCATCTGATCTTACCTGCTCCTCAGCCACAGCGGTGTTATCCGGCGGGTGCATATTGGGGGGCTGCTGCGGCTGGGGACCCTCACGCTCCCGGTTCTGTCCTCTGTGTCTTAGAGTCGGGAAGAATCTGTTCCAATTCAGGAGACCCGTCTGCTGAATTAATGACAGGAATTCTTTTTAAAGTCACCATGGAATATAAACGGACAATTCCTATTTCTATGAAACACTGCATTTTTTATCATCAATAATCACCAATTTTATTTTAAATGTGCACATCATTATTTATTTTTTATTTCACATTGCTTATTTCACACTTTTTTCCCCCTCTCATTTGAAAAGCCAGTTCATATAATCAGATATACAATAAAGAAGAAAAGCGTCATGTTATTTCTACTTTATATAACTTTAAAGACCGTTTATATTACTGTGTATTTCTAGATCTCATCTTGCTGTAGTCCAGCAGAGGTAGCTTTTTTCTAACTATGGGGATTTCGGTCTCTCTCTTTCCTATAAAAGAAAACTAAACAACTGGCAAGCATTATCACTTCATATTCATAATCTTACTACAGGTTTATCAACTACACCGCTAACATACTCTAGGCCTAATTCACAGCTACACATAGGACTTAAAACATGAGAGAAAACAAGAAAGTTCTATGCTAATTATCCATATCATTTATAGAAAATAACAGCTTTTCTCATTTTCAGTTAACATTTCTAGCAAGGACAAAATGATCTTCACTTTTATCAGGTATCCGTGATGAAACCATGTGGCTGTCTGTGTTTGCTCACAGGAAACCATTAACTTCCTCTTGTTCGGAAACATTGAGAGGAAATAAAAAAAAAAAAAAGACGAAAAACAAAGACATATCACTGAACATCTTGTCCAAACAGCGTGACAGTAATACAGAAATGGAGCTAGTTGACTCATTGCAGTTCTGATGTCCACACCTCATCTCTGGAAATGTAAGCAGACCTCCAGCACTGTTTTCCCCACAAACAGCATGGATTGTGATCCAATACTATTTAAACATACCCTATCAAGAAAATACTATATTATAATATAATTTATTTAATAGTATATTATACCAATGATCTAATTTCGCAATAATTTCATAAACTTAGCAGATCACAACTAAGGTGAGTGTATAATATCTGAACAGGTAAGCTTATATAAAGCACAAAAAAAACCCTACAAGACCAATTATAACACAAATAGTAATTTGCATAAACAAGCCGAAAGCACAGGAACTCTAATCAGTAAATCATAATCACAAGTTGGTGAGTCTGACACCAATTTGTTAACTAAAAACAGCTGAACGTTTATAACAGGGACAATCCCGGTAATAAAAGTTCAGCAATAAAAGTCGGACCTCTGAAAGATGTAGTTGGGATAGTGGCACAGGGTATATACATGAATCATGGAGTTAAATTGAATACCATTTAACACCTTTTTTAAAACTCTTTCAATACATTTTAAGATCTCATCGCAACCGAGAGTTTTAACCAGTTACACAGGCGGACACTTTAATTTACATTAACTATATATTGATTGTAAGATAGGATAGCACAGCTAAACAGACTTACTTTGTGATAACTCCTTATCAATACAACATAATTCAGGAAGGGGGAATGAAGCACAGGATAATTAATTGAGTGACTAACCAGTGCAACCCAAGAAACAAGAATTAGACCAATAAACAAAACAACTGTGACAAAACTTATTGAGGAGGTACATTCAAAAGATGTGTTTGCAACATCAACTCTTAAAACTGCAAACCACAGCTGTTTTATGGACCTCTTCTCATGACAAACATATGACTGATCAGACAGTTTACCTGTGATTACAGAGTGCTTGATTTGATGAAGACTTGTTGACACAGTGTCAGTACTGCACATGATCGTGTCTGTAAAATAATGATCACAACTATTGCTAATCATTTTAATTGTGCATCCCAAGTAGGGGTGTGACGGTTAGTATATAACCGTGAGACCGGCGGTTATAGTTGAACACCGCCAAAACCGTGTCATTAAAATATTTTTTACAAACATTTTTTATAAAAAATTATTTTCAGTTTTTAGATAGGATCGTAAGATGCGCAATATATCGGGAGACATGTTTTTTACCACTTAATGAAGTTTTGTAAATCGTCAGACATGATATTTACCACTTCATTAGGGCTGTAGTCAACCAAAGAAATGCTAAGTCGACCAAAGTCCTGGCCTGCGCAACGACCAGTCGACTAAAAAATAATAATAATAAAAAACGCGATGTTTTGCATTTTGATTGAACATTAAACAATTATGAGCATTTGTAAAACAACAACGAAAAAACATCAATAATACATAAAACTATAATAATAATACAATTCTTTGAAAATTAAGTGATTGTATTTTTACTGTAAAGTGAGGAGCTCTGTCCTAGGTCCGTGCACCTGACCACACCATACGCTACAAAAAATATAAGGCAGCATTTACGCACAGCTGCAGGGTGTGGCCTGCACACCTAACCAACTCCACGTCTGGCCACTGACATCAGTAATCCCACCGAGAGAACCATGTTGGCAGCGTTTTCCGTTACCACTGACACCCGCTTCTCTGACATTTTCTCCCGTGTGCACTTCATCCATCTGCTTTGTTTCTAACGCAACGCTATTCATTTTCCAGTCCGCATCAATAAAACGGGCCGTAACTATCATGTATGCCTCCATTCTAACCGAAGACCACAAATCAGTTGTGAGGCTTACAGCCTCCGAGGATTGGAGAAACGTTAACTGGTTTACATTTAACGTAGTCCATCAAACCGCGAACGCAGCGCACGCATGACAGTCTCCCGTGCTGGCACAGTATATCTTGGCTCGACGATTTTAAACATGTTCTAAAAGATTTCTTGGATATTTTGTCGACTAAAGCCAAACAAGTAGAGTTCTAACTGATTTAATACAGCAAATCTACATATAGTCCTTACTGAGCGTGCAGTTCAGCCAGCCACAGATGCGGTTCCCGAGTGTTCACGTGGTGCGCTAAACTCTGGCGCTGTTATAAAATAGCCTAAATGAAAGCATTTAAAGTCTGGGATAAAACATAGGCTAATTATATTTAGAATACTGTAATATATAACTGCCAATAAAGGAATAAATATCAAGGAGTTAATCAATGAACATTTCTTTATTGGTGAAAAAACAGCCCTACAACTTCATAAAATTATTCTTTGTAGAAAACCTTTCTTAAAAACGAATTTCGTTTTGAACAAATTTTATCTTAATTTTAATAAATGTTTCATCAACCAATTGCATGTATTTTAATAAATAAAAAGCAAATATAGCAGACAATGATAACCGTGACATGGAAGCACCAGTGCACCGCGTTCACTTGCACTGCACTGTGAACTAGAGCGCATCTCATCGTAAATGAAACTCAGCGTAGGCCTATGCCTCATACATTAGCATTAAATATATTTGCTGAATCCTTTTTAGAACAGACAATGGCTTTTTTTTTGCGGCTCGCATCAGCAAAGCATTGCATCGTCCATAGGCCGCAAAATAATCAGCGGATGGCGGGCGGGTGCGGCTTTGAAATTTGCTCAAAAAACTTTGGCGCGGATGATGAGTTTTGTGACAGATCTCCTTAATAAACGGAGGTCTGAAATCTCTGCCCCTTTACCAATCAGAGTTAACCCGCTATTTTCAAGAACAACCAATTGACTCTATGGCAGATCCACTAGCATGGATCCAACCCCATGTATATATATTTATTTTATTTTTTGCATTTTCATCCGAACCTATCGCTGTTCTCTTTTCTCTTCTCCTCTCTCTCGCTCCAGTTTTTCACAAGTTCATCAAACAACTGTGGTAAGAATATTTCATTAAGCACGGTGAGTTATGGCTTCTCCTGCTATTGTTATTTGGAACTCTTGCCACATGTACAGTTTATCTATCTCTGTCGCAGATGAGGGATTCACATATAATAAATGCAGGCAAATAGTAAGGCTGACAGAGAAGATTTCAGAATTAGAGACACGCATCCAAACCTTAACTGAGGACAGTAATAATGTTAGGGCTCTAGATATGGCTTTGGGTGCGTCTAGCTCAGGGGTTCCTGTACATTTGTCCGGTTCCGGCATCAGAGCCCCTGCAGCAGGGCAACTGGGTGACGGTGAGGCAGCGTAATCGTGGGTCATAACCCTGCTCTTCTGTTTGATCAAAACATTAAAGGGGGGGTGAAATGCTCGTTTTCACTCAATATCCTGTTAATCCTGATTACCTATAGAGTAGTACTGCATCCTTCATAACTCCAAAAAGTCTTTAGTTTTATTATATTCATAAGAGAAAGATAGTCTGTACCGGTTTTTCCCGGAAAAACACAACCGGCTGGAGGCGTGACGTGTGGGGGGAGCTAAAGAATCACGAGCGCCAGTAGGCTTTTGCGTTGAGAGCGTTTGGAAGCTGTGACATTATCGTGAGGGAAAAACCATCATCCAAAACAAACCATGGCTTATAGTCAGATTCAGCCGTTTATTTATGATCCAGAATCAGATCCCGAGGCTGAAACTGAACGAGAGCAGCAGCAACAATGACTCGCTCCGAGCGGGGCTCGAACCCGGGTCTCAGGCATGGGAGGGGACGCACTAACAAGGAGGCAGAGATATTTGAAGCAGTTTTACTCACCGCCTGCGGTTCCAACACACGATCGTGACCCTTTTTCGTTGGGATTGCATCATCCTTAAGAAATAAACGATACGCAAATCCGTTGTCAAACTGGGCCTTGTTTGTAAAACAAGCATCTTCGAAATGCAGGGTTCAAACACAAACACTTGCACAACTCCGTTGATGCTCTGTAAAAATAAACTCCATCCACTGGTCCCTTAATGCTGTTTTTTTTTGGTAATCTGTGCAGGGTTGTCTTGCCCTGGCAACCAAAAACACACTTCTTTTGTGACATTTCGCGACGCTCTCGCTTTGATCAGTGAACTCTGTTTTGCTCTCAGTGCTCTGCTATACGGGAGCGTGCGCTCTTCCGGCAGACGTGCCCTTAGGACCCATATAAGGAAATTCCGCTCCATCTAACGTCACACAGAGCCATACTCGAAAAAAACTTTCCGAAACTTGTGACAAACCTTCAAACGTACAACTTAATTTTTGAAACTTTGTCCATGTTTAGCATGGGAATCCAACTCTTTAACAGTGTAAAAAAACTCAGTATGCATGAAATAGCCTTTCACCCCCCCTTTAAACAGGTTCTCCCCACTCAGTGATGCACCCACTGAGAAACCTGATGAAAGTGCTCTGACTATGGTGGCTGGTGTCTCTATATTCATGTTCCGTACAATATAATCACCAATAATTAAATGTTTACCGGGAGCCTGACATCTTGGCAAATTCAAAAGTGCTGGCTAATGCTAAACGTAAATACAGTAAGATTGTTATTCATGCTGGCGCTAATAATGTTCGACTTTGCCAGTCGGAGATCACTAAGGGAGGTGTGTGAACATGCAAGCATGATGTCACACTGTAATATGCTCTGGTCCCCTCCCTGCTTACAGTGGTGACAAGATGCATAGCAGATTGTCATCACTCAATGGCTGGATGCCTAGGTGCTGCCCGCAGAATAACATAGGTTTCATAGACAATTGGACGAGCTTTTGGGGCAGACCTGACCTGTTGAAAAGAGTTGGTCTTCATCACTCCTGGGGTGGTGCCGCTCTTCTCTCTAGAAATATGGCAAATATTCTTAGAGTTTATACTTGACTATTGCCGCGTTCCCACCGAAATTACCCTGAACATTTGTACCAGGAACTTTTTTTTCCCAGGAACTTTTTTCCACCCAGACCTGTTGCTTTCTGCGTTTCTGCGGTGTAAAGTACCGGGAAGATTAGGCAAATCTGTCTGCATTTCTCAATACAAAGTGCGCTGATTTTGGACATGCATCCTCAGTAGTTCAGACTTTGTGCATTCGACCCGGGAGTGTGATGTCCGCGACGACGCAAATTCTGTAATTCTGCAAACAGCAGCGTACTTGATAACATCAGTCAGCTAGCCTTCGCTACTGCAATTTTCATATCTGTATATTTACAATAAAACGAATTATAATTTCAAATACCACTGACTCCTTTCGCTTCCATTTAAACATAATAACAGCTGCAGAAATTCACTCCGTTCAGGGAAATGTGTATACTGTATATAGGTTACAGCCATTACAATGAAACAAAATATTATATCAACTTGCCTTTTTTATTTTCATTTTAACATATAGATAAATTGAATACAGACCAAAGATTACCTGTGAGATTTACCCAAAACAAAATTATATTTTATGTTTAACCACTAAAGAGACATCAGAGCCAGCAGCACATATCATAAGGTCTAGCCGAGGTGAGGCTGCTCTCAGCGGATACATAAGCACTGAGCTCCCGCTGATCGCGTGGAGCTGACCAGGGACTTTCTGAGGGGCAGTTTTTTTTACCAGGAACTTTATTTAGTTCCTGGTTCCTGCGGTGGAATCACACCGACTACCAGCCCAAAGTCCCTAGCTCCTGGGTAAAGTTCCTGGAGTGGAAACGCAGCTTAACTGGGGCCCAGGTCAGGAATCAGACAGACTGGCTAAACCGACCGTCTACTAGCTGCCTCATGTCACAGAGGTCAGCTAATTCTCAGCACATAGAGAGTCTTTCACCTAGATATCACACTATAGAGACTGTGTCTGTTCCCCAAACTGAGGTTGTTGAGGTTCAACAAATAAAAAACAGATGCAATACGGATAAACAAATGTGAGAACGAATTTCGGCGGGAGGGAAAAGTGTTTTGTGTGTGTGTGGGAATGTGCTTTTTAAACTTTAAAATGTAGAAACATGAAAATGGTATAAGGGGTATTATTGAGGTTTTAAATACACAGTGCATTTCAAGAAAAAGGTTATAAATATAGACGAAATAGAAAATGTAATTTTTTATTTATTTATTTTTTGTACTTGGAAAAGTGTAAACACAGTGTTAAAGTTGTTAAAAATTAAATAAAAAGAAAACTAGGTTACTGGTTATTCATCTAAAACAACTAAAGTCAAAAACTATCAGATACGTTCGTTAAGCAATACGTGAGAGCTTGTAGCATTGCAATTTAAAAAGGTGTTTTGTTTCCAGTTAGAAAAGAAAACTAGGTTACAGAGTTTATAGCATTTGTACATTACCTCAAACAAAAAAAAAGAAGCAAATGTAAAGCAACGATATAAACCAAAAGTTGGCATTTGTCACGATGTGAGAAAAAGTTCAAACAAAAGAAAAATGATTGTATGCATTTACGCAGATCTAAAATAAAATGCATCAGACAAGATACTTTTCAAATCTATGCTGTACTCTATAACTACAATTGTAAAAATCTAGACTGTTACTGACAGAGTTAAACAAAAGATAAAAGATCCCCCAGCAGAGTTTACGGCATCATAAAACAATATATTGATTTAAATTTTCTAAGACACTTTTTGTTGGTAAAAGTCATATGTGAGTAGGTGTCAACTATCATGAATATCATTGTGATTTACACCAGAGAAGACAAAGGCCTGCATAATGAGCTGCATAATGAGCCATTCAGCTGTGCCACTGTGAGTGAGGAGTTACAAGAAAGAATGTGAGAACAAAATAAAAGTATATAATTTTATGTTTGTAGTTTATTAAGAATATATTTAATTATCCCACAACATAATTTAATATCCACTTGGGGGAGCAGTTAAACAGTTTATTAGGAACAATCAAAGCTTACTTTCAAACTATTTTTTGGCATCATTACTCCAGTCACACAAAGAAATCCTTTTAACAATCTTATTTTCTACCAAAAAAAAAAAAAAACATTTACTATTATCATCATTATTTTTTTTATTATTATTAATGTTGAAAAGAGCTGAGAATATTTTTCAGTTTTTTTAGGGGGAATAAATTGAAAGAACTGCATTGTTTTTACATTTGTTAGTTATCTCTATTTGTTACATTTATATTATTTACATTAAGCTTTTGAATGGTATAGTATTGCATATTGTTATTGAAACTTCATAATGTTTCACTTGATTATACATTTAGTCAGGAATTATAGTTTGGAAAAAGTATTTGGAAAAAGTCTAACTAATAAAATGTTTACACGTTATGTGAAAACTAGTACAAGTATATAAATAAATAAAAAGAGACTTACTCATGTTTATGATCTCTGCTGAATAAAGTGCTTCATTTTTTTTTCTGAGGAAATCCATTTCTCAAATCCTCAACCACATCACATCTTTTTGGGGTGAATTATGTCTTATTCCTCTCATCGCGAAGCAAACAGTAAAATAAAATAAAAACTTGAAGAACAGTCTGGCTGCTTTTTCTTCTGTGTGGGTGTATTCAAGCCGCGCACTTCAGTTTGAATCTGAATAGCGCGTTCAGCGGCGGGGCGTGGTCACATTAGATATAATGAAAGGAGACATGAAAAACAGACATCGCTTATTTTTCATATGGATTACTTTATCTCAGAATATTTTTTTTCCGGCAGCACTTGTTTAGTTTAAAAGTAGACATGTCAAGCTTTCTATAGATATCTCTCTCATGTCTCTTCGTTGAGTATTCACGGAGTTACAGTTCATTTTAATGACGTTTGTACATGACGATCAGCGCAGACAGGCTGCAGACAGCGCACCTTGTTTGTTATCTTTATTTTATAAGTGCCCAAAGGTTTTTTGTTATTATGTCTGTATCCAAAAGAAACTAGACCCTTTACAGATTCGATTGATGTATTGCTCTTATCTGTACGATTAAAACTGAGAGTGTAATTTAAATTCTTTTCGGGGTTATCAGGAGAAAATGACTCAAAACGCATATATGCGTTAATCGCCTCGAAAGGGTTAACAGTAGAGTACTCAACAGCTAATGACTGTCAGACTTTTAAAAATCCTTCATCACTTAAATTAGGATTGTGATCATATCATTTTAAAGCACAACCACCACAAATTCAGATTCGCTTGAAGATTGTTCTGAGATTAAATACATATTTAAAAACACAACAGTAAGTTTAATAGCTATGATACTGTTTTGAAATCAAGTTTTTGCACGCCTATGAAGGGGCAAAGCCACAGCATCTAATAGTGGGTTGGTAAAACAGTTCAATTTTAAAATAAACATAAGCCAAATAGGAAATAAGCATATGTCTTTAACTCCTGAAACATCTGGCTCATATTTTACAGTAGTCAATGTAGTTTATGAAATATATCAATTAAATCTGTACGTGTGAAAAATATTCAGATGTAACATTTTCATCATTAACTGCAATTTAATTATTTTTTCTCAGTGACTGTAACTGAATAAATTTATTTTTGTAATCAAATGACATAATTTATCTATATGTAACTAGCTAACCCCCCTAACACTGATTATGCATTCTAACAATAATAGATGGTGAAAGAGTTCATTAACCTCTTTAACTTTAAAAATGCGGACAATGTCACTTAACACTAGTTTGGCAAACAAGGGTTTGCTCATAAAACAACCCCCAGACCCCGATCTGAAAGCTCCGTAACAAGTATAGCCATTGCAGAAATGTATGATATAAAAACGCAGTAAGTTAAAACTCTGGAGGGGACGATTGACCGACTTATCACGTTTAGAATATTATTACAATATCCTGCTTACCTAGTTTATGATGAAAAATGCCTGTAAAAATACACGTCAAGCTCAACTCTGCAAAGAAAGAGAGAGACAGAGACAGAGAGCTAAACAAACATACACACAATCTCCAGAATGGTACTGATGATGGGGTTCGAAACCCAACACCTAATGCTTCACAAGATAACAGAACAACGGTTGTTCCATTACAACATAGCCAATACTATTTAAGCCTGTTTTAGCACATGTATATATTTATATTTAGCACATGTATAACGCTTTTAGACTGAATCCTTTGTAAAACAAAAACAAAAATAATTGTCGAAACATATTTAGACTAAACGATTATATTCAAGAATAATACGATATACATGTGCTAAAACAGGCTACAATAGTGTTGGCTATGTTGTAATGGATTGTACATTTTTTAATGTTTTTTTTTAAATGTTACAATGGTGTATCATAATGTTACTGTTGTTTTACTTCCTCCTTTTAACTCATTTTACAATTACATTCATTTCGCAATCCGTCCCTTTGCGACACCTGGCGGTAGTTTCGGGAATGATTTTAACACGCGACTGTATTACAGTTACCGCCGCGGCGGTAATGCCCATTTAGGCTGTCTACCTACTGTATAGCTAAATTATGTAATTTGATTACAAAAATAAATGTAATCAGTTACAGTCACTGAAAAAAAAAAATTAAATTGCAGTTAATTAGGAAAATGTTACATTTGCTGAAAAAAATGAATGAAAAATGAAATTATCACAATCCTAATTTAAGTGATGAAGGATTTTTAAAAGTCTGACAGTCATTAGCTGTTGAGTACTCTACTGTTAACCCCCGGCCTGTTTACATGTTCCAAAAGATTAATGGTTGAAACATATTTAGAAAAGTCTTAAAACATGTAAGCAAATGTTACCAGTTACAGTAATGTTTTAAAGAAATTGAAATAGTTACACTACCTTTTAGATTTTAAACAGGGTCATTTGTGATCTATAACCTATTACAAGACCATAGTAACATACCCAAAACTGTGCGTAAAATAATTCCACCAAGGACTCAGCTACACCTAAACGTTAAAACAAAACTTAAGGTCCTTGATGGTAGTTTGTGTGTAGTGTGTGAAAGCTGCGTGGTTTGAAAGAAAAATGTTTTAGCTTATATATGTGATGTTACTACAAATTATAAGTATTCTAACTAAGAAACATAATGTTTTTAATTATTTTTTAATTTCCAACCAAACCGGTTGTTCACAATATTTTAATCGCGATTAATCGCATGATTTTTTGATGATTTAATCGCAGCATGTGCAAAATTCAATAATGAAATCAAAAGTAGTGTATTGTGTAATTTTATTCTTTCAAAGTTCTGCTGTATGAACAAAAGTGCAATCAAATTTTGTTTGTCAAAACTTTAAACAAATAAAGTGCTTTATTACAGCAGTTAAAAGTTAGTAGCAGTTAACATTTCTTGTAAATCTTAACTTAAACATTAATGTAATCAAATTAAATATAACATTAACGTATAAATAAAACATTAAAAATATAATGTTTTATTAAATAAAACATTAAAGTATTGTTTAGTTTGTAAAAAAAAAAAAAAAATTATGTCCAGAACATTTTAACTGGCCCCTTCCGAGCAACAACATAAATCTCCTTTAAGAGAATGATAATCTCAGTAGATTTGTATTGAGATGATAAAGAGAGACATTTTGTTGAAACGTGCGCTAAACATTTTATTCATGTTGCACAGCAGTGGGACATTTCAAATAAAGTCAGCACACTTAGCACAGAGAGTGCAAGAAATATGATCGCAGCTGCGAGACATCTGCCTTTTGAACACGTCCCCTTGCATCGCGCACAGTCTCCTGCGTTCTGTCATATATCTCTGCACAACAGCGCGTTTGACAACATCCTGGCCAAATGCAGAAAGGTTGCGGGCCATTTTAAGCACAGTGCAGCGAGTGCTGCATAATTAGAACAAAAACAAATTAAACTTAGACAAAAGAAGGAGTCGCTTATACAAGACATTCCAAGCAGATGGAATTCGACTCTGCACATGATTTTCTGTTTTGCGCTGTAGCTTATCCCAAGCAACCAGTAGCCTACTGATAAACAGCCCACCCCTGTTGTGACCCATGGTTTGTGTTGTATTCGGTTGTTTTATTACAGTCTAGCTATGTGTACTGAAACACAGTGAGCAACGGACTTTCAAAATAAAAAGTACGTTCATGTGCGATAAACTAATTGTCGGCGTTAATTAATGCGTTAACGCGATAAAAACGCGTTAACTTGCCCAGCCCTAATAAATAAGTTTTTTTTTTTTTTATTGTTTAACATCAGCCACAATGCGTTTGTGAGGTTATGTATTTCTTCTGCTTCATGTACTCATCGGTTACTGTATACATATTCAAGAGAAATGCACAAACTCAATTGTTTTAAACAATCTAAAGCATTTAGTCGTCAAAGAAATCTTATGACAACTCATTTTCAATTTAATATAGATATTTTCGTGTTTGTGACCTATTTTGTTTGTTTGTGTATTTATTAGGGGTGTAACGGTATGCAAAAAAATCACAGTTTGGTACATACCTCGGTTTTAAAGTCATGGATCGGTTCATTTTCGATACAGTAAGGGAAAGAAATGCAAACATTAAACTGCAGGTTGTTTATTACTATAAACTTTTTTTGTTATTTGTTTACACTTTTTTTTAAATACTTTTTAATAATATATATATATAAAATAAAAAAAGAATAAGAAATAAAATACTGCTGAAAAGTTCTCCACTAAATAAAATACTCTCAGTCTCAAAAAAATATCATATACTAAAATATAATGAAAAATATAAATAACTATGATTACAGTGCAGCATTACCAATCCCAGCTTGTATGCCTGCTCATATTTAAAAAATATATATCACTTTTCCAGCATCAACAGTTCCAGTTTTTAGACCTGCTCAGATTTTGTTATTGCGTTGGACTGATCGGAATTAAAGGAGCTGTATGTAAGAAATCTATTTCAATTAACCATAAAATGGCCCTGATGTGTCACTAGACATTAAGAAATCATGTTCATTTCAAATACTTATATCACTGACAACAGTAGTTCGGCCAGGATATTGTCATTTAAAAAGTGGACTTGTAGCCCTCAACTGATGTTGTTGTTGTCATTTTTTGTTTTGGCCTGACGTGCCTCCCTCCACCTATCTACCAATCACGAAGTCAGTAGTGTCTCGGGATCCTTGTTGCCAGCTTTGCTGTAACCTACCCTAACTCCAGTCGGATAAAAATGTCTAATGTTACTAAATCAAAAAGACCTCGTTATAATTCAGAAATTCATTGTGACAATGGGCCCTATTTTAACGATCTGAAACGCAAGTGTCAAAGCGCGAAGCGCAAGTAACTTTGTGGGCGGGTCTCGGCGCTGTTGCTATTTTCCCGGCGGGATAAATGGCTCTTGCGCCCGGCGCAAATCTAAAATGGGTTGGTCTGAAGTAGCTTCATTATTCATAGGTGTGGTTTGGGCGTAACGTGAAATAAACCAATCGGAGCGTCATCCAACATTCCCTTTAAAAGCAGGTGCGCAAGTTCCATTATGGATTGCTATTATTATGGCGTATTTACCAGGCGCACGCCAGGAGCGGTTCACAGCCGAGGAGACTGATGTTCTTGTAAGAGCAGTGAAAGACGGAGAAGTTGTGTTGTATGGGGATGGGAGAAACCCACCCAAAATAGCGTCGGTTAAACAGGCGTGGGAGGAAATAGCCACAATTGTTTCATCGATTTTTTTTTTTTTTCTGGTTCTTGACGGACAAACAAATTTGTCAGATGTCCTTATATACATATATGTCTTGCCACTATCGGGCAAACAGGTCTGATCCTTAATTACTACAATTAGCCTGAATAATTTGTAAACAAGATTTCACAATGATTTCCGTCATCTCATGTGTTAATATTTTTTTAGTGTAACAATTTATGATTTGCAAAAATAACTGTTGCATCTGTGTAGATTACATGAGCAAAGTGTATGCACGTTGTGCACGCTATACATTATGGTCAAGCTTGCGCCCTTAAAATAGCATAATGAACAACGCGCAACGCGCCACTGACTTTAGACTAGGTTTTTTCTGGTCAGTGGCGCAATTGTTTAATGGAACAGCAAAATAGCACCAGGGATTGTTTGCGCCGGAACACGCCTCCTTTTTTGCGCTGAACCGCCCAGGGAGCGCAAGTTAATTCACTAGTTTAGCGACGTGCTTCTGTGGAGGGAAAAGCGCGCTTTGCGCGGGTGCAAAATAGGAATGACACATGCGTCGGTGTACAAAGTCAATTGCGCTGGGTGCAAGATAGGGCCCAATGTCCGAAATAAAACCAGAATTTGTATTGGAGATGCTTTTGAAAGATGGAGACGGCTGAAAATGGAGAAGAATTTGAACACAGACGCCAACGTTGCTAATTTTTTCCTGGACATCACATATTTTAGCGTTATGGACGTGTGCTGCAGGGTAAGTAAAAAAATACAGCTGGCCACTATCACTTATAGCATCAGCTAAATGAATAGCTGTATCTTTGATATTGGTTACACATAGTGACATAGGCTTGTGCTTGTACTTACATTAATGACAGATAAATAACGTTACAAGTTAGACTAACAGTTACCGTTCTGTCTGTCACGTAAGAGATAGGGCTGCACGATATTGGGAAAAAATGACATTGCGATATTTTATTTTTCTGCGATATATATTGCGATATTTTTTCTTACAAACAAAAATGGGGTGAACACACTTACATTCTCATTTTAAATGATTTAAACATCGACACCATCGTGACAATTGATTAATATGCGCGAGGGAGAGGGAGCAAGACAGAGCTCGTGTTGTTTGAAAACGTCTCTCTCTCTCTCTGTCTCTCTCGGTCTCTCTGTCTCTCTCTCTCTTTCTCTCGATTCAATTCATATTGCTTTATTGGCATGACATACAAAGGTACATATTGCCAAAGCATTGTACATATCAGAATAGAAAAAAAAAAAAATAAAAAAAAATAACCATATATATTCATAAGAAAAAAAAGAAGAAAAAAATACATGCAAAATAAATCCATGTACATTTCTATAAACATTGATGGTACTTCTAATGTAATCTCTCTCTGTCTCTCTCGCGCGCACGCTCGCTCTCTCTCTCTCTAGCAGCAGGGCGCCAGCGCTGCATCAGGCACGGTTCTGGTGTGTAAAGACACAGAAAATGCGAGGCAGCCACCACGCTTCTGGGACGCTTCAGACACACGACGCTCACGTCACACAGTTAGTGTGTCACCGGCCTCTGTCTCTCTCGCGCACGCTCTTTCTCTCGGTCTATCTCGAGCGCGCTCTCTCTCTCTCTCTCTCTGTCTCTCTCTCTCTCTGTCTCTCTCTCTCTCTGTCTCTCTCTCTCTCTCTCTCTCTCTCTGCCCTGTTCAACTTGCATGTGGTTTTCAGTCCTGTCAATGATAAACTTTCACTCTATGATGGTTTACGCTGTGCAATTAATCCGCGAATCACATTCGTCAAGGGCCAGGGAGCAGCTGGCACATACAGTTAATGAATAACGGATCAAATACGACAGCCTACATCGCACATCCTGCGATGTGACTATCGTGGATTCGTACATCGCGATATCGATGCTTAAACGACACATCGTGCAGCCCTAACGTACGAGCATACATCTTTATGATTATACTGTCACATACGAGCATAAATCTTTACGATTATCCTGTCACATATGAGCATAAATCTTTATGATTATATTTAACTAATGACAATTAGTACATTTTTTAAATACATAATTACTTATCAAAATACCTCTCATGAATGGTAAATGGACTGCATTTATATAGCGCTTTCAACAGACCACATGGCCATCCAAAGCGCTTTACAATTTTTGCCTCACATTCACCCATTCACACACACATTCACACACCGACTGCGGTGTCTGCCATTCAAGGCGCCATCCAGCTCGTCGGGAGCAGCTGGGGTTAGGTGTCTTGCTCAAGGACACCTCGACACTTGGTCAGGTGGAGCCGGGGATTGAACCACCAACCTTCCAGTTTGTAGACAACCTACATGAACCACTGAGCCACTGCCGCCCCATGAAGCATAAACATAATTATCAGAAAAAAAAACTGTGTACGTCTGTTCGTAGCCTACCTTTCCTCTGAATCCTGCAGCTCATCTGGCAACCTCAAGTCAGGGGGTAGGGGGAGGGGATACACCGCTCTACAGTATTTTTTATAGTGATTGCAGTACCAGTTTAGGCCACAATCCTACATATGGCTCTTTTAAGAGCAAAGGTCTGTTTAAATGCCGACGGGAGCTGCGTTTGAATTACAATCGTTTTTTTCCTAGTTGTAGACATGTTCACACTCACGTGATGCCTTTGAAAACCTTAGTCCAGTGACACACTGGCATATTGCACCTGTCAAACATAGTCTATTTTGCCTGTTGACGGTGTCCTTTATCAGTAGACTTTATATTTATGCTCAACATGAAGTATAGATATTGTTGTCGTGAAGACAAGATCCTGGTCTGTCGGCGGCCTCCCTCTATGTCACCTACAGTAGCAGCAGCACGCCAACGCCGTGTCAGGCACAATTCTGGTGTGTAAAGACACAGAAAATGCGAAGCAGCCGTCACGCAACTCACATGCAGCAGAAACGCCACACTCACGTCATGCAGCCAGTGTGTCACCGGCCTTAGAATCAGCTGCAGGGCTTGATTTGCGCTGAACGCAGAGACTTCCCCCACTCAATATGTTCGTTTGGAAACACGAAAATGTACCTACGTTCCGCGTACAAAATATTGCATTCGGTCATTCGGTACACACGTGCACCGTACCGAAAGCCCTGTACCGAAATGGTCCGGTACAAATACACGTACCGTTACACCCCTAGTATTTATGTACTTGTTTGAGTATATATTTGTATTTATTTTTGCATGTTTTCTGTATGTTTATGTGAGTGTGTGTGTGTGTGTGTGTGTGTGTTTGTTTGTGATTGTATGCTTGTGTTTGTGTACTTGTTTGCATTTTCAGTACGTTTATGTTGAGGTTGAAAGATATAGGGGTTTAATAAAAATTATAAATAAAATTATAAATGTAACTAAAATAAACTAAATTAACTCAAATTAAACAACATTTTCCTATATACCATTGTCTGACTTGTTAAAAGATCTCACATCATTTTGACCAGTAAATGAACTTTCAGCTAACCTCACGCTCACAGGCCCATGTCATAAAGTTGAAATTGTCACGCTCTGATCGCTTAACACAAAATGTTGAACTTTATCTGACCTGCAGCACCACCATTTACAATGCCGGAACCACTCAAAACTAATCAGTTTACAAACGAGTTGCAAACCCCGAAAACCTTTAGATGTTTTACAATCTTCGCTGACATGGTCGTAACAGTAAACACAAAGACGTCAGATGCCAGAAACCAGAAGCGTTTCTATGCACTTCTTGAGATGAAATATTTAGCCTTACGTGTAATGTTGTAAAAGTGTATTTGGCAAGAAAATACCATCTTGACTTACTACATTCATTCCTGTTTAATATCTGTATGGGTCTACATGGTTTAAACTGATATAGCAATGCCAGAAGTTAACCCCTTGCCAGTCACTCCCCATTTTTTGGCATGGAGAAGGTTTAAGGTAAAATGGTTTTACATAAAAAGGTTTCTGCTCATGATTCTTTCTGACTAGATACATCATCAACATTTGTTCACAAAGCTGACACTTTAAAGTTTACTGTTTAGGAATCAGAATCACTCAGACTGTTATGATAATAGAGATATATAAGCTTAAACATAAAATATTAAAAACATTTTTTAAATGTATAAAAAAATTGTTGATGTAAGATATGAGTTTAGAAATACAGTATAGCTAAAGCCACACGTATTTCAAAACTTCATTAGAAATTTCATAATCGAATCTGTAAAACTGTGAATTTTATGAAATATTTTCTAAGGCCATGTCATATGTGTTTTTTAGAGAAGGTTAATCAGATTGATTTATGGCATTTGTCATCTCTGTAAGATCTCGCATGTAAACGCTCCTGTGTGCTTTGACTGTGTGTTTGGGTTTGAAAACTCCCCAATTCGTGATTCTTTTGTTCTCACCAAACGAGTCTTTCACACCTCTGCCAGGAATGACACATTATCCGCATTTTTCTTTTATCATTATTCTTTTGTTTTTATTCCACCTATCAGACTTTTTTTGTGGTATTTTAATGTTTACAAAGCAACAAAGCAGCGATCTCACTTCAGTCTCAGTATGCATTTACCCCTTATTTATCAAAAGTCTTACTATAAAAATACAACAAAACATTTTCTTACGACCTTACGTGAATTATTGTGACAGAAATGCATTATGAAGAAATGCACCTGCTATTAGTAGCATTAGACCTAATGTTAGCATCAAGCTACATCAGACAATTTATTAAATTATTAGTAAACTTTTACTCAAAACTAGCTTTGAGTGTTTGTAATAACTTCCTTTTGCGATCACGGGTGGAATTTGTAGCCTTTTTCATCGCTGCACAAGTACAGTTTTTTCCGGACTATAAGTCACACTTTTTTTCATAGTTTGGCTGGTCCTGCGACTTATAGTCAGGTGCGTCTTATCAAAATTAATTTGATATGAACCGAGAGAAATGAACTAACAGAAAACATTACCGTCTACAGCCGCGAGAGGGAGCTCTATGCTGCTCAGTGCTCCTGTAGTCTACCACTGTAGATGGTAATGTTTTCTATTGGTTCTTGGGTCTAAATAAATGCGACTTCTAGTCCGGTGCGACTTATATATGTTTTTTTCCTTGTTATAACGTATTTTTGGACTGGTGCGACTTATACTTAGGTGCGACTTATATTCCGAAAAATACGGTAAGCATTTCCGATGTACATTTTTTATAAAAATGCCCCAGACCTCAAGAAAATCTCATACCAAGCTTTTCTATCGTAATTGCGGGCTTATTATTCGGATATTTTGTGTGTACAGAGGTGTTTCAGCAGTTGTTGTGAGCAGATATGAACCAGGAAGTGTTCACGAACCATGTGACACGATCTGACGCTGTCCGGTTTTGGGACTGTTAGATTGACAAGCCGAAGGTCCAATCAGAGTCTGTCTGGGTCACAGCTTGAGTTGAATGAAGACACACAGAGACAGCGCTGGGAGAGGCTATTTATCATCAGATCGCATAAATCAGTGGAAAATTAATAGAAATTATGATTCTGTCTGAAGAAATATGAAGTAAACATCAGTAAATATATCCATATTTCCCTGCGGATATGCATCTTTGGTCTATAAATCCTGCGATGCTTGAACACAAAGGGGTTAATATTGACAACATAAAATACATATTAAAGGATTTAGGCTACTAAAGTATGTGTGAGTGACTTGTTAAAATAAAATAAAACAACACTTAAGAAAATTTTAAAAAATATATATAAAGATAAAAGAAAAAGTAGGGGGTAACAGATTTTCACATTAAGAAACCAAAGTCCTCTAATGGAGAATACATAAATTTTGCCTTGGGACTTTTAATTCCTTTTAACCACTCAAAATACATCACTAATTCCTCTTTAAACACCACTAGACATAGGGAAGTATTAAAAAACATACATTTATGAATGTAGAATTTCATGCCAGAAGATAACATTGACAAAATAAAAGACATATTCAAGGATTTATGCTAGTAAAGTAAATGTGAGTGTTTTTTTAAAATTAAATAAAACAACAAGGACTTTTGTTTAGATTAAAAATAAAAATCATATAGGCTAACCTAGTTTTAAAGTAACTCATATACACAGATGTATCCTGAAACAGGACACATATGTTCCAAGGGTTAGGTATAGAATAGCAAAAAGAACATCTAATCATTCGTCAGTTTATTCTACATAAATTATTTCCATATTTTTGGCTCTTCAGTGGGTTGAACATTAATATACCTAAAGTAGTCATATGTTCAGACTCATTTTCAGCACTATCATGTTTAAAGAGATAAAAACATTGAAATGTCAGATATAGAATTTAATACTCCAATGAGTACGTGGCAAATTAAATGGGGAGGTGAGAATAAAGGACGGCATTTATATAACATTCAAAGAACAGTTGGAAATGAAAGGAGAATTTTGGGAATCGGACCAACCAATAAAAGTTTCAAAAACGAAAATAGGGAATCGATTTTAACCAAATATGTACACTATTAATTTTAAAATAATTAAACAATGAAAAAATATAGATGTAACAAAACTCACAAACAAGCACAAAAAGAAAAAGAATTCTGAAAGTGCAATTTTACGCCTATAAGACCCAGTGACGTCGAAAGCGACCTCCTATGCTGCGTTCACACCAAACACGAATAGAGCGTCTGGCGCGAATGATTTCAATGTTAAGTCAATGTAAAGACGAGTTTACGCGCGTCTGGAGGTCTCGCGGCGCGGTAGATGTGAATTCACCTCATTCGTACATCTAGTTACAGGAGATTCTGAGTTATGAAAAGGACCATTGCAAGCTGACAGCGACCGGCTTTTGTGATGGAAAATTGGCAGTAATACCCCCACCTTGCGCAGCTGTACCTGAGTGTCCCTGGGACATCAGTGTGGTCGGGGCACGTCTTCTCAACAGCTGGACATATAGTGAATAAAAAAACGCTCTGCTCTGGACCCCGAAAATGTTGATCGACTTGTTTTTTCTGTCCAATAAATTTGTAATGGCCATAGCCTTTAATTATGCCTGCCTAGTGCCGGTTACGTTCAATAAAACAACACACATGGCCTGTTCTCAAGTCCATTTAAAGTTTCATTTTTTTAACAGTTGTTTGAAATGGATTGAATCATTATTTAAAAAAAATAAAAAAAATAAAAATAAATATATATATATATATATATATATATATATATATATATATATATATATATATATATATATATATATATATATATATATATATATATATCTTTTTTTAACTGCCTAAATAATAAATGCAGCAGGGTTGAAGCCTGCAGTGATGTTTTTTTGTTATGGCAGCCGTCCCCTCTGCATATATATTTTTTCGAGAATGTTGCACTCCTGTTGCTGTTTGTTATTCTGCACGAAACTTCATGCCAATAAATAAGAAATATTGCTGACTTGTGCGTTTCCAGCGCTCTCTTTATGTTCGTCCGTTATTTGACTTTGAAAAAAGGAAACGTCTTTTTTTAGACATGGAAATCGATTTTACAATCGATTCAATGAACACTTATGTCTTAAAAATTGAAAATGATTTTTTCACAAAAGTGACAGCCCTAGTAACAGTCTCGATTTTTTAAATTGTAGTTATAGGCTAAAGCATAGTATCATTGCTTTACATTCGCTTCTTTTTTTAGTTTGAGGTAAGGTACAAATGCTATAAACTCTGTAACCTATTTTTTTTTCTAGCTGGAAACAAAACACCTTTTTAAATTGCAATGCTACAGGCTCTCAAGTGTTGCTTAACGAACATATCTGATTGTTTTTGACTTGTTTAGTTGTGTTAGATGAATAACCAGTAACCTAGTTTTCTTTTAATTTAATTTTTAACAACTTTAACGTTTTTACACTTTTCTAAGTACAAAAAAAAGATCATTACATTGTTTCTATTTCGTCTATGTTCATAACCTTTTTCTTGAAATGCACTGTGTATTTAAAACATAAATAAAAACTTCCCTTATATAATTTTCACGTTTTCACATTTTAAAGTTACATAAAAAAAGCACATAGTTCCCACACTCACACATAACACTTTTCCCTCCTGCTGCAATTCCTTCTCAGGTTCATATTGAGGTCACACACATAAGCCCCATTCACACTGCCATTCCGGCAAATACAGTGGTAAAGTGTTCCGGCAATTGTTCCCGGGTCGCTAGATTTTGCACTTTCACACTGCCAGTGATGACCCGGGATATGTACGTGCTTTCACACACAACCCGTAAAGATCCCATAACGACACATGACATCAGGGTGTGACGTGTAATGTACGAGTCGAAAACATCAGGCACGTTATACTTTCACTGAAGCAAGCGAACGATCTCGGCGTCAGCGCGGAAAGTGAGGAACTAACTGATCTCTGCTTCATTACAGTTTGCACATATTGTTTCGTCGCGAACGTTGATCTTCCTTCAAAACAGCCGGTAAAAGAGTCGCGTAATCTCTTCGACACGGAATTAGATCTGGCTTTTGTTCACACAGCGCTCGTCCCGGGTTGAATCTGGCAATGTTACTAGGTCCCCGACCCAGGTTCAATGCGGGAATCAATCCCAGGACGTGGTTGCTTTCACACAGAAGGCGACCCGGCAATGTTCCGGCAATATGACGGGTCTGACGTGCAGTGTGAAAGGGGCTATAAGGTCACACATGGGCTGTACAGGTAGGGTTCCAAACAAGTGTCCAGAACAGATGGCTTTTATGACCCTCATCAATCAAATTTTTAGAGACAAGGCACCCAGGACTTACTCTAACATGAGCCGCATCTAAAAGGCAAAGAGGGAGATGTTGCTTAAATTTATAACACCGTTTTCAGGATTTCTCAGAGGGCAGGCTTCAAGTATAACTTATTTGAAGTAATGGTGCTTCATATAACATTATCCAAAGAAATTTTTTTTTAATGATAAATCCCCTGTGATGTTTGTGGCTACTGTATACAGGCCACCAGGGCACCATACAGACTTTATTAAAGAGTTTGGTGATTTTACATAAGAGTTAGTTCTGGCTGCAGATAAAGTTTTAATAGTTGGTGATTTTAATATCCATGTTCATAATGAAAAAGATGCATTGGGATCAGCATTTATAGACATTCTGAACTCTGGTTCGGGCACCATAATATGTCTAAAAAATTCATTAAAACAGCTTTAACACGGCACAAAGTTCTGGAAAAACTGTGCCCAGATCTTTTCCCATCTCTTCTCTCATCTAGTCTAAAACTTCGAAAATCTATTGCACGAATCGAATGGACCAACCAACACAAGTTTCGAAAACGAAAATAGGAAATTGATTTTAACGCCCTTCTTTTAGAGCGCATCCAGGTTTTTTTTTTATTTATTTTTTTTGGAACACGCATCACACAGCAACTGCAGCTTCGGACACACACGCACAACAGCAAATAATACTTCTGCACAGTGTTTCTCTATTTACAACAGAAATGTGAATTCTGCTGGTATTCAGACAGTCTCATGCATACAGATACAGATTTGGGCTAGAATCGCCTACGTATGCGATTTTTTGTTGTTGTTGACAATTCTAATCGTAAACACAGCCATGTTGAAGCCTGCAGTAAATGTTTTGCATTATGGCAGTCCACTCTGCTTATTGTTTTTTCGAGAATGTTGCACTCCTGTTTGTCATTGTGCACGTAACTTTACGCCAATAAATCATCAGAAATATTGGTCTTTACCAATATATTGAATTTTTACATTCGTCCTGCCTGTTGTCCATGGATTTACCTATATTTGGTGTTATTTGGCGTATAAAACTTTAGACATGCAAAATCGATTTTACAATCGATTCAATGAACACTTGCCACTCAAATCAAACAGGATTTTTTTCAAAGTGACAACCCAAGAAAGCAAAGTAAACGGTCTCTCATTTGTAGGTTGCACTGACACCTAGCTGTGGATGCAAGTAAAACAGTATAACAGTACCTAATTTATTTTCCTTCTCACCTGAAATGAATGCAATAAACATGTTTTTGACAAACATTTCAATTTACATGTGGTCTATATAGCCTGCAACAAAATAAGGTTTGCAATGATGCACCCGAAGGCACGATATGCTAATTTGCTTAAATTCATACCTACGTAATCACCTTCACCAAAATTTTACCTTTTCTTTTTACATTTAAACTTGAAAAAAAATATATAGACCTACCTACCGAACCTTTTTTTTTTTTTTTTACTGTTACTGCAAACCAAAATATTTTTAAGGATGGCCCTAAAGTGATATCACTGACTTGATTGCAAATAAATGCACAGACGCTATTTAAACTGAACAGAGATGACATCACTGAATTCAATAATGAACTGCCTTTAACTGTCATTTTGCATCATTGACACACTGTTTTCCTAATGAATGTTGTTCAGTTGCTTTGACGCAATGTATTTTGTTTAAAGCGCTATATAAATAAAGGTGACTTGACTTGACATAACACAGCTCAAATGCTTCCTACTAGTGTGGCCCAAAACATTTAGCACATTTAGTTTTAGTTTTATTAAAGATAGATTGCAAAATGTTTCAGTGCAAGCATTTCAACCAAATGTAATTTATGCAGTATTTTGCGATCGCGAAATCTAAAGTGAACTGCGACTGCGAGCTCTAATTCAAAGGGATATAATTACCCCACATATTGATAGCAGTGCCCTGATGTGCAAAAATTATATACAATATTATCAGTGTTGGGGATAACGAAGTAAAGTAACGGATTACACTAATAATATTAGTAACTACACTACTTTACTAGACTATAGCAACACGCTTTCCTGCGTTACACATGCTGTGTTTGCCTGTGTGTAAAGTTCTGGGCCGGGTTTCCCGATAACGATTGATCTTAGCGCTTAACCCTCAAAGACCGAGATAGAAAAATAACTGTTATAACTTTAATGTTTAATAACTTTTGAACCGCTAATCCAATCTGAATGCTTTAAAAAGTGATGTAAAGCAGAGACGTTTCGGAGATATCCTATTTATCTCATTATGGATATTCAGAGGCTCCATAGTGTACATGATTATGTCATCGCATTTTGACAACATTGATTCGTCAGAAGAAACCAAGTAATTTTTTGAAATACTACTTAACATATTGCTTTGGAAAATGAATGAAAACAAAGTGAAAGTAAAGTCTGTCGTGAGTGCATGAATACAAACACACAATAACACATTTGCATGATGTCCTGGTAAAATCGATTCTGACACAGATTACAGCCAACGGATCGATCATTTATATTATGTATATTTTTATGTATACTAAGTAAATCATTATATAATCATACAGTTTATAAAGATAGTTGCACTATTTTTTTTCTGTTTCACTCTGAATATTTCTCACTCATTTTGTGTGTAGCTTGTGAATCATTTGCACTGTTTTTGCACTGTATTGTTGACAATTTGTGCAATTGTTTTTACTATATGCTGCATAGTTTGTGTTTATTGTTCATACTCAGATTGAAAATATATTTCTCAGAAAAATAAAAAAGAAATGCAATTTATCTTTAAAAGAAAATCTAAATGAATGTTTTATGCCTTCATTTGATAAAGATAGAGAATTTCTGAGGGGAAAAAACTAGGGCCGGGACTTTAACGCGTTAATTGAGATTAATTAATTACACAAAAAATAACGCATTAACTAAGATTAATTAATTACAGAAAAAAAATTCCCGCATTTTTAATAATGTATTTTTGCACCGCGGAACGTTTCTCACTGGATGAGTTTCGGCGGACCGATTATGCTGGAGCACCAACTAGCGTTCGCAGCAGACATCGAGCCTCAAGTATCACCTCAACGCAAAACATTTAGCAGCTAGCGTGGACTTTACACTTTATGTTGAACTATGTATTATTTTGTTGGTGCAACTGGCAGTTTATGTTGAACTCTTTATTGTTTTGGCCAAGGTTATTGAGAGTTGGACTTAGTATGTTATGGCCTCTGAAGCAACAGAGAGATGTTTTCTAATAGTCAGTGTTTCCAATGTTCTGAATGTAATTGACAGTATTGTGTTTTACTTAAAAAATACTTTACAGAAGGTTCCAGCACCTATAAGCTTCCTGAATTTCTGAAATGTACTATTTCTAAATTGTTTCTAAATATGCTATTGCTACACTTAATGGCAAAAATTGCACTGGTCTGCTAGACTTGGTTGAACAAAAATAAACAATATTTTGTTGCTTAAGCTTATGTATTCAGTCATTATTCAATGGTATACTATAAATCCATGTGAAAAAAAAAGTGTTATGATTTAAATTAATTAGACTTTTTGATGAATACAATTAAATTTAACCATTAAAAAGGAGTTGAGAAAAAATAAAACAGATTTTATAGGGCCCTAAAAATAGGGAAAGTAAAGTAATAAGTAGTGAAGTTACTTTTCAAATGCAGAAGTAACTATTAACTATAAAAAAATTTTGAGTGACTACCCCAACACTGAATATTATAATGTTTGCGGAGCAGATAGAAAAACTGCAGAAGCAGATGAGAGCATGCAGCAATGGTCAGAAATTCAGTGAGAGCATGGTCAACAAACCCCATCATGCAGCAGCGCATATAGTCAGTGAGCATCTTAACAGAATCCCACTATTCAAACAAGTATACAGAATGAAAAGATGATGCAAAATTGAATACCTTGGAAAATAGCATGTAAGACTTAAGAGCCTTAATTTTCTCTAAATTGATTTATCAACTTTTAATACTTTTTAAGATGCCGCGGACACCATGTAGCATCTCTACGTACTCAGTCGCTTGCCAACACTGAATAACAAGCACTGCTGAATAAAAGAGATTTAGATTTTGATAACACACTGCTACTTCACACTTCTGAGATATTCTAAACCAGAGGTTCTCAGCAAGGGAGCTGGGAGCCACTAGGAGGCCCCAACAAACTTCCAAGGGACTGCAGGACTTGATGACTTAAAATTACTCTAATATATTTTTATGAAGACAATTAATACTCCCATGATTCATATTTGTAGTCGATTAAAATAAGTAAGGGGTAATGTACATCCAGCTGGTTGTAATCTCAGAATAAACCCCGACAGGGTGATCAGGACCCAGGCGGTGGGCTGGAGCGAGTTGCCGGGGACGGGCGAGCTTGGTGCCGGCCTCCCACGATATGGAGGGGCGGCTGCCGTCCGTGAGGGAGCGGAGGAGTGTCGTGCCGTCCGCCGAGGACCATCCAGTGCCACCGCCAGGCACCGTGGAGGAGATCACCCAGCTGGTGGAGGGCCGAGCAGCAGTGCGTCTGGGAACCAGATTCTCCCCTCTCTCGTCTCTGTCGCTCCTCCTTCCATCTCCTTTTCTCTCGCCTCGTCTGTCCTACCCCCAGGTTCCCGCAGGTCCCCCTGAGCGGTCCCCCCCGGATGGAGGGGGGGGTAGAGCGCAGTCTCGAGGGTACCCCCCCGGCCTGCAAGGGGCAATGGGGGTATGTGGCGAGTGGGGTGGGGCCTAGAGGCGTGGGAACGAGGAGTGAGCCCAGGTGTAGTGATTGGAGATGAGCTACACCTGCGCCCCGCCGCCGGTCTCGAGTCCCACGTAGGAGATGGAAGGATATAAAACTGGAGCGACGATAGTGAAGGACGAGAGAGGACCAGGCCTGGCAATATTTTATGTTTTGGTTTTTATTTGAGCGCACCAGTCGTCCGTGAGGGGCTGGTGCGCTGTTTTGTGTTTATTTTGAATAATTAAAATTAGTGATCGACCGATGTATCTGTTTACCGATATTTTTCCCGATATTTAAGCATTTTTCCATAATCGGGTATCGGTTTTGTAATATCGGATTCGCCGATTTACGGCGCCATCTTGTGGCCATTTTGAGATTTCCGCCATTGCAGCCCGGGCGTCTGAGGAGATCAGTCAACAACAACTCAGTGCACAGGTAAATATATGTTCTACTTGGTTTGCTTTAATTAATCAACTTTATTTAACATAACAGACATGCACAAATGAGATCTGAGACATAAATTCCTGATATAGTTAATTTATGCAGCTTGTTTCTAAACAATTGAGACGAACTCATTGAGTCACGTAGTGTAATTCATCATGTCCTGCCCCAATAAAGACCTATCTTTTCATGAATTAAATAAAACAGACATGAATGAGTGCATGTTGAAAATAAAAGCGTTGAATTTAATTCTCTATCTATTGTATTTGCTCACCATTAGTCTAGAAGAGAAAGTTTGTTCATATGGCTTAGCAACTGACGGATGATCTGGAGGCTTAAGCACGGCCACTGAATTAAACTTTTGACAAGATTATCTTGTTTAAACACCCTAGATTGTATTATAATTTACTACATAACAATTATTTCGCTAATACACATATAAATATAGCCTACCGCTTTGTGGAAATTAATTATTTATTATCTCCATGCGCGATCGCGGTTGATTAAGTTATAGTCAAACAGCACTTTGTCAGTTGGCATTAAATGATTTAACGTTAGATTAAATTTAGATCATAAAATGCCAACTGACAAGTGCTGTTTAACTTTATATAGTCTCGGGGAAAAAAGTTCGTTCATATTGCTCAGCACCTGACTGGGTTGATGATCAGGAAGCCTCAAGCAATGCCACTGAATGAAACTTTTGACAAGATTATCTTGTTTAAACACCCTAGATTATATTATCATTTACTACATAACAATTATTTCGCTAATACACATATAGGCTACATATACCGCTTTGTGGAAATTAATTATTTATTATCTCCATGCGCGATCGCGGTTGATTAAATTATAGTCAAACAAAACTTTGTCAGTTGGCATTTCATGATCTAACGTTAGATTGAATCTAGATCATAAAATGCCAACTGACAAGTGCTGTTTAACTTTATATAGTCTCGGGAAAAAAGTTCCGTCATATTGCTCAGCACCTGACTGGGTTGATGATCAGGAAGCCTCAAGCACGGCCACTGCATAACATTTTTGAAGGAAGCAGGCTTACAGGGCAGAATGCTGAAAGACTCTGTTTTCTACACTAAAACCTAGTTCTGCATAACTGGGAGTATTAAGTTACACTACTAAATAGCTATGCACTCCTAAATAGCCCTCCCGCCCCGACCAATATGTTAGAATAATTTTTGTGCTTTATTTTTTTACCTGTTTTTATTTTTTTACCTCATCAAAGCTTTTATTTTAAAACAAAGACGCTTAGTAACAGTGCGCTTAAATTTTTTGGACTCAGACCCCTCTATTTATTTGTGTATAAATATAATGTTTTTTTTTTTTGTATGCAAGGAGCGAGTGATTGTTATAAATAAAATGTTTTTTTCAGCTCATTTGTGTTGTAATAATTGTCAGAAACAGAAGTATAACAGTAAATAAATATCGGTTCTGCATATCGGTTATCGGGTACATAAACATACAAATAATCGGTATCGGTTATAAAAAATCAATATCGGTCGATCACTAATTAAAATGTGATTTGATTGTGCGCCGGGTCCCGCCTCCTTCTTCCTGATGAGAATGGAGATTTTATCATTACAGACCCGTTGTTCACTGACTAGCTGCGCAAAACCACCATCATATTTTTCACGTTTTGGGCAGCTTGTCATAGACTTTAACCAGCTTTACTGACAAGATCCGCATTAGATATCACAAACCATTTATTATGCTGCCCTAAGTGAGATGTTCATCTGACCTTTGGAAGGAGTAAGCTGTATGCCATTCATGGCAAAGGCTAGTTCTTCTCTGCCGTGTGAAGGGGTTGTAGATTAACCCAATGGTTAAAAGTCTAGTCTGATAACTAAAATGCTAAGACAGCTCAGAACAAAAGTATAGTAGGAGTACCTGAGCTTGTTGTTGCTGTGCATTTCTCCTGAGGTGTGCCAGCTGAGACAGGAGCAGTTGCTGGTCCAGCATATCCATCCTCTGCTGTCTCTGGATGTCTAAGGTAGCGCCCATTCCCAGCGGAGCTTCTGCAGTGGGCTCAGAATCGGAGAAGACCGGCTCTAGGAGCACCGAACCACATCTGGCTGCCCATCCTGGAACACGTATGAACTTCTGGACTGCCAACTTATTATTATAATACAACATGCCTGCAATCTGGAACAGAGTAATTGTAACAATAGAGGTTTACCATAAAAAACATAACAGTAGCACAAATGTTTTTAGAAATACAATGCTAGCATTTCAAGACAAATCTACAAGGAGCCAGAATAAATAGTCTATCAAATCAAAATATCTTTGTTGCTTTTAGACCATGTTTATAAGCTTTGAAGTCATCTACAGTATATGTAAGTTTACTTCGAAAAGCTGACACAAAGTTTCCCCTCATCCGTGAAAATGGAATAAATGCAATGTTCTTTAAAATGAGAACTTTCCTTCGGATACCACAAATCGAACTAGCACACCATGTATTTTTGTGACAAGATTCAAACAAAACACTACAGTATTCATTTAAAAAAATAGAAATGTCTTCTGACCCAATTTCCTGTTTTAAAAAGAAAACCTTTGAAAACTGCGTCAAAGACTGTACATTACCCAATAGTGATCGCTTGTATTGCTATGAATGGGAGGAACTAGAACATGCAATATGGCACTCTAGAAACAGTTGCTGTTGTTTCACTGTGCGTTTAGCCAGCAGCTTTCAAGAGTTGGTATTTCCCCATTTAAGTAGACAGGAGTAGGTCATGCATGCTGTAAATAGGCACCTGCCTGAACCAACATTCACTGAAATATACTTCAGTAGACATGAAACAAATTCCTGTGGCCAGAAGTTATTTCGGGTGTTATTTTTCAAACAACACATTTAATTATGTTTAATCTCTGCAGTGGCAGCAGAGACTATCTAGTTAAAGGAACTAGGTATTTAAAGTTACCATAAAGACTTTTTACCATTAGAGCATACAACATTGTTTTCTGAGAAGTATAAAAGACACAAAAACAAAAACTAATTGCAGTTCTCTATGTGATGACTGGATTAAACGGATATTTCACCTAAAATGAAAACACTTGTTCCAAACCTGTTTGACATTTTTCATTCGAGAAACATACACACACAAAATATCATTTTAATTATTTTATTTTTTTTGTAAGTCAGTGGGGTCAAATTTATTTCAGACCCCATAAGTTAAACATTGTGCTGACTAAAGCAGTTATTTCTTCAAAATATCTTCTTTTGTATAACAAGGGGTGAAAAGTATGACAGTATTTTAATTTTATTTATCTTTTCCTACTAGAAACCACCATCACTGAATGCTCCAATGGTAAATATTTAACCTAGTGATAGTAATAGTAGCTTCAACCTAATAGACATCCAAAAAAAACAAAAAAACAAAAAAAAAATCTTAATTTCCATAGGTACAGCAACTTCTCAGGTCTTGTGGGCACTGTTTGCAAAGTTTATTTAAAAAAAGTAATTAGTTATAGTTACTCACTACTTGTTTCAAAAAGTAACTGAGTTAGTAACTGAATTACTCTATAATAAAAGTAACTCGATACCAGGGAAAGTAACTATTTGCGTTACTGTTAGAAAAAAAAAGTTGCTATATGTTAAAGATTTTGTATTTTTAAGCAGTTTTCACAAGTCAGTTGAAATGAGTAGAACAGACAGGTGTTCGTTCATAACTTTCGATATTTATTGCACATAACAGACAGCAAGAGTTTTATCCTGCACTTCAAGTATTATCTTTGTAAGAAAAGTTTTTTTGGCCACTAGCTTTGTAGATGCGCGTGTCGTTGTGAGATGCTTCATTAAATTTGAGTTGCTTACAACGGATGTCGACAAAGTCTTCGTTCCTGGACATAATGTACACCATTACATGCACATTCATGCCTTTGACCACAATGAATTTAAAGTAGTGCTAATATCTCCACCTTGAAAATGCCAACTTTTCATCGGATTGCTACTGACTCGCCATCTCTGCTGCTGCTGAGAATCTCTGTTTAGCTGTTGCGTGTGGCGCCGCTGGCGCAGGCATGTGTGTAAAAACACTGGCTCTGATTGGCTACCATGAAACACATGACTGCCTTAGCCAATCATAATCGCTTATCTCGTTATTAACCCACACTAGCTGTGTGAGCAAGGGGTACGTTCGGTTTATTCAATCAATGCATAGTAACGCACCGCATTTAACATCCATTAATGTTAACGGCGTTATAATGACGGGAAAAGTCATTAATTAGATTACCCCGTTACTGAAAAATAACGTTGTTACCTAACACCGTTCTTTTAAACGGCGTTATTCCAAACACTGCTTGTGGGTTGTATTGAATTCCACCATATACATGTTATCATCATACTTACTAAAGACCATTACAGATGCAAAAAAGGAAACAAAGAAGCATGATGCAATTTTAATTGAGCCACTTTATACTTACTAGTCCACTGCAAGCAACCACCCACATATAGGCACTTGAGGTCAGGAGCTGATGACAAGATAACAGAACAACAGAAAAACAAAAGAAATTCAGAACTGAGTGAAGAAAGCACTTTCACATCCACAAAGTATATTTGAAGGATTACAAACCAGTAAGATAACTCACTAAATCATCCATAAACAAGTGTTTGATATAAGGAAATATCTTATTTAATGCAAGAGTGGAACAAAAGAATATGAACATTAATTTAATGAAACCCAAATGAATTTTCTACTATTACAATATTACATTACATTGGTTAGTATAAATGGGTATGTTTTGAATGCATGACTGAAAAAGACTGTAATGGTAAAAGGTTAAAACCCATTTACATTTTTCTAAGTAGTATGCAACTTAATTTGTTACCACTGATATCTCAAATCAGATAAAAAACCCGACCAGAGCAAGAGACCACAACGAATAGGTTCTCAGGTGCTAGAGTTTCTCATAACTTGTCTCGGTTATCCTACATACATTTTATCTGTGGTTTCTACTCTTGCAACAAATATCAAATATCTAGAAAAAAAAAAAACCCTGAACCTTTTTAGCTGTTTGAACCTTGTGTTTTGTCTTCCCTTATTTGTCAAAAGATGAATGTCACTTACTATCCTAAAATCTCGAGCAGCAATGACTTTTACTTTTGTGTGTAGCTTCTGAGATAAACTAGCAAAGTGGGAAGTCTTAAAAATATACAGAAAGCTAATGAGAAGATGATTTGTGAAGGCAGTCTGAGCTCACCTGTGCACCCACAATGTACGTCAGAGATTTGTTTGTGATTGAGATGTGGCCGAGAAGCTGAGTGACCTGAACACGTGGGATGGAGCTGTAGAAAGGCACAAAGAGAGCAAAGACTGGGCCCAGTCTGAGAAAGAGAGAGAAAATGAAGAGTTAGAAACAGAAGGAAGACAAGTGAATCCTCAACCTTGTTGTCAGATGACAATACAGAATAAAAATGTGCAAATCAATCATGTATTAGTGCCTGCCCATGATAAAGAAAAGTGGAACTCTCTTTAAAATCTAGTTGAAAACTTCCTTTTAAGAAGAACATAACATTTTCTTTACTTTCCTTGATTATTAATTTTCAATGTAGACTAAAACATTGTACAATGCATTGGTCAACAGTCACTTGTTTTTCTAGTTAAAATTCAACTAAATGAATGCATTTAGCAGACGCTTTTATCCAAAGTGACTTACAGTGCATTCAGGCTAATATTTTTTACCTAATATGTGTTCCCTGGGAATCAAACCCACAACCTTTTGCGCTGCTAACACAATGCCCTACCACTGAGCCACAGGAACACTAGCTACTTTAGTTACCTAACAGAGCAAAATAAAAGGGGTAATAAGTAGTACGGTAGGATGTTTTATTGACAATTTATCAGTTTCAAGTTCCCCTATTTTGGATTTTTGAAAATCACCTTTCCTGCAAAGTCTTGAATCTGAAAGTGCAATGTGTATAAAGTTATTGTCTCTCAAAAGAAAGAGTCGACTCCTACGAATCGAAGAATCAAATCATTGAAACGAGTTGTTTTTAAATTGAATCCCAAGCCATTTCATGTTGACATCAACATGAAACATTAGCATATCGGCTGCCAGTTGTTGGTCTTTTCGCGTTGGTCTGAATGAAAATGCAAATTCATTCTTTGCCATTAGGTACTGCTTTTAGAGCTGTTAAATAATGTTTTCCCCGGTAATCCTGTACACAAAACAGCACTGCACTCACAAACGCTACTTTATCTTGCATTACAGGCATGATGAAATGAAACTGAAACCAATCACCACAGATTAGCATCATGCAAAGTAGGGGTTTGGAAAAATGTATAATTGAGCAAATTGTCTGGGACTCATTAAGCATGTAAGGTAAAAAATAAATGCATATTATAAGACAATGAATGTGTTTTCTGACCTTGCATGTCAGCCTGTTGTTGGGGACACCCAAAACCAAAACCTTTCATTACCCATAATGTAATTGGAATTTATCTATTGACAAAGGTGATAGATAGCAAGGTCTCTGTTAAAGGCATAGTACACCCAAAAATGAAAATTTGATGTTTATCTGCTTACCCCCAGGGCCTCAAGATGTAAATGATTTTTTGATTCTACTGAATTGATTCTTCAGTAGAACACAAACCAAGATTTTTAACACAAACCGTTGCAGTAGGGCTGCACGATAATGGTTAAACTGATAAATACGATTATTTTGATGAAAATTATAATCACGATTATTAATAACTATTATTCTATCCTGCGGAGAGAAAAACCCCTGCTAAAACCAGCCTAAACTTAGCTGGTTTAAGCTGGTCTCCAAGCTTGGTCAAGCTGGTTTTAGCTGGTTGTTCCAGCTGGTCTCCCAGCCTGACCAGCTAAGGAAGTGGTCAAAACACCTCTAAAACCAGCCTTCTGACCAGCTTTGACCAGCAAAGACTGGGCTGGATGACAAACTAAAATCAGTCAACCAGCACTTTATATTTTCTTTTTTTCAGCAGAAAATGCTTGGAAATACCAACTATGATAATACAAAACTCATGGTTTTGTTAGTGTTTTGTCATCTGTATTCACATTACATTTTCTAAGACCTAAGTGACAATTTGTTCACAAATGGGAAAAAGCCACTCAGAGCAGTAAATTTGCTCAAAGCTTGTTAATACACACTGAAAGCTAACATTGCCATGCCATTTTCAACACGAAAACTGGTAAAAACTTTAGAAACTCTTAATATAAAGTCCAACAATTCGAATTTATGGACATTTATGGACTCAGTGAAAGTTTGATCATGGCACATTTGGTAACACAAACAGTACAAATGGCTTGTAAAAAAAAAAACAGCACTTGTTCCGCCATCAGAGCACCCACAGGGTTGCCAGATTGCAAAAATTACATAAAACACCTGGCAGAAATGAGCGACAACCTCCCGCTCTCTTTTGTGAAGCCAACAAGGAAGTGACTAAAACAGTAATTCATCGACTGGGCGCTTGTGGCTGGCTGCAAAAGGGAGTCAGGCCCATAGAATCCCCATGTTGAAATGCCCAACTTTACAGCAGAAAAAAAAAACATGTTTACAGCCTGGTTAAAAAAATTATTTTGGTCTATATAATTAATTTTGTCCATCATGACAACTGTGAGGGTTGTTAATTTTTTTTAAACGCTCTTCGGGCTGGTCCTGTGACTTATAGTCAGGTGTGACTTATTTATCAAAATTAATTTGACATGAACCAAGAGAAAACATTACCGTCTACAACCGTCTGCTCCTGTATCATACACTGAAAACATATAGCGCCCTCTCGCGGCTGTAGACGGTAATGTTTTCTCTTGTTTATTGGTTCTAAATAAATACACGACTTATAGTCCAGTGCGACTTATATGTTTTTTTCCTCATCCTGACGTATTTTTGGACTGATGCGACTTATACTTAGGTGCGACTTATAGTCCGAAAAATACGGCATATTGTATTTTACCTCTGATTTATACACAATGTCCGAACTGTTAGAACTCTCTTGAGCGCATTCTGTTGTGCGCATTCAAAGCAGCAGACACTTGAGGCGTTGTTGTCTTCTACTTGCTTTATGGTAGATCACGGACTTGTAAGTCTGCAATCCACCACAAAGGAAGAAGAAGAATACAACGCCTCACGTGCTTGCTTCTAAGAATGTCCTCAGGAGAGTTCTAACAGTTTGGGCATTGTGTGAGTCAGAGGTAAAATACAATAAATAAATAAAGAACCTGTTTCTTGCACAGACTGATCCATTTTTTGTCTTTGCACATTAATGTATCGTCACAAGCCACAGGTTTTAATTTGGTTTTGTTTGTGTATGTTTTATTTTAGCCGTGATTCCCATCTACTTACATTATACAACCGATAGACTGCAACGATTTGAGTTAAAAATCTTGGTTGGTGTTCTGTTGAAGAAACAAAGTTAGCTACATCTTGGATGCCCTGTGGGTAAGCACATAAACATCAACTATCCCTTTAAGCAGTTTTTTAGATAAACATCAAATTCTCATTATGACATACGTTGTCTCAACAATCATTACAAAATGCAGAATATGGTTTATCAACCATTTAAGAAGAATGACATGTGGGGTAACAGTTGCAAACTAGTAATTCAATTAAGACCGGAAAAACATAAATTCGACTTTTTCCATTACCAATTGTTTCCTTAATTAAAAAAAAGAAAAGATAGGACTTGTGCAATAACTACGTACCTTACTATGTCTCAAACTAGGTCTTTGTGATGAAATAAACTAAACATGTTTCTAAATGCAGATTCAGTCCAGATTAACGGTAACTATGTATGACGTACACACACACATATATATATATATATATATATATATATATATATATATATATATATGTTTTGTTGAAATTCACAAGATAATTTCACTTCTCCATCCAGAGTTAAAGAGACCGTTCACCCCTAAAATGAATAATCTGTCATAATTTCCTCACATGTTGTTTTAAACCAGTATGAATTTCTTTCTTGTGTTGAACAAAAGAACCGAACAGTTGCTGGTAGTCACTGATTTCCATATTTTTTTTTCCATACTGTGGAAGTGAATGGTTAACATCAGTCTTTAAAATATCTTCTCTTACTTTCAACAGAAAAAAACAAAATTATTACAGGCTACAACAAGCTGTGGTAAACGCTGACGGAATATTAATTTTTGGGTGAACTATCTCTTTAAGCAGACTCACCACACTGCTAGAAAGAGAGAGAGAGAGATAAGAGAAAAGAGAGGAACAGAGTAACAGACAGTGAGAAAGAGGCAGGAAGAGATGCTGAACTCTTGGTTTTGCTGCATTTCACGCTGCTTTAAAAGTGTGATATAGAGATTTTGAGTAACACCAATGTCTGAGTGAACATTTGCTCTCTCTTATCTGGTAAGCAAATTATTTCATTGAATTTATATATCAGAAAAAAATTAAGATATCCTTGTTTTGGAAAATCGTGTAATTAAAAGTGTGAAATTAAGCCCAAATATAAAAAAATATATATAAATTTATGGCCGACCATGTGTGAAGTTAATTTATTTTATTCTTCAATGCCCAATAGCCTATACAACAAAATCTTAACATTTCCGAAAACTTTTTTAAAAACTTATGAGTGACTAGATTTGTATATATTTGATTATATGGTGACACTAATGCATTAACTAAAATTAAATGACAATACCGTCCTTTTATTAAAGTATTTATTAATCTTTGTTAACATTAGTTATTGATAAAATACAACTGTTCATTGTTAGTTTGTGTTATCTTAGGTCCATTAAATAATGTTAACAGATAGAAAAAGAACATTTTATTTTAATAATGTATTCATTATAATTTTACTAATTTCACTAAGATTAATGATTTACTATTTTTCACTTTTATTTCATATGAACTAATGTACTTATGTTAACCACTTGGAACTTGGAACTTTATTGTAAAGTGTTACTGATTATATTTAATTTCAAATGTGTGTGAATGTCATTTTTTCCAATGTAAAAACAAAAAACTAAATCAGAAACGTAAAGAGAAACAAAGCAACAGAAACGTGGAAGAGAAACAAGCCTCGCCTGAAAAAAGGGAAACAGCTTAAAACTTACAGAAGTCAAACTTACTACAATCAACAAAACTGAGAGCAGAATCACTGTTCATAGTAAAACCATACGCTACCATTCAAAGACCTGAGCTCAGTGAGAAATGTCATATTAATTATTACTTCAATCAAGGACAAATCAAATTAATAAAAAGTGACAGTGTCTTGACTGTTTTATAATAATGTTTATAAAAGATTTCAATTTCAAAGAATCCTAGAAAAAAAATTTAGGTTTGCGCAAAGAAATACTAGGCAAATATAAATGAATATTAACGGTTTTCAGCATAGGTAATAAAATCAAATGTTACTTTTGCATCAAACCAGCATATTATATAATGATTTATGAAGGATCATGTAACACTGAAGACAGGAGTGATGGCAGCTTTGCCATAAATTACATATTAATATATATTAAAACAGATTATAGTTAATGTAAATTGTAATGTTATTTCACAATATTGCCATTTTCAATGCATTTTTGATCAAATAAACGCATTAAAATAATCCTCTGCCTCTCTCTGCAGTGATTTCTTCTGTATATAACTAAGATGGACACTGATTTAGACCAAAACTACTCTTGCACCAACTTGTATGACCATCGTCCAGTGGCCCGGGTTCTCATTCCTCTGGCCTATTCCATCATATGTCCAGTGGGACTTTTAGGCAACGCCCTGGCTCTTCATGTGATCTTCCTCAACATCACCAAACTCAATTCCATCACGCTGTATTCCGCCAACCTGGCAGTGTCGGATATCCTGTTCTGCCTGTCGCTTCCCCTACGAGCGGTTTACTACGGCCTTGGCTTCCACTGGCCCATGGGGGAAGGACTCTGTAAAGCCATAACGCTGCTCTTCTATGTGAACTGCTATGCTGGAGTGAACTTCATGACTTGTCTGGCAATCGACCGGTTTGTGGCACTGGTGTTTCCAATGAAGCTAACCAAATGGAGAAAAGTGAAAAATGCCCGATTGGTGTGTATAGCCATATGGCTCCTGGTGCTGGCCCAGACGCTGCCTCTCCTGACCATCAGATTGACCAAAAAGGAGCATGACAACAACATCACCTGTATGGAATACCCTAATTTCGAGGGCCTTTTCAAAGGGCTGCCCTTCTTGCTGATTATTGGGGTAGGTATAGGCTTTGTAGTCCCACTGGTGACAATCATCGCCTGCTACTCTATATTGACCCGTAAACTACGTCTAGCAGCAAAGTCAAACCGACTGACAGAACGTTCTGGAAGGACCAAAAAAGCAAGAGGAGTGATCGCAGGAGTGGTATTTGTGTTCATGGTGTGTTTCGGCCCATACCATCTAGACCTTCTGCAATACATGATCCGAAAACTTATCTATGATCCGGACTGCAAGGAGCTCCAGTCCTTTCAGATATCCCTGCATATTACAGTGTGCCTTATGAACTTAAATTCATGCCTGGATCCCTTTGTTTACTTTTTTGCATGTAAAGGCTACAAGCAGAAGCTGATGAGAATGATGAAGTGGCAGGTTGGCACCCACTTCTCTAGTGTTGGAAGAACCTCACATGAAAGTTCAGGCACAGGCGATATGCGCGCTTCACGCCGCAATACAGGAATGACAATGAACAACGTTAGAGAAGCTCAGTAAAACAACTGGCAACAAAAGCCAACATTAGGTGATGAAAAGAGGTAACAAACACATACAGTATGTGGGGCAGAACTTAAAGCCAAGAACAAAGCAAAAAATGTCCCAGACAACTCATCTTTCCAGATTTGAAACAGCACACACTTCATGAAACAGATGGACGCTTGACAAGCACTGCCATCAAAGTTGAGAAAGAAAAAATACTTGCTGCAAAAAGACTAGTCCATGACGTAATTTACCATTTTCCGTTCAAAACATGACTGTTAAAGGGTCAGTTCACCAAACATGAATATTCGGTCAATATTTACTCACTTGTTCTAAAACTGTATGTCTTCCTTTCTTTTATGAAACTTATTTTTTGATTTACAATGGAAGTCAATAATCACCAAAATAGTTTGATTAGCAACATTCTTTAAAATATTTTCTTTTGTTTTTCAAAGGAGATGGAAAGTCACAGGTTTGAAATGACATGAGGTTGGGAACGGTTTTATTTTGGAGGTGAACTATTCATTTAGGCACGGTTGAAGGTTCACACATAAATACATGAATCATTCCTAAGTTTGAAAAATTGCAAAATAAAGCTATTGAACGATAAAAAAAAAGTCGCTTTGATTGTGGAAAAGTTTCAAAGATGAGGACACTTCATCAAACTTTTAACACATGTTTTTTTTTTAAGTTCTTGGATATCCATTTTTCTCATCAAAAAAGGAACCCAGTCTCTTGTTGAGAAGAGTAGCTCAAAGGAAATAACTTGAAATAAGAGGGAAATATACTTTCACAAGACCTTGACATTTCAACACGCATTGCTTTTTTAAGTTGGTGAGATGATGTTTTGATGCCTGTAAAAATACTTTCATAGCAAAAGAATGACACAAGAAAGTTAATCTTAAAGGCAACATTAAAAAGGCAAGTTGACATTTGTTTCACAGAACAGAGCTGCACTTTCAAATACATAAAGAGATGCAGGAATTCATAAATGATGTCCTTACAGCATACAGTTAATGCTTGTGGCAATAATGTTGAAAACGGTTTGTAAAGACCAACTGTTAAAATGGTGTAGAAACTCGTGTCACTCACAGTCCAGCTGGAAGAACATCTACTTTTAGTTCAAACATGAAGTGAAGAGCCTCTATAAGCAGCAAGTCCACAAGAGCAGAGAGGATCCATGCTCCAAAGAGGAAGGACTAAACATCAGAATCAAAAATAGGACAATGTTTTAGTTTTATACAGTACAACTTTTTTTCAAGAACATCATGAGATTTTATCAAAAGGAAGGGAGGATGAGTTAGGAGGGTAAAAGTCATCAGTATGTGAAAGTAGAGTAGGCAAACATCTTAAAGGAAATGCTTGGTAGCATATGAAAGGGCTTTTGACATCATTAAAAATTGACTTGTTTTGTTTATAGCATAAATAGTAGACTGAAGAGCAAATCCCACGCCCTTAAACATCTTTCAAGATTAGTCAACTGATTGATAGATAAGAGGAAGGCGTTCAAAGTTTCCATGTGACCTTCAGGCACAGGTCAGGGTTAGTATACATATTGCACCATATTGGCATATTTGAAAATCAAATTTATCCAGAAATTAATTTATTTATGATACCATACAATTTTATGTAGTGAATGTTTTTTTTGTTTTTTTTTGGAATATGGCTGCAAATCTTAAATGTCTGTGGTATAACAAAGCAGAAGCATGTTGTGTCAGTACTTTGTTTTTGACCTTTCTAGTAGAAAAAAAGGGGGAAAAAAGGAAGACACACAACACAGTGCTGCTATTCAAACTTACAGCAAATTTGTGGCTGCCAAACCTTCTCTCAAAAATACGAAAGTTGTAGATCAGCAAACTGCTGCAGAAAGTGTCTTTCAGGTCCAAGCAGATGAGCCGTCCACACACCAGCCTCCAGAACTACAAGTGTGCCATGAAACACACACAGGATAATTGTGTTCACAAATACTAGAAACATCTCAAAATATGCGATTACTTAAAAACAACAGTCCAGTAAAATGATTGTTTATATCTGAAAACGGTCCAGAATGCTTGGCCTATAGAATAATGCTCTTTGATGACCAATATGATACAGTTTATTTTTAAGCATCTAATCACCAATATACAGAAAACCATTTTTTATGCCACAATAGCTCAATATTATTACTAACCACAGTAATATAAAAAAATATATATAAAAGGGCAAACAATCTAAAGCGATATATATTGTTAAAATGTATGCATTTTTATAAAGTGCACTGAATTCTTTATGTCGGCTGGTTTAATATCTCACCTGCTTGCCCTGGCTGACAGCCTGGAGGTTGTATATGAACAGATCCTGGTACTGAGGCAGAAGCACAGTCAGCAGCACAGTGAGGACTGGAGGAAGCAGCAGTAAGCTCTTGGACAGGGGTGCTTTATCTGTAAGACACAGCGCAGATGTTGTACTGTTAAATGTGTCAGAGGAAATGATAAACATTTATCATGTCAGTGGATGAAAGATAATATTTCAGATGGAGCACCTATGGGTCCATTGGGTGATTATGTGAGTAGACCACATTCAGTCAGACACACTGGTTTGTCCCCACTTATATCACCATGGAGCTTGCTTATTTTGGTGATTTTAAACATGTTTCTCAGAAATCACTTACTGCACCTTTAAGGCGTTTCACTGACGTTTTAAGAACCCTTCCTCCAGTAAAGAAGTCCATCTCCTGTTGACGTCAAAATCTGTCTACTGTACATATTTGTTTAGAACTTTAGTTTTGGCTTGTAAAAATTTAAAGTTTGAGTTTAAATAATCTTTCATATGGATTTGTTTCTTACAAGCACATATATTTGACTTCACAAGATGTTAATGGATGGACTGGAGTTGTGCGAATGTCTTGTGTGTTATCGTGTTGTTTTTATCAGCTTGTTGTTGTGTTGTTTTGTCGACACATTCTGACGGCACCCATTCACTGCAGAGCATCCAAATCCAATGGTGAGGGAGTAATGTAAAGTTTCCCCAAATCTGTTCCCATGAGAAAACAAACTTACTTTTATCTCGGAAACTATGGTTACTACGGTAATTTTTCTAGGACAACTGTCATTTAAAAATGTACACTTTTAAAACTTAAAGAAAAAATTGTATTCCGCAGAATAAATAAAGTCATACAGACTTGAAATATCATACGGGTATGTAAAGAATTATCATTATTACATCAATAACAATGAGTCAGTGTTGAACTGATGCTCTTTGGAGGTGTTTATGGGGATTTCAAGAAAAGTTCACGCAGACTCTCACGTTATTTGATTGCTATCTGTGTGTCATGTCGCATTTCCTCAGGAGCGCGCGATTTCACGCCCATCAACTTTATAAACGATATCAACACTTCCTGTCTGAAATCAGGAGCAAAGGCGAAATGTGTTAAGTGCGATAAAACTCGGATAAAGGTCATGCCAATGTCTAGGCTTTAATCTGAATGAATGACAGCAGGATCTGATATACTGTACACGACATGATGATTTTAAGCTGTACTTACACAATCCCCTCGAACCGGTGGACGTGAACATCGTGCCTATTACACGCAGATTATAACTAAGAAGACTAACGAGATGACGAACCAAAGGCACTGGATTTAAAACGTAAAAACAGTAAAAGTTAAAGGGAAATCTCGCTAGGAGAGAGGGAAAGGGGAAAGGGTCCTGCGCGGATGGCGACTCGCAAGAGACAAACTTCATCCGCGTCACTCCTCCGAAATTAGCGTTTTCTTTTACTGTAGCCACTAGAGGACGTAAGTTAGCTTTATTAGGACAGGTAAAGGTTTGAAAGGTTTAAAAAATTAGCATGGCAAAAATTCAAATTGTTGTCAGAATTATGATTTTTAACAAAACAATATTTTGTTGAAAATAGCATAGCTGCTTAGCTAAGAACTATGTTTTAAAAATATAATCCGTATCACTGTTTGTTACCCCTCACTAGCATAGTATTTAGAGTAATAGCCGTATTTAGAACTAGACGTTGTTTCTGTTGTAGCTAATGTAATAAAGTAATTTTCTTTAGAACACACTCTAACATACTACAATTAATAGAGCAACACCTCTTGCTAAGATTAAGTTTTTAGTTTCAAACAAAGCATTGTTTTTAGCCTGTTTGAATATTTGTTCTAAAAAACTATATTTTGTTTTTTTTTCTTATTTTTATTTGTTTAATTACATTTTATTTTGAAACGTATTTTTGTCTACATTTTTTATTGTACATTATACATGTTTTTTAATTAAAATACTAAAAATGTGGTAACGGGGGATGCCACAAAATATATATTACTATATTTATTACTATATATTCATGCACAAAATTAAAAGTCTTTACTTGAAATGAATGTACCCAGTTTAGGGTTCATAAACCCTAAATATCTCATGCCCATATGGAGGCTCCGTCATCATGCAAAGTATCTGTGCAAAGAATCATGGGGCCCAAAGTGTCCATCAGTTGTCTCCTTCGAAATGCTTCATTCCGAAGGGCCCTTTGAAGTGGCCAGTTTTGAGCACTTCTATTTGGAACAACCCTTTAAAGCTGCAGTTGGTAACTTTTGACGCTCTAGCGGTTAATAAACAGAACTGCTTGCGTATTGCGGAAGAACATCGTAGCCAGAACTACTTCTCTCTGTTTATGTCTATGAAGAATCACAAAGGTACTGGGTTACTCCGCCGCGGTACCCCCGAAGCAATCCTAAATAGTCTGAATATAAACACTTATTATAGGTGCACCCTAGTGATTCAGGAATTACAATACAATTTAATACAATTGCTGTGTGAACACGTTCATGTGATTGGCTTATAAGTAAACAATCCCCCCACATGGGGTGCATTCTTGTGATTGGCTAAAACAAGGGCGATATCTGATTGGTTGCAGATCATTCCCTGTTTAAAAAAAGGCATTTGTGTGTCGAGCCAAGTCAAGGGAGTCTCAACATTCACACACAAATGCAGTGAAGTTCACAGACCGCAAGCAGTTTGTAAATCAAGATATATGTGTGTGTGCATCAGAAATACATTTCTGAATCTTGTCCTGTGCATTTGTGAATCTTGAGTGCATTTGTAAATGTTGTTTGCATTTCTAAATTGTGTGTGTATTTCTGAATTTTGTGTGCATTTCTGAATTTTGTATGCATTTGTAAATCTTCTGTGCTTTTTAAATTTTGTGTGTGCATTTGTGAATTTTGTGTGCATTTGTGTATCCTGTGTGTGTATTTATGAATTATGTGTGTGCATTTATGAATCCTATGTGTGCATATGTGACTGTAGTGTGTGCATTTATCTTTATTGAGACTCTTCTGGCTCCATAGGGCAATTAACCTATCAACATTTGTTCAAACACTGAAAATATGTTATTGGTCATAGACAAAGTTCTATTCTCAACATAGATTCTAAACTACTGCACTATGGTTTTATGACCACACGGTGGCAGCACAGACAGCGATTTCGAGAACCCCGGGCAAAGCAATATGTATTTGCGTTACTAGTCAAGTAAAAAAAATAATAATACAAGATCAATAAAGGTTGAGTTTATTTGTCACTTACAAAGAATAGCCTATTGTCTGTCCATAAAGTACGCGCACATACACATATCCTAGCTGTGAACTTTTAAACTCTGTAATATGAAATAAATGAATGTAGAAGAATAAAGCAGTAGAAACCGCATTATGCAAGAAATAGAGCCTCTATGCCTTTAAATAGTTTCCGATCATGAAACAGGCCGTTTGGCTTTTGATAAATGATCATTGCTATCGTCTGACTTCAATTTCACAAACAAGAGCTTTCTCTGCTGGAGAATTAATTAAAACATGCAAGACATCTTTCATTTGAGTCGGTTTGAAAGCTCAGCTGCAAGTCAACGTCAAGCTGCTACATTAAGTAAAATACTTTTGTTTGTTCCCCACTGCTGGCTTTGAGATAAATGAGCTTGTTTGTGTAATGACCATCTGTTGGGTGTTTAGACGTGTTGCGCGGGCTGGCGGTGGCAACGCTGATGGGGAGTTGCTGGTTTTCATAAGATAATCATGAAATAGGACACAGCAGTCTTGACTAATAGAGATGATAGAAGACATCCAGCTTCTGTGTCCCAACTATCGCCAAGCGATGGAGGTTCCTGGGGTGCTCCAGACTGGCTCAAAATGCATGGTCCCTGATAAAGCTGAGCTATTTCCTACAATGTTCAGACAACTGGAGCCTCCTTCTTTAGCTAACAAGTAAAATGAATTCTTATAATTGAGATCAACTTCAAAATGAAGACTTTTTTTCAGAAAACTTTCTGTCAGCTAAACAATTGCTATATGTTGTAAAAGGGGTCGTATGATGTGACTTCAAGTTTTCTTCAATCTTTGGTGTGTTAAGCTCTTGGTGAATGAAGAAGATCTGTAAAGTTGCAAAGACTAAAGTCTCAAACCCAAAGAGATATTCTTTATAAAAGTTAAGTCAACCACACTCCCTAAAAATAGCTCGTTCTAACACGCCCCACGTCTACATCACAATGGGAAGATTTCCATAACGCCGCCCAAATGTTCAGCAAAGAAAGTCTCAATCTTTGATTCTTGCTTTAGCCGCCAGCACCGTGTTGTGGAGACGCTGTGTTGTTGTGAAGGCAAAATTACTTTGTTTTGGTCATCCAAAAGAGGGCACAACTAGAAATCAGTGGTTAAATTGTATTTACAACCAAGGGCGGAGCGGGAGGGTGGCTTCTGAGGTTCCGGCCCAAATGTTTTATCAAAAGCCCCAAATCTTTTGGGTTGGTTAATAGTTTTGTCAAGAATATTTTTTTTTTTTCGACAAATAGAAGGCTATACAGAAATACTTAAAATGGTTCAATACTGTTTTCTTTCTCGCAGGATCGATAAAACGGTATCAGCAGTTTTCTCCTCTCTGACAGCGAGCTCTCTTCATAGCCACGCCTCCTGTCAATCACTCAGCACGTCACTCGTCTCATCTCTTTCACTTCGAGCATTTTTACTTGAATTTATTTAATCTTTTTAATTTATTATATTATTCATTTTTATGTTTACATACGTCTATAAATGGTGCTTTGCATGTAATGCTACCTCTTTGTATGCAATATTGACATTCGTTCTTCTTTTATCTTTGGTACCTTGGCATTAATTAAAAAAAAAGTAAAAAATAAAATAAAAAGAGCATTTTTACTTTATTACGGTTACTGGCACTTAATTCTGATTTAAGTCAGTTTGCTGAATATTTTGAGAAGAACGTTGGGTCACTATTACTTATACACACTTGTGTATATATTTTTTTCCACCCACAAATGTGTGATAGGAATAGTCAAAACTATAAAAGACGGCTGATAATTATCAGCTCCAGTGGCATAGATGGTGAATAATTTTTTAGGGAGGACTTATTTATTGTCTCAATAAGGTGGCATCCATTTTATATTTTAAATTAAAATTGTAATTTACACTCAATATGTTATTATTGCATACTGTTTATATTGTACTATAAAACTGAGGTGCAGATATATGCCACTATTTCCAATTAGTAGAAAATCCTGCTATTTTAACAAATACTGTGTAAATACTGTAGCATATTGTTAAACTTACTGCTATTTTTTATCTATCTAGCATTGTTTTTAGAGGGGCCGGTGAAAATGTTGGCACAGTTGAGGGCAAGTAAAACTGAATGTATAGTGCTAAGGTGCATGAACAAAGAACTTAAGCTGACATACATTGCATGTAACATTAGCTGATGTTAGCTCTTTTTGACCTTTATGGACAGTAAATAGAAAAATTGGAACAAACCCTTACTAATTGAAAATGTAAATTTTTATCATAAAGACAGCCAGCTTCAGAAGAGGGAGTTAAATTATGTTACTTAATGCAGATTTTAGATGTGGAAGAGAGAAGAAAATGAGTGAAAGAGGAAGTGAGGAAAATAATGAGGGAAAGAATATGAGAGGTACCAGGAGCATATTTTTATTACAGGATAAAATATGCATTTTGCATTTTAAGTTTAAGAACATACATCTTTATACTTGTTTGTCTTCCTTATTTATTTATTTATAATTTTTGCATGATTCCACTTTAGTACATTTGTTAGCTAAACATTAAAGGGTAAGTTCACCCATTATTAAAATTGGCATCATTATTCATGTTGTTTAAAACCTGCATGAGTTTCTTTCTTCTACTGAACAAAAAAGAAGATATTTTGAAGACTGTTGATAATCAGCCAGTTGACTTCACTATGTGACTTCCATATTAGGATAAATACTTCAGAAGACAATGGCTGTATTCACCCGTTTGGTTACCAAGATTCTTCAAACTATACTCACTCTCATGTCTGGAACAACATGACAAAATTTCCAATTTGTGTGAATTTGGGTTAATTCTATGAACTTTTCTGCAGCATGGAATAACAAAATTGGGTTTAAGATTAGTTTGAGCAATGTAGAGTAGTGCTTGTTGTTTGTAATTTCTCCGATCACAAATTCAGACATGTCTTTGTTTGCGCGGCGCGATGCAACGCAACGCGTAAAAACACAGTATAAGTCATTATAATCCATAATTACTGTACGTCCCCACTGGATGCAACAAATAGCTAGTTTGTAATGAGTTTTATTATTTTTGTTTTGTGGCGTTTTGTCCTTTGTCTTGTGGCGGGACATGCATCACAGTATGGTCCTAACATTTCCGTCACACACTTGAGGTATTCGGCCAATAACAAAGCACTAGATAGCTGGCCAATCAGAGCACACCTTGCTTTTCAGAACGATGAGCCTTTGTAAAAATTGAAGCATTTCAAAAAGGTGGGGCATTGAGGAGAAACAATAATGTACAGTATGTGGAAAATGTTTTTAGAACCTTAAACCATAAACACTTTTCATTACACCAAATACACAAAATAATGTTGTTTTTAGCAACATTATGTGACCCCTTTAAACAACAGTACAATTCTGTCAAAAATGGTGCCACCTTCAATAAGGTCAAGGTAATTAATTCTGCTGGAATAGGGCCTACACAACAGGCAGCAGTAAAATTACAACATACATTCTTTCCCAGTTACTGCTTTAGCATCATTTTAATCATGTCATTATCCATTACAGGACTGTATCATTTTGAGAGGATATAACCCATAATGAGATGATGGGAAACCAATTGCAGATGCCTTAAATTAAAGCGGGTAAGTCTAATTAGTTTTAATGGCCAGCCTGAATTACATGGGTCTGTCATGCAAGGACTTTGCAGATGTACAAACTGCTCTTTGATCGTAATCTCGCAGTCAAATCTCACATGGAAGAAATGGAAAATTGATCCCAGAGCCGTCTTGAATTCATCTGCTAACACCTTAATTCCCATGCATCATTTTAGTATTAAAATGTTTGCTAATGGGAAGATAAACAATAGTCCTACTGAAATAATTCCTTCCCTTTTTGTTTCATTCCTTTTTTTGTCCTATCAAATTTCTGATGTTAGCGATTAACTGCTAATGCTAAATGAAACTATTTTAACTTTTCCATGGCTGTATTCATAGGCTTTACAATATGAAATTTAGACATGAAGTATGGCTTTCACAGCCAGTGGTGATAGGGCCAACAGATTAATGAAGGGATACGCTGATAAGAGTCATAAAGAGGTGAAACAGCCCCGATCTTTCACTAGAAGTAGCTAATTGTATATAACGTCAAATTCAGATTCACTGAATGTGAAACGTATCAACTTAACAAAGACCGTCATTATTTTTCTGATGTATTTCATTACATATTTTATTAAACAACTTTTTGGATAGTGTGCTCATGTAACATGCATGGAAGCTAAATAGAACCCAACCAACATTTTGCCTGAAAGCCAGACAGATAATGACCAAATCACACTTGTTTCCATAAAAAAAGAACCGAAGAATGGAGGGTAAAAGCCCTGAATAGAAGAAAAAGTAGCAATGTTTCTGTCTTTGTCAGCCTCAACAAATTAGAGCGTTTGTTCGTGTAATAAAGAAAATCCAGATTTGTCGGCAGCACTGACTCCTGCTGTTTGCTCTGTCCATTAAAAGGAAATGAGCAGATGGCAGTTGGCCTCTTCTCGTCCTTTTTCTCTTCTCCCTATCTCAGTGTCTCTCCCTTTCTGCCATCCTCATTGTCCATTAATCTCTCTCTTCACAATCTGCCTGAGTATAGAGCTGACAGCGAAGCCCCCAGGGAGAGGGAGGGAAAACAAGCCAATCAAGCTGTCAGAAGTCCAGCGAAGGGACATAAGTCCTCTCAAGCACCCAGTGCCCCTGTCAAGCAGCTTGAGTGAAAGCACACACACACACACACACACACACATATCTAGTGACAAGGCAATGGCAAAAAACAGACCAAACAAACAAAACAATACATTCTCATTATACACAAATCCTTACAGCTAAAGGTAATGTGAGAAATGTCTTAGAGTTTGTTGTTGTCCAGGTTTTCATCTTGACCAACAACTGATTATATGCTTTTCTGAAACACACACTTTCCCTGCGAATCCACACAAAAACAATCTTGTAATTCTGATTTGACATACTGCAATTGTGAGTTTAAGGGATATTCATAAAAAAGATCATTCTGTCATCATTTACTTACCTTCATATTATTCCAAACCTGTAACCAAAACTAAGATCATAACTTCAGCCTTTCATTTTTTACAACATTGTAAACTGACTTAACAAAATCATCTTCCTGCTGATTTTTAATCATGAGATACAATGTCCAAATATCAGGAAACTGTCATAAACCTAAGAAATACTATAGTAGTTGTGAGAATTATAGTCGCATTCACAAGAACAAACATGTGTTTAACATTCATATGCAACATCAGAGCTGTATATAATGATTTTAGAAGCCACTATTTATGCTGAGGAGGTTCCTTGACTGGGATGAATAGCATTTCTCATTTCCTTATTATTTCACATTGTGGCAACAGTCACTGGCACACGTTTAGGTTTGCCTGTCGATATCAGTTTGTGTGTCGGGTGAATACAGGTCTCTGAGCTCAAGGCCCTGGGGCCTCTGACCACTTTGTTGTTGACCATTGTTTAAAATGCATCAAACTTTTGAATGTTAGGGTACTGAATGTTTTGTTCTCAGCCTTTTTGACTCCAAGGCTCCCCATAGTCCATAACAACATCCGGAGGCCTGACACTAAATTGAGTTGCAGGATTCCAGATATTTTAAGAGCTGAATGTTCTTCACAGTTCCCACTCTTTATAACCAGTGAATATACATGAATTGTCTAGTATTTGTCAGGTTTATGATTTTATGAATTTTCATTTACTTTTTTCAGGTCTAGAAATCACTTAAAATGTATTAGTTTTCCTCATATATCCTGGTGTTTCAATGTATTTTCAAGTGAATGAGTTCATTCACAGAATGAATAAATGAATGAATGAATGAATGCATGGGGGGGGGTGAATTAATATTCATATTGTTGACATGTATGATTTCAAGTTAAATGTGTACTTATGTACAGGTCTCAGATGTGTAGTATAAATGATACCTGAGATCCTTCAGCCCCCAAAATTTTTTTTTTGACCTATTTTATTATATATGACACACAAAAAAAAAATAAAATCAAGTGTCATCTGCTAGAATCTTTCTCTGTACTTTCTGTGCCATTTCTGCCACTACCAGTAACAATATATATATATATATATATATATATATATATATATATATATATATATATATATATATATATATATATATATATATATATATATATATTGCATTTATTAATGGATCATCAGTATCACGATCTAAAAATTTATAAAATAATTTTTGTGCATTTATAATGTTCATTAAAAATGTAGCGTGTTACAAGATCATTTAGAAGATGTTTAATTCGCCTAAATTGAAAAGATAAATTAAGTAGTTTAAAGATGACTTAATTTGTCAATTTAAAATAGATTCATTTCCATTTTTATAAATGTTAAATTTATGTTTGATTTATGCATTCATAATGAATTAACTAATGATCATTTTGCTTTCAATGTGAATACTGTTATAGAAATGAACATTGATCAAGATTGATCAAGTATTGTTCAGTGTTAGTTCATGATGTTAACAAATGGAAACTCACTGTAAAATGACCTTTCAGCAGCCAGTCCCAAGGTCAGTTTTAGTTGATGAATGAAGTCATTTATCTTCAGGTTCACACAGATGTTAGCAGAGGAACCACAGGTGCAGTTCTTCACATTAACCAGGAACATGCACTGACATTTTACAAAGTGTCCTAATTATTTGAACAATGTGTCTTTTATAGTTTGTATCTGAACACTTCAGTTTCTTCAATTGTTTGCACTGTATTTCTGGTTTGGTATTTTGATAATGCAAAGTCATTCATACAATTTTAAGTGTTTTTTAATTGTCCAGATGCTTTTGGGGGGGTGCTATATATTTTGCCTGTTAACTTCGTTTCTTCTTTCTCTGTCAAGAAAAAAGCCAAACTAAATAAACAGTCCTCTTTTTTGTCAGGATCACTAAATGCACCATCATTTCCTCGAAGGGCAGTTTAAAATCAGAAGTTGATCTCCTCTCCCTTTCCTCCTCTTGAGAATGAGTCAATTTCACGGCACATTATCCCGCACCATTCTCCCTTTCCCCCAACTCTCTCTCATTAGGAGCGAGAAGGAGCAACATGAATAAGTAATGACAGTGAAAGGTTTGAAAAGCTGAGCGCTACTCTCTTGCCCTTTCATTACACGTCCACGGCCTGACTCTCATCCCGCTCTAAGGCTCATTTGGATAACTTGTCCTGCACCTCTACCGCAGTCTGTGCTAATGGATAATAGGCACTCTCTGATTAGATTACATTTGCGCTACTCCGTCGTGGCTGGATCTATTACAGACTGTGCCGAACTATTCAACAGGCCCTGGATATGTCTTGTTTAGAGTCATTGTGGCTCTTAACGGACCCATAAAGGAAACTGAGATTCATAGAAATAGATACAAGTGATCACCTTAGGAGCAAACAACTAGTATTGATTGCATATCAGTACAATTGAGTGCAAATTCAAACTGGCCAGACTCAAGTTTAAGAATCACCACATATGTTGATAATGCATTTTTAGTTCTAGTGTAGTTTCAATTTTAGGATATTAGATATAGTATTTTCTGGAGTCTCTGGACAGAACTGTACACTAACTCTGAGTGCATCAACTTGATACACCAGCTAGCCGATGAAAAATGCCTCTCCCTTTCAAGGTTGATTGAAACTTTAACCTCATATTCAATATGCCAGAGAGACCTGGAATGTGCCAGAGACTGGGCTTTTTTCCACAATAGGGGCCTGAATAATGCAACAATCAGTCAATTATTCATCTCTCTTGGCTTCTTATTATGTTCAGAGTGAGAAAGAGAGAGAGCATACCGCTAAACACTACAGCTTGAGTGATTGGCTAAATGCTGCATCAACACATTTTGCACATGCAACTCTTGAGGAAAGAGAAAGTGTCTGTCCGTATGACTTTCTGTCTGGGAAGTTACATAAAATAAAAGTAAAAATAAAATTCAATGATAAAGCACAGTAAACTTTTACAAAAGCACAAGAACAAGAGTATCTTTCTGTTTTGAAAGTAAAAATAAAAAAATAAATCTCAGGTCAAATAAAATAAATGGCTTTCAAGTTAATTGTGTCTTTCTGTCTTGCAAGTAAAATAAGAATAAAACAAAAATAATACAATACAGTAAAATTACAAAACAAAGTGATATGTCTTTATGTCTTGGAAGTAAAAAAACATTTATACATTGATAAAAGGGAACAAGAGTGTCTTTCTCTGCATGTTGCAAAATAAACTAATATAAAATAATAATAAAATACAGTAAAATTACGAAACAAAGAAATATGTCGCTGTGTCTTGGAAGTTAAAAAAAAAAGAAGAGTGGCAGGGTATTTGTGTTTGATGTCTTCACAAATAAGTCCCACATAACAAGTATCAGTCAATATCTCCCTTGTAAAGCATGTGGGAAAAACTTTATTGTATTCCAGATGGACAGGACAGAAGTAACGACATGCCAGCATGCTCTCCATGTCGAGCAGGATAATAAACGGCAACTGAACAAAAAATAACTTAGATACAAGAAATCTTATTAAAAATGTTGGTAAAACTTTATTTTACAGTTGTTCCTCATGTACATACTATGTACTTATTATAGTAGTTACAATAACTATGTAATAACTAGGTACTAACCCTGAACCTACCCCTAAACCTAACCCTACCCCATGTAGTTACCTTGTATTACCAGAACTTTCTTAGATAAATACACTGTAATTACACTATAAGTACATGTTAGTACACGTGCTGTAAAATAAAGTGCAACCAAAATGTTTGTATTGATTTCCTAGGTCTACAGCATACAATGCACAGTAGCATGTCTACACTTTTACGTACATATTTGATGAATTTTGAGACAAATCTGCTATGATCCCAAATACAACAATGACAAAAAAAATAAAAAAAATAAAATAAAATCTGGCCAGCTATACCTTCTTTTTTCTGAAATAACAGAGAGATACACAATACGTATTTAAATGCAGTGTCTATATTTGATAAATAACTAAATAAATTCAAATCTCTCTTCAGACACCTCCCTTCATGTAATGATGTTTTGAAATTGACGTAAAATGGGCAATAAAAGGGCATAAAATGGCAAACGTCTATTTGAATATTTAATCTGTCAGTGTAGTCAGGCAGATTGAAATGCTTTATAAAATGCTTTTAATTTCTCAGTGTTGCGAAAAGTCTCCTGGAAACCTGGTTATTCATCCAGGTGTGTGTTGTGATAGCATTTTCTTCTCGGCCATCTCATGAGGATGGGTGACTCATGGTTCATTTTACTGAATGCTGACTTTCAGTGGCCATAATAATCTTGTCAAGTCCTTGTGCTGCAACACACTGACATCAGCCTATAAAATTGCTTCATTGTCTTCCATCAGTCCTCCAGCAGAATTGCAGACGTTATTTACCAGGCAGTTGACTACAGTCTCTTCTATACAGTATGAATGCATTTACTCTTCGTCTTCATTCTTCAGTACATCATTGCAGACTTTAGAAAGAGTCTTCCATCTGTGGAGAAAAATAAATGGTATGAATGAAGCTTGACTGATGTCACTAGCAGCATATAATGAACGGACAAATCCATAATGTACTAACGTGTATGGAGATGGAGAAGATGCAGTATTTTAATAAATGTCAAAGACACAAAAAAGAGCCCTATCCTTTCTTTCCTCTCAACCAAGACGAAAAGAGAAAGCATGCTCTTTGAAAGATTAATTACTACATGTAGATTATGTAAATTATGCCCATGCAAATATTTCATGAGGACAATTAAGGGACCCATTAATTACTGTTCCCCTTTTTTGTCTTTATCCTTTCTTTCTTTCCTTCTTTTTTATTTTTGCATCAGTGTCATTTAATTTAATTTCACTCTCAATGTTTTTAAATGTTTAATATTCTAACAAAGGCTTGTGGTACATCATAAGGGCTCTGTTTACATTATCATATACATTGTCAAACAACAGAAAATAATTGATACCATAATGGACACCAGATAGGATAGATGGTATTCATTATGGTATCCATCTGGGATGGTCATTTCTTTCAATACTTTGAAGATTACAGGGGAAAACATATTTAAATATAGATCCGTGAAGAAACAATATGACACAATATGAAAAGATTAAATATCCATTTAGATATCAGTACCTTGTATTGTTCTGTCAGTGTCAGTTTTGCTGCTGTTATGGTTTTTCTCAATTTCCTGTTGAGGAGGGTCTGTTAACATGAAAAGAGTTATCAGCAAGGTTACGGATTATTTGTTGCTTTAAATTTATTAATGTGTCTGTTTTTACCCTTCAAATACCAATAAGACACCTTTTTAAAGTGTATAATACTGGTATCTATTTAATTATCAAAATGATTACCATAGATCACATGGCTTTCCTTGTAACTTGTGCCGTTTATGTAATTTATAATTATTTTTTCATATTTATCTACAAATTTAAGTTGTTTTGAAATCTGCAACTTATCCCTGAACTGTGCTCTGTTTTACAAACTTTACAAATATTACTGGGTTGAGTCACACTAATAGAAAATGTATAGAAAATATTTGTTTAAATTTTGTACATCAATTTATTCTGTTCATCAAATTGAACTGAAATCATTTTAATACAATCCTTATACCAGCCTACATAAGTTTAAAGGGTTAGTTTACCCAAAAATGAAAATTTGCCTGTGTTTTACTCACCCTCAAGCAGAGGTGCGAAGTAACTAGTTACATTAATTTCGTTACATTTACTTAAGTACATTTTTTGGGTAACTAATACTTTTGGAAAAATTATCCTTGCTTTTTTTTAAGCTCTATCACTACAGTAGGCGGATGCTTTTTTTCAACAATCCACAAGACGTCAAATAAAGTGTGCACATCCATATTAAGACGTGCCTCACACAGCTCCGGGGGATGAATAAAGGACTCCTGTAGGCAAATTTATGTGTTTTTGTATGAAAAATATCCATATTTCAAATGTAATAAACACTTTTGTTCTCACTTCCAGTGACTGACATACATGCAAGCAGTTTTGGAAGATAACACAGGACGTATATGTCGCTTGTACACCCCTTAAATATTCTAGTCTCATGAGTTTGTTTACAACAGCAAAGGAAGTCCTCCTACATTTTTCTTTACAAGTCCTCATTTTTTGCTTCTAATTCATGACTGGAGTTTTGTTTTGTTCTCTCTCTGTGTTTGTCACTAATCATGCAACGCCGACATCCTACGTCATCCACCAGAATGGCTTGCACATATGACAATATGGATATTTAAATATGGATGGATATTTATATTTGCGTATAATTTATATTTGTCAAATATGTATATTTTTGTTTAAAAAATGCATGGATTCGCTACAGGAAGCCTTTATTCACCCCCCGGAGCGGTGTGAGGCACGTTTTATTACAGATGTGTGCACTTTATTTGACATCCTGTGGACTGTTAAAAAAAATCCCCCACCGACTGCAATGATAGAGCTTAGAAGAGCAAGAATAATTTTTTTAAATAACTTGGATTGGATTTGTCTGAAGAAAGAAAGTCATATACAGTACATCTAAGATGTCTCGAGGGTGAGTAAAACACCCTAGAGACACAGGCTAATTTTTATTTTTGGGTGAACTAACCCTTTAAACATTAAATAAAATAAAAAATAAAAAAACAGCTGAAAGAAAACAGCAAACAAATTGGAAAAATTATTAAACAAATATGTATAACATTTGACTGATCACTGTTGTAGTCCGGTAGAAACAAAAAATAGTGTTAAAAGTTGTGTTCAGCCACAATGTTTCTCACTTTTTTTTTAACAATTAGGTAAAAGTTTCGAGTAGATTTAATATATCAGTTTAATCAAACTAAATCTACTGATTCATTACCAGTTGCATTGAACAACCACTAATCTATTTACATATCCAATAATAACCCAGATGCTTTTAAATCCTTTATATTTCTAGACACACACATACAGTTGAGTGTGGTGATCATGTGATGTGCTTTCTAACCGTTTTGAGTGGGTGATCTCTCACTGCAGGCCGTCCGCTGCAGGTTTTGCTCGGCCTTGTCTCTTCTCTTGGACTCGACCTCCAGAGCCTCCTGCAGTTTCCTCTTGGTCTTCTTCTCTTTCTTCAGCCGCTTCTGGATGAGTGCTGAGAAAAGCAAATATGGAAAAAAATAAATAAGAATATTAACTAATAGGAATGTACTGTACACTACTGTTAAAAAATTTGGAAATGGTTTTTAAAAGATTTTTAAAATGTTTTAAAAGAAGTCTCATATTCGGCTCTTATGAAAATGATGCATTTATTTGACCAGAAATACAGTAAAAATTTGAAATATTATTACAGTTTTGTAATATGCTGTGTAATGTTCTTTATTCCTGTGATGCAAAGCTGCCATCATTCCAGTCATAAATGTAACATGATCCTTCACAAATCAGTCTAATATTGTTGTGATACATGAGAAGGGGTTAGATCCATTTGCAGCTTTATTGAGAGTAGTCAGACAATACATGGTCAAATACCGCCAAGGCAGGAAAATGAAGATCAGGCAGAGACAGAATCATAAACTAGGCAAGAGATCAGGGCAAAGTAGTTTACAAGCAGAGTCCAAGAGAACAATTTAAGTCGGGGCAGTCAGAGAACAATCAGAGAATTAGAGAAACAGTCCAGGGTCAGAAACACAAGAAAGAAAACACGGGTATAACACTTGAAAATGATAGCCAGGGCAAATCAAAACTTTTACTACAAGGAGTCTGTGCAGTGGTGTGGCTTATGTGAGTCAGTAAATGAGGTGCAGGTGCAGATGTGTGATCAGGCGGGAGTTCTTATCCGGCGTTATAGTTTAACCAGTCCCAGGTATGAGGGATGAAAGGAAATGGAGTCCGAATGAGAGATTGCTAATATTCAGGGGACAGTTCCCTCTGGTGGTGCGGAGAAGGCGGTAAGGGAACTTCTTCTGTAATAGAGCCCTCCCCCTACAAGGGGCTCCTGATGCGAGGAAGCAGGTGATGCCGGGGTCTTCCACAAGGTTGGGGGGCCGGTTCTCTGGATGCATAAAGGTCAAGGCAGTGTTGGAGTGGCCACAACCTCAGACAGTGAAGGAGTTACAACATTTTCTGTGGTTTCTACTGGCGGTTTATCAGGAACTTCAGTTCGATCACCGCCACCGCGACTAAACGCCATACAACCAGTCTAAGTTGGTCCCCGGAGTCTCACCTATCCTTTGATGAACTAAAAACTCGGTTCACCACTGCTCCTATTCTCTGACATCCAGACCCAGTATGCCCATTCATTGTGGAAGTCGATGCTTCTAACACTGGGGTAGGCGCAATATTATCTTGACTTCATGGTTCACCAGCTAAGATGTACCCGTGTGCCTCCTTCTCTCATAAAGTCACCACCACCGAACTACGACATGGGCAACCATAAACTCTTGGCCATGAAACTAGCGCTGGAGGAATGGTGGCACTGGCTGGAGGGGACAACTTACCCGTTTACCGCCTTAACCGATCATAAGAACCTGGAGTACCTACATTTGTCTATACATCTCGACCCCAGACAGGCTAGGTAGGCATTATTCTTCAGAAGATTTCGATTCACTGTCACATACAGGCCAGGTACTAAGAACACTAAAGCTGACACTCTCTCTTGTCAGACCGACGAAACTGCCCAGTCCACTTCTAGTGATACTATCCTTCCTAAGAGTCTTCCCTTGGCACCGGTCCAGTGGGATGTCAGGACAGAGATCGAACACCTGAACCTCCTAGATCCACCGCCTCCCAAATGCCATGTGAATCTCACTTATGTCCCAGAATCTCTACGACAACGATGGCTCTGTCAAGTACAAGTACATCATCAGACATCAAGGACACAGTCAATCATCAGATCCTTCTGACTGCCCTCTCATCACTTGGGCATCACAGGGATTCCACTTCGCTGGTTTGAATCATATCTTACTGATATGTCTTTCAGGGTGGCTTGGGGAAGGGAGGTATCCAAAGCACATCAACTTGTCACTGGAGTTCCTCAGGGATCAGTTCTTGGACCCCTCCTATTCTCCATATACACAACATCACTGGGTCCCATCATACAGGCACATGGATTCTCATACCATTGCTATGCTGATGACACATAGCTCTATCTTTCATTTCAACTAAAAATATCTTGACCCCAATTGTTTCAACAGTAGTGTGTTTCATAGTATTATATCTATATCATATTGCATTAAACTTTTACTTTATGCTACTAAATTACTTTATGCTACTGTATAACTGAAATATTCTGACATTAAATCCAACATTGCAGCAAACAGTAATAATAGCAAACTATGAAATGCTGTTCCACATGCCCTTATTCAGCCTTTCACTAAATACTGTGTCTGATATACCGCTCATCTAATGTGAATCTAGCCTGGAGCCCAGTGGAATATGTTCATTTTCCAGTTTGCAGTAAGAGCTTAATTCAGATGGCACAGTCAGCAAGAAAAAAAAAAGAAGCTTTCTGTCTGATAGATGTGAGTCTTTCCTCTGTGAGTGATCTAGGACAAACCACCTTTTTCTTCGTAATCTTTTCTCTAACCACTGGGTATAAAACACAGAAACCGATTCGAATCAGTTGGCTGGAGTATAAAGACATCTCTCACTAATGGAAGAGCCAATTGATTTGATGAATTATGCAGGAGATTCATTATCCTCATCAAATGTGATGCAGTGAATATTAACACGGCAATTCTGTTTATGCTGATAATAAATCATTCACACTAATATCATAATATGTACTTGTAATTACAAAGGGCAGTTCTCAGTGTCTGTGTATGTGTGTGTGTGTGTGGCTTAAGGAAAGTGCTGAATTTGCAGTAACATGACTATCTGGAGCACAATGCGGGCGACAGGAGAATATGAGATGAGGGGGCTCTCTAATTAAACAACATTTATTAATGGTGCATGTTGGCCTGTCACCTTCTTTAATGATTCCGCCGTTTTATGACGGCTGTCTTGGAGGTTTCTGATTTATGTAGACTATGATTGTATATACATTCTGGAGAATGGGAGATTAAATTTATTTGTTTGTAAACGTGTGAAAGCTCAGGTGATGGACAGTTAGATGTGAGAACCTGTTTTACTTGTTTTTGTGATGTGGGCCCAAAACATTACATGTAACTGAAGATGAGCTCTTTTTTCAATGCAGATACAGTTTCAAATGTGAAAGCACAGACCTATTTTTCCTGTTAAATCATTAGTTTGAGTGGAATCACTAAATTTGCAACAGCTTATCTTGCAGATATCTGTAAATCATCATTCATGCGTAGTGAACATAAAAACTGGCTGATAGCACATGTATGTTGCCAAGGCATTGTGTTCGGTTTTGCACAAACATCTAGCAAACACTGAAGAAAAAAAAATTATATATATACATTAAACTTATATATATACATAGTCCATGATAGAGAAAAGGTTAGGTTTTTAGAAATGCATTCAAAAGAAATGCAAAAAATGCAAATTTTGTTTCAAGTTTCATGTGGATTGGAAAGCATTTATACAATTTTGATGAAAAGTTTATACTGTATTTTTGTGGATATATGGTGTTAAAAAATTACTTGCATTTGCCTTACACCCTGAATAAATGTGAATGCTCACTGAATCTTAATCATTGAATCATTTCCATTTGAAATATATTTTTCAGGGTACAAAAAAAACATACTTTTTTATTAAAACATCATGAATTATTAGTTAATATTTTGGGAAGTTGCACCACATGACATGCTTAACTAATGCATGACAACCTGAACTAACTTTGCATTGTCATAAAAAGGTCAAATGATATGATTTATTATATAAAAGATATGGACCTTGACAAATTGTCATGTTCTTCTCTATTTCTTGTTTTATTTATTTTTTCAGCATTTTTGTGAAAGACAAATTTTATGCAAACTTTTGCCATGTATGTATGAATTGTATCCTTCATTTAAATGAATTAATACTAATTCATTTTTACTAAATAAATAAAAAACAGGAACATGTCACTGATTTACCTACATCCTAAATGTTAAAGGAACAATAAAACAGTAAAAGCTCAGTTAATTATTTATGTATCCTCATGTTACACATATGCTGTTAAAACACAGAAGTAAAACACAGTAAAAACATTTTAGGTGAACTATTCCTTTAAACATCAAAAATAGTCAAATGTCCAACTGACTTATGAAATGGGATATGTGACAATGTATACACAGAATATACATCTTGGTGACAACTTTATTTTTGTAACACTTTATTTTAGGGACCAGTTCTCACTATCAACTACTGCAGTTGCTTATTAGAATTCATATCACTAGCATAGTGGTTGTTTATTTGTACTTATAAAGCACATATTAACGCATTTTCTGTATGACCATATTTTACTGTAGATCACATACCTAAACTCAACAACTACCTTAACTATCTATTAATAAGCAGTGAATTAGGAGTTTATTGATGGGAAAATATGTATTGCCTAATCTAAAGTGTTTCTAGATTTTTTTTATGTTTTTGAAAGATGTCTTTACTCCAGTCCTCAGTGTCACATGAACCATGATAAATTAATTCAGCTTAATTCATATTAATTCAGCATTTTTATATATATATATATATATATATATATATATATATATATATATATATATATATATATATATATATACATATATAAACACAAAATACAAAAGAACAGCATTTATTAGAGAAATACTTAACTGTCACTTATGACTGAATTAAAGCATATTTGCTGAATTAAAGTCTTAATTGCTTGAAAAGAAAAAAGGCACATGTGCTCACTGGGACACTTAGATCTGACCTGATCAGGGGTCTGCAGAGAAGCCCACTTCTTAAGCAAAGCATTGTGTGCAGACTGATCTCAGATTAGCTAATAATCACCTCTGTTTTTCTGCTCGACGCAGAGCTGTCTCTCCAGCGTCTCTCGCAGCTCTCTTTCTCTGTACAGCTCCATCTTCAGCTCTGTGCGCTCCAGCTGGACCTGCTTCTCTTGTGCCCGTGCATTATCAATAGCCACCTTTAACAGACCCTGGAAAAGAGGAAATGGGCTTCAGATTTGCGGTGTGAATCTTTACGCTAAATATTTTGAAATATTTGATATACCTGTATATTGGTGAGAAGGGTTTCTATGGAGGACAGGCCCTCAGGAAAGAGCAGTGGAGCAGGGAATCCTGGGGGTAATGTTGGCCCAGAATGAGACACTCGCTCATAGCTGTTACGAGATGTTGGTGTGCACAAGACATTTTCTTCTGCCATAATAATAAAAAAAAAAAACACAGAACTTTAATAACATTTAAATAACTTAAAATACCAAAACCAACAACAAAAAAATTCAATAAACAATAAAAGTAAATTGCATTACTTCTCACAATTTTGGGATTAGTAAGATTTTTGCCAATATTTTAGTATAGGGACTAATTCTAAGTACTAAATTATACTAGCTTATTAACATGCCAATTATTAACATATTGTCTGTTTATTAGTACTAAAGAAGCACAATATTCTGCATGACCATATTCTACATCCCTAATCGTACCCAATACCTAAACTTAACCACTACCTTACTAACTATTAATAAACAGCAAATTTAGAAGTGTATTGAGAAAACAGTCATTGTTCATGTTTTTTTTTTTATATATATGTATAGCGAGAATTGGACCTTAAAATAAAGTATGACCAGAAATATTTTATCACTTTCCATTTGAGTACTTTTTTATACTTTTATTCAGCAAAACGAAATTAATTGATTGTAACATATATTTTTATTCTACATAAAGGCTGTTTCTTGTAACTTTCTATTTATCAAAGAATCTTGAACATTGATTTTCATGATTTTCAAAATTGACAATAATAATAATGAATGTTTCTTGAGCAGAAAATCAGCAAATTAGAACTCCGCTTGGCATCACAGGAATTACCTTATATATATATATATATATATATATATATATATATATATATATATATATATATATATATATATATATATAATGCAGCTTTGAGTGAAAACCCTTATTTTTATTCACAAATATTCACAAATGTGTGAATATTTAGGATACTGTGATTTTTCCAAACATGTTTACAAGTTCGGCATATTCAAGTATGTTTTTAGTTCTTCTCTGAAATCAACATCCTCAGTCTTTTATCCATGAGTCTTGAGAGCAGAACAAGGTCATTACACATCAATGCTAATTTTGTTTGTAGTGCACTTTTTTTAAATATCAGTCCATTCATCTGTGGAGAATCAGTTAAATCAGTTAACTTTCAATGAGCCATTTCACACTGGTTCTATTTCATTTTTGTGGCCTCAGATTATTTTTTATTTATTTGTTTAAGCCACAGCAGATCCTGCCACTATCTAATGGCTCTAAATCTGTTCTCAGCTTTTAGTCACAGCTGTATTAGGACATTCTATGACTGTAACATATTACTGGTGACTCAAGAGCAGCACTGTGTCTTTTGGTCAATATAGGATTCTCAAACTAACTTTCTTATGTATCCCTTTGTGACAATAACTTCTCCATTACACCAATCCCATGCCATCAGAAGGCTTAAAACGAAGAAAACCCTGAGAGCACTGACCAAAGCACTTGAAGCTCAGGAAGAGGCTGAGATACAGAGCACCAAGAAATGTTGTTTTTGATCAGGCTGAAGCCTTGATCTTGTCATTGTCACTCACTTCAAAGAGTTTGCTAATGTATGGGTCCTACTATCCAGAACTAACAGCAACACTACAGTCTGTCTCGATCGGGCAATTTCATTTTACTCCTCCTCTCATCTCTCATCTCTGCCACTTTACCAATATGATCTTAATCTTTAATTAGCCTTGGTCTAATCCTTATGAATCGCACATCATATCATATTTTAATTTTTGATTTTTATCTTAATTTGGTGGAAAATTACAGTCTGATATTCAGTACTGAATCAATTATGTGCACTTTGCTGTTTTATTTCCGGCAGTGTATTTAAGAAATCAAACAGGCAACCATTAGCTGTAGCTGTTTTTACTAACTTTGCCTATCAATGCTAATATCTATATCTATATCTATATATATATATATTTACATGTTTTTACAACTAATATAAATAGCTGCTATTTATGAAATTTTAAATCATGACAAGTTGACAGCAGAATTCTGTTTCATTTCACAAATAATGGACTGAAATTCTTTATCTTAAGGCCAATTCACACCACACACAACACTTTTGTAGTATTTTTTTATCTTCAGTGCTGTAAATATACAAGCTGGCCAAGCTTTAGTTTTTTTTTATACCTACACCTAGGGTTTCTCCATCAAAAGAAATAAAAATATTAGACTTTTTCTTTAGCCTAGGGCTCCACTATTGCACGTATCAAAGCTGTTTTAATACATTTGCACAGTGAGACCAGATGGGCTCTGTTCGTTTTGTAAGGCTGTATTAAAGCATGGGGTTTACGCAGGTATCCATAGTTCTGTAGTGGAATAACCAGCCCTGTGTATGCTAATAAAAATGTCAGCAGGGAAGCAAGAGAAAGGTGACTTTCTGTTCTAACACAGCTGATCTATTAGCATAATACAGTACAGCCATATGGTGTTGGCATTACAATTAGATACTGTAGGGTAGGGGGGCATGCAAGTTCAAAATTATTGAACTGCTATAACAAGTCTGCACCAAAAGAAAAACTTCAAAATCCTTAGGGTTGTTAAACTACATCCAGAGATTGACTACATTTAGACAACTAGACATTTTCCACTGCAGTGATAAAAGTTTCTGTTTATATATTTGTTATATAAGGTTGTAAATAGTGTTAAAACAGGAAGCTAGGCATGTTCTCGCCATTGTTCACTTTAGCAAAGCACTTAACTGCAGGCTTCTTCAGGGGGATTGTCCCTTTAATTATTTCACTGCACCATTTATAACATTATAAAGTAAACTGACTGTGTGGGCCTGATTATGTTACAGTAAATAGCAATTCCAGTATTTTTTCTCCGAAACAGCATTCACAAGCATAACATGACACCTCTTTTTAAAAGCCTATTTTTAAAGGATTTAATTTGCCGTTTAATTCATTGGTTTTCATGAATAAAAAAAATTCATTTTGTTCAGCATGCTTTCATTTGCATTCATTCAAAACACAATATCACAAAGTATCCCTTTCACAACACAAAATGAATTTAATCTATGTAAACATTTAATTCACAAAAAGTATAATGAATTATTGTTGCAGTATAAGCAATGTAAATAGAAAGAAAGAGAGAGAAAGAGAACATAAAGCATAGAGTAAGATAGAATACAAGAGAGATGAAACTATCAATAAATATGCATCCGTCAGAGAGATCAGAGACGCATCCAAAGGAGGAAGACAGATGGCATCAAATACAGAATTTTACATTACAGTATGCCATGTGGGACTGTAAACAGAGGCTATGGTAGAGACTGGCAAACTACTGTTAGTCACCCTGAAAGGGTGTATAGATTCATATGATACAGTGACAACATTTACTCTATTGGCAGTAAATTCTGTTTTAGCATGTAACCTCATGGTAGTGTCATATCATATCTTTTGATGACACACTATGGATTTTATGTCAGTTACATAAGTTAGGTTTGTAAAAGATTGACTAGCTGTAGATTTACAAGTGTGATCAGTTTGGATTCTTGCAGGAGTTTTGAAAATTCATGTGAAGACTGCACCAAAACATAGTGGTTCTCAAACTGGGGTACACAAACAAAATTCTGAGTTTTAGCATTCATTTAATTCTACCCAAACCCAAAGTAACATAAAACATGTATTTCTGACAAACCAAATGTCATTTCTAATGTATAAATAGGAAAATGGGAATGCCATAAACTGTAAAATACATGATATCCAATCAGCTCACCTCATCTTATGCGGTCAAAACTGACTGGATCCACACAAGCAGCGAGCATGTGCTAGGATACCTGCTAAATATGCTGTTTTAGCAAATCGCGCTGCCGTTCAATGTATCTTTAAAGTAGATCATCACCTACTGTAAATATTGTCACGGACTAACTCTCTTTGATACAGACAGATGTGCGTGTTATTGTTTTCATGTTTAAGATACGAGCAAGAATGCAAATTTCCCTGAATATCCTAACGATGGCAAATGTGCCATTACTTTTTACAACAGTTCAACCAAAAAGGTAATAACAAGTGATAATTTTAAATAATATATAAAATAATAATAGTTCCAATAAAATCTATATCATCTGGTGTACGTCTCCAAGCAACATACAGCAGAGTTTCATTAGTGAACAAATCTACGGCTTTGAATGATTTGGAGAGTCAGTGATTGATAACCCATTCATAACTACAGCACTTTGCTTTGTTACTAAATGAATGAATGAATTAATTAATTAATTAATTAAATAATAAATGAATAAATGACTGGCTTATTAAGACAGTTACTTGCCAGTTACTTGATGGTTTTATTTTAAAATCCACAAGTATTAGATTTGCCATAATTTATTGCTTTATTTATTATATTAATAATATACTTAAAGGAATATTAAGAATATGACTTAAAACATGACATATAAATAATAAGGATAAATCTGCCTCTATAAAAGGTAAAAAATGCACCTGTAAATCAATTTAAGGGGCAAATATTGTTCTTTAATAGAAAAGGTGTGACTGCAGTCTAAGTGGAAGAGCCCTCTCCTGCAGAAGAATGTAAAATGCCCCAGGGGTTTGCTGCTGTAAAAAGTTTGAGAACCACAATGATATGTTCACATTTCAGTTCAATTGTGGCCATGATTTAAATAAATTAAATTGATTGGAACAAATGAGTACAATGTGGCCACAATTTAACTAAATTAATAAATAGCCATAAGAACAAATTATTCATTTATGGCCATTATATTTTCCATTCGTGTCTTGTGTTTTGAAGTGCAGAACAATTAAAAATTTGGTCTGTTCACTACTCAGAGTTAGTGTTTGGATTCCATGCTTTAAAAATGCTTCCATTCTTCTCACCCAAGCTGCATTAAATAAAAAATACAGTAATATTGTGAAGCTCAGTCCACATTCTTTTGAAAAAGTTCTTCATATGTGTTCCACTGAAGACAGTAGGTCACAGGTTTGGAATGACATGGGGCAGGGTATCATTAAAAGATGATACAATTTTCATTTTGGGGTGCTGAGATCATACACAGTCAGTCTGTAGATGATGTCACACACAGGTAAACTAAGGAGCCTTACAGAAGTTTATAAATCTTTCCCAGTCTTTCAGTCAGTCTATTGTTCTGTCTGTACCTATTTCTTTCTGTACATCCCATTTCCTTATATACATCCTCACCATTTAACCCCAAGCATCTCTTGTCTTGTATTTTTGTTCTTGAATGTCCTTCGCTTTAAAAATGCATTAGCCCAGCTCTTTGCCCATACTGTATTTAAAGTATATATATATATATATATATATATATATATATATATATATATATATATATATATATATATATATATATATATATATATATATATATTTACCTCAGGATCCATTTAAACAAGTAGGTGCTCAAAATCTCACCTTCCCTTGTGCCTGATAAGCTCTGATTAGATTTACTCACCCCTCCCTTATCTCTGCAGATTCACTTAGCTGACCAAAGCATCTTAATCTCACACTATCTGATCTTCACATCTTGGCAGACGGGAGATGCCTCTGTCACATTCAAGTTGTTTCAAAGAGGAAAGCAATCGGTCTCCCACTTCGGCCGGCTCTCGCTCTCGCTCACCGTCGACTCCCCTCACTGCCGATCTCGCTCTTTCTCACCTCCCTCCCTCTCCTCTGGTTCCTAAAAGCATGGTGTCTGCTGGAATGTGATTAGTGTTGGCTGCCGGAGCACTCAGTGGGAGGAAGCTTGCGCCGTGCCGCTGAACTACGGTGCCCCAGAGGGACAATCAGTGCTGAGTTAGCACTACTCTCTTTTCTCTTCTCCATCTCTCCCTGTGCCTTCAAATCTGATTGATCCTCCATTGAATTATTAGGGTGTGTGCACTTGCTTTCCAGCAAAAAATGCTGGCAGCCTGTTAGATCATAGTGTATCTCCTCAACCAAGGTCAATTTTCCCCTCTTGTTTTGGATTCCCCGGGCTAATGAACTTCTGCGTCCAACACTAAAGCCCTCCACAGTCAGCATAACAGAGCAAGCGGAGAATGAATGAAAGTTGAAAAGCTCCGAGGCAGATAAAGGACTCGTCTTTGAACTTCTCAGTTTTTGACAAGCCATAAAGAAGAGAAACAACTTCTGATCTTCACACTTTCAGCGCTGCCCCTAAAGATTAATTTCAGGAACATGAAGGTGGAAGTTATCCTTCAGTCTAGCGACTGGTAAAGGTGTCCTAGCAGTGACTGAGAGTCTAGAATGATGTTCTACAAAGGGAGAGCCATTGATTTTTGAAGTTTCATCAAATCAGCATGCATAAAATTCGAGACGAAACTTCACAAGAGCTCAGCAGGCCTGGAATTGTGCCAAGGGGCCAACTTCGAAATCAAAACTAGTTAAAGGACAGGACATAGTTTTTATGACAGTAAGCTTAACTGTTCAAATTTATGCAGCCTTTTGTGAAATGTATTTTTAATCAAAAATAAAGAATATTGTTTTCAAGAAAGCATTTGGCTTGATGGACTGCATGATTTCCACACTCGAATTTAACATCATGACACCATTTCTATGTAGTCCATTCCTCTAATAGTAAGAGCAAACCATCATTATGCTTTCTGACTGAACCTAATGTGTTAATGTTAAAAAAGAGTAAACCCTGCTGGTTGATGCATTGACAGACTTTGTGAAGTAGCTATGAATTCAGACTAAACAAAAGTCCTGCATCATTCAATCGACTGCCACTGAATTCTTTAATGAACATAACGTTTCAAAGACCAGTATTTATTTGAAATAGAAATCTTCTGTACCATTATCTAATGACCCCACTCTTTGAACAGCAGTGTATATAATCCTCCCCGCTCATAATACAACTCATCATCTACATCACCACATCTGATGTAGTCGCATCAGTGGTAAAAAAAATATCCTTTGAAATGTGAAAAATCTGATGCAGGGTTTAGCACCTGTGTGAGCTCCACAATTTCGCCAAATCCCGAAAGGCTGTGCTCAGTCACACAAAAGCCCCCCTTTCACAGTCTGCTCTCTACAGCACAAAGAGGAAATTGTGCTGACTGCTCGTCCTTGCAAAGTCCTCATTAGCCTAATGAACGCCTTCAAACGCAAAAACCAAACAAGGGTTCTGGGAGGTTATTAGGAAAATTACATCTCCAGGAGGCCCAGGGTAAAGAAGTTGGTGGGTTGAAGGGGGGGGGGGTGTTCTTGTTCATTACTTCTCGCTCTGCAAATCGCTAACTAATTTAGCCCCACTGCCATGCCATTTCTACTTCTATGGATCATTTTCAAAGAACTGTGAGTGAGAGTACTCACTGATTTCTTAGAATACGCATGACGTATGAATAGAAATGAAATACACTGAGTATTCGGTGACACATCAGCGAAATCAGCAATCCTTTTCTGCAGTCAATCTAAACCACTGCTGATAAATGATCTGCTAAGCTAAAGGAAAAATATCAGACACAAATTTTAATCTGTTTGGGAAAAATGCTTGCGTTTTCCATGACGCTTTTTTTTTTTTTTTCCTGTTGTGTAATTCTAAACGTTTTTTTATAACATAGAATAACACTAAAAGTGCAGTCACTGCTAAATGTTTTGACCTTGGTGAACTGTAATGTAATAAGCACCTTCGTACTGTTTAAACTGTCATAATCTGGGTTGTTCACCAGTAATAATGTTTGTAAACTGTGACATCTCATAATGCTATTTAATAAAAGTTATAAAATATTATTTAATAGGATGTATTTTGTAATGATATAATTGGATTTATTTATATTTGCAAATTCTATTCAACACAGAATGCAATATTACAGGCATCATACCTTTTTCTGTAGAAGCCCTCTTTGTTTCATGGCCTGTGTCATGGGTTGCCAGATCCCCCTCTTTTGGGCCTGGTGGTGCACTTGGAGACAGGCCTAACAAGGCATGGCCAAGAGAAAGACCATTCTGATGTAAATCTAAAGGGAGAGGAGGGGCATATAAACAGATTTTACCAACAAAAGACACAGATACAAAAGCCTGACCCGTGAAGCCCAATCCTCCATTCTAGTAGGTGTAAAAAAAATTCTATACAGCTTTGTTATATTACATATTTACTGTATATATTTTTGTGTAAGTGTTCATTAACATTTAAGTTTTTTTTCAATAATATTTAATTCAGCAAGGATGCATTACATTAAACAACAGTGAAAGAAAACTTTTATAACGTTATAAAAGATTTCCACAAAAATATTCATTTGTTTTTAACTTAAGGAACGTTTCTTGAGCAGCAAATCAGCATATTACAAAGATTTCCGAAGGATCATGAGACAGTGAAGACTGAAAATTCAGCTTTGCATCATGAACTACAATATATTCAAATACAGTAGAAAACAGTTCAAATTATAATAATATTTCACAGTAGTATTGTTGTCAATACTAATGACGATCAAATAAATAGAGCCTTGGCATGCATATTACTTCTTTCAAAAACTTTTAAAAACTCATACCGATCCCAAACTATTTAATGGTAGTGTGTGATGTTTTAATTCAATATCATTTAATTCAATAATGAAAGGCTCACTCATATCTTGTACTGAACAAGCTTTAAACAAAATACAAGATAATATTATCTCAAAACGCCTAAAAAAGATTACAAGATTTAAACTTAAGTTTTGTCAAAAATAGGATTTAAAACACATACTGCTTCCAAATGATATCATACCACCGCCATCCGATATCATGGGGGAGATTTATAATGTGTCTGATAATAGACTGAAAAATGTAGAGGGCATTATCTGTAATTGCATAGTTTTAGTTCCGGTTAAAGCAATGCACACGAACTGCTCTGATGGCTTTGCTTTTAGTAGATTCTGTGATATCACCTTATTCTTAATTCTAAAAGCACATTTGTAAGGTTATATGTGTAGTTTCACATTATCGTGAGAGCGTAGTGCTAAGTGCTCAGGGACCAAACTCTGCTGAAACAGTAAGTTTGGTTTTAGTCGTATAAGAGGATACAGACAGAAATGAAAATGTAGAAGTATACATATTATTACAGCTAACATGACTCCAATGACAACTAAAATCTTGACGTTATATGCAGCGTAGTCTTTGTAATCTTTGTAAGTCTTTGTCATGTAGACATACGTGGCCGGTCAGAAGAGCTCTCTGTGTGGGCAGGAGAGCTGGACACGGAGCTGCTCTGTCTGGAGGATAAGTGGCTCCCGGACCTGCGGCCATCATCCAGAGACGGGACAGGTGACGGGCTGTCTGGGACTCGCTCCTGATAGTGAACACAAACATCAGTCATCATAGTCAGTCATATATTTTAGATAAAACTCTAATAAACTCTAAATTATTGCAGAAGAACTTTCTCTGCTGTGGACTTTAAATACTGTTCTAAACAGCACACTGTGTGAAGAATAATTATATTAAGAAAAACTTCACTCAAAGCATGAACAGATCTGGATAACATATTACATGTTAAAACAATTACATTAGTTAACAAACTAACAATGAAAAATCTTAATCTTGACTGAGCTCAACATTTACTATAACATTATTCAAATCAAAAGTTGTATCTAATAAAGTTGTTTAATGGACCTGAGCTAACATGGAGTAACTACAATTAACAAAGATGACTAAATACACTTTAACAAATGTATTGCTAATTCTTTGTTAATGTTAATAAATGTATTAAATATAGTAAAAAAAAATTGAACTTTATTTTTTAAGTGTTAACAAAATCATTCATCATTCAGTGTGAAGCATGAAGTAGAAACATATATGGAACCCATTAGAAACCGAAACAATTCCATATATATATATATATATATATATATACTCTATAGAACCAGTAAATATGCATGTTTATGTTATGTTTAATGCATTATAGGACATATTTGTCATGTACATGTATACACATACAGTATATAACTAAAGACAAACCTATATAATCCTATATATTCACCCAAAGAACATACGTATGTGAAAATATATATGATCTTATAGGTAACATATATCAAGCTTGATATAGAGCAATACACTATATATCACATTTCCATATAAGTGAGGGAACAGAAATCTCTCTTTCATGAAAATACCTTCATTTCTCTATCAAAGATGAACAAAAGTTTGATGAGTTTGGAACAATATGAAACTAAATAGCGTAACTGATGACAGAATGTTCATTTTTGGGCTAAAATTTCCCTTTGCATTTCTTAAGAACTGTAGGTTTGCGTCCTTGTACCTTTATAACTGACGTCACCATTCTGGACGGGACACTCTGGACCTGAGCAGCGGCTGCCATATTGGCGAAAGTGCTGAGATGGTTCATCTGGTTCATCGCCATGGCGACCGAGGCAGGAGGCAGACTGACTGGAATCAAGGGATGTGACATCATCATGAACGGAAGTTCCAGACCTGTGCAGAAACACAAATAATGATAAATTAATTAATCATCCATAACTATAACCTAATATGTATTTCTGCATAAACACTTTATTGCACAGCAGGAAACCCTGAAAAAAAAATGTAGCATTCCAAACGCAAACTCATTAAAATAACACATGCTGCACCATCGGTTTGAGGATATTAACAAACACTCATCACACTGTACGGAAAAACAGCTTGTAAATAGTTCCAAATTATGATGCTTCACTTTATGAAATTTCATCACTTTCTGCTTTGTTAGAGCTCTCTTTAAAGATGTGCCATTATGGCACAGCATGTCTACAAGTATAACAAGAGCTGCTGGAGTCTGTACCTCAAACCAATTAGCTGCTTCTCAGACTGCTGCAAACGTCTTCATACATAACAAGCCCGTGATAAATTAGACCACACACTCTATTTGTAGCACAACAAGCTACGTGACAGCGAGACTGCAGTACATACGCCTGCTGTGTGACCGGTGTTTTGCTTGTTTTAGTGTGCTGATCCAATCCCACGCAGCACTCTAACAGTGTTATGCTTTATAGGAATGTGAGAGGATACTCTCCAGAGAGGAATAACGGCAGGAAAAGGAAATAGATCCTCTCACAACCGAACAGGTCAGGGCGTAAGGTTACAGTCAGCCACTCCGCGGCCGCCCGTACACCGCCGCCACTTTGAAAGCGAAGGATGAAAGAGAGACACACAGAGAGAGGACATTTCGGCAGTTTCTCTCTCACAGACTTTTTCATTTCCCATCAGTCGTTTTAAGAGAAGCTCCTGAACTGTGTCGGCCTCGAGCTAATGGATTCACTAGGGTTGATACTCGCGGCGGATGATGAGAAGGAAGGCCAGGAGATGATGAGCCCTTCGGAGGTGATAGTTTTCAAGACCTTCCATCTCCCTCTGCGTTTCAACCAAATACCAGGCAGCTCGGGGGGTCAGAGGTCTTCTCTCTGCCACGGAGACTTGAAGGGCCACTTACAAATGAAAGTTCTCCTTCCTTTCGTCATGACATTTCAAGTCAGAGACGGAGAGAGAAAGAAAGCCCCTGATTTTCATGAAACGGATGACGCGCAGATTAGTCACGGTGATCGGGCGACAGAAAGGAAGTGAAAGCAAGATCAAAGAAAGCCACTGAGTGCTGAGGAGATTGATGTATGGATGGAAAAGGGATCTGAGCCAAGCACAAGTACATGCCAAGAACATGCTCCGTCTTCTTCGCTAAGCGTCACTAATATTCTTAAAGTCAAAATTCGCCTTTTCAAGTGGAATTGAAACTGCCATATTACGCTAGAAAATGCTGATAGGAGCATTATCTGGCCTTCTAAGCGCATTCGGGAAAGGGCCAGAGTGGCAAGGAAACACTAAACCCCCTCCCCATCCAAAAAGACACTTTTGAATGAGACTGGAACTCAGCCAAATGCATCAACATTCGTCACCCTTCATCCGTATCTCAAGGGGCCTATGTCTCAGCTTCTGCTGCAAAAAGAATAACAATGCGATCCGCGAGCGTCTGTTAACGCCGCAGTACCACTGATGCCTGTTTCTCAAACACATGGTGGCCGATATCACTCACGACGAGCTTTCAATCTATATTTACCTAAAACAAAAGAGCCCAGGGCTAAAAGAAATTGGAGGCACGCCATTTTAAAATATCCCCCCGCAGCAGTTGCCATTGTGCGCTCGAGCCCGAGCTATTGTGGAAGTGTAAATGATTTTGACAGGAAGTTGCAAATTGTATAAATATTTAGCGTTTAATAAAAAAGGAGAAACAAAACAAGCGAACGCTGAGGAAAGGAAACAAAAGAAGACTAATGACAGGGCTGGGAAGGAGCCAAGTACTCGGCTGGATAAATCCAAACACAACAGGGATCTTGGTATAAAACTGGGCACAAACTGTTGCGTAAAATGACGTGGAGAACAACAGAACAACACAACACCTGGAAAGGATTCAAACGAGAAACAGCAACAAAAAATGTACAATGTAGCCACAAATCTGACACTGCATTGTAATAAAATGATTTTTAAATATTAAAATAAATAAACAAATAAATAAATGACACATTTTTCATGCAACCCAGTAACCCTGCAGGGTATGATTTCCCCTAATACAAAAAAGGAACATTCCTTAAACTCTGACATCAACCTGTAGAAAATCACTAATTTTCTTAATTTCTTTATAATTATAGTGTAGACTGAATTCCTTATTTTCAAACATTTAGCTCAGCGACACATGCTTTTTAATTTTTTTTAAAAAAGTCTTCCTTGGTGTTCCTCTGGCTCAGTGATAGACCATTGCGTCAGCAGCACCAAAGGTTGTGGGTTCGATTCCCAGGGAAAACATGTTAGGTAAAAAAAGTTAGCCTGAATGCACTGTAAGTTGCTTTGGCTAAAAGCGTCCGCTAAATGCATACAATTTATTTCATTTTCACTTTTAAATTTTCAAATAACTCTCAAGCTTATCAATTACTATAAACTAACATTTGGTACTAGATATCCCCTTTTGAGTTTATTTGAAATTTGCTATCTAGTTATACTTGCAATCTTGTTACTCATTCTGCCTTATTTTATACCCTATTCTTGGAAGGTGACAAATTATGCCAAATTAAGGCATTTTGATATTTCAGTAGAATTACTGTTTGCTATAGATCCTCTCCTTTTATTTAAACATCTACATTTTTTGTGGGTTTGCCTATGCAATGGATTAAATAATAAAAACAAAAAACTTCAAAAGTTAGATTAATTATACACAGTTATGAGGCTTGCAATTTTCCTAGTGCTACTGGAAACCCTTTGCTCTTTTATTGCTACTTTAATCACAGTCATAAAAGTTCCTGCTCATGTGCTATATAACCCCTGCAGGTACCGCAGCAGCTCTCTTTTCCCCAGGCCAACCTCCCCTGAGACAGAGACCACCGGCAGGTGTGTGAGAAAGGAAGAGACTGCCACATCTGAGAAGAAGTTGCTGGCCTGACACCACTGATCCCACCTCTATTTCTCACACACTACAATATCTTCGATTAATTATTAACCTACGATAAGATTACGATTGTTTTCTCAATTTCCCCAGTAAAGGCATATAACGTGTTCCAGCCTGACAGCCGTATATAAAACAGTAGCGATAGACAAGCTTTATTTCCCAGACAAAGGTGTGGTTGCCAGTAAGCAGCTGTGGTCTAGGTGTTCAGTCTGCGTTTAGGTCTGGTCTTTGTAGTGGTTAGACACCATGGAGTAATTTCCACATTCCCGTCAGCAGGGAGTGGGGGAGGGGGTCATGGAAAACCGGAAGTCTCGTTTCTCCTTTAGATGAAATTAATGATGCCTTCATGTGCTTTCTGTCGAGTTACTTCCCTTATGGAAATAATCACAAAACAAGCAACAACAACCGCAGTGGGGACGAGAGAGGAATAAAAAAGAGAGATGGAAAAATGGCTTATGTGGTGAGGCCCTTGAAGGGTTTTGGGGCCTCGTTCGTGGAAAGTTAATGACTGCGCAGATATTTTGATACATAGATGAAAAGAACTTTTCATTCTTTGGCTGTGAGAGAAGATATGAGATGATCTATGGCTGAGAAAATAAATAAATTAAGCTCAAATTTCATTCTTAATAGAGAAGATAAGATTTGCTCAGGGCAGAATTGGAGAAGGAAGTCTTAACAGGCAGTGTGCTGAGCTACAGTGCTCTCCCACACTCCCACTGTTTGTCTGGTCAGAGGAACACACAGCAGAATGATCGAGCGCTCAAGACAGAGAACATCACACATACACACACTTTTGCCACACAGAGACTCAGAGAGGCAGTCGTCCAGACCAGCTGCTTGTGATTACTTGTGTTTACAATGAGCATCAGGCATCTGCTGCATGTAATCCAAAACACACACAACAGAGAGAGAGAGAGAGTCTGTGGAAAAAACATGAGCACAAAAACACATTACTAAAGCACAAAAATACAAATAAAATCTGTGTATGGTCATTTTGCTGAAAATACACTCATATTAGGGAGACATGTTAATGTGAGTCAATATTATTTGAAACAACTAATTAACTAAGACAAATATTTCATTTGTGTGTTTTTATTTACACCTGTTAATGTCTTTAAATCTTTAAATATTAAGTGCTAGAAATTGCTCAAGCATGGAGGATGACTTCTATTCAAGTAACAACACACATATCACAGGCGTTTTCATTTGTAATAATAAAAAAGTTACTTGAGTACCAAATCAGCCTATTAGAATGGGTTCTGAAGGATCATGTGACACTGAAGACTGGAGTAATGATGCTGAAAATTCAACTTCGCGATCACATGAATAATTTACAATATTTTCTTCTTCATTTAAATACTTAAATAAAAAAAAGAGTAAAGTATAGATACCAAACATTTGATTGCCATTGTATTTGTGGGTGTGAAGGAATATGGTCACACATAAACACACAAAAAATCTTACAGGGATTTGCTAACCAGCCAAAATGTGATCTCTTGGTCTTGAACCTAACAACTTAGGGTCAAGTAGAATCACTTGTACCTCTCGTAGTGCAGAAATGACACTTTCCTTTTCGTTCCAGTTGGCTGCAACCAAACATATTGCTTCTTATCAAATCTCTCATCTTTCTTCAAGGTTGTGCAAGAGTTCACAACCACATTTCAGCTCAATTCAACTCAACAAATTCTCCCTCTGCTTTCAAACCAATCTCTATGACTCTAATTATAAAAAGCGCACACTCAGTATAGCAGAGTCTTCTCACATTTTGTCTGTCTCATGTTTCAGTCCTTTTTCCTAAAGGTCACTGTATTCCATACGACACTAATGGAAAGAAAACCTAAGTGCTCAAAATAAAGGGAAAAAAGTTTTATTTATGATAGCACTACATCCCCATTCACCTATGAGTCAAGACTTCAACTAATTATGCATTTTGCTGTAATGGATGAAACGTTTGTGAAACAAATGCAGTAAAATGCACCATTCCT